>NC_072411.2:7510000-10010000 GCF_028858775.2 Pan troglodytes
ATCTAAACTGCCATCTGTAAAAATATGGAAATATCTCCACAGTCATCTGAATAAACATGGAAATATCTACACCACCATCTGTATAAACATGGAAATACCTACAATACCATCTGTATACACATGGAAATACCTACACAGACATCTGTATAAATATGGAAATATCTACACCGCCATCTGTATAAACATGGAAATATCTACACTGCGATCCGTAGAAAGATGGAAATACCTACACCGCCATCTCTATAAACATGAAAATATCTACACTGCCATCTCCATAAAGATGGAAGTATCTACTCTGCCATGTGTGTAAACACCGAAATATCTACACTGCTATCTGTATAAACATGGAAATATCTACACCGCCATCTGCATGTCCATGGAAATATCTACGCCGCCATCTGCAAAAACATGGAAATATCTACACTGCCATCTCCATAAACATGGAACTAACTTCTTCGCCATCTGTATAAACATGGAAACATCTACACCGCCATCTGTGTGAATAAGATAATATCTACAATGCCATCTGTATAAGTATATAAATATCTGCACCGCGAGCTGTATAAACATGGAAATATCTACATCGCTATCTGTATAAACATGGAAATACCAACACTGCTATCGTTATAATCATGGAAATATCTACAACGCCGTCTATATAAACATGGAAATGTCTACACTGCTATGTCTATAAACATGGAAATACCTACACCGCTATGTCTATAAACATGGAAATACCTTCACCGCTATCTCTATAAACATGGAAATATCTACACCGCTATCTGTATAAACATGGAAATATCTACAACGCGATCTGTATAAACATGGAAATATCTAAACCGCGATCTGTATAAACATGGAAGTATCTACACCGCGATCTGCATAAACGTGGAAATATATTCAAAATGATCTGTATAAACATGGAAATATCTACACCACTATCTGTATAAACATGGTAATATCTACACCACCATCTATATAAACATGGAAATATCTAAACCGCCCTCTGTATAAACATGGAAATATCTACAATGCCATCTGTACAAAGATGGAAATATCTCCACCGCAATCTGTGTAAACATGGAAATATCTACACCGATATCTGTAAAAACATGGAAATATCTACACCGCTATCTGTATACACATGGAAATATCTACACCGCGATCTGTATAAACATGGAAATACCTACACCGCGATCTGTATGAACATGGAAATACCTACACCGCTATCTCCATAAACATGGAAATATCTACACCGCCATCTGTATAAACATGGAAATACCTACAAAGTCATCTGTATAAACATGGAAATATCTACACAGCCATCTGTATAAACATGGAAATATCTACACAGCCATCTGTATATACATGGAAATATCTACACCGCAATCTTTATAAACATGGAAATAACTACACCGCTATTTGTATAAACATGGAAATATCTACACCGTGACCTGTATAAACATGGAAATATCTACACCGCCATCTCTATAAACATGTAAATATCCACCCCCCTATCTGTATAAACATGGAAATATCCACACCGCTATCTCTATAAACATGGAAAAATCAACAACCCTATCTCTATGAAAATGGAACTATCTACACAGCCATCTCTATAAACATGGAAATATCTACACCGAAATCTGTATAAACAAGTAAATATCTACACCGCTATCTGTATAAATATGAAATATCTAAACCGCTATCTGTATAAAAATGGAAATATCTGCACTGCTATCTGTATATCCATGGAAATATCCTCACTGCTATCTCTACGAACATGGATATATCTACACCGCTATCTCTATAAAAATGGAAATATCTTCACCGCCATCTCTATAAACATGGAAATATCTACACCGCCATCTGTATAAACATGGAAATATCTACAGCGCTATCTGTATACACATGGAAATATCTACACCGCTATCTGTATAAAGTTGGAAATATCTACACCGCGATCTATATAAACATGGAAATACCTACACCGCGATCTGTATAAACATGGAAATATCTTCACCGCGATCTGTATAAACATGGAATTATCTACACCGCGATCTGTATAAACATGGAAATATCTACACCGCTGTCTGTATAAACATGGAAATATCTACACAGCTATCTCTATAAACATGGAAATATCTACACCGCCATCTGTATAAACATGGAAATACCTACAAAGTCATCTGTATAAACATGGAAATATCTACACAGCCATCTGTATAAACATGGAAATATCTACACAGCCATCTGTATATACATGGAAATATATACACAGACATCAGTTTATACATGGAAATATCTACACCGCTATCTGTATAAACATGATAATAACTACACCGCTATCTGTATAAATGTGGAAATATTTGCCCCGCTATCCCTATAAACATGGTAATATCAACACCGCGATCTGTATAAACATGGAAATATCTACAAGATTGTCTGTATAAACATGGAAATATCTACACAGTGATCTGTATAAACACGGAAATACCTAAATCGCCATCTCTATAGACTTGGAAATATCTACACCCCTATGTGTATAAACATGGAAGTATCCACAGCGCTATCTCTATAAACATGGAAAAATCAACACCGCTATCTCTATGAACATGGAAATATCTACACGGTCATCTCTATAAACATGGAAATATCTTCACCGTGATCAGTATAAACATGGAAATATCTACACCGCTATCTGCATAAATATGGAAATATCTCCAAGGCTATCTCTATAAACATCGAAATATCTACACCGCCATCTGTATAAACATGGAAATACATACAAAGTGATCTGTATAAACATGGAAATATCTACATCGCCATCTGTATAAACACGGAAATATCTACACAGCCATGTGTATATACATGGAAATATCTACACCGATATCTATATAAACATGGAAATAACTACACAGCTATCTGCATAAACATGGAAATATCTACACTGCCATCTACATATCCATGGAAATATCTGTGTCGCCATCTGTATAAACATGGAAATATCTACACGGTCATCTGTGTATAGATGGAAATAACAACACCGCAATCTGTACAAACTTGGAAATATCTGCACCGCTATCTGTATAAACATGGAAATATCTACACTGCGGTCTGTATAAACATGGAAATATCTACACTGCTATCTGTATAAACATGGAAATTTCTACACCGTTATCTGTATAAATATGGAAATATCTACACCGCAATCTCTATAAACATGGAAATATCTACACCGCCATCTGTATAAACATGGAAATATCTACACCGCAATCTCTATAAACATGGAAATATCTACAACGCCATCTGTATAAACATGGAAATACCTATACAGTCATCTGTGTAAACATGGAAATATCTACACCACCATCTGTATAAACATGGAAATATCTACAATGCCATCTGTATACACATGGAAATACCTACACGGCAATCTGTGTATAGAAGGAAACATCAACACCGCCATCTGTACAAAGATGGAAATATCTACACTGCTATCCCTATAAACATGGAAATATCTACACTGCGGTCTGTATAAACATGAAAATATCTACACCGATTTCTGTATAAACATGGAAATATCTACACAACGATCTGTATAAAACATGGAAATATTTACACCGCTATCTGTATAAACATGGAAATATCTACAACGCTATCTCTATAAACAAGGAAATACCTGCAAAGCCATCTGTATAAACATGGATATAACTACACACTCATGTGTATGAACATGGAAATGTCTACACTACCATCTGTATAAACATGGAAATATCTATACAGCCCTCTGTATAAATATGGAAATATCTGCATAGGCATCTGTATAAACATGGAAATATCCGCACCGCTATCTGTATAAACATGGAAATACCTACACTGCTGTCTCTATAAACATGGAAATATGTACACCGCTATGTGTATAAACATGGTAATATCTCCAATGCTGTCTCTATAAACATGGAAATATCTCCAACTTTATCTGTATAAACATGGAAATATCCACAGCGCCATCTCTATAAACATTGAAATATCTACACTGACATCTGTAAAAACATGGAAATATCTACACAGTCATCCGAATAAACATGGAAATATCTACACCACCATCTGTATAAACATGGAAATAGCTACAATACCATCTGTATACACATGGAAATATCTACACAGACATCTGTATAAATATGGAAATATCAACACCGCCATCTGTATAAATATGGAAATATCTACACCGCGATCAGGATAAACCTGGAAATATCTACACCGCGATCTGTATAAACATGGAAATATCTACACCGCGATCTGTATACACATGGAAATATCTACACCGCCATCTCTATAAACATGGAAATATCTACACCGATATCTGTATAAACATGGAAATATCCACACCGCTATCTCTATAAACATGGAAAAATCAACACTGCTATCTCTATGAACATGCAAATATCTACACCGCCATCTCTATAAACATGGAAATATCTACACCGCGATCAGAATAAACATGGAAATATCTACACCGCTATCTGTATCAACATGGAAATATCTCCACTGCTATCTCTTTAAACATCGAAATATCTACACCGCCATCTGTATAAATATGGAAATACTTACAAAGTTATCTGTATAAACATGGAAATACCTACACCGCCATCTGTATAAACATGGAAATATCTACACAGCCATGTGTATATACATGGAAATATCTACACCACTATCTATATAAACATGGAAATAACTACACTGCTTTCTGTAAAAACATGGAAATATTTACACCGCCATCTACATATCCATAGAGATATCTGCACCGCCATCTGTGTAAACATGGAAATATCTACACGGTCATCTGTGTATAGATGGAAATATCAACAACGCCATCTGTACAAACATGGAAATATCTGCAACGCTATCTGTATAAACATGGAAATATTTACACCGCGGTCTGTATAAACATGGAAATATCTACATCGCTATCTGTATAAACATGGAAATATCTACACGGCTATCTCTATGAACATGGAAATATCTACACCGTGATCTGTATAAACTTGGAAATATTTACACGGCTATCTGTGTAAACATGGAAGTATCTACACTGTTATCTGTATAAACATGGAAATATGCACACCGCTATCTCTATAAACATGGAAATATCCACACCGCCATCTGTATAAACCTGGAAATATCTACACCGCTATCTCTATAAACATGGAAATATCTACAATGCCATCGGTAAAAACATGGAAATACCTATACATTCATCTGTATAAACATGGAAATATCTACACCACCATCTGTATAAACATGGAAATATCTACAATGTCATCTGTATACACATGGAAACACCTACACGGCAATCTGTGTAGAGATGGAAACATCAACACCGCCATCTGTAGAAACATGGAAATATCTACACCGCTATCTCTATAAACATGGAAATATCTACACTGCGGTCTGTAGAAACATGGAAATAGCTACACCGGTATCTGTATAAACATGGAAACATCTGCACCGCTATCTCTATAAACATGGAGATATCTACAAAGCCATCTGTATAAACATGGAAATACCTACACCGCCATCTGTATAAACATGGAAATAGCTACAAAGTCATCTGTATAAACATAGGAATATCTACACAGCCCTCTGTATAAATATGGAAATATCTGCATAGGCATCTGTATAACCATGGAAATATCTGCAACTCTATCTGTATAAACATGGAAATACCTACACCGCTGTCTCTATAAACATGGAAATATGTACACCACTATGTGTATAAACATGGAAATATCTCCACTGCTGTCTGTATAAACATGGAAATATCTACACAGCTATCTCTATAAACATGGAAATACCTACACCGCCATCTGTATAAACATGGAAATAGCTACAAAGTCATCTGTATAAACATTGAAATATCTACACAGCCATCTGTATAAACATGGAAATATCTACACCGCAATTTGTATAAACAAGGAAATATCTACACCGCCATCTGTTTAAACATGGAAACATATACACAGACATCTGTTTATACATAGAAATATCTACACCGCTATCTGTATAAACATGATAATAACTACACCGCTATCTGTATAAATGTGGAAATATTTGCACCGCTATCCCTATAAACATGGTAATATCATCACCGCGATCTGTATAAACATGGAAATATCTACACCATGATCTGTATAAACATGGAAATACCTACACCGCGATCTGTATAAACATGGATATATCTACACCGCGATCAGTATAAACATGGAAATATCTACACCGCTATCTGTATAAACATGGAAATATCTACACCGCTATCTCTATAAACATGAAAATACTTACACCACCATCTCTATAAACATGGAAATATTTACACCGCTATCTCTATAAACATAGAAATAACTACACGGCCATCTCTATAAACATGGAAATATCTACACCGCCATCTGCATAAACATGGAAATATATACACAGACATCTGTTTAAACTTGGAAATATCTACACTGACATCTGTAGAAAGATGAAAATATCTACAAAGCGATCTGTATAAACATGGGAATTTCTACACCGCTAACTGTATAAACATGGAAATATCTACACTGCTATCTGTATAAATATGGAAATAACTACACCGCTATCGGTTTAAACATGGAAATTTTTACACCGCTATCTGTATAAACATGGAAATATCTACACCGCTATCTGTATAAACATGGTAATATCTACACCACCATCTATATAAACATGGAAATACGTACACCGCCATCTGTATAAATATGGAAATATCTACAATGCCATCTGTAGAAAGGTGGAAATACCTACACCGCAATCTGTGTAAACATGGAAAAATCTAAACCGATATCTGTAAAAACATGGAAATATCTACACCACCATGTGTATAAACATGGAAATATCTACACCGCGATCTGGATAAACTTGGAAATATCTACACCGTGATCTCTATAAACATGGAAATATCTACACCGCTATCTGTAAAAACATGGAAATATCTACACAACTGTCTCTATAAACATGGAAATATCTACACCGCCATCTGTATAAAAACGGAAATTACTACAAAGTCATCTGTATAAACATGGAAATAACTACACCGCTATTTGTATTAACAAGCAAATATCTACACCGTGATCTGTATAAACATGGAAATATCTACACCGCCATCTCTATAAACATGGAAATATCTTCACCCCTATCTATATAAACATGGAAATATCCACACCGCTATCTCTATAAACATGGAAAAACCAACACCGCTATCTCTATGAACATGGAAATATCTACACCGCCATCTCTATAAACATGGAAATATCTACACCACGATCAGTATAAACATGGAAATATCTACACTGCTATCTGTATAAACATGGAAATATCTCCACTGCTATCTGTATAAACATCAAAATATCTACACCGCCATCTGTATAAATATGGAGATACTTACAAAGTTATCTGTATAAACATGGAAATATCTACAACGCCATCTGTATAAACATGGAAATATCTGCACAGCCATGTGTATATACATGGAATTATCTACACCGCTATCTATATAAAGATGGAAATAACTACACCGTTATCTGTATAAACATGGAAATATCTACACCGCCATCTACATATCCATGGAAATATCTGCACCGCCATCTGTATAAAAATGGAAATATCTACATGGTCATCTGAGTATAGATGGAAATATCAACACCGCCATCTGTACAAACAAGGAAATTTCTGCACCGCTATCTGTATAAACATGGAAATATCTTCACCGCGGTCAGTATAGACATGGAAATATCTACACCGCTATCTGTATAAACATGGAAATATCTACACCGCTATCTCGATAAACATGGAAATATCTACACCGTGATCTGTATAAACATGGAAATATTTACACCACTATCTGTATAAACATGGAAATTTCTACACCGTTATCTGTATAAATATGGAAATGTCTACACCGCTATCTCTATAAACATGGAAATACCTACACGGCCATCTGTATAAACATGGAAACACCTATACAGTCATCTGTGTAAACATGGAAATATCTACACCACCATCTGTATTAACATGGAAATATCTACAATGCCATCTGTATACACATGGAAATACCTACACGGCAATCTGTGTATAGATGGAAACATCAACACCGCCATATGTACAAACATGAAAAAATCTACAATGCTATCTCTATAAACATGGAATTATCTACACTGCGGTCTGTATAAACATGGAAATATCGACACCACTATCTGTATAAACATGGAAATATCTACACCACGGTCAGTATAAACATGGAAATATATACAGCGCTATCTGTATAAACATGGAAATATCTGCACCGCTATCTCTATAAACATGGAAATATTTACAAAGCCATCTGTATAAACATGGAAATACCTACACAGTCATGTGTAGGAACATTTAAATATCTACACTGCAATCTGTATAAACATAGAAATATCTACACAGCCCTCTGTATAAACATGGAAATATCTGCATAGGCATCTGTATAAACATGGAAATATCTGCACCGCTATCTGTATAAACATGGAAATACCTAGACCGCTGTCTCTATAAACATGGAAATATGTACAACGCTATGTGTATAAACATGGAAATATCTCCACTGCTGTCTGTATAAACATGGAAATATCTCCACGGTTATCTGTATAAACATGGAAATATCTACAGCGCCATCTCTATAAACATTGAAATATCTACACTGCCATCTGTAAAAACATGGAAATATCTATACAGTCATCTGAATAAACATGGAAATATCTACACCACCATCTGTATAAACATGGAAATATCTACAATGCAATCTGTATACACATGGAAATAACTACAGGGTGTTCTGTGTATAGATGGAAACATCAACACCGCCATCTGTACAAACATGGAAATATATACACTGCTATCTCTATAAACATGGAAATATCTACACTGCGGTCTGTATAAACATTTTAATATCTACACCGCTATCTCTATAAATATGGAAATATCTACACCGCCATCTCTGTAAACATGAAAATATCTACACTGCCATCTCCACAAAGATGGAAGTATCAACTCCGCCATGTGTATAAACAGGGAAATACCTACACCACCATCTGTGTAAACATGGAAATACCTACACCGCTATCTGTATAAACATGGAAATATCTACACCGCCATCTGCATTTCCATGGAAATATCTACGCCACCATCTGTATAAACATGGAAATATCTACACGGCCATCTGTGAATAGGTGGAAATATCAACACCGCCATCTGTACAAACATGGAAATATCAACACCGCTATCTCTATAAACATGGAAATATCTGCACTGCCATCTGTAAAAACATGGAAATAACTGTACAGCCATCTGTATAAACATGGAAATATCTACATCGCCATCTCTATAAACATGAAAATATCTACACTGCCATCTCCATAAACATGGAACTAACTACTCCGCCATCTGTATAAACATGGAAACATCTACACCGCCATCTGTGTGAATAAGGAAATATCTACAATGCCATCTGTATAAAGATATAAATATCTACACCGCGAGCTGTATAATCATGGAAATATCTACATCGCTACCTGTATAAACGTGGAAATACCAACACCGCTATCGGTATAAACATGGAAATATCTACAACGCCATCTATAGTAACATGGAAATATCTACACCACTATGTCTATAATCATCGAAATACCTACATCGCTATCTGTATAAACATGGAAATATCTACACCGCTATCTGTATAAACATGGAAATATCTACACCGCTATTTGTATAAACATGGAAATATCTCCACTCCCATCTGTATAAAGATGGAAATATCTACACCGCGAGCTGTATAAACATGGAAATAACTACACTGCTATCTGTATAAACATGGAAGTAGCAACACCGCTATCTGTATAAACATGGAAATATCTACACCACTATCTCTATAAACATGAAAATATTTACACCACCATCTCTATAAACATGGAAATATTTACACTGCTATCTCTATAAACATAGAAATAACTACACGGCCATCTCTATAAACATGGAAATATCTACACCGCCATCTGCATAAACATGGAAATATATACACAGGCATCTGTATAAACTTGGAAATATCTACACTGACATCTGTAGAAACATGGAAATATCTACAAAGCGATCTGTATAAACATGGGAATTTCTACAAAGCTACCTGTATAAACTTGGAAAATCTACACTGCTATCTGTATAAATATGGAAATAACTGCACCGCTATCTGTTTAAACATGGAAATTTTTACACCGCTATCTGTATAAACATGGAAATATCTACACCGCTATCTCCATAAACATGGAATTATCTACACCGCTAACTGTATAAACATGGAAATATCTACACCGCTATCTGTATAAACATGGAAATATCTACACCGCGATCTGTATAAACATGGAAATATCTACACCGCGATCTGTATAAACATGGAAATATCTTCACCAAAATCTGTATAAACATGGAAATATCTACACCGCTATCTGTATAAACATGGTAATATCTACACCACCATCTATATAAACAAGGAAATATCTACAACGCCGTCTGTATAGACATGGAAATATCTACAATGCCATCTGTAGAAAGATGGAAATACCTACACCGCAATCTGTGTAAACATGGAAAAATCTACACTGATATCTGTAAAAACATGGAAATATCTACACCGCTATCTGTATAAACATGGAAATATCTACACCGCGATTTGTATAAACATGGAAATATCTACACCGCGATCTCTATAAACATTGAAATATCTACACTGCCATCTGTAAAAACATGGAAATATCTACAGAGTCATCTGAATAAACATGGAAATATCTTCACCACCATCTGTATAAAAATGGAAATACCTAAAATACCATCTGTATACACATGGAAATATCTACACAGACATTTGAATAAATATGGAAATATCTACACCGCCATCTGTATAAACGGGGAAATATCTACACTGCCATCTATAGAAAGATGGAAATATCTACACCGCTATCTCTATAAATAAGGAAATAACTACACCGCCATCTCTATAAACATGAAAATATCTACATTGCCATCTCCATAAAGATGGAAGTATCTACTCCCCCATGTGTATAAACACGGAAATATCTACACCACCATCTGTGAAAACATGGAAATATCTACACCGCTATCTGTACAAACATGGAAATATCTACACCGCCATCTGCATGTCCATGGAAATATCTACGCCGCCATCTGTATAAACATGGAAATATCTACATGGCCATCTGTGTATAGATGGAAATATCAACAACGCCGTCTGTACAAACATGGAAATATCTACACCGCTATCTCTATAAACATGGAAATATCTGCCCTGCCATCTGTAAAAACATGGAAATACCTATACAGTCATCTGTATAAACATGGAAATATCTACATTGCCATCTCTATACACATGGAAATATCTACACAGCCATCTGTATAAACACGTAAATATCTACACTGCTATCTCTATAAACATGGAAATATCTACACCGCCATCTCTATAAACATGAAAATATCTACATTGCCATCTCCATAAACATGAAACTAACTACTCCGCCATCTGTATAAACAGGGAAACATCTACAGCGCCATCAGTGTGAATAAGGAAATATCTACAATGCCATATGTATAAAGATTTAATTATCTGCACCGCGAGCTGTATAAACATGGAAATATCTACATCGCTATCTATATAAACATGGAAATACCAACACCGCTATCGGTATAAACATGGAAATATCTACAACGCCATCTTTATAAACATGGAATATCTACACCACTATGTCTATAATCATCGAAATACCTACACCGCTATCTGTATAAACATGGAAATATCTACACCGCTATTTGAATAAACATGGAAATATCTCCACTCCAATCTGTATAAAGATGGAAACATGTACACCGCGAGCTGTATAAACATGGAAATAACTACACAGCTATCTGTATAAACATGGAAGTAGCAACACTGCTATCTGTATAAACATGGAAATATCTACACCGCTATCTCTATAAACATGAAAATACTTACACCACCATCTCTATAAACATGGAGATATTTACACCGCTATCTCTATAAACATAGAAATAACTACACCGCCATCTCTATAAACATGGAAATATCTACACCACTATCTGTATAAACATGGAAAAATCTTCACTGCCATCTGTATAAAGATGGAAATATCTGCACTGCGAGTTGTACAATCATGGAAATATCTACACAGCTATCTCTATAAACATGGAAATACCTAAAACGCCAACTCTATAAACATGGAAATATCAACACCGCTATCTGTATAAACATGGAAATATCTAAACCGCTAACTGTATAAACCTGGAAAGATCTACACAACTATCTGTATAAATATGGAAATATCTACAACGCTGTATCGCTAAACATGGAAATGTCAACACCACTCTCTGTATAAACATGGAAATATCTACATCGTTATCTCTATAAACATGAAAATATCTACACTGACATATGTATAAACATGGAAATAACTTCACAGTCATCTGTATAAACATGGAAATATCTACACCACCATCTGTATAAACATGGAAATATCTACACGGAAAACTGTATAAACATGGAAATATCTAGACAGTCATCTCTATAAACATGGAAATATCTACACCGCTATCTGTATATACATGGAAATACCCACACCGCTATCTGTATAAACATGGAAATAGGCACACCGCTATCTTTATAAACATGGAAATGTCTGCACCGCTATCTTTATAAACATGGAAATATCTGCAACTCTATCTGTGTAAACATAGAAATATCTACGCGGCTATTTCTGTAAACATGGAAATATCTGCACCGCTATCTGTATAAAGATGGAAATATCTACACCACTATCTGTAAAACGTGGAAATATCTACACCGCTCTCTGTATAAACCTGGAAATGTCTACACCGATATCTGTATAAACAAGGAAGTATCTACACCGCCATCTGTATAAACATGGAAATACCTACACCGCTATCTGTATAAATATGGAAATATCCACAACCCTATCTCTATAAACATGGAAATACCTACACGGATTTCTCTATAAACATGGAAATATCTACACTGCAATCTCTATATACATGGAAATATCTACACCGCCATCTATAGAAACATGAAAATATCTACAACGCCATCTTCAGAAACATGGATGTATCTAAACCGCCATCTGTATAAACATGGAAATATCTACACCACTATCTGTATAAACATGGAAATATCTTCACTGCCATCTGTATAAACATGGAAATATCTACACTGCCATCTGTATAAAGATGGAAATATCTACACCGCAATCTGTATAAATATGGAAATACCTACACTGCTACCTCTATAGGCATGTAAATATCTACACCGCTATCTGTATAAATATATAAATATCTACAATGCCATCTGTATACACATGGAAATACCTACACGGCAATCTGTGTATAGATGGAAACATCAACACCGCCATCTGTACAAACATGGAAATATCTACACTGCTATCTCTCTAAACATGGAAATATCTACACTGCGGTCTTTATAAACATGGAAATATCTACACCGGTATCTGTATAAACATGGAAATATCTACACCACGATCTGTATAAACATGGAAATATATACACCACTATCTGTATAAACATGGAAATATCTGCATCGCTATCTCTATAATCATGGAAATATCTACAAAGCCATCTGCATAAACATGGAAATACCTACACAGTCATGTGTAGGAACATGGCTGTATCTACACCGCCATCTGTATAAACATGGAAATATCTACACCACCATCTGTATAAACATGGAAATATCTACACGGAAAACTGTATAAACATGGAAATATCTAGACAGTCATCTCTATAAACATGGAAATATGTATACCGCTATCTGTATATACATAGAAATACCCACACCGCTATCTGTATAAACATGGAAATAGCCACACCGCTATCTGTATAAACATGGAAATATCTTCACTGCCATCTGTATAAACATGGAAATATCTACACAGCCATCTGTATAAAGATGGAAATATCTACACCGCAATCTGTATAAATATGGAAATACCTACACTTCTACCTCTATAGGCATGTAAATATCTACACCGCTATCTGTATAAATATATAAATATCTACAATGCCATCTGTATACACATGGAAATACCTACACGGCAATCTGTGTAAAGACGGAAATATCAACACCGCCATCTGTACAAACATGGAAATATCTACACTGCTATCTCTCTAAACATGGAAATATCTACACTGCGGTCTTTATAAACATGGAAATATCTACACCGGTATCTGTATAAACATGGAAATATCTACACCACGATATTTATAAGCATTGAAATATATACACCGCTATCTGTATAAATATGGAAATATCTGCATCGCTATCTCTATAATCATGGAAATATCTACAAAGCCATCTGCATAAACATGGAAATACCTACACAGTCATGTGTAGGAACATGGCTGTATCTACGCTGCCATCTGTATAATCATGGAAATATCTACACCACTATCTGTATAAACATGGAAAAATCTTCACTGCCATCTGTATAAAGATGGAAATATCTGCACTGAGAGTTGTATAATCATGGAAATATCTGCACCGCTATCTCTATAAGCATGGAAATACCTACAACGCCATCTCTATAAACATGGAAATATCTACACCGCTATCTGTATAAACATGGAAATATCTACACCGCTAACTGTATAAACCTGGAAAGATCTACACAACTATCTGTATAAATATGGAAATATCTACAACGCTGTATCTCTAAACATGGAAATGTCTACACCGATCTCTGAATAAACATGGAAATATCTACATCGTTATCTCTATAAACATGAAAATATCTACACTGACATATGTATAAACATGGAAATAACTTCACAGTCATCTGTATAAACATGGAAATATCTACAACCACCATCTGTATAAACATGGAAATATCTACACGGAAAACTGTATAAACATGGAAATATCTAGACAGTCATCTCTATAAACATGGAAATATCTATACCGCTATCTGTATATACATGGAAATACCCACACCGCTATCTGTATAAACATGGAAATAGCCACACCGCTATCTGTATAAACATGGAAATGTCTGCACCGCTATCTTTATAAACATGGAAATATCTGCAACTCTATCTGTGTAAACATAGAAATATCTACGCGGCTATTTGTGTAAACATGGAAATATCTGCACCGCCATCTGTATAAAGATGGAAATATCTACACCGCAATCTGTATAAATATGGAAATACCTAAACCGCTACCTCAATATGCATGTAAATATCTACACCGCTATAGGTATAAACATGGAAATATCTACACTGCCATCTGTATAAAGATGGAAATATCTACACCGCGAGCTGTATAAACATGGAAATGTCTACACCGCTATCTGTATAAACATGGAAATACCAACACCGTTATCTGTATAAAGATGGAAATATCTACACCATTATCCCTATAAACATGAAAATACTAACACCACCATCTCTATAAGCATGGAAATATTTACACCGCTATCTCTATAAACATAGAAATAACTACATCGCCATCCCTATAAACATGGAAATATCTACACCGCCATCTTTATAAACTTGGAAATATCTACACTGACATCTGTAGAAAGATGTAAATGTCTAGAAAGCGATCTGTATAAACATGGGAATTTCTACACCGCTACCTGTATAAACATGGAAATATCTACACCGCTATCTGTATCAACATGTAAGTAACTACACTGCAATCTGTATAAACATGGAAATATCTACAATGCTATCTCTGTAAACATGGAAATATCTACACAGCTATCTGTGTAAACTTGGAAATATCTACACCGCTATCTGTGTAAATTTGGCAATAATCACAACGCAATCTGTGCAAAGATGGAAATATCTGCACCGCTATCTCTGTAAACATGGAAATATCTACACCGCTATCTGTATAAACATGGAAATATCCACACTGCCATCTGTATAAACATGGAAATATCTACAGCGCCATCTGTATAAAAATGGAAATATCTACACTGCCATCAGTACACACATGGAAATATCTACACAGCCATCTGTATAAACATGGAAATATCTTCACCACTATCTCTATAAACATGGAAATATCTACACCGCTATCTGTGTAAACATGGAAATATCTACATCGTTATCTGTGTAAACAGGGAAATATCTCCACCGCTATCTGTATAAATATGGAAATATCTACACCGCTATCTGTATAAACATGGAAATATCTACACCGCTATCAGTATAAACATGGAAATATCTACAATGCTATCTGTGTAAACATGGAAATATCTACACAGCTATCTGTGTAAACTTGGAAATATCTACCCAGCTATCTGTGTAAAAATGGAAATATCTACACAGCAATCTGTGCAAACATGGAAATATCTACACCGCTATCTCCGTAAACATGGAAATATCTACACCGCTATCTGTATAAACATGGAAATATCTATACCGCAGTCTCTATAAACATGGAAATATCTCCACCGGTATCTGTATAAACATCAAAATATCTACACCGCTATCTGTATAATCATGGACATATCTACACCGCAATCTGTATAAACATGGAAATATCTATCATGCTATGTGTGTAAACATGGAAATATCTACACCGCGGTCTGTATATACATGTTAGTATCTACATCACTATCTGCATAAACATGTAAACATCTACACCACGATCTGTGTAAACATGGAAATATCTACACCGCTATCTGTATAAACATGGAAATATCTTCACCGCTATCTGTGCAAAGATGAAAATATCTACACCGCAGTCTCTATAAACATGGAAATATCTACACTGCCAACTCTATAAAGATGGAAATATCTACACCGCGAGCTGTATAAACATGGAAATATCTACAACGCTAGTTGTATAAACATGGAAATACCAACACCGCTATCTGTATAAACATGGAAATACCTACACCGCTATCTGTATAAACATGGAAATATCTACACAACTATCTCTATAAACATGGAAGTAACTACACCGCCATCTCTATACACATAGAAATATCTACACCGCTATCTCTATAAACATAGAAGTATCTACACCGCCATCTCTATAAACATGGAAATGTCTACACCACTATCTGTATAAATATGGAAATATCTACATCGCCATCTGCATGAACATGGAAATATCTACACCGCTATCTGTATAAACATGGAAATATCTACACTATCATCTGTATAAACATGGAAATATCTAAACTGCCATCTGTGGAAAGATGGAAATATCTACACCACGATCCGTATAAATATGAAAATATCTACACCGCTATCTGTGTAAAGTTGGAAATATCTACACCGCAATCTGTGCAAAGATGGAAATATCTACACCGCTATCTCTGTAAACATGGAAATATCTACACCACTATCTGTATAAACATGGAAACATCTACATCGCTATCTGTATAAACATGGATATATCTACACCGTTATCTGTATAAACATGGAAATATCTACAACACTATCTGTATAAATAAGGAAATATCTTCATCGCCATTTGTGTAAACATACAAATATCTACAGAGTCATCTGTATACACATGGAAATATCTACACAGCCATCTGTATCAATATGGAAATATCTACACCACTATCTGTATAAATAAGGAAATATCTTCATCGCCATTTGTGTAAACATACAAATATCTACAGAGTCATCTGTATACACATGGAAATATCTACACTGCCATCTGTATAAACATGGAAATAAGTAAACCGCTGTCTCTACAAACAATGAAATATCAACGCTGCCTTCTGGATATACATGGAAATACCTACACAGTTATCTGTGTAAAGATGGAAATATCTACACAGCCATCTCTATAAACATAGAAATACCTACACAGCTATTGCTATAAACATGAAAATAGCCACACCACAATCTGTATACACATGGAAATATCTACACTGCCATCTGTATAAACATGGAAATATCTACACCTCCATCTGTATAAACATGGAAATATCTCCACCGCTATCTCTCTAAACATGGAAATATCTTCACCGCTATCTGTATGAACATGGAAATATCTACAGTGCTATCTGTATAAACATGGAAATGTCTACACCGCTATCTGTAGAAACATGGATATATCTACTCCGCTATCTCTATAAACATGGAAATATTTACATCGCTATCTGTATAAACATGGAAATATTTCCACCGCAATCTCTGTAAACATAGAAATATCTACACCGCTATCTTTATAAACATGGAAATATCTACACCGCAATCTGTATAAACATGGATATATCTACACCGCTATCTGTATAAACATGGATATATCTCCACCGCTATCTGTATAAACATGGATATATCTACACCGTTATCTGTATAAACATGGAAATATCTACACCACTATCTGTATAAATAAGGAAATATCTTCACCGCCATTTGTGTAAACATACAAATATCTACAGAGTCATCTGTATACACATGGAAATATCTACACAGCCATCTCTATAAACATGGATGTATCTACACAACTATCTGTATAAACAAGGAAATTCCAACCGCGATATCTCTGTAAACATGGAAATATCAACACCACAATCTCTACACACATGGAAATAACTACACCGCCATCTATATAAACATGAAAATATCTACACCACCATCTCCATAAACATGGAACTATCTACACGGCCATCTGTATAAACATGGAAATATCTACACCACTATCTGTATAAAGATGGAAATATCTACACTGCTATCTCTATAAACATGGAAATACCTACACAGCCATCTGTATAAACATGGAAACATCTACACTGCTATCTCTATAAACATGGAAATATCTACACTGCTATCTGTATAAACATGGAAATATCTACAACGCTATCTGTGTAAACATGGATATATCTACACAGCTATCAGTGTAAACTTGGAAATATCTACACAGGTATCTGTGTAAAAATGGAAATATCTACACGGCAATCTGTGCAAAGAGGGAAATATCTACACCGCTATCTCTGAAAACATGGAAATATCTACATGGCTATCCCTAAAAACATGGAAATATCTTCACCGCCTTCTGTATAAACATGGAAACATCTACACTGCCATCTGTATAAACATGGAAATAAGTAAACCGCTGTCTCTATAAACATTGAAATATCAACACTGCCTTCTGGATATACATGGAAATACCTACACAGTTATCTGTGTAAACATGGAAATATCTACACAGCCATCTCTATAAACATAGAAATATCTACACCGCTATTTCTATAAACATGAAAATAGCCACACCACAATCTGTATAAACATGGAAATATCTACACTGCCATCTGTATAAACATGGAAATATCTACACTGCCATCTGTATACACATGGAAATATCTACAGTCATCTGTATAAACATTGAAATATCTCCACCGCTATCTGTCTAAACATGGAAATATCTCCACCGCTATCTGTATGAACATGGAAATATCTACAGCGCTATCTGTATAAACATGGAAATGTCTACACCGCTATCTGTATAAACATGGATATATCTACTCCGCTATCTCTATAAACATGGAAATATTTACAGCGCTATCTGTATAAACATGGAAATATTTCAACCGCTATCTCTGTAAACATGGAAATATCTACACCACTATCTCTATAAACATGGAAATATCCACACTGCCATCTGCATAAACATGGAAATATCTACAGCGCCATCTGTATAAACATGGAAATATCTACACTGCCATCAGTACACACATGGAAGTATCTACACAGCCATCTGAATAAACATGGAAATATCTACACCGCTATCTCTATAAACATGGAAATATCTACACCACTATCTGTGTAAACATGGAAATATAAACATCGCTATCTGTATAAACAGGGAAATATCTCCACCGCTATCTGTATAAACATGGAAATATCTACACTGCTATCAGTACAAACATGGAAATATCTACCCAGCTATCTGTGTAAAAATGGAAATATCTACCCAGCAATCTGTGCAAAGATGGAAATATGTACACCGCTATCTTCGTAAACATGGAAATATCTACACCGCCGTCTGCATGAACATGGAAATATCTACACCGCTATAGGTATAAACATGGAAATATCTACACTGTCATCTGTATAAACATGGAAATATCTAAACTGCCATCTGTGGAAAGATGGAAATATCTACACCGCGATCTGAATAAATATGAAAATATCTACACCGCTATCTGTGTAAAGATGGAAATATCTACACCGCAATCTGTGCAAATATGGAAATATCTACACCGCTATCTCTGTAAACATGGAAATATCTTCACCACTATCTGTATAAACATGGAAACATCTACATCGCTATCTGTATAAACATGGATATATCTAAACCGTTATCTGTATAAACATGGAAATATCTACACCGCTATCTGTATAAACATGGAAATATCTACAACGCTATCTGTGTAAAAATGGAAATATCTACACAGCTATCTGTGTAAACTTGGAAATATCTACACTGGTATCTGTGTAAAAATGGAAATATCTACACGGCAATCTGTGCAAAGAGGGAAATATCTACACCGCTATCTCTGAAAACATGGAAATATCTACACCGCTATCTGTATAAACAAGGAAATATCTACACCGCTATCTGTATAAACAAGGAAATATCTACACCGCCATCTGCATAAACTTGGAAGT
This sequence comes from Pan troglodytes, assembly GCF_028858775.2. NCBI lineage: Eukaryota > Metazoa > Chordata > Mammalia > Primates > Hominidae > Pan > Pan troglodytes. Next base: position 7,530,797 of record NC_072411.2, read on the forward strand.
ATCTACACCGCGATCTGTGTAAAAATGGAAATATCTACACCGCCATCTGTATAAACGTAGAAATATCTACACTGCCATCTGTAGAAAGATGGAAATATCTACACCTTGATCTGTATAAACATGCAGATATCTACACCTCTTCCTGTATGAACATGGAGATATCTACACCGCAATCTGAATAAATATGGAAATATCCACACCGCTATCTCTATAAACATGGAAATGTCTACACGGCTATCTGTATAAACATGGAAATATCTACATGGCTATCTGTATGAACTTGGAAATATCTACACTGCCTTCTGTATATACATGGAAATACCTACACAGTCATCTGTATAAACATGGAAATATCTACACCACTATCTGTATAAACATGGAAATATCAACACGGCCATGTGTATAAACATGGAAATATCATCACAGCCATCTCTATAAACATGGAAATATCTACACCACTATTCCTTTAAACATGGAAATAGTGACACCGATATCTGTATAAACATGGAAATATCTACACCGCCATCTGTAAAAATATGGAAATATCTACACAGTCATCTGTATAAACATGGAAATACCTACACTTCCATCTGTATAAACTTGGAAATATCTACACTGCCATCTGAATACACATGGAAAAGACTACACAGTCATCTGCATAAACATGGAAATATCTACACCGCATTCTGTATAAACACGGAAATATCTACACCGCTATCTGTATAAACATGGAAATATCTACACCGCCATCTCTATAAACATGAAAATATGTCCACCGCTATCTGTATAAACTTGAAAATATGTCCACCACTCTCTGTATAAACATGGAAATATCTACAACGCTATCTGTATAAACATGGAAATATCTACACCGCTATCTCTATAAACATGGATATATCTAGACCGCTATCTCTGTAAACATGGAAATATCTACACCGCCGTCTTTATAAACATGGAAATATGTACACAGTCATCTGTATAAACATGGAAATAACTACACCGCTATGTGTATAAAAATGGAAATATCTACACCGTTATCTGTATAAACATGGAAATATCTACACCGCTATCCATATAAACATGGAAATATCTACACCGCTATCTGTATAAATATGGAAATATCCACACCACTATCCCTATAAACATGGAAATGTCTACACCGCTATCTGTATAAACATCGAAATATCTACATGGCTATCTCTATAAACATGGAAATATCTACACCGCTATCTGCATAAACACGGAAATATCTACACCGCTATCTGCATAGACATGGAAATATCTACATCGTTATCTGTACAAACATGGAAATATCTCCATCGCTATCTCTATGAACATGGAAATATCTCCACCGCTATCTCTATGAACTTGGAAATATCTCCACCGCTATCTTTATAAACATGGAAATATCTACTCCACTATCTGTATAAAAATGGATATATCTACACTGCCATCTGTAGAAACATGGTAACAGCCACACCGCTATCCGTATAAACATGAAAATATCTACACCACCATCTGAATAAACATACAAATATCTAAACCGCTATCTGTATAAATATGGAAATACCTACACCGATATCTCTGAAAACGTGGAAATATCTACACCGCTACCTGTATAAACCTGGACATATCTACACCGCTATCTCTATAAACATGGAAATATCTACACCGCTACCTGCATAAACTAGGAAATATCTACACCACCATCTCTAGAAACATGGAAATATCTCCACCGCTATCTCTATAAACGTGGAAATATCTCCTCCACTCTCTGTATAAACCTGGAAATATCTATACCACTATCTGTATAAACATGGAAATATCTACACTGCTATCTGTATAAACATGGAAATATCTACACCGCAATCTCTATAAACATGGAAATATCTACAACACTATCTGTGTAAACATGGAAATATCTACACCGCTGTCTGTGCAAACATGGAAATATGTACACCGCAATCTGTGTGAAGATGGAAGCATCTACACCGCAATCTGTGCAAATATGGAAATATCTACACCCCTATCTCTGTAAACATGGAAATATCTACACCACTCACTGTATAAGCATGGAAATATCGACACCGCTATCTGTATAAACATCGAAATATCTACACCACAATCTGTATAAACATGGATATATGTACACCGCTATCTGTATAAACATGGAAATATCTACAGCGCTGACAGTAAACATGGAAATATCTACCCCACTATCTCTATAAACATGGAAATACCTACACCGCCATCTCTATAAACATGGAATTATCTACACCACTATCTCTATAGACATAGAAATATCTACAACGCAATCACAGTAATCATGGAAATATCTACACCGCCATCTGCATAAACTTGGAAATATCTACACCGCGATCTGTGTAAAAATGGAAATATCTACACCGCCATCTGTATAAACGTGGAAATATCGACACTGCCATCTGTAGAAAGATGGAAATATCTACACCTTGATCTGTATAAACATGCAGATATCTACACCTCTTCCTGTATGAACATGGAGATATCTACACCGCTATCTGAATAAATATGGAAATATCCACACCGCTATCTCTATAAACATGGAAATGTCTACACGGCTATCTGTATAAACATGGAAATATCTACATGGCTATCTGTATGAACTTGGAAATATCTACACTGCCTTCTGTATATACATGGAAATACCTACACAGTCATCTGTATAAACATGGAAATATCTACACCACTATCTGTATAAACATGGAAATATCAACACGGCCATGTGTATAAACATGGAAATATCATCACAGCCATCTCTATAAACATGGAAATATCTACACCACTATTCCTATAAACATGGAAATAGTGACACCGATATCTGTATAAACATGGAAATATCTACACCGCCATCTGTAAAAATATGGAAATATCTACACAGTCATCTGTATAAACATGGAAATACCTACACCTCCATCTGTATAAACTTGGAAATATCTACAATGCCATCTGAATACACATGGAAAAGACTACACAGTCATCTGCATAAACATGGAAATATCTACACCGCTTTCTGTATAAACACGGAAATATCTACACCGCTATCTGTATAAACATGGAAATATCTACACCGCCATCTCTGTAAACATGAAAATATGTCCACCGCTATCTGTATAAACTTGAAAATATGTCCACCACTATCTGTATAAACATGGAAATATCTACAACGCTATCTGTATAAACATGGAAATATCTACACCGCTATCTGTATAAACATGGATATATCTAGACCGCTATCTCTGTAAACATGGAAATATCTACACCGCCGTCTTTATAAACATGGAAATATGTACACAGTCATCTGTATAAACATGGAAATAACTACACCGCTATGTGTATAAAAATGGAAATATCTACACCGTTATCTGTATAAACATGGAAATATCAAGCCCGCTATCTGTATAAACATACAAATATCTACATTGCTATCTATAAAAACATGGAAATATCTCCTCCGCTATCTCTAAAAACATGGAAATATCTACACCGCTATCTGTATAAACAAGCAAATATCTACAGCGCTATCTATATAAACATGGAAATATCTCCACCGGTATCTGCATAAACATGGAAATATCTACAACGCTATCTCGATAAACATGGAACCATCTACAAAATATCTGTGTAAACATGGGAATATCTTCACAGCTGTCGGTGTAAATATGGAAATATGTACACTGCAATCTGTGTGAATATGGAAATATCTACACCTCTATCTCTGTAAACATGGACATATCTACACCACTATCTGTATAAACATGGAAATATCTACACCGCTATCTGTATAAACATGGAAATATCTACACCACAATCTGTATAAACATGGATATATCTACACCGCTATCTGTATAAACATGTTAATATCTATACTGCTATCTGTATAAACATGGAAATATTTACTCCGCTATCTGCATAAATATGGAAATATCTACACCGCTATCTCTATAAACATGGAAAAGTCAACACCGCTATCTGTATAAACATGGAAATATCTACATGGCTATCCCTAAAAACATGGAAATATCTTCACCGCCTTCTGTATAAACATGGAAACATCTACACTGCCATTTGTATAAACATGGAAATAAGTAAACCGCTATCCCTAGAAACATTGAAATATCAACACTGCCTTCTGGATATACATGGAAATACCTACACAGTTATCTGTGTATACATGGAAATATCTACACAGCCATCTCTATAAACATGGAAATACCTACACCGCTATTTCTATAAACATGAAAATAGCCACACCACAATCTGTATAAACATGGAAATATCTACACTGCCATCTGTATAAACATGGAAATATCTACACTGCCATCTGTATACACATGGAAATATCTACAGTCATCTGTATAAACATTGATATATCTCCACCGCTATCTCTCTAAACATGGAAATATCTCCACCGCTATCTGTATGAACATGGAAATATCTACAGCGCTATCTGTATAAACATGGAAATGTCTACACCACTATCTGTATAAACATGGATATATCTACTCCGCTATCTCTATAAACATGGAAATATTTACATCGCTATCTGTATAAACATGGAAATATTTCCACCGCAATCTGTGTAAACATAGAAATATCTACACCGCTATGTTTATAAACATGGAAATACCTTCACCGCAATCTGTATAAACATGGATATATCTACACCGCTATCTGTATAAACATGGATATAACTCCACCGCTATCTGTATAAACATGGAAATATCTATACCGCTATCTGTATAAACGTGGAAATATGTACACCGCAATCTGTGCAAATATGGAAATATCTACACCTCTATCTCTGTAAATATGGAAATATCTACACCGCTATCTGTATAAACATGGAAATAACTACACCGCTATCTGTATAAACATGGAAATATATACACCACGATCTGTATAAACATGGATATATCTACACCGCTATCTGTATAAACATGGAAACATCTACACCACTATCTGTACATACATGGAATTATCTACACCGCTATCTGTATAACTATGGAAATGTCTACACTGCTATCTCTAGAAACATGGAAATGTCTACACCGCTGTCTGTATAAACATGGAAATATCTACATGGCTATCTGTATAAACATGGAAACATCTACACAGCTATCTGTACAAACTTGGAAATGTCTACACCGCTATCTGTATAACTATGGAAATATCTTCAACGCTATCACTATAAACATGGAAATGACTTCACTGCTATCTGTATAAACATGGAAATATCTTCATGGCTATCTCTAAAAACATGGAAATATCTACACCGCCTTCTGAATAAACATGGAAATACCTACACTGCCATCTGTATAAACATGGAAATAGCTACACCGCTATCTGTATAAATATGGAAATATCTACACCGCCATCTGAATAATCATGGAAATATCTACACGGCTATCTGTATAAATATGGAAATATCTACTCCGCTACCTCTATAAACATGGAAATATCTATACAGCTATCTGTATAAACATGGATATATCTACACCGCTATATCTATAAACATGGAAATATCTACACCGCCATCTGTATAAACATGGAAATATGTACACAGTCATCTGTATAAACATGGAAATAACTACACCGTTATCTGTATAAACATGGAAATATCTACACCGCTATCCATATAAACATGGAAATATCTACACCGCTATCTGTATAAATATGGAAATATCCACACCGCTATCCCTATAAACATGGAAATGTCTACACCGCTATCTGTATAAACATCGAAATATCTACATGGCTATCTCTATAGACATGGAAATATCTACACTGCTATCTGCATAAACACGGAAATATCTACACCGCTATCTGCATAGACATGGAAATATCTACATCGTTAGCTGTACAAACATGGAAATATCTCCATCGCTATCTCTATGAACATGGAAATATCTCCAAGGCTATCTCTATGAACTTGGAAATATCTCCACCGCTATCTTTATAAACATGGAAATATCTACTCCACCATCTGTATAAACATGGATATATCTACACTGCCATCTGTATTAACATGGAAATACCTACACAGCTCTCTGTAGAAATATGGAAATATCCTCACCTCTATCTCTATAAACATGGAAATACCAACACCGCTTTCTCTATAAACATGGAAATATCTACATCGCAATCTCTATAAACATGGAATTATCTACACCGCCATCTCTATAAACATTAAAATATCTACACCGCCATCTTCAGAAACATGGCTGTATCTACACCGCCATCTGTATAAACATGGAAATATTTACACCACTATCTGTATAAACATTGAAATATCTACACTGCCCTCTGTAAAAACATGGAAATATCTTCACAGTCATTTGAATAAACATGGAAATATCTACACCACCATCTGTATAAACATGGAAATATCTACAGCGCTGACTGTAAACATGGAAATATCTACACCGCAATCTCTATAAACATGGAAATATCTACAACACTATCTGTGTAAACATGGAAATATCTACACCGCTGTTTGTGCAAACATGGAAATATGTACACCGCAATCTGTGTGAAGATGGAAATATCTACACCGCAATCTGTGCAAATATGGAAATATCTACACCCCTATCTCTGTAAACATGGAAATATCTACACCACTCACTGTATAAGCATGGAAATATCGACACCGCTATCTGTATAAACATCGAAATATCTACACCACAATCTGTATAAACATGGATATATGTACACCGCTATCTGTATAAACATGGAAATATCTACAGCGCTGACAGTAAACATGGAAATATCTACCCCACTATCTCTATAAACATGGAAATACCTACACCGCCATCTCTATAAACATGGAATTATCTGCACCACTATCTCTATAGACATAGAAATATCTACAACGCAATCACAGTAATCATGGAAATATCTACACCGCCATCTGCATAAACTTGGAAGTATCTACACCGCGATCTGTGTAAAAATGGAAATATCTACACCGCCATCTGTATAAACGTAGAAATATCTACACTGCCATCTGTAGAAAGATGGAAATATCTACACCTTGATCTGTATAAACATGCAGATATCTACACCTCTTCCTGTATGAACATGGAGATATCTACACCGCAATCTGAATAAATATGGAAATATCCACACCGCTATCTCTATAAACATGGAAATGTCTACACGGCTATCTGTATAAACATGGAAATATCTACATGGCTATCTGTATGAACTTGGAAATATCTACACTGCCTTCTGTATATACATGGAAATACCTACACAGTCATCTGTATAAACATGGAAATATCTACACCACTATCTGTATAAACATGGAAATATCAACACGGCCATGTGTATAAACATGGAAATATCATCACAGCCATCTCTATAAACATGGAAATATCTACACCACTATTCCTTTAAACATGGAAATAGTGACACCGATATCTGTATAAACATGGAAATATCTACACCGCCATCTGTAAAAATATGGAAATATCTACACAGTCATCTGTATAAACATGGAAATACCTACACTTCCATCTGTATAAACTTGGAAATATCTACACTGCCATCTGAATACACATGGAAAAGACTACACAGTCATCTGCATAAACATGGAAATATCTACACCGCATTCTGTATAAACACGGAAATATCTACACCGCTATCTGTATAAACATGGAAATATCTACACCGCCATCTCTATAAACATGAAAATATGTCCACCGCTATCTGTATAAACTTGAAAATATGTCCACCACTCTCTGTATAAACATGGAAATATCTACAACGCTATCTGTATAAACATGGAAATATCTACACCGCTATCTCTATAAACATGGATATATCTAGACCGCTATCTCTGTAAACATGGAAATATCTACACCGCCGTCTTTATAAACATGGAAATATGTACACAGTCATCTGTATAAACATGGAAATAACTACACCGCTATGTGTATAAAAATGGAAATATCTACACCATTATCTGTATAAACATGGAAATATCTACACCGCTATCCATATAAACATGGAAATATCTACACCGCTATCTGTATCAATATGGAAATATCCACACCACTATCCCTATAAACATGGAAATGTCTACACCGCTATCTGTATAAACATCGAAATATCTACATGGCTATCTCTATAAACATGGAAATATCTACACCGCTATCTGCATAAACACGGAAATATCTACACCGCTATCTGCATAGACATGGAAATATCTACATCGTTATCTGTACAAACATGGAAATATCTCCATCGCTATCTCTATGAACATGGAAATATCTCCACCGCTATCTCTATGAACTTGGAAATATCTCCACCGCTATCTTTATAAACATGGAAATATCTACTCCACTATCTGTAAAAACATGGATATATCTACACTGCCATCTGTAGAAACATGGTAACAGCCACACCGCTATCTGTATAAACATGAAAATATCTACACCACCATCTGAATAAACATACAAATATCTAAACCGCTATCTGTATAAATATGGAAATACCTACACCGATATCTCTGAAAACGTGGAAATATCTACACCGCTACCTGTATAAACCTGGACATATCTACACCGCTATCTCTATAAACATGGAAATATCTACACCGCTACCTGCATAAACTAGGAAATATCTACACCACCATCTCTAGAAACATGGAAATATCTCCACCGCTATCTCTATAAACGTGGAAATATCTCCTCCACTCTCTGTATAAACCTGGAAATATCTATACCACTATCTGTATAAACATGGAAATATCTACACTGCTATCTGTATAAACATGGAAATATCTACACCGCAATCTCTATAAACATGGAAATATCTACAACACTATCTGTGTAAACATGGAAATATCTACACCGCTGTCTGTGCAAACATGGAAATATGTACACCGCAATCTGTGTGAAGATGGAAGTATCTACACCGCAATCTGTGCAAATATGGAAATATCTACACCCCTATCTCTGTAAACATGGAAATATCTACACCACTCACTGTATAAGCATGGAAATATCGACACCGCTATCTGTATAAACATCGAAATATCTACACCACAATCTGTATAAACATGGATATATGTACACCGCTATCTGTATAAACATGGAAATATCTACACCGCTGACAGTAAACATGGAAATATCTACCCCACTATCTCTATAAACATGGAAATACCTACACCGCCATCTCTATAAACATGGAATTATCTACACCACTATCTCTATAGACATAGAAATATCTACAACGCAATCACAGTAATCATGGAAATATCTACACCGCCATCTGCATAAACTTGGAAATATCTACACCGCGATCTGTGTAAAAATGGAAATATCTACACCGCCATCTGTATAAACGTAGAAATATCGACACTGCCATCTGTAGAAAGATGGAAATATCTACACCTTGATCTGTATAAACATGCAGATATCTACACCTCTTCCTGTATGAACATGGAGATATCTACACCGCTATCTGAATAAATATGGAAATATCCACACCGCTATCTCTATAAACATGGAAATGTCTACACGGCTATCTGTATAAACATGGAAATATCTACATGGCTATCTGTATGAACTTGGAAATATCTACACTGCCTTCTGTATATACATGGAAATACCTACACAGTCATCTGTATAAACATGGAAATATCTACACCACTATCTGTATAAACATGGAAATATCAACACGGCCATGTGTATAAACATGGAAATATCATCACAGCCATCTCTATAAACATGGAAATATCTACACCACTATTCCTATAAACATGGAAATAGTGACACCGATATCTGTATAAACATGGAAATATCTACACCGCCATCTGTAAAAATATGGAAATATCTACACAGTCATCTGTATAAACATGGAAATACCTACACCTCCATCTGTATAAACTTGGAAATATCTACAATGCCATCTGAATACACATGGAAAAGACTACACAGTCATCTGCATAAACATGGAAATATCTACACCGCTTTCTGTATAAACACGGAAATATCTACACCGCTATCTGTATAAACATGGAAATATCTACACCGCCATCTCTGTAAACATGAAAATATGTCCACCGCTATCTGTATAAACTTGAAAATATGTCCACCACTATCTGTATAAACATGGAAATATCTACAACGCTATCTGTATAAACATGGAAATATCTACACCGCTATCTGTATAAACATGGATATATCTACACTGCTATCTCTATAAACATGGAAATATCTACACCGCCGTCTTTATAAACATGGAAATATGTACACAGTCATCTGTATAAACATGGAAATAACTACACCGCTATGTGTATAAAAATGGAAATATCTACACCGTTATCTGTATAAACATGGAAATATCAAGCCCGCTATCTGTATAAACATACAAATATCTACATTGCTATCTATAAAAACATGGAAATATCTCCTCTGCTATCTCTAAAAACATGGAAATATCTACACCGCTATCTGTATAAACAAGCAAATATCTACAGCGCTATCTATATAAACATGGAAATATCTCCACCGGTATCTGCATAAACATGGAAATATCTACAACGCTATCTCGATAAACATGGAACCATCTACAAAATATCTGTGTAAACATGGGAATATCTTCACAGCTGTCGGTGTAAATATGGAAATATGTACACTGCAATCTGTGTGAATATGGAAATATCTACACCTCTATCTCTGTAAACATGGACATATCTACACCACTATCTGTATAAACATGGAAATATCTACACCGCTATCTGTATAAACATGGAAATATCTACACCACAATCTGTATAAACATGGATATATCTACACCGCTATCTGTATAAACATGTTAATATCTATACTGCTATCTGTATAAACATGGAAATATCTACTCCGCTATCTGCATAAATATGGAAATATCTACACCGCTATCTCTATAAACATGGAAAAGTCAACACCGCTATCTGTATAAACATGGAAATATCTACATGGCTATCCCTAAAAACATGGAAATATCTTCACCGCCTTCTGTATAAACATGGAAACATCTACACTGCCATTTGTATAAACATGGAAATAAGTAAACCGCTATCCCTAGAAACATTGAAATATCAACACTGCCTTCTGGATATACATGGAAATACCTACACAGTTATCTGTGTATACATGGAAATATCTACACAGCCATCTCTATAAACATGGAAATACCTACACCGCTATTTCTATAAACATGAAAATAGCCACACCACAATCTGTATAAACATGGAAATATCTACACTGCCATCTGTATAAACATGGAAATATCTACACTGCCATCTGTATACACATGGAAATATCTACAGTCATCTGTATAAACATTGATGTATCTCCACCGATATCTCTCTAAACATGGAAATATCTCCACCGCTATCTGTATGAACATGGAAATATCTACAGCGATATCTGTATAAACATGGAAATGTCTACACCACTATCTGTATAAACATGGATATATCTACTCCGCTATCTCTATAAACATGGAAATATTTACATCGCTATCTGTATAAACATGGAAATATTTCCACCGCAATCTGTGTAAACATAGAAATATCTACACCGCTATGTTTATAAACATGGAAATATCTTCACCGCAATCTGTATAAACATGGATATATCTACACCGCTATCTGTATAAACATGGATATAACTCCACCGCTATCTGTATAAACATGGAAATATCTATACCGCTATCTGTATAAACGTGGAAGTATGTACACCGCAATCTGTGCAAATATGGAAATATCTACACCTCTATCTCTGTAAATATGGAAATATCTACACCGCTATCTGTATAAACATGGAAATAACTACACCGCTATCTGTATAAACATGGAAATATATACACCACGATCTGTATAAACATGGATATATCTACACCGCTATCTGTATAAACATGGAAACATCTACACCACTATCTGTATATACATGGAATTATCTACACCGCTATCTGTATAACTATGGAAATGTCTACACCGCTATCTCTAGAAACATGGAAATGTCTACACCGCTGTCTGTATAAACATGGAAATATCTACATGGCTATCTGTATAAACATGGAAACATCTACACAGCTATCTGTACAAACTTGGAAATGTCTACACCGCTATCTGTATAACTATGGAAATATCTTCAACGCTATCACTATAAACATGGAAATGACTTCACTGCTATCTGTATAAACATGGAAATATCTTCATGGCTATCTCTAAAAACATGGAAATATCTACACCGCCTTCTGAATAAACATGGAAATACCTACACTGCCATCTGTATAAACATGGAAATAGCTACACCGCTATCTGTATAAATATGGAAATATCTATACCGCCATCTGAATAATCATGGAAATATCTACACGGCTATCTGTATAAATATGGAAATATCTACTCCGCTACCTCTATAAACATGGAAATATCTATACAGCTATCTGTATAAACATGGATATATCTACACCGCTATATCTATAAACATGGAAATATCTACACCGCCATCTGTATAAACATGGAAATATGTACACAGTCATCTGTATAAACATGGAAATAACTACACCGTTATCTGTATAAACATGGAAATATCTACACCGCTATCCATATAAACATGGAAATATCTACACCGCTATCTGTATAAATATGGAAATATCCACACCGCTATCCCTATAAACATGGAAATCTCTACACCGCTATCTGTATAAACATCGAAATATCTACATGGCTATCTCTATAGACATGGAAATATCTACACCGCTATCTGCATAAACACGGAAATATCTACACCGCTATCTGCATAGACATGGAAATATCTACATCGTTAGCTGTACAAACATGGAAATATCTCCATCGCTATCTCTATGAACATGGAAATATCTCCAAGGCTATCTCTATGAACTTGGAAATATCTCCACCGCTATCTTTATAAACATGGAAATATCTACTCCACCATCTGTATAAACATGGATATATCTACACTGCCATCTGTATTAACATGGAAATACCTACACAGCTATCTGTAGAAATATGGAAATATCCACACCTCTATCTCTATAAACATGGAAATACCAACACCGCTTTCTCTATAAACATGGAAATATCTACATCGCAATCTCTATAAACATGGAATTATCTACACCGCCATCTCTATAAACATTAAAATATCTACACCGCCATCTTCAGAAACATGGCTGTATCTACACCGCCATCTGTATAAACATGGAAATATTTACACCACTATCTGTATAAACATTGAAATATCTACACTGCCCTCTGTAAAAACATGGAAATATCTTCACAGTCATTTGAATAAACATGGAAATATCTACACCACCATCTGTATAAACATGGAAATATCTACAGCGCTGACTGTAAACATGGAAATATCTACACCGCAATCTCTATAAACATGGAAATATCTACAACACTATCTGTGTAAACATGGAAATATCTACACCGCTGTTTGTGCAAACATGGAAATATGTACACCGCAATCTGTGTGAAGATGGAAATATCTACACCGCAATCTGTGCAAATATGGAAATATCTACACCCCTATCTCTGTAAACATGGAAATATCTACACCACTCACTGTATAAGCATGGAAATATCGACACCGCTATCTGTATAAACATCGAAATATCTACACCACAATCTGTATAAACATGGATATATGTACACCGCTATCTGTATAAACATGGAAATATCTACAGCGCTGACAGTAAACATGGAAATATCCACCCCACTATCTCTATAAACATGGAAATACCTACACCGCCATCTCTATAAACATGGAATTATCTACACCACTATCTCTATAGACATAGAAATATCTACAACGCAATCACAGTAATCATGGAAATATCTACACCGCCATCTGCATAAACTTGGAAGTATCTACACCGCGATCTGTGTAAAAATGGAAATATCTACACCGCCATCTGTATAAACGTAGAAATATCTACACTGCCATCTGTAGAAAGATGGAAATATCTACACCTTGATCTGTATAAACATGCAGATATCTACACCTCTTCCTGTATGAACATGGAGATATCTACACCGCAATCTGAATAAATATGGAAATATCCACACCGCTATCTCTATAAACATGGAAATGTCTACACGGCTATCTGTATAAACATGGAAATATCTACATGGCTATCTGTATGAACTTGGAAATATCTACACTGCCTTCTGTATATACATGGAAATACCTACACAGTCATCTGTATAAACATGGAAATATCTACACCACTATCTGTATAAACATGGAAATATCAACACGGCCATGTGTATAAACATGGAAATATCATCACAGCCATCTCTATAAACATGGAAATATCTACACCACTATTCTTTTAAACATGGAAATAGTGACACCGATATCTGTATAAACATGGAAATATCTACACCGCCATCTGTAAAAATATGGAAATATCTACACAGTCATCTGTATAAACATGGAAATACCTACACTTCCATCTGTATAAACTTGGAAATATCTACACTGCCATCTGAATACACATGGAAAAGACTACACAGTCATCTGCATAAACATGGAAATATCTACACCGCATTCTGTATAAACACGGAAATATCTACACCGCTATCTGTATAAACATGGAAATATCTACACCGCCATCTCTATAAACATGAAAATATGTCCACCGCTATCTGTATAAACTTGAAAATATGTCCACCACTCTCTGTATAAACATGGAAATATCTACAACGCTATCTGTATAAACATGGAAATATCTACACCGCTATCTCTATAAACATGGATATATCTAGACCGCTATCTCTGTAAACATGGAAATATCTACACCGCCGTCTTTATAAACATGGAAATATGTACACAGTCATCTGTATAAACATGGAAATAACTACACCGCTATGTGTATAAAAATGGAAATATCTACACCATTATCTGTATAAACATGGAAATATCTACACCGCTATCCATATAAACATGGAAATATCTACACCGCTATCTGTATAAATATGGAAATATCCACACCACTATCCCTATACACATGGAAATGTCTACACCGCTATCTGTATAAACATCGAAATATCTACATGGCTATCTCTATAAACATGGAAATATCTACACCGCTATCTGCATAAACACGGAAATATCTACACCGCTATCTGCATAGACATGGAAATATCTACATCGTTATCTGTACAAACATGGAAATATCTCCATCGCTATCTCTATGAACATGGAAATATCTCCACCGCAATCTCTATGAACTTGGAAATATCTCCACCGCTATCTTTATAAACATGGAAATATCTACTCCACTATCTGTATAAACATGGATATATCTACACTGCCATCTGTAGAAACATGGTAACAGCCACACCGCTATCTGTATAAACATGAAAATATCTACACCACCATCTGAATAAACATACAAATATCTAAACCGCTATCTGCATAAATATGGAAATACCTACACCGATATCTCTGAAAACGTGGAAATATCTACACCGCTACCTGTATAAACCTGGACATATCTACACCGCTATCTCTATAAACATGGAAATATCTACACCGCTACCTGCATAAACTAGGAAATATCTACACCACCATCTCTAGAAACATGGAAATATCTCCACCGCTATCTCTATAAACGTGGAAATATCTCCTCCACTCTCTGTATAAACCTGGAAATATCTATACCACTATCTGTATAAACATGGAAATATCTACACTGCTATCTGTATAAACATGGAAATATCTACACCGCAATCTCTATAAACATGGAAATATCTACAACACTATCTGTGTAAACATGGAAATATCTACACCGCTGTCTGTGCAAACATGGAAATATGTACACCGCAATCTGTGTGAAGATGGAAGTATCTACACCGCAATCTGTGCAAATATGGAAATATCTACACCCCTATCTCTGTAAACATGGAAATATCTACACCACTCACTGTATAAGCATGGAAATATCGACACCGCTATCTGTATAAACATCGAAATATCTACACCACAATCTGTATAAACATGGATATATGTACACCGCTATCTGTATAAACATGGAAATATCTACAGCGCTGACAGTAAACATGGAAATATCTACCCCACTATCTCTATAAACATGGAAATACCTACACCGCCATCTCTATAAACATGGAATTATCTACACCACTATCTCTATAGACATAGAAATATCTACAACGCAATCACAGTAATCATGGAAATATCTACACCGCCATCTGCATAAACTTGGAAGTATCTACACCGCGATCTGTGTAAAAATGGAAATATCTACACCGCCATCTGTATAAACGTAGAAATATCGACACTGCCATCTGTAGAAAGATGGAAATATCTACACCTTGATCTGTATAAACATGCAGATATCTACACCTCTTCCTGTATGAACATGGAGATATCTACACCGCTATCTGAATAAATATGGAAATATCCACACCGCTATCTCTATAAACATGGAAATGTCTACACGGCTATCTGTATAAACATGGAAATATCTACATGGCTATCTGTATGAACTTGGAAATATCTACACTGCCTTCTGTATATACATGGAAATACCTACACAGTCATCTGTATAAACATGGAAATATCTACACCACTATCTGTATAAACATGGAAATATCAACACGGCCATGTGTATAAACATGGAAATATCATCACAGCCATCTCTATAAACATGGAAATATCTACACCACTATTCCTATAAACATGGAAATAGTGACACCGATATCTGTATAAACATGGAAATATCTACACCGCCATCTGTAAAAATATGGAAATATCTACACAGTCATCTGTATAAACATGGAAATACCTACACCTCCATCTGTATAAACTTGGAAATATCTACAATGCCATCTGAATACACATGGAAAAGACTACACAGTCATCTGCATAAACATGGAAATATCTACACCGCTTTCTGTATAAACACGGAAATATCTACACCGCTATCTGTATAAACATGGAAATATCTACACCGCCATCTCTGTAAACATGAAAATATGTCCACCGCTATCTGTATAAAGTTGAAAATATGTCCACCACTATCTGTATAAACATGGAAATATCTACAACGCTATCTGTATAAACATGGAAATATCTACACCGCTATCTGTATAAACATGGATATATCTAGACCGCTATCTCTGTAAACATGGAAATATCTACACCGCCGTCTTTATAAACATGGAAATATGTACACAGCCATCTGTATAAACATGGAAATAACTACACCGCTATGTGTATAAAAATGGAAATATCTACACCGTTATCTGTATAAACATGGAAATATCAAGCCCGCTATCTGTATAAACATACAAATATCTACATTGCTATCTATAAAAACATGGAAATATCTCCTCCGCTATCTCTAAAAACATGGAAATATCTACACCGCTATCTGTATAAACAAGCAAATATCTACAGCGCTATCTATATAAACATGGAAATATCTCCACCGGTATCTGCATAAACATGGAAATATCTACAACGCTATCTCGATAAACATGGAACCATCTACAAAATATCTGTGTAAACATGGGAATATCTTCACAGCTGTCGGTGTAAATATGGAAATATGTACACTGCAATCTGTGTGAATATGGAAATATCTACACCTCTATCTCTGTAAACATGGACATATCTACACCACTATCTGTATAAACATGGAAATATCTACACCGCTATCTGTATAAACATGGAAATATCTACACCACAATCTGTATAAACATGGATATATCTACACCGCTATCTGTATAAACATGTTAATATCTATACTGCTATCTGTATAAACATGGAAATATCTACTCCGCTATCTGCATAAATATGGAAATATCTACACCGCTATCTCTATAAACATGGAAAAGTCAACACCGCTATCTGTATAAACATGGAAATATCTACATGGCTATCCCTAAAAACATGGAAATATCTTCACCGCCTTCTGTATAAACATGGAAACATCTACACTGCCATTTGTATAAACATGGAAATAAGTAAACCGCTATCCCTAGAAACATTGAAATATCAACACTGCCTTCTGGATATACATGGAAATACCTACACAGTTATCTGTGTATACATGGAAATATCTACACAGCCATCTCTATAAACATGGAAATACCTACACCGCTATTTCTATAAACATGAAAATAGCCACACCACAATCTGTATAAACATGGAAATATCTACACTGCCATCTGTATAAACATGGAAATATCTACACTGCCATCTGTATACACATGGAAATATCTACAGTCATCTGTATAAACATTGATATATCTCCACCGCTATCTCTCTAAACATGGAAATATCTCCACCGCTATCTGTATGAACATGGAAATATCTACAGCGATATCTGTATAAACATGGAAATGTCTACACCACTATCTGTATAAACATGGATATATCTACTCCGCTATCTCTATAAACATGGAAATATTTACATCGCTATCTGTATAAACATGGAAATATTTCCACCGCAATCTGTGTAAACATAGAAATATCTACACCGCTATGTTTATAAACATGGAAATATCTTCACCGCAATCTGTATAAACATGGATATATCTACACCGCTATCTGTATAAACATGGATATAACTCCACCGCTATCTGTATAAACATGGAAATATCTATACCGCTGTCTGTATAAACGTGGAAATATGTACACCGCAATCTGTGCAAATATGGAAATATCTACACCTCTATCTCTGTAAATATGGAAATATCTACACCGCTATCTGTATAAACATGGAAATAACTACACCGCTATCTGTATAAACATGGAAATATATACACCCCGATCTGTATAAACATGGATATATCTACACCGCTATCTGTATAAACATGGAAACATCTACACCACTATCTGTACATACATGGAATTATCTACACCGCTATCTGTATAACTATGGAAATGTCTACACTGCTATCTCTAGAAACATGGAAATGTCTACACCGCTGTCTGTATAAACATGGAAATATCTACATGGCTATCTGTATAAACATGGAAACATCTACACAGCTATCTGTACAAACTTGGAAATGTCTACACCGCTATCTGTATAACTATGGAAATATCTTCAACGCTATCACTATAAACATGGAAATGACTTCACTGCTATCTGTATAAAGATGGAAATATCTTCATGGCTATCTCTAAAAACATGGAAATATCTACACCGCCTTCTGAATAAACATGGAAATACCTACACTGCCATCTGTATAAACATGGAAATAGCTACACCGCTATCTGTATAAATATGGAAATATCTACACCGCCATCTGAATAATCATGGAAATATCTACACGGCTATCTGTATAAATATGGAAATATCTACTCCGCTACCTCTATAAACATGGAAATATCTATACAGCTATCTGTATAAACATGGATATATCTACACCGCTATATCTATAAACATGGAAATATCTACACCGCCATCTGTATAAACATGGAAATATGTACACAGTCATCTGTATAAACATGGAAATAACTACACCGTTATCTGTATAAACATGGAAATATCTACACCGCTATCCATATAAACATGGAAATATCTACACCGCTATCTGTATAAATATGGAAATATCCACACCGTATCCCTATAAACATGGAAATGTCTACACCGCTATCTGTATAAACATCGAAATATCTACATGGCTATCTCTATAGACATGGAAATATCTACACCGCTATCTGCATAAACACGGAAATATCTACACCGCTATCTGCATAGACATGGAAATATCTACATCGTTAGCTGTACAAACATGGAAATATCTCCATCGCTATCTCTATGAACATGGAAATATCTCCACCGCTATCTCTATGAACTTGGAAATATCTCCACCGCTATCTTTATAAACATGGAAATATCTACTCCACTATCTGTATAAACATGGATATATCTACACTGCCATCTGTATAAACATGGTAATAGCCACACCGCTATCTGTATAAACATGAAAATATCTACACCACCATCTGAATAAACATACAAATATCTAAACCGCTATCTGTATAAATATGGAAATACCTACACCGATATCTCTGAAAACGTGGAAATATCTACACCGCTACCTGTATAAACATGGACATATCTACACCGCTATCTCTATAAACATGGAAATATCTACACCGCTACCTGCATAAACTAGGAAATATCTACACCACCATCTCTAGAAACATGGAAGTATCTCCACCGCTATCTCTATAAACGTGGAAATATCTCCTCCACTCTCTGTATAAACCTGGAAATATCTATACCACTATCTGTATAAACATGGAAATATCTACACCGCTATCTGTATAAACATGGAAATATCTACACCGCAATCTCTATAAACATGGAAATATCTACAACACTATCTGTGTAAACATGGAAATATCTACACCGCTGTCTGTGCAAACATGGAAATATGTACACCGCAATCTGTGTGAAGATGGAAGTATCTACACCGCAATCTGTGCAAATATGGAAATATCTACACCCCTATCTCTGTAAACATGGAAATATCTACACCACTCACTGTATAAGCATGGAAATATCGACACCGCTATCTGTATAAACATGGAAATATCTACATGGCTATCTGTATGAACTTGTAAATATCTACACTGCCTTCTGTATATACATGGAAATACCTACACAGTCATCTGTATAAACATGGAAATATCTACACCGCCATCTGTAAAAATATGGAAATATCTACACAGTCATCTGTATAAACATGGAAATACCTACACCTCCATCTGTATAAACTTGGAAATATCTACAATGCCATCTGAATACACATGGAAAAGACTACACAGTCATCTGCATAAACATGGAAATATCTACACCGCTTTCTGTATAAACACGGAAATATCTACACCGCTATCTGTATAAACATGGAAATATCTACACCGCCATCTCTGTAAACATGAAAATATGTCCACCGCTATCTGTATAAACTTGAAAATATGTCCACCACTATCTGTATAAACATGGAAATATCTACAACGCTATCTGTATAAACATGGAAATATCTACACCGCTATCTGTATAAACATGGATATATCTAGACCGCTATCTCTGTAAACATGGAAATATCTACACCGCCGTCTTTATAAACATGGAAATATGTACACAGCCATCTGTATAAACATGGAAATAACTACACCGCTATGTGTATAAAAATGGAAATATCTACACCGTTATCTGTATAAACATGGAAATATCAAGCCCGCTATCTGTATAAACATACAAATATCTACATTGCTATCTATAAAAACATGGAAATATCTCCTCCGCTATCTCTAAAAACATGGAAATATCTACACCGCTATCTGTATAAACAAGCAAATATCTACAGCGCTATCTATATAAACATGGAAATATCTCCACCGGTATCTGCATAAACATGGAAATATCTACAACGCTATCTCGATAAACATGGAACCATCTACAAAATATCTGTGTAAACATGGGAATATCTTCACAGCTGTCGGTGTAAATATGGAAATATGTACACTGCAATCTGTGTGAATATGGAAATATCTACACCTCTATCTCTGTAAACATGGACATATCTACACCACTATCTGTATAAACATGGAAATATCTACACCGCTATCTGTATAAACATGGAAATATCTACACCACAATCTGTATAAACATGGATATATCTACACCGCTATCTGTATAAACATGTTAATATCTATACTGCTATCTGTATAAACATGGAAATATCTACTCCGCTATCTGCATAAATATGGAAATATCTACACCGCTATCTCTATAAACATGGAAAAGTCAACACCGCTATCTGTATAAACATGGAAATATCTACATGGCTATCCCTAAAAACATGGAAATATCTTCACCGCCTTCTGTATAAACATGGAAACATCTACACTGCCATTTGTATAAACATGGAAATAAGTAAACCGCTATCCCTAGAAACATTGAAATATCAACACTGCCTTCTGGATATACATGGAAATACCTACACAGTTATCTGTGTATACATGGAAATATCTACACAGCCATCTCTATAAACATGGAAATACCTACACCGCTATTTCTATAAACATGAAAATAGCCACACCACAATCTGTATAAACATGGAAATATATACACTGCCATCTGTATAAACATGGAAATATCTACACTGCCATCTGTATACACATGGAAATATCTACAGTCATCTGTATAAACATTGATATATCTCCACCGCTATCTCTCTAAACATGGAAATATCTCCACCGCTATCTGTATGAACATGGAAATATCTACAGCGATATCTGTATAAACATGGAAATGTCTACACCACTATCTGTATAAACATGGATATATCTACTCCGCTATCTCTATAAACATGGAAATATTTACATCGCTATCTGTATAAACATGGAAATATTTCCACCGCAATCTGTGTAAACATAGAAATATCTACACCGCTATGTTTATAAACATGGAAATATCTTCACCGCAATCTGTATAAACATGGATATATCTACACCGCTATCTGTATAAACATGGATATAACTCCACCGCTATCTGTATAAACATGGAAATATCTATACCGCTATCTGTATAAACGTGGAAATATGTACACCGCAATCTGTGCAAATATGGAAATATCTACACCTCTATCTCTGTAAATATGGAAATATCTACACCGCTATCTGTATAAACATGGAAATAACTACACCGCTATCTGTATAAACATGGAAATATATACACCACGATCTGTATAAACATGGATATATCTACACCGCTATCTGTATAAACATGGAAACATCTACACCACTATCTGTACATACATGGAATTATCTACACCGCTATCTGTATAACTATGGAAATGTCTACACTGCTATCTCTAGAAACATGGAAATGTCTACACCGCTGTCTGTATAAACATGGAAATATCTACATGGCTATCTGTATAAACATGGAAACATCTACACAGCTATCTGTACAAACTTGGAAATGTCTACACCGCTATCTGTATAACTATGGAAATATCTTCAACGCTATCACTATAAACATGGAAATGACTTCACTGCTATCTGTATAAACATGGAAATATCTTCATGGCTATCTCTAAAAACATGGAAATATCTACACCGCCTTCTGAATAAACATGGAAATACCTACACTGCCATCTGTATAAACATGGAAATAGCTACACCGCTATCTGTATAAATATGGAAATATCTACACCGCCATCTGAATAATCATGGAAATATCTACACGGCTATCTGTATAAATATGGAAATATCTACTCCGCTACCTCTATAAACATGGAAATATCTATACAGCTATCTGTATAAACATGGATATATCTACACCGCTATATCTATAAACATGGAAATATCTACACCGCCATCTGTATAAACATGGAAATATGTACACAGTCATCTGTATAAACATGGAAATAACTACACCGTTATCTGTATAAACATGGAAATATCTACACCGCTATCCATATAAACATGGAAATATCTACACCGCTATCTGTATAAATATGGAAATATCCACACCGCTATCCCTATAAACATGGAAATGTCTACACCGCTATCTGTATAAACATCGAAATATCTACATGGCTATCTCTATAGACATGGAAATATCTACACCGCTATCTGCATAAACACGGAAATATCTACACCGCTATCTACATAGACATGGAAATATCTACATCGTTAGCTGTACAAACATGGAAATATCTCCATCGCTATCTCTATGAACATGGAAATATCTCCACCGCTATCTCTATGAACTTGGAAATATCTCCACCGCTATCTTTATAAACATGGAAATATCTACTCCACTATCTGTATAAACATGGATATATCTACACTGCCATCTGTATAAACATGGTAATAGCCACACCGCTATCTGTATAAACATGAAAATATCTACACCACCATCTGAATAAACATACAAATATCTAAACCGCTATCTGTATAAATATGGAAATACCTACACCGATATCTCTGAAAACGTGGAAATATCTACACCGCTACCTGTATAAACATGGACATATCTACACCGCTATCTCTATAAACATGGAAATATCTACACCGCTACCTGCATAAACTAGGAAATATCTACACCACCATCTCTAGAAACATGGAAGTATCTCCACCGCTATCTCTATAAACGTGGAAATATCTCCTCCACTCTCTGTATAAACCTGGAAATATCTATACCACTATCTGTATAAACATGGAAATATCTACACCGCTATCTGTATAAACATGGAAATATCTACACCGCAATCTCTATAAACATGGAAATATCTACAACACTATCTGTGTAAACATGGAAATATCTACACCGCTGTCTGTGCAAACATGGAAATATGTACACCGCAATCTGTGTGAAGATGGAAGTATCTACACCGCAATCTGTGCAAATATGGAAATATCTACACCCCTATCTCTGTAAACATGGAAATATCTACACCACTCACTGTATAAGCATGGAAATATCGACACCGCTATCTGTATAAACATGGAAATATCTACATGGCTATCTGTATGAACTTGTAAATATCTACACTGCCTTCTGTATATACATGGAAATACCTACACAGTCATCTGTATAAACATGGAAATATCTACACCACTATCTGTATAAACATGGAAATATCAACACGGCCATGTGTATAAACATGGAAATATCATCACAGCCATCTCTATAAACATGGAAATATCTACACCACTATTCCTATAAACATGGAAATAGTGACACCGATATCTGTATAAACATGGAAATATCTACACCGCCATCTGTAAAAATATGGAAATATCTACACAGTCATCTGTATAAACATGGAAATACCTACACCTCCATCTGTATAAACTTGGAAATATCTACACTGCCATCTGAATACACATGGAAAAGACTACACAGTCATCTGCATAAACATGGAAATATCTACACCGATTTCTGTATAAACACGGAAATATCTACACCGCTATCTGTATAAACATGGAAATATCTACACTGCCATCTCTATAAACATGAAAATATGTCCACCGCTATCTGTATAAACTTGAAAATATGTCCACCACTATCTGTATAAACATGGAAATATCTACAACGCTATCTGTATAAACATGGAAATATCTACACCGCTATCTGTATAAACATGGATATATCTAGACCGCTATCTCTGTAAACATGGAAATATCTACACCGCCGTCTTTATAAACATGGAAATATGTACACAGTCATCTGTATAAACATGGAAATAACTACACCGCTATGTGTATAAAAATGGAAATATCTACACCGTTATCTGTATAAACATGGAAATATCAAGCCCGCTATCTGTATAAACATACAAATATCTACATTGCTATCTATAAAAACATGGAAATATCTCCTCCGCTATCTCTAAAAACATGGAAATATCTACACCCCTATCTGTATAAACAAGCAAATATCTACAGCGCTATCTATATAAACATGGAAATATCTCCACCGGTATCTGCATAAACATGGAAATATCTACAACGCTATCTCGATAAACATGGAACCATCTACAAAATATCTGTGTATACATGGGAATATCTTCACAGCTGTCGGTGTAAATATGGAAATATGTACACCGCAATCTTTGTGAATATGGAAATATCTACACCTCTATCTCTGTAAACATGGAAATATCTACACCACTATCTGTATAAACATGGAAATATCTACACCGCTATGTGTATAAACATGGAAATATCTACACCACAATCTGTATAAACATGGATATATCTACACCGCTATCTGTATAAACATGTTAATATCTATACTGCTATCTGTATAAACATGGAAATATCTACTCCGCTATCTGCATAAATATGGAAATATCTACACCGCTATCTCTATAAACATGGAAATGTCAACACCGCTATCTGTATAAACATGGAAATATCTACATGGCTATCCCTAAAAACATGGAAATATCTTCACCGCCTTCTGTATAAACATGGAAACATCTACACTGCCATTTGTATAAACATGGAAATAAGTAAACCGCTATCCCTAGAAACATTGAAATATCAACACTGCCTTCTGGATATACATGGAAATACCTACACAGTTATCTGTGTATACATGGAAATATCTACACAGCCATCTCTATAAACATGGAAATACCTACACCGCTATTTCTATAAACATGAAAATAGCCACACCACAATCTGTATAAACATGGAAGTATCTACACTGACATCTGTATGAACATGGAAATATCTATACTGCCATCTGTATACACATGGAAATATCTACAGTCATCTGAATAAACATTGATATATCTCCACCGCTATCTCTCTAAACATGGAAATATCTCCACCGCTATCTGTATGAACATGGAAATATCTACAGCGATATCTGTATAAACATTGAAATGTCTACACCGCTATCTGTATAAACATGGATATATCTACTCCGCTATCTCTATAAACATGGAAATATTTACATCGCTATCTGTATAAACATGGAAATATTTCCACCGCAATCTGTGTAAACATAGAAATATCTACACCGCTATGTTTATAAGCATGGAAATATCTTCACCGCAATCTGTATAAACATGGATATATCTACACCGCTATCTGTATAAACATGGATATATCTCCACCGCTATCTGTATAAACATGGAAATATCTATACCGCTATCTGTATAAACGTGGAAGTATGTACACCGCAATCTGTGCAAATATGGAAATATCTACACCTCTATCTCTGTAAATATGGAAATATCTACACCGCTATCTGTATAAACATGGAAATAACTACACCGCTATCTGTATAAACATGGAAATATATACACCACGATCTGTATAAACATGGATATATCTACACCGCTATCTGTATAAACATGGAAACATCTACACCACTATCTGTATAAACATGGAATTATCTACATCGCTATCTGTATAACTATGGAAATGTCTACACCGCTATTTCTAGAAACATGGAAATGTCTACACCGCTGTCTGTATAAACATGGAAATATCTACATGGCTATCTGTATAAACATGGAAACATCTACACAGCTATCTGTACAAACTTGGAAATGTCTACACCGCTATCTGTATAACTATGGAAATATCTTCAACGCTATCTCTATAAACATGGAAATGACTTCACTGCTATCTGTATAAACATGGAAATATCTTCATGGCTATCTCTAAAAACATGAAAATATCTACACCGCCTTCTGCATAAACATGGAAATACCTACACTGCCATCTGTATAAACATGGAAATAGCTACACCGCTATCTGTATAAATATGGAAATATCTACACCGCCATCTGAATAATCATGGAAATATCTACACGGCTATCTGTATAAATATGGAAATATCTACTCCGCTACCTCTATAAACATGGAAATATCTATACAGCTATCTGTATAAACATGGATATATCTACACCGCTATATCTATAAACATGGAAATATCTACACCGCCATCTGTATAAACATGGAAATATGTACACAGTCATCTGTATAAACATGGAAATAACTACACCATTATCTGTATAAACATGGAAATATCTACACCGCTATCCATATAAACATGGAAATATCTACACCGCTATCTGTATAAATATGGAAATATCCACACCGCTATCCCTATAAACATGGAAATGTCTACACCGCTATCTGTATAAACATCGAAATATCTACATGGCTATCTCTATAGACATGGAAATATCTACACCGCTATCTGCATAAACACGGAAATATCTACACCGCTATCTGCATAGACATGGAAATATCTACATCGTTATCTGTACAAACATGGAAATATCTCCATCGCTATCTCTATGAACATGGAAATATCTCCACCGCTATCTCTATGAACTTGGAAATATCTCCACCGCTATCTTTATAAACATGGAAATATCTACTCCACTATCTGTATAAACATGGATATATCTACACTGCCATCTGTATAAACATGGAAATACCTACACAGCTATCTGTAGAAATATGGAAATATCCACACCTCTATCTCTATAAACATGGAAATACCAACACCGCTTTCTCTATAAACATGGAAATATCTACATCGCAATCTCTATAAACATGGAATTATCTACACCGCCATCTCTATAAACATTAAAATATCTACACCGCCATCTTCAGAAACATGGCTGTATCTACACCGCCATCTGTATAAACATGGAAATATTTACACCACTATCTGTATAAACATTGAAATATCTACACTGCCATCTGTAAAAACATGGAAATATCTTCACAGTCATTTGAATAAACATGGAAATATCTACACCACCATCTGTATAAACATGGAAATATCTACAGCGCTGACTGTAAACATGGAAATATCTACACCACAATCTCTATAAACATGGAAATATCTACAACACTATCTGTGTAAACATGGAAATATCTACACCGCTGTTTGTGCAAACATGGAAATATGTACACCGCAATCTGTGTGAAGATGGAAATATCTACACTGCAATCTGTGCAAATATGGAAATATCTACACCCCTATCTCTGTAAACACGGAAATATCTACACCACTCACTGTATAAGCATGGAAATATCGACACCGCTATCTGTATAAACATCGAAATATCTACACCACAATCTGTATAAACATGGATATATGTACACCGCTATCTGTATAAACATGGAAATATCTACAGCGCTGACAGTAAACATGGAAATATCTACCCCACTATCTCTATAAACATGGAAATACCTACACCGCCATCTCTATAAACATGGAATTATCTACACCACTATCTCTATAGACATAGAAATATCTACAACGCAATCACAGTAATCATGGAAATATCTACACCGCCATCTGCATAAACTTGGAAATATCTACACCGCGATCTGTGTAAAAATGGAAATATCTACACCGCCATCTGTATAAACGTAGAAATATCTACACTGCCATCTGTAGCAAGATGGAAATATCTACACCTTGATCTGTATAAACATGCAGATATCTACACCTCTTCCTGTATGAACATGGAGATATCTACACCGCAATCTGAATAAATATGGAAATATCCACACCGCTATCTCTATAAACATGGAAATGTCTACACGGCTATCTGTATAAACATGGAAATATCTACATGGCTATCTGTATGAACTTGGAAATATCTACACTGCCTTCTGTATATACATGGAAATACCTACACAGTCATCTGTATAAACATGGAAATATCTACACCACTATCTGTATAAACATGGAAATATCAACACGGCCATGTGTATAAACATGGAAATATCATCACAGCCATCTCTATAAACATGGAAATATCTACACCACTATTCCTTTAAACATGGAAATAGTGACACCGATATCTGTATAAACATGGAAATATCTACACCGCCATCTGTAAAAATATGGAAATATCTACACAGTCATCTGTATAAACATGGAAATACCTACACTTCCATCTGTATAAACTTGGAAATATCTACACTGCCATCTGAATACACATGGAAAAGACTACACAGTCATCTGCATAAACATGGAAATATCTACACCGCATTCTGTATAAACACGGAAATATCTACACCGCTATCTGTATAAACATGGAAATATCTACACCGCCATCTCTATAAACATGAAAATATGTCCACCGCTATCTGTATAAACTTGAAAATATGTCCACCACTATCTGTATAAACATGGAAATATCTACAACGCTATCTGTATAAACATGGAAATATCTACACCGCTATCTCTATAAACATGGATATATCTAGACCGCTATCTCTGTAAACATGGAAATATCTACACCGCCGTCTTTATAAACATGGAAATATGTACACAGTCATCTGTATAAACATGGAAATAACTACACCGCTATGTGTATAAAAATGGAAATATCTACACCGTTATCTGTATAAACATGGAAATATCTACACCGCTATCCATATAAACATGGAAATATCTAAACCACTATCTCTATAAACATGGAAATATCTATAATGCTATCTGTGTAAACATGGAAATGTCTACAGAGCTATTTGTGTAAACATGGAAATATCTACAACGCTATCTGAATAAACATGGAAATATGCACACCGCAATCTGTTCAAAGATGGAAATATCTACACCGCTATCTGTGTAAACATGGTTATATCTACACCGCTATCTGTATGAACATGAAAATATCTACACCGATATCTGTATAAACATGGAAATATCTACACCGCGATCTGTATAAACATAGAAATATCTACAAAGATATCTGTATAAATATGGAAATATCTGCACCACTATCTCTATAAACATGGAAATACCTTCACCAATATCTGTATAAACATGGAAATATCTACACCACTATCTCTATAAACATGGAAATACCTACACCACCATCTGTATAAACATGGAAATATCTACACAGTCATCTCTATAAACATGGAAATAACGACACCACCATCTGCTTAAACATGGAAATATGTACACTGCCATCTGTATGCACATGGAAATATCTACACAGCCACCTGCTTTGACATGGAAATATCCTCACCGCCATCTGTATAAACACGGAAATACCTACACCGCTATCTCTATAAACATGGAAATATCTACACCGCCATCTCTATATACGTGGAAATATCTACACCGCCATCTCTATAAACCTGAAAATATCTGCACCGTGATCTCCATAAACATGGAAATATCTACACCACCATCTGTATAAACACGGAAGTATCTACACCGCTATCTGTAAAAACATGGAATTATCTACAATGCCATCTCTATAAAGATGGAAATAACAACACCGCGAGCTGTATAAACATGGAAATATCTACAATGCTAGTTGTATAAACAAGGAAATACCAACACCACTATCTGTATAAACATGGAAATATCTACACCGTTGTCTGTATAAACATGGATATATCTACACCGTTTTCTGTATAAACATGGAAATATCTACAACGCTATCTTTGTAAATACGGAAATATCTCCACCGCTATCTGTATAAACATGGATATACCTACACTGCCATCTGTATAAGCATGGTAATATCTACACTGCCATATGTATAAACATGGAAATATCTACACCGCTATCTCTATAAACATGGAAATATCTACACCGCAATCTCTATAAATGTGAAAATATCTACACGGCCATCTCCATAAACATGAAACTATCTACACTGCCATCTGTATAAACATGGAAATAAATTCTACGCTATCTGAATAAACATGGAAATATCTACACCACTATCTCTACAAACATGGAAATACCTTCACCACTATCTCTATACACATGGAAAAACCTACACCGCAATCTCAATAAACATAGAAATATCTACACCGCCATCTCTGTAAACATGGAAATATCTACACCGCCTTCTGAATGAACATGGATATATCTACACCGCTGTCTGTATAAACATGGAAATTTCTACACCGCCATCTGTATAAACATGGAAACATCTAAACTGCCATCTGAGGAAAATGGAAATATCTACACAACAATCTGTATAAAGATAGATATAAGTACACTGCTACCTGTATAAACATGGAAATATTTACACGACTCTCTTTATAAACATAGAAATATCTACACCACGATCTGTATAAAAAAGGAAATATCTCCACCTTTATCTGTATAAACATGGAAATATCTACACCACCATCTCTGTAAACATGAAAATATTTACTTGCCATCTCCATAAACATGGAACAATCTACACTGCTATCTGTATAAACATGGAAATAACAACACAGTTTTCTGTATAAACATGGCAATATCTAAACCGATATCTGTATAAACTTGGAAATATCTACACCGCCATCTGTATAAACATGGAAATATCTATACCGCTATCTGTATAAACATGCAAATATCTACAGCGCTATCTATATAAACATAGAAATATCTCCACCGCTATCTGTATAAACATGGAAATATCTACACCGCTATCTTTATAAACAAGAAATATCTACACTGCAATCTCTATAAACATGGAAATATCTACAACACTATCTGTGTAAACGTGGAAATATCTTCACAGCTGTCTGTGTAAACATGGAAATATGTACACCGCAATCTGTGTGAATATGGAAATATCTACAACACAATCTGTATAAACATGGATATATCTACACCTCTATCTGTATAAACATGTTAATGTCTACACTGCTATCTGTATAAACATGGAAATATCTACACCGCCATCTGTAAAACATGGAAATATCTACACTGCCATCTGTATACATATGGAAATACCTACACAGCCATCTGTATAAACATCAAAATATCTACACTGCTATCTCTATAAACATGGAAATATCTACACCGCCATCTGTGCAAATTCTGAAATATCTACAGCTCTATCTCTGTAAACATGGCAATATCTACACCGCTATGTGTATAAACATGGAAATACCTACACCGTTATCTGTATAAACATGCAAATACCTACATCGCCATCTGTATAAACATGGAAATATCTCCACCACCATCTGTATAAACATGGAAATATCTCCACCGGTATGTGCATAAAAATGGAAATATCTACTCCGCTATCTGTATAAACATGAAAATATAAACACCGCTATCTGTATAAACACGCAAACATCCTCACCGCTATCTGTATAAACATGGAAATATCTACACCGCTATCCCTATAAACATGGAAATATCTACACCGCCATCTGTATAAACCTGTAAATATCTACGCAGTCATCAGTATAAACATGGAAATATCTGCACCACGATCTCTATAAACATGGAAATATCTACACTGCCATCGGTATACAAATGGAAATATCTACACAGCCATCAGTATAAACATGGAAACATCTACACCACTATCTCTATACACATGGAAATACCTACACCGCTTTCTCTATAAACATGGAAATATCTACAGCGCAATCTCTATAAACATGGAAATACCTACACCTCTATCTCTATAAACATGGAAATATCTACAGCGCAATCTCTATAAACATGAAAATATCTACAACACCATCTCCATAAAGATGGAAATATCTACACCACCTTTTGTGTAAACATGGAAATAACGATACCGATGTCTGTATAAACATATAAATATCTACACTGCCATCTGTATAACGATGGAAATAACAACAACGTGAGCTGAATAAACATGGAAATATCTACACCGCTATCTGTATAAACATGGAAATACCAACACCGCTATCTGTATAAACATGGAAATACCTACACCACTATCTGTATACACTTGGAAATATCTACACTGCTATCTGTGTAAACATGGAAATATCTACACCGCCATCTGTATAAACATGGAAATATCTCCACCACGATCTGTATGTACATGGAAGTATCTACACTGCTATCTGTATAAACATGGAAATACCTACACCGTTATCTGTATAAACATGCAAATACATAAACCGCCATCTGTAAAAACACGGATATACCTACACAGTCATGTGTATAAACATGGAAATATCTACACCGCTATCTGCATAAACATGGAAATATCTACATCGCCATCTGTATAAACATGGAAATATCTACACTTCCATCTGTATAAAGATGTAAATATCTACACCACGAACTGTATAAACAAGGAAGTATCTACACCGATATCTGTATAAATATGGAAATACCAATACTGCTACCTGTATAAACATGGAAATATGTACACTGCTCTCTGTATAAACATGGAAATATCTACACCACTATCTCTATAAACCGGGAATTACCTACACCGCTATCTCTATAAACATGGAAATATCAGCACCGCTATCTCTACACACATGGAAATACATACTCTGCCATCTCCATAAACATGGAAATACCTACACAGCCATCTACATAAACAAGGAAATATCCACACGACCATCTATATGAACATGGAAATATCTACACTGCTATCTCTATAAACATGGAAATATCTACACCGCCGTCTGTAAAAACATGGAAATATCTACACCGCCATTTGTAAAAAGATGGAAATATCTACACACTCACCTGTATAAACTTGGAAGTATCTACACCGCTTTCTGTGTAAATATGGAAATATCTACACCTCTATCTCTATAAACATTAAAATATCTACACCGCCATCTGCATAAACATCTAAATATTTACATCACCATCTGTATAAATATGGAAATATCTACACCGCCATCTGTATAAACATGTAAATAACAACACCGCCATCTGTATAATCATGGAAATATCCACACGGCCATCTGTATAAACATGGAAATATCTAAACCGCCATCTGTAAAAACCTGGAAATATCTACTCAGTCATCTGTATAAACATGGAAATATCTACACTGCCATCTGTACACATATGGAAATATCTACAAGGACGTCAGTATAAACATGGAAATATCTACACCGCTATCTCTATAAACATGGAAATTACTACACCGCTATCTGTATAAACATGAAAATATCTACACCGATATCTGTATAAACACGGAAATACCTACACCACTATATCGTTAAATATGGAAATATCTACACTGCTATCTCTATAAACATGGAAATGTCTACACCGCTATCTGTATGAACATGGAAATATCTACACAACCATCTGTATAAACATGGAAATTTCTATAGCGCTATCTCTGTAAACATGGAAATACCTACAACGCTATCTCTATAAACATGGAAATATCTACAATGCCATCTCTATAATCATGAAAATATCTACACTGCCATCTCCATAATCAAGCTAATATCTACACCGCTATCTGTATAAACATGGAAATATCTACACTGCCATCTGTATAAACAAGGAAATATCAACACCGTTATCTCTATGAACATGGAAATAAATACACCACTATCTCTATAAACATAGAAATATCTACACCGCTATCTGTATAAACATGTAAATATCTACACCGCCATCTCTATAAACATGAAAATATCTACACTGCCATCTCCATAATCATGGAACTATCTACACCAACGTCTGTATAAATATGGAAATACCTACACCGCCATCTGAATAAACATGGAAATATCTACAATGCCATCTGTGTAAAGATGTAAATATCTACTCCGCGAGGTAAATAAACATGGAAATATCTACACCGCCGTCTGCATAATCATGGAAAGATCCACACCGCCATCTGTATAAACATAGAGACATCTACACCGCAATTTGTAAAAACATGGAAATATCTACACAGTCATCTGTATAAACTTGGAAATATCTACACCTCCGTGAGTATAAACATGGAAATATCTACACTGCCATCCGTATAACCATGGAAATATCTTCACAGCTATGAGTATAAACATGGAAACATCTACACCGCTATCTGTATAAACATGGAAATATCTACATCGCTATCTGTTTAAACATGGAAATATCTCCACCGCTATCTGTGTAAACATGGAAATATCTAAAATGCTGTCTATAGAAAAATGGAAATATCTACACAGCTCTCTGTGTAAACTTGGAAATATCTACACCGCTATCTGTGTAAAGATGGAAATATCTACACCGCATTCTGTGCAAAGATGGAAATATCAACACCGCTATGTCTGCAAACATGGAAATATCTACACCGTTTTCTGCATAAACATGGAAATAACTACACCACAATCTGTATAAACATGGAAATTTTCACAGAGTCATCTGAATAAACATAGAAACATCTACAACACCATCTCTATAAACATGGAAATTTCTACACTGCCATCTGTACCCACATGGAAATATGTACACAGGTATCTGTAAAAACATGGAAATATCTACACCGCTACCTGTATAAACATGGAAATATCTACACCGCCATCTGAATACACATGGAAATAGCTACACCGCTATCTCTATAAAGATGGAAATATCTACGCCGCCATCTCTGTAAACATGAAAATATCTAAACCGTCATTTCCATAAACATGGAACTATCTACATCGCCATCTGTATAAACATGGAAATATCTGCACCGCTATCTGAATAAACATGGAAATATCTACAATGTCATCTGTATAAAGATGGAAATATCTACACCGCGAGCTGTATAAACATGGAAATATCTACACCGCAATCCGTATAAACATGGACATACCAACACCGCTATCTGTAAACATGGAAATATCTACACCGCTATGTGTATAAACATGGAAATATCTACACCGCTATCTCTATAAATATGGAAATACTACGCCATCTGCATAAACATGGAAATATCTAAACTGCCATCTGTATAAACATGGAAATATCTACACCGCCTTCTGTATAAATAGGGAAATATCTACATCGCTATCTTTACACACATGGAAATATCTACTCCGCTAATTGTATAAACTTGGAGATATCTACACCGCTATCTCTATATACATGGAAATATCTAAAGCGCCATCTGTAAAAACATGGAAATATCTTCACAGTCATCTGTATAAACCTGGACATATCTACACCACCATGTGTATAAACATGTAAATATCTATACTGCCATCTGTATAAATGTGGAAACATCTACACAGCCATATCTATAAACATGGAAATATCTACACCGCTATCTGTATAAACATGGAAATAGCCACACCACTATCTGTATAAACATGGAAATATATTCACTGCTATCTGTATAAACATGGAAATTTCTACACCGCTATCTCTATAAACATGGAAATGTTTACACTGCTATCCATATAACCAGGGAAATATCTACATGGCTATCTCTATATACATGGAAATATCTGTACCTCCATCTGTATAAACATGGAAATACCTACACAGTCATCTGTATAAATATGGAAATATCTACACCACTATCTGTATAAACATGGAAATATCTACACTGCATCTGCATAAGCATGGAAATAACTACACAGCCTTCTCCATAAACATGGAAATATTTACACCGATATCTGTATAAACATGGAAATAGCCACACCGCTACCTGTATAAACATGGAAATATCTACACCGCCATCTGAATAAACATGGAAATACCTACACCGCTATCTCTATAAACATGGAAATATCTACACCGCCATCTCTGTAAAAATGAAAATATCTAGACGGTCATTTCCATAAACATGGAATTATCTACATCGCCATCTGTATAAACATGGAAATATCTACACCGCTATCTGAATAAACATGAAAATATCTACAATGTCATCTGTATAAAGATGGAAATATCTACACCACGAGCTGTATAAACATGGAAATATCTACACCGCTATCTGTATAAACATGGAAATACCAACACCGCTATCTGTACACATGGAAATATCTACACCGCTATGTGTATAAACATGGAAATATCTACACCGCTATCTCTATAAACATGGAAATACTTACACCGCCATCTCTATAAACATGGAAATATCTACACCGCTATCTGAATAAATAGGGAAAGATCTACACCGCCATCTGTATAAATAGGGAAATACCTACACCGCCATCTTTATACAAATAGAAATATCTACACCACTATCTGTATAAACAAGGAGATATCTACACCACTATCTCTATATACATGGAAAAATCTACACCGCCATCTGTATAAACATGGAAATATCTTCACCGATAATTGTATGAATATGGAAATACCTACACCGCTATCGCTATAAACCTGGAAATATCTACACCGCTATCTGTATAAACATGGAAATATCTACAGCGCTATCTCTATAAACATGGAAATATCTACACCGCCATCTGTATAAACATGGAAATATGTACACAATCATCTGTATAAGCATGGAAATATCTACAACACCATCTCTATTAACAAGGAAATATCTACACTGTCATCTGTATACACATGGAAATATCTACACAGCTATCCGTATAAACATGGAAATATCTACATCGCTATCTGTATAAACATGGATATATCTCCACCGCTATCTGTATAAATATGGAAATATCTACACCGCTATCTTTATAAATTTGGAAACATCTACACCGGTACCTCTATAAACATAGAAATGTCTATACCTCTATCTCTATAAACATGGAAATACCTACACCGCTATCTGTATAAACATGGAAATATCTACACAGCTATCTGTAAATCATTTAAATATCTACAACGATATCTGCATAAACTTGGAAATATCTACACCGCAATCTGTGTAAACATGGAAATATGTACACCGCCATCTGTATAAACATGGAAATATCTACACCGCTATCTGTATAAACATGGAAATATCTCCACCGCTATCTGTATAAACATGGAAATATCTACACCACCATCTACATATACATAGAAATATCTGTGCCGCCATCTGAATAAACATGGAAATATCTACACGGTCATCTGTGTATAGATGGAAATATCAACACCGCCATCTGTACAAACATGGAAATATCTGCACCGCTATCTGTATAAACATGGAAATATCTACACCGCGGTCTGTATAAACCTGGAAATATCTACACCGCTATCTGTATAAACATGGAAATATCTACCGCACTATCTCTATAAACATGGAAATATCTACACCGTGATCTGTATAAACATGGAAATATTTACACCGCTATCTGTATAAACATGGAAATTTCTACACTGTTATCTGTATAAATATGGAAATATCTACACCGCTATCTCTATAAACATGGAAATATCTACACCGCCATCTGTATAAACATGGAAATATCTATACAGTCATTTGTGTAAACATGGAAATATCTACACCACCATCTGTATCAACATGTAAATATCTACAATGCCATCTGTATACACATGGAAATAGCTACATGGCAATCTGTGTATAGATGGAAACATCAACACCGCCATCTGTACAAACATGGAAATATCTACACTGCTATCTCTATAAACATGGAAATATCTACACTGCGGTCTGTATAAACATGGAAATATCTACAACCGTAACTGTATAAACATGGAAAAATCTACACCATGATCTGTATAAACATGGAAATATATATATCGCTGTCTGTATAAACATGGAAATATCTCCACCGCTATCTCTATAAACATGGAAATATCTACAAAGACATCTGTATGAACATGGAAATACCCACACAATCATGTGTAGGAACATTGAAATATCTACAATGTCATCTGTATAAACATAGAAATATCTACACAGCCCTCTGTATAAATATGGAAATATCTGCATAGACATCTGTATAAACTTGGAATTATCTACACCACTATCTGTATAAACATGGAAATACCTACACCGCTGTCTCTATAAACATGGAAATATGTACACCGCTATGTGTATAAACATGGAAATATCTCCACTGCTCTCTGTATAAACATGGAAATAGCTCCACCGTTATCTGTTAAACATGGAAATATCTACAGCGCCATCTCTATAAACATTGAAATATCTACACTGCCATCTGTAAAAGCATGGAAATATCTACATAGTCATCTGAATAAACATGGAAACATCTACACCACCATCTGTATAAACATGGAAATAACTACAATACCATCTGTATACACATGGAAATACCTACACAGACATCTGTATAAATATGGAAATATCTTCACCGCCATCTGTATAAACATGGAAATATCTACACTGCCATCTGTAGAAAGATGGAAATATATACACCGCTATCTCTATAAATATGGAAATATCTACACCGCCATCTCTATAAACATGAAAATATCTACACTGCCATCTCCATAAAGATGGAAGTATCTACTCCGCCATGTGTATAAACACGGAAATATCTACACCACCATCTGTGTAAACATGGAAATATCTACACCGCTATCTGTATAAACATGGAAATATCTCCACCGCTATCTGTATAAACATGGAAATATCTACACCACCATCTACATATACATAGAAATATCTGTGCCGCCATCTGTATAAACATGGAAATATCTACACGGTCATCTGTGTGTAGATGGAAATATCAACACCGCCATCTGTACAAACATGGAAATATCTGCACCGCTATCTGTATAAACATGGAAATATCTACACCGCGGTCTGTATAAACCTGGAAATATCTACACCGCTATCTGTATAAACATGGAAATATCTACCGCACTATCTCTATAAACATGGAAATATCTACACCGTGATCTGTATAAACATGGAAATATTTACACCGCTATCTGTATAAAGATGGAAATTTCTACACTGTTATCTGTATAAATATGGAAATATCTACACCGCTATCTCTATAAACATGGAAATATCTACACCGCCATCTGTATAAACATGGAAATATCTATACAGTCATTTGTGTAAACATGGAAATATCTACACCACCATCTGTATCAACATGTAAATATCTACAATGCCATCTGTATACACATGGAAATAGCTACATGGCAATCTGTGTATAGATGGAAACATCAACACCGCCATCTGTACAAACATGGAAATATCTACACTGCTATCTCTATAAACATGGAAATATCTACACTGCGGTCTGTATAAACATGGAAATATCTACAACCGTATCTGTATAAACATGGAAAAATCTACACCATGATCTGTATAAACATGGAAATATATACATCACTGTCTGTATAAACATGGAAATATCTCCACCGCTATCTCTATAAACATGGAAATATCTACAAAGACATCTGTATGAACATGGAAATACCCACACAGTCATGTGTAGGAACATTTAAATATCTACAATGTCATCTGTATAAACATAGAAATATCTACACAGCCCTCTGTATAAATATGGAAATATCTGCATAGACATCTGTATAAACTTGGAATTATCTACACCACTATCTGTATAAACATGGAAATACCTACACCGCTGTCTCTATAAACATGGAAATATGTAAACCGCTATGTGTATAAACATGGAAATATCTCCACTGCTCTCTGTATAAACATGGAAATAGCTCCACCGTTATCTGTATAAACATGGAAATATCTACAGCGCCATCTCTATAAACATTGAAATATCTACACTGCCATCTGTAAAAGCATGGAAATATCTACATAGTCATCTGAATAAACATGGAAACATCTACACCACCATCTGTATAAACATTGAAATAACTACAATACCATCTGTATACACATGGAAATACCTACACAGACATCTGTATAAATATGGAAATATCTTCACCACCATCTGTATAAACATGGAAATATCTACACTGCCATCTGTAGAAAGATGGAAATATATACACCGCTATCTCTATAAATATGGAAATATCTACACCGCCATCTCTATAAACATGAAAATATCTACACTGCCATCTCCATAAAGATGGAAGTATCTACTCTGCCATGTGTATAAACACGGAAATATCTACACCACCATCTGTGTAAACATGGAAATATCTACACCGCTATCTGTATAAACATGGAAATATCTACACCGCCATCTGCATGTCCATGGAAATATAAACGCCGCCATCTGTATAAACATGGAAATATCTACACGGCCATCTGTGTATAGATGGAAATATCAGCACCGCCATCTGTACAAACATGGAAATATCTACACCGCTATCTCTATAAACATGGAAATATCTGCATTGCCATCTGTCAAAACATGGAAATATCTATACTGTCATCTGTATAAACATGGAAATATCTACAATGCCATCTGTATACACATGGAAATATCTACACAGACATCTGTATAAACATGTAAATATGTACACAGCTATCTCAATAAACATGGAAATCTCTACACCGCCATCTCTATAAACATGAAAATATCTACACTGCCATCTCCATAAACATGAAACTAACTACTCCGCCATCTGTATAAACATGGAAACATCTACACCGCCATCTGTGTGAATAAGGAAATATCTACAATGCCATCTGTATAAAGATATAAATATCTGCACCGCCAGCTGTATAAACATAGAAATATCTACATCGCTATCTGTATAAACGTGGAAATACCAACACCGCTATCGGTATAAACATGGAAATAACTACAACGCCACCTATATAAACATGGAAATATTTACACCGGTATGTCTATAAACATGGAAATACCTACACCGCTATCTCTATAAATGTGGAAATATCTACACCGCTATCTGTATAAACATGGAAATACCCACACCGCTATCTGTATAAACATGGAAATATCTACACCGCGATCTGTATTAACATGGAAATATCTACACCGTTATGTCTATAAACATGGAAATACCTACACCGCTATCTCTATAAATATGGAAATATCTACACCGCTATCTGTATAAACATGGAAATACCCACACCGCTATCTGTATAAACATGGAAATATCTACACCGCGATCTGTATAAACATGGAAATATGTACACCGCGATCTGGATAAACATGGAAATACCTTCACCGCGATGTGTATAAACAGGGAAATATCTACACCGCTATCTGTATAAACATGGTAATATCTACACCACAATCTATATAAACATGGAAATATCTACACCGCCATCTGTATAAACATGGAAATGCCTATACAGTCATTTGTGTAAACATGGAAATATCTACACCACCATCTGTATCAACATGGAAATATATACAATGCCATCTGAATACACATGGAAATACCTACACGGCAATCTGTGTATAGATGGAAACATCAACACCGCCATCTGT
Source organism: Pan troglodytes (assembly GCF_028858775.2). Taxonomy (NCBI): domain Eukaryota; kingdom Metazoa; phylum Chordata; class Mammalia; order Primates; family Hominidae; genus Pan; species Pan troglodytes. Next base: position 7,573,390 of record NC_072411.2, read on the forward strand.
ACAAACATGGAAATATCTACACTGCTATCTCTATAAACATGGAAATATCTACACTGCGGTCTGTATAAACATGGAAATATCTACAACGGTATCTGTATAAACATGGGAAAATCTACACCATAATCTGTATAAACATGGAAATATATACATCGCTGTCTGTATAAACATGGAAATATCTCCACCGCTATCTCTATAAACATGGAAATATCTACAAAGACATCTGTATAAACATGGAAATACCCACACAGTCATGTGTTGGAACATTTAAATATCTACAACGTCATCTGTATAAACATAGAAATATCTACACAGCCCTCTATATAAATATGGAAATATCTGCATAGGCATCTGTATAAACTTGGAATTATCTACACAACTATCTGTATAAACATGGAAATACCTACACCGCTGTCTCTATAAACATGGAAATATGTACACCGCTATGTGTATAAACATGGAAATATCTCCAATGCTCTCCGTATAAACATGGAAATACCTACACCGTTGTCTCTATAAACATGGAAATATGTACACCGCTATGTGTATAAACATGGAAATATCTCCACTGCTCTCTGTATAAACATGGAAATATCTCAACCGTTATCTGTATAAACATGGAAATATCTACAGCGCCATCTCTATAAACATTGAAATATCTACACTGCCATCTGTAAAAGCATGGAAATATCTACATAGTCATCTGAATAAACATGGAAACATCTACACCACCATCTGTATAAACATGGAAATAACTACAATACCATCTGTATACACATGGAAATACCTACACAGACATCTGTATAAATATGGAAATATCTTCACCGACATCTGTATAAACATGGAAATATCTACACTGCCATCTGTAGAAAGATGGAAATATCTACACTGCTATCTCTATAAATATGGAAATATCTACACCGCCATCTCTATAAACATGAAAATATCTACACTGCCATCTCCATAAAGATGGAAGTATCTACTCCGCCATGTGTATAAACACGGAAATATCTACACCACCATCTGTGTAAACATGGAAATATCTACAACGCTATCTGTATAAACGAAATATCTACACCGCCTTCTGCATGTCCATGGAAATATAAACGCCGCCATCTGTATACACATGGAAATATCTACACCACCATCTACATATCCATAGAAATATCTGCGCCACCATCTGTATAAACATGGAAATATCTACACGGTCATCTGTGTATAGATGGAAATATCAACACCGCCATCTGTACAAACATGGAAATATCTACACCGCTATCTCTATAAACATGGAAATATCTACCCTGCTGTCTCTATAAACATGGAAATAACTACACCGCGTTCTGTATAAACATGGAAATAACTACAACGTGATCTATATAAACATGGCAATATTTACACGGCTCTCTGTATATACATGGCAGTATTTACACGGCTATCTGTATAAACATGGAGATATCTACACCGTTATCTGTATAAATATGGAAATATCTACACCGCTATCTCTATAAACATGGAAATATCTACAATGCCGTCTGTAAAAACATGGAAATACCTATACAGTCATCTGTATAAACATGGAAATATCTAAACCACCATCTGTATAAACATGGAAATATCTACAATGCCATCTGTATACACATGGAAATAACTACACAGCAATCTGTGTATAGATGGAAACATCAACACCGCCATCTGTACAAACATGGAAATATCTACACCGCTATCTCTATAAACTTGGAAATATCTACACTACGGTCTGTATAAACATGGAAATATCTACACCGGTATCTATATAAACATGGAAATATCTACACCACGATATGTATAAACATGGAAATATCTTCACCACGATCTGTATAAACATGGAAATATCTACACCGCTATCTATATAAACAAGGTAATATCTACACCACCATCTATATAAACATGGAAATATCTACTCTTCCATCTATATAAACATGAAAATATCTACAATGCCATCTGTAGAAAGATGGAAATAACTACACCGCAATCTGTGTAAACATGGAAATATCTACACCGATATCTGTAAAAACATGGAAATATCTACACCGCTATCTGTATAAATATGGAAATATCTACACCGCGATCTGTAGAAACATGGAAATATCAACACCGCGATATGTATAAACATGGAAATATCTACACCGCTATCTGTATAAACATAGAAATATCTACACAGCTGTCTCTATAAACCTGGAAATATCTACACTGCCATCTCCATAAAGATGGAAGTATATACTCCGCCATGTGTATAAACACGGAAATATCTACACCACCATCTGTGTAAACATGGAAATATCTACACCGCTATCTGTATAAACATGGAAATATCTACACCGCTATCTGTATAAACATGGAAATATCTACACCGCCATCTGCATGTCCATGGAAATATCTATGCCGCCATCTGTATAAACATGGAAATATCTACACGGCCATCTGTGTATAGATGGAATTATCAACACCGCCATCTGTACACACATGGAAATATCTACACCGCTATCTCTATAAACATGGAAATATCTGCACTGCCATCTGTAAAAACATGGAAATACCTATACAGTCATCTGTATAAACATGGAAATATCTACAATGCCATCTGTATACACCTGGAAATATCTACACAGCCATCTGTATAAACATGTAAATATCTACACTGCAATCTCTATAAACATGGAAATAACTACACCGCCATCTCTATAAACATGAAAATATCTACACTGCCATCTCCATAAACATGGAACTAACTACTCCGCCATCTGTATAAACATGGAAACATCTACACCGACGTCTGTGTGAATAAGGAAATATCTACAATGCCATCTGTATAAAGATATAAATATCTGCACCGCGAGCTGTATAAACATGGAAATATCTACATCGTTATCTGTATAAACGTCGAAATACCAACACCGCTATCAGTATAAACATGGAAATATCTACAGCGCGATCTGTATAAACATGGAAATATCTTCACCACGATCTGTATAAACATGGAAATATCTACACCGCTATCTGTATAAACATGGTAATATCTACACCACCATCTATATAAACATGGAAATATCTACACCGCCATCTGTATAAACATGGCAATATCTACAATGCCATATGCAGAAAGATGGAAATATCTACACCGCAATCTGTGTAAACATGGATATATCTACACCGATATCTGTAAAAACTTGTAAATATCTACACAGTTGTCTCTATAAACATTGAAATATCTACACTGCCATCTGTAAAAACATGGAAATATCTACACAGTCATCCGAATAAACATGGAAATATCTACACCACAATATGCATAAACATGGAAATACCAACAATACCATCTGTATACACATGGAAATATCTACACAGACATCTGTATAAATATGGAAATATCTACACCGCGATCTGTATAAACATGGAAATACCTTCACCACGATCTGTATAAACATGGAAATATCTACACGGCCATCTGTGTATAGATGGAAATATCAACACCGCCATCTGTACACATATGGAAATATCTACACCGCTATCTCTATAAACATGGAAATATCTGCACTGCCATCTGTAAAAACATGGAAATACCTATACAGTCATCTGTATAAACATGGAAATATCTACAATGCCATCTGTATACACCTGGAAATACCTACACAGCCATCTGTATAAACATGTAAATATCTACACTGCTATCTCTATAAACATGGAAATAACTACACCGCCATCTCTATAAACTTGAAAATATCTACACTGCCATCTCCATAAACATGGAACTAACTACTCCGCCATCTGTATAAACATGGAAACATCTACACCGCCATCTGTGTGAATAAGGAATTATCTACAATGCCATCTGTATAATGATATAAATATCTGCACCGCGAGCTGTATAAACATGGAAATATTTACATCGCTATCTGTATAAACGTGGAAATACCAACACCGCTTTCGGTATAAACATGGAAATATCTACAACGCCATCTATATAAACATGGAAATATCTACACCGCTATGTCTATAAACATGGAAATACCTACACCGCTATCTCTATAAACATGGAAATATCTACACCGCTATCGGTATAAACATGGAAATATCTACACCGCTATCTGTATAAACATGGAAATATCTACACCGCGATCTGTATAAACATGGAAATATCTTCACCACGATCTGTATAAACATGGAAATACCTACACCGCTATCTGTATAAACATGGTAATATCTACACCACCATCTATATAAACATGCAAATATCTACACCGCCATCTGTATAAACATGAAAATATCTACAATGCCATCTGTAGATAGATGGAAATATCTACACCGCAATCTGTGTAAACATGGAAATATCTACACCGATATCTGTAAAAACATGGAAATATCTACACCGCTATCTGTATAAACATGGAAATATCAACACCGCGATCTGTATAAACATGGAAATATCTACACCGCGATCTGTATAAACATGGAAATATCTACACCACTATCTGTATAAACATGGAAATATCTACACAGCTGTCTCTATAAACATGGAAATATCTACACCGCCATCTGTATAAACATGGAAATACCTACAAAGTCATCTGTATAAACATGGAAATATCTACACCGTGATCTGTATAAACATGGAAATACCTACACTGCCATCTCTATAAACACGGAAATATCTACACCCCTATCTGTATAAACATGGAAATATCCACACCGCTATCTCTATAAACATGGAAAGATCAACACCGCCATCTGTACAAACATGGAAATATCTGCCCCGCAATCTGTATAATCATGGAAATATCTACACCGCGGTCTGTATAAACATGGAAATATCTAAACCGCTATCTCTATAAACATGGAAATATCTACACCGCTATCTCTATAAACATGGAAATATCTACACCGTGATCTGGATAAACATGGAAATATTTACACCGCTATCTGTATAAACATGGAAATATCTACACCGTTATCTGTATAAACATGGAAATACCTACAACGCCATCTGCAGAAACTTGGATATATCTAAACCACCATCTGTATAAACATGGAAATATCTACAATGAAATCTGTATACACATGGAAATACCTACACGGCAAACTGTGTATAGATGGAAACCTCAACACCGCCATCTGTACAGACATGGAAATATCTACACCGCTATCTGTATAAACATGGAAATATCTACACTGCGGTCTGTATAAACATGGAAATATCTACACCGGTATCTGTATAAACATGGAAGTATCTACACCACGATCTGTATAAAACTTGGAAATATTTACACCGCTATCTGTATAAACATGGAAATATCTACACCGCTATCTCTATAAACAAGGAAATACCTGCAAAGCCATCTGTATAAACATGGAAATAACTACAGAGTCATCTGTAGGAACATGGAAATATCTACACTGCCATCTGTATAAACATGGAAATATCTACACAGCCCTCTGTATAAATATGGAAAGATCTGCATAGGCATCTGTATAAACATGGAAATATCTGCACCGCTATCTTTATAAACATGGAAATACCTACACCGCTGTCTCTATAAACATGGAAATATGTACAGCGCTATGTGTATAAACATGGTAATATCTCCACTGCTGTCTGTATAAACATGGAAATATCTCCACCTTTATCTGTATAAACATGGAAATATCTACAGGGCTATCTGTATAAACATTGAAATATCTACACTGCCATCTGTAAAAACGTGGAAATATCTACACAGTCATCCGAGTAAACATGGAAATATCTACACCGCGATCTGTATAAACATGGAAATATCTACACCACTATCTGTATAAACATGGAAATATCTACACAGCTGTCTCTATAAACATGGAAATATCTACACCGCCATCTGTATAAACATGGAAATACCTACAAAGTCATCTGTATAAACACGGAAATATCTACACAGCCATCTGTATAAACATGGCAATATCTACACAGCCATCTGTATATACATGGAAATATCTACACCGCTATCTTTATAAACATGGAAATAACTACACCGCTATTTGTATAAACAAGGAAATATCTACACCGTGATCTGTATAAACATGGAAATATCTACACTGCCATCTCTATAAACACGGAAATATCTACACCCCTATCTGTATAAACATGGAAATATCTACACCGTGATCTGTATAAACATGGAAATACCTACACTGCCATCTCTATAAACACGGAAATATCTACACCCCTATCTGTATAAACATGGAAATATCCACACCGCTATCTCTATAAACATGGAAAGATCAACACTACCATCTGTACAAATATGGAAATATCTGCCGCGCAATCTGTATAATCATGGAAATATCTACACCGCGGTCTGTATAAACATGGAAATATCTAAACAGCTATCTCTATAAACAAGGAAATATCTACACCGCTATCTCAATAAACATGGAAATATCTACACCGTGATCTGTATAAACATGGAAATATTTACACCGCTATCTGTATAAACATGGAAATATCTACACCGTTATCTGTATAAACATGGAAATACCTACAACGCCATCAGCAGAAACTTGGATATATCTAAACCAACATCTGTATAAACATGGAAATATCTACAATGCCATCTGTATACACATGGAAATACCTACACGGCAATCTGTGTATAGATGGAAACATCAACACCGCCACCTGTACAGACATGGAAATACCTACACCGCTATCTGTATAAACATGGTAATATCTACACTGCGGTCTGTATAAACATGGAAATATCTGCACCGGTATCTGTATAAACATGGAAGTATCTACACCGCGATCTGTATAAACATGGAAATATCTACACCGCTATCTCTATAAACAAGGATATACCTGCAAAGCCATCTGTATAAACATGGAAATAACTACACAGTCATCTGTAGGAACATGGAAATATCTACACTGCCATCTGTATAAACATGGAAATATCTACACAGCCCTCTGTATAAATATGGAATTATCAACACCGCCATCTGTAGAAACATGGAAATATCTGCACCGCTATCTGTATAAACATGGAAATATCTACACCGCGGTCTGTATAAACATGGAAATATCTACACCGCTATCTGTATAATCATGGAAATATCTTCACCGCTATCTCTATTAACATGGATATATCTACACCATGATATGTATAAACATGGAAATATTTACACCGCTATCTGTATAAACATGGAAATATCTACACAGTTATCTCTATAAATATGGAAATATCTACACCGCTATCTCCATAAACATGCAAATACCTACACTGCGGTCTGTATAAACATGTAAATATCTACACCGTTATCTGTATAAACATGGAAATATCTACACCACGATCTGTATAAACCTGGAAATATTTACACCGCTATCTGTACAAACATGAAAATATCTGCACCGCTATATCTATAAACATGGAAATATCTACAAAGCCATCTGTACAAACATGGAAATACCTACACAGTCATGTGTATAAACAAGGAAATACCTACACCGCAATCTGTATAAACATGGAAATATCTACACCGCTATCTGTATAAATAGGTAATATCTAAATCGCTATCTCTATAAAAATGGAAATATCTACACTGCTATCTGTATAAACATGGAAATATCCTCACTGCTATCTCTAAGAACATGGATATATCTACACCGCTATCTCTATAAACATGGAAATATCTACACCGCCATCTCTATAAACCTGGAAATATCTACACCGCAATCTGTATAAACATGGAAATATCTACACCGCGATCTGTATAAACATGGAAATATCTACACCGCTATCTGTATAAACATGGAAATATCTACACCGCGATCTATATAAACATGGAAATACCTACACCGCGATCTGTATAAACATGGAAATATCTACACCGCGATCTGTATAAACATGGAAATATCTACACCGCGATCTGTATAAACATGGAAATATCTACACCGCAATCTGTATAAACATGGAAATATCTACAACACTATCTGTGTAAACATGCAAATATGTTCACAGCTCTCTGTTTAAACATGGAAATATGTACACTGCAATCTGTGTGAAGATGGAAATATCTACATCGCAATCTTTGCAAATATGGAAATATCTACACTTCTATCTCTGTAAACATGGAAATATCTACACCTCTATCTTTATAAACATGTAAATATCTAAACCGCAGTCTGTATAAACATGGAAATATCTACATCACTATCTGTGTAAAGATGGAAATATGTACACAGCTGTCTGTTTAAACATGGAAATATGTACACTGCAATCGGTGTGAAGATGGAAATATCTACACCGCAATCTTTGCAAATATGGAAATATCTACCCCTCTATCTCTGTAAACATGGAAATATATACAGCACTCTCTGTATAAACATGGAAATATCTACACCGCTATCTGTATAAACATGGAAATATCTACACCACAATCTGTATAAACATGGATATATCTACACAGCTATCTGTATAAACATGGAAATATCTACATCGCTATCTGTATAAACATGGAAAATCTACTCCGCTATCTGTATAAATATGGAAATATCTACACCACTATCTCTATACACATGGAAATATTAACACCGCTATCTCTATACACACGGAAATATCAACACCGCCATCTCTGTAAATATGGAAATATCTATACCGCCTTCTGAATGAACATGGAAATATCTACACCGCCAACTGTATAAACATGGAAATATCTAAACTGCCATCTGAGGAAAATGGAAATATCTACACCACGATCTGTATAAACATGGAAATATGAACACCGCTACCTGTATTAACATGGAAATAACTACTCGGCTCTCTGTATAAACATAGAAACATCTACAACACGATCTCTATAAACAAGGAAATATCTCCACCGCTATCTGTTTAAACATGGAAATATCTACACCGCCATCTTTATAAACCTGGAAATATCTACACAGTCATCTGTATAAAAATGGAAATATCTACACCACCATCTCTATGAACATGAAAATATCTACACCGACATCTCCATAAACATGGAACAATCTACACCGTTATCTGTATAAAAATGGAAATAACAACACAGCTATCTGTATAAGCATGTAAATACCTAAACCACTATCTCTATAAACATGGAAATATCGATAATGCTATCTGTGTAAACATGGAAATGTCTACAGAGCTTTCTGTGTAAACATGGAAATACCTACAACGCTATCTGAATAAACATGGAAATATCCACACCGCAATCTGTTCAAAGATGGAAATATCTACACCGCAATCTGTGTAAACATGCTAATATCTACACCGCTATCTGTATAAACATGGAAATATCTACACCAATATCTATATAAACATGTAAATATCTACACCGCCATCTCTATTAACATGGAAATATCTACACCGCGATCTGTATAAACATGGAAATATCCACACAGTCATCTCTATAAACATGGAAATATCGACACCACCTTCTGCTTAAACATGAAAATATCTACACTGCCATCTGTATGCACATGGAAATATCTACACAGCCATCTGCATTGACATGGAAATATCCTCACCGCCATCTCTATAAACACGTAAATATCTACACCGCGATCTGTATAAACATAGAACTATCTACAAAGCTATCTGTATAAATATGGAAATATCTACACCGCCATTTCTATAAACCTGAAAATAACTGCACCGTGATCTCCATAAACATGGAAATATCTACACCACCATCTGTATAAACACGGAAGTATCTACACTGCTATCTGTAAAAACATGGAATTTTCTACAATGCTATCTCTATAAAGATGAAAATAACTCTGCGAGCTGTATAAACATGGAAATATCTACAATATTAGTTGTATAAACATGGAAATAGCAACACCACTATCTGTATAAACATGGAAACATCTTCACCGCTATCTGTATAAACATGGATATATCTACACCGTTATCTGTATAAACATGGAAATATCTACAACGCTATCTTTATAAATATGGAAATATCTCCACCGCTATCAGTATAAACATGGATATATCTACACTGCCTTCTGTATAAGCATGGAAATATCTACACCGCCATCTGTATAAACATGGAAATATCTACACCGCTATCTGTATAAACATGGAAATATCTACACCGTCATCCCTATAAACGTGAAAATATCTACACGGCCATCTCCATAAACATGAAACTATCTACACCACCATCTGTATAAACATAGAAATAACTTCCACGCTATCTGAATAAACATGGAAATATCTACACAACTATCTCTATAAACATTGAAATACCTTCACCACTATCTCTATACACATGGAAATACCTACACCGCTATCTCTTTAAACATAGAAATATCTACACTGCCATCTCTGTAAACATGGAAATATCTACACCGCCTTCTGAATGAACATGGAGATATCTACACCGCTTTCTGTATAAACATGAAAATTTCTACACCGCCATCTCTATAAACATGGAAATATCTAAACTGCCATCTGAGGAAAATGGAAATAGCTACACAACGATCTGTATAAACATGGATATATGTACACTGCTACCTGTATAAACATGGAAATATCTACACGGCTCTCTTTATAAACATAGAAATATCTACACCACGATCTGTATAAACAAGGAAATATCTCCACCTTAATCTGTATAAAAATGGAAATATCTACTCCGCCATCTGTATATACATGGAAATATCTACACAGTCATATGTATAAACATGGAAATATCTACACCACCATCACTGTAAACATGAAAATATTTACATCGCCATCTCCATAAACATGGAACAATCTACACCGCTATCTGTATAAACATGGAAATAAAAACACAGTTATCTGTATAAACATGGAAATATCTAAACCTATATCTGTATAAACATGGAAATATCTACACCGCCATCTGTATAAACATGGAAATATCTAAACCGCTATCTGTATAAACATGCAAATATCTACAGCGCTATCTATATAAACATGGAAATACCTCCACCGCTATCTGTATAAACATGGAAATATCTACACCGCTATCTTTATAAACATGGAAATATCTACACTGCAATCTCTATAAACATAGAAATATCTACAACACTATCTGTATAAACATGGAAATATCTTCACAGATGTCTGTGTAAACATGGAAATATGTACACAGCAATCTGTGTGAATATAGAAATATCTACACCTCAGAATCTGTAAACATGGAAATAACTACACCACTATCTGTATAAGCATGGAAATATCTACACCGCTATCTGTATAAACATGGAAATATCTACACCACAATCTGTATAAACATGGATATATCTACACCGCTATCTGTATAAACATGTTAATATCTACAATGCAATCTGCATAAACATGGAAATATCTACTCCGCTATCTGTATAAATATGGAAATATCTACACCGCTATCTCTATAAACATGGAAATGTCAACACCGCTATCTGTATAAACATGGAAATATCTACAGCGCCATCTCTATAAGCATTGAAATATCTACACTGCCATCTGTAAAAACATGGAAATATCTACACAGTCATCTGAATAAACATGGAAATATCTCCACCACCATCTGTATAAACATGGAAATACCTACCATACCATCTGTATACCCATGGAAATATCTACTCAGACATCTGTATAAATATGGAAATATCTACACCGCCATCTGTATAAACATGGAAATATCAACACAGCCATCTGTAGAAAGATGGAAATATCTACACCGCTATCTCTATAAATATGGAAATATCTACACCGCCATCTCTATAAACATGAAAATATCTACACTGCCATCTCCATAAAGATGGAAGTATCTACTCCGCCATGTGTATAAACACGGAAATATCTACACCACCATCTGTGTAAACATGGAAATATCTACACCGCTGTCTGTATAAACATGGAAATACCTACACCGCCATCTGCATGTCTATGGAAATACCTATGCCGCCATCTGTATACACATGGAAATATCTACACGGCCATCTGTGTATAGATGGAAATATCAACACCGCCATCTGTACAAACATGGAAATATCTACACTGCTATGTCTATAAACATGGAAATACCTACACCGCTATCTCTATAAACATGGAAATATCTACACCACTATCTGAATAAACCTGGAAATATCTACACCGCTATCTGTATAAACATGGAAATATCTACACCGCGATCTATATAAACATGGAAATATCTACACCGCGATCTGTATAAACATGGAAATATCTTCACCACGATCTGTATAAACATGGAAATATCTACACCGCTATCTGTATAAACATGGTAGTATCTACACCACCATCAATATAAACATGGAAATACCTACACCGCCAGCTGTATAAACATGGAAATATCTACAATGCCATCTGTAGAAAGATGGAAATATCTACACCGCAATCTGTGTAAACATGGAAATATCTACACCGATATCTGTAAAAACATGGAAATATCTACACCGCTATCTGTAAAACATGGAAATATCTACACCGCGATCTGTATAAACATGGAAATATCTACACCGCGATCTGTATAAACATGGAAATATCTACACCGCTATCTGTATAAACATGGAAATAGCTACACAGGTATCTCTATAAACATGGAAATATCTACACCGAATCTGTATAAACAGGGAAATACCTACAAAGTCATCTGTATAAACATGGAAATATGTACAAAGCCATCTGTATAAACATGGAAATATCTACACAGCCATCTCTATATACATGGAAATATCTACACCGCTATCTGTATAAACCTGGAAATAACTACACCGCTATTTGTATAAACAAGGAAATATCTACACCGTGATCTGTATAAACATGGTAATGTCTACACCGCCATCTCTATAAACACGGAAATATCTACTCCCCTATCACTATAAACATGGAAAAATCAACACCGCTATCTCTATGAACATGAAAATATCTACACCGCCATCTCTTTAAACATGGAAATATCTACACCACGATCAGTATAAACATGGAAATATCTACACCGCTATCTGTATAAACATGGAAATATCTACACCGCTATCTCTATAAACAAGGAAATACCTGCAAAGCCATCTGTATAAACATGGAAATAACTACACAGTCATGTGTAGGAACATGGAAATATCTACACTGCCATCTGTATAAACATGGAAATATCTACACAGCCCTCTGTATAAATATGGAAATATCTGCATAGGCATCTGTATAAACATGGAAATATCCGCACCGCTATCTTTTTAAACATGGAAATACCTACACCGCTGTCTCTATAAACATGGAAATATGTACACCGCTATGTGTATAAACATGGTAATATCTCCACTCCTGTCTGTATAAACATGGAAATATCTCCACCTTTATCTGTATAAACATGGAAATATCTACAGCGCCATCTCTATAAACATTGAAAGATCTACACTGCCATCTGTAAAAACATAGAAATATCTACACAGTCATCTGAATAAACATGGAAATATCTACACCACCATCTGTATAAACATGGAAATACCTACAATACCATCTGTATACACATGGAAATATCTACACAGACATCTGTATAAATATGGAAATATCTACACCGCCATTTGTATAAACATGGAAATATCTACACCGCGATCAGTATAAACATGGAAATATCTACACCGCTATCTGTATAAACATGGAAATATCTCCACTGCTATCTCTATATACATCGAAATATCTACACCGCCATCTGTATAAATGTGGAAATACTTACAAAGTTATCTGTATAAACATGAAAATATCTACACCGCCATCTGTATAAAAATGGAAATATCTACACAGCCATGTGTATATACATCGAAATATCTACACCGCTATATATATAAACATGGAAATAAATACACCGCTGTCTGTATAAACATGGAAATATCTACACCGCCATCTACATATCCATAGAAATATCTGTGCCGCCATCTGTATAAACATGGAAATATCTACACGGTCATCTGTGTATAGATGGAAATATCAACACCGACATCTGTACAAACATGGGAATATCTGCACCACTATCTGTATAAACATGGAAATAACTACAACGCTATTTGTATAAACAAGGAAATATCTACACCGCTATCTGTTTAAACATGGAAATATATAAACAGACATCTGTTTATACACGGAAATATCTACACTGCTATCTGTATGAACATGCTAATAACTACACCGCTATCTGTATAAATGTGGAAATATTTGCACCGCTATCCCTATAAACATGGTAATATCAACACCGCGGTCTGTATAAACATGGAAATATCTACACCATGATCTGTATAAACATGGAAACATCTACACCGTGATCTGTATAAACATGGAAATATCTACATCGCTATCTGTATAAACATGGTAGTATCTACACCACCATCAATATAAACATGGAAATATCTTCACCGCCATCTGTATAAACATGGAAATATCTACAATGCCATCTGTAGATAGATGGAAATATGTACACCGCAATCTGTGTAAACATGGAAATATCTACAGCGATATCTGTAAAAACATGGAAATATCTACACTGCTATCTGTATAAACATGGAAATATCAACACCGCGATCTGTATAAACATGGAAATATCTACACCGCGATCTGTATAAACATGGAAATATCTACACCACTATCTGTATAAACATGGAAATATCTACACAGCTGTCTCTATAAACATGGAAATATCTACACCGCCATCTGTATAAACATGGAAATACCTACAAACTCATCTGTATAAACATGGAATTATCTACACTGCCATCTCTATAAACACGGAAATATCTACACCCCTATCTGTATAAACATGGAAATATCTACACCGTGATCTGTATAAACATGGAAATACCTACACTGCCATCTCTATAAACACGGAAATATCTACACCCCTATCTGTATAAACATGGAAATATCAACACCGCTATCTCTATAAACATGGAAAGATCAACACCGCCATCTGTACAAACATGGAAATATCTGCCCCGCAATCTGTATAATCATGGAAATATCTACACCGCGGTCTGTATAAACATGGAAATATCTAAACCGCTATCTCTATAAACATGGAAATATCTACACCGCTATCTCTATAAACATGGAAATATCTACACCGTGATCTGTATAAACATGGAAATATTTACACCGCTATCTGTATAAACATGGAAATATCTACACCGTTATCTGTATAAACATGGAAATACTTACAACGCCATCTGCAGAAACTTGCATATATCTAAACCACCATCTGTATAAACATGGAAATATCTACAGTGCTATCTCTATAAACATTGAAATATCTACACTGCCATCTGTAAAAACGTGGAAATATCTACACAGTCATCCGAGTAAACATGGAAATATCTACACCGCGATCTGTATAAACATGGAAATAGCTACACCACTATCTGTATAAACATGGAAATATCTACACAGCTGTCTCTATAAACATGGAAATATCTACACCGCCATCTGTATAAACATGGAAATATCTACACAGCTGTCTCTATAAACATGGAAATATCTACACCGCCATCTGTATAAACATGGAAATATCTACAAAGTCATCTGTATAAACATGGAAATATCTACACCGCCATCTGTATAAACATGGCAATATCTACACAGCCATCTGTATATACATGGAAATATCTACACCGCTATCTTTATAAACATGGAAATAACTACACCGCTATTTGTATAAACAAGGAAATATCTACACCGTGATCTGTATAAACATGGAAATATCTATACTGCCATCTCTATAAACACGGAAATATCTACACCCCTCTCTGTATAAACATGGAAATATCTACACCGTGATCTGTATAAACATGGAAATAACTACACTGCCATCTCTATAAACACGGAAATATCTACACCCCTATCGGTATAAACATGGAAATATCCACACCGCTATCTCTATAAACATGGAAAGATCAACACTGCCATCTGTACAAACCTGGAAATATCTGCCCCGCAATCTGTATAATCATGGAAATATCTACGCCGCGGTCTGTATAAACATGGAAATATCTAAACAGCTACCTCTATAAACATGGAAATATCTACACCGTTATCTCTATAAACATGGAAATATCTACACCGTGATCTGTATAAACATGGAAATATTTACACCGCTATCTGTACAAACATGGAAATATCTACACCGTTATCTGTATAAACATGGAAATACCTACAACGCCATCTGCAGAAACTTGGATATATCTAAACCACCATCTGTATAAACATGGATATATCTACAATGACATCTGTATACACATGGAAATACCTACACGGCAATCTGGGTGTAGATGGAAACATCAAAACCGCCATCTCTACAGAGATGGAAACACCTACACCGCTATCTGTATAAACATGGAAATATCTACACTGCGGTCTGTATAAACATGGAAATATCTACAATGCCATCTGTAGAAAGATGGAAATATCTACACCTCAATCTGTGTAAACATGGAAATATCTACACTGATATCTGTAAAAACATGGAAATATCTACACCGCTATCTGTAAAACATGGAAATATCTACACCGCGATCTATATAACATGGAAATATCTACACCGCAATCTGTATAATCATGGAAATATCTACACCGCTATCTGTATAAACATCGAAATACCTACACAGCTATCTCTATAAACATGGAAATATCTACACCGCCATCTGTATAAACATGGAAATCCCTGCAAAGTCATCTGTATAAACATGGAAATATGTACAAAGCCATCTGTATAAACATGGAAATATCTACAAAGCCATCTGTATATACATGAAAATATCTACACCGCTATCTGTATAAACATGGAAATAACTACACCGCTATTTGTATAAACAAGGAAATATCTACACCGTGATCTGTATAAACATGGAAATATCTACACCGCCATCTCTATAAACACAGAAATATCTACACCCCTATCACTATAAACATGGAAAAATCAACAACGCTATCTCTATGAACATGGAAATATCTACACCGCCATCTCTTTAAACATGGAAATATCTACACCACCGTCAGTATAAACATGGAAATATCTACACTGCTATCTGTATAAACATGGAAATATCTCCACTGCTATCTCTATAAACATGGAAATATCTACACCGCTATCTGTATAAACATGGAAATATCTACACCACTATCTCTATAAACATGGAAATATCTACACCGTGATCTGTATAAACATGGAAATATTTACACTGCTATTTGTATAAACATCTAAATATCAACACCGTTATCTGTATAAACATGGAAATACCTACAACGCCATCTGTAGAAACATAGAAATATCTACACCACCATCTGTATAAACATGGAAATATCTACAATGCCATCTGTATACACATGGAAATACCTACAAGGCAATCTGTGTATAGATGGAAACATCAACACCGCCATCTGTACAGACATGGAAATATCTACACTGCGGTCTGCATAAACATGGAAATATCTACACCGGTATCTGTATAAGCATGGAAATATCTACACCACTATCTGTATAAAACATGGAAATATTTTCACCGCTATGTGTATAAACATGGAAATATCTACACCGCTATCTCTATAAACTAGGAAATACCTGCAAAGCCATCTGTATAAACATGGAAATAACTACACAGTCATGTGTAGGAACATGGAAATATCTACACTGCCATCTGTATAAACATGGAAATATCTACACAGCCCACTGTATAAATATGGAAATATCTGCATAGGCATCTGTATAAACATGGAATTATCTGCACCGCTATCTTTTTAAACATGGAAATACCTACAGCGCTGTCTCTATAAACATGGAAATATGTACACCGCTATGTGTATAAACATGGTAATATCTCCACTCCTGTCTGTATAAACATGGAAATATCTGCACCTTTATCTGTATAAACATGGAAATATCTACAGCGCCATCTCTATAAACATTGAAATATCTACACTGCCATCTGTAAAAACATGGAACTATCTACACAGTCATCCGAATAAACATGGAAATATCTACACCACCATCTGTATAAACATGGAAATACCTACAATACCATCTGTATACACATGGAAATATCTACACAGACATCTGTATAAATATGGAAATATCTACACCGCCATTTGTATAAACATGGAAATATCTACACCGCGATCAGTATAAACATGGAAATATCTACACCGCTATCTGTATAAACATGGAAATATCTCCACTGCTATCTCTATATACATCGAAATATCTACACCGCCATCTGTATAAATGTGGAAATACTTACAAAGTTATCTGTATAAACATGAAAATATCTACACTGCCATCTGTATAAACATGGAAATATCTACACAGCCATGTGTATATACATGGAAATATCTACACCGCTATCTATATAAACATGGAAATAAATACACCGCTGTCTGTATAAACATGGAAATATCTACACCGCCATCTACATATCCATAGAAATATCTGTGCCGCCATCAGTATAAACATGGAAATATCTACACGGTCATCTGTGTATAGATGGAAATATCAACACCGACATCTGTACAAACATGGAAATATCTACACCGTGATCTGTATAAACATGGAAATATCTACACCGCCATCTCTATAAACATGGAGATATCTACACCCCTATCTGTATAAACATGGAAATATCCACACCGCTATCTCTATAAACATGGAAAAATCAACACCGCTATCTCTATGAACATGGAAATATCTACACCACCATCTGTGTAAACATGGAAATATCTACAACGCTATCTGTATAAACGAAATATCTACACCGCCTTCTGCATGTCCATGGAAATATAAACGCCGCCATCTGTATACACATGGAAATATCTACACCACCATCTACATATCCATAGAAATATCTGCGCCACCATCTGTATAAACATGGAAATATCTACACGGTCATCTGTGTATAGATGGAAATATCAACACCGCCATCTGTACAAACATGGAAATATCTACACCGCTATCTCTATAAACATGGAAATATCTACCCTGCTGTCTCTATAAACATGGAAATAACTACACCGCGTTCTGTATAAACATGGAAATAACTACAACGTGATCTATATAAACATGGCAATATTTACACGGCTCTCTGTATATACATGGCAGTATTTACACGGCTATCTGTATAAACATGGAGATATCTACACCGTTATCTGTATAAATATGGAAATATCTACACCGCTATCTCTATAAACATGGAAATATCTACAATGCCGTCTGTAAAAACATGGAAATACCTATACAGTCATCTGTATAAACATGGAAATATCTAAACCACCATCTGTATAAACATGGAAATATCTACAATGCCATCTGTATACACATGGAAATAACTACACAGCAATCTGTGTATAGATGGAAACATCAACACCGCCATCTGTACAAACATGGAAATATCTACACCGCTATCTCTATAAACTTGGAAATATCTACACTACGGTCTGTATAAACATGGAAATATCTTCACCGGTATCTATATAAACATGGAAATATCTACACCACGATATGTATAAACATGGAAATATCTTCACCACGATCTGTATAAACATGGAAATATCTACACCGCTATCTATATAAACAAGGTAATATCTACACCACCATCTATATAAACATGGAAATATCTACTCTTCCATCTATATAAACATGAAAATATCTACAATGCCATCTGTAGAAAGATGGAAATAACTACACCGCAATCTGTGTAAACATGGAAATATCTACACCGATATCTGTAAAAACATGGAAATATCTACACCGCTATCTGTATAAATATGGAAATATCTACACCGCGATCTGTAGAAACATGGAAATATCAACACCGCGATATGTATAAACATGGAAATATCTACACCGCTATCTGTATAAACATAGAAATATCTACACAGCTGTCTCTATAAACCTGGAAATATCTACACTGCCATCTCCATAAAGATGGAAGTATATACTCCGCCATGTGTATAAACACGGAAATATCTACACCACCATCTGTGTAAACATGGAAATATCTACACCGCTATCTGTATAAACATGGAAATATCTACACCGCTATCTGTATAAACATGGAAATATCTACACCGCCATCTGCATGTCCATGGAAATATCTATGCCGCCATCTGTATAAACATGGAAATATCTACACGGCCATCTGTGTATAGATGGAATTATCAACACCGCCATCTGTACACACATGGAAATATCTACACCGCTATCTCTATAAACATGGAAATATCTGCACTGCCATCTGTAAAAACATGGAAATACCTATACAGTCATCTGTATAAACATGGAAATATCTACAATGCCATCTGTATACACCTGGAAATATCTACACAGCCATCTGTATAAACATGTAAATATCTACACTGCAATCTCTATAAACATGGAAATAACTACACCGCCATCTCTATAAACATGAAAATATCTACACTGCCATCTCCATAAACATGGAACTAACTACTCCGCCATCTGTATAAACATGGAAACATCTACACCGACGTCTGTGTGAATAAGGAAATATCTACAATGCCATCTGTATAAAGATATAAATATCTGCACCGCGAGCTGTATAAACATGGAAATATCTACATCGTTATCTGTATAAACGTCGAAATACCAACACCGCTATCAGTATAAACATGGAAATATCTACAGCGCGATCTGTATAAACATGGAAATATCTTCACCACGATCTGTATAAACATGGAAATATCTACACCGCTATCTGTATAAACATGGTAATATCTACACCACCATCTATATAAACATGGAAATATCTACACCGCCATCTGTATAAACATGGCAATATCTACAATGCCATATGCAGAAAGATGGAAATATCTACACCGCAATCTGTGTAAACATGGATATATCTACACCGATATCTGTAAAAACTTGTAAATATCTACACAGTTGTCTCTATAAACATTGAAATATCTACACTGCCATCTGTAAAAACATGGAAATATCTACACAGTCATCCGAATAAACATGGAAATATCTACACCACAATATGCATAAACATGGAAATACCAACAATACCATCTGTATACACATGGAAATATCTACACAGACATCTGTATAAATATGGAAATATCTACACCGCGATCTGTATAAACATGGAAATACCTTCACCACGATCTGTATAAACATGGAAATATCTACACGGCCATCTGTGTATAGATGGAAATATCAACACCGCCATCTGTACACATATGGAAATATCTACACCGCTATCTCTATAAACATGGAAATATCTGCACTGCCATCTGTAAAAACATGGAAATACCTATACAGTCATCTGTATAAACATGGAAATATCTACAATGCCATCTGTATACACCTGGAAATACCTACACAGCCATCTGTATAAACATGTAAATATCTACACTGCTATCTCTATAAACATGGAAATAACTACACCGCCATCTCTATAAACTTGAAAATATCTACACTGCCATCTCCATAAACATGGAACTAACTACTCCGCCATCTGTATAAACATGGAAACATCTACACCGCCATCTGTGTGAATAAGGAATTATCTACAATGCCATCTGTATAATGATATAAATATCTGCACCGCGAGCTGTATAAACATGGAAATATTTACATCGCTATCTGTATAAACGTGGAAATACCAACACCGCTTTCGGTATAAACATGGAAATATCTACAACGCCATCTATATAAACATGGAAATATCTACACCGCTATGTCTATAAACATGGAAATACCTACACCGCTATCTCTATAAACATGGAAATATCTACACCGCTATCGGTATAAACATGGAAATATCTACACCGCTATCTGTATAAACATGGAAATATCTACACCGCGATCTGTATAAACATGGAAATATCTTCACCACGATCTGTATAAACATGGAAATACCTACACCGCTATCTGTATAAACATGGTAATATCTACACCACCATCTATATAAACATGCAAATATCTACACCGCCATCTGTATAAACATGAAAATATCTACAATGCCATCTGTAGATAGATGGAAATATCTACACCGCAATCTGTGTAAACATGGAAATATCTACACCGATATCTGTAAAAACATGGAAATATCTACACCGCTATCTGTATAAACATGGAAATATCAACACCGCGATCTGTATAAACATGGAAATATCTACACCGCGATCTGTATAAACATGGAAATATCTACACCACTATCTGTATAAACATGGAAATATCTACACAGCTGTCTCTATAAACATGGAAATATCTACACCGCCATCTGTATAAACATGGAAATACCTACAAAGTCATCTGTATAAACATGGAAATATCTACACCGTGATCTGTATAAACATGGAAATACCTACACTGCCATCTCTATAAACACGGAAATATCTACACCCCTATCTGTATAAACATGGAAATATCCACACCGCTATCTCTATAAACATGGAAAGATCAACACCGCCATCTGTACAAACATGGAAATATCTGCCCCGCAATCTGTATAATCATGGAAATATCTACACCGCGGTCTGTATAAACATGGAAATATCTAAACCGCTATCTCTATAAACATGGAAATATCTACACCGCTATCTCTATAAACATGGAAATATCTACACCGTGATCTGGATAAACATGGAAATATTTACACCGCTATCTGTATAAACATGGAAATATCTACACCGTTATCTGTATAAACATGGAAATACCTACAACGCCATCTGCAGAAACTTGGATATATCTAAACCACCATCTGTATAAACATGGAAATATCTACAATGAAATCTGTATACACATGGAAATACCTACACGGCAAACTGTGTATAGATGGAAACCTCAACACCGCCATCTGTACAGACATGGAAATATCTACACCGCTATCTGTATAAACATGGAAATATCTACACTGCGGTCTGTATAAACATGGAAATATCTACACCGGTATCTGTATAAACATGGAAGTATCTACACCACGATCTGTATAAAACTTGGAAATATTTACACCGCTATCTGTATAAACATGGAAATATCTACACCGCTATCTCTATAAACAAGGAAATACCTGCAAAGCCATCTGTATAAACATGGAAATAACTACAGAGTCATCTGTAGGAACATGGAAATATCTACACTGCCATCTGTATAAACATGGAAATATCTACACAGCCCTCTGTATAAATATGGAAAGATCTGCATA
Source organism: Pan troglodytes (assembly GCF_028858775.2). Taxonomy (NCBI): domain Eukaryota; kingdom Metazoa; phylum Chordata; class Mammalia; order Primates; family Hominidae; genus Pan; species Pan troglodytes. The sequence goes on from NC_072411.2 coordinate 7,596,599, forward strand.
GGCATCTGTATAAACATGGAAATATCTGCACCGCTATCTTTATAAACATGGAAATACCTACACCGCTGTCTCTATAAACATGGAAATATGTACAGCGCTATGTGTATAAACATGGTAATATCTCCACTGCTGTCTGTATAAACATGGAAATATCTCCACCTTTATCTGTATAAACATGGAAATATCTACAGGGCTATCTGTATAAACATTGAAATATCTACACTGCCATCTGTAAAAACGTGGAAATATCTACACAGTCATCCGAGTAAACATGGAAATATCTACACCGCGATCTGTATAAACATGGAAATATCTACACCACTATCTGTATAAACATGGAAATATCTACACAGCTGTCTCTATAAACATGGAAATATCTACACCGCCATCTGTATAAACATGGAAATACCTACAAAGTCATCTGTATAAACACGGAAATATCTACACAGCCATCTGTATAAACATGGCAATATCTACACAGCCATCTGTATATACATGGAAATATCTACACCGCTATCTTTATAAACATGGAAATAACTACACCGCTATTTGTATAAACAAGGAAATATCTACACCGTGATCTGTATAAACATGGAAATATCTACACTGCCATCTCTATAAACACGGAAATATCTACACCCCTATCTGTATAAACATGGAAATATCTACACCGTGATCTGTATAAACATGGAAATACCTACACTGCCATCTCTATAAACACGGAAATATCTACACCCCTATCTGTATAAACATGGAAATATCCACACCGCTATCTCTATAAACATGGAAAGATCAACACTACCATCTGTACAAATATGGAAATATCTGCCGCGCAATCTGTATAATCATGGAAATATCTACACCGCGGTCTGTATAAACATGGAAATATCTAAACAGCTATCTCTATAAACAAGGAAATATCTACACCGCTATCTCAATAAACATGGAAATATCTACACCGTGATCTGTATAAACATGGAAATATTTACACCGCTATCTGTATAAACATGGAAATATCTACACCGTTATCTGTATAAACATGGAAATACCTACAACGCCATCAGCAGAAACTTGGATATATCTAAACCAACATCTGTATAAACATGGAAATATCTACAATGCCATCTGTATACACATGGAAATACCTACACGGCAATCTGTGTATAGATGGAAACATCAACACCGCCACCTGTACAGACATGGAAATACCTACACCGCTATCTGTATAAACATGGTAATATCTACACTGCGGTCTGTATAAACATGGAAATATCTGCACCGGTATCTGTATAAACATGGAAGTATCTACACCGCGATCTGTATAAACATGGAAATATCTACACCGCTATCTCTATAAACAAGGATATACCTGCAAAGCCATCTGTATAAACATGGAAATAACTACACAGTCATCTGTAGGAACATGGAAATATCTACACTGCCATCTGTATAAACATGGAAATATCTACACAGCCCTCTGTATAAATATGGAATTATCAACACCGCCATCTGTAGAAACATGGAAATATCTGCACCGCTATCTGTATAAACATGGAAATATCTACACCGCGGTCTGTATAAACATGGAAATATCTACACCGCTATCTGTATAATCATGGAAATATCTTCACCGCTATCTCTATTAACATGGATATATCTACACCATGATATGTATAAACATGGAAATATTTACACCGCTATCTGTATAAACATGGAAATATCTACACAGTTATCTCTATAAATATGGAAATATCTACACCGCTATCTCCATAAACATGCAAATACCTACACTGCGGTCTGTATAAACATGTAAATATCTACACCGTTATCTGTATAAACATGGAAATATCTACACCACGATCTGTATAAACCTGGAAATATTTACACCGCTATCTGTACAAACATGAAAATATCTGCACCGCTATATCTATAAACATGGAAATATCTACAAAGCCATCTGTACAAACATGGAAATACCTACACAGTCATGTGTATAAACAAGGAAATACCTACACCGCAATCTGTATAAACATGGAAATATCTACACCGCTATCTGTATAAATAGGTAATATCTAAATCGCTATCTCTATAAAAATGGAAATATCTACACTGCTATCTGTATAAACATGGAAATATCCTCACTGCTATCTCTAAGAACATGGATATATCTACACCGCTATCTCTATAAACATGGAAATATCTACACCGCCATCTCTATAAACCTGGAAATATCTACACCGCAATCTGTATAAACATGGAAATATCTACACCGCGATCTGTATAAACATGGAAATATCTACACCGCTATCTGTATAAACATGGAAATATCTACACCGCGATCTATATAAACATGGAAATACCTACACCGCGATCTGTATAAACATGGAAATATCTACACCGCGATCTGTATAAACATGGAAATATCTACACCGCGATCTGTATAAACATGGAAATATCTACACCGCAATCTGTATAAACATGGAAATATCTACAACACTATCTGTGTAAACATGCAAATATGTTCACAGCTCTCTGTTTAAACATGGAAATATGTACACTGCAATCTGTGTGAAGATGGAAATATCTACATCGCAATCTTTGCAAATATGGAAATATCTACACTTCTATCTCTGTAAACATGGAAATATCTACACCTCTATCTTTATAAACATGTAAATATCTAAACCGCAGTCTGTATAAACATGGAAATATCTACATCACTATCTGTGTAAAGATGGAAATATGTACACAGCTGTCTGTTTAAACATGGAAATATGTACACTGCAATCGGTGTGAAGATGGAAATATCTACACCGCAATCTTTGCAAATATGGAAATATCTACCCCTCTATCTCTGTAAACATGGAAATATATACAGCACTCTCTGTATAAACATGGAAATATCTACACCGCTATCTGTATAAACATGGAAATATCTACACCACAATCTGTATAAACATGGATATATCTACACAGCTATCTGTATAAACATGGAAATATCTACATCGCTATCTGTATAAACATGGAAAATCTACTCCGCTATCTGTATAAATATGGAAATATCTACACCACTATCTCTATACACATGGAAATATTAACACCGCTATCTCTATACACACGGAAATATCAACACCGCCATCTCTGTAAATATGGAAATATCTATACCGCCTTCTGAATGAACATGGAAATATCTACACCGCCAACTGTATAAACATGGAAATATCTAAACTGCCATCTGAGGAAAATGGAAATATCTACACCACGATCTGTATAAACATGGAAATATGAACACCGCTACCTGTATTAACATGGAAATAACTACTCGGCTCTCTGTATAAACATAGAAACATCTACAACACGATCTCTATAAACAAGGAAATATCTCCACCGCTATCTGTTTAAACATGGAAATATCTACACCGCCATCTTTATAAACCTGGAAATATCTACACAGTCATCTGTATAAAAATGGAAATATCTACACCACCATCTCTATGAACATGAAAATATCTACACCGACATCTCCATAAACATGGAACAATCTACACCGTTATCTGTATAAAAATGGAAATAACAACACAGCTATCTGTATAAGCATGTAAATACCTAAACCACTATCTCTATAAACATGGAAATATCGATAATGCTATCTGTGTAAACATGGAAATGTCTACAGAGCTTTCTGTGTAAACATGGAAATACCTACAACGCTATCTGAATAAACATGGAAATATCCACACCGCAATCTGTTCAAAGATGGAAATATCTACACCGCAATCTGTGTAAACATGCTAATATCTACACCGCTATCTGTATAAACATGGAAATATCTACACCAATATCTATATAAACATGTAAATATCTACACCGCCATCTCTATTAACATGGAAATATCTACACCGCGATCTGTATAAACATGGAAATATCCACACAGTCATCTCTATAAACATGGAAATATCGACACCACCTTCTGCTTAAACATGAAAATATCTACACTGCCATCTGTATGCACATGGAAATATCTACACAGCCATCTGCATTGACATGGAAATATCCTCACCGCCATCTCTATAAACACGTAAATATCTACACCGCGATCTGTATAAACATAGAAATATCTACAAAGCTATCTGTATAAATATGGAAATATCTACACCGCCATTTCTATAAACCTGAAAATAACTGCACCGTGATCTCCATAAACATGGAAATATCTACACCACCATCTGTATAAACACGGAAGTATCTACACTGCTATCTGTAAAAACATGGAATTTTCTACAATGCTATCTCTATAAAGATGAAAATAACTCTGCGAGCTGTATAAACATGGAAATATCTACAATATTAGTTGTATAAACATGGAAATAGCAACACCACTATCTGTATAAACATGGAAACATCTTCACCGCTATCTGTATAAACATGGATATATCTACACCGTTATCTGTATAAACATGGAAATATCTACAACGCTATCTTTATAAATATGGAAATATCTCCACCGCTATCAGTATAAACATGGATATATCTACACTGCCTTCTGTATAAGCATGGAAATATCTACACCGCCATCTGTATAAACATGGAAATATCTACACCGCTATCTGTATAAACATGGAAATATCTACACCGTCATCCCTATAAACGTGAAAATATCTACACGGCCATCTCCATAAACATGAAACTATCTACACCACCATCTGTATAAACATAGAAATAACTTCCACGCTATCTGAATAAACATGGAAATATCTACACAACTATCTCTATAAACATTGAAATACCTTCACCACTATCTCTATACACATGGAAATACCTACACCGCTATCTCTTTAAACATAGAAATATCTACACTGCCATCTCTGTAAACATGGAAATATCTACACCGCCTTCTGAATGAACATGGAGATATCTACACCGCTTTCTGTATAAACATGAAAATTTCTACACCGCCATCTCTATAAACATGGAAATATCTAAACTGCCATCTGAGGAAAATGGAAATAGCTACACAACGATCTGTATAAACATGGATATATGTACACTGCTACCTGTATAAACATGGAAATATCTACACGGCTCTCTTTATAAACATAGAAATATCTACACCACGATCTGTATAAACAAGGAAATATCTCCACCTTAATCTGTATAAAAATGGAAATATCTACTCCGCCATCTGTATATACATGGAAATATCTACACAGTCATATGTATAAACATGGAAATATCTACACCACCATCACTGTAAACATGAAAATATTTACATCGCCATCTCCATAAACATGGAACAATCTACACCGCTATCTGTATAAACATGGAAATAAAAACACAGTTATCTGTATAAACATGGAAATATCTAAACCTATATCTGTATAAACATGGAAATATCTACACCGCCATCTGTATAAACATGGAAATATCTAAACCGCTATCTGTATAAACATGCAAATATCTACAGCGCTATCTATATAAACATGGAAATACCTCCACCGCTATCTGTATAAACATGGAAATATCTACACCGCTATCTTTATAAACATGGAAATATCTACACTGCAATCTCTATAAACATAGAAATATCTACAACACTATCTGTATAAACATGGAAATATCTTCACAGATGTCTGTGTAAACATGGAAATATGTACACAGCAATCTGTGTGAATATAGAAATATCTACACCTCAGAATCTGTAAACATGGAAATAACTACACCACTATCTGTATAAGCATGGAAATATCTACACCGCTATCTGTATAAACATGGAAATATCTACACCACAATCTGTATAAACATGGATATATCTACACCGCTATCTGTATAAACATGTTAATATCTACAATGCAATCTGCATAAACATGGAAATATCTACTCCGCTATCTGTATAAATATGGAAATATCTACACCGCTATCTCTATAAACATGGAAATGTCAACACCGCTATCTGTATAAACATGGAAATATCTACAGCGCCATCTCTATAAGCATTGAAATATCTACACTGCCATCTGTAAAAACATGGAAATATCTACACAGTCATCTGAATAAACATGGAAATATCTCCACCACCATCTGTATAAACATGGAAATACCTACCATACCATCTGTATACCCATGGAAATATCTACTCAGACATCTGTATAAATATGGAAATATCTACACCGCCATCTGTATAAACATGGAAATATCAACACAGCCATCTGTAGAAAGATGGAAATATCTACACCGCTATCTCTATAAATATGGAAATATCTACACCGCCATCTCTATAAACATGAAAATATCTACACTGCCATCTCCATAAAGATGGAAGTATCTACTCCGCCATGTGTATAAACACGGAAATATCTACACCACCATCTGTGTAAACATGGAAATATCTACACCGCTGTCTGTATAAACATGGAAATACCTACACCGCCATCTGCATGTCTATGGAAATACCTATGCCGCCATCTGTATACACATGGAAATATCTACACGGCCATCTGTGTATAGATGGAAATATCAACACCGCCATCTGTACAAACATGGAAATATCTACACTGCTATGTCTATAAACATGGAAATACCTACACCGCTATCTCTATAAACATGGAAATATCTACACCACTATCTGAATAAACCTGGAAATATCTACACCGCTATCTGTATAAACATGGAAATATCTACACCGCGATCTATATAAACATGGAAATATCTACACCGCGATCTGTATAAACATGGAAATATCTTCACCACGATCTGTATAAACATGGAAATATCTACACCGCTATCTGTATAAACATGGTAGTATCTACACCACCATCAATATAAACATGGAAATACCTACACCGCCAGCTGTATAAACATGGAAATATCTACAATGCCATCTGTAGAAAGATGGAAATATCTACACCGCAATCTGTGTAAACATGGAAATATCTACACCGATATCTGTAAAAACATGGAAATATCTACACCGCTATCTGTAAAACATGGAAATATCTACACCGCGATCTGTATAAACATGGAAATATCTACACCGCGATCTGTATAAACATGGAAATATCTACACCGCTATCTGTATAAACATGGAAATAGCTACACAGGTATCTCTATAAACATGGAAATATCTACACCGAATCTGTATAAACAGGGAAATACCTACAAAGTCATCTGTATAAACATGGAAATATGTACAAAGCCATCTGTATAAACATGGAAATATCTACACAGCCATCTCTATATACATGGAAATATCTACACCGCTATCTGTATAAACCTGGAAATAACTACACCGCTATTTGTATAAACAAGGAAATATCTACACCGTGATCTGTATAAACATGGTAATGTCTACACCGCCATCTCTATAAACACGGAAATATCTACTCCCCTATCACTATAAACATGGAAAAATCAACACCGCTATCTCTATGAACATGAAAATATCTACACCGCCATCTCTTTAAACATGGAAATATCTACACCACGATCAGTATAAACATGGAAATATCTACACCGCTATCTGTATAAACATGGAAATATCTACACCGCTATCTCTATAAACAAGGAAATACCTGCAAAGCCATCTGTATAAACATGGAAATAACTACACAGTCATGTGTAGGAACATGGAAATATCTACACTGCCATCTGTATAAACATGGAAATATCTACACAGCCCTCTGTATAAATATGGAAATATCTGCATAGGCATCTGTATAAACATGGAAATATCCGCACCGCTATCTTTTTAAACATGGAAATACCTACACCGCTGTCTCTATAAACATGGAAATATGTACACCGCTATGTGTATAAACATGGTAATATCTCCACTCCTGTCTGTATAAACATGGAAATATCTCCACCTTTATCTGTATAAACATGGAAATATCTACAGCGCCATCTCTATAAACATTGAAAGATCTACACTGCCATCTGTAAAAACATAGAAATATCTACACAGTCATCTGAATAAACATGGAAATATCTACACCACCATCTGTATAAACATGGAAATACCTACAATACCATCTGTATACACATGGAAATATCTACACAGACATCTGTATAAATATGGAAATATCTACACCGCCATTTGTATAAACATGGAAATATCTACACCGCGATCAGTATAAACATGGAAATATCTACACCGCTATCTGTATAAACATGGAAATATCTCCACTGCTATCTCTATATACATCGAAATATCTACACCGCCATCTGTATAAATGTGGAAATACTTACAAAGTTATCTGTATAAACATGAAAATATCTACACCGCCATCTGTATAAAAATGGAAATATCTACACAGCCATGTGTATATACATCGAAATATCTACACCGCTATATATATAAACATGGAAATAAATACACCGCTGTCTGTATAAACATGGAAATATCTACACCGCCATCTACATATCCATAGAAATATCTGTGCCGCCATCTGTATAAACATGGAAATATCTACACGGTCATCTGTGTATAGATGGAAATATCAACACCGACATCTGTACAAACATGGGAATATCTGCACCACTATCTGTATAAACATGGAAATAACTACAACGCTATTTGTATAAACAAGGAAATATCTACACCGCTATCTGTTTAAACATGGAAATATATAAACAGACATCTGTTTATACACGGAAATATCTACACTGCTATCTGTATGAACATGCTAATAACTACACCGCTATCTGTATAAATGTGGAAATATTTGCACCGCTATCCCTATAAACATGGTAATATCAACACCGCGGTCTGTATAAACATGGAAATATCTACACCATGATCTGTATAAACATGGAAACATCTACACCGTGATCTGTATAAACATGGAAATATCTACATCGCTATCTGTATAAACATGGTAGTATCTACACCACCATCAATATAAACATGGAAATATCTTCACCGCCATCTGTATAAACATGGAAATATCTACAATGCCATCTGTAGATAGATGGAAATATGTACACCGCAATCTGTGTAAACATGGAAATATCTACAGCGATATCTGTAAAAACATGGAAATATCTACACTGCTATCTGTATAAACATGGAAATATCAACACCGCGATCTGTATAAACATGGAAATATCTACACCGCGATCTGTATAAACATGGAAATATCTACACCACTATCTGTATAAACATGGAAATATCTACACAGCTGTCTCTATAAACATGGAAATATCTACACCGCCATCTGTATAAACATGGAAATACCTACAAACTCATCTGTATAAACATGGAATTATCTACACTGCCATCTCTATAAACACGGAAATATCTACACCCCTATCTGTATAAACATGGAAATATCTACACCGTGATCTGTATAAACATGGAAATACCTACACTGCCATCTCTATAAACACGGAAATATCTACACCCCTATCTGTATAAACATGGAAATATCAACACCGCTATCTCTATAAACATGGAAAGATCAACACCGCCATCTGTACAAACATGGAAATATCTGCCCCGCAATCTGTATAATCATGGAAATATCTACACCGCGGTCTGTATAAACATGGAAATATCTAAACCGCTATCTCTATAAACATGGAAATATCTACACCGCTATCTCTATAAACATGGAAATATCTACACCGTGATCTGTATAAACATGGAAATATTTACACCGCTATCTGTATAAACATGGAAATATCTACACCGTTATCTGTATAAACATGGAAATACTTACAACGCCATCTGCAGAAACTTGCATATATCTAAACCACCATCTGTATAAACATGGAAATATCTACAGTGCTATCTCTATAAACATTGAAATATCTACACTGCCATCTGTAAAAACGTGGAAATATCTACACAGTCATCCGAGTAAACATGGAAATATCTACACCGCGATCTGTATAAACATGGAAATAGCTACACCACTATCTGTATAAACATGGAAATATCTACACAGCTGTCTCTATAAACATGGAAATATCTACACCGCCATCTGTATAAACATGGAAATATCTACACAGCTGTCTCTATAAACATGGAAATATCTACACCGCCATCTGTATAAACATGGAAATATCTACAAAGTCATCTGTATAAACATGGAAATATCTACACCGCCATCTGTATAAACATGGCAATATCTACACAGCCATCTGTATATACATGGAAATATCTACACCGCTATCTTTATAAACATGGAAATAACTACACCGCTATTTGTATAAACAAGGAAATATCTACACCGTGATCTGTATAAACATGGAAATATCTATACTGCCATCTCTATAAACACGGAAATATCTACACCCCTCTCTGTATAAACATGGAAATATCTACACCGTGATCTGTATAAACATGGAAATAACTACACTGCCATCTCTATAAACACGGAAATATCTACACCCCTATCGGTATAAACATGGAAATATCCACACCGCTATCTCTATAAACATGGAAAGATCAACACTGCCATCTGTACAAACCTGGAAATATCTGCCCCGCAATCTGTATAATCATGGAAATATCTACGCCGCGGTCTGTATAAACATGGAAATATCTAAACAGCTACCTCTATAAACATGGAAATATCTACACCGTTATCTCTATAAACATGGAAATATCTACACCGTGATCTGTATAAACATGGAAATATTTACACCGCTATCTGTACAAACATGGAAATATCTACACCGTTATCTGTATAAACATGGAAATACCTACAACGCCATCTGCAGAAACTTGGATATATCTAAACCACCATCTGTATAAACATGGATATATCTACAATGACATCTGTATACACATGGAAATACCTACACGGCAATCTGGGTGTAGATGGAAACATCAAAACCGCCATCTCTACAGAGATGGAAACACCTACACCGCTATCTGTATAAACATGGAAATATCTACACTGCGGTCTGTATAAACATGGAAATATCTACAATGCCATCTGTAGAAAGATGGAAATATCTACACCTCAATCTGTGTAAACATGGAAATATCTACACTGATATCTGTAAAAACATGGAAATATCTACACCGCTATCTGTAAAACATGGAAATATCTACACCGCGATCTATATAACATGGAAATATCTACACCGCAATCTGTATAATCATGGAAATATCTACACCGCTATCTGTATAAACATCGAAATACCTACACAGCTATCTCTATAAACATGGAAATATCTACACCGCCATCTGTATAAACATGGAAATCCCTGCAAAGTCATCTGTATAAACATGGAAATATGTACAAAGCCATCTGTATAAACATGGAAATATCTACAAAGCCATCTGTATATACATGAAAATATCTACACCGCTATCTGTATAAACATGGAAATAACTACACCGCTATTTGTATAAACAAGGAAATATCTACACCGTGATCTGTATAAACATGGAAATATCTACACCGCCATCTCTATAAACACAGAAATATCTACACCCCTATCACTAAAAACATGGAAAAATCAACAACGCTATCTCTATGAACATGGAAATATCTACACCGCCATCTCTTTAAACATGGAAATATCTACACCACCGTCAGTATAAACATGGAAATATCTACACTGCTATCTGTATAAACATGGAAATATCTCCACTGCTATCTCTATAAACATGGAAATATCTACACCGCTATCTGTATAAACATGGAAATATCTACACCACTATCTCTATAAACATGGAAATATCTACACCGTGATCTGTATAAACATGGAAATATTTACACTGCTATTTGTATAAACATCTAAATATCAACACCGTTATCTGTATAAACATGGAAATACCTACAACGCCATCTGTAGAAACATAGAAATATCTACACCACCATCTGTATAAACATGGAAATATCTACAATGCCATCTGTATACACATGGAAATACCTACAAGGCAATCTGTGTATAGATGGAAACATCAACACCGCCATCTGTACAGACATGGAAATATCTACACTGCGGTCTGCATAAACATGGAAATATCTACACCGGTATCTGTATAAGCATGGAAATATCTACACCACTATCTGTATAAAACATGGAAATATTTTCACCGCTATGTGTATAAACATGGAAATATCTACACCGCTATCTCTATAAACTAGGAAATACCTGCAAAGCCATCTGTATAAACATGGAAATAACTACACAGTCATGTGTAGGAACATGGAAATATCTACACTGCCATCTGTATAAACATGGAAATATCTACACAGCCCACTGTATAAATATGGAAATATCTGCATAGGCATCTGTATAAACATGGAATTATCTGCACCGCTATCTTTTTAAACATGGAAATACCTACAGCGCTGTCTCTATAAACATGGAAATATGTACACCGCTATGTGTATAAACATGGTAATATCTCCACTCCTGTCTGTATAAACATGGAAATATCTGCACCTTTATCTGTATAAACATGGAAATATCTACAGCGCCATCTCTATAAACATTGAAATATCTACACTGCCATCTGTAAAAACATGGAACTATCTACACAGTCATCCGAATAAACATGGAAATATCTACACCACCATCTGTATAAACATGGAAATACCTACAATACCATCTGTATACACATGGAAATATCTACACAGACATCTGTATAAATATGGAAATATCTACACCGCCATTTGTATAAACATGGAAATATCTACACCGCGATCAGTATAAACATGGAAATATCTACACCGCTATCTGTATAAACATGGAAATATCTCCACTGCTATCTCTATATACATCGAAATATCTACACCGCCATCTGTATAAATGTGGAAATACTTACAAAGTTATCTGTATAAACATGAAAATATCTACACTGCCATCTGTATAAACATGGAAATATCTACACAGCCATGTGTATATACATGGAAATATCTACACCGCTATCTATATAAACATGGAAATAAATACACCGCTGTCTGTATAAACATGGAAATATCTACACCGCCATCTACATATCCATAGAAATATCTGTGCCGCCATCAGTATAAACATGGAAATATCTACACGGTCATCTGTGTATAGATGGAAATATCAACACCGACATCTGTACAAACATGGAAATATCTACACCGTGATCTGTATAAACATGGAAATATCTACACCGCCATCTCTATAAACATGGAGATATCTACACCCCTATCTGTATAAACATGGAAATATCCACACCGCTATCTCTATAAACATGGAAAAATCAACACCGCTATCTCTATGAACATGGAAATATCTACACCGCCATCTTTATAAACATAGAAATATCTACACCGCGATCAGTATAAACATGGAAATATCTACACCGCTATCTGTATAAACATGGAAATATCTACAACGCCATCTGTATAAACATGGAAATATCTACACAGCCATGTGTATATACATGGAAATATCTACACCGCTATCTATATAAACATGGAAATAACTACACCGCTATCTGTATAAACATGGAAATATCTCCACTGCTATCTCTATAAACATCGAAATATCTACAACGCCATCTGTATAAAGATGGAAATTCTTACAAAGTTATCTGTATAAACATGGAAATATCCACACCGCCATCTGTATAAACATGGAAATATCTACACAGCCATGTGTACATACATGGAAATATCTACACCGCTCTTTATATAAACATGGAAATAAGTACAGTGCTATCTGTACATACATGGAAATATCTACACCACCATCTACATATCCATAGAAATATCTGCACCGCCATCTGTATAAACATGGAAATATCTACACGGACATCTGTGTATGGATGGAAATATCAACACCGCCATCTGTACAAACATGGAAATATCTGCACCGCTATCTGTATAAACATGGAAATATCTACACCGCGGTCTGTATAAACATGGAAATATCTACTCTGCTATCTGTATGAACATGGAAATATCTACACCGCTATCTCTATAAACATGAAAATATCTACACCGTGATCTGTATAAACATGGAAATATTTACACCGCTATCTGTATAAACATGGAAATTTCTACACCGTTATCTGTATAAACATGGAAATACCTACAACGCCATCTGTAGAAACATAGAAATATCTACACCACCATCTGTATAAACATGGAAATATCTACAATGCCATCTGTATAAACATGGAAATACCTACACGGCAATCTGTGTATAGATGGAAACATCAACACCGCCATCTGTACAGACATGGAAATATCTATACTGCGGTCTGCATAAACATGGAAATATCTACACCGGTATCTGTATAAGCATGGAAATATCTACACCACTATCTGTATAAAACATGGAAATATTTACACCGCTATCTGTATAAACATGGAAATATCTACACCGCTATCTCTATAAACAAGGAAATACCTGCAAAGCCATCTGTATAAACATGGAAATAACTACACAGTCATGTGTAGGAACATGGAAATATCTACACTGCCATCTGTATAAACATGGAAATATCTAAACAGTCCTCTGTATAAATATGGAAATATCTGCATAGGCATCTGTATAAACATGGAAATATCCGCACCGCTATCTTTATAAACATGGAAATACCTACACCGCTGTCTCCATAAACATGGAAATATGTACACCGCTATGTGTATAAACATGGTAATATCTCCACTATTGTCTGTATAAACATGGAAATATTTCCACCTTTATCTGTATAAACATGGAAATATCTACAGCGCCATCTCTACAAACATTGAAATATCTACACTGCCATCTGTAAAAACATGGAAATATCTACACAGTCATCCGAATAAACATGGAAATATCTACACCACCATCTGTATACATATGGAAATACCTACAATACCATCTGTATACACATGGAAATATCTACACTGACATCTGTAGAAAGACGGAAATGTCTACAAAGCGTTCTGTATAAACATGGGAATTTCTACACCGTTACCTGTGTAAACTTGGAAATATCTACACCGCTATCTGTGTAAATTTGGCTATAAATACAACGCAATCTGTGCAAAGATGGAAATATCTACACAGCTATCTCTGTAAACATGGAAATATCTGCACCCCTATCAGTATAAACCTGGAAAGATCTACACAGCTATCTGTATAAATATGGAAATATCTACAACGCTGTCTCTCTAAGCATGGAAATGTCTACACCGCTATCTGTATAAACATGGAAATATCTACATCGTTATCTCTATAAACATGAAAATATCTACACTGACATATGTATAAACATAGAAATAACTTCACAGTCATCTGTATAAACATGGAAATATCTACACCACCATCTGTATAAACTTGGAAATATCTACACGGAAAGCTGTATAAACATGGAAATATCTAGACAGTCATCTCTATAAACATGGAAATATCTATACCACTATCTGTATAAACATGGAAATAACCACACCGCTATCTGTATAAACATGGAAATAGCCACACCGCTATCTGTATAAACATGGAAATGTCTGCACCGCTATCTTTATAAACATGGAAATATCTGCAACTCTATCTGCGTAAACAGAGAAATATCTACACGGCTATTTGTGTAAACATGGAAATATCTGCACCGCTATCTGTATAAAGATGGAAATATCTACTCCACAACCTGTAATATGTGGAAATATCTACACCGCTCTCTGTATAAACCTGGAAATATCTACACCGTTATCTGTATAAACAAGGAAATATCTACATCACCATCTGTATAAACATGGAAATACCTACACCGCTATCTGTATAAATATGGAAATATCCACACCGCTATCTCTATAAACATGGAAATACCTACACAGATTTCTCTATATACATGGAAATATCTACACTGCAATCTCTATATACATGGAAATATCTACTCCGCCATCTCTATAAACATGAAAATATCTACACCGCCATCTTCAGAAACATGGATGTATCAACACCGCCATCTGTATAAACATGGAAATATCTACATCGTTATCTCTATAAACATGAAAATAACTACTCTGACAAATGTATAAACATGGAAATAACTTCACAGTCATCTGAATAAACATGGAAATATCTACACCACCATCTGTATAAACATGGAAATATATACAATGCTATCTGTGTAAACATGGAAATATCTACACAGCTATCTGTGTAAACTTGGAAATATCTACCCAGCGATCTGTGTAAAAATGGAAATATCTACACAGCAATCTGTGCAAAGATGGAAATATCTACACCGCTATCTCTGTAAACATGGAAATATCTACAACGCTATCTGTATAAACATGAAAATATCTACACCACTATCTGTGTAATCATGGACATATATATACCGCAATCTGTATAAACATGGAAATATCTACTTCGCTATGTGTGTAAACATGGAAATATCTACACACCTATCTGTGTAAACTTGGAAATATCTACACAGCTATGTGCGTAATCATGGAAATATCTACACGGCAATCTGTGCAAAGATGGAAATATCTACACCGCTATCTCTGTAAACATGGAAATATCTACACCGCTACCTGTATAAACATGGAAATACCTACACCGCTGTCGGTATAAACAAGGAAATATCTCCACCGCCCTCTGTAGAAACATGGAAGTATCTACACCGCAATCTGTATAAACATGGAAATACCTACACCGCTATCTGTATAAATATGGAAATATCTACACCGCTTTCTCTATAAACATGGAAATACCTACACCGCTTTCTCTATAAACATGAAAATATCTACACCGCCATCTTCAGAAACATGGATGTATCTACACCGCTATCTGTATAAAAATGGAAATATCTACACCACTATCTGTATAAACATGGAAATATCTTCACTGCCATCTGTATAAACAGGGAAATATCTACATCGCCATCTGTATAAAGATGGAAATATCTACACCGCAATCTGTATAAAGATGGAAATAACTACACCGCTATCTGTAGAAATATGGAAATATCTACAGCGCTATCTCTATAAACATGGAAATAACAACACAGCTTTCTCTATAAACATGGAAATATCTACATCACAATCTCTATAAACATGGAATTATCTACACCGCCATCTCTATAAACATGAAAATATCTACACCGCCATCTTCAGAAACATTGCTGTATCTACACCGCCATCTGTATAAACATGGAAATATCTGCACTACTATCTGTATAAAAATGGAAAAATCTTCACTGCCATCTGTATAAAGATGGAAATATCCACACCGCTATCTCAATAAACCTGAAAATAGTTACACCACCATCTCTATAAGCATGGAAATATTTGCACCGTTATCTCTATAAACATATCCACACTGACATATGTATAAACATGGAAATAACTTCACAGTCATCTGTATAAACATGGAAATATCTACACTACCATGTGCATAAACATGGAAATATCTACACGGAAAGCTGCATAAACATGGAAATATCTAGACAGTCATCTCTATAAACATGGAAATATCTATACCGCTATCTGTATAAAGATGGAAATATCTACACCACTATCTGTAAAACGTGGAAATATCTACACCGCTCTCTGTATAATACTGGAAATATCTACACCGATATCTGTATATACAAGGAAATATCTACACCGCCATCTGTATAAACATGGAAATACCTACACCGCTATCTGTAGAAATATGCAAATATCCACACCGCTATCTCTATAAACATGGAAATACCTACAACGATTTCTCTATAAATATGGAAATATCTACACTGCAATCTCTACATACATGGAAATATCAACACCGCCATCTCTATAAACATGAAAATATCTACACCGCCATCTTCAGAAACGTGGATGTATCTACACCGCCATCTGTATAAACATGGAAATATCTACAACACTATCTGTACAAAGATGGAAATATCTTCACTGCCATCTGTATAAACATGGAAATATCTACACCGCCATCTGTATAAAGATGGAAATATCTACACCGCAATCTGTATAAATATGGAAATACCTACACCGCTACCTCTAAAGACATGGAAATATCTACACCGCTATCTGTATAAACATGGAAATATCTACACTGCCATCTGTATAAAGATGGAAATATCTACACCGCGAGCTGTATAAACGTGGAAATATCTACACCGCTATCTGTATAAACATGGAAATACCAACTCCGTTATCTGTATAAACATGGAAATATCTACACCGTTATCTCTATAAACATGCAAATACTTTCACCACCATCTCTATAAGCATGGAATATTTACAACGTTATCTCTATAAACATAAAAATAACTACACAGCCATCCCTATAAACATGGAAATATCTACACCACCATCTGCATAAACATGGAAATATCTACAGATACTTCTGTATAAACATGGAAATATCTACACTGCCATTTGTATAAACTTGGAAATATCTTCACTGACATCTGTAGAAAGATGGAAATGTCTACAAAGCGATCTGTATAAAGATGGGAATTTCAACAACGCTACCTGTATAAACATGGAAATATCTACACCGCTATCTGTATCAACATGGAAATAACTACACCGCAATCTGTATAAACATGGAAATATCTACTATGCTATCTCTGTAAACATGGAAATATCTACACAGCTATCTGTGTAAACTTGGAAATATCTACACCGCAATCTGTGTAAATTTGGCAATAATTACACCGCAATCTGTGCAAAGATGGAAATATCTACACCGCTATCTCTGTAAACATGGAAATATCTACACCGCTATCTGTATAAACATGGAAATATCTACACTGCCATCTGTACACACATGGAAATATCTCCACAGCCATCTGTATAAACATGGAAATATCTACAACGCTATCTCTATAAACATGGAAATATCTACACTGCTATCTGTATAAACATGGAAATATCTACATCGCTCTCTGTATAAACAGGGAAATATCTCCACAGCTATCTGTATAAACATGGAAATATCTTCACGGAAAGCTGCATAAACATGGAAATATCTAGACAGTCATCTCTATAAACATGGAAATATCTATACCGCTATCTGTATAAACATGGAAATACCCACACCGCTATCTGTATAAACATGGAAATAGCCACACCGCTATCTGTATAAACATGGAAATGTCTGCACCGCTATCTTTATAAACATGGAAATATCTGCAACTCTATCTGTGTAAACATAGAAATATGTACACGGCTATTTGTGTAAACATGGAAATATCTGCACCGCTATCTGTATAAAGATGGAAATATCTACACCACTATCTGTAAAACGTGGAAATATCTTCACCGCTCTCTGTATAAACCTGGAAATATCAACACCGATATCTGTATAAACAAGGAAATATCTACACCGCCATCTGTATAAACATGGAAATACCTACACCGATATCTGTATAAATTTGGAAATATCCACACCGCTATCTCTATAAACATGGAAATACCTACACCGATTTCTCTATAAACATGGAAATATCTACACTGCAATCTCTATATACATGGAAATATCTACACCGCCATCTCTATAAACATGAAAATATCTACACCTCCATCTTCAGAAACATGGATGTATCTACACCGCCATCTGTATAAACATGGAAATATCTACACCACTATCTGTATAAACATGGAAATATCTTCACTGCCATCTGTATAAACATGGAAATATCTACACCGCCATCTGTATAAAGATGGAAATATCTACACCGCAATTTGTATAAATATGTAAATACCTACAAAGCTACCTCTATAGACATGTAAATATCTACACCGCTTTCTGTATAAACATGGAAATAACTACACTGCCATCTGTATAAAGATGGAAATATCTACACCGTGAGCTGTATAAACATGGAAATATCTACACCGCTATCTGTATAAACATGGAAATACCAACTCCGTTATCTGTATAAACATGGAAATATCTACACCGTTATCTCTATAAACATGAAAATACTTACACCACCATCTCTATAAGCATGGAAATATTTACACCGTTATCTCTGTAAACATAGAAATGACTACACCGCTGTCCCTATAAACTTGGAAATATCTACACCGCCATCTGCATAAACATGGAAATATCTACAGTGCCATCTGTATAAACTTGGAAATATCTACACTGACATCTGTAGAAAGATGGAAATGTCTACAAAGCGATCTGTATAAACATGGGAATTTCTACACCGCTACCTGTATGAACATGGAAATATCTACACCGCTATCTGTATCAACATGGAAATAACTACACCGCAATCTGTATAAACATGGAAATATCTAGAATGCTATCTCTGTAAACATGGAAATATCTACACAGCTATCTGTGTAAATTTGGAAATATCTACACCGCAATCTGTGTAAATTTGGCAATAATTACACCGCAATCTGTGCAAAGATGGAAATATCAACACCGCTATCTCTGTAAACATGGAAATATCTACACCGCTATCTGTATAAACATGGAAATATCTACACTGCCCTCTGTACACACATGGAAATATCTCCACAGCCATCTGTATAAACATGGAAATATCTACACCGCTATCTCTATAAACATTGAAATATCTACACCGCTATCTGTATAAACATGGAAATATCTACATCACTATCTGTATAAACAGGGAAATATCTCCACCGCTATCTGTATAAACATGGAAATATCTACACGGAAAGCTGCATAAACATGGAAATATCTAGACAGTCATCTCTATAAACATGGAAATATCTATACCGCTATCTGTATAAACATGGAAATACCCACACCGCTATCTGTATAAATATGGAAATAGCCACACCGCTATCTGTATAAACATGGAAATGTCTGCACCGCTATCTTTATAAACATGGAAATACCTGCAACTCTATCTGTGTAAACATAGAAATATCTACACGGCTATTTGTGTAAACATGGAAATATCTACACCGCTACCTGTATAAAAATGGAAATATCTACACCGCTATCTTTAAAAACTTGGAAATATCTACACCGCTATCTGTATAAACATGGAAATATCTACACCGCCATCTCTATAAGCATGGAAATATCTACACCGCCATCTTTAATACATGGAAATATCTACACACTCATCTGTATAAACATGGATATATGTACACTGCTACCTGTATAAACATTGAAATATCTACATGGCTCTCTTTATAAACATAGATATATCTACACCGCGATCTGTATAAACAAGGAAATAACTCCACCTTTATCTGTATAAACATGGAAATATCTACTCCGCCATCTGTATATACATGGAAATATCTACACAGTCATCTGTATAAACATGGAAATATCTTCACCACCATCTGTGTAAACATGAAAATATTTACATCGCCATCTCCATAAACATGGAACAATCTACACCGCTATCTGTATAAACATGGAAATAACAACACAGTTATGTGTATAAACATGGAAATATCTAAACCGATATCTGTATAAACATGGAAATATCTACACCGCCATCTGTATAAACATGGAAATATCTAAACCGCTATCTGTATAAACATGGAAATATCTACACTGCCATCTGAATAAAGTTGGAAATATCTACACCGAAAGCTGTATAAACATGGAAATATCTACAACGCTAGTTGTATAAACATGGAAATACCAACACCGCAATCTGTATAAACAAGGAAATATCTACACTGCTATGTGTATAAACATGGAAATATCTACACAACTATCTCTTTAAACATGGAAATACCGTCACCGCCATCTCTATACACATAGAAATATCTACACCGCTATCTCTATAAACATAGAAATATCTACGCCGCCATCTCTATAAACATGGAAATACCTACACTGCCATCTACATGAACATGGAAATATCTACACCACTATCTGTATAAACATGGAAATATCTACCTTGTCATCTATATAAACATGGAAATATCTACACTGCCATCTGTGGAAAGTTGGAATTATCTACACCACGATCTGTATAAATATGAAAATATCTACACCGCTATCTGTGTAAAGATGGAAATATCTTCACCGCAATCTGTGTAAAGATGGAAATATCTACACCGCTATCTCTGTAAATATGGAAATATCTACACCAATATCTGTATAAACATGGAAATATCTACATCGCTATCAGTATAAACATGGATATATCTACACCGTTATCTGTATAAACATGGAAATATCTACACCGCTATCTGTGTAAATATGGAAATACCTACACCGCCATTTGTGTAAACATACAAATATCTACACAGTCATCTGTATAGACATGGAAATACCTACACAGCCATCTGTATAAACATGGATGTATCTACACAGCTATCTATATAAACAAGGAAATACATTCACCGCTATCTCTATAAACATGTAAATATCTACACCGCAATCTCTACGAACATGGAAATATCAACATGGCCATGTATATAAACATGAAAATATCTACACCGCCATCTCCATAAACATGGAACTATCTACACCGCCATCTGTATAAACATGGAAATATCTACACCGCTATCTGAATAAAGATGGAAATATCTACACCGCTATCTCTATAAACATGGAAATATGTACACCACTATCTGTATAAAGTTGGAAATATCTACACCGCTATCTGTATAAACACGGAAATATCTTCACCGCCATCTGTATAAACATGGAAATACCTACACAGTCATCTGTATAAACATGGAAATATCTACACCACTATCTGAAAAAACATGGAAATATCTTCACTGCCATCTGTATAAACATGGAAATATCTACACCGCCATCTGTATCAAGATGGAAATATCTACACCGCAATCTGTATAAATATGGAAATACCTACCCCGCTATCTCTATAGACATGGAAATATCTACACCACTATCTGTATAAACATGGAAATATCTACACTGCCATCTGTATAAAGATGGAAATATCTACACCGTGAGCTGTATAAACATGGAAATATCTACACCGCTATCTGTATAAACATGGAAATACCAACACCGTTATTGGTATAAACATGGAAATATCTACACCGCTATCTCTATAAACGTGGAAATACTTACACCACCATCTCTGTAAACATGGAAATATTTACACCCCTATCTCTATAAACATAGAAATAACTACACCGCGATTTCTATAAACATGGAAATATCTACATCGCCATCTGTATAAACATGGAAATATCCAAACAGACATCTGTATAAACATGGAAATATCTACACTGCCATCTGTATATTCTTGGAAATATCTACACTGAAATCTGTAGAAAGATGGAAATGTGTACAAAGCGATCTGTATAAACATGGGAATTTCTACACCGCAACCTGTATAAACGTGGAAATATCTACTCCGCTATCTGTATCAACATGGAAATAACTACACCGCAATCTGTATAAACATGGAAATATCTACAATGCTATCTCTATAAACATGGGAATATCTACACAGCTATCTGTGTAAACTTGGAAATATCTACACCGCTAACTGTGTAAATTTGGCTATACCTACAGCGCAATCTGTGCAAAGATGGAAATATCTACACCGCTATCTCTGTAAACATGGAAATATCTACAACGCTATCTGTATAAACATGGAAATAACTACACTGCCATCTCTATAAACATGGAAATATCTACAGTGCCATCTGTATAAACATGGAAATATCTACACCGCCATCTGTACACTCATGGAAATATCTAAACAGCCATCTGTATAAACATGGAAATATCTACACCGCTATGTCTATAAACATGGAAATGTCTACATCGCTATCTGTATAATCAGGGAAATATCTCCACCGCTATCTGTACAAACATGGAAATATCTACACCGCTATCTGTATAAACAGGGAAATATCTACACCGCTATATGTATAAACTTGGAAATAACTGCAACGCTATCTGTGTAAACATAGAAATATCTACACAGCTATCTGTGTAAACTTGGAAATATCTACACAGCTATCTGTGTGAAAATGGAAATATCTACACAGCAATCAGTGCAAAGATTGAAATATCTACAATGCTATCTCTGTAAACATGGAAATATCTACACCGCCATCTGTATAAACATGAAAATATCTATACCGCTGTCTCTATAAACATGGAAATATCTCCACCGCTATCTGTATAAACATGAAAATATTTAAACCGCTATCTGTATAAACATGGACATATCTACACCGCAGTCTGTATGAACATGGAAATATCTACAAAACAATGTGTGTAAACATGGAAATATCTACATAGCTATCTGTGTAAACATGGAAATATCTACACAGATATCTGCGTAAACATGGAAATTTCTACACTGCAATCTGTGCAAAGATGGAAATAACTACACCGCTATCTCTCTAAAAATGGAAATATCTACACCGCTTCCTGTATAAATATGGAAATATCTATACCGCTGTCTGTGTAAACAAGGAAATATCTACACCGCAATCTGTAGAAACATGGAAATATCTACACCGCTGTCTGTATAAATATGGAAATATCTACACCGCTATATCTATAAACATGGAAATACCTGCACCGCTTTCTCTATAAACATGGAAATATCAGCACTGCAATCTCTATATACATGGAAATTTCCACACCACCATCTCTATAAACATGAAAATATCTACACCGCCATCTTCAGAAACATAGATGAATCTACACCGCCATCTGTATAAACATGGAAATATCTACACCACTATCAGTATAAACATGGAAATATCTTCACAGCTATCTGTACAAACATGGGAATACCTACACCGCCATCTGTATAAAGATGGAAATATCTACACCGCAATCTGTATAAACATGGAAATACCTACACCGCTATCTGTATAGACATGGAAATATCTACACTGCTATCTGTATAAACATGGATATATCTACACTGCCATCTGTATAAAGATGGAAATATCTACACCGCGAACTGTATAAACATGGAAATATCTACACCGCAATCTGTATAAACATGGAAATATCTACAATGCTATCTCTGTAAACATGGAAATATCTACACAGCTATTTGTGTAAACTTGGAAATATCTACACCGCTATCTGTGTAAATTTGGGAATACCTACAGCGCAATCTGTGCAAAGATGGAAATATCTACACCGCTATCTCTGTAAACATGGAAATATCTACACCGCTATCTGTATAAACATGGAAATATCTACACCGCCATCTGTATAAACATGGAAATATCTACAGCGCCATCTGTATAAACATGGAAATATCTACACCGCCATCTGTATACACATGGAAATATCTACCGAGCCATCTGTGTAAACATGGAAATATCTACACTGCTATCTCTATAAACATGGAAATACCTACACCGATATCTTTTTAAACTTGGAAATATCTACACAGCTATCTGTGTAAAAATGGAAATATCTACACAGCAATCTGTGCAAAGATGGAAATATCTACACCGCAGTCTCTATAAACATGGAAATATCTACACCGCTATCTGTATAAACATGGAAATATCTACACCGCTATCTGTATAAACATGGAAATACCTGCACCGCTTTCTCTATAAACATGGAAATATCAGCACTGCAATCTCTATATACATGGAAATTTCCACACGACCATCTCTATAAACATGAAAATATCTACACCGCCATCTTCAGAAACATAGATGAATCTACACCGCCATCTGTATAAACATGGAAATATCTACACCACTATCAGTATAAACATGGAAATATCTTCACAGCTATCTGTACAAACATGGGAATACCTACACCGCCATCTGTATAAAGATGGAAATATCTACACCGCAATCTGTATAAACATGGAAATACCTACACCGCTATCTGTATAGACATGGAAATATCTACACTGCTATCTGTATAAACATGGATATATCTACACTGCCATCTGTATAAAGATGGAAATATCTACACCGCGAACTGTATAAACATGGAAATATCTACACCGCAATCTGTATAAACATGGAAATATCTACAATGCTATCTCTGTAAACATGGAAATATCTACACAGCTATTTGTGTAAACTTGGAAATATCTACACCGCTATCTGTGTAAATTTGGGAATACCTACAGCGCAATCTGTGCAAAGATGGAAATATCTACACCGCTATCTCTGTAAACATGGAAATATCTACACCGCTATCTGTATAAACATGGAAATATCTACACCGCCATCTGTATAAACATGGAAATATCTACAGCGCCATCTGTATAAACATGGAAATATCTACACCGCCATCTGTATACACATGGAAATATCTACCGAGCCATCTGTGTAAACATGGAAATATCTACACTGCTATCTCTATAAACATGGAAATACCTACACCGATATCTGTTTAAACTTGGAAATATCTACACAGCTATCTGTGTAAAAATGGAAATATCTACACAGCAATCTGTGCAAAGATGGAAATATCTACACCGCAGTCTCTATAAACATGGAAATATCTACACCGCTATCTGTATAAACATGGAAATATCTACACCGCTATCTGTATAAACATGGAAATTTTCACACCGCTATCTGTATAAACATGGAAATATCTCCACCGCTATCTTTATAAACACGGAAATACCTACACCAGTATCTTTATCAACATGGAAATACCTACACCGCTATCTGTATAAGCAATGAAATATGTACAACGCTATCTGTGTAAACACGGAAATATCTACACAGCTATCTGTGTAAACTTGGAAATATCTACACCGCAATCTGTGTAAGCATGGAAATATCTACAACGCTATCTGTGTATACATGGAAATATTTACAACGCTATTTGTGAAAACAGGGAATTATCAACACAGCTATCTGTAAAACGTGGAAATATCGACACCGCCATCTGTATAAACGTGGAAATATCTAAAACGCTATCTGTATAAATGTGGAAATACCTACAACGCTATCTGTATAAACGTGGAAATATCTACATCGCTATCTGTATAAACGTGCAAATACCTTCACCACTATCTGTAAAACCCTGAAAATATTTACACCGCTCTCTGTATCAACATGTAAATAACTACACCGCTATCTGTATAAACGTGGAAATATCTACAATGCTATCTCTGTAAACATGGAAATATCGACACAGGTATCTGTGTAAACTTGGAAATATCTACACCGCTATCTGTGTTAAGTTTGTAATGTCTACACCGCAATTTATGCAAAGATGGAAATATCTTTACCGTTATATCTGTAAACATGGAAATATCTACACCGCTATATGTATACACATGGAAATATCTACACTGCCATCTGTATAAACATGGAAACACCTACAAAACTATCAGTATAAACATGGAAATATCTACAACGCTATCTGTATAAACATGCGAAGTTCTACAACGCTATCTGCGTAAAACTGGAAATAACTTCACCGCTATGTCTATAAACATGGAAATATCTCCACAGCTATCTGCATAAACATCAAAATACCTACACCACTATCTCTATAATCATGGAAGTATCTACAGTGCAATATCTATAAACATGGAAATATCAACACCACTATCTCTATAAATGGGGAAGTAACTACAAGGCCATCTCTATAAACACGAAAATATCTACACTGCTATCTCAATAAACATAGAAATATCCACACCGCCATCCCTATAAACATGGAAATATCTACACCGCCATCTGCATAAACATGGAAATTTCTACACAGCCATCTGTATAAACATGGAAATGTCTGCACCGCCATCTGTATAAACATAGAAGTATCTACACTGCCATCTGTAGAAAGATGGAAATGTCTACACCGCGATCTGTATAAACATAGAAATATCTACACCGCTCCCTCTATAAACATGGAAATATCTACACCGCTATCAGTATATTCATGGAAATATCTACACCGCTTTCTGTATAAACATGGAAATATCTACACCGCCATCTATGTAAACATGGAAATATGTACACCGTCATCTGTATTAACCTGGAAATACTAACACCGCTAACTGTGTAAACATGGAAATATCTACACCGCTATATGTATAAACTTAGAAATATCTACACCGCCATCTGTATAAAGATGCAAATGTCTACAACAGAATCTGTGCAAAGGTGCAAATATCTACACCGCTATCTCTGTAAACATGGAAATATTTAAACCGCTATCTGTATAAATATGGAAATATCTACAACGTTATCTCTATAAACATGGAAATATCTACACCGCTATCTGTATAAACATGGAAATATCTACACCGCTATCTCTATAAATATGGAAATATCAACACTGTCATCAGTATAAACATGCAAACATCTACACAGCCATCTGTAAACATGGAAATATCTTCACCACCATCTCTATAAACATGGAAATATCTACACCGCTGTCTTTATAAACATGGAAATATCTACACCGCTATCTGTATAAACATGGAAACATCTACTCCGCTATCTGTGTAAACTTGGAAATATCTGCAATGCTACATGTGTAAACATGGAAATATCTACAAAGCCATCTGTGTAAACTTGGAAATATCTACACCACTATCTGTGTAAAGATGGAAATATCTACACCGCAATGTGTGCAAAGTTGGAAATATCTACACTGCCATCTGTATAAACATGGAAATATCTGCACCGCTATCTCAATAAACATGGAAATATCTACACCACCATCTCTATAAACATAAAAATATCTACAACGCCATCTCTATAGACATGCAAGAATCTACACCGCCATCTCTATAAACATGGAAATATCTACACTGCTATCTGTGTAAACATGTAAATATCTACACTGCCATCTGTATAAAGATGGAAATATCTACACCGCAAGCTCTATTAACATGGAAATATCTACACCACTCTCTTTATAAACATGGAAATACCAACACCGCTATCTGAATAAACATGGAAATATCTACACCGCTATCTGTATAAACAAGGACATATCAACAGCGCTATCTCTATAAAAATGGAAATACTTACACCGCCTTCTCTATAAACATGGAAATATCTACACCGCTATCTCTATAAACATAGAAATATCTACAGCGCCATCTCTATGAACCTGGAAATACGTACACCGCCATCTGCATAAAGGTGTAAATATCTATTCCGATATCTGAATAAACATGGAAATTTCTGCACCGCCATCTGTATAAACATGGAAATATCTACATTGTCTTCTGTAGAAAGATGAAAATATCTACAATGCTATCCCTATAAACATGGATATGTCTACACTGGTATCTGTATAAACATGGAAATATCTAAACTGCTATCTATATAAACATGGAAATATCTACCACGCTATCTGTGGAAACAAGGAATTATCTACAGAGCTATCTATGCAAACATGGAAATATCTACACAGTCACCTGTATAAATATGGAAATATTTACTCAACCATCTATATAAACATGGAAATATCTACACTGCCCTCTGCATACTCATGGAAATATCGACACAGCCATATGTAAAAAATGGAAATAGCTACACTGCTATCTCTATATCCATGGACATATCTACCCCGCCATCTCTATAAACATGAAAATATCTACACCGCCATCCTCAGAAACATGGAACTATCTACACCGCCATCTGTATAAACATGGAAATATCTACACCACTATCTGCATAAACATGGAAATGTCTACACCGCCGTCTGTATAAACATGGAAATATCTACTCTGCCATCCCTATAAACATGGAAATATCTACATCGCCATCTGTATAAACATGGAAGTGTCTTCAACGCCATCAGTATAAACATGGAAGTATCTACACCGCCATCTGTATAAACA
Source organism: Pan troglodytes (assembly GCF_028858775.2). Taxonomy (NCBI): domain Eukaryota; kingdom Metazoa; phylum Chordata; class Mammalia; order Primates; family Hominidae; genus Pan; species Pan troglodytes. Next base: position 7,626,255 of record NC_072411.2, read on the forward strand.
TGGAAATATCTACACAACTATCTGTATAAACATGGAAATATCTACACCGCTATCTCTATAAACATGGAAATGTATACACTGTCATCTGTATAAACATGGAAATACCTACACAGTCATCTGTATAAGCATGGAAATATCTACACCACCATCTGTATATAAATGTAAATATCTACACCGTCATGTGTATAAACATGGAAACACCTACACAGGCATCTGTATAAACATGGAAATATCTACACCGGTAACTGTGTAAATATGGAAACATCTATGCCGATATCAATGTAAAGGTGGAAATATCTACACCGCTATCTGTGTAAACATGGAAATATCTACACCGCTATCTATATAAACATTTAAATATCCACACCGCTATCTGTGTAAACATGGAAATCTCTACACCGCTATCTGTGTAAACATGAAAATATCTACACCGCTATCTATGTAAAGTTGGAAATATCTACACCGCTATCAGTGTAAAGATGGAAAAATCTACACCACTATCTGTGTAAACATGGAAATCTCTACGCCACTATCTATATGAACGTGGAGATAAGTACACCGCTATCTTTGAAAAGATGGAAATATCTCCACCACAACCTGTATAAACATGGAAATAACTACACCGATATCTGTATGAACCTGGAAATATCTACACCGTTATCTCAATAAACCTGGAAATACCTCCACAGCTATCAGTATAAACATGGAAATATCTCAACCGCTATCTCTGTAAACATGGAAATATCTTTACAGCCATCTGAAGACAGATGGAATTATCTACACCACGAGCTGTATTAACCTGGAAATATCTACACCGCCACCTGTATAAACATGGAATTATCTTCACAGCTATCTATATAAACATGGAAAAACCGACACCGCTATTTGTATAAACATGGAAATATCCACACCGCCATCTGTATAAAGATGTGAATATCTACACTGAGAGCTGTATAAACTTGGAAACATCTACACCGCTATCTGTATAAACATGGAAATACCAAAAACGCTATACTTATAAACATAGAAATAACTACACATCTATCTGTATAAACATGGAAATATCTACACCGCTATCTCTAAAAACTTGGAAATATCTACATTTCAATCTCTATAAACATGGAAATATCTACACTGCTATCTGTATAAACATGGAAATATATACACCACCGGCTCTAAAAAAATGGAAATATCTACACCGCTATATCTATAAACATAGAAATATTTACACCGCCATATCTATAAACATGGAAATAAGTACACCGCCATCTGTATAAAAACGGAAATATCTACACCGCCATCTGTAGAAAGATTTAAATATCTACACCGCCATCTCTGCAAAGATGGAAATATCTACACCGCAAACTGTGTAAACATGGAAATATATACACCGCTATCAGTATATACATGGAAATATCTACACCGCCATCTCTATACACGGAAATATCTACATCGCCATCTGTATAAACATGGAAATATCTACACCGCCATATCTATAAACATATAAATAACTACACCGCCATCTCCATAAGCATGGAAATAGCTTCCATGCTATCTGTATAAACATGGAAATACCTACACCGCTATGTGTATAAACATGGAAATATCTACACCGCTATCTTTATAAATATGGAAATACCTACACCGCTATCTGTATAAACATGGGAATAAAAACACCGCTATCAGTATAAACATTGAAATATTTACACCACGATCTGTATAAACAAAGTAATATCTCCACCGATATCTGTATAAACATGGAAATATCTACATCGCTATCTGTATAAACATGGAAATAACTACACAGCTATCTGTATAAACATGGAAATATCTACACCGCTATCTGTATAAACAAGGAAATACCTACACTGCTATCTGTATAAACATGGCAATCTCTACACCGCTATCTGTATAAACATGGAAATACCTTCAACACTATCTCTATAAACATGGAAATACGTACACCACCATCTCTATACACATAGAAATGTCTACAACGCTATCTGAATAAACATAGAAATATCTACACCGCAATCTCTATAAACATGGAAATATCTACACTGCCATCTGCATGAACATGGAAATATCTACACTGCTATCTGTAAACATGGAAATAAGTTCACCTCCATCTGTATAAACATGGAAATATCTACACTGACTTCTGTGGAAAGATGGAAATATCTACAAGGCTGTCTGTATAAACATGGAAATATCTACACCGCTACCTGTATAAACACGGAAATATCTACACCGCTATCTGTAGAATCATGGAAATATGTACACCGCGGTCTGTATAAACAAGGAAATATCTCCACTGCTATCTGTATAAACATGGGAATATCTACACCGCTTTCTGTATAAACATGGAAATATCTACACCGCTCTCTGTGTAAACATGGTAATATCTACACAGCTATCTGTGTAAACTTGGAAATATCAATACTGCTATCTCTGTAAAGATGGAATTATCTACACCGTAATCTCTGCAAAGATGGAAATATCTACACTGCTATCTCTATAAACATGGAAATATCTACTCAACCATCTCTATAAACATGGAAATACCTACAGTGCCCTCTGTATACACATGGAAATACCTACAGAGCCATCTATATAAATATGGAAATACCTACACCGCTATCTCTATAAACATGAAAATATCTATACCGCCATCATCATAAACATGGAACTATCTACACCGCCATCTGTATAAACATGGAAACAACTACACCGCTATCTGCATAAACATGGAAATATTTACACCGCCGTCTCTATAAAGATTTAAACATCTACACCGTGAGCTGTATAAACGTGGAAATATCTACACTGCTATCTGTATAAACATGGAAATACCAACACCGCTATTTGTATAAACATGGAAATATCTACACCGCGATCAGTATAAACATGGAAATATCTACACGGCTATCTCTATTAGCATGGAAATAATTACACTGCCATCTCTATAAACATGGAAATATCTACACCGCCATCTGTATAAACCTGGAAATATCTACACTGCCATCAGTATAAATATGGAAATATCTACACTGCCGTCTGTAGAAAGATGGAAATATCTACAACGTGATCTGTATAAACAAGGAAATTTCTACATGGCTACCTTTATTAACATGGAAATATCTACACCGCTATCTGTATAAACATGGAAATATCTACACCACTATCTGTATAAATAAGTAAATATCTACACCGCTATTTGTATAATCATGGAATATCTACACAGCTAGTTGTATAAACATGGAAATATCTACAACGCTATCCCTATAAACATGGATATGTCTACACTGCTATCTGTATAAACATGGAAATATCTAAACTGCTATCTATATAAACATGGAAATATCTACCACGCTATCTGTGTAAACAAGGAATTACCTACAGAGCTATCTATGTAAACATGGAAATACCTACACAGTCATCTGTATAAATATGGCAATATTTACTCAACCATCTATATAAACATGGAAATATCTACACTGCCCTCTGCATACTCATGGAAATATCGACACAGCCATATGTAAAAAATGGAAATAGCTACACTGCTATCTCTATATCCATGGACATATCTACCCCGCCATCTCTATAAACATGAAAATATCTACACCGCCATCCTCAGAAACATGGAACTATCTACACCGCCATCTGTATAAACATGGAAAAAACCTACACAGGCATCTGTATATACATGGAAATATCTACACCGGTAACTGTGTAAATATGGAAATATCTACGCCGATATCAGTGTAAAGGTGGAAATATCTACACCGCTATCTGTGTAAACATGGAAATATCTACACCGCTATCTATATAAACATTTAAATATCCACACCGCTATCTGTGTAAACATGGAAATCTCTACACCGCTATCTGTGTAAACATGGAAATATCTACACTGATATCTATGTAAAGATGGAAATATCTACAACGCTATCAGTGTAAAGATGGAAATATCTACACCACTATCTGTGTAAACATGGAAATCTCTACACCACTATCTATATGAACATGGAGATAAGTACAACGCTATCTTTGAAAAGATGGAAATATCTCCACCACTATCTGTATAAACATGGAAATAACTTCACCTATATCTGTATAAACCTGGAAATATCTACACCGTTATCTCAATGAACCTGGAAATACCTCCACAGCTATCAGTATAAACATGGAAATATCTCAACCGCTATCTCTGTAAACATGGAAATATCTTCACAGCCATCTGAAGACAGATGGAATTATCTACACCGCGAGCTGTATTAACATGGAAATATCTACACCGCCACCTGTATAAACATGGAATTATCTTCACGGCTATCTATATAAACATGGAAATACCGACACCGCTATTTGTATAAACATGGAAATATCCACACCGCCATCTGTATAAAGATGTGAATATCTACACCGAGAGCTGCATAAACATGGAAATATCTACACCGCTATCTGTATAAACATGGAAATACCAAAAACGCTATACTTATAAACATAGAAATAACTACACCGCTATCTGTATAAATATGGAAATATCTACACCGCTATCTCTATAAATTTGGAAATATCTACATTGCAATCTCTATAAACATGGAAATATCAACACTGCTATCTGTATAAACATGGAAATATATACAGCACCGGCTCTATAAACATGGAAATATCTACACTGCCACCTGTATACACATGGAAATATCTACAGAGCCATCTGTATAAACATAGAAATATCAACACCGCTGTCTTTATAAACAAGGAAATATCTACAACGCTATCGCTATAAACATGGAAATACCAGCACTGCTTTCTCTATAAACACGGAAATACCTACACTGTTATCTCTATAAACATGGAAATATCTACACCGCCATCTCTATAAACATGAAAATATCCACACTGCCATCTGCATAATCATGGAAATATGTATACTGCCATCTGTATATACATGGAAATATCTACACCGCCATCTGTATAAACATGGAAATATCTACACTGCCATCCTTAAAGATGTAAATATATACAATGCCGTCTGTATAAAGATGTAAATAACTATACCGTGAGCTGTATAAACATGGAAATGACTACACTGCTATCTGCATAAACATGGAAATATCTACACCATGATCTGTATAAATATGGAAATATCTACACTGCTATCTGTATAAACATGGAAATATCTACACCGCAATCGGTATAAACATGGAAATATCTACACCGCTATCTGTATAAACATGGAAATATCTACACCACTATGTGTATAAATATGGAAATATCTACACCGCTATCTCTATACACATGGAAATATCTACACCGCTATCTGCATAAACATGAAAATATCTACAGCGCTATCCCTATAAACATGGAAATATCTACACCTCAATATGCGAAAAAACGGAAATATCTACACTGTCGTCCCTATAAACATGAAAATATCTACACCACCATCTGTATAAACATGGAAATATCTACACTGCCATCGGTATACACATGGAAATATCTTCACAGCCATCTGTATAAACATGGAAATGTCTACACCGCTATCCCTATAAACATGGAAATATCAACACCGCTATGTGTATAAACATCGAAATATCTACACCGCAATCTCTATAAACATGGAAATATATACACCCCAATCTCTATAAACATTTAAATAACTACACCGCCATCTGTATAAACATGGAAGTATCTACAGAGTCATCTGTATAAACATGGAATTATCTACACTGCCATCTGTATAAACATGGAAATATCTACACCGCTATCTGTATAAACATGGAAATATCTACACCACTATCTGTATAAACATGGAAATACCTACACCGCTATCTGTATAAATATGGAAATATTTACACCTCTATCTCTATACACCTGGAAATACCTACACCGCTATCTGCATAAACACCGAAATATCTACACCGCTATCTCTATAAACATGGAAATAGCTACACCACAATCTGTATCTACATGGAAATATCTACACCGCTGTCTGTATAAACATGGATATATGTACACCACTATCTGTATAAACATGGAAATATCTACACCGCCATCTGTATAAACATGGAAATATCTCCACCGCTATCTGTTTAAACATGGAAATACCTACTACGCTATCTGTGTAAACATGGAAATATCTACACCTCCATCTGTATAAACATGGAAATATCTACACTCCCATCTGTATAGAAATGGAAATACCTACACAGCCATCTGTATACCCATGGAAATATCTACACAGCCATCCGTAGAAACATGGAAATATCTACTCCGCTATCTGTATAAACATGGAAATATCCCTACCGCTATCTGTATAAACATGGAAATAACTACACCGCTATCTCTATAAACATGGAAATATCTACAAAGCTATGTGTACAAACATGGAAATACCTACACCACTATCTGTATAAACGTGGAAATATCTCCACCGCTATCTGTATAATCGTGGAAAATCTACACCACCATCTGTATAAACATCGAAATATCTACACTTCCATCTGAATACACATGGAAATATCTACACAGCCATCTGTATAAACTTGGAAATATCTACACCGCTATCTCTGTAAACATGGAAATACCTACACTGCAATCTGTATAAACATGGAAACATCTACACCGCTATCTTTATAAACATGGAAATTTCTACACTGCTGTCTGTACAAACATACAAATATCTACAACGCTCTCTGTGTAAACATGGAAATACCTACGCCGCTATCTGTGTAAACATGGAAATATCTACAACGCTATCTGTATAAACATGGAAAGATCTACACTGCTGTTTGTATAAACATGGAAATATCTACATCGCTGTCTGTATAAACGTGGAAATATCTCCACCGCTATCTGTATAAGCATGGAAATTTCTACAACACAATCTTTATAAACATGGAAATATTTACACCGCTATCTGCATAAACATGGAAATATCAACAACAATATCTGTATAAACATGGAATTATCTACATGGCTATGTCTATGAACATGGAAATATCTGCACCGCCAACTGAATAAACATGGAAATACCTACACGGTCATCTGTATAAACGTGGAAATATCTACACCACTATCTGTATAAACATGGAAATATCTACATGGCTATCTCTATAAACATGGAAATATCTACACGGCCATCTGTATAAACACGGAAATATCTACAGAGTCATCTGTATAAACATGGAAATATCTACACCAATATCTGAAGAAACATAGAAAAATATACACTACCATCGGTATAAACATGGAAATATCTACACAGTCATCTCTATAAACGTGGAAATATCTACACCGCTATCTGTATAAACATGGAAATAGCCACATCGCTATCTGTAGAAACACGGAAATATCTACACCGCCATCTGTAAAAATATGAAAATATCTACAGAGTAATCTGTATAAACATGGAAATATCTACACTGCCATCTGTATACACATGGAAATATCTACACAGGCATCTGTATAAACTTGGAAATATCTACACCGCCATCTGCATATAAATGGAAATATCTAAACTGTCATCTGTATAAACTTGGAAATATCTACACCACTATGTGTATAAACATGGAAATAACTTCACTGCCATCTGTGTAAACTTGGAAATATCTACACAGCCATTTCTATAAACATGGAAATATCTACACTGCTATCTGTATAAACATGGAAATATCTAGACCGCCTTCTGTAAAAACATGGAAATATATACTCAGTCATCTGTATAAACAGGGAAATAACTACACCACCATCTTTATAAACATGGAAATATCTACACTGCCATCTGTATACTCATGGAAATATCTACAAATCCATCTGTAGATACATGGAAATATCTACACTGCTATCTCTATAAACATGGAAATAGCTACACCGCAATATGTATCAACATGGAAATATCTACACCGCTATCTGTATAAACATGGATATATCTACACCACTATCTGTATAAACATGGAAATATCTACACCGCCATCTGTATAAACATGGAAATATCTCCACCGCTATCGGTTTAAACATGGAAATATCTACTCCACTATCTGTGTAAACATGGAATTATCTACACCTCCATCTATATAAACATGGAAATATCTACACAGCCATCTGAATAAACATGGAAATATCTACACCGCTATCTCTATAAACATGGAAACATCTACAATTCTATGTCTATTAACATGGAAATATCTTAACCGCTATCTTTATAAACATGGAAATATCTACACCGGCATCTCTATAAACATGAAAATATCTATACCGTCATCTCCAGAAACATGGAACTATCTACACCGCCATCTGTATAAACACAGGTATATCTAAACCACTCTCTGTATAAACATGGAATTATCTACACTGCCATCTGAATAAAGTTGGAAATATCTACACCGAAAGCTGTATAAACATGGAAATATCTACACCGCTATCTGTATAAACATGGAAATACTAACACCGCTATCTGTATAAACATGGGAATATCTACATCGCTATCTGTATATACATGGAAATATCTACACCGATATGTGTATAAAGATGAAAATATCTACAAGGCTATCTGTGTAAACCTGGAAATATCTACACAGCTATCTGTGTAAATTTTGAAATATCTACAGAGCTATCTGTATACAGATGGAAATATCTGCACCTCTATCTCTGTAAGCATGGAAATATCTACACCGCTATCTCTATAAACATGGAAATATCCACACTGCTATCTGTATAAACAAGGAAATATCTAAACCGCCATCTGTATAAACATGGCAATATCTACACGGATATCTGTGTAAACATGGAAATATCTACACCGCTATCTGTATAAAAAAGGAAATATCTACACCGCCATCGGTATATACATGGTAATATCTACACTGCTATCCGTATAAACATGGAAATATCTTCACCGCTATCTCTATAAATATGGAAAAATCTACACCGCTATCTCTATAAACAAGGAAATATGTACACCACTATCTGTATAAACATGGAAATATCTACACCGTAATCTGTATAAACATGGAAATATCTACACCGCTATCTGAATAAACAAGGAAATATCTACAACGCCATGTGTATCAACATGGAATTATCTACACCGCCATCTGTATAAACATGGAAATATCTACACCGCTATCAGTATAAAGATGGAAATATCTACACCGCTATCTGCAAAACGTGGAAATATCTACACCGCTATCTGTATAAAAGTGGAAATATATAATCCGCTATCTGTATAAACGTGGAAATAGCTTCAACGCTATCTGTATAAACGTGGAAATATCCACATCGCTATCTTTATAGCCGTGGGATTATCTCCACCGCTATCTGTATAAACCTGGAAATATCTACACCGGTATCTGTATAAACAAGGAAATATCTACACCGCTATCTGTAGAAACACGGAAATACCTACAATGCTATCTGTGTAAACATGGAAATATCTACACCGCTATCTGTGTAAAGATGGCAATATCTACACCGCAATCTGCGCAAAGATGGAAATATCTACCGCGGTATCTCCGTAAACATGGAAATATCTACACCGCCACCAGTATAAACACGGAAATATCTACACCGCCATCTGTATAAACATGGAAATATCTCAACCGCTATGTGTATAACCATGGAAATATCTACAACACTCTCTGTGTAAAGATGGAAATATCTACACAGCTATCTGTGTAAACATGGAAATATGTACACCGCTATCTGTGTAAAGATGGAAATATTTACACCACAATCTGTGCAAATATGGAAATATCTACACCGATATCTCTGTAAACATGGAAATATCTACACCGCTATCTGTGTAAACAGGGTAATATCTACACTGCTATCTGTATAAACATGGAAATATCTACACAGCCATCTGTATAAACATGGAAATATCTACACGTCCATCTCTATAAACATGGAAATATCTTCACCGCTATCTGTATAAACATGGAAATAGCCAAACCGCTTTAAGTATAAACATGGAAATATCTACTCCACCATCTGTAAAAACTTGGAAATATCTACAAAGTCATCTGTGAAAACATGGAAATATCTACACCGCTATCTGTATAAACATGGAAATATCTTCACCGCGAGCTGTATAAACCAGGAAATATCTACACCGCCATCAATATAAACATGGTAATATCTACACCAATATCTGTATAAAGATGGAAATATCTACACCACAATCTGTATATACATGGAAATATCTACACCGGTATCTGTATAAACATGGAAATATCTACACCGCTATCTGTATAAACATGGAAATATCTACAACGCTATCTGTATAAAAATGGAAATATCTACACCGCTATCTGTATAAACATAGAAATGTCTACACCGCTATCTGTATGAACATGGAAATATCTCTATGGCCATCTCTATAAACATGGAAATATCTACACCGCCATCTGTATAAACATGGAAATACCTACACGGTAATCTGTATAAACATGGAAATATCTACACAACTATCTGTATAAACATGGAAATATCTACATCGCTATCTGCATAAACATGGAAATATCTACACTGCCATCTGTATAAACATGCTAGTAGCCACTCCGCTATCTGTATAAACATGGAAATATATACACCACCATGTGAATAAACATGGAAATATCTACACAGCTATCGGTATAAACATGGAAATATCTACACCTCATTCTCTATAAACATGGAAATATCTCCACCATCATCTGTATAAACATGGAAATATATACAGAGTCATCTGTATAAACATGGAAATAAATGCACTGCTATCTGTATAAACATGGAAATATAAACACCACTTTCTCTATAAATATGGAAATGTCTACACTGATATCTGTATAAACATGGAAATATCTACACCGCTTTCTGTAAAAACATTGAAATATCTACAACACTACCTGCATAAATATGGAAATAACTGCATTACTATCTCTATAAACATGGAAATATCTACACCGCTATCTGTATACACATGGAAATATCTACACCGCTATATGTAAAACATGGAAATATCTACACCGCTATCTCTATAAACATGGAAATATCTACACAGCTATCTGTATAAACATGGAAATATTTACACCGCTATCTTTATAAACATGGAAATATCTACATCGCTGTCTGTATAAACATGGAAATATCTCCACAACTATCTCTATAAACATGGAAATATCTACACTGCTCTCTTTATAAACATGGAAATATCTGCAACTCTATCTGTGTAAACATGGAAATATCTACACAGCTCTCTGTGTAAACATGGACATATGTACAACACTATCTGTGTAAAGATGGAAATATCTAAACCGCAATCTGGGCAAATATGGAAATATCTACACCGCTATCTTCGTAAACATGGAAATATCTACACCGCCATCTCTATAAACATGGAAATATCAACAGCGCTATCCGTATAAACATGGAAATATCTACACCACGATGTGTATAAACATGGAAATATCTACACCGCTATCTGTATAAACATTTAAATATCTACACTGTCATCTGTATACACATGGAAATATCTACACCGCTATCTGTAAAAACATGGAAATATCTATATCGCTATCTGTATAAACATGGAAATTTCTCCTCCGTTACATGTATGAACATGGAAATAACTACACTGCTATCTGTATAAACATGGAAATATGTACAATGCTATCTCTATAAACATGGAAAATTCTACACCGCTATCTCTATAAACATGGAAATACCTACACGGCTATCTCTATAAACATGGAAATTTCTACACTGCTATCTGTATAAACATGGAAATATCTACACCACGATCTGTATAAACATGGAAATATCTACACCGCTGTCTGTATAAATATGGGAATATGTACCCCGCTATCTCTATAAACATGGAAATGTCTACACAGCTATCTCTATAACCATGGAAATATCTACACCGCTATCTCTATAACCATGGAAATATCTACACCGCTATCTGTATAAATATGAGAATATCTACTCCGCTGTCTGCTATAAACATGGAAATGTCTACACAGCTATCTCCATAACCATGGAAATACCTACACCGCTATCTGTATAAACATGTAAATATCTACACCGCTATCTGAATAAATATGGAAATATCTACACCGCTATCTCTATAAACTTGGAAATATCTCCATCGCTATCTGTATAAGCATGGCAATATCTCCACCGCTATCTTTATAAACATGGAAACATCTACACCGCTATCTGTATAAACATGGAAATACCTACACCGCTATCTGTATAAAGATGGAAATATCTACAACGCTATCTGTGTAAACATGGAAGTAACTACAGAGCTATCTGTGTAAACATGGAAATATCTACACCGCTATCTGTGTAAACATGGAAATATCTACACTGCTATCTTTATAAACATGGAAATATCTACACCGCCATCTCAATAAACTTGGGAATATCTACACCGTCATCTGTATAAACATAGAAATATCTACACCGCTATCTGTATAAAGACGGAAATACCTACCCCGCTATCTCTATAAACATGGAAATATCTACACCACTATCTGTATAAACATGGAAATATCTAAACCGCTATCTCTATAAACATGGAAATATCTACACTGTCATCTGCATAAACGTGGAAATATCTACACATTCATCTGTGTCAACATGGAACAATCTACACCATCATCTCTATAAACATGGAAATAGCTACACTACCATCTGTATACACATGGAAATATTTGCACCGCTATCTGTATAAAAATGGAATTGTCTACACCGCTATGTGTATAAACATGGAAATATCTACATGGCTATCTCTATGAACATGCAAATATCTACCCCACCATCTGTATAAACATTGAAATAATTACACAGTCATCTGTATAAACATGGAAATACCTATAACACTATCTGTATAAACATGGAAATATGTACACTGCCATCTGTATAAACATGGAAATACCTACACAGTCATCTGTATAAACATGGAAATTTCTACACCACTATGTGTATAAACATGGAAATATCTAGACTGCCATCAGTATAAACATGGAAATATCGCCACAGGCATCTCTATAAACATGGAAATATCTACATCGCTATCTGTATAAACATGGAAATAGCCACACCGCTATCTGTATAAATATGGAAATCTGCACACCGCCATATCTATAAACATGGAAATACCTACAGCGCTATCTGTATAAACGTGGAAATAACTACATGGTTATCTCTATAAACATGGAAATATCTACACCACCATCTGTATAAACATGGAAATATCTCCAACACTATCTCTATAAAGAAGGAAATATCTCCACCGCTATCTGTATTAACATGGAAATATCTACAACGCTATCTGTATAAACATGGAAATATCTGCACCGCTATCTGTATAAACATGGAAATATCTCCATCGCTGTGTGTATTAACATGGAGAAATCTACACTGCCATCTGTATAAACATGGAAATAGTCACACCGCTATCTGAATAAACATGGAAATATATACAGCGCCATCTGAATAAACATGGAAATATCTACACGGCTATCTGTATATATGGAAATGTCTACACCGCTATCTCTATAAACATGGAAATATCTACCAAGCTATCTGTAGAAACATGGAAATATCTACTCCGCTATCTTTGTAAACATGGAAATATCTACACCGCCATCTGTATAAACATGGAAATATATACACAGTCATCTGTATAAACATGGAAGCAACTACACCACTATCTGTATAAGCATGGAAATATCTACACCGCTATCTGTATAAACATGAAAGTATCTACACGGCTATCTATATAAATATGGAAATACCAGCACTGACATCTCTATAAACATGGAAATCTCTACACTGCTATCTGTATAAACATGGAAATATCTACCAAGCTATCTGTAGAAACATGGAAATATCTACTCCGCTATCTTTGTAAACATGGAAATATCTACATTGCCATCTGTATACAAATGGAAATATCTAACCAGCCATCTGTATAAACATGGAAATATCTACACCGCTATCTGTATAAACATGGAAATATCTACATTGCTATCTGTATAAACATGGAAATATCTACACTGCCATCTGCATAAACATGCTAGTAGCCACAACGCTATCTGTATATACATGGAAATATATACACCACCATGTGAATAAACATGGAAATATCTACACCGCTATCGGTATAAACATGGAAATATCTACACCGCATTCTCTATAAACATGGAAATATCTCCACCATCATCTGTATAAACATGGAAATATATACAGAGTCATCTGTATACACATGGAAATAACTACACTGCTATCTGTATAAACATGGAAATATCAACAGCACTTTCTCTATAAATATGGAAATGTCTACACCGATATCTGTATAAACATGGAAATATCTACACCGCTTTCTGTAAAAACATGGAAATATCTACAACGCTACCTGTATAAATATGGAAATATCTACACTGCCATCTGTAGAAAGATGGGAATATCTACACCGCTATCTCTATAAATATGGAAATATCTACACCGCCATCTCTATAAACATGAAAATATCTACACTGCCATCTCCATAAAGATGGAAGTATCTACTCCGCCATGTGTATAAACACGGAAATATCTACACCACCATCTGTGTAAACATGGAAATATCTACACCGCTGTCTGTATAAACATGGAAATATCTACACCGCCATCTGCATGTCCATGGAAATATCTACGCCACCATCTGTATAAACATGGAAATATCTACACGGCCATCTGTGTATAGATGGAAATATCAACAGCGCCATCTGTGCAAACATGGAAATATCTACACCGCTATGTCTATAAACATGGAAATATCTACAACGCCATCTCTCTAAAGATGGAAATATCTACACTGCCATCTCCAAAAAGCACGGAACAAACTACTCTGCCAACTGTATAAACATGGAAACATCTACACCGCCATCTGTGTGAATATGGAAGTATCTACAATGCCATCTGTATAAAGATATAAATATCTGCACCGCGAGCTGTATAAACATGGAAATATCTACCTCGCTATCTGTATAAACGTGGAAATATCAACACCGATATCGGTATAAACATGGAAATATCTACAAGGCCATCTATATAAACACGGAAATATCTACACCGCTAAGTCTATAAACATGGAAATACCTACACCGCTATCTCTATAAACATGGAAATATCTACACCGCTATCTGTATATACATGGAAATATCTACACCGATATCTGTATAAACATGGATATATCTACACCGCGATCTGTATAAACATGGAAATATCTACACCGCGATCTGTATAAACATGGAAATATCTTCACCTCGATCTGCATAAACATGGAAATATCTTCACCAAGATCTGTATAAACATGAATATATCTACACCGCTATCGGTATAAACATGGTAATATCTACACCACCATCTATATAAACATGGAAATATCTACACCGCCATCTGTATAAACATGGAAATATCTACAATGCCATCTGTAGAAATATAGAAATATCTACACCGCAATCTGTGTAAACATGGAAATATCTACACCGATATCTGTAAAAACATGGAAATATCTACACCGCCATCTGTATAAACATGGAAATATCCACACCGCAATCTGTATAAACATGGAAATATCTACAGCGCCATCTCTATAAACATTGAAATATCTACACTGCCATCTCTAAAAACATGGAAATATCTACACAGTCATCTGAATAAACATGGAAATATCTATACCACCATCTGTATAAACATGGAAATACCTACAATACCATCAGTATACACATGGAAATATCTACAGAGACATCTGTATAAATATGGAAATATCTACACCGCCATCTGTATAAACGTGGAAATATCTACACTGCCATCTGTAGAAAGATGGAAATATCTACACTGTTATCTCTATAAATATGGAAATATGTACACCGCCATCTCTATAAACATGAAAATATCTTCACTGCCATCTCCATAAAGATGGAAGTATCTACTCCGCCTTGTGTATAAACACGGAAATATCTACACCACCATCTGTGTAAACATGGAAAAATCTACACCGCTGTCTGTATAAACATGGAAATATCTACACCGCCATCTGCATGTCCATGGAAATATCTACGCCGCCATCTGTATAAACATGGAAATATCTACACGGCCATCTGTGTATAGATGGAAATATCAACACCGCCATCTGTACAAACATGGAAATATCTACACCGCTATCTCTATAAACATGGAAATATCTGCTCTGCCATCTGTAAAAACATGGAAATACCTATACAGTCATCTGTATAAACTTGGAAATATCTACAATGCCATGTGTATACACATGGAAATACCTACACAGCCATCTGTATAAACATGTAAATATCTACACTGCTATCTCTATAAACATGGAAATATCTGCACCGCCATCTCTATAAACATGAAAATATCTACACTGCCATCTCCATAAACATGGAACTAACTACTCCGCCATCTGTATAAACATGGAAACATCTACACCGCCATCTGTGTGAATAAGGAAATATCTACAATGCCATCTGTATAAAGATATAAATATCTGCACCGCGAGCTGTATAAACATGGAAATATCTACATCGCTATCTGTATAAACGTGGAAATATCTACACTGCCATCTGTAGAAAGATGGGAATATCTACACCGCTATCTCTATAAATATGGAAATATCTACACCGCCATCTCTATAAACATGAAAATATCTACACTGCCATCTCCATAAAGATGGAAGTATCTACTCCGCCATGTGTATAAACACGGAAATATCTACACCACCATCTGTGTAAACATGGAAATATCTACACCGCTGTCTGTATAAACATGGAAATATCTACACCGCCATCTGCATGTCCATGGAA
This sequence comes from Pan troglodytes, assembly GCF_028858775.2. NCBI lineage: Eukaryota > Metazoa > Chordata > Mammalia > Primates > Hominidae > Pan > Pan troglodytes. Next base: position 7,643,114 of record NC_072411.2, read on the forward strand.
ATATCTACGCCACCATCTGTATAAACATGGAAATATCTACACGGCCATCTGTGTATAGATGGAAATATCAACACTGCCATCTGTGCAAACATGGAAATATCTACACCGCTATGTCTATAAACATGGAAATATCTACAACGCCATCTCTCTAAAGATGGAAATATCTACACTGCCATCTCCAAAAAGCACGGAACAAACTACTCTGCCAACTGTATAAACATGGAAACATCTACACCGCCATCTGTGTGAATATGGAAGTATCTACAATGCCATCTGTATAAAGATATAAATATCTGCACCGCGAGCTGTATAAACATGGAAATATCTACATCGCTATCTGTATAAATGTGGAAATATCAACACCGATATCGGTATAAACATGGAAATATCTACAACGCCATCTATATAAACACGGAAATATCTACACCGCTAAGTCTATAAACATGGAAATACCTACACCGCTATCTCTATAAACATGGAAATATCTACACCGCTATCTGTATATACATGGAAATATCTACACCGATATCTGTATAAACATGGATATATCTACACCGCGATCTGTATAAACATGGAAATATCTACACCGCGATCTGTATAAACATGGAAATATCTTCACCTCGATCTGCATAAACATGGAAATATCTTCACCAAGATCTGTATAAACATGAATATATCTACACCGCTATCGGTATAAACATGGTAATATCTACACCACCATCTATATAAACATGGAAATATCTACACCGCCATCTGTATAAACATGGAAATATCTACAATGCCATCTGTAGAAATATAGAAATATCTACACCGCAATCTGTGTAAACATGGAAATATCTACACCGATATCTGTAAAAACATGGAAATATCTACACCGCCATCTGTATAAACATGGAAATATCCACACCGCAATCTGTATAAACATGGAAATATCTACAGCGCCATCTCTATAAACATTGAAATATCTACACTGCCATCTCTAAAAACATGGAAATATCTACACAGTCATCTGAATAAACATGGAAATATCTATACCACCATCTGTATAAACATGGAAATACCTACAATACCATCAGTATACACATGGAAATATCTACAGAGACATCTGTATAAATATGGAAATATCTACACCGCCATCTGTATAAACGTGGAAATATCTACACTGCCATCTGTAGAAAGATGGAAATATCTACACTGTTATCTCTATAAATATGGAAATATGTACACCGCCATCTCTATAAACATGAAAATATCTTCACTGTCATCTCCATAAAGATGGAAGTATCTACTCCGCCTTGTGTATAAACACGGAAATATCTACACCACCATCTGTGTAAACATGGAAATACCTACACCGCTGTCTGTATAAACATGGAAATATCTACACCGCCATCTGCATGTCCATGGAAATATCTACGCCGCCATCTGTATAAACATGGAAATATCTACACAGCCATCTGTGTATAGATGGAAATATCAACACCGCCATCTGTACAAACATGGAAATATCTACACCGCTATCTCTATAAACATGGAAATATCTGCTCTGCCATCTGTAAAAACATGGAAATAGCTATACAGTCATCTGTATAAACATGGAAATATCTACAATGCCATCTGTATACACATGGAAATATCTACACAGCCATCTGTATAAACATGTACATATCTACACTGCTATCTCCATAAACATGGAAATATCTACACCGCCATCTCTATAAACATGAAAATATCTACACTGCCATCTCCATAAACATGGAACTAACTACTCCGCCATCTGTATAAACATGGAAACATCTACACCGCCATCTGTGTGAAGAAGGAAATATCTACAATGCCATCTGTATAAAGATATAAATATCTGCACCGCGAGCTGTATCAACATGGAAATATCTACATCGCTATCTATATAAATGTGGAAATATCAACACCGCTATCGGGATAAACATGGAAATATCTACAACGCCATCTATATAAACATGGAAATATCTACACCGCTATGTTTATAAACATGGAAATACCTACACCGCTATCTCTATAAACGTGGAAATATCTTCACCGCTATCTGTATAAACATGGAAATATCTACACCGCTATCTGTATAAACATGGAAATATCTACATCGCGGTCTGTATAAACATGGAAATATCTACACCGCAATCTCTATAAACATGGAAATATCTTCACCTCGATCTGTATAAACATGGAAATATCTTCACCACGATCTGCATAAACATGGAAATATCTACACCGCTATCTGTATAAACATGGTAATATCTACACCACCATCTATATAAACATGGAAATATCTACACCGCCATCTATATAAACATGGAAATATCTACAATGCCATCTGTAGAAAGATGGAAATACCTACACCGCAATCTGTGTAAACATGGAAATATCTACACCGATATCTGTAAAAACATGGAAATATCTACACCGCCATCTGTATAAACATGGAAATATCTACACCGTGATCTGTATAAACATGGAAATATCTACAGCGCCATCTCTATAAACATTGAAATATTTACACTGCCATCTGTAAAAACATGGAAATATCTACAGAGTCATCTGAAAAAACATGGAAATATCTACACCACCATCTGTATAAACATGGAAATACCTACAATACCATCAGTATACACAAGGAAATATCTACACAGACATCTGTATAAATATGGAAATATCTACACAGACATCTGTATAAATATGGAAATATCTACACCGCCATCTGTATAAACATGGAAATATCTACACTGCCATCTGTAGAAAGATGGAAATATCTACACCGCTATCTCTATAAATATGGAAATATCTACACCGCCATCTCTATAAACATGAAAATATCTACACTGCCATCTCCATAAAGGTGTAGGTATCTACTCCGCCATGTGTATAAACATGGAAATATCTACACCACCATCTGTGTAAACATGGAAATCTCTACACCGCTGTCCGTATAAACATGGAAATATCTACACCGCCATCTGCATGTCCATGGAAATATCTACGCCGCCATCTGTATAAACATGGAAATATCTACACGGCCATCTGTGTATAGATGGAAATATCCACACCGCCATCTGTACAAACATGGAAATATCTACACCGCTATCTCTATAAACATGGAAATATCTGCTCTGCCATCTGTAAGAACATGGAAATACCTATACAGTCATCTGTATAAACATGGAAATATCTACAATGCCATCTGTATACACATGGAAATATCTACACAGCCATCTGTATAAACATGTACATATCTACACTGCTATCTCTATAAACATGGAAACATCTACAACGCCATCTCTATAAACATTAAAATATCTACACTGCCATCTCCATAAACATGGAACTAACTAATCCGCCATCTGTATAAACATGGAAACATCTACACCGCCATCTGTGTGAATAAGGAAATATCTACAATGCCATCTGTATAAAGATATAAATATCTGCACCGCGAGCTGTATAAACATGGAAATATCTACACCGCTATCTGTATAAACATGGAAATATCTACACCGCGATCTGTATAAACATGGAAATATCTACACCGCGATCTGTATAAACATGGAAATATCTTCACCTCGATCTGTATAAACATGGAAATATCTTCACCACGATCTGTATAAACATGTAAATATCTACACCGCTATCTGTATAAACATGGTAATACCTACACCACCATCTATATAAACATGGAAATATCTACACCGCCATCTGTATAAACATGGAAATATCTACAATGCCATCTGTAGAAAGATGGAAATATCTACACCGCAATCTGTGTAAACATGGAAATATCTACACCGATATTTGTAAAAACATGGAAATATCTACACCGCCTTCTGTATAAACATGGAAATATCTACACCGCGATCTGTATAAACATGGAAATATCTACAGCGCCATCTCTATAAACATTGAAATATCTACACTGCCATCTGTAAAAACCTGGAAATATCTACACAGTCAAGTGAATAAACATGGAAATATCTACACCACCATCTGTATAAACATGGAAATACCTTCAATACCATCAGTATACACATGGAAATATCTACACAGACATCTGTATAAATATGGAAATATCTACACCACCATCTGTATAAACATGGAAATATCTACACTGCCATCTGTAGAAAGATGGAAATATCTACACCGCTATCTCTATAAATATGGAAATATCTACACCGCCATCTCTACAAACATGAAAATATCTACACTGCAATCTCCGTAAAGATGGAAGTATCTACTCCGCCATGTGTATAAACACGGAAATATCTACACCACCATCTGTGTAAACATGGAAATATCTTCACCGCTGTCTGTATAAACATGGAAATATCTACACCGCCATCTGCATGACCATGGAATTATCTACGCCGCCATCTGTATTAACATGGAAATATGTACACGGCCATCTGTGTATAGATGGAAATATCAACACCGCCATCTGTACAAACATCGAAACATCTACACCGCTATCTCTATAAACATGGAAATATCTGCTTTGCCATCTGTAAAAACATGGAAATACCTATACAGTCATCTGTATAAACATGGAAATATCTACAATGCCATCTGTATACACATGGAAATATCTACACAGCCATCTGTATAAACATGTACATATCTACACTGCTATCTCTATAAACATGGAAACATCTACAACGCCATCTCTATAAACATGAAAATATCTACACTGCCATCTCCATAAACATGGAACTAACTAATCCGCCATCTGTATAAACATGGAAACATCTACACCGCCATCTGTGTGAATAAGGAAATATCTACAATGCCATCTGTATAAAGATATAAATATCTGCACCGCGAGTTGTATAAACATGGAAATATCTTCATCGCTATCTGTATAAACGTGGAAATATCAACACCGCTATCGGTATAAAGATGGAAATATCTACAACGCCATCTATATAAACATGGAAATATCTACACCGCTATGTCTATAAACATGGAAATACCTATACCGCTATCTCTATAAACATGGAAATATCTACACCGCTATCTGTATAAACATGGAAATATCTACACCGCTATCTGTATAAACATGGAAATATCTACACCGCGATCTGTATAAACATGGAAATATCTACACCGCGATCTGTATAAACATGGAAATATCTTCACCGCGATCTGTATAAACATGGAAATATCTTCACCGCGATCTGTATAAACATGTAAATATCTACACCGCTATCTGTATAAACATGGTAATACCTACACCACCATCTATATAAACATGGAAATATCTACACCGCCATCTATATAAACATGGAAATATCTACAATGCCATCTGTATACACATGGAAATACCTACACGGCAATCTGTGTATAGATGGAAACATCAACACCGCCATCTGTACAAACTTGGAAATATCTACACTGCTATCTCTATAAACATGGAAATATCTACACTGCGGTCTGTATAAACATGGAAATATCTACACCGGTATCTGTATAAACATGGAAATATCTACACCACGATCTGTATAAATATGGAAATATATACACCGCTATCTGTATAAACATGGAAATATCTGCACCACTATCCTTATAGACATGGAAATATCCACAAAGCCATCTGTAAACATGGAAATAACTACACTGTCATGTGTAGGAAAATGGAAATATCTACACTGCCTTCTGTATAAACATAGAAATATATACACAGCCCTCTGTATAAATATGGAGATATCTGCATAGGCGTCTGTATAAACATGGAAATATCTGCACCGCTATCTGTATAAACATGGAAATACCTACACCGCTGTCTCTATAAACATGGAAATATGTACACCGCTATGTGTATAAACATGGAAATACCTCCACTGATGTCTGTATAAACATGGAAATATCTCCTCCGTTATCTGTATAAACATGGAAATATCTACAGCGCCATCTCTATAAACATTGAAATATCTACACTGCCATCTGTAAAAACATGGAAATATCTACAGAGTCATCTGAATAAACATGGAAATATCTACACCACCATCTGTATAAACATGAAAATACCTACAATACCATCTCTATACACATCGAAATATCTACACAGTCTGCTGTATAAATATGGAAATATCTACACCGCCATCTGTATAAACATGGAATTATATACACTGCCATCTGTAGAAAGATGGAAATACCCACACCGCTATCTCTATAAATATGGAAATATCTACACCGCCATCTCTGTAAACATGGAAATATCTACACTGCCATCTCCATAAAGATGGAAGTATCTACTCCGCCATGTGTATAAACACGGAAATATCTACACCACCATCTGTGAAAACATGGAAGTATCCACACCACTATCTGTATAAACATGGAAATATCTACATCGCTTTCTGTAAAACGTGTAAATACCAATACCGCTATCAGTATAAACATGGAAATATCTACACGGCCATCTGTGTATAGATGGAAACAACAGCACCGCCATCTGTACAAACATGGAAATATCTACAACGCTATCTCTATCAACATGGAAATATCTGCACTGCCATCTGTAAAAACATGGAAATACCTATACAGTCATCTGTATGAACATGGAAATATCTACAATGCCATCTGTATACACATGGAAATATCTACACAGCCATCTGTATAAACATGTAAATATCTACACTGCTATCTCTATAAACATGTAAATATCTACACCGTTATCCGTATAAACATGTAAATATCTACACCGCGATCTGTATAAACATGGAAATATCTACACCGCGATCTGTATAAACATGGAAATATCTACACAGCTATCTCTATAAACATGGAAATATCTACACCGCCATCTGTATAAACATGGAAATACCTACAAAGTCATCTGTATAAACATGGAAATACCTACAAAGCCATCTGTATAAACATGGAAATATCTACACAGCCATCTGTATATACATGGAAATATCTCCACCGTTATCTGTATAAACATGGAAATATCTACAGCGCCATCTCTATAAACATTGAAATATCTACACTGCCATCTGTAAAAACATGGAAATATCTACAAAGTCATCTGAATAAACATGGAAATATCTTCACCACCATCTGTATAAACATGGAAATACCTACAATACCATCTGTATACACATGGAAATATCTACACAGACATCTGTATAAATATGGAAATATCTACACCGCCATGTGTATAAACATGGAAATATCTACACTGTCATCTGTAGAAAGATGGAAATATCTACACTGCTATCTTTATAAATATGGAAATATCTACACCGCCATCTCTATAAACATGAAAATATCTACACTGCCATCTCCATAAAGATGGAAGTATCTACTCCGCCATGTGTATAAACACGGAAATATCTACACCACCATCTGTGTAAACATGGAAATATATACACCGCTGTCTGTATAAACATGAAATATCTACACTGCCATCTGCTAGTCCATGGAAATATCTACGCCGCCATCTGTATAAACATCGAAATATCTACACGGCCATCTGTGTACAGATGGAAATATCAACACCGCCATCTGTACAAACATGGAAATATCTACACCGCTATCTCTATAAACATGGAAATATCTGCTCTGCCATCTGTAAAAACATGGAAATACCTATACAGTCATCTGTATAAACTTGGAAATATCTACAATGCCATGTGTATACACATGGAAATACCTACACAGCCATCTGTATAAACATGTAAATATCTACACTGCTATCTCTATAAACATGGAAATATCTACACCGCCATCTCTATAAACATGAAAATATCTACACTGCCATCTCCATAAACATGGAACTAACTACTCCGCCATCTGTATAAACATGGAAACATCTACACCGCCATCTGTGTGAATAAGGAAATATCTACAATGCCATCTGTATAAAGATATAAATATCTGCACCGCGAGCTGTATAATCATGGAAATATCTACATCGCTATCTGTATAAACGTGGAAATATCTACACTGCCATCTGTAGAAAGATGGGAATATCTACACCGCTATCTCTATAAATATGGAAATATCTACACCGCCATCTCTATAAACATGAAAATATCTACACTGCCATCTCCATAAAGATGGAAGTATCTACTCCGCCATGTGTATAAACACGGAAATATCTACACCACCATCTGTGTAAACATGGAAATATCTACACCGCTGTCTGTATAAACATGGAAATATCTACACCGCCATCTGCATGTCCATGGAAATATCTACGCCACCATCTGTATAAACATGGAAATATCTACACGGCCATCTGTGTATAGATGGAAATATCAACACCGCCATCTGTGCAAACATGGAAATATCTACACCGCTATATCTATAAACATGGAAATATCTACAACGCCATCTCTCTAAAGATGGAAATATCTACACTGCCATCTCCAAAAAGCACGGAACCAACTACTCTGCCAACTGTATAAACATGGAAACATCTACACCGCCATCTGTGTGAATATGGAAGTATCTACAATGCCATCTGTATAAAGATATAAATATCTGCACCGCGAGCTGTATAAACATGGAAATATCTACCTCGCTATCTGTATAAACGTGGAAATATCAACACCGATATCGGTATAAACATGGAAATATCTACAACGCCATCTATATAAACACGGAAATATCTACACCGCTAAGTCTATAAACATGGAAATACCTACACCGCTATCTCTATAAACATGGAAATATCTATACCGCTATCTGTATATACATGGAAATATCTACACCGATATCTGTATAAACATGGATATATCTACACCGCGATCTGTATAAACATGGAAATATCTACACCGCGATCTGTATAAACATGGAAATATCTTCACCTCGATCTGCATAAACATGGAAATATCTTCACCAAGATCTGTATAAACATGAATATATCTACACCGCTATCGGTATAAACATGGTAATATCTACACCACCATCTATATAAACATGGAAATATCTACACCGCCATCTGTATAAACATGGAAATATCTACAATGCCATCTGTAGAAATATAGAAATATCTACACCGCAATCTGTGTAAACATGGAAATATCTACACCGATATCTGTAAAAACATGGAAATATCTACACCGCCATCTGTATAAACATGGAAATATCCACACCGCAATCTGTATAAACATGGAAATATCTACAGCGCCATCTCTATAAACATTGAAATATCTACACTGCCATCTCTAAAAACATGGAAATATCTACACAGTCATCTGAATAAACATGGAAATATCTATACCACCATCTGTATAAAGATGGAAATACCTACAATACCATCAGTATACACATGGAAATATCTACAGAGACATCTGTATAAATATGGAAATATCTACACCGCCATCTGTATAAACGTGGAAATATCTACACTGCCATCTGTAGAAAGATGGAAATATCTACACTGTTATCTCTATAAATATGGAAATATGTACACCGCCATCTCTATAAACATGAAAATATCTTCACTGCCATCTCCATAAAGATGGAAGTATCTACTCCGCCTTGTGTATAAACACGGAAATATCTACACCACCATCTGTGTAAACATGGAAATATCTACACCGCTGTCTGTATAAACATGGAAATATCTACACCGCCATCTGCATGTCCATGGAAATATCTACGCCGCCATCTGTATAAACATGGAAATATCTACACGGCCATCTGTGTATAGATGGAAATATCAACACCGCCATCTGTACAAACATGGAAATATCTACACCGCTATCTCTATAAACATGGAAATATCTGCTTTGCCATCTGTAAAAACATGGAAATACCTATACAGTCATCTGTATAAACTTGGAAATATCTACAATGCCATGTGTATACACATGGAAATACCTACACAGCCATCTGTATAAACATGTAAATATCTACACTGCTATCTCTATAAACATGGAAATATCTGCACCGCCATCTCTATAAACATGAAAATATCTACACTGCCATCTCCATAAACATGGAACTAACTACTCCGCCATCTGTATAAACATGGAAACATCTACACCGCCATCTGTGTGAATAAGGAAATATCTACAATGCCATCTGTATAAAGATATAAATATCTGCACCGCGAGCTGTATTAACATGGAAATATCTACATCGCTATCTGTATAAACGTGGAAATATCTACACTGCCATCTGTAGAAAGATGGGAATATCTACACCGCTATCTCTATAAATATGGAAATATCTACACCGCCATCTCTATAAACATGAAAATATCTACACTGCCATCTCCATAAAGATGGAAGTATCTACTCCGCCATGTGTATAAACACGGAAATATCTACACCACCATCTGTGTAAACATGGAAATATCTACACCGCTGTCTGTATAAACATGGAAATATCTACACCGCCATCTGCATGTCCATGGAAATATCTACGCCACCATCTGTATAAACATGGAAATATCTACACGGCCATCTGTGTATAGATGGAAATATCAACACCGCCATCTGTGCAAACATGGAAATATCTACACCGCTATGTCTATAAACATGGAAATATCTACAACGCCATCTCTCTAAAGATGGAAATATCTACACTGCCATCTCCAAAAAGCACGGAACAAACTACTCTGCCAACTGTATAAACATGGAAAGATCTACACCGCCATCTGTGTGAATATGGAAGTATCTACAATGCCATCTGTATAAAGATATAAATATCTGCACCGCGAGCTGTATAAACATGGAAATATCTACATCGCTATCTGTATAAACGTGGAAATATCAACACCGATATCGGTATAAACATGGAAATATCTACAACGCCATCTATATAAACACGGAAATATCTACACCGCTAAGTCTATAAACATGGAAATACCTACACCGCTATCTCTATAAACATGGAAATATCTACATCGCTATCTGTATATACATGGAAATATCTACACCGATATCTGTATAAACATGGATATATCTACACCGCGATCTGTATAAACATGGAAATATCTACACCGCGATCTGTATAAACATGGAAATATCTTCACCTCGATCTGCATAAACATGGAAATATCTTCACCAAGATCTGTATAAACATGAATATATCTACACCGCTATCGGTATAAACATGGTAATATCTACACCACCATCTATATAAACATGGAAATATCTACACCGCCATCTGTATAAACATGGAAATATCTACAATGCCATCTGTAGAAATATAGAAATATCTACACCGCAATCTGTGTAAACATGGAAATATCTACACCGATATCTGTAAAAACATGGAAATATCTACACCGCCATCTGTATAAACATGGAAATATCCACACCGCAATCTGTATAAACATGGAAATATCTACAGCGCCATCTCTATAAACATTGAAATATCTACACTGCCATCTCTAAAAACATGGAAATATCTACACAGTCATCTGAATAAACATGGAAATATCTATACCACCATCTGTATAAACATGGAAATACCTACAATACCATCAGTATACACATGGAAATATCTACAGAGACATCTGTATAAATATGGAAATATCTACACCGCCATCTGTATAAACGTGGAAATATCTACACTGCCATCTGTAGAAAGATGGAAATATCTACACTGTTATCTCTATAAATATGGAAATATGTACACCGCCATCTCTATAAACATGAAAATATCTTCACTGTCATCTCCATAAAGATGGAAGTATCTACTCCGCCTTGTGTATAAACACGGAAATATCTACACCACCATCTGTGTAAACATGGAAATACCTACACCGCTGTCTGTATAAACATGGAAATATCTACACCGCCATCTGCATGTCCATGGAAATATCTACGCCGCCATCTGTATAAACATGGAAATATCTACACAGCCATCTGTGTATAGATGGAAATATCAACACCGCCATCTGTACAAACATGGAAATATCTACACCGCTATCTCTATAAACATGGAAATATCTGCTCTGCCATCTGTAAAAACATGGAAATAGCTATACAGTCATCTGTATAAACATGGAAATATCTACAATGCCATCTGTATACACATGGAAATATCTACACAGCCATCTGTATAAACATGTACATATCTACACTGCTATCTCCATAAACATGGAAATATCTACACCGCCATCTCTATAAACATGAAAATATCTACACTGCCATCTCCATAAACATGGAACTAACTACTCCGCCATCTGTATAAACATGGAAACATCTACACCGCCATCTGTGTGAAGAAGGAAATATCTACAATGCCATCTGTATAAAGATATAAATATCTGCACCGCGAGCTGTATGAACATGGAAATATCTACATCGCTATCTATATAAACGTGGAAATATCAACACCGCTATCGGGATAAACATGGAAATATCTACAACGCCATCTATATAAACATGGAAATATCTACACCGCTATGTTTATAAACATGGAAATACCTACACCGCTATCTCTATAAACGTGGAAATATCTTCACCGCTATCTGTATAAACATGGAAATATCTACACCGCTATCTGTATAAACATGGAAATATCTACATCGCGGTCTGTATAAACATGGAAATATCTACACCGCAATCTCTATAAACATGGAAATATCTTCACCTCGATCTGTATAAACATGGAAATATCTTCACCACGATCTGCATAAACATGGAAATATCTACACCGCTATCTGTATAAACATGGTAATATCTACACCACCATCTATATAAACATGGAAATATCTACACCGCCATCTATATAAACATGGAAATATCTACAATGCCATCTGTAGAAAGATGGAAATATCTACACCGCAATCTGTGTAAACATGGAAATATCTACACCGATATCTGTAAAAACATGGAAATATCTACACCGCCATCTGTATAAACATGGAAATATCTACACCGTGATCTGTATAAACATGGAAATATCTACAGCGCCATCTCTATAAACATTGAAATATTTACACTGCCATCTGTAAAAACATGGAAATATCTACAGAGTCATCTGAAAAAACATGGAAATATCTACACCACCATCTGTATAAACATGGAAATACCTACAATACCATCAGTATACACAAGGAAATATCTACACAGACATCTGTATAAATATGGAAATATCTACACAGACATCTGTATAAATATGGAAATATCTACACCGCCATCTGTATAAACATGGAAATATCTACACTGCCATCTGTAGAAAGATGGAAATATCTACACCGCTATCTCTATAAATATGGAAATATCTACACCGCCATCTCTATAAACATGAAAATATCTACACTGCCATCTCCATAAAGGTGTAGGTATCTACTCCGCCATGTGTATAAACACGGAAATATCTACACCACCATCTGTGTAAACATGGAAATCTCTACACCGCTGTCTGTATAAACATGGAAATATCTACACCGCCATCTGCATGTCCATGGAAATATCTACGCCGCCATCTGTATAAACATGGAAATATCTACACGGCCATCTGTGTATAGATGGAAATATCAACACCGCCATCTGTACAAACATGGAAATATCTACACCGCTATCTCTATAAACATGGAAATATCTGCTCTGCCATCTGTAAGAACATGGAAATACCTATACAGTCATCTGTATAAACATGGAAATATCTACAATGCCATCTGTATACACATGGAAATATCTACACAGCCATCTGTATAAACATGTACATATCTACACTGCTATCTCTATAAACATGGAAACATCTACAACGCCATCTCTATAAACATTAAAATATCTACACTGCCATCTCCATAAACATGGAACTAACTAATCCGCCATCTGTATAAACATGGAAACATCTACACCGCCATCTGTGTGAATAAGGAAATATCTACAAAGCCATCTGTATAAAGATATAAATATCTGCACCGCGAGCTGTATAAACATGGAAATATCTCCACCGCTATCTGTATAAACATGGAAATATCTACACCGCGATCTGTATAAACATGGAAATATCTACACCGCGATCTGTATAAACATGGAAATATCTTCACCTCGATCTGTATAAACATGGAAATATCTTCACCACGATCTGTATAAACATGTAAATATCTACACCGCTATCTGTATAAACATGGTAATACCTACACCACCATCTATATAAACATGGAAATATCTACACCGCCATCTGTATAAACATGGAAATATCTACAATGCCATCTGTAGAAAGATGGAAATATCTACACCGCAATCTGTGTAAACATGGAAATATCTACACCGATATTTGTAAAAACATGGAAATATCTACACCGCCTTCTGTATAAACATGGAAATATCTACACCGCGATCTGTATAAACATGGAAATATCTACAGCGCCATCTCTATAAACATTGAAATATCTACACTGCCATCTGTAAAAACCTGGAAATATCTACACAGTCATCTGAATAAACATGGAAATATCTACACCACCATCTGTATAAACATGGAAATACCTTCAATACCATCAGTATACACATGGAAATATCTACACAGACATCTGTATAAATATGGAAATATCTACACCACCATCTGTATAAACATGGAAATATCTACACTGCCATCTGTAGAAACATGGAAATATCTACACCGCTATCTCTATAAATATGGAAATATCTACACCGCCATCTCTACAAACATGAAAATATCTACACTGCAATCTCCGTAAAGATGGAAGTATCTACTCCGCCATGTGTATAAACACGGAAATATCTACACCACCATCTGTGTAAACATGGAAATATCTTCACCGCTGTCTGTATAAACATGGAAATATCTACACCGCCATCTGCATGACCATGGAATTATCTACGCCGCCATCTGTATTAACATGGAAATATGTACACGGCCATCTGTGTATAGATGGAAATATCAACACCACCATCTGTACAAACATGGAAACATCTACACCGCTATCTCTATAAACATGGAAATATCTGCTTTGCCATCTGTAAAAACATGGAAATACCTATACAGTCATCTGTATAAACATGGAAATATCTACAATGCCATCTGTATACACATGGAAATATCTACACAGCCATCTGTATAAACATGTAAATATCTACACTGCTATCTCTATAAACATGGAAATATCTACACCGCCATCTCTATAAACATGAAAATATCTACACTGCCATCTCCATAAACATGGAACTAACTACTCCGCCATCTGTATAAACATGGAAACAGCTACACCGCCATCTGTGTGAATAAGGAAATATCTACAATGCCATCTGTATAAAGATATAAATATCTGCAACGCCAGCTGTATAAACATGGGAATATCTACATCGCTATCTGTATAAACGTGGAAATAGCAACACTGCTATCGTTATAAACATGGAAATATCTACAACGCCATCTGTATAAACATGGAAATATCTACACCGCTATGTCTATAAATATGGAAATACCTACACCGCTATCTCTATAAACATGGAAATATCTACACCGCTATCTGTATAAACATGGAAATATGCACACCGCTTTCTGTATAAACATGGAAATATCTACACCGCGATCTGTATAAACATGGAAATATCTACACCGCGTTCTGTATAAACATGGAAATATCTTCACCTCGAACTGTAAAAACATGGAAATATCTTCACCTCGATCTGTATAAACATGGAAATATCTTCACCACGATCTGTATAAACATGGAAATATCTACACCGCTATCTGTATAAACATGGTAATATCTACACCACCATCTATATAAACATGGAAATATCTAC
The DNA here is from genome assembly GCF_028858775.2 of Pan troglodytes. Taxonomy (NCBI): domain Eukaryota; kingdom Metazoa; phylum Chordata; class Mammalia; order Primates; family Hominidae; genus Pan; species Pan troglodytes. Next base: position 7,658,833 of record NC_072411.2, read on the forward strand.
TCCGCCATCTGTATAAACATGGAAATATCTACAATGCCATCTGTAGAAAGATGTAAATATCTACACCGCAATCTCTGTAAACATGGAAATATCTACACCGATATCTGTAAAATCATGGAAATATCTACACCGCCATCTGTATAAACATGGAAATATCTAAACCAAGATCAGTATAAACATGGAAATATCTGCACCGCTATATGTATAAACATGGAAATATCTCCACTGCTATCTCTACAAACTTCGAAATATCTACACCGCCATCTGTTTAAACATGGAAATACTTACAAAGTTATCTGTATAAACATGGAAATATCTACACCGCCATCTGTATAAACATGGAAATATCTACACAGCCATGTGTATATACATGGAAATATCTACACCGCTATCTATATAAACATGGATATAACTACACCGCTATCTGTATAAACATGGAAATATCTACCCGGTCTTCTGTGTATTGATGGAAATATCAACACTGCCATCTGTACAAACATGGAAATACCTGCATCGCTATCTGTATAAACATGGAAATATTTACACCGCGATCTGTATAAATATGGAAATATCTAGACCGCTATCTGTATAAACATGGAAATATCTACACCGTGATCTGTATAAACATGGAAATATTTACACCGTTATCTGTATAAACATGGAAATTTCTACACCGTTATCTGAATAAATATGGAAATATCTACACCGCTATCTCTATAAACATGGAAATATCTACACCGCCTTCTGTATAAACATGGAAATAACTATACAGTCATCTGTGTAAACATGGAAATATCTACACCACCATCTGTATAAACATGGAAATATCTACAATGCCATCTCTATACACATGGAAATACCTACAAGGCAATCTGTGTATAGATGGAAACATCAACACCGCCATCTGTGCAAACATGGAAATATCTACACTGCTATCTCTATGAACATGGAAATATCTACACTGCGGTCTGTATAATCATAGAAATATCTACACCGGTATCTGTATAAACATGGAAATATCTACATCACGATCTGTATAAACATGGAAATAGATACACCGTTATCTGTATAAACATGGAAATATCTGCACTGCTCTCTCTATATACATGGAAATAACTACAAAGCCATTTGTATAAACATGGAAATACCTACACAGTCATGTGTAGCAACATGGAAATATCTACACTGCCATCTGTATAAACATGGAAATATCTAAAAAGCCCTCTGTATAAATATGGAAATATCTGCATAGGCATCTGTATAAACATGGAAATATCTGCAGCGCTATCTGTATAAACATGGAAATACCTACACCGCTGTCCCTATAAACATGGAAATATGTACACTGCTATGTGTATAAACATGGAAATATCTCCATTGCTGTCTGTATAAACATGGAAATATCTCCACCGTTATCTCTTTAAACATGGAAATATCTACAGCGCCATCTCTATAAACATTGAAATATCTACAATGCCATCTGTAAAAACATGGAAATATCTACACAGTCATCTGAATAAACTTGGAAATATCTACACCACCATCTGTATAAACATGGAAATACCTACAATACCATCTGTATACACATGGAAATATCTACACAGACATCTGTATAAATATGGAAATATCTACACCGCCATCTGTATAAACATGGAAATATCTACACTGCCATCTCTAGAAACATGGAAATATCTACACCGCTATCTCTATAAATATGGAAATATCTACACATCCATCTCTATGAAAAAGGATATATCTACACCGCCATCTCTATACACATGGAAATATGTACACCACGATCAGTATAAACATGGAAATATCTACACCGATATCTGTATAAACATGGAAATATCTCCACTGCTATCTCTATAAACATCGAAATATCTACACCGCCATCTGTATAAACATGGAAATACTTACAAAGTTACCTGTATAAACATGGAAATATCTACACCGCCCTCTGTATAAACATGGAAATATCTACAAAGCCATGTGTATATACATGGAAATATCTACAGCGCTATCTATATAAACATGGAAATATCTACACCTCTATCTGTACAAAAATGGAAATATCTACACCGCCATCTACATATCCATGTAAATATCTGCGCCGCCATCTGTATAAACATGGAAATATCTACACGGTCATCTGTGTAGATGGAAATATCAACACCGCCATCTGTACAAACATGGAAATATCTGCACCGCAATCTGTATAAACATGGAAATATCTACACAGCCCTCTGTATAAATATGGAAATATCTGCATAGGCATCTGTGTAAACATGGAAATATCTGCACCGCTATCTGTATAAACATGGAAATACCTACACCGCTGTCTCTATAAACATGGAAATATGTACACCGCTAAGTGTATAAACATGGAAATATCTCCACTGCTCTCTGTATAAACATGGAAATATCTCCACCTTTATCTGTGTAAACATGGAAATATCTACAGCGTCATCTCTATATACATTGAAATATCTACACTGCCATCTGTAAAAACATGGAAATATCTACACAGTCATCTGAATAAACATGGAAATATCTACACCACCATCTGTATAAACATGGAAATACCTACAATACCATCTGTATACCCATGGAAATATCTACACAGACATCTATATAAATAAGGAAATATCTACACCGCCAGCTGTATAAACTTGGAAATATCTACACTGACATCTGCAGAAAGATGGAAATATCTACACCGCTATCTCTATAAATATGGAAATATCTACACCGCCATCTCTAAAAACATGAAAATATCTACACTGCCATCTGCATAAAGAAGGAAGTATCTACTCCGCCATGTGTATAAACACGGAAACATCTACACCACCATCTGTGTAAACATGGAAATATCTACAGCGCTATCTGTATAAACATGGAAATATCTACACCGCTATGTCTATAAACATGGAAATACCTACACCGCTATCTCTATAAACATGGAAATATCTACACCGCTATCTGTATAAACATGGAAATATCTACACCGCTATCTGTATAAACATGGAAATATCTACACTGCGATCTGTATAAACATGGAAATATCTTCACCACGATCTGTATTTACATGGAAGTATCTACACCGCTATCTGTATAAACATGGTAATATCTACACCACCATCTATATAAACATGGAAATATGTACACCGCCATCTATATAAACATGGAAATATCTGCAATGCCATCTGTAGAAAGATGGAAATATCTACACCGCAATCTGTGTAAACATGGAAATATCTACACCGATATCTGTAAAAACATGGAAATATCTACACCGCGATCTGTATAAACATGGAAATATCTACACCGTGATCTGTATAAACATGGAAATATCTACTCCGCGATCTGTATAAACATGGAAATATCTACACCGCTATCTGTATAAACATGGAAATATCTACACAGCTATCTCTATAAACATGGAAATATCTACACCGCCATCTGTATAAACATGGAAATACCTACAAAGTCATCTGTATAATCATGGAAATATATACACAGACATGTGCATAAACATGGAAATATCTACACAGCCATCTGTATATACATGGAAATATCTACACCGCTATCTGTATAATCATGGAAATAACTACACCGCTATTTGTATAAACAAGCCAATATCTACACCGTGATCTGTTTAAACGTGGAAATATCTACACCGCTATCTCTATAAACATGGAAATATCTACACCGTGATATGTATAAACATGGAAATATTTACACCGCTATCTGTATAAACATGGAAATTTCTACACCGTTATCTGTATAAATATGGAAATATCTACACCGCTATCTCTATAAACATGGAAATATCTACACCGCCATCTGTAAAAACATGGAAATACCTACACCGCCATATGTATAAACATGGAAATAACTATACAGTCATCTGTGTAAACATGGAAATATCTACACCACCACTTGTATAAACATGGAAATATCTACAATGCCATCTGTATACACCTGGAAATACCTACACGACAATCTGTGTATACATGGAAACATCAACACCGCCATCTGTGCAAACATGGAAATATGTACACTGCTATCTCTATAAACATTTAAATATCTACACTGCCATCTGTATAAACATAGAAATATCTAGACAGCCCTCTGTATAACTATGGAAATATCTGCATAGGCAGCTGTATAAACATGGAAATATCTGCACCGCTATCTGTATAAACATGGAAATACCTACACCGCTGTCTCTATAAACATGGAAATATGTACACTGCTATGTGTATAAACATGGAAATATCTCCACTGCTCTCTGTATAAACATGGAAATATCTCCACCGTTATCTGTATAAACATGGAAATATCTACAGCGCCATCTCTATAAACATTGAAATATCTACACTGACGTCTGTAAAAACATGGAAATATCTACACAGTCATCTGAATAAACATGGAAATATCTACACCACCATCTGTATAAACATGGAAATACCTACAATACCATCTGTATACACATGGAAATATCTACACAGACATCTGTACAAATATGGAAATATCTTCACCGCCATCTGTATAAACATGGAAATATCTACAACGCTACCTGTATAAACATGGAAATATCTCCACTGCTATCTCTATAAACATCGAAATATCTACAACGCCATCTGTATAAACATGGAAATACTTACAAAGTTATCTGTATAAACATGGAAATGTCTACATCGCCATCTGCATAAACATGGAAATATCTACACAGCCATGTGTATATACATGGAAATATCTACACCGCTATATATATAAACATAGAAATAACTACACCGCTATCTGTATAAACATGGAAATATCTACACGGTCATCTGTGTATAGATGGAAATATCAACACCGCCATCTGTACAAACATGGAAATTTCTTCACCGCTATCTATATAAACATGGAAATATCTACACCGCTATCTGTATAAACATGGAAATATCTACACCGCGATCTGTATAAACATGGAAATATCTAAACCGTGATCTGTATAAACATGGAAATATCTACACCGCTATCTGTATAAACATGTAAATATCTACACAGCTATCTCTATAAACATGGAAATATCTACACCGCCATCTGTATAAACATGGAAATACCTACGAAGTCATCTGTATAAACATGGAAATATGTGCACAGCCATCTGTATAAACATGGAAATATCTACACAGCCATCTGTATATACATAGAAATATCTACACCAATATCTGAATAAACATGGAAATAACTACTCCGCTATTTGTATAAACAGGGAAATATCTACAACGTGATCTGTATATACATGGAAATATCTACACCGCCATCTCTATAAACATGGAAATATCTACACCCCTATCTCTATAAACATGGAAATATCCACAGCGCTATCTCTATAAACATGGAAAAATAAACACCGCTATCTCTATGAACATGGAAATATCTACACCGCCATCTTTATAAACATGGAAATATCTACACCACGCTCAGTATAAACATTGAAATATCTACACCGCTGTCTGTATAAACATGGAAATATCTCCACTGCTATCTCTATAAACATCGAAATATCTACACCGCCATCTGTATAAACATGGAAATATTTACAAAGTTATCTGTTTAAACATGGAAATATCTACACCGCCATCTGTATAAACATGGAAATATCTACACAGCCATGTGTATATACATGGAAATATCTACACCGCAATCTACATAAACATGGAAATAACTACACCACTATCTGAATAAACATGGACATATCTACACGGTCATCTGTGTATACATGGAAATATCAACACCGCCATCTGTACAAACATGGAAATATCTGCACCGCTATCTGTATAAACATGGAAATATCTACACCGCGGTCAGCATAAACATGGAAATATCTACACCACTATCTGTATAAACATGGAAATATCTACACCGCTATCTCTCTAAACGTGGAAATATCTACACCGTGATCTGTATAAACATGGAAATATTTACACCAATATCTGTATAAACATGGAAATTTCTACACCGCTATCTGTATAAATATGGAAATATCTACACCGCTATCTCTATAAACATGGAAATATCTACACCGCCATCTGTAAAAACATGGAAATACCTATACAATCTTCTCAGTAAACATGGAAATATGTACACCACCATCTGTATGAACATGGAAATATCTTCAATGCCATCTGTATAACATGGAAATACCTACACGGCAATCTGGGTATAGATGGAAACATCAACACCGCCAACTATACAAACATGGAAATATCTACACTGTTATCTCTATAAACATGGAAATATGTACACTGCGGTCTGTATAAACATGGAAATATCTACACCGGTATCTGTATAAACATGGAAATATCTACACCATGATCTGTATAAACATGGAAATATATACAACGCTATCTGTATAAAAATGGAAATATCTGCACCGCTATCTCTACAAACATGGAAATATCTACAAAGCCATCTGTATAAACATGGAAATACCTACACAGTCATGTGTAGGAACATTTAAATATCTACACTGCCATCTGTATAAACCTAGAAATATCTACACAGCCCTCTGTATAAATATGGAAATAACTGCATAGACATCTGTGTAAACATGGAAATATCTGCACCGCTATCTGTATAAACATGGAAATACCTACACTGCTGTCTCTACAAACATGGAAATATGTACAGCGCTATGTGTATAAACATGGAAATATCTCCACTGCTCTCTGTATAAACATGGAAATATCTCCACCGTTATCTGTATAAACATGGAAATATCTGCAGCGCCATCTCTATAAACATTGAAATATCTACACTGCCAACTGTAAAAACATGGACATATCTACACCGCAAACTGTATAAACACGGAAATATCTACACCACCATCTGTATAAACATGGAAATAACTACAATGCCATGTGTATAAACATGGAAATATCTGCAGCGCCATCTCTATAAACATTGAAATATCTACACTGCCATCTGTAAAAACATGGACATATCTACACCCCAAACTGTATAAACATGGAAATATCTACACCACCATCTGTATAAACATGGAAATACCTACAATACCATCTGTATAGACATGGAAATATCTACACAGACATCTGTATAAATATGGAAGTATCTACACGGCCATCTGTATAAACATGGAAATATCTACACTGCCATCTGTAGAAAGATGGAAATATGTACACCGCTATCTCTATAAATATGGAAATATCTACAACGCCATCTCTATAAACATGAAAATATCTACACTGCCATCTCCATAAAGATGGAAGTATCTACTCCGCCATGTGTATAAACACGGAAATATCTACACCACCATCTGTGTAAACATGGAAATATCTACACCGCTATCTGTATAAACATGGAAATATCTACACCGCCATCTGTGTATAGATGGAAATATCAACACCGCCTTCTGTACAAACATAGAAATGTCTACATCGCTATCTCTATAAGCATGTAAATATCTGCAATGCCATCTGCAAAAACATGGAAATACCTATACAGTCATCTGTATAAACGTGGAAATATCTACAATGCCATCTGTATACCCATGGAAATATCTACACAGCCATCTGTATAAACATGTAAATATCTACACTCCTATCTCTATAAACATGGAAATATCTACACCGCCATCTCAATAAACATGAAAATATCTACACTGCCATCTCCATAAACATTTAAGTAACTACTCCGCCATCTGTATAAACATGGAAATATCTACACAGCCATCTGTGTGAATAAGGAAATATCTACAATGCCATCTGTATAAAGATATAAATATCTGCACCGCGAGCTGTATAAACATAGAAATATCTACATCGCTACCTGTATAAACATGGAAATACCAACACCGCTATCGGTATAAACATGGAAATATCTACAACGCCATCTATGTAAACATGGAACTATCTATACTGCTATGTCTATAAACATGGAATTACCTACACCGCTATCTCTATAAACATGGAAATATCTACACCACTATCTGTATAAACATGGAATTATCTACACCGCTATCTGTATAAACATGGAAATATCTACACCGCGATCTGTGTAAACATGGAAATTTATACAGCGCTATCTGTATAAACATGGAAATATCTGCACCGCTATCTCTATAAACATGGATATATCTACAAAGCCATCTGTATAAACATGGAAATACCTACAGAGTCATGTGTTGGAACATGGAAATATCTACACTGCCATCTGTATAAACATAGAAACATCTTCACAGCCCTCTGAATAAATATGGAAATATCTGCAAAGGCATCTGTGTAAACATGGAAATATCTGCACCGCTATCTGTATAAACATGGAAATACCTACACCGCTGTCTCTATAAACATGGAAATATGTACACTGCTATGTGTATAAACATGGAAATATCTCTATTGCTGTCTGTATGAACATGGAAATATCTCCACCGTTATCTGTTTAAACATGGAAATATGTACAGCGCCATCTCTATAAACATTGAAATATCTACAATGCCATCTGTAAAAACATGGAAATATCTACACAGTCATCTGAATAAACATGGAAATATCTACACCACCATCTGTATAAACATGGAAATACCTACAATACCATCTGTATACACATGGAAATATCTACACAGACATCTGTATAAATATGGAAATATCTACACCGCCATCTGTATAAACATGGAAATATCTACACTGCCATCTGTAGAAACATGGAAATATCTACACCACTATCTCTATAAATATGGAAATATCTACACCGCCATCTCTATAAACATGAAAATATCTACACTGCCATCTCTATAAAGATGGAAGTATCTACTCCGCCATGTGTATAAACACGGAAATATCTACACCACCATCTGTGTAAACATGAAAATATCTACACCGCTATCTGTATAAACATGGAAATATCTACACCGCTATCTGTATAAACTTGGAAATAACTACACCGTGATCTGTATAAACATGGAAATATCTACACCGCGATCTGTATAAACATGGAAATATCTACACCGCTATATGAATAAACATGGAAATATCTACACCGCGATCTGTATAAACATGGTAATATCTACACCACCATCTATATAAACATGGAAATACCTACACCGCCATTTGTATAAACATGGAAATATCTACAATGCCATCTGTAGAAAGATGGAAATATCCACACCGCAGTCTGTGTAAACATGGAAATATCTACACCGTTTTCTTTATAAACATGGAAATATCTGCACCACAATCTGTGCAAAGATGGAAATATATACAACGCTATCTCTATAAACATGGAAATATCTGCACCGCTATCTGTTTAAACATGGAAATGTCTACAACGCTATCTGTGTAAACATGGAAATATCTACACCGTTTTCTTTGTAAACATGGAAATATCTGCACCACAATCTGTGCAAAGATGGAAATATATACAACGCTATCTCTATAAACATGGAAATATCTGCACCGCTATCTGTATAAACATGGAAATATCTACACCGCTATCTGTATAAATATGGAAATATCTACACCGCTATCTCTATAAACATGGAAATGTCAACACCGCTATCTGTATATACATGGAAATATCTACATGGCTATCACTAAAAACCTGGAAATATCTTCACTGTATACAGATCTACAATGCTATCTGTATGAACATGGAAATAGCTACACCGCGATCTCTATAAACATGGATATGTCTATACCGCTATCTTTATAAACATGGAAAAATCTACACTGTCATCTGTATAAACACGGAAATACCTACACTGCCATCTGTATACACATGGAAATATCTACACAACCATCTGTATAATCATGCAAATTTCTACACCGTTATCTCTATAAACATGGAGATACCTGCACCAGTATCTCCATAAAAATGGAAATAACTACACTGCCATTTCCATAAACATGGAACTATGTACACCGCCATCTGTATAAACATGGGAATATTTACACTGCCATCTGTATAATGATGTAAATATCTACACCGCGATCTGTGTAAACATGGAAATATCTACACCGCTATATATATAAACTTGGAAATACCAACACCGTTATCTGTATAAACTTGGAAATGTCTACAACACTATCTGTATAAACATGGAAATACCTACACCACTATCTCTGTAAACAAGGAAATATCTACACCGCTATCTGCATAAACTTGGAAATATCTACACCACCATATCTATAAACATGGAAATATCTCCACCGCTATCTGAATAAACATGGAAATATCTCCACCGCTCTCTGTATAAAGATGGAAATATCTACAACGCTATCTGTATAAACATGGAAATATCTACACCGCTATCTTTATAAACATGGAAATATCTACACCGCTATCTGTATAAACATGCAAATATCTACAGCGCTATCTGTAAAAACATGGAAATATCTCCACCGCTATCTGTATAAACATGGAAATATCTACACCGCTATCTTTATAAACATGGAAATATCTACACCGCTATCTGTATAAACATGGAAATATCCACACCACAATCTGTATAAACATGGAAATATCTGCACGGCAATCTGTATAAACATGGAAATATCTACACAACTATCTGTATAAACATGGAAAAATCTTCACAGCCGTCTGTATAAACATGGAAATATCTACACCGCTATCTGTATAAATATGGAAATATCTACACCGCTATCTCTATAAACATGGAAATGTCTCCACCGCTATCTGTATAAACATGGAAGTATTTACATAGCTATCTGTATAAACATGGAAATATCTACACAGCTGTCTGTATAAACATGGAATATCTACACCACTCTCTGTATAAGCATGGAAATTTCGACACAGCTATCTGTATAAACATGGAAATATCTACACCACAATCTGTATAAACATGGATATATCTACACCGCTATCTGTATAAACATGGAAATATCTACACCACTATCTGTATATCTATGGAAATATATACACCGCTATCTCTATAAACATGGAAATGTCTACACCGCTGTCTGTATAAACATGGAAATATCTTCATGGCTATCTCTCTAAACACGGAAATATCTACACCACCGTATGTATAAACATGGAAATACCTACACAGTGATCTGTATAAACATCGAAATATCTACCCCACTATCTGTATAAACATGGAAATATCTACACTGCAATCTGTATAAACATGGAAATAACTACACAACCATCTCTATAAACATGGAAATATCTACATCGCTATCTGTATAAACATGGAGATATCCACACCGCTATCTGCGTAACATGGAAATATTTACTCCGCCATCTGTATAAAACATGGAAATATCTACACAGTCATCTGTATAAACATGGAAATATCTACACCACCATCTGTAAAAACATGGAAATATCTACACCGCCATCTCTACAAACATGGAAATACCTGCAACGCTATCTGTATAAACACGGAAATATCGACACCGATATCTGCAAAAACTTGGAAATATCTAGACTGCCATCTCTATAAACATGAAAATATGTCCAACGCTATCTGTATAAACTTGAAAATATCTCCACCGATATCTGTATAAACATGGAATTATCTACACCGCTATCTGTATAAACATGGAAATATCTACGCCGTTATCTGTATTAACATGGAAATATCTAGAATGCTATCTGTATAAACATTCAAATATATACATTGCTATCTGTATAAACATGGAAATATGTACACCACTATCTGTATAAACATGGAAATATATACACCGCTATCTGTATAAACATGCAAATATCTACAGCGCTATCTGTATAAACATGGAAATATCTCCAACGCTATCTGTATAAACATGGAAATATCTACACCGCTATCTTTATAAACATGGAAATATCTACACTGCAATCTCTATAAACATGGAAATATCTACAACACTATCTGTGTAAACATGGAAATACCTTCACAGCTGTCTGTGTAAACATGGAAATATGTACACCGCTATCTGTGTGAATATGGAAATATCTACACCTGTGCCTAAGTAAACATGGAAATATCTCCACCACTGTCTCTATAAACATGGAAATGTCTACACCGCTATCTGTATAAACATGGAAATAACTACACCACAATCTGTATAAACATGGATATATCTACACTGCTATCTGTATAAACATGTTAATATCTACACTGCTATCTGTATAAACATGGAAATACCTACTCCGCTATCTGTATAAATATGGAAATATCTACACCCCTATCTCTATAAACATTAAAATGTCAACACCGCTGTCTGTATAAACATGGAAATATCAACATGGCTATCCCTAAAAACATGGAAATGTCTTCACCGCCTTCTGTATAAACATGGAAATATCTAGACTGCTATCTGTATAAACAATCAAATATCTACATTGCTATCTGTATAAATATTTAAATATCTCCACCTCTATCTCTATAAACATGGAAATATCTATACCGGTATCTGTATAAACATGGAAATATCTACACCGCTATCTGCATAAACATGCAAATATCTACAGCGCTATCTGTATAAACATGGAAATAGCTACACCGCTATATATATAAACCTGGAAATATCTACACCGCTTTCTGTGTAAACATGGAAATATCTACACCACAGTCTGTATAAACATGGATATATCTACACCACTGTCTGTATAAACATGGAAATATCTACACTGCTATCTGTATAAACATGGAAATGTCTACTCCGCTATCGGTATAAATATGGAAATATCTACACCGCTATCTATATAAACATGGAAATGTCAACACCGCTATCTGTATATACATGGAAATATCTACATGGCTATCACTAAAAACCTGGAAATATCTTCACCGTATAGAGATCTACAATGCTATCTGTATGAACATGAAAATAGCTACACCGCGATCTCTATAAACATGGATATGTCTACACCGCTATCTTTATAAACATGGAAATATCTACACTGTCATCTGTATAAACATGGAAATACCTACACTGCCATCTGTATACACATGGAAATATCTACCCAACCATCTGTATAATCATGCAAATTTCTACACCGTTATCTCTATAAACATGGAGATACCTGCACCAGTATCTCTGTAAACATGGAAATATCTACACTGCCATTTCCATAAACATGGAACTATGTACACCGCCATCTGTATAAACATGGAAATATCTACAATGCCATCTGTATAATGATGTAAATATCTACACCGCGAGCTGTGTAAACATGGAAATATCTACACCTCTATATATATAAACTTGGAAATACCAACACCGCTATCTGTATAAACTTGGAAATGTCTACAACGCTATCTGTATAAACATGGAAATACCAACACCGCTATCTCTGTAAACAAGGAAATATCTACACCGCTATCTGCACAAACTTGGAAATATCTACACCACCATATCTACAAACATGGAAATATCTCAACCGCTATCTGAATAAACATGGAAATATCTCCACTGCTCTCTGAATAAACATGGAAATATCTACAACGCTATCTGTATAAACATGGAAATATCTACACCGCTATCTTTATAAACATGGAAATATCTACACCGCTATCTGTATAAACATGCAAATATCTATAGCGCTATCTGTAAAAACATGGAAATATCTCCACCGCTATGTGTATAAACATGGAAATTTCTACACCGCTATCTTTATAAACATGGAAATATCTACACCGCAATCACTATAAACATGGAAATAACTTCAACACTATTGGTGTAAAGATGGAAATATCTACACAGCTGTCTGTGTAAACATGGAAATATGTACACCGCAATCTGTGTGAGGATGGAAATATCTACACCGCAATCTGTGGAAATATGTTAATAACTACACCTCTATCTCTGTAAACATGGAAATATATACACCACTATCTGTATAAACATGGAAATATCTACACCGCTATCTGTATAAACATGGAAATATCCACACCACAATCTGTATAAACATGGAAATATCTGCACCGCAATCTGTATAAACATGGAAATATCTACACAACTGTCTGTATAAACATGGAAACATCTACACAGCCGTCTGTATAAACATGGAAATATCTACACCGCTATCTGTATAAATATGGAAATATCTACACCGCTATCTCTATAAACATGGAAGTGTCTACACCGCTATCTGTATAAACGTGGAAGAATTTACATAGCTATCTGTATAAACATGGAAATATCTACACCGCTGTCTGTATAAACGTGGAATATCTACACCACTCTCTGTATAGGCATGGAAATATCGACACCGCTATCTATATAAACATGGAAATATCTACACCACAATCTGTATAAACATGGATATATCTACACCGCTATCTTTATAAACATGGAAATATCTACACCACTATCTGTATATCTATGGAAATATATACAACTCTATCTCTATAAACATGGAAATATCTACACCGCCATCTGTGTAAACATGGAAATATGTACACAATCATCTGTATAAACATGGAAATAACTACAACGCTATGTGTATAAAAATGGAAATATCTACACCGTTATCTATATAAACATGGAAATATCTAGACCGCTATCTGTATAAACATTCAAATATTATATAAACATGGAAATAACTTCAACACTATTGGTGTAAAGATGGAAATATGTACACAGCTGTCTGTGTAATCATGGAAATATGTACACCGCAATCAGTGTGAAGATGGAAATATCTACACCGCAATTTTTGCAAATATGGAAATATATACACTTCTAACTCTGTAAACATGGAAATATCTACACCACTCTCTGTATAAACATGGATATATCTACACCGCTATCTGTATAAAATGGAAATACCTGCACCACAATCTGTATAAACATGAATACATCTACACAGCAATCTGTATAAACATGGAAATATCTACACCACTATCTGTATAAAGATGGAAATATCTACTCCGCTATGTGTATAAATATGGAAATATCTACACCACTGTCTCTATACACATGGAAAAGTCTACACCGCTATCTGTATAAACATGGAAATATCTACATGGCCATCTCCATAAACATGGAACTATCTACACCGACATCTGTATAAACATGGAAATACCTACACCACTATCTGAATAAACATGGAAATATCTACACCACTGTCATTATAAACATGGAATTACCTACACCACCATCTCTATACACATGGAAATATTTACACTGCTATCTCTGCAAACATAGAAATATCAAGACCACCATCTCTGTAAACATGGAAATATCTACACCGCCTTCTGAATGAACATGGAAATATCTACACCGCCATCTG
This sequence comes from Pan troglodytes, assembly GCF_028858775.2. NCBI lineage: Eukaryota > Metazoa > Chordata > Mammalia > Primates > Hominidae > Pan > Pan troglodytes. Next base: position 7,674,091 of record NC_072411.2, read on the forward strand.
TATAAACATGGAAATATCTAAATTGCCATCTTAGGAAAATGGAAATATCTACACCACGATCTGTATAAACATGGAAATATGAACACCGCTACCTGTATAAACATGGAAATACCTACACGGCTCTCTGTATAAACATAGAAACATCTACAACACGATCTCTATAAACAAGGAAATATCTCCACCGCAATCTGTATAAACATAGAAATACCTACATCGTCATCTGTATAAACATGGAAATATCTACACAGTCATCTCTATAAAAATGGAAATATCTACACCGACATCTCTATAAACATCAAATTATCTACACCGCCATCTCCATAAACATGGAAAAATCTACACTGCTATCTGTAAAAACATGGAAATAACAACAAAGCTATCTGTATAAACATGGAAATACCTAAACCACTATCTCTATAAACATGGAAATATCTATAATGCTATCTGTGTAAACATGGAAATGTCTACAGAGCTATCTGTGTAAACATGGAAATATCTACAACGCTATCTGAATAAACATGGAAATATCCACACCGCAATCTGTTCAAAGATGGAAATAACTACACCGCTATCTGTGTAAACATGGTAATATCTACACCGCTATCTGTCTAAACATGGAAATATCTACACCGATATCTGTATATACATGGAAATATCTACACCGCCATCTCTATAAACGTGAAAATATCTACACGGCCATCTCCATAAACATGAAACTATCTACACCGCCATCTGTATAAACATGGAAATACCTTCTAAGCTATCTGAATAAACATGGAAATATCTACACCACTATCTCTATAAACATGGAAATACCTACACCACTATCTCCATACGCATGCAAATACCTACACCGCTATCTCTATAAACATAGAAATATCTACACCGCCATCTCCGTAAACATGGAAATATCTACACCGCCTTCTGAATGAACATGGAAGTATCCACACCGCAATCTGTTCAAAGATGGAAATATCTACACCGCTATCTGTGTAAACATGGTAATATCTACACCGCTATCTGTATAAACATGGAAAGATCTACACCGATATCTGTATAAACATGGAAATATCTACACCGCCATCTCTATAAACATGGAAATATCTACACCGCTAATCTGTATAAACATAGAAATATCTACAAAGCTATCTGTATAAATATGGAAATATCTTCACTGCTATATCTATAAACATGGAAATACCTTCACCGCTATCTGTATAAACATGGAAATATCTACACCACTATCTCTATAAACATGGAAATACCTACACCACCATCTGTATAAACATGGAAATATCTACACAGTCATCTCTATAAACATGGAAATATCGACACTACCATCTGCTTAAACATGGAAACATCTACACTGCCATCTGTATGCACATGGAAATATCTACACAGCCATCTGCATTGACATGGAAATATCCTCACCGCCATCTCTATAAACACGGAAATACATACAACGCTATCTATATAAACATGGAAATATCTACACCGCCAGCTCTATAAACCTGAAAATATCTGCACCGTGAGCTCCATAAACATGGAAATATCTACACCACCATCTGTATAAACACGGAAGTATCTACACCGCTATCTGTAAAAACATGGAATTATCTACACTGCCATCTCTATAAAGATGGAAATAACAACACCGCGAGCTGTATAAACATGGAAATATCTACAATGCTAGTTGTATAAACATGGAAATACCAACACCACTATCTATATAAACATGGAAATATATACACCGCTATCTGTATAAACATGGATATATCTTCACCGTTATCTGTATAAACATGGAAATATCTACACCATGATCTGTATAAACATGGAAATATATACAACGCTATCTGTATAAAAATGGAAATATCTGCACCGCTATCTCTACAAACATGGAAATATCTACAAAGCCATCTGTATAAACATGGAAATACCTACACAGTCATGTGTAGGAACATTTAAATATCTACACTGCCATCTGTATAAACCTAGAAATATCTACACAGCCCTCTGTATAAATATGGAAATAACTGCATAGACATCTGTGTAAACATGGAAATATCTGCACCGCTATCTGTATAAACATGGAAATACCTACACTGCTGTCTCTACAAACATGGAAATATGTACAGCGCTATGTGTATAAACATGGAAATATCTCCACTGCTCTCTGTATAAACATGGAAATATCTCCACCGTTATCTGTATAAACATGGAAATATCTGCAGCGCCATCTCTATAAACATTGAAATATCTACACTGCCAACTGTAAAAACATGGACATATCTACACCGCAAACTGTATAAACACGGAAATATCTACACCACCATCTGTATAAACATGGAAATAACTACAATGCCATGTGTATAAACATGGAAATATCTGCAGCGCCATCTCTATAAACATTGAAATATCTACACTGCCATCTGTAAAAACATGGACATATCTACACCCCAAACTGTATAAACATGGAAATATCTACACCACCATCTGTATAAACATGGAAATACCTACAATACCATCTGTATAGACATGGAAATATCTACACAGACATCTGTATAAATATGGAAGTATCTACACGGCCATCTGTATAAACATGGAAATATCTACACTGCCATCTGTAGAAAGATGGAAATATGTACACCGCTATCTCTATAAATATGGAAATATCTACAACGCCATCTCTATAAACATGAAAATATCTACACTGCCATCTCCATAAAGATGGAAGTATCTACTCCGCCATGTGTATAAACACGGAAATATCTACACCACCATCTGTGTAAACATGGAAATATCTACACCGCTATCTGTATAAACATGGAAATATCTACACCGCCATCTGTGTATAGATGGAAATATCAACACCGCCTTCTGTACAAACATAGAAATGTCTACATCGCTATCTCTATAAGCATGTAAATATCTGCAATGCCATCTGCAAAAACATGGAAATACCTATACAGTCATCTGTATAAACGTGGAAATATCTACAATGCCATCTGTATACCCATGGAAATATCTACACAGCCATCTGTATAAACATGTAAATATCTACACTCCTATCTCTATAAACATGGAAATATCTACACCGCCATCTCAATAAACATGAAAATATCTACACTGCCATCTCCATAAACATTTAAGTAACTACTCCGCCATCTGTATAAACATGGAAATATCTACACAGCCATCTGTGTGAATAAGGAAATATCTACAATGCCATCTGTATAAAGATATAAATATCTGCACCGCGAGCTGTATAAACATAGAAATATCTACATCGCTACCTGTATAAACATGGAAATACCAACACCGCTATCGGTATAAACATGGAAATATCTACAACGCCATCTATGTAAACATGGAACTATCTATACTGCTATGTCTATAAACATGGAATTACCTACACCGCTATCTCTATAAACATGGAAATATCTACACCACTATCTGTATAAACATGGAATTATCTACACCGCTATCTGTATAAACATGGAAATATCTACACCGCGATCTGTGTAAACATGGAAATTTATACAGCGCTATCTGTATAAACATGGAAATATCTGCACCGCTATCTCTATAAACATGGATATATCTACAAAGCCATCTGTATAAACATGGAAATACCTACAGAGTCATGTGTTGGAACATGGAAATATCTACACTGCCATCTGTATAAACATAGAAACATCTTCACAGCCCTCTGAATAAATATGGAAATATCTGCAAAGGCATCTGTGTAAACATGGAAATATCTGCACCGCTATCTGTATAAACATGGAAATACCTACACCGCTGTCTCTATAAACATGGAAATATGTACACTGCTATGTGTATAAACATGGAAATATCTCTATTGCTGTCTGTATGAACATGGAAATATCTCCACCGTTATCTGTTTAAACATGGAAATATGTACAGCGCCATCTCTATAAACATTGAAATATCTACAATGCCATCTGTAAAAACATGGAAATATCTACACAGTCATCTGAATAAACATGGAAATATCTACACCACCATCTGTATAAACATGGAAATACCTACAATACCATCTGTATACACATGGAAATATCTACACAGACATCTGTATAAATATGGAAATATCTACACCGCCATCTGTATAAACATGGAAATATCTACACTGCCATCTGTAGAAACATGGAAATATCTACACCACTATCTCTATAAATATGGAAATATCTACACCGCCATCTCTATAAACATGAAAATATCTACACTGCCATCTCTATAAAGATGGAAGTATCTACTCCGCCATGTGTATAAACACGGAAATATCTACACCACCATCTGTGTAAACATGAAAATATCTACACCGCTATCTGTATAAACATGGAAATATCTACACCGCTATCTGTATAAACTTGGAAATAACTACACCGTGATCTGTATAAACATGGAAATATCTACACCGCGATCTGTATAAACATGGAAATATCTACACCGCTATATGAATAAACATGGAAATATCTACACCGCGATCTGTATAAACATGGTAATATCTACACCACCATCTATATAAACATGGAAATACCTACACCGCCATTTGTATAAACATGGAAATATCTACAATGCCATCTGTAGAAAGATGGAAATATCCACACCGCAGTCTGTGTAAACATGGAAATATCTACACCGTTTTCTTTATAAACATGGAAATATCTGCACCACAATCTGTGCAAAGATGGAAATATATACAACGCTATCTCTATAAACATGGAAATATCTGCACCGCTATCTGTTTAAACATGGAAATGTCTACAACGCTATCTGTGTAAACATGGAAATATCTACACCGTTTTCTTTGTAAACATGGAAATATCTGCACCACAATCTGTGCAAAGATGGAAATATATACAACGCTATCTCTATAAACATGGAAATATCTGCACCGCTATCTGTATAAACATGGAAATATCTACACCGCTATCTGTATAAATATGGAAATATCTACACCGCTATCTCTATAAACATGGAAATGTCAACACCGCTATCTGTATATACATGGAAATATCTACATGGCTATCACTAAAAACCTGGAAATATCTTCACTGTATACAGATCTACAATGCTATCTGTATGAACATGGAAATAGCTACACCGCGATCTCTATAAACATGGATATGTCTATACCGCTATCTTTATAAACATGGAAAAATCTACACTGTCATCTGTATAAACACGGAAATACCTACACTGCCATCTGTATACACATGGAAATATCTACACAACCATCTGTATAATCATGCAAATTTCTACACCGTTATCTCTATAAACATGGAGATACCTGCACCAGTATCTCCATAAAAATGGAAATAACTACACTGCCATTTCCATAAACATGGAACTATGTACACCGCCATCTGTATAAACATGGGAATATTTACACTGCCATCTGTATAATGATGTAAATATCTACACCGCGATCTGTGTAAACATGGAAATATCTACACCGCTATATATATAAACTTGGAAATACCAACACCGTTATCTGTATAAACTTGGAAATGTCTACAACACTATCTGTATAAACATGGAAATACCTACACCACTATCTCTGTAAACAAGGAAATATCTACACCGCTATCTGCATAAACTTGGAAATATCTACACCACCATATCTATAAACATGGAAATATCTCCACCGCTATCTGAATAAACATGGAAATATCTCCACCGCTCTCTGTATAAAGATGGAAATATCTACAACGCTATCTGTATAAACATGGAAATATCTACACCGCTATCTTTATAAACATGGAAATATCTACACCGCTATCTGTATAAACATGCAAATATCTACAGCGCTATCTGTAAAAACATGGAAATATCTCCACCGCTATCTGTATAAACATGGAAATATCTACACCGCTATCTTTATAAACATGGAAATATCTACACCGCTATCTGTATAAACATGGAAATATCCACACCACAATCTGTATAAACATGGAAATATCTGCACGGCAATCTGTATAAACATGGAAATATCTACACAACTATCTGTATAAACATGGAAAAATCTTCACAGCCGTCTGTATAAACATGGAAATATCTACACCGCTATCTGTATAAATATGGAAATATCTACACCGCTATCTCTATAAACATGGAAATGTCTCCACCGCTATCTGTATAAACATGGAAGTATTTACATAGCTATCTGTATAAACATGGAAATATCTACACAGCTGTCTGTATAAACATGGAATATCTACACCACTCTCTGTATAAGCATGGAAATTTCGACACAGCTATCTGTATAAACATGGAAATATCTACACCACAATCTGTATAAACATGGATATATCTACACCGCTATCTGTATAAACATGGAAATATCTACACCACTATCTGTATATCTATGGAAATATATACACCGCTATCTCTATAAACATGGAAATGTCTACACCGCTGTCTGTATAAACATGGAAATATCTTCATGGCTATCTCTCTAAACACGGAAATATCTACACCACCGTATGTATAAACATGGAAATACCTACACAGTGATCTGTATAAACATCGAAATATCTACCCCACTATCTGTATAAACATGGAAATATCTACACTGCAATCTGTATAAACATGGAAATAACTACACAACCATCTCTATAAACATGGAAATATCTACATCGCTATCTGCATAAACATGGAGATATCCACACCGCTATCTGCGTAACATGGAAATATTTACTCCGCCATCTGTATAAAACATGGAAATATCTACACAGTCATCTGTATAAACATGGAAATATCTACACCACCATCTGTAAAAACATGGAAATATCTACACCGCCATCTCTACAAACATGGAAATACCTGCAACGCTATCTGTATAAACACGGAAATATCGACACCGATATCTGCAAAAACTTGGAAATATCTAGACTGCCATCTCTATAAACATGAAAATATGTCCAACGCTATCTGTATAAACTTGAAAATATCTCCACCGATATCTGTATAAACATGGAATTATCTACACCGCTATCTGTATAAACATGGAAATATCTACGCCGTTATCTGTATTAACATGGAAATATCTAGAATGCTATCTGTATAAACATTCAAATATATACATTGCTATCTGTATAAACATGGAAATATGTACACCACTATCTGTATAAACATGGAAATATATACACCGCTATCTGTATAAACATGCAAATATCTACAGCGCTATCTGTATAAACATGGAAATATCTCCAACGCTATCTGTATAAACATGGAAATATCTACACCGCTATCTTTATAAACATGGAAATATCTACACTGCAATCTCTATAAACATGGAAATATCTACAACACTATCTGTGTAAACATGGAAATACCTTCACAGCTGTCTGTGTAAACATGGAAATATGTACACCGCTATCTGTGTGAATATGGAAATATCTACACCTGTGCCTAAGTAAACATGGAAATATCTCCACCACTGTCTCTATAAACATGGAAATGTCTACACCGCTATCTGTATAAACATGGAAATAACTACACCACAATCTGTATAAACATGGATATATCTACACTGCTATCTGTATAAACATGTTAATATCTACACTGCTATCTGTATAAACATGGAAATACCTACTCCGCTATCTGTATAAATATGGAAATATCTACACCCCTATCTCTATAAACATTAAAATGTCAACACCGCTGTCTGTATAAACATGGAAATATCAACATGGCTATCCCTAAAAACATGGAAATGTCTTCACCGCCTTCTGTATAAACATGGAAATATCTAGACTGCTATCTGTATAAACAATCAAATATCTACATTGCTATCTGTATAAATATTTAAATATCTCCACCTCTATCTCTATAAACATGGAAATATCTATACCGGTATCTGTATAAACATGGAAATATCTACACCGCTATCTGCATAAACATGCAAATATCTACAGCGCTATCTGTATAAACATGGAAATAGCTACACCGCTATATATATAAACCTGGAAATATCTACACCGCTTTCTGTGTAAACATGGAAATATCTACACCACAGTCTGTATAAACATGGATATATCTACACCACTGTCTGTATAAACATGGAAATATCTACACTGCTATCTGTATAAACATGGAAATGTCTACTCCGCTATCGGTATAAATATGGAAATATCTACACCGCTATCTATATAAACATGGAAATGTCAACACCGCTATCTGTATATACATGGAAATATCTACATGGCTATCACTAAAAACCTGGAAATATCTTCACCGTATAGAGATCTACAATGCTATCTGTATGAACATGAAAATAGCTACACCGCGATCTCTATAAACATGGATATGTCTACACCGCTATCTTTATAAACATGGAAATATCTACACTGTCATCTGTATAAACATGGAAATACCTACACTGCCATCTGTATACACATGGAAATATCTACCCAACCATCTGTATAATCATGCAAATTTCTACACCGTTATCTCTATAAACATGGAGATACCTGCACCAGTATCTCTGTAAACATGGAAATATCTACACTGCCATTTCCATAAACATGGAACTATGTACACCGCCATCTGTATAAACATGGAAATATCTACAATGCCATCTGTATAATGATGTAAATATCTACACCGCGAGCTGTGTAAACATGGAAATATCTACACCTCTATATATATAAACTTGGAAATACCAACACCGCTATCTGTATAAACTTGGAAATGTCTACAACGCTATCTGTATAAACATGGAAATACCAACACCGCTATCTCTGTAAACAAGGAAATATCTACACCGCTATCTGCACAAACTTGGAAATATCTACACCACCATATCTACAAACATGGAAATATCTCAACCGCTATCTGAATAAACATGGAAATATCTCCACTGCTCTCTGAATAAACATGGAAATATCTACAACGCTATCTGTATAAACATGGAAATATCTACACCGCTATCTTTATAAACATGGAAATATCTACACCGCTATCTGTATAAACATGCAAATATCTATAGCGCTATCTGTAAAAACATGGAAATATCTCCACCGCTATGTGTATAAACATGGAAATTTCTACACCGCTATCTTTATAAACATGGAAATATCTACACCGCAATCACTATAAACATGGAAATAACTTCAACACTATTGGTGTAAAGATGGAAATATCTACACAGCTGTCTGTGTAAACATGGAAATATGTACACCGCAATCTGTGTGAGGATGGAAATATCTACACCGCAATCTGTGGAAATATGTTAATAACTACACCTCTATCTCTGTAAACATGGAAATATATACACCACTATCTGTATAAACATGGAAATATCTACACCGCTATCTGTATAAACATGGAAATATCCACACCACAATCTGTATAAACATGGAAATATCTGCACCGCAATCTGTATAAACATGGAAATATCTACACAACTGTCTGTATAAACATGGAAACATCTACACAGCCGTCTGTATAAACATGGAAATATCTACACCGCTATCTGTATAAATATGGAAATATCTACACCGCTATCTCTATAAACATGGAAGTGTCTACACCGCTATCTGTATAAACGTGGAAGAATTTACATAGCTATCTGTATAAACATGGAAATATCTACACCGCTGTCTGTATAAACGTGGAATATCTACACCACTCTCTGTATAGGCATGGAAATATCGACACCGCTATCTATATAAACATGGAAATATCTACACCACAATCTGTATAAACATGGATATATCTACACCGCTATCTTTATAAACATGGAAATATCTACACCACTATCTGTATATCTATGGAAATATATACAACTCTATCTCTATAAACATGGAAATATCTACACCGCCATCTGTGTAAACATGGAAATATGTACACAGTCATCTGTATAAACATGGAAATAACTACAACGCTATGTGTATAAAAATGGAAATATCTACACCGTTATCTATATAAACATGGAAATATCTAGACCGCTATCTGTATAAACATTCAAATATTATATAAACATGGAAATAACTTCAACACTATTGGTGTAAAGATGGAAATATGTACACAGCTGTCTGTGTAATCATGGAAATATGTACACCGCAATCAGTGTGAAGATGGAAATATCTACACCGCAATTTTTGCAAATATGGAAATATATACACTTCTAACTCTGTAAACATGGAAATATCTACACCACTCTCTGTATAAACATGGATATATCTACACCGCTATCTGTATAAAATGGAAATACCTGCACCACAATCTGTATAAACATGAATACATCTACACAGCAATCTGTATAAACATGGAAATATCTACACCACTATCTGTATAAAGATGGAAATATCTACTCCGCTATGTGTATAAATATGGAAATATCTACACCACTGTCTCTATACACATGGAAAAGTCTACACCGCTATCTGTATAAACATGGAAATATCTACATGGCCATCTCCATAAACATGGAACTATCTACACCGACATCTGTATAAACATGGAAATACCTACACCACTATCTGAATAAACATGGAAATATCTACACCACTGTCATTATAAACATGGAATTACCTACACCACCATCTCTATACACATGGAAATATTTACACTGCTATCTCTGCAAACATAGAAATATCAAGACCACCATCTCTGTAAACATGGAAATATCTACACCGCCTTCTGAATGAACATGGAAATATCTACACCGCCATCTGTATAAACATGGAAATATCTAAATTGCCATCTTAGGAAAATGGAAATATCTACACCACGATCTGTATAAACATGGAAATATGAACACCGCTACCTGTATAAACATGGAAATACCTACACGGCTCTCTGTATAAACATAGAAACATCTACAACACGATCTCTATAAACAAGGAAATATCTCCACCGCAATCTGTATAAACATAGAAATACCTACATCGTCATCTGTATAAACATGGAAATATCTACACAGTCATCTCTATAAAAATGGAAATATCTACACCGACATCTCTATAAACATCAAATTATCTACACCGCCATCTCCATAAACATGGAAAAATCTACACTGCTATCTGTAAAAACATGGAAATAACAACAAAGCTATCTGTATAAACATGGAAATACCTAAACCACTATCTCTATAAACATGGAAATATCTATAATGCTATCTGTGTAAACATGGAAATGTCTACAGAGCTATCTGTGTAAACATGGAAATATCTACAACGCTATCTGAATAAACATGGAAATATCCACACCGCAATCTGTTCAAAGATGGAAATAACTACACCGCTATCTGTGTAAACATGGTAATATCTACACCGCTATCTGTCTAAACATGGAAATATCTACACCGATATCTGTATATACATGGAAATATCTACACCGCCATCTCTATAAACGTGAAAATATCTACACGGCCATCTCCATAAACATGAAACTATCTACACCGCCATCTGTATAAACATGGAAATACCTTCTAAGCTATCTGAATAAACATGGAAATATCTACACCACTATCTCTATAAACATGGAAATACCTACACCACTATCTCCATACGCATGCAAATACCTACACCGCTATCTCTATAAACATAGAAATATCTACACCGCCATCTCCGTAAACATGGAAATATCTACACCGCCTTCTGAATGAACATGGAAGTATCCACACCGCAATCTGTTCAAAGATGGAAATATCTACACCGCTATCTGTGTAAACATGGTAATATCTACACCGCTATCTGTATAAACATGGAAAGATCTACACCGATATCTGTATAAACATGGAAATATCTACACCGCCATCTCTATAAACATGGAAATATCTACACCGCTAATCTGTATAAACATAGAAATATCTACAAAGCTATCTGTATAAATATGGAAATATCTTCACTGCTATATCTATAAACATGGAAATACCTTCACCGCTATCTGTATAAACATGGAAATATCTACACCACTATCTCTATAAACATGGAAATACCTACACCACCATCTGTATAAACATGGAAATATCTACACAGTCATCTCTATAAACATGGAAATATCGACACTACCATCTGCTTAAACATGGAAACATCTACACTGCCATCTGTATGCACATGGAAATATCTACACAGCCATCTGCATTGACATGGAAATATCCTCACCGCCATCTCTATAAACACGGAAATACATACAACGCTATCTATATAAACATGGAAATATCTACACCGCCAGCTCTATAAACCTGAAAATATCTGCACCGTGAGCTCCATAAACATGGAAATATCTACACCACCATCTGTATAAACACGGAAGTATCTACACCGCTATCTGTAAAAACATGGAATTATCTACACTGCCATCTCTATAAAGATGGAAATAACAACACCGCGAGCTGTATAAACATGGAAATATCTACAATGCTAGTTGTATAAACATGGAAATACCAACACCACTATCTATATAAACATGGAAATATATACACCGCTATCTGTATAAACATGGATATATCTTCACCGTTATCTGTATAAACATGGAAATATCTACAACGCTATCTTTATAAATATGGAAATATCTCCACCGCTATCTGTATAAACATGGATATATCTACACTGCCATCTGTATAAGCATGGAAATATCTACACCACCATCTGTATAAACATGGAAATAACTACACCGCTATCTCTATAAACATGGAAATATCTACACCGCCATCTCTATAATCATGAAAATATCTACACGGCCATCTCCATAAACATGAAACTATCTACACCGCCATCTGTATAAACATGGAAATAACTTCTAAGCTATCTGAATAAACATGGAAATATCTACCACTATCTCTATAAACATTGTAATACCTACACCACTATCTCTATACACATGAAAATACCTACAACGCTATCTCTATAAACATTGAAATATCTACACCGCCATCTCTGTAAACATGGAAATATCTACACCGCCTTCTGAAAGAACATGGAAATATCTACATCGCTGTCTGTATAAACATGGAAATTTCTACACCGCCATCTGTATAAACATGGAAATATCTAAAGTGCCATCTGAGGAAAATGGAAATATGTACACAACGATCTGTATAAACATGGATATGTGTACACTGCTACATGTATAAACATGGAAATATCTACACGGCTCTCTTTATAAACATAGAAATATGTACACCACGATCTGTATAAACAAGGAAATATCTCCACCTTTATCTGTATAAACATGGAAATATCTACATGGCTATCCCTAAAAACATGGAAATGTCTTCACCGCCTTCTGTATAAACATGGAAATATCTACACTGCCATCTGTATAAACGTGGAAATAACTAAACCGCTATCTCTATAAACATTGAAATATCAACACTGCCTTCTGGATATACATGGAAATTCCTACACAGTCATCTGTGTAAACATGGAAATATCTACACAGCCATCTCTATAAACATGGAAATACCTACACCGCTATTTCTATAAACATGAAAATAGCCACACCGCAATCTGTATAAACATGGAAATATCTACACTGCCATCTGCATATACCTGGAAATATCTACACTGCCATATGTATACACATGGAAATATCTACACAGTCATCTGTATAAACATTGAAATATCTCCACCGCTATCTGTCTAATGATGGAAATATCTCCACCGCTATCTTTATAAACATGGAAATATCTACACCGCTATCTCTATAAACATGGAAATGTCTACACCGCTATCTGTATAAACATGGATATATCTACTCCAATATCTGTATAAACATGGAAATATTTACAACGCTATCTGTATAAACATGGAAATATTTCCACCGCAATTTGAGTAAACATAGAAATACCTACACCGGTATCTTTATAAACATGTAAATATCTACACCGCAATCTGTATAAACATGGATATGTCTACACCGCTATCTGTATAAACATGGAAATATCTACACCGCTATCTGTATAAACATGGAAATATCTGCACCGCTATCTGTATAAACATGGATATATCTACTCCGATATCTGTATAAACATGGAAAGATTTACATCGCTATCTGTATAAACATGGAAATATTTCCACCACAATCTGTGTAAACATAGAAATATCTACACCGATATCTTTATAAACATGGAACTATCTACACAGCCATCTCTATAAACATGGAAATACCTACACCGCTATTTCTATAAACATGAAAATAGCCACACCGCAATCTCTATAAACATGGAAATATCTACACTGCCATCTGTATAAACATGGAAATATCTACACTGCCATCTGTATACACTTGGAAATATCTACACAGTCATCTGTATAAACATTGAAATATCTCTACCGCTATCTGTCTAATCATGGAAATATCTCCACCGCTATCTGTATAAACATGGAAATATCTACACCGCTATCTGTATAAACATGGAAATCTCTACACCGCTATCTGTAAAAACATGGATATATCTACTCCGATATCTGTATAAACATGCAAATATTTACATGGCTATCTGTATAAATATGGAAATATTTCCACCCCAATCTGTGTAAACATAGAAATATCTACACCACTATCTGTATAAACATGGAAATATCTACACCGGTATCTGTATAAACATGGAAATAACTACACCACTATCTGTATAAACGTGGAAATATGTACACCGCAATCTGTGCAAATATGGAAATATCTACACCTCTATCTCTGTAAATATGGAAATATCTACACCGCTATCTGTATAAACATGGAAATATCTACACTGCTATCTGTATAAACATGGAAATATATACACCACGATCTGTATAAACATGGATATATCTACACCGCTATTTGTATAAACGTGGAAATATGTACACCGCAATCTGTGCAAATATGGAAATATCAACACCTCTATCTCTGTAAATATGGAAATATCTACACCGCTATCTGTATAAACATGGAAATATATACAGCACTATCTCTATAAACATGGATATATCTACACCGCTATCTGTATAAACATGGAAACATCTACACCGCTATCTGTATAAACATGGAAATATCTACACCGCTATCTGTATAACTATGGAAATATCTATACCGCTATCTCTATAAACATGGAAATGTCTACACCGCTGTCTGTATAAACATGGAAATATCTTCATGGCTATCTCTCTAAACATAGAAATATCTACACCGCCATATGTATAAACATGGAAATACCTACACAGTCATCTGTATAAACATGGAAATATCTACCCCACTATCTGTATAAACATGGAAATATCTACACTGCAATCTGTATAAACATGGAATTAACTACACAGCCATCTCTATAAACATGGAAATATAAACATCGCTGTCTGTATAAACGTGGAAATATCCACACTGCTATCTGCGGAACATGGAAATATATTCACCGCCGTTTGTAAAAAACATGGAAATATCCTCACAGTCATCTGTATAAACATGGAAATACCTACACCCCCATCTGTAAAAACATGGAAATATCTAAACCGCTGTCTCTACAAACATGGAAATACCTGCACCGCTATCTGTATAAACACGGAAATATCGACACTGCTATCTGTATAAACTTGGAAATATCTACACTCCCATCTCTATAAACATGAAAATATGTCCACCGCTATCTGTATAAACTTGAACATATCTCCACCGCTATCTGTATAAACATGGAATTATCTACACCGCTATCTGTATAAACATGGAAATATCTACACCGCTATCTGTATAAACATGGAAATATCTAGACCGCTATCTGTATAAACATTCAAATATCTACATTGCTATCTGTAGAAACATGGAAATATCTACACCGCTATCTGTATAAACATGGAAATATCTACACCGCTATCTGTATAAACATGCAAATATCTACAGCACTATCTATATAAACATGGAAATATCTCCACCGCTATTTGTATAAACATGGAAATATCTACACCGCTATCTTTATAAACATGGAAATATCTACACTGCAATCTCTATAAACATGGAAATATCTACAACACTATCTGTGTAAACATGGAAATATCTACACCGCTATCTGTAGAAACATGGAAATATCTACACCGCTATCTGTATAAACATGGAAATATCTACACCGCTATCTCTATAAACATGCAAATATCTACAGCACTATGTATATAAACATGGAAATATCTCCACCGCTATTTGTATAAACATGGAAATATCTACACTGCAATCTCTATAAACATGGAAATATCTACAACACTATCTGTGTAAACATGGAAATATCTTCACAGCTGTCTGTGTAAACATGGAAATATGTACACCACTATCTCTGTGAATATGGAAATATCTACACCTCTGCCTCTGTAAACATGGAAATATCTACACCGCTATCTCTAAAAACTTAGAAATAACTATACCACCATCTCTATGAACATGGAAATATCTACACCACTATCTGCATAAACATGGAAATATCTACAAAGACATCTGTATAAACATGGAAATATCTACACCGCCATCTTCAGAAACATGGATGCATCTACACCGCCATCAGTATAAACATGGAAATATCTACAATGCCATCTGTATAAACATGGAAATATGTACAGCGCTATCTGTATAAACATGGAAATATCTACACCGATATCTGTATAAACATGGAAATATCTACACCGCGATCTGTATAAACATGGAAATATCTACACCGCGATCTGTATAAACATGGAAATATCTACACTGCGATCTGTATAAACATGGAAATATCTACACCGCTATCTGTATAAACATGGAAATATCTACACAGCTATCTCTATAAACATGAAAATATCTACAATGCCATCTGTATAAACATGGAAATAACTACAAAGTCATCTGTATAAACATGGAAATATCTACACAGCCATCTGTATAAACATGGAAATATCTACACCGCTATTTGAATAAACAAGGAAATATCTACACCGCCATCTGTTTAAACATGGAAATATATACACAGACATCTGTTTATACATGGAAATATCTACACCGCTATCTGTATAAACATGCTAATAACTACACCGCTATCTGTATAAATGTGGAAATATTTGCACCGCTATCCCTATAAACATGGTAATATCAACACTGCGATCTGTATAAACATGGAAATATCTACACCAAGATCTGTATAAACATGGAAACATCTACACCGTGATCTGTATAAGCATGGAAATATGTACACCGCCATCTCTATAAACATGGAAAAATCAACACCGCTATCTCTATCAACATGGAAATATCTACACCGCCATCTGTATAAACGTGGAAATATTTACAATGCTATCTGTATAAACATGGAAATATTTACACAGCTATCTCTTTAAACATGGAAATATCTACACCGCCATCTGTATAATCATGGAAATACCTACAAAGTCATCGGTATAACAATGGAAATATCTACACAGCCATCGGTATAAACCTGGAAATATCTACACAGCCATCTGTATATACATGGAAATATCTACACCGCTATCTGTATAAACATGGAAATATCTACACCGCCATTTGTATAAACAAGGAAATATCTACACCGTGATCTGTATAAGCATGGAAATATCTACACCGCCATCTGTAAAACATGGAAATACCTACAAAGTCGTCTGTAAAAATATGGATAAATCTACACAGCCATCTGTATAAACATGGAAATATCAACACAGCCATCTGTATATACATGGAAATATCTACACCGCTATCTGTATAAACATGGAAATAACTACACCGCTATTTGTATAAACAAGGAAATATCTACACCGTGATCTGTATAAACATGGAAATATCTACACCACCATCTGTGTAAACATAGAAATAACTACACGGCTATCTGTATAAACATGGAAATATCTACACCGCCATCTGCATGTCCATGGAAATATCTACGCCTCCGTCTGTATAAACATGGAAATATCTACACGGCCATCTGTGTATAGATGGAAATATCAACACCGCCATCTGTACAAACATGGAAATATCTACACCGCTATCTCTATAAAGATGGAAATATCTGCTCTGCCATCTGTAAAAACATGGAAATACCTATACAGTCATCTGTATAAACATGGAAATATCTACAATGCCATCTGTATACACATGGAAATGTCTACACAGCCATCTGTATAAACATGTAAATATCTACACTGCTATCTCTATAAACATGGAAATATCTTCACCGCCATCTCTAGAAACATGAAAATATCTACACTGCCATCTCCATAAACATAGAACTATCTACTCCGCCATCTGTATAAACATGGAAACATCTACACCGCCGTCTGTGTGAATAAGGAAATATCTACAATGCCATCTGTATAAAGATATAATTATCTGCACCGCGAGCTGTATAAACATGGAAATATCTACATCGCTATCTGTATAAACGTGGAAATACCAACACCGCTATCGGTATAAACATGGAAATATCAACAACGCCATTTATATAAACATGGAAATATCTACACCAATATGTCTATACACATGGAAATACCTACACCGCTATCTCTATAAACATGGAAATATCTTCACCGCTATCTGTATAAACATGGAAATATCTACACGGCGATCTGTATAAACATGGAAATGTCTACACCGCGATCTGTATAAACATGGAAATATCTACACAGCGATCTGTATAAACATGGAAATACCTTCACCACGATCTGTATAAACATGGAAATATCTACACCGCTGTCTGTATAAACATGGTAATATCTACACCACCATCTATATAAACATGGAAATATCTACACCACCATGTGTATAAACATGGAAATATCTACAATGCCATCTGTAGAAAGATGGAAATATCTACACCGCAATCTGTGCAAACATGGAAATATCTACACCGATATTTGTAAAAACATGGAAATATATACACCGCTATCTGTATAAACATGGAAATATCCACACCGCGATCTGTATTAACATGGAAATATCTACACCGCAATCTGTAAAACATGGAAATATCTACACCGCTATCTGTATAAACATGGAAATATCTACACAGCTATCTCTATAAACATGGAAATATCTACACCGCCATATGTATAAACATGGAAATACCTACAAAGTTATCTGTATAAACATGGAAATATCTACAAAGCACTCTGTATAAACATGGATATATCTACACCCCTATCTGTATATACATGGAAATATCTACACCGCTATCTGTATAAACATGGAAATAACTACACCACTATTTGTATAAACAAGGAAATATCTACACCGTGATCTGTATAAACATGGAAATATTTACACCGCTATCCGTATAAACATGGAAATTTCTACACAGTTTTCCGTATAAATATGGAAATATCTACACCGCTATCTCTATAAACATGGAAATATCTTCACCGCCATCTGTATAAACATGGAAATACCTATACAGTCATCTGTGCAAACATGGAAATATCTACACCACCATCTGTATAAACATGGAAATATCTACAATGCCATCTGTATACACATGGAAATACCTACACGGCAATCTGTGTATAGATGGAAACATCAACACCGCCATCTGTACAAACTTGGAAATATATACACTGGTATGTCTATAAACATGGAAATATCTACACTGCGGTCTGTATAAACATGGAAATATCTACACCGGTATCTGTATAAACATGGAAATATCCACACCACGATCTGTATAAACATGGAAATATCTACACCGCGATCTGTATAATCATGGAAATATCTGCACCGCTATCTCTATAGACATGGAAATATCTAAAAAGCCATCTGTATAAACATGGAAATACCTACAAAGTCACGTGTAGGAACATGGAAATATCTACACTGCCATCTGTATAAACATACAAATATCTACACAGCCCTCTGTATAAATATGGAGATATCTGCATAGGCATCTGTATAAACATGGAAATATCTACACCGCAATCTGTATAAACATGGAAATATCTACAACGCTATCTCTATAAATATGAAATATCTAAATGGCTATCTCTATAAAAATGGAAATATCTACACTGCTATCTGTATGAACATGGAAATATCCTCACTGCTATCTCTATGAACATGGATATATCTACACCGCTATCTCTATAAACATGGAAATATCTACACCGCCATCTCTATAAACATGGAAATATCTACACCGCCATCTCTATAAACATGGAAATATCTACAGCGCTATCTGTATTAACATGGAAATATCTACACCGCTATCTGTATAAACATGGAAATATCTACACCGCGATCTGTATAAACATGGAAATATCTACACCGCGTTCTGTATAAACATGGAAATATCTACACCGCGATCTGTATAAACATGGAAATATCTACACCGCGATCCATATAAACATGGAAATGTCTACACAGCGATCTGTATAAACATGGTAATATCTACACAACCATCTATATAAACATGGAAATATCTACACCACCATCTGTATAAACATGGAAATATGTACAATGCCATCTGTTGAAAGAAGGAAATATCTACACCGCAATCAGTGTAAACAGGGAAATATCTACACCGATATTTGTATAAACATGGAAATATCTCCACTGCTATCTCTATAAAGATCGAAATATCTACACCGCCATCTGTATAAACATGGAAATACTTACAAAGTTATCTGTATAAACATGGAAATATATACACCGCCATCCGTATAAACATGGAAATATCTACACAGACATGTGTACATACATGGAAATGTCTACACCGCTATCTATATAAACATGGAAATAACTACACCGCTATCTGTATAAACATGGAAATATCTACACCGCCATCTACATATCCATGGAAATATCTGCGCCGCCATCTGTATAAACATGGAATTATCTACACGGTCATCTGTGTATAGATGGAAATATCACCACCGCCATCTGTACAAACATGGAAATATCTGCACCGCTATCTGTATAAACATGGAAATATCTTCACCGCTATCTCTATAAACATGGAAATATTTACACCGTCATCTCTATAAACATGGAAATACCTATACAGTCATCTGTGTAAACTTGGAAATATCTAAGCCACCATCTGTATAAACATGGAAATATCTACAATGCCATCTGTATACACATGGAAATACCTACACGGCAATCTGTGTATAGATGGAGACATCAACACCGCCATCTGCACAAATTTGGAAATATCTACACTGCTATCTCAATAAACATAGAAATATCTACACTGCGGTCTGTATAAACATGGAAATATCTACACCGGTATCTGTATAAACATGGAAATATCTGCACCATGATCTGTATAAACATGGAAACATATACACCGCTATCTGTATTAACATGGAAATATCTGCACCGCTATCTCTATAAACATGGAAATATCTACAAAGACATCTGTATAAACATGGAAATAACTACACAGTCATGTGTAGGAACATTTAAATATCTACATTGCCTTCTGTATAAACATAGAAATATCTACACAGGCCTCTGTATAAATATGGAAATATCTGCATAGGCATCTGTGTAAACCTGGAAATATCTGCACCGCTATCTGTATAAACATGGAAATACCTACACCGCTGTCTCTATAAACATGGAAATATGTCCACCGCTATGTGGATAAACATGGAAATATCTCCACTGCTCTCTGTATAAACATGGAAATACCTCCACCGTTATCTGTATAAACATGGAAATATCTACAGCGCCATCTCTATAAACATTGAAAAATCTACACTGCCATCTGTAAAAACATGGAAATATCTACACAGTCATCTGAATAAACATGGAAATATCTACACCACCATCTGTATAAACATGGAAATACCTACAATACCATCTGTATACACGTGGAAATATCTACACAGACATCTGTATAAACATGGAAATATCTACACGGCCATCTGTATAAACATGGAATTATCTACACTGCCATCTGTAGAAAGATGGAAATTTCTACACTGCTATCTCTATAAATATGGAAATATCTACGCCGCCATCTCTATAAACATGAAAATATGTATACTGCCATCTCCATAAAGATGGAAGTATCGACTCCGCCATGTGTATAAACACGGAAATATCTACACCACCATCTGTGTAAACATGGAAATATCTACACCGCTAACTGTATAAACATGGAAATATCTACTCCGCAATCTGCATGTCCATGGAAATATCTATGCCGCCATCTGTTCAAACATGGAAATATCTACAAAGCTATCTCTATAAACATGGAAATATCTGCAATGCCATCTGTAAAAACATGGAAATACCTATACAGTCATCTGTATAAACATGGAAATATCTACAATGCCATCTTTATACACATGGAAATATCTACACAGCCATCTGTATAAACATGTAAATATCTACACTACTATCTCTATATACATCGAAATATCTGCACCGCTATCTGTATAAACATGGAAATACCTACACCGCTGTCTCTATAAACATGGAAATATGTACACCGCTATGTGTGTAAAAATGGAAATATCTCCACTGCTGTCTGTAAAAACATGGAAATACCTACACCGTGATCTGTATAAACATGGAAATATCTACACCGCTATCTGTATAAACATGGAAATATCTACACAGCTATCTCTATAAACATGGAAATACCTACACCACCATCTGTATAAACATGGAAATATCTACACCACCATCTGTATAAACATGGAAATATCTACAATGCCATCTGTATACACATGAAAATACCTACACGGCAATCAGTGTATAGATGGAAACACAAACAACGCCATCTGTACAAACATGGAAATATCTACACGGCTATCTCTATAAACATGGAAATATCTACACTGCGGTCTGTATAAACATAGAAATATCTACACAGCCCTCTGTATAAATATGGAGATATCTGCATAGGCGTCTGTATGAACATGGAAATATCTGCACCGCTATCTGTATAAACATGGAAATACCTACACCGCTGTCTCTATAAACATGGAAATATGTACACCGCTATGTGTATAAACATGGAAATATCTCCACTGCTGTCTGTATAAACATGGAAATATCTCCACTGTTATCTGTATAAACATGGAAATATCTGCAGCGCCATGTCTATAAACATTGAAATATCTACACTGCCATCTGTAAAAACATGGAAATATTTACACAGTCATCTGAATAAACATGGAAATATCTACACCACCATCTGTATAAACATGGAAATACCTACAATACCATCTGTATACACATGGAAATATCTACACAGACATCTGTATAAATATGGAAATATCTACACGGCCATCTGTATAAACATGGAAATATCTACACTGCCATCTGTAGAAAGATGGAAATATCTACACCGCTATCTCTATAAATATGGAAATATCTACACCACCATCTCTATAAACATGAAAATATCTACACTGCCATCTCCATAAAGATGGAAGTATCTACTCCGCCATGTGTATAAACACGGAAATATCTACACCACCATCTGTGTAAACATGGAAATATCTACACCGATATCTGTAAAAACATGGAAATATCTACACCGCTATCTGTATAAACTTGGAAATATCTACACCGCGATCTGTATAAACATGGAAATATCTACACCGCGATCTGTATAAACATGGAAATATCTACACCGCTATATGAATAAACATGGATATATCTACACAGCAATCTCTATAAGCATGGAAATATCTTCACCGCCATCTGAATAAACATGGAAATACCTACAAAGTCATCTGTATAAACATGGAAATATCTACACAGCCATTTGTATAAACATGGAAATATCTACACAGCCATCTGTATATACATGGAAATATCTACACCGCTATCTGTATAAACATGGAAATAACTACACCGCCATCTGCATGTCCATGGAAATATCTACGCCGCCATCTGTATAAACATGGAAATATCTACACGGCCATCTGTGTATAGATGGAAATATCAACACCGCCATCTGCACAAACATGGAAGTATCTACACCGCTATCTCTATAAACATGGAAATATCTGCACTGCCATCTGTAAAAACATGGAAATACCTATAGAGTCATCTCTGTAAACATGGAAATATCTACAATGCCATCTGTATACACATGGAAATATCTACACAGCCATCTGTATAAACATGTAAATACACTGCTATCTCTATAGACATGGAAATATCTACACCACCATCTCTATGAACATGAAAATATCTACACTGCCATCTCCATAAACATGGAACTTAGAAATCCGCCATCTGTATAAACATGGAAACACCTCCACCGCCAACTGTGTGAATCAGGAAATATCTACAATGCCATCTGTGTAAAGATATAAATACCTGCACCGTGAGCTGTATAAACATGGAAATATCTACATCGCTATCTGTATAAACGTGGAAATACCAACACCGCTATCGGTATAAACATGGAAATATCTACAATGCCAACTATATAAACATGGAAATATCTACAACGCTATGTCTATAAACATGGAAATACCTACACCGCTATCTCTATAAGCATGGAAATATCCACACCGCCATCTGCATATCCATGGAAATATCTACAACGCCATCTGTATAAAGATGGAAATATCTACACGGCAATCTGTGTACAGATGGAAATATCAAAACCGCCATCTGTACAAACATGGAATTATCTACACCGCTATCTGTATAAACATAGAAATACCTACACTGCAGTCTGTATAAACATGGAAATATCTACACCGTTATCTGTATAAACATGGAAATATCTACACCACGATCTGTATAAACATGGAAATATTTACACCGATATCTGTATAAACCTGGAAATATCTACACTGCTATCTCTATAAATATGGAAATATCTACACCGCCATCTGTATAAACATGGAAATAACTACACAGTCATGTGTAGGAACATGGAAGTATCAACACCAACGTTTGTATAAAGATGGAAATATCTACAACGTTATCCGTATAAACATGGAAATATATACACAGTGATCTGTATAAACATGGAAATATGTACAGCACTCTCTGAATAAAGATGGAAATATCTACACTGCTATCTGTAAAAGCATGGAAATATCTACACCACTATCTGTATAAAGATGGAAATATTTACACAGCTATCTCAATAAACATGGAAATATCTACACCGCTATCTCTATAAATATGGAAATATCTACACCGCCATCTGTATTAACATGCAAATATCTACACAGTCATCTGTATAAAACTGGAAATATCTACTCTGTCATCTATATAAGCATGGAAATATCTTCAGAGAAATCTGTATAAACATGGAAATATCGGCACAGCCATCTGTATAAACATGGAAATATCTACAACGCTATCTGTATAAACATGGAAATATATACACCGCTATGTGTATTGACTTGGAAATATCTCCATTGCTATCTGAACAAACATAGACATATCTCCACCGCAATCTGTATAAACTTGAAAATATCTACACCGCTATCTCTATAAAAATGGAAATATCTGCACTGCCATCTGTAAAAACATGGAAATACCTATACAGTCATCTGTGTAAACATGGAAATATCTACAATGCCATCTGTATAAGCATGTAAATATCTACACTGCTATCTCTATAAACTTGGAAATATCTACACCGCCATCTCTATTAACTTGAAAATATCTACACTGCCATCTCCATAAACATGGAACTAACTACTCCGCCATCTGTATAAACATGGAAACATCTTCACCGCCATCTGTGTGAATAAGGAAATATCTACAATGCCATCTGTATAAAGATATAAATATCGGCACCGCGAGCTGTATAAACATGGAAATATCTACATCGCTATCTGTATAAATGTGGAAATACCAACACCGCTATCGGTATAAACATGGAAATATCTACACCGCCATCTCTATAAACATGGAAATATCTACACCGCGATCTGTATAAACATGGAAATATCTACACCGCTATCTGTATAAACATGGAAATATCTACACAGCTATCTCTATAAACATGGAAATACATACACCGCCATCTGTATAAAGAATGGAAATACCTACAAAGTCATCTGTATAAACATGGAAATATCTACACAGCCATCTGTATAAACATGGAAATATCTACACAGCCATCTGTATATACATGGAAATATCTACACCGCTATCCGTATAAACATGGAAATAACTACACCACTATTTGTATAAACAAGGAAATATCTACACCGCTATCTGTATAAACATGGAAATATCTTCACTGCTATATCTATAAACATCGAAATATCTACACTGCCATCTGTATAAACTTGGAAATACTTACAAAGTTAACTGTATAAACATGGAAATATCTACACCGCCATATGTATAAACATGGAAATATCTACACAGCCATGTGTATATACATGGAAATATCTGCACCGCTATCTATATAATCATGGAAATATCTGCACCGCTATCTCTATAAACATGGAAATATCTACAAAGACATCTGTATAAACATGGAAATAACTACACAGTCATGTGTAGGAACATTTAAATATCTACACTGCCATCTGTATAAACATAGAAATATCTACACTGCCCTCTGTATAAATATGGAAATATCTGCATAGGCATCTGTATAAACATGGAAATATCTGCACCGCCATCTGTATAAACATGGAAATACCTACACTGCTGTCTCTATAAACATGGAAATATGTACACCGCTATTTGAATAAACATGGAAATATCTCCACTGCTCTCTGTATAAACATGGAAATATCTCCACCGTTATCTGTATAAACATGGAAATATCTACAGCGCCATCTCTATAAACACTGAAATATCTACACTGCCATGTGTAAAAACTTGGAAATATCTACACAGTCATCTGAATAAACATGGAAATATCTACACCACCATCTGTATAAACATGGAAATACCTACAATACCATCTGTATACACATGGAAATATCTACACAGACATCTGTATAAATATGGAAATAGCCACACCGCCATCTGTATAAACATGGAAATATCTACACTGCCATCTGTAGAAAGATGGAAATATCTACACCGCTATCTCTATAAATATGGAAATACCTACACCGCCATCTCTATAAACATGAAAATATCTACACTGCCATCTCCATAAAGATAGAAGTATCTACTCCGCCATGTGTATAAACACGGAAATATCTACACCACCATCTGTGTAAACATGGAAATATCTACACCGCCATCTGCATGTCCATGGAAATATCTACGCCGCCATCTGTATAAACATGGAAATATCTACACGGCCATCTGTGTATAGATGGAAAAATCAACACCGCCATCTGTACAAACATGGAAATATCTACAGCGCTATCTCTATAAACATGGAAATATCTGCACTGCCATCTGTAAAAACATGGAAATACCTATACACTCATCTGTATAAACATGGAAATATCTACAATGCCATCTGTATACACATGGAAATATCTACACAGCCATCTGTATAAACGTAAATATCTACACTGCCATCTCCATAAACCTGGAACTAACTACTCCGACATCTGTATAAACATGGAAACATCTACACCGCCATCTGTGTGAATAAGGAAATATCTACAATGCCATCTGTATAAAGATATAAATATCTGCACCGCGAGCTGTATAAACATGGAAATATCTACATCGCTATGTCTATAAACATGGAAATACCTACACCGCTATCTCTATAAACATGGAAATATCTACACCGCTATCTGTATAAACATGGAAATATCTACACCACTATCTGTATAAACATCGAAATATCTACACCGCGATCTGTATAAACATGGAAATATCTACACCGCGATCTTTATAACCATGGAAATATGTTCACCCTGATCTGTATAAACATGGAAATATTTACACCGCTATCTATATAAACATGGTAATATCTACACCACCATCTATATAAACATAGAAATATCTACGCCGCCATCTGTATTAACATGGAAATATCTACAATGCCATCTGTAGAAAGATGGAAATATCTACACCGCAATCTGTGTAAACATGGAAATATCTACACCGATAGCTGTAAAAACATGGAAATATCTACACCGCTATCTGTATAAACATGGAAATATCTACACCGCGATCTGCATAAACATGGAAATATCTACACCGCGATCTGTATAAACATGGAAATATCTACACCGCTAGATCTATAAACATGGAAATACCTACACCGCCATCTGTATAAACATGGAAATACCTACAAAGTCATCAGTATAAATATGGCAATATCTACACAGCCATCTGTATAAAATGGAAATATCTACACAGCCGTCTGTATATACATGCAAATATCTACACCACGATCTGCATAAACATGGAAATATATACAGCGCTATCTGTATAAACATGGAAATATCTGCACCGCTATCTCTATATACATGGAAATACGTACAAAGCCATCTGTATAAAGATGGAAATACCTACACAGTCATGTGTAGGAACATGGAAATATCTACACTGCCATCTGTATAAACATAGAAATATCTACACAGCCCTCTGTATAAATATGGAAATATCTGCATAAGCATCTCTGTAAACATGGAAATATCTGCAACGCTATCTGTATAAACATGGAAATACCTACACCGCTGTCTCTATAAACATGGAAATATGTACACCTCTATGTGTATAAACATGGAAATATCTCCACTTCTGTCTGTATAAACATGGAAATATCTCCAAGGTTATCTGTTTAAACATGGAAATATCTACAGCGCCATCTCTATAAACATTGAAATGTCTACACTGCCATCTGTAAAAACATGGAAATATCTACACAGTCATCTGAATAAACATGGAAATATCTACACCACCATCAGTATATACATGGAAATACCTACAATACCATCTGTATACACATGTAAATATCTACACAGACATATGTATAAATATGGAAATATCTCACACTGCCATCTGTATAAACATGGAAATATCTACACTGCCATCTGTAGAAAGATGGAAATATGTACACCGCTATCTCTGTAAATATGTAAATATCTACACCGCCATCTCTATAAACATGAAATTATCTACACTGCCATCTCCATAAAGATCGAAGTATGTACTCCGCCATGTGTATAAACACGGAAATATCTACACCACCATCTGTGTAAACATGGAAATATCTACACTGCTATCTGTACAAACATGGAAATATCTGCACCGCTATCTGTATAAACATGGAAATATCTACACCGCGGTCTGTATAAACATGGAAATATCTACACCGCTATCTGTATAAACATGGAAATATCTACACCGCTATCTCTATAAACATGGAAATATCTACACCGTGATCTGTATGAACATGGAAATATTTACACCACGATCTGTATAAACATGGAAACTTCTACACCGCTATCTGTATAAACATGGAAATATCTACACCGCCATCTGTATAAACATGTAAATATCTACACAGACATATGTATAAATATGGAAATATCTACACTGCCATCTGTATATACATGGAAATATCTACAATGCCATCTGTATACACATGGAAATCCCTACACGGCAATCTGTGTATACATGGAAACATCAACACCGCCATCTGTACAAACATGGAAATATCTACATTGCTATGTCAATAAACATGGAAATATCTACACTGCGGTCTGTATAAACATGGAAATATCTACACCGGTATCTGTATAAACATGGAAATAACTACACCGCTATTTGAATAAACAAGGAAATATCTACACCGCCATCTGTTTAAACATGGAAATATATTCACAGACATCTGTTTATACATGGGAATATCTACACCGCTATCTGTATAAACATGCTAATAACTACACCGCTATCTGTATAAATGTGGAAATATTTGCACCGCTATCCCTATAAACATGGTAATATCAACACCGTGATCTGTATAAACATGGAAATATCTACACCATGATCTGTATAAACATGGAAACATCTACACCGTGATCTGTATAAGCATGGAAATATCTACACCGCCATCTCTATAAACATGGAAAAATCAACACCGCTATCTCTATGAACATGGAAATATCTACACCGCCATCTGTATAAACATGGAAATATTTACAATGCTATCTGTATAAACATGGAAATATTTACACAGCTATCTCTATAAACATGGAAATATCTACACCGCCATCTGTATAAACATGGAAATACCTACAAAGTCATCTGTATAACAATGGAAATATATACACAGCCATCGGTATAAACCTTGAAATATCTACACAGCCATCTGTATATACATGGAAATATCTACACAGCCATCTGTATATACATGGAGATATCTACACCGCTATCTGTATAAACATGGAAATATCTACACCGCTATTTGTATAAACAAGGAAATGTCTACACCGTGATCTGTATAAACATGGAAATATGTACACCGCCATCTCTATAGACATGGAAATATCTACACCCCTATCTGTATAAACATGGAAATATCCACACCGCTATCTCTGTAAACGTGGAAAAATCAACAACGCTATCTCTATGAACATGGAAATATCTACACCACCATCTCTATAAACATGGAAATATCTACACCACGATCAGTATAAACATGGAAATGTCTACCCCGCTATCTGTATAAACATGGAAATATCTCCACTGCTATCTCTATAAACATGGAAATACCTACACCGCCATCTGTATAAACATGGAAATATCCACAATGCCATCTGTAGAAAGATGGAAATATCTACACCGCAATCTGTGTAAACATGGAAATATCTACACCGATATCTGTAAAAACATGGAATTATCTACACCCCTATCTGTATAAACATGGAAATATCCACACCGCTATCTCTATAAACGTGGAAAAATCAACACCGCTATCTCTATGAACATGGAAATATCTACACCGCCATCTGTATAAACATGGAAATATCTACACAGCCATCTGTATAAACCTGGAAATATCTACAAAGCCATGTCTATATACATGGAAATATCTACATCGCTATCTGTATAAACATGGAAATATCTACACCGCTCTTTGTATAAACAAGGTAATATCTACACCGTGATCTGTATAAACATGGAAATATCTACACCACCATCTCTATAAACATGGAAATATCTACACCCCTATCTGTATAAACATGGAAATATCCACACCGCTATCTCTATAAACATGGAAAAATCAACACCGCTATCTCTACGAACCTGGAAATATCTACACCGCCATCTGTATAATCATGGAAATATTTACAATGCCATCTGTATACACATGGAAATATCTACACAGACATCTGTATAAACATGTAAATATCTGAACTGCTATTTCTATAAACATGGAAATATCTACACCGTCATCTCTATAAACAGGAAAATATCTACACTGCCATCTCCATAAACATGGAACTAACTACTTCGCCATCTGTATAAACATGGAAACATCTACACCCCCATCTGTGTGAATAAGGAAGTATCTACAATGCCATCTGTATAAAGATATAAATATCTGCACCGCGAGCTCTATAAACATGGACATATCTACATCGCTATCTGTATAAACGTGGAAATACCAACACCGCTATCGGTATAAACATGGAAATATCTACAACGCCATCTATATAAACATGGATATATCTACACCGCTATGTCTATAAACCTGGAAATACCTACACCGCTATCTCTATAAACATGGAAATATCTACACCGCTATCTGTATAAACATGGAAATATCTACACCGCTATCTGTATAAACAAGGAAATATCTACACCGTGATCTGTATAAACATGGAAATATCTACACCGCTATCTGTATAAACATGGAAATATCTACATAGCTATCTCTATAAACATGGAAATATCTACACCGCCATCGGTAAAACATGGAAATACCTAAAAAGTCATCTGTAAAAACATGGAAATATCTACACAGCCATCTGTATAAACATGGAAATATCAACACAGCCATCTGTATATACAAAGAAATATCTACACCGCTATCTGTATAAACATGGAAATAACTACACCGCTATTTGTAAAAACAAGGAAATATCTACACCGTTATCTGTATAAACATGGAAATATCTACACTGCCATCTCTATAAACATGGAAATATCTACACCCCTATCTGTATAAACATGGAAATACCCACACTGCTATCTCTATAAACATGGAAAAATCAACACCGCTATCTCTATGAACATGGAAATATCTACTCCGCCATCTCTATAAACATGGAAATATCTACACCGCGATCAGTATAAACATGGAAATATCTACACCGCTATCTGTATAAACGTGGAAATATCTCCACTGCTATCTCTATAAACATCGAAATATCTCCACCGCCATCTGTATAAACATGGAAATACTTACAAAGTTATCTGTATAAACATGGAAATATCTACACCGCCATCTGTATAAACATGGAAATATCTACACAGCCATGTGTACATACATGGAAATATCTACACCGCTATCTATATAAACATGGAAATAACTACAACGCTATCTGTATAAACATGGAAATATCTACACCGCCATCGACATATCCATGGAAATATCTGCGCCGCCATCTGTACAAACATGGAAATATCTACAAAGTCATCTGTGTATAGATGGAAATATCAACAAAGCCGTCTGTACAAACATGGAAATATCTGCACCGCTATCTGTATAAACATGGAAATATCTACACCGCGGTCTGTAAAAACATGGAAATATCTACAATGCTATCTGTATAAGCATGGAAATATCTACACCCTGATCCGTATAATCATGGAAATATTTACACCGCTATCTGTATAAACGTGGAAATTTCTTCACCGTTATCTGTATAAATACGGAAATGTCTACACCGCTATCTCTATAAACATGGAAATATCTACACCGCCATCTGTATAAACATGGAAATATCTATACAGTCATCTGTATCAACATGGAAATATCTACAATGCCATCTGTATACACATGGAAATATCTACACAGCCATCTGTATAAACATGTAAATATCTACACTGCTATTTCTATAAATGTGGAAATATCTACACCGCCATCTCTATAAACATGAAAATATCTACACTGCCATCTCCATAAACACGGAATTAACTACTTCGCCATCTGTATAAACATGGAAACATCTACACCGCCATCTGTGTGAATAAGGAAGTATCTACAATGCCATCTGTATAAAGATATAAATATCTGCACCGCGAGCTCTATAAACATGGAAATATCTACATCCCTATCTGTATAAACGTGGAAATACCAACACCGCTATCGGTATAAACATGGAAATATCTACAACGCCATCTATATAAACATGGAAATATCTACACCGCTATGTCTATAAACCTGGAAATACCTACACCGCTATCTCTATCAACATGGAAATATCTACACCGCTATCTGTATAAACATGGAAATATCTACACCGCTATCTGTATAAACATGGAAATATCTACACAGCTATCTCTATAAACATGGAAATATCTACACCGCCATCGGTAAAACATGGAAATACCTACAAAGTCATCTGTAAAAACATGGAAATATCTACACAGCCATCTGTATAAACATGGAAATATCAACACAGCCATCTGTATATACATGGAAATATCTACACCGCTATCTGTATAAACATGGAAATAACTACAACGCTATTTGTATAAACAAGGAAATATCTACACCGTTATCTGTATAAACATGGAAATATCTACACCGCCATCTCTATAAACATGGAAATATCTACACCCCTATCTGTATAAACATGGAAATACCCACACCGCTATCTCTATAAACATGGAAAAATCAACACCGCTATCTCTATGAACATGGAAATATCAACACCGCCATCTCTATAAACATGGAAATATTTACACCGCGATCAGTATAAACATGGAAATATCTACACCGCTATCTGTATAAACATGGAAATATCTACACAGCCATGTGTACATACATGGAATTATCTACACCACTATCTATATAAACATGGAAATAACTACAACGCTATCTGTATAAACATGGAAATATCTACACCGCTATCTACATATCCATGGAAATATCTGCGCCGCCATCTGTACAAACATGGAAATATCTACACAGTCATCTGTGTATAGATGGAAATATCAACAAAGCCGTCTGTACAAACATGGAAATATCTGCACCGCTATCTGTATAAACATGGAAATATCTACACCGCGGTCTGTAAAAACATGGAAATATCTACACCGCTATCTGTATAAACATGGAAATATCTACACCGTGATCCATATAAACATGGAAATATTTACACCGCTATCTGTATAAAAGTGGAAATTTCTACACCGTTATCTGTATATATACGGAAATGTCTACACCGCTATCTCTATAAACATGGAAATATCTACACCACCATCTGTATAAACATGGAAATATCTACATCGCTATCTCTATAAACATGGAAATATCTGCACTGCCATCTGTAAAAACATGGAAATACCTGTACAGTCATCTGTATAAACATGGAAATATCTACAATGCCATCTGTATACACATGGAAATACCTACATTACCATCTGTAGAAAGATGGAAATATGTACACCGCTATCTCTATAAATATGGAAATATCTACACCGCCATCTCTATAAACATGAAAATATCTACACTGCCATCTCCATAAAGATGGAAGTATCTACTCCGCCTTGTGTATAAACACGGAAATATCTACACCACCAGCTGTGTAAACATGGAAATATCTACAACGCTATCTGTATAAACATAGAAATATCTACACCGCCATCTGCATGTCCATGGAAATATCTATGCCGCCATCTGTATAAACATGGAAATATCTACACGGCCATCTGTGTATAGATGGAAATATCAACACCGCCATCTGTACAAACATGGAAATATCTACATCGCTATCTCTATAAACATGGAAATATCTGCACTGCCATCTGTAAAAACATGGAAATACCTATACAGTCATCTGTATCAACATGGAAATATCTACAATGCCATCTGTATACACATGGAAATATCTACACAACCATCTGTATAAACATGTAAATATCTACACCGCTATGTCTATAAACCTGGAAATACCTACACCGCTATCTCCATAAACATGGAAATATCTACATCGCTATCTGTATAAACATGGAAATATCTACACCGCTATCTGTATAAACATGGAAATATCTACACCGTGATCTGTATAAACATGGAAATATCTACACCGCTATCTGTATAAACATGGAAATATCTACACAGCTATCTCTATAAACATGGAAATATCTACACCGCCATCAGTAAAACATGGAAATACCTACAAAGTCATCTGTAAAAACATGGAAATATCTACACAGCCATATGTATAAACTTGGAAATATCAACACAGCCATCTGTATATACATGGAAATATCTACACCGCTATCTGTATAAACATGGAAATAACTACACCGCTATTTGTATAAACAAGGAAATATCTACACCGTTATCTGTATAAACATGGAAATACCTACACCGCCATCTCTATAAACATGGAAATATCTACACCCCTATCTGAATAAACATGGAAATACCCACACCGCTATCTCTATAAACATGGAAAAATCAACACCGCTATCTCTATGAACATGGAAATATCTACACCGCCATCTCTATAAACATGGAAATATCTACACCGCGATCAGTATAAACATGGAAATATCTACACCGCTATCTGTATAAACATGGAAATATCTCCACTGCTATTTCTATAAACATCGAAATATCTACACCGCCATATGTATAAACATGGAAATACTTACAAAGTTATCTGTATAAACCTGGAAATATCTACACCGCCATTTTATAAACATGGAAATGTCTACAGAGCCATGTGTACATACATGGAAATATCTACACCACTATCTATATAAACATGGAAATAACTACAACGCTATCTGTATAAACATGGAAATATCTACACCGCCATCTACATATCCATGGAAATATCTGCGCCGCCATCTGTACAAACATGGAAATATCTACACAGTCATCTGTGTATAGATGGAAATATCAACAAAGACGTCTGTACAAACATGGAAATATCTGCACCGCTATCTGTATAAACATGGAAATATCTACACCGCGGTCTGTAAAAACATGGAAATATCTACACCGCTATCTGTATAAACATGGAAATATCTACACCGTGATCCGTATAAACATGGAAATATTTACACCGCTATCTGTACAAACGTGGAAATTTCTACACCTTTATCTGTATAAATACGGAAATGTCTACACCGCTATCTCTATAAACATGGAAATATCTAAACCGCCATCTGTATAAACATGGAAATACCTATAGAGTCATCTGTGTAAACATGGAAATATCTACACCACCATCTGTATAAACATGGAAATATCTACATCGCTATCTCTATAAACATGGAAATACCTGCACTGCCATCTGTAAAAACATGGAAATACCTGTACAGTCATCTGTATAAACATGGAAATATCTACAATGCCATCTGTATACACATGGAAATATCTACATTACCATCTGTAGAGAGATGGAAATATGTACACCGCTATCTCTATAAATATGGAAATATCTACACCGCCATCTCTATAAACATGAAAATATCTACACTGCCATCTCCATAAAGATGGAAGTATCTACTCCGCCTTGTGTATAAACACGGAAATATCTACACCACCAGCTGTGTAAACATGGAAATATCTACACCGCTATCTGTATAAACTTGGAAATATCTACACCGCCATCTGCATGTCCATGGAAATATCTATGCCGCCATCTGTATAAACATGGAAATATCTACACGGCCATCTGTGTATAGATGGAAATACCAACACCGCCATCTGTACAAACATGGAAATATCTACATCGCTATCTCTATAAACATGGAAATATCTGCACTGCCATCTGTAAAAACATGGAAATACCTTTACAGTCATCTGTATAAACATGGAAATATCTACAATGCCATCTGTATACACATGGAAATATCTACACAGCCATCTGTATAAACATGTAAATATCTACACTGCTATCTCTATAAACATGGAAATATCTATACCGCCATCTCTATAAACATGAAAATATCTACACTGCCAACTCCATAAACATGGAACTAACTACTTCGCCATCTGTATAAACATGGAAACATCTACACCGCCATCTGTGTGAATTAGGAAGTATCTACAATGCCATCTGTTTAAAGATATAAATATCTGCACCGCGAGCTGTATAAACATGGAAATATCTACATCGGTATCTGTATAAACGTGGAAATACCAACACCGCTATCGGTATAAACATGGAAATATCAACAACGCCATCTATATAAACATGGAAATATCTACACCACTATGTCTATACACATGGAAATACCTACACCGCTATCTCTATAAACATGGAAATATCTACACCGCTATCTGTATAAACATGGAAATATCTACACGGAGATCTGTATAACCATGGAAATATCTACACCGCGATCTGTATAAACATGGAAATATCTACACCGCGATCTGTATAAACATGGAAATACCTTCACCATGATCTGTATAAACATGGAAATATCTACACCGCTGTCTGTATAAACATGGTAATATCTACACCACCATCTATATAAACATGGAAATATCTACACCACCATCTGTATAAACATGGAAATATCTACAATGCCATCTGTAGAAAGATGGAAATATCTACACCGCAATCTGTGTAAACATGGAAATATCTACACCGATATTTGTAAAAACATGGAAATATCTACACCGCTATCTGTATAAACATGGAAATATCTACACCGCGATCTGTACAAACATGGAAATATGTACACCACAATCTGTATAAACATGGAAATATCTACACCGCTATCTGTATAAACATGGAAATATCTACACAGCTATCTCTATAAACAGGGAAATATCTACACCGCCATATGTATACACATGGAAATACCTACAAAGTCATCTGTATAAACATGGAAATATCTACAAAGCCCTCTGTATAAACATGGAAATATCTACACAGACATCTGTACATACATGGAAATATCTACACCGCTCTCTGTATAAACATGGAAATAACTACACCACTATTTGCATAAACAAGGAAATATCTACACCGTGATCTGTATAAACATGGAAATACCTTCACCGCTATCTCTATAAACATGGAAATATTTACACCGTCATCTCTGTATACATGGAAATACCTATACAGTCATCTGTGTAAACATGGAAATATCTACACCACCATCTGTATAAACATGGAAATATCTACAATGCCATCTGTATACACATGGAAATACCTACACGGCAATCTGTGTATAGATGGAAACATCAACACCGCCATCTGCACATACTTGGAAATATCTACACTGCTATCTCTATAAACATAGAAATATCTACACTCCGGTCTGTATAAACATGGAAATATCTACACCGGTATCTGTATAAACATGGAAATATCTACACCATGATTTATATAAACATGGGAATAACTTCACCGCTTTCAGTATAAACATGGAAATATCTACACCGCCATCTACATATCCGTAGAAGTATCTGTGCCACCATCTGTATAAACATGGAAATATCTACACCGTCATCTGTGTATAGATGGAAATATCAACAAAGCCATCTGTACAAACATGGAAATATCTGCACTGCTATCTGTAAAAAAATGGAAATAACTACACCGCGGTCTGTATAAACATGGAAATATCTACACCGTGATGTGTATAACCATGGTAATATCTACACCACCATCTATATAAACATGGAAATACCTACACCGCTATCTGTATAAACATGGAAATATCTACACCGCCATCTGTATAAACATGGAAATATCTACACAGCCATGTGTATATACATGGAAATATCTACACCGCTGTCTATATAAACATGGAAATAACTACACCGCTGTCTGTATAAACATAGAAATATCTACACCACCATCTACATATCCATGGAAATATCTCCGCCGCCATCTGTATAAACATGGAAATATCTACACAGTCATCTGTGTATAGATGGAAATATCAACACCGCCATCTGTACAAACATGTTAATATCTGCACCGCTATCTGAAAAAACATGGAAATATCTACACCGCTATCTCTATAAACATGGAAATATCTACACCGTGATCTGTATAAACATGGAAATATTTACAACCCTATCTGTGTAAACATGGAAATTTCTACACCGTTATCTGTATAAATGTGTAAATATCTTCACCGCTGTCTGTATAAACATGGAAATATCTACACCGCCATCTGTATAAACATGGAAATACCTATACAGTCATCTGTGTAAACATGGAAATATCTACACCACCATCTGTATAAACATGGAAATATCTACAATGCCATCTGTATACACATGGAAATACCTACACTGCAATCTGTGTATAGGTGGAAACATCAACACCGCCATCTGTACAAACATGGAAATATCTACACTGCTTTCTCAATAAACATGGAAATATCTACACTGCGGTCTGTATAAACATGGAAAAATCTACACCGGTATTTGCATAAACATGGAAACATCTACACCATGATCCGTATAAACATGGAATTATATACACCGCTATCTATATAAACATTAAAATATCTGCACCTCTATCTCTATAAACATGGAAATATCTACAAAGACGTCTGTATAAACATGGAAATACCTACACAGTCATGTGTAGGAACATTTAAATATCTACAATGCAATCTGTATACTTAGAAATATCTATACAGCCCTCTGTATAAATATGGAAATATCTGCATAGGCATCTGTGTAAACATGGAAATATCTGCACCGCTATCTGTATAAACATGGAAATACCTGCACCGCTGTCTCTATAAACATGGAAATATGTACACCGCTATGTGTATAAACATGGAAAAATCTCCACAGCTCTCTGTATAAACATGGAAATACCTGCACCGTTATCTGTATAAACATGGAAATATCTACAGCGCCATCTCTATAAACATTGAATATTCTACACTGCCATCTGTAAAAACATGGAAATATCTACACAGAGATCTGAATTAACATGGAAATATCTACACCACCATCTGTATAAACATGGAAATATCTACAATACCATCTGTATATACATAGAAATATCTACCCAGACATCTGTATAAATACGGAAATATCTACACCGCCAACTGTATAAACATGGAATTATCTACACTGCCATCTGTAGAAAGATTAAAATATCTACACCGCTATCTCTATAAACATGGAAATATCTACAATGCCATCTATGTAAACATGGAAATATCTACACAGCCATCTCTATAAACATGGAAATAGCTACACCGCTATCTGTATAATCGTGGAAATATCTACACAATCATGTGTACAAACATGGAAACATCTACACCTCCATCTATATAAACATGGACATATCTACACTGCCATCTGTATACACATGGAAATATCTACACAGCCATCTGTATAAACATGGAAATATCTACACCACTGTCTCTATAAACATGGAAATACCTACCCCGCTATGTGTATAAACATGGAAATATCTACACCGCTGTCTGTATAAACATGGAAATATCTCCACCGCCATCTGTATAAACATGGAAATATCTACACTGCTATCTGTATAAACCTGGAAATATCTACACCACCATCTGTATAAACACGGAAATACCTAACACGCTATCTCTATAAACAAGGAAATATCTACAATGCCATCTGTAGAAAGATGGAAATAACTACTATGCGATCTGTGTAAACATGGAAATATCTACACCGCTACCTGTATAAACGTGGAAATATCTACACCACTATCTGTATAAACATGGAAATATCTGCGCCGATATCTGTATAATCATGGAAATATCTATACTGCTATCTTTATATATATGGAAACATCTACACCACTATCTGTATAAACATGGAAATGTCTACACCGCTATCTGTATAAACATGGAAATACCTACATGGCTATCTCTATAAACATGGAAATATCTACGCCAGAATCTGTATTAACATGGAAATAACTACAGAGTCATCTGTATTAACTTGGAAATATCTACCCCACAATCTGTATAAACATGGAAATATCTCCACTGCCATCTGTATAAACATGGAAATATCTACACAGCCATCTCTATAAATATGGTAATAGCTACACCGGTATATGTATAAACATGGAAATAGCCACAACGCTATCTGTATAAACATGGAAATATCTTTCCCGCCATCTGTAAAAACATGGAAATATCTACACAGTCATTTGTATTAACATGGAAATATCTACACCTCCATCTGTATAAACGTGGAAATATCTACACTGCCATGTGTATACACATGGAAACATCTACACTACCATCTGTATAAACATGGAAATATCTACACCGCTATCTCTATAAACCTGGAAATACGTACACCGCTATCTGTAGAAGCATGGAAATACCTACACCGCTATCTGTTTAAACATGGAAACCTCTACACCACTATTTGTGTAAACATGGAAATATCACCACTGCTATCTGTATAAACATGGAAATATCTATACCATTATCTTTATAAACATGGAAATATCTCCATCGCTATCAGTATAAACATGGAAATATCTACTCTGCTATATGTATAAACATAGAAACAACTACACCGCTATCTGTATAAACATGGAAATATCTACATCGCCATCTGTATAAACGGGGAAATATCTACACATTCATCTGTATAAACATGGAAATATCTACACCACTTTCTGTATAAATATGGAAATATCTACACCGCTATCTCTATGAACTTGGAAATATCTACACCGCCAGCGGCATAAACATCTAAATATCTACACCGCCATCTTTATAAACATGGAAATATCTACACCGCCATCTGTATAAACATGGAAATATCAACACGGCCATCTGTATAATCATGGAAATATCCACACTGCCATCTGTGTGAACACGGAAATATCTACACCGCCATCTGTAAAAACGTGGAAATGTGTACACAGTCATCCGTATAAACATGTAAATATATACACCTCCATCAGTATAAACATTAAAATACCTACACCGCTGTCTCTATAAACATGGAAATACCAACACCGCTATCTGTGTAAAGATGCAAATATCTACACTGCTATCTGTATAAACATGGAAATACCTACACCGCTATATGTATAAACTTGGAAATATCTCCACCGCTATCTGTATAAACATGGAAATATTTGCACAGCTATCTGTTAAATATGGAAATATCTACACTGCCATCTGTATAAACATGGAAATATCTACACCGCTATCTGTATAAACATGGAAATATCTACACCGCCATCTGTATAAACATGGAAATATCTACACCGCTATCTCTATAAACATGGCAATATCCACACCGCCATCTGTAAAAACATGGAAATATCTACACAGTCATCGGTATAAACATGGAAATATCTACACCACCATCTGTATAAACATGGAAATATCTACAACGGCATTTGTATAAAGATGTAAATAACTACTCCGTGAGCTGTACAAACATGGTAATATCTACACCCCTATCTTTATAAACATGGAAATATCTACACCGCTGTCTCTAAAAACATGGAAACATATACACCGCCATCTGTATAAACATGGAAATACCTACACCGACATATACATAAACAAGGAAATATCTACACCGTCATCTGTATAAACATAGAAATGCCTACACGGCCATCTGTAGAAAGATGGAAATATCTACACCGCGACCTGTGTAAACATGGAAATATCTACACCGCCATCTGCATGTCCATGGAAATATCTACGCCGCCATCTGTATAAACATGGAAATATCTACACAGCCATCTGTGTATAGATGGAAATATCAACACCGCCATCTGTACAAACATGGAAATATCTACACCGCTATCTCTATAAACATGGAAATATCTGCTCTGCCATCTGTAAAAACATGGAAATAGCTATACAGTCATCTGTATAAACATGGAAATATCTACAATGCCATCTGTATACACATGGAAATATCTACACAGCCATCTGTATAAACATGTACATATCTACACTGCTATCTCCATAAACATGGAAATATCTACACCGCCATCTCTATAAACATGAAAATATCTACACTGCCATCTCCATAAACATGGAACTAACTACTCCGCCATCTGTATAAACATGGAAACATCTACACCGCCATCTGTGTGAAGAAGGAAATATCTACAATGCCATCTGTATAAAGATATAAATATCTGCACCGCGAGCTGTATGAACATGGAAATATCTACATCGCTATCTATATAAACGTGGAAATATCAACACCGCTATCGGGATAAACATGGAAATATCTACAACGCCATCTATATAAACATGGAAATATCTACACCGCTATGTTTATAAACATGGAAATACCTACACCGCTATCTCTATAAACGTGGAAATATCTTCACCGCTATCTGTATAAACATGGAAATATCTACACCGCTATCTGTATAAACATGGAAATATCTACATCGCGGTCTGTATAAACATGGAAATATCTACACCGCAATCTCTATAAACATGGAAATATCTTCACCTCGATCTGTATAAACATGGAAATATCTTCACCACGATCTGCATAAACATGGAAATATCTACACCGCTATCTGTATAAACATGGTAATATCTACACCACCATCTATATAAACATGGAAATATCTACACCGCCATCTATATAAACATGGAAATATCTACAATGCCATCTGTAGAAAGATGGAAATATCTACACCGCAATCTGTGTAAATATGGAAATATCTACACCGATATCTGTAAAAACATGGAAATATCTACACCGCCATCTGTATAAACATGGAAATATCTACACCGTGATCTGTATAAACATGGAAATATCTACAGCGCCATCTCTATAAACATTGAAATATTTACACTGCCATCTGTAAAAACATGGAAATATCTACAGAGTCATCTGAAAAAACATGGAAATATCTACACCACCATCTGTATAAACATGGAAATACCTACAATACCATCAGTATACACAAGGAAATATCTACACAGACATCTGTATAAATATGGAAATATCTACACAGACATCTGTATAAATATGGAAATATCTACACCGCCATCTGTATAAACATGGAAATATCTACACTGCCATCTGTAGAAAGATGGAAATATCTACACCGCTATCTCTATAAATATGGAAATATCTACACCGCCATCTCTATAAACATGAAAATATCTACACTGCCATCTCCATAAAGGTGTAGGTATCTACTCCGCCATGTGTATAAACACGGAAATATCTACACCACCATCTGTGTAA
Source organism: Pan troglodytes (assembly GCF_028858775.2). Lineage (NCBI taxonomy): Eukaryota > Metazoa > Chordata > Mammalia > Primates > Hominidae > Pan > Pan troglodytes. The sequence goes on from NC_072411.2 coordinate 7,718,288, forward strand.
ACATGGAAATCTCTACACCGCTGTCTGTATAAACATGGAAATATCTACACCGCCATCTGCATGTCCATGGAAATATCTACGCCGCCATCTGTATAAACATGGAAATATCTACACGGCCATCTGTGTATAGATGGAAATATCAACACCGCCATCTGTACAAACATGGAAATATCTACACCGCTATCTCTATAAACATGGAAATATCTGCTCTGCCATCTGTAAGAACATGGAAATACCTATACAGTCATCTGTATAAACATGGAAATATCTACAATGCCATCTGTATACACATGGAAATATCTACACAGCCATCTGTATAAACATGTACATATCTACACTGCTATCTCTATAAACATGGAAACATCTACAACGCCATCTCTATAAACATTAAAATATCTACACTGCCATCTCCATAAACATGGAACTAACTAATCCGCCATCTGTATAAACATGGAAACATCTACACCGCCATCTGTGTGAATAAGGAAATATCTACAATGCCATCTGTATAAAGATATAAATATCTGCACCGCGAGCTGTATAAACATGGAAATATCTCCACCGCTATCTGTATAAACATGGAAATATCTACACCGCGATCTGTATAAACATGGAAATATCTACACCGCGATCTGTATAAACATGGAAATATCTTCACCTCGATCTGTATAAACATGGAAATATCTTCACCACGATCTGTATAAACATGTAAATATCTACACCGCTATCTGTATAAACATGGTAATACCTACACCACCATCTATATAAACATGGAAATATCTACACCGCCATCTGTATAAACATGGAAATATCTACAATGCCATCTGTAGAAAGATGGAAATATCTACACCGCAATCTGTGTAAACATGGAAATATCTACACCGATATTTGTAAAAACATGGAAATATCTACACCGCCTTCTGTATAAACATGGAAATATCTACACCGCGATCTGTATAAACATGGAAATATCTACAGCGCCATCTCTATAAACATTGAAATATCTACACTGCCATCTGTAAAAACCTGGAAATATCTACACAGTCATCTGAATAAACATGGAAATATCTACACCACCATCTGTATAAACATGGAAATACCTTCAATACCATCAGTATACACATGGAAATATCTACACAGACATCTGTATAAATATGGAAATATCTACACCGCCATCTGTATAAACATGGAAATATCTACACTGCCATCTGTAGAAACATGGAAATATCTACACCGCTATCTCTATAAATATGGAAATATCTACACATCCATCTCTATGAAAAAGGATATATCTACACCGCCATCTCTATACACATGGAAATATGTACACCACGATCAGTATAAACATGGAAATATCTACACCGATATCTGTATAAACATGGAAATATCTCCACTGCTATCTCTATAAACATCGAAATATCTACACCGCCATCTGTATAAACATGGAAATACTTACAAAGTTACCTGTATAAACATGGAAATATCTACACCGCCCTCTGTATAAACATGGAAATATCTACAAAGCCATGTGTATATACATGGAAATATCTACAGCGCTATCTATATAAACATGGAAATATCTACACCTCTATCTGTACAAAAATGGAAATATCTACACCGCCATCTACATATCCATGTAAATATCTGCGCCGCCATCTGTATAAACATGGAAATATCTACACGGTCATCTGTGTAGATGGAAATATCAACACCGCCATCTGTACAAACATGGAAATATCTGCACCGCAATCTGTATAAACATGGAAATATCTACACAGCCCTCTGTATAAATATGGAAATATCTGCATAGGCATCTGTGTAAACATGGAAATATCTGCACCGCTATCTGTATAAACATGGAAATACCTACACCGCTGTCTCTATAAACATGGAAATATGTACACCGCTAAGTGTATAAACATGGAAATATCTCCACTGCTCTCTGTATAAACATGGAAATATCTCCACCTTTATCTGTGTAAACATGGAAATATCTACAGCGTCATCTCTATATACATTGAAATATCTACACTGCCATCTGTAAAAACATGGAAATATCTACACAGTCATCTGAATAAACATGGAAATATCTACACCACCATCTGTATAAACATGGAAATACCTACAATACCATCTGTATACCCATGGAAATATCTACACAGACATCTATATAAATAAGGAAATATCTACACCGCCAGCTGTATAAACTTGGAAATATCTACACTGCCATCTGTAGAAAGATGGAAATATCTACACCGCTATCTCTATAAATATGGAAATATCTACACCGCCATCTCTAAAAACATGAAAATATCTACACTGCCATCTGCATAAAGAAGGAAGTATCTACTCCGCCATGTGTATAAACACGGAAACATCTACACCACCATCTGTGTAAACATGGAAATATCTACAGCGCTATCTGTATAAACATGGAAATATCTATACCGCTATGTCTATAAACATGGAAATACCTACACCGCTATCTCTATAAACATGGAAATATCTACACCGCTATCTGTATAAACATGGAAATATCTACACCGCTATCTGTATAAACATGGAAATATCTACACTGCGATCTGTATAAACATGGAAATATCTTCACCACGATCTGTATTTACATGGAAGTATCTACACCGCTATCTGTATAAACATGGTAATATCTACACCACCATCTATATAAACATGGAAATATGTACACCGCCATCTATATAAACATGGAAATATCTGCAATGCCATCTGTAGAAAGATGGAAATATCTACACCGCAATCTGTGTAAACATGGAAATATCTACACCGATATCTGTAAAAACATGGAAATATCTACACCGCGATCTGTATAAACATGGAAATATCTACACCGTGATCTGTATAAACATGGAAATATCTACTCCGCGATCTGTATAAACATGGAAATATCTACACCGCTATCTGTATAAACATGGAAATATCTACACAGCTATCTCTATAAACATGGAAATATCTACACCGCCATCTGTATAAACATGGAAATACCTACAAAGTCATCTGTATAATCATGGAAATATATACACAGACATGTGCATAAACATGGAAATATCTACACAGCCATCTGTATATACATGGAAATATCTACACCGCTATCTGTATAATCATGGAAATAACTACACCGCTATTTGTATAAACAAGCCAATATCTACACCGTGATCTGTTTAAACGTGGAAATATATACACCGCTATCTCTATAAACATGGAAATATCTACACCGTGATATGTATAAACATGGAAATATTTACACCGCTATCTGTATAAACATGGAAATTTCTACACCGTTATCTGTATAAATATGGAAATATCTACACCGCTATCTCTATAAACATGGAAATATCTACACCGCCATCTGTAAAAACATGGAAATACCTACACCGCCATATGTATAAACGTGGAAATAACTATACAGTCATCTGTGTAAACATGGAAATATCTACACCACCACTTGTATAAACATGGAAATATCTACAATGCCATCTGTATACACCTGGAAATACCTACACGACAATCTGTGTATACATGGAAACATCAACACCGCCATCTGTGCAAACATGGAAATATGTACACTGCTATCTCTATAAACATTTAAATATCTACACTGCCATCTGTATAAACATAGAAATATCTAGACAGCCCTCTGTATAACTATGGAAATATCTGCATAGGCAGCTGTATAAACATGGAAATATCTGCACCGCTATCTGTATAAACATGGAAATACCTACACCGCTGTCTCTATAAACATGGAAATATGTACACTGCTATGTGTATAAACATGGAAATATCTCCACTGCTCTCTGTATAAACATGGAAATATCTCCACCGTTATCTGTATAAACATGGAAATATCTACAGCGCCATCTCTATAAACATTGAAATATCTACACTGACGTCTGTAAAAACATGGAAATATCTACACAGTCATCTGAATAAACATGGAAATATCTACACCACCATCTGTATAAACATGGAAATACCTACAATACCATCTGTATACACATGGAAATATCTACACAGACATCTGTACAAATATGGAAATATCTTCACCGCCATCTGTATAAACATGGAAATATCTACAACGCTACCTGTATAAACATGGAAATATCTCCACTGCTATCTCTATAAACATCGAAATATCTACAACGCCATCTGTATAAACATGGAAATACTTACAAAGTTATCTGTATAAACATGGAAATGTCTACATCGACATTTGCATAAACATGGAAATATCTACACAGCCATGTGTATATACATGGAAATATCTACACCGCTATATATATAAACATGGAAATAACTACACCGCTATCTGTATAAACATGGAAATATCTACACGGTCATCTGTGTATAGATGGAAATATCAACACCGCCATCTGTACAAACATGGAAATTTCTTCACCGCTATCTATATAAACATGGAAATATCTACACCGCTATCTGTATAAACATGGAAATATCTACACCGCGATCTGTATAAACATGGAAATATCTAAACCGTGATCTGTATAAACATGGAAATATCTACACCGCTATCTGTATAAACATGTAAATATCTACACAGCTATCTCTATAAACATGGAAATATCTACACCGCCATCTGTATAAACATGGAAATACCTACGAAGTCATCTGTATAAACATGGAAATATGTGCACAGCCATCTGTATAAACATGGAAATATCTACACAGCCATCTGTATATACATAGAAATATCTACACCAATATCTGAATAAACATGGAAATAACGACTCCGCTATTTGTATAAACAGGGAAATATCTACAACGTGATCTGTATATACATGGAAATATCTACACCGCCATCTCTATAAACATGGAAATATCTACACCCCTATCTCTATAAACATGGAAATATCCACAGCGCTATCTCTATAAACATGGAAAAATAAACACCGCTATCTCTATGAACATGGAAATATCTACACCGCCATCTTTATAAACATGGAAATATCTACACCACGCTCAGTATAAACATTGAAATATCTACACCGCTGTCTGTATAAACATGGAAATATCTCCACTGCTATCTCTATAAACATCGAAATATCTACACCGCCATCTGTATAAACATGGAAATATTTACAAAGTTATCTGTTTAAACATGGAAATATCTACACCGCCATCTGTATAAACATGGAAATATCTACACAGCCATGTGTATATACATGGAAATATCTACACCGCAATCTACATAAACATGGAAATAACTACACCACTATCTGAATAAACATGGACATATCTACACGGTCATCTGTGTATACATGGAAATATCAACACCGCCATCTGTACAAACATGGAAATATCTGCACCGCTATCTGTATAAACATGGAAATATCTACACCGCGGTCAGCATAAACATGGAAATATCTACACCACTATCTGTATAAACATGGAAATATCTACACCGCTATCTCTCTAAACGTGGAAATATCTACACCGTGATCTGTATAAACATGGAAATATTTACACCAATATCTGTATAAACATGGAAATTTCTACACCGCTATCTGTATAAATATGGAAATATCTACACCGCTATCTCTATAAACATGGAAATATCTACACCGCCATCTGTAAAAACATGGAAATACCTATACAATCTTCTCAGTAAACATGGAAATATGTACACCACCATCTGTATGAACATGGAAATATCTTCAATGCCATCTGTATAACATGGAAATACCTACACGGCAATCTGGGTATAGATGGAAACATCAACACCGCCAACTATACAAACATGGAAATATCTACACTGTTATCTCTATAAACATGGAAATATGTACACTGCGGTCTGTATAAACATGGAAATATCTACACCGGTATCTGTATAAACATGGAAATATCTACACCATGATCTGTATAAACATGGAAATATATACAACGCTATCTGTATAAAAATGGAAATATCTGCACCGCTATCTCTACAAGCATGGAAATATCTACAAAGCCATCTGTATAAACATGGAAATACCTACACAGTCATGTGTAGGAACATTTAAATATCTACACTGCCATCTGTATAAACCTAGAAATATCTACACAGCCCTCTGTATAAATATGGAAATAACTGCATAGACATCTGTGTAAACATGGAAATATCTGCACCGCTATCTGTATAAACATGGAAATACCTACACTGCTGTCTCTACAAACATGGAAATATGTACAGCGCTATGTGTATAAACATGGAAATATCTCCACTGCTCTCTGTATAAACATGGAAATATCTCCACCGTTATCTGTATAAACATGGAAATATCTGCAGCGCCATCTCTATAAACATTGAAATATCTACACTGCCAACTGTAAAAACATGGACATATCTACACCGCAAACTGTATAAACACGGAAATATCTACACCACCATCTGTATAAACATGGAAATAACTACAATGCCATGTGTATAAACATGGAAATATCTGCAGCGCCATCTCTATAAACATTGAAATATCTACACTGCCATCTGTAAAAACATGGACATATCTACACCCCAAACTGTATAAACATGGAAATATCTACACCACCATCTGTATAAACATGGAAATACCTACAATACCATCTGTATAGACATGGAAATATCTACACAGACATCTGTATAAATATGGAAGTATCTACACGGCCATCTGTATAAACATGGAAATATCTACACTGCCATCTGTAGAAAGATGGAAATATGTACACCGCTATCTCTATAAATATGGAAATATCTACAACGCCATCTCTATAAACATGAAAATATCTACACTGCCATCTCCATAAAGATGGAAGTATCTACTCCGCAATGTGTATAAACACGGAAATATCTACACCACCATCTGTGTAAACATGGAAATATCTACACCGCTATCTGTATAAACATGGAAATATCTACACCGCCATCTGTGTATAGATGGAAATATCAACACCGCCTTCTGTACAAACATAGAAATGTCTACATCGCTATCTCTATAAGCATGTAAATATCTGCAATGCCATCTGCAAAAACATGGAAATACCTATACAGTCATCTGTATAAACGTGGAAATATCTACAATGCCATCTGTATACCCATGGAAATATCTACACAGCCATCTGTATAAACATGTAAATATCTACACTCCTATCTCTATAAACATGGAAATATCTACACCGCCATCTCAATAAACATGAAAATATCTACACTGCCATCTCCATAAACATTTAAGTAACTACTCCGCCATCTGTATAAACATGGAAATATCTACACAGCCATCTGTGTGAATAAGGAAATATCTACAATGCCATCTGTATAAAGATATAAATATCTGCACCGCGAGCTGTATAAACATAGAAATATCTACATCGCTACCTGTATAAACATGGAAATACCAACACCGCTATCGGTATAAACATGGAAATATCTACAACGCCATCTATGTAAACATGGAACTATCTATACTGCTATGTCTATAAACATGGAATTACCTACACCGCTATCTCTATAAACATGGAAATATCTACACCACTATCTGTATAAACATGGAATTATCTACACCGCTATCTGTATAAACATGGAAATATCTACACCGCGATCTGTGTAAACATGGAAATTTATACAGCGCTATCTGTATAAACATGGAAATATCTGCACCGCTATCTCTATAAACATGGATATATCTACAAAGCCATCTGTATAAACATGGAAATACCTACAGAGTCATGTGTTGGAACATGGAAATATCTACACTGCCATCTGTATAAACATAGAAACATCTTCACAGCCCTCTGAATAAATATGGAAATATCTGCAAAGGCATCTGTGTAAACATGGAAATATCTGCACCGCTATCTGTATAAACATGGAAATACCTACACCGCTGTCTCTATAAACATGGAAATATGTACACTGCTATGTGTATAAACATGGAAATATCTCTATTGCTGTCTGTATGAACATGGAAATATCTCCACCGTTATCTGTTTAAACATGGAAATATGTACAGCGCCATCTCTATAAACATTGAAATATCTACAATGCCATCTGTAAAAACATGGAAATATCTACACAGTCATCTGAATAAACATGGAAATATCTACACCACCATCTGTATAAACATGGAAATACCTACAATACCATCTGTATACACATGGAAATATCTACACAGACATCTGTATAAATATGGAAATATCTACACCGCCATCTGTATAAACATGGAAATATCTACACTGCCATCTGTAGAAACATGGAAATATCTACACCACTATCTCTATAAATATGGAAATATCTACACCGCCATCTCTATAAACATGAAAATATCTACACTGCCATCTCTATAAAGATGGAAGTATCTACTCCGCCATGTGTATAAACACGGAAATATCTACACCACCATCTGTGTAAACATGAAAATATCTACACCGCTATCTGTATAAACATGGAAATATCTACACCGCTATCTGTATAAACTTGGAAATAACTACACCGCGATCTGTATAAACATGGAAATATCTACACCGCGATCTGTATAAACATGGAAATATCTACACCGCTATATGAATAAACATGGAAATATCTACACCGCGATCTGTATAAACATGGTAATATCTACACCACCATCTATATAAACATGGAAATACCTACACCGCCATTTGTATAAACATGGAAATATCTACTCCGCAATCTGCATGTCCATGGAAATATCTATGCCGCCATCTGTTCAAACATGGAAATATCTACAAAGCTATCTCTATAAACATGGAAATATCTGCAATGCCATCTGTAAAAACATGGAAATACCTATACAGTCATCTGTATAAACATGGAAATATCTACAATGCCATCTTTATACACATGGAAATATCTACACAGCCATCTGTATAAACATGTAAATATCTACACTACTATCTCTATATACATCGAAATATCTACACCGCTATCGGTATAAACATGGAAATATCTACACCGATATCTCTATAAACATGGAAATATCTACACCGTGATCTGTATAAACATGGAAATATTTACACCGCTATCTGTATAAACATGGAAACTTCTACACCGTTATCTGTATAAATATGGAAATATCTACACCGCTATCTCAATAAATTTGGAAATATCTACACCACCATCTGTATAAACATGGAAATACCTATACAGTCATCTGTGTAAACATGGAAATATCTACACCACCATCTGTATAAACATGGAAATATCTACAATGCCATCTGTATACACATGAAAATACCTACACGGCAATCAGTGTATAGATGGAAACACAAACAACGCCATCTGTACAAACATGGAAATATCTACACGGCTATCTCTATAAACATGGAAATATCTACACTGCGGTCTGTATAAACATAGAAATATCTACACAGCCCTCTGTATAAATATGGAGATATCTGCATAGGCGTCTGTATGAACATGGAAATATCTGCACCGCTATCTGTATAAACATGGAAATACCTACACCGCTGTCTCTATAAACATGGAAATATGTACACCGCTATGTGTATAAACATGGAAATATCTCCACTGCTGTCTGTATAAACATGGAAATATCTCCACTGTTATCTGTATAAACATGGAAATATCTGCAGCGCCATGTCTATAAACATTGAAATATCTACACTGCCATCTGTAAAAACATGGAAATATTTACACAGTCATCTGAATAAACATGGAAATATCTACACCACCATCTGTATAAACATGGAAATACCTACAATACCATCTGTATACACATGGAAATATCTACACAGACATCTGTATAAATATGGAAATATCTACACGGCCATCTGTATAAACATGGAAATATCTACACTGCCATCTGTAGAAAGATGGAAATATCTACACCGCTATCTCTATAAATATGGAAATATCTACACCACCATCTCTATAAACATGAAAATATCTACACTGCCATCTCCATAAAGATGGAAGTATCTACTCCGCCATGTGTATAAACACGGAAATATCTACACCACCATCTGTGTAAACATGGAAATATCTACACCGATATCTGTAAAAACATGGAAATATCTACACCGCTATCTGTATAAACTTGGAAATATCTACACCGCGATCTGTATAAACATGGAAATATCTACACCGCGATCTGTATAAACATGGAAATATCTACACCGCTATATGAATAAACATGGATATATCTACACAGCAATCTCTATAAGCATGGAAATATCTTCACCGCCATCTGAATAAACATGGAAATACCTACAAAGTCATCTGTATAAACATGGAAATATCTACACAGCCATTTGTATAAACATGGAAATATCTACACAGCCATCTGTATATACATGGAAATATCTACACCGCTATCTGTATAAACATGGAAATAACTACACCGCCATCTGCATGTCCATGGAAATATCTACGCCGCCATCTGTATAAACATGGAAATATCTACACGGCCATCTGTGTATAGATGGAAATATCAACACCGCCATCTGCACAAACATGGAAGTATCTACACCGCTATCTCTATAAACATGGAAATATCTGCACTGCCATCTGTAAAAACATGGAAATACCTATAGAGTCATCTCTGTAAACATGGAAATATCTACAATGCCATCTGTATACACATGGAAATATCTACACAGCCATCTGTATAAACATGTAAATACACTGCTATCTCTATAGACATGGAAATATCTACACCACCATCTCTATGAACATGAAAATATCTACACTGCCATCTCCATAAACATGGAACTTAGAAATCCGCCATCTGTATAAACATGGAAACACCTCCACCGCCAACTGTGTGAATCAGGAAATATCTACAATGCCATCTGTGTAAAGATATAAATACCTGCACCGTGAGCTGTATAAACATGGAAATATCTACAATGCCAACTATATAAACATGGAAATATCTACAACGCTATGTCTATAAACATGGAAATACCTACACCGCTATCTCTATAAGCATGGAAATATCCACACCGCCATCTGCATATCCATGGAAATATCTACAACGCCATCTGTATAAAGATGGAAATATCTACACGGCAATCTGTGTACAGATGGAAATATCAAAACCGCCATCTGTACAAACATGGAATTATCTACACCGCTATCTGTATAAACATAGAAATACCTACACTGCAGTCTGTATAAACATGGAAATATCTACACCGTTATCTGTATAAACATGGAAATATCTACACCACGATCTGTATAAACATGGAAATATTTACACCGATATCTGTATAAACCTGGAAATATCTACACTGCTATCTCTATAAATATGGAAATATCTACACCGCCATCTGTATAAACATGGAAATAACTACACAGTCATGTGTAGGAACATGGAAGTATCAACACCAACGTTTGTATAAAGATGGAAATATCTACAACGTTATCTGTATAAACATGGAAATATATACACAGTGATCTGTATAAACATGGAAATATGTACAGCACTCTCTGAATAAAGATGGAAATATCTACACTGCTATCTGTAAAAGCATGGAAATATCTACACCACTATCTGTATAAAGATGGAAATATTTACACAGCTATCTCAATAAACATGGAAATATCTACACCGCTATCTCTATAAATATGGAAATATCTACACCGCCATCTGTATTAACATGCAAATATCTACACAGTCATCTGTATAAAACTGGAAATATCTACTCTGTCATCTATATAAGCATGGAAATATCTTCAGAGAAATCTGTATAAACATGGAAATATCGGCACAGCCATCTGTATAAACATGGAAATATCTACAACGCTATCTGTATAAACATGGAAATATATACACCGCTATGTGTATTGACTTGGAAATATCTCCATTGCTATCTGAACAAACATAGACATATCTCCACCGCAATCTGTATAAACTTGAAAATATCTACACCGCTATCTCTATAAAAATGGAAATATCTGCACTGCCATCTGTAAAAACATGGAAATACCTATACAGTCATCTGTGTAAACATGGAAATATCTACAATGCCATCTGTATAAGCATGTAAATATCTACACTGCTATCTCTATAAACTTGGAAATATCTACACCGCCATCTCTATTAACTTGAAAATATCTACACTGCCATCTCCATAAACATGGAACTAACTACTCCGCCATCTGTATAAACATGGAAACATCTTCACCGCCATCTGTGTGAATAAGGAAATATCTACAATGCCATCTGTATAAAGATATAAATATCGGCACCGCGAGCTGTATAAACATGGAAATATCTACATCGCTATCTGTATAAATGTGGAAATACCAACACCGCTATCGGTATAAACATGGAAATATCTACACCGCCATCTCTATAAACATGGAAATATCTACACCGCGATCTGTATAAACATGGAAATATCTACACCGCTATCTGTATAAACATGGAAATATCTACACAGCTATCTCTATAAACATGGAAATACATACACCGCCATCTGTATAAAGAATGGAAATACCTACAAAGTCATCTGTATAAACATGGAAATATCTACACAGCCATCTGTATAAACATGGAAATATCTACACAGCCATCTGTATATACATGGAAATATCTACACCGCTATCCGTATAAACATGGAAATAACTACACCACTATTTGTATAAACAAGGAAATATCTACACCGCTATCTGTATAAACATGGAAATATCTTCACTGCTATATCTATAAACATCGAAATATCTACACTGCCATCTGTATAAACTTGGAAATACTTACAAAGTTAACTGTATAAACATGGAAATATCTACACCGCCATATGTATAAACATGGAAATATCTACACAGCCATGTGTATATACATGGAAATATCTGCACCGCTATCTATATAATCATGGAAATATCTGCACCGCTATCTCTATAAACATGGAAATATCTACAAAGACATCTGTATAAACATGGAAATAACTACACAGTCATGTGTAGGAACATTTAAATATCTACACTGCCATCTGTATAAACATAGAAATATCTACACTGCCCTCTGTATAAATATGGAAATATCTGCATAGGCATCTGTATAAACATGGAAATATCTGCACCGCCATCTGTATAAACATGGAAATACCTACACTGCTGTCTCTATAAACATGGAAATATGTACACCGCTATTTGAATAAACATGGAAATATCTCCACTGCTCTCTGTATAAACATGGAAATATCTCCACCGTTATCTGTATAAACATGGAAATATCTACAGCGCCATCTCTATAAACACTGAAATATCTACACTGCCATGTGTAAAAACTTGGAAATATCTACACAGTCATCTGAATAAACATGGAAATATCTACACCACCATCTGTATAAACATGGAAATACCTACAATACCATCTGTATACACATGGAAATATCTACACAGACATCTGTATAAATATGGAAATATCCACACCGCCATCTGTATAAACATGGAAATATCTACACTGCCATCTGTAGAAAGATGGAAATATCTACACCGCTATCTCTATAAATATGGAAATACCTACACCGCCATCTCTATAAACATGAAAATATCTACACTGCCATCTCCATAAAGATAGAAGTATCTACTCCGCCATGTGTATAAACACGGAAATATCTACACCACCATCTGTGTAAACATGGAAATATCTACACCGCCATCTGCATGTCCATGGAAATATCTACGCCGCCATCTGTATAAACATGGAAATATCTACACGGCCATCTGTGTATAGATGGAAAAATCAACACCGCCATCTGTACAAACATGGAAATATCTACAGCGCTATCTCTATAAACATGGAAATATCTGCACTGCCATCTGTAAAACATGGAAATACCTATACACTCATCTGTATAAACATGGAAATATCTACAATGCCATCTGTATACACATGGAAATATCTACACAGCCATCTGTATAAACGTAAATATCTACACTGCCATCTCCATAAACCTGGAACTAACTACTCCGACATCTGTATAAACATGGAAACATCTACACCGCCATCTGTGTGAATAAGGAAATATCTACAATGCCATCTGTATAAAGATATAAATATCTGCACCGCGAGCTGTATAAACATGGAAATATCTACATCGCTATGTCTATAAACATGGAAATACCTACACCGCTATCTCTATAAACATGGAAATATCTACACCGCTATCTGTATAAACATGGAAATATCTACACCACTATCTGTATAAACATCGAAATATCTACACCGCGATCTGTATAAACATGGAAATATCTACACCGCGATCTTTATAACCATGGAAATATGTTCACCCTGATCTGTATAAACATGGAAATATTTACACCGCTATCTATATAAACATGGTAATATCTACACCACCATCTATATAAACATAGAAATATCTACGCCGCCATCTGTATTAACATGGAAATATCTACAATGCCATCTGTAGAAAGATGGAAATATCTACACCGCAATCTGTGTAAACATGGAAATATCTACACCGATAGCTGTAAAAACATGGAAATATCTACACCGCTATCTGTATAAACATGGAAATATCTACACCGCGATCTGCATAAACATGGAAATATCTACACCGCGATCTGTATAAACATGGAAATATCTACACCGCTAGATCTATAAACATGGAAATACCTACACCGCCATCTGTATAAACATGGAAATACCTACAAAGTCATCAGTATAAATATGGCAATATCTACACAGCCATCTGTATAAAATGGAAATATCTACACAGCCGTCTGTATATACATGCAAATATCTACACCACGATCTGCATAAACATGGAAATATATACAGCGCTATCTGTATAAACATGGAAATATCTGCACCGCTATCTCTATATACATGGAAATACGTACAAAGCCATCTGTATAAAGATGGAAATACCTACACAGTCATGTGTAGGAACATGGAAATATCTACACTGCCATCTGTATAAACATAGAAATATCTACACAGCCCTCTGTATAAATATGGAAATATCTGCATAAGCATCTCTGTAAACATGGAAATATCTGCAACGCTATCTGTATAAACATGGAAATACCTACACCGCTGTCTCTATAAACATGGAAATATGTACACCTCTATGTGTATAAACATGGAAATATCTCCACTTCTGTCTGTATAAACATGGAAATATCTCCAAGGTTATCTGTTTAAACATGGAAATATCTACAGCGCCATCTCTATAAACATTGAAATGTCTACACTGCCATCTGTAAAAACATGGAAATATCTACACAGTCATCTGAATAAACATGGAAATATCTACACCACCATCAGTATATACATGGAAATACCTACAATACCATCTGTATACACATGTAAATATCTACACAGACATATGTATAAATATGGAAATATCTCACACTGCCATCTGTATAAACATGGAAATATCTACACTGCCATCTGTAGAAAGATGGAAATATGTACACCGCTATCTCTGTAAATATGTAAATATCTACACCGCCATCTCTATAAACATGAAATTATCTACACTGCCATCTCCATAAAGATCGAAGTATGTACTCCGCCATGTGTATAAACACGGAAATATCTACACCACCATCTGTGTAAACATGGAAATATCTACACTGCTATCTGTACAAACATGGAAATATCTGCACCGCTATCTGTATAAACATGGAAATATCTACACCGCGGTCTGTATAAACATGGAAATATCTACACCGCTATCTGTATAAACATGGAAATATCTACACCGCTATCTCTATAAACATGGAAATATCTACACCGTGATCTGTATGAACATGGAAATATTTACACCACGATCTGTATAAACATGGAAACTTCTACACCGCTATCTGTATAAACATGGAAATATCTACACCGCCATCTGTATAAACATGTAAATATCTACACAGACATATGTATAAATATGGAAATATCTACACTGCCATCTGTATATACATGGAAATATCTACAATGCCATCTGTATACACATGGAAATCCCTACACGGCAATCTGTGTATACATGGAAACATCAACACCGCCATCTGTACAAACATGGAAATATCTACATTGCTATGTCAATAAACATGGAAATATCTACACTGCGGTCTGTATAAACATGGAAATATCTACACCGGTATCTGTATAAACATGGAAATAACTACACCGCTATTTGAATAAACAAGGAAATATCTACACCGCCATCTGTTTAAACATGGAAATATATTCACAGACATCTGTTTATACATGGGAATATCTACACCGCTATCTGTATAAACATGCTAATAACTACACCGCTATCTGTATAAATGTGGAAATATTTGCACCGCTATCCCTATAAACATGGTAATATCAACACCGTGATCTGTATAAACATGGAAATATCTACACCATGATCTGTATAAACATGGAAACATCTACACCGTGATCTGTATAAGCATGGAAATATCTACACCGCCATCTCTATAAACATGGAAAAATCAACACCGCTATCTCTATGAACATGGAAATATCTACACCGCCATCTGTATAAACATGGAAATATTTACAATGCTATCTGTATAAACATGGAAATATTTACACAGCTATCTCTATAAACATGGAAATATCTACACCGCCATCTGTATAAACATGGAAATACCTACAAAGTCATCTGTATAACAATGGAAATATCTACACAGCCATCGGTATAAACCTTGAAATATCTACACAGCCATCTGTATATACATGGAAATATCTACACAGCCATCTGTATATACATGGAGATATCTACACCGCTATCTGTATAAACATGGAAATATCTACACCGCTATTTGTATAAACAAGGAAATGTCTACACCGTGATCTGTATAAACATGGAAATATGTACACCGCCATCTCTATAGACATGGAAATATCTACACCCCTATCTGTATAAACATGGAAATATCCACACCGCTATCTCTGTAAACGTGGAAAAATCAACAACGCTATCTCTATGAACATGGAAATATCTACACCACCATCTCTATAAACATGGAAATATCTACACCACGATCAGTATAAACATGGAAATGTCTACCCCGCTATCTGTATAAACATGGAAATATCTCCACTGCTATCTCTATAAACATGGAAATACCTACACCGCCATCTGTATAAACATGGAAATATCCACAATGCCATCTGTAGAAAGATGGAAATATCTACACCGCAATCTGTGTAAACATGGAAATATCTACACCGATATCTGTAAAAACATGGAATTATCTACACCCCTATCTGTATAAACATGGAAATATCCACACCGCTATCTCTATAAACGTGGAAAAATCAACACCGCTATCTCTATGAACATGGAAATATCTACACCGCCATCTGTATAAACATGGAAATATCTACACAGCCATCTGTATAAACCTGGAAATATCTACAAAGCCATGTCTATATACATGGAAATATCTACATCGCTATCTGTATAAACATGGAAATATCTACACCGCTCTTTGTATAAACAAGGTAATATCTACACCGTGATCTGTATAAACATGGAAATATCTACACCACCATCTCTATAAACATGGAAATATCTACACCCCTATCTGTATAAACATGGAAATATCCACACCGCTATCTCTATAAACATGGAAAAATCAACACCGCTATCTCTACGAACCTGGAAATATCTACACCGCCATCTGTATAATCATGGAAATATTTACAATGCCATCTGTATACACATGGAAATATCTACACAGACATCTGTATAAACATGTAAATATCTGAACTGCTATTTCTATAAACATGGAAATATCTACACCGTCATCTCTATAAACAGGAAAATATCTACACTGCCATCTCCATAAACATGGAACTAACTACTTCGCCATCTGTATAAACATGGAAACATCTACACCCCCATCTGTGTGAATAAGGAAGTATCTACAATGCCATCTGTATAAAGATATAAATATCTGCACCGCGAGCTCTATAAACATGGACATATCTACATCGCTATCTGTATAAACGTGGAAATACCAACACCGCTATCGGTATAAACATGGAAATATCTACAACGCCATCTATATAAACATGGATATATCTACACCGCTATGTCTATAAACCTGGAAATACCTACACCGCTATCTCTATAAACATGGAAATATCTACACCGCTATCTGTATAAACATGGAAATATCTACACCGCTATCTGTATAAACAAGGAAATATCTACACCGTGATCTGTATAAACATGGAAATATCTACACCGCTATCTGTATAAACATGGAAATATCTACATAGCTATCTCTATAAACATGGAAATATCTACACCGCCATCGGTAAAACATGGAAATACCTAAAAAGTCATCTGTAAAAACATGGAAATATCTACACAGCCATCTGTATAAACATGGAAATATCAACACAGCCATCTGTATATACAAAGAAATATCTACACCGCTATCTGTATAAACATGGAAATAACTACACCGCTATTTGTAAAAACAAGGAAATATCTACACCGTTATCTGTATAAACATGGAAATATCTACACTGCCATCTCTATAAACATGGAAATATCTACACCCCTATCTGTATAAACATGGAAATACCCACACTGCTATCTCTATAAACATGGAAAAATCAACACCGCTATCTCTATGAACATGGAAATATCTACTCCGCCATCTCTATAAACATGGAAATATCTACACCGCGATCAGTATAAACATGGAAATATCTACACCGCTATCTGTATAAACGTGGAAATATCTCCACTGCTATCTCTATAAACATCGAAATATCTCCACCGCCATCTGTATAAACATGGAAATACTTACAAAGTTATCTGTATAAACATGGAAATATCTACACCGCCATCTGTATAAACATGGAAATATCTACACAGCCATGTGTACATACATGGAAATATCTACACCGCTATCTATATAAACATGGAAATAACTACAACGCTATCTGTATAAACATGGAAATATCTACACCGCCATCGACATATCCATGGAAATATCTGCGCCGCCATCTGTACAAACATGGAAATATCTACAAAGTCATCTGTGTATAGATGGAAATATCAACAAAGCCGTCTGTACAAACATGGAAATATCTGCACCGCTATCTGTATAAACATGGAAATATCTACACCGCGGTCTGTAAAAACATGGAAATATCTACAATGCTATCTGTATAAGCATGGAAATATCTACACCCTGATCCGTATAATCATGGAAATATTTACACCGCTGTCTGTATAAACGTGGAAATTTCTACACCGTTATCTGTATAAATACGGAAATGTCTACACCGCTATCTCTATAAACATGGAAATATCTACACCGCCATCTGTATAAACATGGAAATATCTATACAGTCATCTGTATCAACATGGAAATATCTACAATGCCATCTGTATACACATGGAAATATCTACACAGCCATCTGTATAAACATGTAAATATCTACACTGCTATTTCTATAAATGTGGAAATATCTACACCGCCATCTCTATAAACATGAAAATATCTACACTGCCATCTCCATAAACACGGAATTAACTACTTCGCCATCTGTATAAACATGGAAACATCTACACCGCCATCTGTGTGAATAAGGAAGTATCTACAATGCCATCTGTATAAAGATATAAATATCTGCACCGCGAGCTCTATAAACATGGAAATATCTACATCCCTATCTGTATAAACGTGGAAATACCAACACCGCTATCGGTATAAACATGGAAATATCTACAACGCCATCTATATAAACATGGAAATATCTACACCGCTATGTCTATAAACCTGGAAATACCTACACCGCTATCTCTATCAACATGGAAATATCTACACCGCTATCTGTATAAACATGGAAATATCTACACCGCTATCTGTATAAACATGGAAATATCTACACAGCTATCTCTATAAACATGGAAATATCTACACCGCCATCGGTAAAACATGGAAATACCTACAAAGTCATCTGTAAAAACATGGAAATATCTACACAGCCATCTGTATAAACATGGAAATATCAACACAGCCATCTGTATATACATGGAAATATCTACACCGCTATCTGTATAAACATGGAAATAACTACAACGCTATTTCTATAAACAAGGAAATATCTACACCGTTATCTGTATAAACATGGAAATATCTACACCGCCATCTCTATAAACATGGAAATATCTACACCCCTATCTGTATAAACATGGAAATACCCACACCGCTATCTCTATAAACATGGAAAAATCAACACCGCTATCTCTATGAACATGGAAATATCAACACCGCCATCTCTATAAACATGGAAATATTTACACCGCGATCAGTATAAACATGGAAATATCTACACCGCTATCTGTATAAACATGGAAATATCTACACAGCCATGTGTACATACATGGAATTATCTACACCACTATCTATATAAACATGGAAATAACTACAACGCTATCTGTATAAACATGGAAATATCTACACCGCCATCTACATATCCATGGAAATATCTGCGCCGCCATCTGTACAAACATGGAAATATCTACACAGTCATCTGTGTATAGATGGAAATATCAACAAAGCCGTCTGTACAAACATGGAAATATCTGCACCGCTATCTGTATAAACATGGAAATATCTACACCGCGGTCTGTAAAAACATGGAAATATCTACACCGCTATCTGTATAAACATGGAAATATCTACACCGTGATCCATATAAACATGGAAATATTTACACCGCTATCTGTATAAAAGTGGAAATTTCTACACCGTTATCTGTATATATACGGAAATGTCTACACCGCTATCTCTATAAACATGGAAATATCTACACCACCATCTGTATAAACATGGAAATATCTACATCGCTATCTCTATAAACATGGAAATATCTGCACTGCCATCTGTAAAAACATGGAAATACCTGTACAGTCATCTGTATAAACATGGAAATATCTACAATGCCATCTGTATACACATGGAAATATCTACATTACCATCTGTAGAAAGATGGAAATATGTACACCGCTATCTCTATAAATATGGAAATATCTACACCGCCATCTCTATAAACATGAAAATATCTACACTGCCATCTCCATAAAGATGGAAGTATCTACTCCGCCTTGTGTATAAACACGGAAATATCTACACCACCAGCTGTGTAAACATGGAAATATCTACAACGCTATCTGTATAAACATAGAAATATCTACACCGCCATCTGCATGTCCATGGAAATATCTATGCCGCCATCTGTATAAACATGGAAATATCTACACGGCCATCTGTGTATAGATGGAAATATCAACACCGCCATCTGTACAAACATGGAAATATCTACATCGCTATCTCTATAAACATGGAAATATCTGCACTGCCATCTGTAAAAACATGGAAATACCTATACAGTCATCTGTATCAACATGGAAATATCTACAATGCCATCTGTATACACATGGAAATATCTACACAGCCATCTGTATAAACATGTAAATATCTACACCGCTATGTCTATAAACCTGGAAATACCTACACCGCTATCTCCATAAACATGGAAATATCTACATCGCTATCTGTATAAACATGGAAATATCTACACCGCTATCTGTATAAACATGGAAATATCTACACCGTGATCTGTATAAACATGGAAATATCTACACCGCTATCTGTATAAACATGGAAATATCTACACAGCTATCTCTATAAACATGGAAATATCTACACCGCCATCAGTAAAACATGGAAATACCTACAAAGTCATCTGTAAAAACATGGAAATATCTACACAGCCATATGTATAAACTTGGAAATATCAACACAGCCATCTGTATATACATGGAAATATCTACACCGCTATCTGTATAAACATGGAAATAACTACACCGCTATTTGTATAAACAAGGAAATATCTACACCGTTATCTGTATAAACATGGAAATACCTACACCGCCATCTCTATAAACATGGAAATATCTACACCCCTATCTGAATAAACATGGAAATACCCACACCGCTATCTCTATAAACATGGAAAAATCAACACCGCTATCTCTATGAACATGGAAATATCTACACCGCCATCTCTATAAACATGGAAATATCTACACCGCGATCAGTATAAACATGGAAATATCTACACCGCTATCTGTATAAACATGGAAATATCTCCACTGCTATTTCTATAAACATCGAAATATCTACACCGCCATATGTATAAACATGGAAATACTTACAAAGTTATCTGTATAAACCTGGAAATATCTACACCGCCATTTTATAAACATGGAAATGTCTACAGAGCCATGTGTACATACATGGAAATATCTACACCACTATCTATATAAACATGGAAATAACTACAACGCTATCTGTATAAACATGGAAATATCTACACCGCCATCTACATATCCATGGAAATATCTGCGCCGCCATCTGTACAAACATGGAAATATCTACACAGTCATCTGTGTATAGATGGAAATATCAACAAAGACGTCTGTACAAACATGGAAATATCTGCACCGCTATCTGTATAAACATGGAAATATCTACACCGCGGTCTGTAAAAACATGGAAATATCTACACCGCTATCTGTATAAACATGGAAATATCTACACCGTGATCCGTATAAACATGGAAATATTTACACCGCTATCTGTACAAACGTGGAAATTTCTACACCTTTATCTGTATAAATACGGAAATGTCTACACCGCTATCTCTATAAACATGGAAATATCTAAACCGCCATCTGTATAAACATGGAAATACCTATAGAGTCATCTGTGTAAACATGGAAATATCTACACCACCATCTGTATAAACATGGAAATATCTACATCGCTATCTCTATAAACATGGAAATACCTGCACTGCCATCTGTAAAAACATGGAAATACCTGTACAGTCATCTGTATAAACATGGAAATATCTACAATGCCATCTGTATACACATGGAAATATCTACATTACCATCTGTAGAGAGATGGAAATATGTACACCGCTATCTCTATAAATATGGAAATATCTACACCGCCATCTCTATAAACATGAAAATATCTACACTGCCATCTCCATAAAGATGGAAGTATCTACTCCGCCTTGTGTATAAACACGGAAATATCTACACCACCAGCTGTGTAAACATGGAAATATCTACACCGCTATCTGTATAAACTTGGAAATATCTACACCGCCATCTGCATGTCCATGGAAATATCTATGCTGCCATCTGTATAAACATGGAAATATCTACACGGCCATCTGTGTATAGATGGAAATACCAACACCGCCATCTGTACAAACATGGAAATATCTACATCGCTATCTCTATAAACATGGAAATATCTGCACTGCCATCTGTAAAAACATGGAAATACCTTTACAGTCATCTGTATAAACATGGAAATATCTACAATGCCATCTGTATACACATGGAAATATCTACACAGCCATCTGTATAAACATGTAAATATCTACACTGCTATCTCTATAAACATGGAAATATCTATACCGCCATCTCTATAAACATGAAAATATCTACACTGCCAACTCCATAAACATGGAACTAACTACTTCGCCATCTGTATAAACATGGAAACATCTACACCGCCATCTGTGTGAATTAGGAAGTATCTACAATGCCATCTGTTTAAAGATATAAATATCTGCACCGCGAGCTGTATAAACATGGAAATATCTACATCGGTATCTGTATAAACGTGGAAATACCAACACCGCTATCGGTATAAACATGGAAATATCAACAACGCCATCTATATAAACATGGAAATATCTACACCACTATGTCTATACACATGGAAATACCTACACCGCTATCTCTATAAACATGGAAATATCTACACCGCTATCTGTATAAACATGGAAATATCTACACGGAGATCTGTATAACCATGGAAATATCTACACCGCGATCTGTATAAACATGGAAATATCTACACCGCGATCTGTATAAACATGGAAATACCTTCACCATGATCTGTATAAACATGGAAATATCTACACCGCTGTCTGTATAAACATGGTAATATCTACACCACCATCTATATAAACATGGAAATATCTACACCACCATCTGTATAAACATGGAAATATCTACAATGCCATCTGTAGAAAGATGGAAATATCTACACCGCAATCTGTGTAAACATGGAAATATCTACACCGATATTTGTAAAAACATGGAAATATCTACACCGCTATCTGTATAAACATGGAAATATCTACACCGCGATCTGTACAAACATGGAAATATGTACACCACAATCTGTATAAACATGGAAATATCTACACCGCTATCTGTATAAACATGGAAATACCTACACAGCTATCTCTATAAACAGGGAAATATCTACACCGCCATATGTATACACATGGAAATACCTACAAAGTCATCTGTATAAACATGGAAATATCTACAAAGCCCTCTGTATAAACATGGAAATATCTACACAGACATCTGTACATACATGGAAATATCTACACCGCTCTCTGTATAAACATGGAAATAACTACACCACTATTTGCATAAACAAGGAAATATCTACACCGTGATCTGTATAAACATGGAAATACCTTCACCGCTATCTCTATAAACATGGAAATATTTACACCGTCATCTCTGTATACATGGAAATACCTATACAGTCATCTGTGTAAACATGGAAATATCTACACCACCATCTGTATAAACATGGAAATATCTACAATGCCATCTGTATACACATGGAAATACCTACACGGCAATCTGTGTATAGATGGAAACATCAACACCGCCATCTGCACATACTTGGAAATATCTACACTGCTATCTCTATAAACATAGAAATATCTACACTGCGGTCTGTATAAACATGGAAATATCTACACCGGTATCTGTATAAACATGGAAATATCTACACCATGATTTATATAAACATGGGAATAACTTCACCGCTTTCAGTATAAACATGGAAATATCTACACCGCCATCCACATATCCGTAGAAGTATCTGTGCCACCATCTGTATAAACATGGAAATATCTACACCGTCATCTGTGTATAGATGGAAATATCAACAAAGCCATCTGTACAAACATGGAAATATCTGCACTGCTATCTGTAAAAAAATGGAAATAACTACACCGCGGTCTGTATAAACATGGAAATATCTACACCGTGATGTGTATAACCATGGTAATATCTACACCACCATCTATATAAACATGGAAATACCTACACCGCTATCTGTATAAACATGGAAATATCTACACCGCCATCTGTATAAACATGGAAATATCTACACAGCCATGTGTATATACATGGAAATATCTACACCGCTGTCTATATAAACATGGAAATAACTACACCGCTGTCTGTATAAACATAGAAATATCTACACCACCATCTACATATCCATGGAAATATCTCCGCCGCCATCTGTATAAACATGGAAATATCTACACAGTCATCTGTGTATAGATGGAAATATCAACACCGCCATCTGTACAAACATGTTAATATCTGCACCGCTATCTGAAAAAACATGGAAATATCTACACCGCTATCTCTATAAACATGGAAATATCTACACCGTGATCTGTATAAACATGGAAATATTTACAACCCTATCTGTGTAAACATGGAAATTTCTACACCGTTATCTGTATAAATGTGTAAATATCTTCACCGCTGTCTGTATAAACATGGAAATATCTACACCGCCATCTGTATAAACATGGAAATACCTATACAGTCATCTGTGTAAACATGGAAATATCTACACCACCATCTGTATAAACATGGAAACATCTACAATGCCATCTGTATACACATGGAAATACCTACACTGCAATCTGTGTATAGGTGGAAACATCAACACCGCCATCTGTACAAACATGGAAATATCTACACTGCTTTCTCAATAAACATGGAAATATCTACACTGCGGTCTGTATAAACATGGAAAAATCTACACCGGTATTTGCATAAACATGGAAACATCTACACCATGATCCGTATAAACATGGAATTATATACACCGCTATCTATATAAACATTAAAATATCTGCACCTCTATCTCTATAAACATGGAAATATCTACAAAGACGTCTGTATAAACATGGAAATACCTACACAGTCATGTGTAGGAACATTTAAATATCTACAATGCAATCTGTATACTTAGAAATATCTATACAGCCCTCTGTATAAATATGGAAATATCTGCATAGGCATCTGTGTAAACATGGAAATATCTGCACCGCTATCTGTATAAACATGGAAATACCTGCACCGCTGTCTCTATAAACATGGAAATATGTACACCGCTATGTGTATAAACATGGAAAAATCTCCACAGCTCTCTGTATAAACATGGAAATACCTGCACCGTTATCTGTATAAACATGGAAATATCTACAGCGCCATCTCTATAAACATTGAATATTCTACACTGCCATCTGTAAAAACATGGAAATATCTACACAGAGATCTGAATTAACATGGAAATATCTACACCACCATCTGTATAAACATGGAAATATCTACAATACCATCTGTATATACATAGAAATATCTACCCAGACATCTGTATAAATACGGAAATATCTACACCGCCAACTGTATAAACATGGAATTATCTACACTGCCATCTGTAGAAAGATTAAAATATCTACACCGCTATCTCTATAAACATGGAAATATCTACAATGCCATCTATGTAAACATGGAAATATCTACACAGCCATCTCTATAAACATGGAAATAGCTACACCGCTATCTGTATAATCGTGGAAATATCTACACAATCATGTGTACAAACATGGAAACATCTACACCTCCATCTATATAAACATGGACATATCTACACTGCCATCTGTATACACATGGAAATATCTACACAGCCATCTGTATAAACATGGAAATATCTACACCACTGTCTCTATAAACATGGAAATACCTACCCCGCTATGTGTATAAACATGGAAATATCTACACCGCTGTCTGTATAAACATGGAAATATCTCCACCGCCATCTGTATAAACATGGAAATATCTACACTGCTATCTGTATAAACCTGGAAATATCTACACCACCATCTGTATAAACACGGAAATACCTAACACGCTATCTCTATAAACAAGGAAATATCTACAATGCCATCTGTAGAAAGATGGAAATAACTACTATGCGATCTGTGTAAACATGGAAATATCTACACCGCTACCTGTATAAACGTGGAAATATCTACACCACTATCTGTATAAACATGGAAATATCTGCGCCGATATCTGTATAATCATGGAAATATCTATACTGCTATCTTTATATATATGGAAACATCTACACCACTATCTCTATAAACATGGAAATGTCTACACCGCTATCTGTATAAACATGGAAATACCTACATGGCTATCTCTATAAACATGGAAATATCTACGCCAGAATCTGTATTAACATGGAAATAACTACAGAGTCATCTGTATTAACTTGGAAATATCTACCCCACAATCTGTATAAACATGGAAATATCTCCACTGCCATCTGTATAAACATGGAAATATCTACACAGCCATCTCTATAAATATGGTAATAGCTACACCGGTATATGTATAAACATGGAAATAGCCACAACGCTATCTGTATAAACATGGAAATATCTTTCCCGCCATCTGTAAAAACATGGAAATATCTACACAGTCATTTGTATTAACATGGAAATATCTACACCTCCATCTGTATAAACGTGGAAATATCTACACTGCCATGTGTATACACATGGAAACATCTACACTACCATCTGTATAAACATGGAAATATCTACACCGCTATCTCTATAAACCTGGAAATACGTACACCGCTATCTGTAGAAGCATGGAAATACCTACACCGCTATCTGTTTAAACATGGAAACCTCTACACCACTATTTGTGTAAACATGGAAATATCACCACTGCTATCTGTATAAACATGGAAATATCTATACCATTATCTTTATAAACATGGAAATATCTCCATCGCTATCAGTATAAACATGGAAATATCTACTCTGCTATATGTATAAACATAGAAACAACTACACCGCTATCTGTATAAACATGGAAATATCTACATCGCCATCTGTATAAACGGGGAAATATCTACACATTCATCTGTATAAACATGGAAATATCTACACCACTTTCTGTATAAATATGGAAATATCTACACCGCTATCTCTATGAACTTGGAAATATCTACACCGCCAGCGGCATAAACATCTAAATATCTACACCGCCATCTTTATAAACATGGAAATATCTACACCGCCATCTGTATAAACATGGAAATATCAACACGGCCATCTGTATAATCATGGAAATATCCACACTGCCATCTGTGTGAACACGGAAATATCTACACCGCCATCTGAAAAACGTGGAAATGTGTACACAGTCATCCGTATAAACATGTAAATATATACACCTCCATCTGTATAAACATTAAAATACCTACACCGCTGTCTCTATAAACATGGAAATACAAACACCGCTATCTGTGTAAAGATGCAAATATCTACACTGCTATCTGTATAAACATGGAAATACCTACACCGCTATATGTATAAACTTGGAAATATCTCCACCGCTATCTGTATAAACATGGAAATATTTGCACAGCTATCTGTTAAATATGGAAATATCTACACTGCCATCTGTATAAACATGGAAATATCTACACCGCTATCTGTATAAACATGGAAATATCTACACCGCCATCTGTATAAACATGGAAATATCTACACCGCTATCTCTATAAACATGGCAATATCCACACCGCCATCTGTAAAAACATGGAAATATCTACACAGTCATCGGTATAAACATGGAAATATCTACACCACCATCTGTATAAACATGGAAATATCTACAACGGCATTTGTATAAAGATGTAAATAACTACTCCGTGAGCTGTACAAACATGGTAATATCTACACCCCTATCTTTATAAACATGGAAATATCTACACCGCTGTCTCTAAAAACATGGAAACATATACACCGCCATCTGTATAAACATGGAAATACCTACACCGACATATACATAAACAAGGAAATATCTACACCGTCATCTGTATAAACATAGAAATGCCTACACGGCCATCTGTAGAAAGATGGAAATATCTACACCGCGACCTGTGTAAACATGGAAATATCTACACCGCTATCTCTGTAAACATGGAGATATCTAAACAGCTATCTCTATAAACATGGAAATATCTACACCACTATCTGTATGAATATGGAAATGTCTACACCGCTATCTCCATAAACATGGAAATATCTACAACGCGATCTGTATAAACATGGAAATATCTCCACCGCTATCTGTATAAACATGGAAACACCTACACGGCAATCTCTATAAACATGGAAATATCTACACCGCAATCTGTATAAACTTGGAAATATCTAAACCGCCATCTCTATAAACATGAAAATATCTACACAGTCATCTCCATAAACATGGAACAATCTTCACTGCCATCTGTGGAAACATGGAAATACCAACACCACAATCTGGGTAAAGATGGAAATATCTACAGCTCTATCTGTATAAACATGGAAATATCTACACCACTATCTCTATAAACATGGAAATACCTACACCGCCATCTCTATAAACATGGAAATACCTACAAGGCTATCTCTAGAAACCTTGAAATATCTACACCGCCATTTCTATGAACATTTAAATATCTTCACCGCCGTCAGCATAAACATGGAAATAACTTCACCGCCTTCTGTATAAACATGGAATTATCAACACTGCCATCTCTATAAACATTGAAATATCTACACTGCCATCTGTAGAAAGATGGAAATATCTTCACCGACATCTGCATAAACATGGAAATATCTACACCTCTATGTGTATAAACATGGAAATATATACACAGCTATCTGTATAAATATGGAAATATCTACACCGCTATATCTATGAACATGGAAATGCCTACACCGCTATCTTTATTAACATGGAAATATCTAAATCGCCATCTGTATAAACATGGAAATAACTACACAGTCATCTGTATAAACATGGAAATATCTACACCACTATATGTCTAAACTTGGAAATATTTACACTGCCATCTGTATAAACATGGAAATATCTACAAAGCCATCTCTATAAACATGGAAATATCTACACCGCTATCTGTATAAACATGGAAATATCGACATCACGATCTGTATAAACATGGAAATATCTACACCGCTATCTGTATAAACATGGAAATATCGACATCACGATATGTATAAACATGGAAATATCTACACCGCTATCTGTATAAACATGGAAATATCTACACCGCTATCTCTATAAACACGGAAATATCTACACCGTGATCTGTATAAACATGGAAATATTTACACCGATATCTGTATAAACATGGAAATATCTACACCGTTATCTGTATAAATATGGAGATATCTACACCGCTATCTCTATAAACATGGAAATATCTACACCACCATCTGTATAAACATGGAAATATCTACACTGCTGTCTCTATAAACATGGATATATCTACAATGCCATCTGTAAAACATGGAAATACCTATACAGTCATCTGTATAAACATGGGAATATCTACACCACCTTCTGTGTAAACATGGAAATACCTACAATGCCATCTGTATACACAAGTAAATAACTACACGGCAATCTGTGTATAGATGGAAACATCAACACTGCCATCTGTACAAACATGGAAATATCTACACTGCTATCTCTATAAACATAGAAATATATACAATGCGGTCTGTATAAACATGGAAATATCTGCACCGGTATCTGTATAAACATGGAAATATATACACCATGATCTGTATAAACATGGAAATATATACACCGCTATCTGTATAAACATGGAAATATCTGCACCACTATCTCTATAAACATGGAAATATCTACAAAGACATCTGCATAAACTTGGAAATAACTACACAGTCATGTGTAGGAACATTTAAATATCTACACTGCCATCTGTATAAACATAGAAATATCTACACAGCCCTCTGTATAAATATGGAAATATCTGCAAAGGCTTCTGTGTAAACATGGAAACATCTGCACCACTATCTGTATAAACATGGAAATACATACACCGCTGTCTCTATAAACATAGAAATATGTACACCGCTATGTGTATAAACATGGAAATATCTCCACTGCTGTCTGTATAAACATGGAAATATCTACACCGCGATCTGTATTAACATTGAAATATCTACACCGCTACCTGTATAAACATGGAAATATCTACACAGCTATCTCTACGAACTTGGAAATACCTACACCGCCATATGTACAAACATGGAAATACCTACAAAGTCATCTGTATAAACATGGAAATATCTACACAGCCATCTGTATAAACATGGAAATATCTACACAGCCATCTGTATATACATGGAAATATCTACACCGCTATCTGTATAAACATGGAAATAACTACACCGCTATTTGTATAAACAAGGAAATATCTACATCACCATCTGTTAAAAGATGGAAATATATGCACAGACATCTGTTTACACATGGAAATATCTACAGCGCTATCAGTATAAACGTGGAAATACCAACACCGCTATCGGTATAAACATGGAAATATCTACAACGCCATCTATATAAATATGGAAATATCTACACCGCTATGACTATAAACATGCAAATACCTACACCGCTATGTCTATAAAGATGGAAATATCTACACCGCTATCTGTATAAACATGGGAATATCTACACCGCTATCTGTATAAACATGGAAATATCTACACCGCGATCTCTATAAACATGGAAATATCTACACCGCGATCTGTATAAACATGGAAATATCTTCACCACGATCTGTATAAACATGGAAATATATACACCGCTATCTGTATAAACATGGTAATATCTACACCACCATCCATATAAACATGGAAATATCTACACCGCCATCTGTATAAACATGGAAATATCTACAATGCCATCTGTAGAAAGATGGCAATATCTACACCGCAATCTGTGTAAACATGGAAATATCTACACCGATATCTGTAAAAACATGGAAATATCTACACCGCTATCTGCATAAACATGGAAATCTCTACACCGCGATCTGTATAAACATGGAAATATCTACAGCGCCATCTCTATAAACATTGAAATATCTACACTGCCATCTGTAAAAACATGGAAATATCTACACAGTCATCTGAATAAACATGGAAATATCTACACCACCATCTGTATAAACATGGAAATACCTACAATACCATCTGTATACACATGGAAATACCTACACAGACATTTGTATAAATATGGAAATATCTGCACCGCCATCTGTATAAACATGGAAATATCTACACTGCCATCTGTAGAAAGATGGAAATATGTACTCCGCTATCTCTATAAATATGGAAATATCTACACCGCCATCTCTATAAACATGAAAATATCTACACTGCCATCTCCATAAAGATGGAAGTATCTACTCCGCCATGTGTATAAACACGGAAATATCTACACCACCATCTGTGAAAACATGGACATATCTACACTGCTATCTGTATAAACATGGAAATATCTACACCGCCATCTGCATGTCCATGGAAATATCTACGCTGCCATCTGTATAAACATGGAAATATCTACACGGCCATCTGTGTACAGGTGGAAATATCAACACCGCCATCTGTACAAACATGGAAATATCTACACCGCTATTTCTATAAACATGGAAATATCTGCACTGCCATTTGTAAAAACACGGAAATACCTATACAGTCATCTGTATAAACATGGAAATATCTACACTGCTATCTCTATAAACATGGAAATATCTACACCGCCATCTCTATAAACATGAAAATATCTACACTGCCATCTCCATAAAGATGGAAGTATCTACTCCGCCATGTGTTTAAACACGGAAATATCTTCACCACCATCTGTGAAAACATGGAAATACCTACACCGCTATCTGTATAAACATGGAAATATCTACACTGCCATCTGCATGTCCATGGAAATATCTACACTGCCATCTGTATAAACATGGAAATATCTACACGGCCATCTGTGTATAGATGGAAATATCAACACCGCCATCTGTACAAACATGGAAATATCTCCACCGCTATCTCTATAAACATGGAAATATCTGCACTACCATCTGTAAAAACATGGAAATACCTATACAGTCATCTGTATAAACATGGAAATATCTACAATGCTATCTGTATACACATGGAAATATCTACACAGCCATCTGTATAAACATGTATATATCTACACTGCTATCTCTATAAACATGGAAATAACTACACCGCCATCTCTATAAACATGAAAATATCTACACTGTCATTTCCATAAACATGGAACTAACTACTCCGCCATCTGTATAAACAAGGAAACATCTACACCGCCATCAGTGTGAATAAGGAAATATCTACAATGCCATCTGTATAAACATATATATATCTGCACCGCCAGCTGTATAAACATGGAAATATATACATCGCTATCATTATAAACGTGGAAATACCAACACCGCTATCGGTATAAACATGGAAATATCTACAACGCCATCTATATAAACATGGAAATATCTACACCGCTATGACTATAAACATGGAAATACCTACACCGCTATGTCTATAAACATGGAAATAACTACACTGCTATCTGTATAAACATGGGAATATCTACACCGCTATCTGTATAAACATGGAAATATCTACATCGCGATCTCTATAAACATGGAAATATCTACACCGCCATCTGTATAAACATGGAAATAACAATACAGTCATGTGTGTAAACATGGAAATATCTACACCACCATCTGTATAAACATGGAAATATCTACAATGCCATCTGTATACACATGGAAATAACTACATGGCAATCTGTGTATAGATGGAAACATCAACACCGCCATCTGTACACACATGGAAATATCTACACCGCTATCTCTATAAACATGGAAATATCTACACTGCGGTCTGCATAAACATGGAAATATCTACACCGGTATCTGTATACACATGGAAATATCTACACCACGATCTGTATAAAGATGGAAATATATACACCGCTATCGGTATAAACATGGAAATAACTGCACCGCTATCTCTATAAACATGGAAATATCTACAAAGCCATCTGTATAAACATGGAAATACCTACACAGTCCTGTGTAGGAACATGGAAATATCTACAGTGCCATCTGTATAAATATGGAAAAATCTGCATAGGCATCTGTGTAAACATGGAAATATCTGCACCGCTATCTGTATAAACATGGAAATACCTACATCGCTGTATCTATAAACATGGAAATATGTACACCGCTATGTGTATAAACGTGGAAATACCTCCACTGCTGTCTGTAAAAACATGGAAATATCTCCAGTGTTATCTCTTTAAACATGGAAATATCTACAGCGCCATCTCTATAAACATTGAAATATCTACAGTGCCGTCTGTAAAAACATGGAAATATCTACACAGTCATCTGAATAAACATGGAAATATCTACACCACCATCTGTATAAACATGGAAATACCTACAATACCATCTGTAAACACATGGAAATATCTACACAGACTTCTGTATAAATATGGAAATTTCTACACGGCCATCTGTATAAACATGGAAATATCTACACTGCCATCTGTATATACATGTTAATATCTATACCGCTATCTGTGTAAACATGGAAATATACACACCACTATTTTTATAAACAAGGAAATATCTACACCGTGATCTGTATAAACATGGAAATATCTTCACCGCCATCTCTATAAACATGGAAATATTTACACCCCTATCTGTATAAACATGGAAATATCCACACAGCTATCTCTATAAACACGGAAAAATCAACACCGCTATCTCTATGAACATGGAAATATCTACCCCACCATCTCTATAACATGGAAATATCTACACAGCCATGTGTATATACTTGGAAATATCTACTCTGCTATCTATATAAACATGGAAATAACTACACAGCTATCTCTATAAACATGGAAATATCTACACCGCCATCTACATATTCATGGAAATATCTGCGCCGCCATCTGTATAAACATGGAAATATCTACACGGTCATCTGTGTATAGCTGGAAATATCAACACCGCCATCTGTAGAAAGATGGAAATATCTGCACCGCTATCTGTATGAGCATGGAAATATCCACACCGTGGTCTGTATAAACATGGAAATAACTACACCGCTATCTCTATGAACATGGAAATGTCTACACCGCCATCTCTATAACATGGAAATATCTACACCACGATCAGTATAAACATAGAAATATCTACACCGCCATCTGTTTAAACATGGAAATATATACACAGCCATCTGTTCATATATGGAAATATCTACACCACTATCTGTATAAACATGATAATAACTACACCGCTATCTGTATAAATGTGGAAATATTTGCACCGCTATGCCTATAAACATGGTAATATCAACAGCGAGATCTGTATAAACACGGAAATATCTACACCATGATCTGTATAAACATGGAAATATATACAAGGTGATCTGTATAAACATGGAAATATCCACACCGCCATCTCTATAAACATGAAAATATCTACACCCCTATCTGTATAAACATGCAAATATCCACAGCGCTATCTCTAAAAACATTGAAAAATCAACACCGCTATTTCTATGAACTTGGAAATACCTACACCGCCATCTCTATAAACATGGAAATATCTACACCGCGATCAGTATAAACATGGAAATATCTACAACGCTATCTGCATAAACATGGAAATATCTCCACTGCTATCTGTATAAACATCGAAATAACTACACCGCCATCTGTGTAAACATGGAAATACTTACAAAATTATCTGTTTAAACATGGAAATATCTACACCGCCATCTGTATAAACATGGAAATATCTACACACTCATGTGTATATACATGGAAATATCTACACCGCTATCTATATAAACATGGAAATAACTTCACCGCTATCTGTATAAACATGGAAATATTTACACCGCCATCTACATGCCCATAGAAATATCTGCACCACCATCTGTATAAACATGGAAATATCTACACGGTCATCTGTGTATAGATGGAAATATCAACCCCGCCATCTGTACAAACATGGAAATATCTACACCGCAGTCTGTATAAACATGGAAATATCTACACCGCTATCTGTATAAAAACGGAAATATCTACACCGCTTTCTCAATAAACATGGAAATATCTACACCGTGATCAGTATAAACATGGAAATATTTACACCGCTATCTGTATAAACATGGAAATTTCTACACCGTTATCTGTATAAATATGGAAATATCTACACCGCTCTCTCTTTAAACATGGAAATATCTACACTGCCATCTGTATAAACATGGAAATACCTATACAGTCATCTGTGTAAACATGGAAATATCTACACCACCATCTGTACAAACATGGAAATATCTACAACGCCTTCTGTATACACATGGAAATACCTACACGGCAATCTGTGTATAGATGGAAACAAAACACCGCCATCTGTACAAACTTGGATATATCTACACTGCTATCTCTATAAACATGGAAATATCCACACTGCGGTCTGTATAAACATGGAAATATCTACACCGGTATCTGTATAAACATGGAAATATCTACACCACGATCTGTATAAACATGAAAATATATACACCGCTATCTGTATAAACATGGAAATATAAGCACCGCTATCTCTATAACATGGAAATATCTACACCACGATCAGTATAAACATAGAAATATCTACACCGCCATCTGTTTAAACATGGAAATATATACACAGTCATCTGTTCATATATGGAAATATCTACACCACTATCTGTATAAACATGATAATAACTACACCGCTATCTGTTTAAATGTGGAAATATTTGCACCGCTATCCCTATAAACATGGTAATATCAACAGCGAGATCTGTATAAACATGGAAATATCTACACCATGATCTGTATAAACATGGAAATATATACAACGTGATCTGTATAAACATGGAAATATCCACACCGCCATCTCTATAAACATGAAAATATCTACAACCCTATCTGTATAAACATGCAAATATCCACAGCGCTATCTCTATAAACATTGAAAAATCAACACCGCTATTTCTATGAACATGGAAATACCTACACCGCCATCTCTATAAACATGGAAATATCTACACCGCGATCAGTATAAACATGGAAATATCTACAACGCTATCTGCATAAACATGGAAATATCTCCACTGCTATCTGTATAAACATCGAAATAACTACACCGCCATCTGTGTAAACATGGAAATACTTACAAAATTATCTTTTTAAACATGGAAATATCTACACCGCCATCTGTATAAACATGGAAATATCTAAACAGCCATGTGTATATACATGGAAATATCTACACCGCTATCTATATAAACATGGAAATAACTACACCGCTATCTGTATAAACATGGAAATATTTACACCGCCATCTACATGTCCATAGAAATATCTGCGCCACCATCTGTATAAACATGGAAATATCTACACGGTCATCTGTGTATAGATGGAAATATAAACACCGCCATCTGTACAAACATGGAAATAACTGCACCACAGTCTGTATAAACACGGAAATATCTACACCGCTTTCTCAATAAACATGGAAATATCTACACCGTGATCAGTATAAACATGGAAATATTTACACCGCTATCTGTATAAACATGGAAATTTCTACACCGCTATCTTTATAAACATGGAAATATCTACAACGCCATCTGTGTAAACATGGAAATATCTACACACCTATCATTGGAAACTCGGAAATATCTACACCACTATCTGTGTAAAGATGGAAATACCTACACCGCAATCTGTGCAAAGATGGAAATATCTACACCGCTATCTCTGTAAACACGGAAATATCAACACCACCATCTGCATAAACATGGAAATATCTACACCGCCATCCGTATAAACATGGAAATTTCTACACAGCCATCTGTATAAACATGGAAATATCTACACCGCTATCTGTATTAGCATGGAAATACCTACACCGCTATCCGTATAAACATGAAAATATAAACACCGCTATCCGTATAAACATGGAAATATCTACACCGCTATCCTTATAAACATGGAAATATCTACACCGCTATCACTATAAACATTGAAATTCCTACACCGCTATCACTATAAACATGGAAATATCTACACCGCTATATGTATTAATATGGAAATATCTACACCGCTATCTCTAAAAACATGGAAATATCTACACCACTATCTGTATAAACATGGAAATGTCTACACCGCTTTCTCAATAAACATGGAAATATCTACACCGCCATCTGTGTAAACATGGAAATATTTACACTGCTACCTGTATTAAAATGGAAATATCTACACTGCTCTCTTTAAAAACGTGGAAATATCTACACCGCTATCTGTATAAACATGGAAATATCTACACCGCCATCTCTATAAACATGGAAGTATCTACACCGCCATCTTTAAAAACATGGAAATATCTACATACTCATCTGTATTAACATGGAAATATCTACACTATCATCTGTAGAAACATGGAAATATCTACACTGCCAGGAGCTCAAGAGCAGCCTGGGCAATACAGCAAGGCCTCATCTCTACAAAAAAATTAGAAATATTAGCTGGCCATGGTCGTGTGCACCTGTAGTCCCAGCTTCTTAGGAGGCTGAGGTGGGAGGATCTACGGAGCCCAGGATTTTAAGGCTGCAGTGAGCTTGGATAACGACTGCACTCCAGCCTGGATGACAGAACAAGAACCTGTTTCAAAATAGAAAAATGAAACAAAAACCTAAAAACTAAAAACTGGATGTAGTTTGCTAGTAACTAAACAGCAAATTAATTGTAACATGCTTACATATCAATGATGTCTTTCTTCTTTGATCATAAACCTGCTCACTAAGAAGCTGCTGAAGTCCATGGTAGTGACAGGTACATGTCTGCATCCTTGTCCTGACCTGCATCTTCTTTGATTGTCCCCATCTGTGTCTCCGACTGGCACTGCCGAACCGTCTTGCTACCTGATCAATGTTGTACTGAACCGGACTGCTAACTGATCAATGTTGTCGAGCTCACTGCACAAAGCTGTTCTTACAAGGTAGATTTCTGCCTGGAATAGCCATACTTACACTGTTTATATTCCTTACTCCTGACCCATCCAACGCAGCACAAGTTCTATTTATTGCCATAGAAACATAGGTCATTTGGAAACACCTCCTTCATTTCTATGGAATGTTCAAACATTTCTGACATTTTGGACTCTGTTCTAGCCTCTTGTTAAATATATCCAGAAAAGAGACAAAGCTTTATGGGGGTGCTATATGCACACATATGCTATAGAATAAGCTATCTGAATGCTTAAAAATACCTTCCATCTGTCACTGCACCTTAATAGGTACACAGAAATTAAGTATGTGTATATCTGTCTGTATAGATACGTATAAATATATATCCCCAAAACAAAAACTCATTCTCTTACTTATACATAGGTAGAATATAGGTGAATATACATATACATTTATAGGTAGAACAAAAAAACCCTCAGCCTCTTTAGGGCCATGTGTTTTCTCTGAGTAATTGTCACAATTAATTAAAATACATGTGTATGCCTTTTTAGATAAATTTCATCAGACCAGTTTCTGTCTGGTTGGAAAATAATAACTGCCTATTTGCTAAGTGCCCCTGCCCCCATACTATGTTCCAGTGAACTAAAGACCTCTGGCAATCATATATTTACAACTCAGCAAGATTAAACAATTTATTGTTATTTATGACATCCAAGCTGTATCTTCTGTATTATATTCCACATTAGCATCTATCACCTTACATTTGGGAGATCCTGTCCAAAAAATGATTATGCCTCCTAACCAAACATTCAGCAGGGCTGCAGGAACAGGCCCCCTGAACAAACATCCTGCCAAAGTACTTTAAAGCACCGTGAGCTGCCACAGCTGTGCATTTTCAGATGACTCAGCAGATTAGCGTGGAGTCTCTTAGCCTCTGCTTGGTCTGTTCCTTTCAGTGATCTCTCACATGGCCCAGTCCATTCGGTTTGAAAATCCTCATGAAATGAGCAGATTATGATCTGGCTTCAGTAGAGGGCCATGGGGTGGGCATGGAGGGGAGAGGGTTTGCTCATAACACAGCCTGAGCCTCAGAAAGGTTTCAGATGGAAAAGCATGGCACTGACTCAGCTCATGCTTAACAGGAAATAATGCACAGACCACACCAAAAAAGCCCTTTATGTTGTGTGAAAGTCTATGCCGGAGCAGCTGCTGCCACCTCATGTACTGTGATAGAGTGTGCATGTGTGTGTTTGGGTGTGCATGAGTGTGAGTATGCACACAAATGTGTGCTGGGAGGGGGAGGAGATCACACCTTCCACAGTCGCGACCTCAGCCTTAGCTAGCAGCGTGGAGAATTGCCAAAAGTCAACAGGAAGCTGCACCAAAGCAACTGTGATCACCACATCAGCAGGCGCTTTCTGGTTAGTAAAGCTACTGGGACTGAAAAACACACACGATCTCGTCCTTCTTTTATTTTAATCAGAGCAAAATATTTTTATAATAATTGTGTTATATGAATAAATAATTCATAATGCTGTAACCCATTATCACATTCAATCCTCCCAACAACCCTAGAAGATATGTAGACAAGTATTATTACTTTCCCTATTTTTATAAATGAGGAAATAAACCCCAGGAGGCTAGGTGACTTCCCCACGGTCATAGAAGTTGCAAACAGTAGTATCATGATTCAAATCCAAAGCTTCTCCTTTGGTCTTTATCATTTTAATTTTGAAGGTAATGCATATGCATGTATGATCTTTTAAATCCAGAGATGTATATGGAATAGATAGGAAAAAGGACCCTCCTTCCCCATTATACACCCCCTCCACCCAAGCTATATACACTGTTGACTACAGTATGTCCTTTCAATCCTATTTTCTATGCCTACATTATATACAGAAAAGCAGGATTACGTTACACACAATATTCCAGTCATTGCTGTTTTTCACCAACAAGCTATCATTCACATCTTTTTCATACTACATATAAATTTATATCATTTATTTTAGTGGTGTATATTGTGCAGTTGTGTCATAAACTATGTACCTGTTCTCTGTTGAACATATAGATTTTTTCTGAGTTTTTCCTTAGCAAAATGCTGCAGTGAGTACCCTTGTACACAGATGTTTGTACATTAGTTCTAGAAAAATCTACAGTAAAGATTCTTAGATTAAGAGATTCCCAGGTTATTAGAAAACTACTCTATTAATTTAGATATATACTTCCAAATTGCCTGACCAAAAAGTTATGTCAATTTAACTTCTATGAACAGTATACAAACATGACAATTTTCCATCACCTACACCAAATCTGGGTAATTTCATCTTTTTTACAAGTTGATGGATTGTTTTAATTTATATTTCTCTGGTTATTAATAAGGTTGGCCACCTGTTCATGTCTTATTATTGATGATATTTGTATTGAATTGTTTGAATTTTCTTGATTTCAAAAAACGTTTTACATGTCATAGATATTAAATATTTGTTGTAAAACTCTCCTTCCAGTATTGTGTATGTGTTTGGTCAAGTAGAATAAACTCTCGTCCTCTGATTTCAGATTCCTTTCTCTTTCCATTAGAAATCCCTAAATGTAAAACTACATATTGATAGCTAAAAACCAGGATGTTTACTAGAGAAAAAGAATACAAAGGCAATAATTAAATATTATATTTATACAAAATACCTACTAGTACAAACTTAAAAAGAGAAAGTAAAAGTCAAATGCTTCTACGACTTCAGACTAAGAAAAAGAACTTTTGAGGTTGAATGTTCCTGAAATTTTT
Organism: Pan troglodytes; assembly: GCF_028858775.2. NCBI lineage: Eukaryota > Metazoa > Chordata > Mammalia > Primates > Hominidae > Pan > Pan troglodytes. The sequence goes on from NC_072411.2 coordinate 7,760,237, forward strand.
CTTTTCATACAACTACGGACATGACTTCAAAAGTTGATGTGACTAAAAAATGTAAGATATGAAAGATATTTGAAGACTCAGAGAAGGTGGATTTTCATTTTAACAAGTCACATATATATTCTAGATATCCTCTTATTCGTAACTAAGAGAGTCAAATCAGATGAAAGAATCTAAAAATTTCCCTTTGACTGTGTTAAGTAGAAGTAGTAGAGGCATATTGGCCAAATCTTGAGTGTTTGCAAATTGACTCTTAAGGCTATAGGCTGGCACAGGTCATTGAAGCCCTAGCTTTTTATCTTTAATTTTAAAATCCCCAAACAATTTATACTAATTTTTCTTGTCCATTATTTCCAAATAATCTTGTTTAAAGGTTATTACAGTGCTTGCTCATGTTACTGTTGTCTAACAGAAGGGTATCCGGGGCCTTAAAACTGAGAGGGTTAGGATTAATGATTCCAATACCTATGCTTGGACATCTCCAAAAGTGGGTTCCAACTTCTTGTCCTCAAGTCTGTATAGAAACTAGCAAACTTCTAGAGTTCACAAAAGGCTCAAAGAGAACAGATGTTTTATAGAAAATTCTTAGAGCAAGTTTCACGCATGATGTTGCTGATGCGTGTCTGCCTTTTCAATAAACATCACTATGCTTTATCACAAGATTTAATAAAGCAGCTTAGTTAAAAATGCCATCTGGGTCTCTGGACACATTAAACAAAGCTTAAAATAACCACCCCAGCAACTGGGAGGACCCAGCTGTTCTCATAATCTGTCCCACTCCTTTTACTTCCCCATAAAAAGAGTGAATGAAGACCACAGACTAAAAGCATCCAGAAGGAACTGACACAAACAGGGAGATAGATGGAGCCAAGGGCTCCTGTAAGTTTGCTATTGCTCACATAATCGATTTGCTAATTCCACAACCTGCGGATGGTGATTAAGAACGGGAAGCCGAAAGAGGGAAGAGAGAATCATAGAAGGGCTCATTCAAGTTTTCTAATGTATCACAAACCTGTCCTCCCTAATGTCTGGATCATAGCAGCCCATTCCATTCACCTATTCTCTAGTGAACTCCAATAGAAAATACAAAGCCATCACCACCAAGTTCTTTCTCCCTTCTAGAGATGAGATATTAGCCACCCAATCCCAGATTCTCAGATCCATTCCAGGAAAGAAGCCCTAGGAATTGAAGCACAGCTTTCCCTCCCTCCCTTCTTTCTTCCACCCCAAGATTTGTTCCCCAGATAGTTCTAGTAAATGCAAAACCAAGTATATTCTCATTCTTTAGAGCAACCAGCTTTTCATGGCCAACTGGAATCAAACACAACCTGCAGGAACATCTATCTGGAGGACACTCCCAAGGCTCCTACTGAGCCAGCCTTCTGCATACCACTGCATTTCAGCTTCCTAGTTCACAAGACACTGAGACATTCTTGAATTCTGCAAGGTGCACTGTGTCTTAATATCTTGGCTGCTCATCATGTGGCCAATAAAGGGCATGACTAGTCAACAAATAAATTTTCTCTTGGCTAAAACTTGCAACAAAACTGTAAGCTGTTTACCAAGGGGCCCACTACAGGTTATATTCAATATATACAGTCAAATCCTAACTATCTGAGATATATTCAGTTGACCATACACCTTTATATTTCAGTGAAAGGTCTTTACATTTCCCAGTGCTATCGATGTTACAAAGTGCTTTCATATGCAGTGCTTCATCTGATTTCCAGGATAATTAAATGATCCTGTCATACCTGATTTTTAGATGAGGAAACAAGTGGTTTCTGGGTATTTCAAGAGGCTAACGCATCTGCCCTCCAACTTGTATGTGAAAACCAAAAACAAAATTCCAAGGCCCTTCAACCATCTGAATGGACTTTGACTCTTTTGGTCAATATATGGCAGAGCTAGGAAAAGAAGGTGAGTCTTCCAGCTGCTGATACAGGGTTTTTTTCTGCCATACTCCATTACCTCCAAGGCTAAAGTCAAAAGAGTGTGTGGTTATCACATGAAAAACTCTGGTTTGGATTTCCCAAATGTGTATGTAGTATTTGGGGATTGACCTTAATTTAACCTACAGTTCTTTTGGGTTGTAACAGTCTGACTCCATTTTTGAAAACAAAACAAAATCGATTTTAAATGCTGAATTATAGATCTTTGCTGTCCAGTATGGTAGCTACTAACCACTTATGGTTATTTGCATTTCTATTTTAATTAATTAAAATTCAGTAAAATGCAAAATTCAGTTCTTCAGTTGCTCTAGCCACATTTCAAGTGTTACAGTAGTCACATATGGCTAGTGGCTGGGACAATGCAGATTATAGAACAGTTCCATCATCAAAGAAACTTCTATTGAACAGTGCTATTATATAATGTCATCTCCAGAGAAAGAAGACTTTAGAAAAAGTCAGAAACGGCCGGGTGCAGTGGCTCACACGTGTAATCCCAGCACTTTGGGAGGCCAAGGCAGGCAGATCCCTTGAGGTCAGGAGTTCAAGACCAGCCTGGCCAACATGGTGAAACCCCGTCTCTAGTAAAAATACAAAAAATTAGCTAGGCGTGGTGGTGCATGCCTGTAACCACAGCTACTCAGGAGGCTAAGTTAGGAGAATCACTGGAACCCAGGAGACAGAAGTTGTAGTGAGCCAAGATTGTGCCACTGCACTCTAGCCTGGGTGACAGAGCAAGACTCCATCTCAAAAAAAAAAAAAAAAAAGAAAAAGAAAAAGTCAGAAACATCTTGAGGCAGGCATAGTGCTGTCATCTGTCCAATATTGAAGATGATTTAAGAATAAGAAAGAAGAAGAGAACAAAGAAGAGAAAAAGAAGTTGCCTTAGGTGTACCTACCCAGAAAAGGACAAGGGCATTCCTGTAGTCATTGTGTTGTATTTTAGCTCTTAAACTTTTTAAGAGATTAGAATAATTTGACACATAGAAGATCTAAAACACTGAAGAGGCTCTGAAGCAGATAAAAGTAGAAAGAAAATAAAAAACTAATTAGTTACAAACTAAGCTTAACCACAATTCGTTTAAACGATACTATTTACTCTTCACATGATTGGTTTTTCTTTTGCTTTATAGTATGACATAGTTTATATCTTTAAAGGGGAATTAAAATATTTCTGGGAATTTTTAAAAGTAAGTTCACACAGCCACATAAAAACTACAGAAACAGATAAAACCTATCTTCTCATTTATTCCCTAATCCATTCAAATTAAATATAAAAATCCAAGCAGCCACAGTGATATTCAAAAAAGCAAAAGTGAGACAAAACAAAATTCATTTGTCACCTGTGGAGGTAGTTAGCTCACCTAATCTTCACTCCAAACACCAGAAATTTTTAAAAGACAGAAATAAACATATGTTCTGCCTTCCCGGAAGGAACTATGTTTCAGGGTAGCCAAATAACCCAGTTGTGAAGAAAATGGTCTGCTTATAGAAAAATGCCAGCTAAAACATGTAGATAGAATTAGAGAATTAGAAATTCACCATTTTGAAACCCCTAATGAAATAATCAACTCAAGCAAGGATCATTAATAAATGCTAAAACAATCAAGTAACTATTGATACAGAATATAACTGAATATACACATGGTACAAAGTTCACGTCACAGACTACTGGCTTGACCCAAGGGGGAATATAGCAGAGGAGATAGGCAGCGATCACCCTAACCTTGCGATCATCTCACCATCACTAATGATGGGATGTGAATACACATTATTGCCTATGAAATAGTCTTTAAAAAAAGAAGTTGAACCTGAATCTAACTAAACCTTGCAATGGGCTGAACGTGTATGTCTTCCCCAAATTAATATGTTGACATCCTAACCCCAAAGGTGCTGGTATTAAAAGGTGGGGCCTTTAGGGGGTCATTAGATCATAAGGACAGAGGCTTCATGATTGGAATTAGTGCCCTTATAAAAGAGGCCCCAGAGAGCTAGCTAGTCTCTCCCACTATGTGAGGGCCCAGCAAGAAGGCCAATCTATGAACCAGAAAGTTGGTCCTAACCAGATATCAAAACCACATGCTCCTTGATTTTAAACTTGCTAGCCTCTAGGACTGTGAGAAATAAATTTCTGTTCTTTATAAGTCATCCAGTTTTTGGTATTTTGTTATAGCAGGCCTAAAAGCCTTTAGAACTAACTTCCAGTTAACCAGGAAAAAACAGAGTGAAAAGTTAAATGACACCATAAAAAGCAACCAGAAAATTCCAGAAGGGGAAATATTCTACAGGACAACTGACTAGTTTTTCAACAAGTCAATTTCACTAAATAAATACATAAACAAAGAGTATGGGTATTTTCCAGGTTAAAACAGTCTTGAGCTAAATAATCAAATGCAATGTGTATCCCTTGATTAGAAGAAACTAATTTGAACAAACCAGCCACAAAAGATATTTCAGGGAGACCAAGCTGGAAGGATCACTTGAGGCCAGGAGTTTGAGACCAGCCTGGGCAACGTAGTAAGACCTCCATCTCTACAAAAACAATAAATTAGCTGGGCATGGTGGTGTGCACCTCTAGTCCTAGCTACTCAGGAAGCTGAGGCAGGAAGATCACTTGAGCCCAGGAGTTTGAGGCTGCAATGAGCTATGATTGTTTCACTGCACTTCAGGCTGTGTGAAAGAGCAAGACTTTGTCTCAAAAAATAAAAGGACATTTCATAATAATTGAGGAAATCTGAATGTGGACTGGGTAATAAATGATATAAAAAAGCCATTTTTTATTTTGTTTGAAAAGATGATTTTGTAACTATACAGGAAAATGTTCTTATTTTTTTAGAAATCTGTACTAAAGAATTCAGGGGTAAAATATCATTTTCTTTAATATACTTTCAAACACAAGCAAACAATAGTCATGACACAAATATAGCAAAATGTTTACAATCTATGTTCTATGCTTGCCTGTGAGTGCCATTAATCTCATCTCTCTGCTTTTCTGAAAGTTTGAACATTTCAAAGTTTTATAATAAATTTTTTTACATCCCATAATTTTATAATAATTTTTTTAAAGTTTGAAGCAAATCAACAACTATAGCTTCAAAAATATCCTGACCCACAGTAAACATTGAACAGGGTATATTTCTCCCATTTCCTAAAAAAGTTGGCCCAGGAAGGAGTATGAGAGCTGCCATAGCTCTCCCAAGGCTCATTATTCTCCATCACTCCATGGGAAATCCCAAAATAAATTTTTAAAAAAGTTGTTTAAATTTATAATGTTTTTGATTCTATAATAATTTTATAATAAAATAATTGTAAAATGTTTTTGATTTTATAATTTATAAAAATTTTTATACATGTTTATGTTTGAAATGTCTATTTCAAACTTTATGAGATATTAAAATATAAGTAATATAGTTCATCATTTTAGAAATGCCATGCTTTTCTTCTCCAGCAATTACATAATCAAAGAGTAACCGTAGTTTTTCCTAGAACATTGCTTTGTAGGCTGGGCATGGTGGTTCATGACACTTTAGGAGGCCAAGGCAGGCAGATCTCTTGAGATCAGGAGTTTGAGACTAGACTGGGCAACAGAGAGAAACCCTATGAGTAGTAAAAACACAAAAATCAGCTGTGCGTAGTGGCGTGCACCTATAGCCCCAGCTACTCAGGAGGCTGAGGTGGGAAGATCACCTGAATCTGGGGAGGTCAAGGCTACAGTGAGCCAAGACTGTACCATTGCACTCCAGCCTGGGCAACAAAGTGAGACCCTGTGTCAAAAAAAAAAATGAAATTTAATTTAAAAAAAGAAAATTGCTTTGTAAAATTAATTTTTCAATCAAAACCAAGATTTTTCAGATATAGAGAATGCAGCCCACTGGTCAGATTTGTCAGTTCAAAGAGAAAAAATTCTAGTTTCCTATTTTTCTAGCCTGCTTATGATTATCCAATAGGATATCAAAAAAGACCAAAGCCTTTGGGATCCATGTTCAGTATTCCTGAGTCTAACTCAGGATCCCAAATCAGGAGACAAGCACACTCTCATCAATTTTCAATCATTCGAGACCAATTTTGCTTATAATTATCCAGTTCTTTTAGACCACCTTTCTCCTGAAGCCAGCCTTATGGCTATTCACTTCACTTTAGCATAAGCCCCCAAGAAGGTGAACAAAATGAGGAAACGATTGGTTAAAGTTGGCATTTGAAATTCTGAAACATGTCCACCATTCCCTTCACCCATGCCCGCCCCTCTTAGAAGTAGTACTTTCAGATTATTTAAGAGTCAATGCTTCTATGTGGATTTTGTCATCTGTCCTTTATAACAGCTAGTAGGTTTAATTTGACTCTATTTTCAGCATATATTGACCTATGCTAATTATCTGTTAAAATAAATTCCACTCTTAGAGTTAATAAAGTGTGTGTGTCATGGAAGACCCATTGAAGTAAGAAGCTGAGGAGCCCTTATGGTAAAGTGGGACAAGAAATAATAAGACATAATAATTTTCCCATGCAAATCAACAACCGTAGCTTCAAAAATATCTTGACCCACAACAAGTATTGGACAGGCCATGTTTCTCTCACTCCCTAAAAAATTGGCTCGGGAAGGAGTATGAGAGTTCCCATAGCTCTCCCAAGGCTCATTATTCTCCATCACTCCACAGGAACAGCCTGTCAGAGAAGAGTGAAAGACCATTTGTCAACCTCTCTTCAACTCCCTGATTCTAGCCAAACTTCATCAATCTCAAGTGAGGAGCCAGAGAGAAATCAAACCCCATATATCCAGCATCATTGTCTACTGGAGTCAAAAATCACAATTCCACTACCCACCCCAACACCATTGGCCCTGTTTCTCCCAATTGCTTTTTATTGTGTTTTTTAAAAAATCCTCTTTCCCCATCTCTGCAACACCGAGAAGGAGGAATTATAGTAGATAAATATGAAGCATGGAGATCCTTTAAAAATGTTTTTAATAATAAATGAGAAAATGAAAAGGAGAGGGTTGGGAAGGAAGGAGGGAATTCAAATGCCAGGGAATTGTGCAGTTTCGCTTTTAAAGATGTTAACACTCATTTATACATCTGCAAGACACTCCCCTTAAAGAAAAGTTCTATGAGTGTGGGTCTGGTTGCATGAATAAGGATAAAATTACTTTTTTAGACGATGTTTCCCACATATCATTCAGAGACCCCTGAAGTTAGGTATCCCTCTTGTAGATGTCCTTGAGATGCTGCTGGACCTGGGAAAGAGGAAACTGGGATACGGGTCTATGCCAAAAGGTGCTTCTAGTTATAGGACAGAGAGGAAAGGGGCAGAGGGAGAAAAACCCGAAGTCTGAGAATCTGGATTGCAGAAGACTACCGAGGTCGTGGGAGAAGGGAGAGAAAACAAGGATGAAAAGCGAAAGGGGAAGAGGCATGAAATGTTGTCAAATGTCAAAAGGCATTTGGAGAGAAGTTGGGAATTGCATTAAGAAAACCACTGCAAATCTCGTTTCAGACCATTTAGAGATATGCCCCCTGGGAACTGCGAGCTCAGGCTGTTTAGCATCAAACAAATGGATCCACTCCATCCCTACCCTAATTAAATAAATCATTCAGTAATTCCACTGGGTTAAAGAACCAAAATATTAAAAACCTTCAGGGCCTACTCTTGCCAAATATGTCAGGGATCGTGTGTGTGTGTGTGTGTGTGTGTGTGTGTGTGTGTGTGTTCTGAGACACCACTACTGTTAAATAGGCAGAGCTAAGACTTAGGGGACTGGCAGATTATTGCAAAAAGGGCACGGGGCAGAGGGACTCTGTTGTGAGCCTGGGAAAGAAGTTTGTGTGGGGACTGTGGGCAGTGAACGCGTTGGGAACAATATGGAAAACTGGGAGCTGCCTTGGAATCTACAGGGCCGGGTAAGAGAATGTCCGAAAGAAAAATGAGCAGGTGCGGGATGTGTGCAGAGTCGGAGAAGAGTCCAGGGCACCCGGAGTGGCTCCAGGAACGACGGACACCCCTCAAGGCTTTTGGGGGCGGTGGGTACTAATAGAACCCAGTGTCCGGGGTGCGCCGGGGAGGCTGCGAGCTTGGCGGGAGTGGGGCGCTGGAGGGTGAGGACGCAGGAGTGAGGAAGCAAAGCCTGGACCGGGCAGGGGCCTCCCACCTGGGCCCGGAGGCAGCAGGGGGACAAGGGCTAGGAGAGGGCATGGCGGCAGCACGGCGGGAAGCGAGGGGCATCCGGACACTCACCCCGTTGGCCGCAGCCATCTGCCCCATGATCTCGATGGCCGTCCTGCTAAAGTACCTGCCGTCGCTGCCCACCACCGTGGTGCAGCCCCGGCGGTCGCTCAGGTCAATGGATGATAGCACGCTCTGGATGAATTTGCGCAGGTAGTTGCGCTGTCCCTCGAAGAGGCCGGTAGGTCGCCGCAGACCCCCGCAGCCGGCCGGCCGCCGGTCCTCGTAGTGCGCGGTGGGCACTCTCAGCACCGGGATGGGGCTCCCCTCCGTGGCGCCTCCTGGCCGGTCCTGCTGAGGCTTCCGGGGCTGGAGGCAATCTGCAGCCTGCCGGGGGCCTCCGCCCACCTGGCCGCGCACCGGGACTCCGCCTCGCGCCCAGGCCCCCTCTCTGGCAGGTCGGCACCCTGCGCCCTGCACCCGCCCGCCTGGGGACTGCCCGCCCCTCCTCTCCGTGCGGCTGCTCGCTGACTCCCTCGGCGGAGATTGCTTCTGCCTTCCTGTAAAGTTTTCTCCCGCCCACCTTCTCCGCTGCCAGACCACCCGAGGTGTCCTCAGTTTCTCCCCAAGTTGGACTCACTTTCGGGGTGTCCCAAAAGCCTGATTCCAGGGCCTGCTAGCCCGACCCCGGTGACGCCTGCACCCGCGCCTGGCCCCAGCCTTCACGCGCGATCGCCGCCCTCCGGGGCACACCCTCCGCCAGAAAACAGCCAGCGGGTGGCGAGACTTTGGGCAGAGTCCGGGTTCCTCTCCGGCGCCAGGCCCGTCTCCCTGTCTCCCTGGGAGTGCGCAGCCTACACGCACCAGTTTCTCTTTAGAACAAGCACGGGGAGGGATTTGGGAGGGGGCTGAAACCTTTTGCCATCAGCGAACAGCCTCAGCCAAAAATAGCCCTGGAAAGGCGAGCTAAGAATGGTTATCTCCTGCCAGCGCTGAAATCGGAGGCTGGGCGCTGCGTGTGGGGTGTGTGTGTGTGTGTGTGTGTGTGTGTGTGTGTACCCTCCCACCCCGACCATTTGTTGAAGGGAATCACCACTGTCAGACTTCAATCCAACAGGACCCATTCGAGCCATCCACACTTTCCCCAGCCTCCTCCAAAACAGCACACTTTCCGGTATGGACAATTCTTTTTTTTTTTTTTCACTTGTTTGTTTGTTGTGGTGGTTGCAACAGCAGCAACACAGACGACACATATTTCCCTATTCTTCTCGCCCTTCTCACCCTCCCTACCCAGCTCCTGCCTTAGAAACAGGCTTGGCCTACACTGTATCTGTCCACACTGCCTGAACTCTTCCCTGAATTAATCGTTTTCAATAGGAGGGGGCTAAATCCCTTATTAATGCCCTACCAGGAGTGAATGAATAAAGCCAAGTTAAAGGGGAACTGGGTACCACATACTGTGCTAGGTTCCTTTGCAAGTATCCTTTCATTCTGCTGGAGCTAAAGATGTTCTGCCTCCTCTCCATAAAACGCACCCAAACTCCAAAACCAGGAAATTCTCCATAGAAAATAGGAGTGAAGAGAGACAAGACTAACAGGATAAACCCCAAAGCAGGAAGAAAGTTTTGTCTCCCATTTCGCTCAAGGAATTTTTGGACCCACCAAGGCTACTGTCCAGAAAGATCCTGCTGCTTCTCCTTCCCCAAATATTGTCCACTTCCTGAGAGTACGGCGGACTCGCCGCAGGCTTATAAAGTGTTTGGTCACAGTAAGACAACTGTGAGTAATAACACACATTGTATACTGTTTTGCAATTGATAAAAGGCTTTGCATCTGTTTTTTCTTTGGAGGCTGAAGAAAAGAATAATGGTATTCACGCAGTTCCCATTTTACAGATGAAAACAAGAGGACTTTTTCTCTGAAGTCAGGAAAGTGGTTACAATGGTACTTTCTGCCTGTCCGAATTATGTATTGCCCCTCCCCTTTCTATTAATAACATTGAAGTGTGATGGGACAACCACTGAAGCTGTCAGTTGAAACCTGCTGGGACCTTTTAGCCATTCTCTTCAACATAAAGAATGGGTGTTTTTGGAGGGGGTGAGAGGAATGGGGAAATGTTGTCAAAGAGTACAATGTTTTAGTTGAGACAGGAAGAATACATTTTGTTGAGATCTACAGCACAGCATGGTGACTGTAGTTTACAATGAAGTATTGTGTATTTCAAAATTGCTAAGACAATAAATTTCAAATGTTCTCACCACAAAAAGATAGGTTTTGAGTTGATGAACCTATTAATTCTCTGGATTTAATTATTCCACAATGTATACATATATCATAACATCACATTATACCTCCGTAAATACATACAATTTTAATTTGTCAATTAACATTTTTTTAAAAGAATAGTGTGGCCAGTTGGGGAGGTTTTTTTTTTTTCCTCTAGTCTCTAGTCAGTCTCCAAGATCCCATTCCCCATAAAATTCCTGTCACCCAGGTGGAGTGCAGTGGCACAATCATGGCTCACTGCACCCTCTCCCTCTTGGGCTCAAGTGATCCTCCCGCCTACAGGTACATGCCACCACGCCCAGCTAATTTTTGTAGCTTTTGTAGACATGGGGTTTCACCATGTTGCCTAGGCTGGTCTCGAACTCCTCAGCTCAATCAATCTGCCCACTTTAACCTCCCACAGTGCTGGGATTACAGGTGAGAGCCACCAAGCCCAACCCATAAAGTTCCTAACTTTTTATCTCCCTGGGAGTGCACAGCCTACACACACCAGTTTCTCTTTAGAACATACTTAAGAGTCTTGGCTTAGCATCCAACAGACAGAACTTTAACACTTCTACGGATCTGTGCACCTGTCTATGCTGTGGGGTTTTTAAGATCTCTTTCTAATGACACTTTATTTTGCAAAGCAGGACAGTTTCATTCCCAGAAGAGCAGGTATGGTAAATCTTTTGTTCCAGTAATGAAGAAAATGATCCAAACCCTAAGCCTCAGAGAAGCCCAGAAACCCTCCAGGCCTCCATCTCTCTGCTCCTAGCACCTGCCTCTCTCTTGACATCAACATCATTCTCCCCTCTCACAGCCCAGCTCCTTCCACAGACCCAGGGATTAGGCACCAGCACCTCAGACTAGATTTTAGAGAATTACCATTCAAGAGGCAATCCTCTTCCCTTGGTTCCAATTTCAAGGTTCTCAAAGACTGGAACAGGGCTAGTTTGAGGCAATGTGCCCCATCGCATAGCCAGAAAGAACCTTACAGTGAAAAGGAAAACAATTCTTCCAAAGTAAGGGGGTGCTGATCCCCAGAGGGAGGACAGATGGGCAAACAAACAGTAACCGGGCCACCACATGCTTCACACTCACTGATCAAGGACTTCTAAAACCACTTTTCTTTTCTCTGAATTTATATAGGATTTTGTATCACTCATAAAGGAATGTCTTATAGGCTGATAACACCTTTCTATTCATGCTTACACTTAACGTTTAGGCTAGGATAATTTCCTAACCTCAGTGTCCTCACTATAAGATGGGAATTATTATAATCCCTACCTCATAAATTGTTGGAAGGATTAAAATACTTAGTAAAGTGCCTGACTAATAGAAAGGCATTCAATAAATGTTAGCTATTCATGGTGTCATCATCATTATATTTACCATTATTACTAATCTCCTGTATTGCAAGAATTACAGTTTATATTTTTGTAGACCATCACTGTAGCTAAAGGGTCTTTGGGCCATAGGTGATATTCCATAAAGGTTGGTTAAATTGATCTGTGGTTTTTGACTATGGAAACTCAGAACTCCCTCAAAATGTACAAAACAGATTTACCTGCTAAATAAATCTCTTCAAAGCTGACCCCAGGTTTGATTGAATTAATTCCAATGAATTTGTCACAATGATGGAGAAAGGAAACTTAGAGGGCCCCACAGTTGTTTGCTGGTAAAATGAGAAGTTTGGATTAGATAAATGTTTCCCAAAATATTTTCCTCAGAATGTTAGTGCCCCTCGAATCCTGCACAAAGCAAGAGTTTCATGACCAAGTAGCTTCTAAAACTCCTGTACACTCTACTCCCATTCTTCACAATGCACACTTTCATATTAAAAGTTCTGAGAGGTCCTCAACAGAAGACATCACTTAACTTTTTTTTTTTTTAAAGACAGATTCTCACTCTGTCACCCAGGCTGGAGTACAGTGGCCACCACTCCTGGCCTAAAAATTTTTTAACCTGGTGCTTCCCAATCTAAACTCACAGGGACCAGTTTTCTTAATGAAAGAGAATCAGACTAACATGTAACCATAGCTGGTGACACTCCCCTGCCCCATTCCTTGTATGTCCTCAGTGGACTAGGTCAGGAATAAATAAATTTTCCTGATTCTCAAGGGCTGGTCACTCCTTTGCACTGAGCTCAAAGCTTCTCTGTAGCATGGGTCACAATGAATGGTAGCCCTGATAGCCTAGAGTAGCCTTTCAGCCTTCTCTGAGCCTCTAAAGACTGAGGATCCTTGGCATGAAATGGAGCAACTGATATACCCTTGCTTCCCCTGGGGACTCTCTTGCTCTCAAAAAGGCATCAGCCATCATCTCCATCTAGAGAATATACTAGCTGACTCAGCTTGACCAGCCTGTACCAAAATGAGAATCTGGGTAAAATAAGCATTGAAACACTTCATTCCTTGTAGATTCACAAAACATATTAGCATATTAAAGACTATGAAGTTCTGCAGGAAAAAAACCTACTTAACTTTAATCCAACATTGCCAAGTTTTATTTGACCATGGAAGATTTTTCCAAAACACTTACAAACAGATCAAGGACATTAATCTTTCATGAAACACTAGATCCCCAAGGTCCTCTCCAGCTACATCATTCTGTGATTTTCTTTTTTATTTATGATGCATTAAAAGATTAATCTCTATCAGACTTCCATTTAGAAATTCACCAGAATGTGCAAAGGCAGCAGGTAAAATTGCTGAAGGGTATTATAAAAATACCCTCCAGTGATTTTTGAAACTTAAACTGAAATATTTATATAACTATATATTTCAGTTTGTATATATATATATATGTATATACACACATATATATGTGTGTATATATATTGGTGTATGTATATCTATATCTATGTATATATGGCATTATATCCATTTTACAGATGCAGAAACTGAGCTTTAGAGGGGGTGAGCAATTGGTCCAAAGCCACACAGCACACAGGTAGTCATTGATAAAGGTAAAAACAAGAGTTGAAGCCTGAGGTGTAAGGACACAGAGACAAGTACACAAATGTTTACAAGTTACACATATGACACGTGCCTTTAACATGAATTTCTTGAACATTCATTTAGAGGCCTTACAATGAAGACATCAGAGTGGCAGCAAGTTCTGTTGGAATCAGGGGAGCGTGTTCTTCTATAATCCCCTGGCTAACAGGAAAGCACACTGATTTGGCCCATGGTAGTTATACACTCCCATTGAGTCAGGGGCCACTTCTATGCACACAGGAGGTGCTAAAAATATGCTGTTGACTCATTGCCTCTAAGAGCAGAAGAAATGCCAAAAGTATAGGACAAGAGGCAGAAAAGCACACGGAAAAATGTCGTAGGGCAGTCCTCTGAGGAAGTGTTAGATCCCTTTGAAATCTGTCCAAACACTTTCTTGTGCTGGGGAAAGTCAATTACATATTTCAAGCAACCCCACATGTCATACGAGTATCTTGTACGTGTTTGTGTACTCGTGTCTGTGAACTTACATCTCAGACTTCAACTTCTCGCTCCCCACCCTTATCAATGACTGCCTGCATGGCCTTGGGCAAGTTGCTTTCCCTCTTCAAAGCTCAGTTTCTGCATCTATAAAATGGACATAATGCTACCTACCTCATGGGGTTAGTGATCACATTTAAGGAGCTAATATGTGGAAATTGCTTACACAGTACCTATCACATAATAAGGGTTTAATAAGTGTTTGATGTAATTGTTTTGATTATTACTACTATTACTAAAATAATAATTACTACAATAATAATGATTCTTATTCTCTATATTAGTATTATCTTTGAAAATGGGCATGGATTATGTCTATGTAACACTTTTGGCACAATATCTAGCATTATATCACACACAAATTAGAGAATTCATGTTATTAAGGATGAAAAAATATTTTTACTGACCCTTCAATTCTTCGTAAGTAACTGCAAAAGAAGCCATTATCCCAACACATGAAATAAAAAAGAAAATTCAGTTCCTCTGGAGTTTGTTTTTGGAGGTAGCCACAGGATACCTAAATTTTTTTTCTTTTCAGAGAGACCGAGGGGCTCACTAGGTTGACCAGGCTGGTCTTGAACTCCTGGTCTCAAGCCATCCTCCCACCTCAGCCTCCCAAAGTGCTGGGATTATATGCATGAGCCACCACATCCAGCCTACCTAAAATATTGAATGCTGTTAATAAATCTCCTGAGGCCAGCATAAGAAGGTGATGGGCAAAACTAATGCAGGTATGTTTTTCTGGCTTTTTCATGTATTGGGCCAAACTTTGAAAAGCACTTACTATTAATGGCTAACTTGCAAAATTTGTGATTTATTAAAAGCAGATTTTAATTGTTTTACCTAAAAATAATAGGCCTCTGATCTGCCAAAGATGAAGATTTAATTTCTAGGTGTTCCCCACAATACCTAGAAACATCAGTGGAATCGAGTATTAAACACTTTAGAACTATTCTCATCAAAGTTCTTTAATATATAATACAGCAAAAGAAAAGTTTCTTTTCTAAAGGCTTCTCTATACTTTTTTTAATAGTTGAATTTCATTTCTGAAGGCTCCTAAAAAGAATAGAATTTAGATCTTTATTAAAGAGGAAATATATTTTCCATGTTTAATTTAAATTACATTCCATCAGTCATTTGCAATCTTAGCCTACACAGAATTTTTTTTTTGGTAGTTTTTATGTTTGGCTTTAGGAGGGGATTCCCAATAATCTCTATATAAATATTTCTAATCTCTATATAAATATTTTAACATTTCAATGTAAATTAGTTTTTTAAAGCTATTTTATCCATAAAAATAATGAATTTGCATGGCTGAGGGTGAAATAATATGTTACCAGGACCCCTCAGTTTTAGGGGTTGTGAGTAGATCCCATCTTCATGTTCCTCCAGCCCAGCCCAAGCCTGGCTCAGGGCCTCCTCCCCCATTTGCCAGGAACCACCATCCCCAGGGATTCTATGTGCCCTGCCTGACCAGTGTTCTCCATCAGAGTTTACCAATCTTTTGTTCATTCCCTCAGAGCACAGCTAAGCAAGAGTACACTAATTTGAAAATTAACTCAAGCAAATAGAGGAACAATATCCCCAACACATTGCATTTTAACATAGGGTTTCCTGGACACACTGTTTCAACCCAAGAGTTGGGCTAATAGTAGGAGTTCCATCTGCTAAAATATGGCTGTCAGCTTCAGAGGGAAATTCATGAACGTCTTCGTAGTTTGTTTTTACGTTTCACTTGGCACTGTTTCTAAAATTTCCTCTGAAGCCAAAAAATAAGTTATTTCCCAGCACACTGGGCACTTTTCATTTATCATTGGATTGATTTTTGTAACTTGCAGTAGGAGCTGAAATCGACCAGGGGGTTCTTATCCAACAGACAGCAGCAAAACTCTTTGTGTATCTGCGTTCCTTTCAACAAGCGTGACTTCTTCAATGGCATCATTCGTGAGCGTAACACAGAGCTCAGCAATAACGTTTCTTCACTAACCCTACCAGGTATCCAACATAGGATGTTACTTCCTTTCACTGTTTTCCGACTCCTGGCAGATATTAATCATTGGGATTTGGGAACAAGGAAATAGAATTTCTGAGAATGCTTGGGAATTCCCAAATTCATATGATTTTCATAACACTTCACTTACAAGTTTTTGAAAAATAATAAGTGACTATAATAACAAGCAAATAGTCGTTTTTTTCTGTAACAGGATTATATGAAAAGTTTTAGTAGTCTTCTGTTTTAAAGAGATATGATAACAAATGATGATTTATTATTATTAGGAGCCAACATATTGTAACAAGATTATAAAATCCAATAGCATTAATAGAGAAAACATTAAAAAGAAATGAATGTTATCACAAAATAAATGCTAAGGAAAAGTCCTTTAAAGATTGAAAGGTAACACCACAAATACTTAATGCTTTAATCGTTGTTTACATCACATTGTTATACAAGGCATCAATCATCCCCTCCAATACCATTTAAATAACATAACATTCTGATCTCCTGGCAAGATGAATAGCACTAGAAAGAAGCAACTGTCAAAATTGCCGATTTAAGGGTATATTTTGTTTCTAAAACTTGGCATTTCTTAGAAAACCTCTCATAGGATTTGTAAAACATATACTATGCCTAGGAACAGATTAATATTTATTTGCAGAAATGGTTCACTGTTAGCAGTGGACAAGGCCATGAACACACACTTGTAACACAGCAACAGATACAAGAAAGTCTGACTGAGGCTCCTTTACTGCTCCTGTCCTGTTCACCTTAACTTTCATCTCCACATGTCAGTGCTTCCTCATCTTGCTTGACTTGAAGTCAGTGCATTTCTTCAAGCCAGTAAGTTCTCTATACTGACTATTAAGCTGTAATTTTCACAGGAAAATTAGAATGTTCCTTCCCATTTTCCTAATTTCTCAACTGATTTTTCTCAGAATTCAGAATCCATAAATATTGAAATGCCAGGAGAGAATTTCCAAATGGAAATGCTGTTCCCTTCGTCCATTTTCAGAAGAAACCGTAGGATAGTGTTATCCTTCTCTTCTCCAATTTTTTTTTCCCTGCAAACTTATGGTTATCACCTCTTTAAGTGAGTAGCTCACAATTTTGCCTCCCCTGCAAATGGTCCCAAAACAGTGAAGTGGGTCCTCTTTAGCTGTGTCTTTAGTACATAATCCTGCATTTCTGACCATATGCAGGGAGTGTGACCCAGGGAAGGATCCCTGACTCAATGGGATTTCTCTTGCTGTCTCTAGAATTTGAACACTAGAACCCAGACGTACAGAGGCTGGGAGCCATCGTGGTGTGCTATATTGATGACGGCAGCAGTGGGTGGTGTGGGGGCAGTTAATTGACAGCTACCTGTTGCTGACATCCCAGGAACTGCCTGAACATCCTCTTTCCCAGTCATAAGATATCTAAGATTCTGCAGTATTCTTCATTAAATCCTAGCATGGTTTAAGCTAGCCAGAATTAGGTTCTGTTGCTTTCAATCAACAGAACCTTAGCTAATACATTGTTATTTCCTGGTCTTTGTTCCTTTAATTTTCCAGGAAAAGAAGGGAAAATGGCTTACTGGTTTTAAAAAGAGACAAGGGACAACATACCATTTATGCAAAATTTAGAAGCACTCAAAGGAAACTCTGGAAAGTTCCTGAGACATATATATGTAGGATCAGCATACAACTTGAACAGTGTATCTAGACCATGGTTGCCACCGTTGCCTTGACACAATGAACATCTGTATCAAGATCATATTTTCTTGGTGGGACAGAGAGAAGCACAAGGCGGGACTCACATTTACAGTAATCCTTGTTTTCCAGGAACCATACAACCCAGTTTGTCCAGAGCTGTTCATCTTAAGTTTGTTATCCCACCATAATTATAAATAGAACCTCCTTTTTCTCTCAAGAATATACCACTTTGGATGATAATTTCTGTGACTACCCATTAAGAATATTTAATAACTATAGAAAACTGCTTCTCTATATTTTTTGTATGTTTGAAACATTTTATAACAGAAATATCTTTAAAGTTATCACCTACACAGAATATAGCTGCCAAATGCTCCTACTCTGCTATTCTAACCATGAATCCCTCTGGGGCCCCTTCCTCCTACGGCGCTTGTAAGGATGAAATGAAATAAGCTCTATGAAGTGCCCAACAGTGACCAACACTGAATAAAATACAGCCACCATAGGAGGCCTTCCCTTATGTTCACCAAACTCCTGATAAGTTATTCGGTGATGTTTTAATCTTAATATTTTATGTAGATTATACATTCATCTGATTCAAAATGCAAAAGGTACAAAAGCGTATACAGTTAAAAGTTTCCCAACCCACTACCATTTATCTCCCTGGAGGCAACTGTTTCCAGATTTTTGAATATCCTTAAAGAATATCATATGTATGGAAAAGAAAGATTATATATTTATATGCATCTGTGTATGCATTTTCCTATGAGAGGCTCACAAAGTCTCCTTGAAGAGATATCATTATTACAAATACCCCTCAATTTACAATGGGGTTATATTCCAATAAACTTATGAAAATATTGTAAGCTGAAAATGCATTTAATACACTTAACCTACTAAACATCATAGCTTAGCTCGGCCTACCTTAAACACTCACATTAACCTACAGTTAGGCAAAATCATCTAACAGAAAGCCCATTTTATAATAAAGTGGGCTTTGAATATCTCGTGTAATATAATGAATACTGTACTGAAAGTGGAAAACAGAATGGTTGTATGAGTACTCAAAGTACAGCTTCTGCTGAATGTGTATTGCTTTCAAACTATCTTCAAGTTGAAAAATCATAAGTCAAAATATTCTAAGTCAGAGATTGTTTGTACTTCTACTTTACATGATGAAATTGAGCCTTGAAAAGATTAAGTGACTCGCCCAAGGTCACACTGGCAGTTAAATAGTGAAACTTGGATCCAAATTGTTCAGTCACTACATGTATTGTCTTGAAATTTGAAAAAGAGGAAGAGGAATTAAACTACTAAATTGAAGGACTATTTTAGGCATAGAAGAAGCAGATGCCTTCATGTCCAAGTGATTGTGAAAAGCCCACTTGCCCCAAAATATGTCTCCTGGTCATATGAAATTCCACCATTTCAGATTTTTACCTGGGGATTTAGAGTAATCTGCTGTTTTCCTAGAGCTCCCCTAAAATAGAAATAGAAAATTTTGGAAGGCTAAATATATGCTAACATTGGAAAACTCATTTTCTCCCCTTCGTAAGGCAAGGTACTGAAGGAGGGGGCCCTACGGGCCGTGCAGGGACATCCTGGAGGCATGGGGAGAAGAAACTGAAAGGCAAGTTTGTAAGGAACAAAGAATACCGATCTCAGGATTCTCCCTTGAACCTGCCCTTTGTTCAAATAGACTTAGCCACTGACCTGCTGTCAAAAGACCACAGCCAATCTGACTTGTTTTCAATACAATGATGAATATTGATTTGGTCCCTTCATCCAACATCCTCAGCTGGATCTTTTTTGACCAAGGATATACATTACTAGGTGAGTACAGGCAGTTAATTCTTCCACACGGGACTTCGGAGTTTCTGAGTTAACCAGAATCACCCACCTTAACATCTGCCAGTTTATACCCCAAGTCCTGACCAGTGCCCCCTACCTGCTATGCCTCATGTTTTCAATAGAGCATAAAATCAGAAATGAAAGATGAAACATCATAGCCAATATCACAGAAATACAAAGGATCCTAAGAAACTGCTAGCTATAATTACACACTAACTAATTGGATCATCTAGAAGAAATGGATAAATTCCCAGACACATAAAACCTACCAAGATTGACTCATGAAGAAATTTAAAAATCTGAACAGACTAATAGCAAGCAAGGAGGTTGAATCCGTAAGAAAATGTCTCCTATCAATGAAAAACCCAAAACCAGATGGCTTCCCAGATTAATTCTACCAAATATTTTAAGAAGAACTAATACCAGTCCTCCTCAAACTCTTCTAAAAAGCTGAAGTGGAGGGAATACTTCCAAACTCATCTGACAGGGCCAGCATTACCCTGATTCCAAAGCCAGACAAGAACACTACAAGAAAGGAAAATGACAGGCCAATATCCTTGATCTACATAGATGCAAAAATCCTCAACAAAATCCTAGCAAACCAAATTCAATAGCACATTGAAAGAATCATTCACCATGATCATGTCATGGTTCAACATAAGCAAATCAATACATATAATATACCATATTAGAAAAATAAAGGATAGAAACTATATGGCCATCACAATAGATATAGAAAAAGTTTTTGACAAAATTTGAAACCCTTTCATGGTGAAAAAAAAAAACACCCAACAGATCACGTATTGAGGGACTGTATCCCAACAAAATAAAGGCCATATATGACAAACCCATAGCTAACACCATGATCAATGGTGAAAAGTTGAAACTTTTCCTCTACCATCAGGAACAAGACAAGGATGCCCACAGACACCACTTCTCAGGGTAATTAGGCAAAAGAAAGAAATAAAAGGCATCCTAATAGGAAAGGAAGAAGTGAAACTGTCTCTACTGACGGCATGATCTTGTTATATATAGAAAACCCTACAAACTTCACTAAAAAAAGGTTAGAACTCAACACAAAGAAGGGAACAATAGACACTGGGGGACTCCAAAGGTGGGAGGGAAGGATGGTGGGAGCAAGGGTTGAAAAACTACCTATCGATTACTATGCTCACTGCTTGGGTGGTGGGATCATTAGAAGCCCAAACCTCAGCACCATGCAATATACCTGTTTAAGAAACCTGTACATCTACCCTCCTGACTCTAAAATGAAACATACAATATTTAAAAAACAAAAACAAATAAATAAAATTTGAAATCTGTTAGAACTGAACTGATAGGTGAAATCAGTAAAGTTGT
Source organism: Pan troglodytes (assembly GCF_028858775.2). Classification (NCBI taxonomy): domain Eukaryota; kingdom Metazoa; phylum Chordata; class Mammalia; order Primates; family Hominidae; genus Pan; species Pan troglodytes. Next base: position 7,781,007 of record NC_072411.2, read on the forward strand.
AGGATACAAAATCAACAGATAGAGCCTTGAACACAGCAACATCCAGCTGTCTGACACGAAAGTCTCAGGGGCAAGAAAACCTCTATATGAACTCAGAAACAATGAGCTAAGTTGTGTTTATGTCTGAAAGGATGTTAAGAACTTCATTCATGTTACATCAGAGCCAACAGAAAGAACCAACAGGAAACCTGTACCCAACAAACAGAAATGACAAGATGAAGGGAAAGCAGAGGTAAGGGCTTACCTTAGAAAGGGCAAGTGATTAGCTCAATATACAATACAATGTTTGCTCCTGAGCCAAAAATTTGTACAATAATTTGGACATTACTTGCACAACCAGAAAAATCAGCCACTCATTAGGAAAATGTGTTTCTGTAGAAGTCTTAGGACTCAGCTATCTATAATAACATGAAAAGACAATATTTTCATCCAAAATGAGTATTTTTGTTTGTCTTGGCTTGTTATTCTAACGTCAACAGCCTCTAAATAAACTGTTGAAGTACATGATATAACCACCTCTTTCTCCATCTTTCCCATTGCTCCCATAGGGCTTCAGTTGTGCAATTTCACCATTAGCAAAGCTTTTTGCTGAAATCTGGCTTTTCAAAGGGAGAGTATCCAGAAACAGAAGATGCTGATCTGGGAGGCTCTTCCTAATAGAACTGCTGCTTCAGTTTAACTTGAAAAAGCCCACACCCAGTTCCTAATGACAAACATCTGAACACCGGGTCTTCCCCTGAGCAAGACCATGCTATGCCTCCTGCTCGCTCTGTTCTATAAGCAACCCACAGATTGCTCCCTGTGAAGAGGAGCCTGCCAGGGGAGCAGCATTCCACCAGACCCTGATTTAGCAAGATATTTCCATATCATTCCCCCAACCAGCTGGAAGTCCTCCACTGCTCTTGTGTAAAAATCTAACTCATCTCACTGAATTTCCTGATTTAAAAGTCTAATTCATTTCACCAAAAGTGTGACAGAAGGAAACCAAGTACACCATCTCTCTCTTACCAAACCAAAGCTATTGCATGTGCATTCTGGGGGGAAAACATGGTCCAAATATGTTATGGAGGGGGTGCCAGCCCAGTGTCATCCTCTTACTATTGCCATAGGATCTTGGCTGATGGCATCAGAGGAAAAACAAGTTTATCGATTACTTTCAACCATTAAGCTCACTCCTCCATGAAAAATATGTCACAAGTCCAATGTCTCTTATTAAAATAAGCACTGCAAAATATAAAGGAGTCACAGTTTTAAAATGGGACACACGTTCTCTAAGCGGTGAACCACGTTAGAGGTGCACTGTTTACAATGTATAAAGTCCCCTGGAGCCAGGGTTAGGAAGCGCATCTGTTCTTTGATGTTCTGGGATGAAGGAGAAAGGAAAATGTGCTGCCAGAAGTGAGTGGGAAGGAGCCCATGAGATAAAGGAAGTAAATCCATTTGCTGATTGCAATAATGGTAATACACGAAGCTATACATACATACATACATACATACATACATGCAAATTTTCACATTTTTTTAAAAAAAGAACTTAAGGCTTCCACTCATGTAATCAGCCCTTATGAACTCTCCTGATTAGCTGCAAGGAAAATCTTCCTTTCTCCTCTTTCTTGCACCATCCTGGGCTCCCTTTTGACTTGTTTTTTTTTTTAACTTATAAACGAACAGCTCATATTCTGAAGTTTGTAGTCCCCTCCCGCCCCCTCTCTCTCTATACGGCTCATTTACATTGGCAGCTGTCGTGCTGCTGGGCATCCTCAAACCCACAAGTTTCCCTTTAATGTTTGAGCAGACAAACATGATCATGCACTAGGCATCACTGTGCCTCTCAAAATGCTTTTTTGTTTTTTTTATTGCATCTGAGAGAAATCTCAAGGTTGCAAACCTGGAGTCAGAATTGTCTCCATGTGTCTCAGTGGGAAGAGTATCGTGTGAAGGAACAAGTTGATTCTACTAATCAAAAGGATTTTTTTTTGATATCAGGTCAACCTCCGAATGAATTTATATTACCGAGTGGAGGGTCACATGAAGAAAATGGTCAAACAGCACCACCTAGAGCAAGAGCTGAGAAGTGCAGTGGAGCCGGGCTGTGTCAGGAAAGAAAAGCAAGCTGGGGCCTGGCTCAGCGCTCTCCCCTCTGCTCCTGTCTGCATGGAAAGATTAGGATGACAGTGGCAGGAAGCCTGTGCACCTAGTATGCATCACTTGAAGGGAACACACAGATTCCAGTAAACAGTTGGAAGGAAATGTTAATACCAGGCTCTGCTAAACAATATCAAATGAGTCCTAGATGAGGCAAGCGACTTTCATCAAAGTTTCCTGATACCTGAAAAGACACCCCAGGGGATCCTGCGCTACATGTGGTGTATGTAAATTAAGCGGGTTTTTTTCCCCTTTGTAATCAAGGCTCATACACAAACAAAATCACACTTTAGAAATGGCCTATTTCAACTTGTAACTAGCTTGCTTTCAGGGGCTCCAGGTCAAAATGAAATAGAGCACAAAGACGCTTTCTCCTTAGGGATCATACACAAATTCACTCTGTCCGTTTCTTTCCCACATGGAGCAACAAAGCCGTCAGACCTCTCCATCCACACATCGGGTCCTTCCTGATTAAAGTGAGATAAATCACAGCCCTCTCTCTCCAGATGGCAGGCGACAAGAGGGGGATGCTTGCCTCAAGAAGTCCTCCCCATCCCTCTGCATTCATGCAAGCCCGAGCGGAGAGATGCAAGAAATTACGGATGCATTTTAATTCCCCAGACCCTGCAATTAAAAATGGAAATTTTTTGGCCACGCCTGTTGGCTCACGCCTGTAATCCCAGCACTTTCAGAGGCCGAGGTCGGCAGATCACCTGGGGTCAGGAGTTCGAGACCAGCCTGGCCAACATGGTGAAACCCTGTCTCTACTAAAAATACAAAAATTAGCTAGGAATGGTGGTGGGCGCCTTTAGTCCCAGCTACTCGGGAGGATGAGGCAGGAGAATCACTTGAACCCGGGAGGCAAAGTTTGCAGTGAGCCAAGATCGCACCACTGCACTCCACTCTGGGTGACAAAGCAAGACTTCATCTCAAAAAATGTTTTTAAAAAATGGAAGTGTTGTTCTTTCATTTGTAAATGTGTTTTGGTAAAAGAGGGGCAGTTTAAGCAACCCTTTCTATTGTCTACATTGTTAAAATTCATCCGACATGGACTCTTGACTCTGTTTTGCCTGGGCAGACCCAATTCAAGCATTTACAACAGCTATAACCTCCTCAAATCAAAAAGAGGAATCAGCATTATTGCTAAGTTCAAATAAGGTCTTGTTTTATTTCATTTTTATTTTTGAATGCAGCCATTTCTCCATGTGCTGTCATCAGGTAAGATTGTCAGTCCTGATTAGGTAAAGCTATTATTACAAAATGCAATTCTTAAAAATTCAGTGTCTAACTACACTTTTAATAAGCCTTTCCCCCTCCCCTATGTATTCTCCCTTAGACACCCCTTCTCAAATTTCAAATCACAGAAACTAAAATATGATGCCTAAAGAGAGCCTAGCCACTGCCCAGTCCTCTAATTTGATGAGTGGGAGTACTGAAGCCCAGAGGAGGTCAAGTAATTTGTTCCCAATGTCTTAGATAAGAAGAAAATGACCAGCTGGGAAATCCCACTCATGTCAAGGCAGAGGCACAGGGCCAGAGACTGTGGTTGAATTGTGCCACACTCCTACATCCTTCTTTAGGAATCAAAGAACATTCCTGTGTTGAGTCGGAGTCACTGACTTCCTTTTCAGGCTGATTGAGTTCTGTCCTTACAGGCTGCGACAAGAAGTTTTGGTATTATGCTACACCAAGACCATTTATCTAGTTCAAGAAATGCACAGTCCTTAGAGCCCAGCAACTTTCCCCATGTCCAGTAAATGTAGCTTCTCCATTAGAAGCTGTCAGAATGGAGCCTTCTGGCTCATCTTGATTTTGATTTGTGCAAGAATGAATGGTTGTGCTAAGACAGCTTTCCTAGCTGATAGAGAGCGAAACTTTTTTCTCATAATCTATAAAAAAATTAAATTAGAACTTTTTTCTCATAATCTGTGAAAAAATATTAAATTAAATCTGGCTCGTCTTGATTTTGATTTGTGCAAGAATGAATGGTTGTGCTAAGACAGCTTTCCTAGCTGATAGTGAGCAAAACTTTTTTCTCATAATCTATAAAAAATATTAAATTAGAAGCATAGAGTTTATTTCGTGACTTTTATCTTCCTTCAATTTTCTTGTGGGCATAAATGATTTGTTTTTATCCTGCCTGACCCCCAATCCCTTTTCCAAGAGACTAAAAGAGTATCTAGTGCAAAGTGGAGACTCAAATATTTTTTAATAAACAGTGATCCCAGCCACCCAGTGCATGTTGCCAAATGCCAACCCCATAAATAATCAAACACATCATCTCATTCAGCCAATCAAAATCAAGTGCTACCTATTTTTTTAAGTTTTCATAGCCCTTGGGCATCTGCTTTCTCAGCATTTCCCAAACTTGAGTCATTCTCATCCTGCCTTCCTAATTTTGATCTGTCAATTACCTCTACTATTATTTATTTCATATATTTTTAAATAGACCCACTTTTGAAACTTAAATACACGCCTTTTAAAAGGAAGCTTTCTTACTACTATACATCAAAAGCCATTATTACTTGTTCTAAGTACTCATAACAAGATGGTCACAACTATTAAAATTTACTAATGTGCATCCACATACTCTCTAAATTCATGGAGCATCTGCACACACTTTAAGAAACAATTCTGCATTACTCACTCAATTTTCTTGACATCCTTCTGAGGCAGGACAAACCTTGGGCCCAAAGAATTGAGGTAGGAGTCCAAGCAAGTTGCCAGCCACATAAAGGCAAACCTTGGCTCAGAAGTCAGGACTACCAGCCCCTAGGTTATGGTTCATGCTCTTTCCTCTGCTCTCCAGAACCTCCTATCTCCAAGTGTAGTTAGCAGCCCAGATGCAGCAGCATCCTCTAGAGACTTGTTAAAAATGCAGAAGCTCAGGCTCCACCCCAGGCCTATGCAGACTGAATCTGCATTTTAACAAGGTCCAGGTAATTCACGTGCACATTAAGTTTGAAAAGGCCTGGTCTAGATCAGCGGTTCTCTAACTTAGCAGCACATTAGAACCATCTGTAGAGACTTTAAAAATACCAGTGCCTGGGCTTCACCTCCCAGAGAATCTGACTTAAGTGTCTGGGGTTTGCCCTGAGTCTAGGTATTTTTAAAAACTCCTCAGCTTATACAAAGCTGGCAGGGCCGGGCACAGTGGCTCATGCCTATAATCCCAGCAGTTCGTGAGGCCAAAGTGGGCAGATTGCTTGAGTCCAGGAGTTTGAGATTAGCCTGGGCTAAAACCCCATCCCTACAAAAAAAAATACAAAAAGTAGTTGGGCATGGTGGTGGCACATACCTGTAGTCCCGGCTACTCAGGAGGCTGAGTCCTCACTTCAACCCAGGAGGTCACGGTCTGGTCAACAGAGCAAGACCCTGTATCAAAACAAACAAACAAGCAAACAAAAAATGCTAGCAGCTTACCAGCTAGGGAGGCCTGTAGAGGCAAGTTTTCCAAATGGGGCTACATTAGTTGTTCCAGAACTTTAGCTGCATCAAAACCACCTGGATGGCTTGTTCAGCTACAGAGGGTCTGGCCATGCCCCTAGAGTTTCCAGCTGAGGGTCTGGAATGAGGCCCGATGATTTGCATTTCTAACAATCTCCAGGTGATGCTGATGCTGTGGGTCCAGGGACCACATTTTGAGAATCTATGCTAAATGAATCGGAGAAGACCAAAGCTCAAACTTATTCCAAGAACTTTTCAAGGCTCACCTGCAAGTTGTAGTGGAAGTAAGCATCTAAGGGTGCAAAAAAGTTTCACTGTAGACTAAGGCCTTTTACCTGAGCTCTCAAATGTTCACATTTCTCTTATCAACCTAAATAACAAACAGAGAGAGGCTCTCCACAAGAAAAAGATATTCGTTTGGAAACAGAGCCTTGCAATAGAAACAGGCAAGCCAGAGTAAACTATATGCATATTCACGGAGGTAAAGGAAGACAAAAGAAAAAATGAGGAAGATTATATGATCATTTGGAAATGATTATCCTTGGCTACAAAGATCAATAACAAAGGTCATGCCAGGCCCAGGTTGGACAGGCAGTTGTTGGGCAAATATCCTTCAGAAGCATTGTTGAGTGCAAAGTTGCAATGGGCTTTGTGCAAGATTGTGTTTTTTGCAGTCTTCTGTGATAAGTTTTTGTTATCAGGCATACATGCCGAAGAATTCTTTATTGCATGGCCTTCCCTGGCTCTATTTGTCAGGGTTTTGGTTAGGGGAGGGGTATTTTTAACACTCTCAATGTAAAAAATGCCATAAGGTAGGTACCCCAATTGCTTGTTTCTTCTTCATAAAATAACTTTTCCACCCGAACAAAGTCTACACATAAATTGTAAAAATACCCTGGCATGCAGTCCCTGGAAAAGTCTGGAGTCATTCTCGGAGTTCCCACCCAGGTGGACAAGCGTAGCCACCACAGATAAACACAAAGTAGGGGTCCCCGCTGGGGTTCAGCGGCAGGCAGTGGCCCTGGTTCTGATATTTGGCTGAAAACACAGCTCCTCTTTGTCACCCTCAGGACATTTCAGCTATTTCCTAGATAATAATCTCACTTCACCCTGCACAAAACAGGCACATGATCATGTCACTCTGAGCTGGTTTGAGTCCAAGGAGAATTTTGTTTTTAAAATAATTTAGGTTAGTAGTTAAAATATGAACTTTGGGCCAGGAGTGGTGGCCCATGCCTATAATCCCAGCACTTCGTGAGGCCAAAGTGGGCAGATTGCTTGAGTCCAGGAGTTTGAGACTAGCCTGGGCTAAAACCCCATCCCTACAAAAAAAAAATACAAAAAGTAGTTGGGCATGGTGGTGGCACATACCTGTAGTCCCGGCTACTCAGGAGGCTGAGTCCTCACTTCAACCCAGGAGGTCACGGTCTGGTCAACAGAGCAAGACCCTGTATCAAAACAAAGAAACAAACAAACAAAAAATGCTAGCAGCTTACCAGCTAGGGAGGCCTGTAGAGGCAAGTTTTCCAAATGGGGCTACATTAGTTGTTCCAGAACTTTAGCTGCATCAAAACCACCTGGATGGCTTGTTCAGCTACAGAGGGTCTGGCCATGCCCCTAGAGTTTCCAGCTGAGGGTCTGGAATGAGGCCCGATGATTTGCATTTCTAACAATCTCCAGGTGATGCTGATGCTGTGGGTCCAGGGACCACATTTTGAGAATCTATGCTAAATGAATCGGAGAAGACCAAAGCTCAAACTTATTCCAAGAACTTTTCAAGGCTCACCTGCAAGTTGTAGTGGAAGTAAGCATCTAAGGGTGCAAAAAAGTTTCACTGTAGACTAAGGCCTTTTACCTGAGCTCTCAAATGTTCACATTTCTCTTATCAACCTAAATAACAAACAGAGAGAGGCTCTCCACAAGAAAAAGATATTCGTTTGGAAACAGAGCCTTGCAATAGAAACAGGCAAGCCAGAGTAAACTATATGCATATTCACGGAGGTAAAGGAAGACAAAAGAAAAAATGAGGAAGATTATATGATCATTTGGAAATGACTATCCTTGGCTACAAAGATCAATAACAAAGGTGATGCCAGGCCCAGGTTGGACAGGCAGTTGTTGGGCAAATATCCTTCAAAAGCATTGTTGTGTGCAAAGTTGCAATGGGCTTTGTGCAAGATTGTGTTTTTTGCAGTCTTCTGTGATAAGTTTTTGTGATCAGGCATACAAGCCCAAGAATCCTTTATTGCATGGCCTTTCCTGGCTCTATAAGTCAGGGTTTTGGTTAGGGTAGGGGTATTTTTAACACTCTCAACGTAAAAAATGACATAAGGTAGGTAACCCAATGACTTGTTTGGTCTTCATAAAATAACTTTTCATAAAATCTCAGTAAACGTGGAAATATCTACACCGCTATCTCTGTAAATGTGTAAACATTTACAACGCAATTTGTATAAACATGGAACTATTTACACCGCCGTCTCTATAAACATGGAAATATCTACACCGCTATCTCTATAAACATGGAAATATCTACACCGCTATCTCTATAAACATGGAAATATCTACACCGCTATCTGTATAAACATGGAAATATCTACACTGCTGTCTCTATAAACAAGGAAATATCTACACCTCTATCTGTATAAACATGGAAATATCTACACCACTGTCTCTATAAACATGGAAATATCTACAATGCTGTCTCTATAAACACGCAAATATCTACATCACTGTCTCTATAAACATGGAAATATCTACACCGCTATCTCTATGAACATGGAAATATCTACACCGCTGTCTCTAGAAACATGGAAATATCTACAACGCTATCCCTATAAACGTGGAAATATATACACCGCTATCTCTAAAAACATGGAAATATCTACACCGCTATCTCTAGAAACGTGGGAACATCTACACCGCTAACTCTATAAACCTGGAAATATCTACACCGCTATAAGTATAAATATGGAAATATCTACACCGCTATCTGCATAAACATGGAAATATCTACACCGCTATCTCTATAAACATGGAAATACTTACACCGCTATCTGTATAAACATGGAAATATTTACAAAGCTATCTCTCTAAACATGGAAATATCTACACCGCTATCTCTATAAACATGGAAATATCTACACCACTATCTGTAAAACATGGAAACATCTACACCGCTGTCTGTATAAACATGGAAATATATACACGGCTATCTGTTTAAACATGGAAATATCTACACCACTGACTGTATAAACATGGAAATATCTACACCGCTATCTGTATAAACATGGAAATATCTACACTGCTGTCTCTATAAACATGGAAATATCTACACTGCTATCTGTAGCAACATGGAAATATCTACACCGCTATCTCTATAAACCTGGAAATATCTACACCGTTATCTGTATTAACGTGGAAATACCTACACGGCTATCTGTATACACGTGGAAATATCTACATCGCTATCTCTACAAACCTGGAAATATCTACACCGCTATCTGTATAAACATGGAAATATCTACACCGGTATGTGTATAAACGTGGAAATATCTGCACCGCTATGTGTATAAACTTGGAAATTTCTACACCGCAATCTGTATAAAAGTGGAAATATCTTCACCGCTATCTGTGTAAACGTGGAAATATCTAAACCGCTATCTCTATAAACGGGGAAATATCTACACCGCTATCTGTATAAACGTGGGAATATCTACACCGCTATCCCTATAAACGTGTAAACATTTACACGGCTATGTGTATTAACATGGAAATATTTACACAGCTATCTCTAAAAACATGGAAATACCTACACCGCTATGTCTATAAACATGAAAATATTTACACCGCTATATGTATAATCATGGAAATATTTACACCGCTATCTGTAAAAACTTGGAAATATTTACACCGCTATGTCTATAAAAATGGAAATATCTACACCGCTATCTCCATAAACATGAAAATATCTACACTGTTGTTTGTATGAACATGAAAATATCTACACCGCTATCTCTATGAATATAGAAATATCTGCATTGCTGTCTGTATAAACATGGAAATATCTACACAGCTATCTGTATAAACATGGAAATATCTACAGCGCTATCTGTATAAACATGGAAATATCTACACCGAAAGCTGTATAAACATGGAAATAACTAGACAGTCATCTCTATAAAGATGGAAATATCTCTACCGCTATCTGTATAAACATGGAAATACCCACACCGCTATCTGTATAAACATGGATATACCCACAACGCTATCTGTATAAAGATGGAAATATCTGCACCGATATCTTTATAAACATGGAAATATCGGCAACTCTATCTGTGTAAACATAGAAATATCTACACGGCTATTTGTGTAACCATGGAAATATCTGCACTGCCATCTGTATAAAGATGGAAATATCTACACCGCGAGCTTTATAAACATGGAAATATCTACACCGCTATCTGTATAAACATGGAAATACCAACACCGTTATCTGTATAAACATGGAAATATCTACACCGCTATCTCTATAAACATGAAAATACACCACCATCTCTATAAGTATGGAAATATTTACACCGCTATCTCTATAAACATAGAAATATCTACACCGCCATCCCTATAAACATGGAAATATCTACACCGCCATCTGCATAAACATGGAAATATTTACACAGACATCTGTATAAACATGGAAATATCTACACTGCCATCTGTATAAACTTGGAAATATCTACACTGACATCTGTAGAAAGATGGAAATGTCTACAAAGCGATCAGTACAAACATGGGAATTTCTACACTGCTACCTGTATAAACATGGAAATATCTACACCACTATCGGTATCAACATGGAAATAACTACACAGCAATCTCTATAAACATGGAAATATCTACAAAGCTATCTCTGTAAATATGGAAATATCTACACAGTTTTCTGTGTAAACTTGGAAATACCTACACCGCTATCTGTGTAAATTTAGCAATAACTACACCGCAATCTGTGCAAAGATGGAAATATCTACACCGCTATCTCTGTAAACATGGAAATATCTACACCGCTATCTGTATATACATGGAAATATCTACACTGCCATCTGTATAAACATGGAAATATCTACAGCGCCATCTGTATAAACATGGAAATATATACACTGCCATCTGTACACACATGGAAATATCTACACAGCCATCTGTATAAACATGGAAATATCTACACCGCTATCTCTATAAACATGGAAATATCTACACCGCTATCTGTATAAACATGGAAATATCTACAGCGCTATCTGTATAAACAGGGAAATATCTCCACCGCTATCTGTATAAACATGGAAAAACTACACCGCTATCTGTATAAACATGGAAATATCTACACCGCTATCTGTATAAACATGGAAATATATACAATGCTGTCTGTGTAAACATGAAAATATCTACACAGCTATCTGTGTAAACTTGTAAATATCTACACAGCTATCTGTGTAAAAATGGAAATATCTACACAGCAATCTGTGCAAAGATGGAAATATCTACACTGCTATCTCTGTAAACATGGAAATATCTACACCGCTATCTGTATAAACATGGAAATATCTATACCACAGTCTCTATAAACATGGAAATACCTCCACCGCTATCAGTATAAACATGAAAATATCTACACCGCTATCTGTATAATCATGGACATATCTACACCGCAATCTGTATAAACATGGAAATATCTGCCACGGTATGTGTGTAAACATGGAAATATGTACACAGATATCTGTGTAAACTTGGAAATATCTACACAGCTATCTGCGTAAACATGGAAATATCTACACGGCAATCTGTGCAAAGATGGAAATAACTACATCGCTATCTCTGTAAACTTGGAAATATCTACACCGCTAACTGTATAAAAATGGAAATATCTACACCGCAGTCTGTATAAACAAAGAAATATTTCCACCGCCATCTGTAGAAACATGGAAATATCTACACCACAATCTGTATAAACATGGAAATACCTACACCGCTATCTCTATAAATATGGAAATATCTACACCGCTATCTCTATAAACATGGAAATACCTACAACGCTTTCTCTATAAACATGAAAATATCTACACTGCTATCTGTATATACATGGAAATATCTACACCTCCATCTCTATAAACATAAAAATATCTACACCGCCATCTTCAGAAACATGGATGTATCTACACCGCCATTTGTATAAACATGGAAATATCTACACCACTATCCATATAAACATGGAAATATCTACACCACTATCCGTATAAACATGGAAATATCTTCACTGCCATCTGTATAAACATGGAAATATCTACACCGGCATCTATATAAAGGTGGAAATATCTACACAGCAACCTTTATAAATATGGAAATAACTACACCGCTATCTCTATAGACATGGAAATATCTACACCGCTATCTGTATAACCATGGAAATATCTACACTGCCATCTGTATAAAGATGGAAATATCTACACCGCGAGCTGTATAAACATGGAAACATCTACACAGCTATCTGTATAAACATGGAAATACCAACACCGTTATCTGTGTAAAGATGGAAATATCTACACCGCTATCTCTATAAACATGAAAATACACCACCATCTCTATAAGTATGGAAATATTTACACCGCTATCTCTATAAACATAGAAATATCTACACCGCCATCCCTATAAACATGGAAATATCTACACCGCCATCTGCATAAACATGGAAATATGTACAGAGACATCTGTATAAACATGGAAATAACTACACTGCCATCTGTACAAACTTGGAAATATCTACACTGACATCTTTAGAAAGATGGAATTGTCTACAAAGCGATCTGTATCAACATGGGAATTTCTACACCGCTACCTGTATGAACATGGAAATATCTACACCGCTATCTGTATCAACATGGAAATAACTACACCGCAATCTGTATAAACATGGAAATACCCACAATGCTATCTCTGTAAACATGGAAATATCTACACAGCTATCTGTGTAAACTTGGAAATATCTACACCGCTATTTGTGTAAATTTGGCAATACCTACACCGCAATCTGTGCAAAGACGTAAATGTCTACACCGCTATCTCTGTAAACATGGAAATATCTACACCGATATCTGTATAAACATGGAAATATCTACACTGCCATCTGTATAAACATGGAAATACCTACACCTGTTTCTCTATAAACATGAAAATATCTACACTGCTATCTCTTTATACATGGAAATATCTACACCGCCATCTGTATAAACATGGAAATATCTGCACCACTATCTGTATAAACATGGAAATACCCTCACTGCCATCTTTATAAACAAGGAAATATCTACACCACCATCTGTATAAAGATGGAATATCTACACCGCAATCTGTATAAATATGGGAATAACTACACCGCTATCTCTATAGACATGGAAATATCTACACCGCTATCTGTATAAACATGGATATATCTACACTGCCATTTGTATAAAGATGGAAATATCTACACCGCGAGCTGTATAAACATGGAAATATCTACACCGCCATCTGTATAAACATGGAAATACCAACACCGCTATTTGTATAAACATGGAAATATCTACACCGCCATCACTATAAACATGAAAATATCTACACCGCCATCTTCAGAAACATGGATGTATCTACACCGCCATCTGTATAAACTTGGAAATATCTACACCACTATCTGTATTAACATGGAAATATCTTCAATTCTATCTGTATAAACATGGAAATATCTACACCGCCATCTGTATAAAGATGGAAATATCTACACCGCTATCTGCATAAACATGTAAATATCTACACCGCTATCTCTATAAACATGGAAATATCTTCACCGTGATCTGTATAAACATGGAAATATTTACACCGCTATCTGTATAAACATGGAAATTTCTACACCGTTATCTGTATAAATATGGAAATATCTACACCGCTATCTCTATAAACATGGAAATATCTACACTGCCATCTGTATAAACATGGAAATACCTATACAGTCATCAGTGTAAACTTGGAAATATCTACACCACCAACTGAATAAACATGGAAATATCTACAATGCCATCTGTATACACATGGAAATACCTACACGGCAATCTGTGTATAGATGGAAACATCAACACCGCCATCTGTACAAACATGGAAATATCTACTCTGCTATCTCTATAAACATGGAAATATGTACACTGCGGTCTGTATAAACATGGAAATATCTACACCGGTATCTGTATAAACATGGAAATATCTACACCACGATCTGTATAAACATCGAAATATCTACAAAGCCATCTGTATAAACATGGAAATACCTACACAGTCATGTGTAGGAACATGTAAATATCTACACTGTCATCTGTATAAACAACCTCTGTGTAAATATGGAAATATCTGCATAGACATCTGTGTAAACATGGAAATATCTTCACCGCTATCTGCATAAACATGGAAATACCTACACCGCTGTCTCTATAAACATGGAAATATGTACACCGCTATGTGTATAAACATGGAAATATCTCCACTGCTGTCTGTATAAACATGGAATTATCTCCACCGTTATCTGTTTAAACAAGGAAATATCTACAGCGCCTTCTCTATTAACTTTGAAATATCTACACTGCCATCTGTTAAAACATGGTAATATCTACACAGTCATCTGAATAAACATGGAAATATCTACACCGCAATCTGTATAAACATGGAAATATCTACACCGCTATCTGTATAAATATGAAATATCTAAACTGCGATCTCCATAAAAATGGAAATATCTACACTGCTATCTGTATAAACATGGAAATATCCTCACTGCTATCTCTATGAACATGGATATATCTACACCGCTATCTCTATAAACATGGAAATATCTACACCGCCATCTATATAAACATGGAAATATCTACACCGCCATCTGTATAAACATGGAAATATCTACAGCGCTATCTGTATAAACATGGAAATATCTACACCGCTATCTGTATAAACATGGAAATATCTACACTGCGATCTGTATAAACATGAAATATCTGTACCGCGATCTGTATAAATATGGAAATATCTACACCGCGATCTGTATAAACATGGAAATATCTACACCGACATCTGTATAAACATGGAAATATCTACACATCTATCTCTATGAACATGGAAATATCTACACCGCCATCTGTATAAACATGGAAATACCTAAAAAGTCATCTGTATAAACATGGAAATATCTACACAGCCATCTGTTTAAACATGGAAATACATACACAGACATCTGTTTATACATGGAAATATCTACACTGCTATCTGTATAAACATGCTAATAACTACACTGCTATCTGTATAAATGTGGAAATATTTGCACCACTATCCCTGTAAACATGGTAATATCAACACCGCAATCTGTATAAACATGGAAATATCTACACCATGATCTGTATAAACATGGAAATATCTACACCGTGATCTGTATAAACATGGAAATATCTACAACGTGATCTATATAAACATGGAAATATCTACAACACCTTCTCTATAAACATGGAAATATCTACACCCCTATCTGTATAAACATGGAAATATCCACACAGCTATCTCTATAAACATGGAAAAATCAACACCGCTATCTCTATGAACATGGAAATATCTACACCGCCATCTCTATAAACATGGAAATATCTACACTGCGATCAGTATAAACATGGAAATATCTACACCGCCATCTGTATTAACATGGAAATACTTACAAAGTTATCTGTATAAACATGGAAACATCTACACCGCCATCTGTACAAACATGGAAATATCTACACAGCCATGTGTATATACATGGAAATATCTACACCGCTATCTATATAAACATGGAAATAACTACACCGCTATCTGTATAAACATGGAAATATCTCCACTGCTATCTCTATAAACATCGAAATATCTACACCGCCATCTGTATAAACATGGAGATACCTACAAAGTTATGTGTATAAACATGGAAATATCTACACCGCCATCTTTATAAACATGGAAATATCTACACAGCCATGTGTACATACATGGAAATATCTACACCGCTCCCTATATAAACATGGAAAAAACTACACCCCTATTTCTATATACATGGAAATATCTACACCGCCATCTACATATCCATAGAAATATCTGCGCCGCCATCTGTATAAACATGGAAATATCTTCAAGGTCATCTGTGTAAAGATGGAAATATGAACACCGGCATCTGTACAAACATGGAAATATCTTAACCGCGGTCTGCATAAACATGGAAATATCTACACCGCTATCTGTATAAACATGGAAATATCTACACCGCTATCTCTATAAACATGGAAATATCTATAACGTGATCTGTATAAACATGGAAATATTTACACCGCTATCTCTATAAACATGGAAATTTCTACACCGTTATCTGTATAAATATGGAAATATCTACACCGCTATCTCTATAAACATGGAAATATCTTCACCGCCATCTGTATAAACATGGAAATACCTATACAGTCATCTGTGTAAACATGGAAATATCTACAATGCCATCTGTATACACATGGAAATACCTACACGGCAATCTGTGTATACATGGAAACATCAACACCGCCATCTGTACAAACATGGAAATATCTACACTGCTATCTCTATAAACATGGAAATACCTACACTGCGGTCTGTATAAACATGGAAATATCTACACCGGTATCTGTATAAACATGGAAATATCTACACCACGATCTGTATAAACATGAAAATACCTACACCGCCATCTGCAACCATCGAAATATCTACGCGGCCATCTGTATAAACATGGAAATATCTACACGGCCATCTGTTTATAGATGGAAATATCAACACCACAATCTGTACAAACATGGAAATATCTACACCGCTATCTCTAAAAACATGGAAATATCTGCACTGCCATCTGTAAAACATGGAAATTCCTATACACTCATCTGTATAAACATGGAAATATCTACAATGCCATCTGTATACACATGGAAATATCTACACAGCCATCTGTATAAACATGTAAATATCTACACTGCTATCTCTATAAACATGGAAATATCTACACCGCCATCTCTATAAACATGAAAATATCTACACTGCCATCTCCATAAACATGGACCTAACTACTCCGCCATCTGTATAACCGTGGAAACATCTACACCGCCATCTGTGTGAATAAGGAAATATCTACAATGCCATCTGTATAAAGATATAAATAACTGCACCGCTATCTCTATAAACATGGAAATACCTACACCGCTATCTGTATAAACATGGAAATATCTACACCGCTATCTGTATAAACATGGAAATATCTACACCGCTATCTGTATAAACATGGAAATATCTACACCGCTATCTGTATAAACATGGAAATATCTACACCGTTATCTGTATAAACATGGAAATATCTACACCGCGATCTGTATAAACATGGAATTACCTACACCGCGATCTGTATAAACATGGATATA
This sequence comes from Pan troglodytes, assembly GCF_028858775.2. Lineage (NCBI taxonomy): Eukaryota > Metazoa > Chordata > Mammalia > Primates > Hominidae > Pan > Pan troglodytes. The sequence continues at coordinate 7,798,121 of NC_072411.2, forward strand.
TCTACACTGCAATCTGTATAAACATGGAAATATCTACAACGCTATGTGTGTAGACATGGAAATATCTACACAGCTATCTGTGTAAACTTGGAAATAGCTACACAGCTATCTGCGTAAACATGGAAATATCTACACGGCAATCTGTGCAAAGATGGAAATATCTACACCGCTGTCTGTATAAACAAGGAAATATCTACACCGCCATCTGTAGAAACATGGAAATATCTACACCGCAATCTGTATAAACATGGAAATACCTACACCAATTTCTCTATAAACATGGAAATATCTACAATGCAATCTCTATATACATGGAAATATCTACACCGCCATCTCTATAAACATGAAAATATCTACACCGCCATCTTCAGAAACATGGATGTATCTACACCGCTATCTGTATAATCTTGGAAATATCTACACCACTATCTGTATAAACATGGAAATATCTTCACTTCTATCTGTATAAACATGGAAATAGCTACACCACCATCTGTATAAAGATGGAAATATCTACACCGCAATCTGTATAAATCTGGAAATACCTACACCGCTATCTCTATCGACATGGAAATATCTACACCGCTATCTGTATAAACATGGAAATATCTCCACTCCCATCTGTATAAAGATGGAAATATCTACACCGCGAGCTGTATAAACATGGAAATATCCACACCGCTATCTGTATAAACATGGAAGTAGCAACACCGCTATCAGTATAAATATGGAAATATCTACACCGCTATATCTATAAACATGAATATACTTACACCATCATCTCTATAAACATGAAAATATTTACAACGCTATCTCTATAAACATAGAAATAACTACACCGCCATCTCTATAAACATGGAAATATCTACACCGCCATCTGCATAAACATGGAAATATCTACACAGACATCTGTGTAAACTTGGAAATATCTACACTGACATCTGTAGAAAGATGGAAATATCTACATAGCGATCTGTATAAACATGGGAATTTCTACAGCGCTACCTGTATAAACATGGAAATATCTACACCGCTATCTGTATCAACATGGATATAACTTCACCGCAGTCAGTATAAACATGGAAATATCTACACAGCAATCTATGCAAAGATCGAAATATCTACACCACAGTCTCTATAAACATGGAAATATCTACACCGCTATCTGTATAAACATGGAAATAACTACACCGCTATCTGTATAAACATGGAAATTTTTACACCGCTATCTGTATAAACATGGGAATATCTCCACCGCTATCTTAATAAACACGGAAATACCTACACCGGTATCTTTAAAAACATGGAAATACCTACACTGCCATCTCTATAAACAATGAAATACCTACAGCGCTATCTGTGTAAACATAGAAATATCTACACAGCTATCTGTGTAAACTTGGAAATATCTACACCGCAATCTGTGTAAGCATGGAAATATCTACAACACTATCTGTGTAAACATGGAAATATTTAAAACGATATCTTTGCAAACAGGGAAATATCTACACAGCTATCTGTAAAACTTGGAAATATCTACACCACTATCTGTATAACCCTGAAAATATCTACACCGCTATCTGTATCAACATGTAAATAACTACACCGCTATCTGTATAAACATGGAAATATCTACAATGATATCTCTGTAAACATGGAAATATCGACACAGGTATCTGTGTAAACTTGGAAATATCTACACCGCTATCTGTGTAAAGTTTGCAATGTCTACACCGCAATCTGTGCAAAGATGGAAATATCTTTACCGCTATATCTGTAAACATGGAAATATCTACTCCGCTATATGTATAAACATGGAAATATCTACACTGCCATCTATATACACATGAAAATATCTACACCGCTATCTGTATAAATAAGGAAATATCTACACTGCCATCCTTAGAAACATGGAAATATCTACACCGCCATCTGTATAAACATGGAAATACCTACACCACTACCTGTATAAATATGGAAATGTCTACACCGCTACCTCTATAAACACGGAAATACCTACACCAATTGCACTATAAACATGGAAATATCTACACCGCAATCTCTGTAAACATGGAAATATCTACACCAGCATCTATGTAAACATGAAAATATCTACACTGCCATATTCAGAAAGATGGTTGTATCTACACCGCCATCTGTATAAACATGGAAATATCTACACCACTATCTGTATAAAGATGGAAATATTTAAACTGCTATCTCTATGAACATGGAAATATCTACACCGCTATCTGTATAAACATGGAATTATCTACACCGCCATCTCTATTAACATGGAAATATCTACACAGTCATCTGTATAAACCTGGAAATATCTACACTGTCATCTATATAAACATGGAAATATCTACAGAGAACTCTGTATAAACTTGGAAATATCGGCACAGCAATCTGTATAAACATGGAAATAACTACACCGCTATTTGTATAAACAAGGAAATATCTACACCGTGATCTGTATAAACATGGAAATATCTACACCGCCATCTCTATAAACATCGAAATATCTACAGCGTCATCTGTATAAACATGGAAATACCTACAAAGTCATCTCTATAAACATGGAAGTATATACACAGCCATCTGTATAAACATGGAAATATCTACAGAGCCATCTGTATATACATGGAGATATCTACACCACTATCTGTATAAACATGGAAATAACTACACAGCTATTTGTATAAACAAGGAAATATCTACACCGTGATCTGTATAAACATGGAAATAAATACACCGCCATCTCTATAAACAGGGAAATATATTCACCCCTATCTGTATAAACATGAAAATATCCACACCGCTATCTCTATAAACATGGAAAAATCAACACCGCTATCTCTATGAACATGGAAATATCTACTCCGCCATCTCTATAAACATGGAAATGTCTACACCACGATCAGTATAAACATGGAAATATGTACACTGCTATCTGTATAAACATGGAAATATCTCCACTGCTATCTCTATAAACATCGAAATATCTACACCGCCATCTGTATAAACATGGAAATACTTACAAAGTTATCTGTATAAACATGGAAATATCTACACCACCATCTGTATAAACATGGAAATATCTACTCAGCCATGTGTACATACATGGAAATATCTACACCGCTATCTATATAAACATGGAAATAACTACACTGCTATCTGTATAAACATGGAAATATCTACACCGCCATCTACATATCCATGGAAATATGTGTGCCGTCATCTGTATAAACATGGAAATATCTACACTGTCATCTGTGAATAGATGGAAATATCAACACCGCCATCTGTACAAACATGGAAATATCTGCACCGTTATCTGTATAAACATGGAAATATCTACACCGTGATCTGTATAAACATGGAAATATTTACACCGCTATCTGTATAAACATGGAAACTTCTACACCGTTATCTGTATAAATATGGAAATATCTACACCGCTATCTCTATAAACTTTGAAATATCTACACCGCCATCTGTATAAACATGGAAATACCTATACAGTCATCTGGGTAAACATGGAAATATCTACACCACCATCTGTATAAACATGGAAGTATCTACAATGCCATCTGTATACACATGGAAATACCTACACGGTAATCAGTGTATAGATGGAAACATCAACACCGCCATCTGTACAAACATGGAAAAATCTACACTGCTATCTCTATAAACATGGAAATATCTACACTGCGGTCTGTATAAACATGGAAATATCTACACCGGTATCTGTATAAACATGGAAATATCTACACCATGATCTGTATAAACATGGAAATATATACACCGCTATCTGTATAAACATGGAAATATCTGCACCGCTATCTCTATAAACATGGAAATAACTACAAAGACATCTGTATAAACAACATGGAAATACCTACACAGTCATGTGTAGGAACATTTAAGTATCTACACTGCCATCTGTATAAATATAGAAATATCTACACAGCCCTCTGTATAAATATGGAAATATCTGCATAGGCATCTGTGTAAACATGGAAATATCTGCACTGCTATCTGTATATACATGGAAATACCTACACCGCTGTCTCTATAAACATGGAAATATGTACACTGCTATGTGTATAAACATGGAAATATCTCCACTGCTCTCTGCATTAACATGGAAATATCTCCACCGTTATCTGTATAAACATGGAAATATCAACAGCGCCATCTATATAAACATTCAAATATCTACACTGCCATCTGTAAAAACATGGAAATATCGAAACATTCATCTGAATAAACATGGAAATATCTACACCACCATCTGTATAAACATGGAAATAGCTACAATACCATCTGTATACACATGGAAATATCTACACAGACATATGTATAAATATGGAAATATCTACACGGCCATCTGTATAAACATGGAAATATCTACACTGCCATCTGTAGAAAGATGGAAATATCTACACCGCTATCTCTATAAATATGGCAATATCTACACCGCCATCTCTACGAACATGAAAATATCTACACTGCCATCTCCATAAAGATGGAAGTATCTACTCCGCCATGTGTATAAACACGGAAATATCTTCACTACCATCTGTGTAAACATGGAAATACCTACACTGCTATCTGTATAAACATGGAAATAAATGCACCGCCATCTGCATGTCCTTGGAAATATCTACGCCGCCATCTGAATAAACATGGAAATATCTACACGGCCATCTGTGTATAGATGGAAATATCAACACCGCCATCTGTACAAACATGGAAATATCTACACCGCTATCTCTATAGACATGGAAATATCTGCACCGCCATCTGTAAAAACATGGAAATACCTATACAGTCATCTGTATAAACATGGAAATATCTACAATGCCATCTGTAGAAAGATGGAAATATCTACACCGCAATCTGTATAAACATGGAAATATCTACACCGATATCTGTAAAAACATGGAAATATCTAAACCGCTATCTGTATAAACATGGAAATATCTACACCGCGATCTGCATAAACATGGAAATATCTACACCGCGATCTGTATAAACGTGGAAATATCTACACCGCTATCTGTATAAACATGGAAATATCTACAAAATTATGTCTATAAACATGGAAATATGTACACCGTCGTCTGTATAAACATGGAAATACCTACAAAGTCTTCTGTATAAACATGGAAATATCTACACAGCCATCTGTATATACATGGAAATACCTACACCATTGTCTGTATAAACATGTAAATAACTACACCGCTAATTGTATAAACAAGGAAATATCTACACCGTGATCTGTATAAACATGGAAATATCTACACCGCCATTTCTATAAACAGGGAAATATCTACACCCTGATCTGTATAAACATGGAAATATCCACACCGCTATCTCTATAAACATGGAAAAATCAACACCGCTATCTCTATGAACATGGAAATATCTACACCGCCATCTCTATAAACATCGAAATGTCTACACCGCGATTGGTATAAACATGGAAATATCTACACCGCTATCTGTTTAAACATGGAAATATCTCCACTGCTATCACTATAAACATCGAAATATCTACACCGCCATCTGTATAAACATGGAAATATTTACAAAGTTATGTGTATAAACATGGAATTATCTACACCGCCATCTGTATAAACATGGAAATATCTACGCATTCATGTGTACATACATGGAAATATCTACACCGCTATCTATATAAACATGGAAATAACTACACCGCTATCTGTATAAACATGGAAATATCTACACCGCCATTTACATGTCCATGGAAATATCTGCGCCGCCATCTGTATAAACATGGAAATATCTACACGGTCATCTGTGTATAGATGGAAATATCAACACCGCCATCTGTACAAACATGGAAATATCTGCACCGTTATCTCTATAAACATGGAAATATCTACACCGCCATCTGTATAAACATGGAAATACCTACAAAGTCATCTGTATAAACATGGAAATGTGTACACAGCCATCTGTATAAACATGGAAATATCTACACAGCCATCTGTATAAACATGGAAATATCTACTCAGCCATCTGTATATACGTGGAAATATCTACACCACTATCTGTATAAACATGGAAATAACTACACCGCTATTTGTATAAACATGGAAACTTCTACACCGTTATCTGTGTAAATATGGAAATATCTACACCGCTATCTCTATAAATATGGAAATATGTACACCGCCATCTGTATGAACATGAAAATATCTACACTGCCATCTCCATAAAGATGGAAGTATCTACTCCGCCATGTGTATAAACACGGAAATATCTACACCACCATCTGTGTAAACATGGAAATACCTGCACCGCTATCTGTATAAACATGGAAATAACTACACCGCCATCTGCATGTCCTTGGAAATATCAACGACGCCATCTGAATAAACATGGAAATATCTACATGGCCATCTGTGTATAGCTGGAAATATCAACACCGCCATCTGTATAAACATGGAAATATCTACACCGCCATCTCTATAAACAGCGAAATATCTACACACCTATCTGTATAAACATGGAAATATCCACACCGCTATCTCTATAAACATGGAAAAATCAACTCCGCTATCTCTATGAACATGGAAATATCTACACCGCCATCTCTATAAACATGGAAATGTCTACACCACGATCAGTATAAACATGGAAATATCTACACCGCTATCTGTATAAACATGGAAATATCTCCACTGCTATCTCTATAAACATCGAAATATCTACACCGCCATCTGTATAAACATGGAAATACTTACAAGGTTATCTGTATAAACATGGAAATATCTACACCGCCATCTATATAAACATGGAAATATCTACACTGCCATGTGTACATACATGGAAATATCTACACCCCTATCTATATAAACAAGGAAATAACTACACCGCTATCTGTATAAACATGGAAATGTCTACACCGCCATCTACATATCCATGGAAATATCTGCGCCGCCATCTGTATAAACATGGAAATATCTACACGGTCATCTGTGTATAGATGGAAATATCAACACCGACATCTGTACAAACATGGAAATATCTGCACCGCTATCTGTATAAACATGGAAATATCTACACCGCGGTCTGTATAAACATGGAAATATCAACACCGCTATCGGTATAAACATGGAAATATCTACACCGCTATCTCTATAAACATGGAAATATCTACACCGTGATCTGTATAAACATGGAAATATTTACACCGCTATCTGTATAAACATGGAAACTTCTACACCGTTATCTGTACAAATATGGAAATATCTACCCCGCTATCTCTATAAACTTGGAAATATCTACACCGCCATCTGTATAAACATGGAAATACCTATACAGTCATCTGTGTAAACATGGAAATATCTACACCACCATCTGTATAAACATGGAAATATCTACAATGCCATCTGTATACACATGGAAATACCTACACGGAAATCAGTGTATAGATGGAAACATCAACACCGCCATCTGTACAAACATGGAAATATCTACACTGCTATCTCTATAAACATGGAAATATCTTCACTGCGGTCTGTATAAACATGGAAATATCTACACCGGTATCTGTATAAACATGGAAATATCTACACCATGATCTGTATAAACATGTAAATATATACAAGGCTATCTGTATAAACATGGAAATATCTGCACCGCTATCTCTATAAACATGGAAATAACTACAAAGACATCTGTATAAACATGGAAATACCTACACAGTCATGTGTAGGAACATTTAAATATCTACACTGCCATCTGTATAAATATAGAAATATCTACACAGCCCTCCGTATAAATATGGAAATATCTGCATAGGCATCTTTGTAAACCTGGAAATAGCTCCAATGCTCTCTGTATAAACATGGAAATATGTCCACCGTTATCTGTATAAACATGGAAATATCAACAGCGCCATCTATATAAACATTGAAATATCTACACTGCCATCTGTAAAAACATGGAACTATCTACACAATCATCTGAATAAACATGGAAATATCTACACCACCATCTGTATAAACATGGAAATAGCTACAATACCATCTGTATACACATGGAAATATCTACACAGACATCTGTATAAATATGGATATATCTACAGGGCCATCTGTATAAACATGGAAATATCTACACTGCCATCTGTAGAAAGATGGAAATATCTACACCGCTATCTCTATAAATATGGAAATACCTACACCGCCATCTCTATGAACATGAAAATATCTACACTACCATCTCCATAAAGATGGAAGTATCTAGTCCGCCATGTGTATAAACACGGAAATATCTACACCACCATCTGTGTAAACATGGAAATACCTACACTGCTATCTGTATAAACATGGAAATACCTACACCGCCATATGCATGTCCTTGGAAATATCTACACCGCCATCTGAATAAACATGGAAATATCTACACGGCCATCTGTGTATAGATGGAAATATCAACACCGCTATCTGTATAAACATGGAAATATCTACACTGCTATCTCTATAGACATGGAAATATCTGCATTGCCATCTGTAAAAACATGGAAATACCTATACAGTCATCTGTATAAACATGGAAATATCTACAATGCCTTCTGTAGAAAGATGGAAATATCTACACCGCAATCTGTGTAAACATGGAAATATCTACACCGATATCTGTAAAAACATGGAAATATCTACACCGCTATCTGTATAAACATGGAAATATCTACACCGCGATCTGTATAAACATGGAAATATCTACACCGTGATCTGTATAAACATGGAAATATCTACACCGCTATCTGTATAAACATGGAATTATCTACACAGTTATCTCTATAAACATGGAAATATCTACACCGCCATCTGTATAAACATGGAAATACCTACAAAGTCATCTGTATAAACATGGAAATATCTACACAGCCATCTGTATAAACATGGAAATATCTACACAGCCCTCTGTATAAATATGGAAATATCTGCATAGGCATCTGTATAAACATGGAAATATCCACACCGCTATCTCTATAAACATGAAAAAATCAACACCGCTATCTCTATGAACATGGAAATATCTACACCGCCATCTCTATAAACATGGAAATGTCTACACCACGATCAGTATAAACATGGAAATATCTACACCGCTATCTGTATAAACATGGAAATAACTCCACTGCAATCTCTATAAACATCGAAATATCGACACCGCCATCTGTATAAACATGGAAATACTTACAAAATTATCTGCATAAACATGGAAATATCTACACCGCCATCTGTATAAACATGGAAATATCTACACAGCCATGTGTACATACATGGAAATATCTACTCCGCTATCTATATAAACATGGAAATAACTACACTGCTATCTGTATACACATGGAAATATCTACACCGCCATCTACATATCCATGGAAATATCTGCGCCGCCATCTGTATAAACATGGAAATATCTACACGGTCATCTGTGTATAGATGGAAATATCAACACCGCCATCTGTACAAACATGGAAATATCTGCACCGCTATCTGTATAAACATGGAAATATCTACACCGCGGTCTGTATAAACATGGAAATATCAACACCGCTATCGGTATAAACATGGAAATATCTACACCGCTATCTCTATAAACATGGAAATATCTACACCGTGATCTGTATAAACATGGAAATATTTACACCGCTATCTGTATAAACATGGAAACTTCTACACCGTTATCTGTATAAATATGGAAATATCTACACCGCTATCTCTATAAACTTTGAAATATCTACACCGCCATCTGTATAAACATGGAAATACCTATACAGTCATCTGTGTAAACATGGAAATATCTACACAGCCATCTGTATATACATGGAAATATCTACACCACTATCTGTATAAACATGGAAGTAAATACACCGCTATTTGTATAAACAGGGAAATATCTACACCGTGATCTGTATTAACATGGAAATATCTACACCGCCATCTCTATAAACAGGGAAATATCTACACCACTATCTGTATAAACATGGAAATATCCACACCGCTATCTCTATAAACATGGAAATATCTCCACTGCTATCTCTATAAACATCGAAATATCTACACCGCCATCTGTATAAACATGGAAATACTTACAAAGTTAGCTGTATAAACATGGAAATATGTACACCGCCATCTGTATAAACATGGAAATATCTACACAGCCATGTGTACATACATGGAAATATCTACACCGCTATCTATATAAATATGGAAATAACTACACCGCTATCTGTATAAACATGGAAATAACTACACCGCCATCTGCATGTCCTTGGAAATATCTACTCCGCCATCTGAATAAACATGGAAATATCTACACGGCCATCTGTGTATAGATGGAAATATCAACACCGCCAACTGTACAAACATGGAAATATCGACACCGCTATCTCTATAGACATGGAAATATCTGCACCGCCATCTGTAAAAACATGGAAATACCTATACAGTCATCTGTATAAACATGGAAATATCTACAATGCCATCTGTAGAAAGATGGAAATATCTACACCGCAATCTGTGTAAACATGGAAATATCTACACCGATATCTGTAAAAACATGGAAATATCTACACCGCTATCTGTATAAACATGGAAATATCTACACCGCGATCTGTATAAACATGGAAATATCTACAACGTGATCTGTATAAACATGGAAATATCTACACCGCTATCGGTATAAACATGGAAATATCTACACAGTTATCTCTATAAACATGGAAATATCTACACCGCCATCTGTATAAACATTGAAATACCTACAAAGTCATCTGTATAAACATGGAAATATCTACACAGCCATCTGTATAAACATGGAAATATCTACACAGCCATCTGTATATACATGGAAATATCTACACCACTATCTGTATAAACATGTAATTAAAAACACCGCTATTTGTATAAACAAGGAAATATCTACACCGTGATCTGTATAAACATGGAAATATCTACACCGCCATCTTTATAAACAGGGAAATATCTACACCCCTATCTGTATAAACATGGAAATATCCACACCGCTATCTCTATAAACATGGAAAAATCAACACCGCTATCTCTATGGACATGGAAATATCTACACCGCCATCTCTATAAACATGGAAATGTCTACACCACGATCAGTATAAACATGGAAATATCTACACCGCTATCTGTATAAACATGGGAATATCTCCACTGCTATCTCTATAAACATCGAAATATCTACACCGCCATCTGTATAAACATGGAAATACTTACAAAGTCATCTGTATAAACATGGAAATATCTACACACCCATCTGTATAAACATGGAAATATCTACAAAGCCATCTGTATATACATGGAAATATCTATTCCACTATCTGTATAAACATGGAAATAACTACACCGCTATTTGTATAAGCAAGGAAATATCTACACCGTGATCTGTATAAACATGGAAATATCTACACCGCCATCTCTATAAACAGGGAAATATCTACACCCCTATCTGTATAAACTTGGAAATATCCAGACCGCTATCTCTATAAACATGGAAAAATCAACACCGTTATCTCTATGAACATGGAAATATCTACACCGCGATCTCTATAAACATGGAAATATCTACACCGTTATCTGTATAAATATGGAAATATCTACACCGCTATCTCAATAAACTTCGAAATATCTACAACGCCATCTGTATAAACATGGAAATACCTATACAGTCATCTGTGTAAACATGGAAATATCTACACAACCATCTGTAGAAACATGGAAATATCTACAATGCCTTCTGTATACACATGGAAATACCTACACGGCAATCAGTGTACAGATGGAAACATCAACACCGCCATCTGTACAAACATGGAAATATCTACACTGCGGTCTCTATAAACATGGAAATATCTACACCATGATCTGTATAAACATGGAAATATATACACCGCTATCTGTATAAACATGGAAATATCTGCACCGCTATCTCTATAAACATGGAAATAACTACAAAGACATCTGTATAAACATGGAAATACCTACACATTAATGTATAGGAACATTTAAATATCTACACTGCCATCTGTATAAATATAGAAATATCTACACAGCCCTCTGTATAAATATGGAAATATCTGCATAGGCATCTGTGTAAACATGGAAATATCTGCACCGCTATCTGTATAAACATGGAAATACCTACACCGCTGTCTCTGTAAACATGGAAATATGTACACCGCTATGTGTAAAAACATGGAAATAGCTCCACTGCTCTCTGTATAAACATGGAAATATCTCCACCGTTATCTGTATAAACATGGAAATATCAACAGCGCCATCTATATAAACATTGAAATATCTACACTGCCATCTGTAAAAACATGGAAATATCTACACAGTCATCTGAATAAACATGGAAATATCTACACCACCATCTGTATAAACAAGGAAATAGCTACAATACCATCTGTATACACATGGAAATATCTACACAGACATCTATATAAACATGGAAATATCTACACTGCCATCTGTAGAAAGATGGAAATAACTTCACCGCTATCTCTATAAATATGGAAATATCTACACCGCCATCTCTATGAACATGAAAATATCTACACTGCCATCTCCATAAAGATGGAAGTATCTACTCCGCCCTGTGTATAAACACGGAAATATCTACACCACCATCTGTGTAAACATGGAAATACCTACACCGCTATCTGTATAAACATGGAAATAACTACACCGCCATCTGCATGTCCTTGGAAATATCTACGCCGCCATCTGAATAAACATGGAAATATCTACACGACCATCTGTGTATTGATGGAAATATCAACACCGCCAACTGTACAAACATGGAAATATCTACACCGCTATCTCTATAAACATGGAAATATCTACACCGTGATCTGTATAAACATGGAAATATTTACACCGCTATCTGTATAAACATGGAAACTTCTACACCGTTATCTGTATAAGTATGGAAATATCTACACCGCTATCTCAATAAACTTGGAAATATCTACACCACCATCTGTATAAACATGGAAATACCTATACAGTCATCTGTGTAAACATGGAAATATCTACACCACCATCTGTATAAACATGGAAATATCTACAATGCCATCTGTATACACATGGAAATACCTACACGGCAATCAGTGTATAGATGCAAACATCAACACCGCCATCTGTACAAACATGGAAATATCTACACTGCTATCTCTATAAACATGGAAATATCTACACTGCGGTCTCTATAAACATGGAAATATCTACACCATGATCTGTATAAACATGGAAATATCTACACCGCCATCTGTATAAACATGGAAATATCTACACAGCCATGTGTACATACATGGAAATAACTACACCGCTATCTATATAAACATGGAAATAACTACACCGCCATCTGTATAAACATGGAAATATCTACACCGCCATCTACATATCCATGGAAATATCTGCGGCGCCATCTGTACAAACATGGAAATATCTACACCGCTATCTCTATAGACATGGAAATATCTGCACCGCCATCTGTAAAAACATGGAAATACCTATACAGTCATCTGTATAAACATGGAAATATCTACAATGCCATCTGTAGAAAGATGGAAATATCTACACCGCAATCTGTGTAAACATGGAAATATCTACACCGATATCTGTAAAAACATGGAAATATCTACACCGCTATCTATATAAACATGGAAATATCTACACCGCGATCTGTATAAACATGGAATTATCTACACCGCGATGTGTATAAACATGGAAATATCTACACCGCTATCTGTATAAACATGGAAATATCTACACAGTTATCTCTATAAACATGGAAATATCTACACCGCCATCTGTATAAACATGGAAATACCTACAAAGTCATCTGTATAAACATGGAAATATCTACACAGCCCTCTGTATAAACATGGAAATATCTACAGAGGCATCTGTATATACATGGAAATATCTACACCACTATGTGTATAAACATGGAAATAACTACACCGCTATTTGTATAAACAAGGAAATATCTACACCGTGATCTGTATAAATATGGAAATATCTACACCGCCATCTCTATAAACAGGGAAATATCTACACCCCTATCTGTATAAACATGGAAATATCCACACCGCTATCTCTATAAACATGGAAAAATCAACACCGCTATCTCTATGAACATGGAAATATCTACACCGCCATCTCCATAAACATGGAAGTGTCTACACCACGATCAGTATAAACATGGAAATATCTACACCGCTATCTGTATAAACATGGAAATATCTCCACTGCTATCTCCATAAACATCGAAATAACTACACCGCCATCTGTATAAACATGGAAATATCTACACGGTCATCCGTGTATAGATGGAAATATCAACACCGCCATCTGTACAAACACGGAAATATCTGCACCGCTATCTATATAAACAATGAAATATCTACATCGCGGTCTGTATAAACACGGAAATATCAACACCGCTATCGGTATAAACATGGAAATATCTACACCGCTATCTCTATAAACATGGAAATATCTACACCGTGATCTGTATAAACATGGAAATATTAACACCGCTATCTGTATAAACATGGTAACTTCTACACCGTTATCTGTATAAATATGGAAATATCTACACCGCTATCTCTATAAACTTGGAATTCTCTACACCGCCATCTGTATAAACATGGAAATACCTATACAGTTATCTGTGAAATCATGGAAATATCTACACCACCATCTGTAAAAACATGGAAATATCTACAATGCCATCTGTATACACATGCAAATACCTACACTTTAATCAGTGTATAGATGGAAACATCAACACCGCCATCTGTACAAACATGGAAATATCTACACCGCTATCTCTATAAACATGGAAATATCTACACCGTGATCTGTATAAACATGGAAATATTTACACCGCTATCTGTATAAACATGGAAACTTCTACACCGTTATCTGTATAAATATGGAAATATCTACACCGCTATCTCTATAAACTTGGAAATATCTACACCGCCATCTGTATAAACATGGAAATACCTATACAGTCATCTGTGTAAACATGAAAATATCTACACCACCATCTGTATAAACATGGAAATATCTACAATTCCATCTGTATACACATGGAAATACCTACACGGCAATCAGTGTATAGATGGAAACATCAACACCGCCATCTGTACAAACATGGAAATATCTGCACTGCTGTCTCTATAAACATGGAAATATCTACACTGTGGTCTGTATAAACATGGAAATATCTACACCGGTATCTGTATAAACATGGAAATATCCACACCATGATCTGTATAAACATGGAAATATATACACCGCTATCTGTATAAACATGGAAATATCTGCACCGCTATCTCTATAAACATGGAAATAACTACAAAGTCATCTGTATAAACATGGAAATACCTACACAGTCATGTGTAGGAACATTTAAATATCTACACTGCCATCTGTCTAAATATAGAAATATCTACACAGCCCTCTGTATAAATATGGAAATATCTGCATAGGCATCTGTGTAAACATGGAAATACCTGCACCGCTATCTGTATAAACGTGGAAATACCTACACCGCTGTCTCTATAAACATGGAAATATGTACACCGCTATGTGTATAAACATGGAAATATCTCCACTGCTCTCTGTATAAACATGGAAATATCTCCACCGTTATCTGTATAAACATGGAAATATCAACAGCGCCATCTATATAAACATTGAAATATCTACACAGCCATCTGTAAAAACATGGAAATATCTACACAGTCATCTGAATAAACATGGAAATATCTACACCACCATCTGTATAAACATGGAAATAGCTACAATACCATCTTTAAACACATGGAAATATCTACACAGACATCTGTATAAATATGGAAATATCTACACGGCCATCTGTATAAACATGGAAATATCTACACTGCCATCTGTAGAAAGATGGAAATATCTACACCGCTATCTCTATAAATATGGAAATATATACACCGCCATCTGTATGAACATGAAAGTATCTACACTGCCATCTCCATAAAGATGGAAGTATCTACTCCGCCATGTGTATAAACACGGAAATATCTACACCACCATCTGTGTAAACATGGAAATACCTACACCGCTATCTGTATAAACATGGAAATAACTACACCGCCATCTGCATGTCCTTGGAAATATCTACGCTGCCATCTGAATAAACATGGAAATATCTACACGGCCATCTGTGTATAGATGGAAATATCAACAGCGCCATCTGTACAAACATGGAAATATCTACACCGCTATCTCTATAGACATGGAAATATCTGCACCGCCATCTGTAAAAACATGGAAATACCTATACAGTCATCAGTATAAACATGGAAATATCTACAATGCCATCTGTAGAAAGATGGAAATATCTACACCGCAATCTGTGTAAACATGGAAATATCTACACACATATCTGTAAAAACATGGAAATATCTACACCGCTATCTGTATAAACATGGAAATATCTACACCGCGATCTGTATAAACATGGAAATATCTACACCGCTATCTGTATAAACATGGAAATATCTACACAGTTATCTCTATAAACATGGAAATACCTACACCGCCATCTGTATAAACATGGAAATACCTACAAAGTCATCTGTATAAACATGGAAATATCTACACAGCCCTCTGTATAAACATGGAAATATCTACACAGCCATCTGTATATACATGGAAATATCTACACCACTATCTGTATAAACATGGAAATAACTACACCGCTATTTGTATAAACAAGGAAATATCTACACCGTGATCTGTATAAATATGGAAATATCTACACCGCCATCTCTAGAAACAGGGAAATATCTACACCCCTATCTGTATAAACATGGAAATATCCACACCGCTATCTCTATAAACATGGAAAAATCAACACCGCTATCTCTATGAACATGGAAATATCTACACCGCTATCTGTATAAACATGGAAATATCTCCACTGCTGTCTCTATAAACATCGAAATATCTACACCGCCATCTGCATAAACATGGAAATACTTACAAAGATATCTGTATAAACATGGAAATATCTACACCGCCATCTGTATAAACATGGAAATATCTACACAGCCATGTGTACATACATGGAAATATCTACACCACTATCTATATAAACATGGAAATAACTACACCGCCATCTGTATAAACATGGAAATACCTATACAGTCATCTGTATAAACATGGAAATATCTACTATGCCATCTGTAGAAAGATGGAAATATCTACACAGCAATCTGTGTAAACAAGGAAATATCTACACCGATATCTGGAAATACATGGAAATATCTACACCGCTATCTGTATAAACATGGAAATATCTACACCGCGATCTGTATTAACATGGAAATATCTACACCGCGATCTGTATAAACATGGAAATACCTACACCGCTATCTGTATAAACATGGAAATAACTACACCGCCATCTGCATGTCCTTGGAAATATCTACACCGCAATCTGTGTAAACATGGGAATATCTACACCGATATCTGTAAAAACATGGAAATATCTACACCGCTATCTGTATAAACATGGTAATATCTACACCGCGATCTGTATAAACATGGAAATATCTACACCGTGATCTGTATAAACATGGAAATATCTACACCGCTATCTGTATAAACATGGAAATATCTTCACAGTTATCTCTATAAACATGGAAATATCTACACCGCCATCTGTATAAACATGGAAATACCTACAAAGTCATCTGTATAAACATGGAAATATCTACACAGCCCTCTGTATAAACATGGAAATATCTACACAGCCATCTGTATATACATGGAAATATCTACACCACTATCTGTATAAACATGGAAATAACTACACCGCTATTTGTATAAACAAGGAAATATCTACACCGTGATCTGTATAAATATGGAAATATCTACACTGCCACCTCTATAAACATGGAAATATCAACACCCCTATCTGTATAAACATGGAAATATCCACACCGCTATCTCTATAAACATGGAAAAATAAACACCGCTATCTCTATGAACATGGAAATATCTACACCGCCATCTCTATAAACATGGAAATGTCTACACCACGATCAGTATAAACATGGAAATATCTACACCGCCATCTACATATCCATGGAAATATCTGTGCCGCCATCTGTATAAACATGGAAATATCTACACGGTCATCTGTGTATAGATGGAAATATCAACACCGCCATCTGTACAAACATGGAAATATCTGCACCGGTATCTCTATAGACATGGAAATATCTGCACCGCCATCTGTAAAAACATGGAAATACCTATACAGTCATCTGTATAAACATGGAAATATCTACAATGCCATCTGTAGAAAGTTGGAAATATCTACACCGCAATCTGTGTAAACATGGAAATATCTACACCGATATCTGTAAATACATGGAAATATCTACACCGCTATCTGTATAAACATGGAAATATCTACTCCGCGATCTGTATAAACATGGAAATATCTACACCACGATCTGTATAAACATGGAAATATCTACAACGCTATCTGTATAAACATGGAAATATCTATCCAGTTATCTCTATAAACATGGAAATATCTATACCGCCATCTGTATAAACTTGGAAATACCTACAAAGTCATCTGTATAAACATGGAAATATCTACACAGCCCTCTGTATAAACATGGAAATATCTACACAGCCATCTGTATATACATGGAAATATCTACACCACTATCTGTATAAACATGGAAATAACTTCACCGCTATTTGTATAAACAAGGAAATATCTACACCGTGATCTGTATAAACATGGAAATATCTACACCGCCATCTCTATAAACAGGAAATTATCTACACCCCTATCTGTATAAACATGGAAATATCCACACCGCTATCTCTATAAACATGGAAAAATCAACACCGCTATCTCTATGAACATGGAAATATCTACACCGCCATCTCTATAAACTTGGAAATGTCTACACCACGATCAGTATAAACATGGAAATATCTACACGGCAATCTGTATAAACATGGAAATATCTCCACTGCTGTCTCTATAAACATCGAAATATCTACACCGCCATCTGTATAAACATGGAAATACTTACAAAGTTATCTGTATAAACATGGAAATATCTACACCGCCATCTCTATAAACATGGAAATATCTACACAGCCATGTGTACATACTTGGAAATATCTACACCACTATCTATATAAACATGGAAATAACTACACCGCTATCTGTATAAACATGGAAATATCTACATCGCCATCTACATATCCATGGAAATATCTGCGCCGCCATCTGTATAAACATGGAAATATCTACACGGTCATCTGTGTATAGATGGAAATATCAACACCGCCATTTGTACAAACATGGAAATATCTGCACCGCTATCTGTATAAACATGGAAATATCTACACCGCGGTCTGTATAAACACGGAAATATCAACACCGCTATCGGTATAAACATGGAAATATCTACACCGCTATCTCTATAAACATGGAAATATCTACACCGTGATCTGTATAAACATGGAAATATTTACACCGCTATCTGTATAAACATGGAAACTTCCACACCGTTATCTGTATAAATATGGAAATATCTACACCGCTATCTCTATAAACTTGGAAATATCTACACCGCCATCTGTATAAACATGGAAATACCTATACAGTCATCTGTGTAAACATGGAAATATCTACACCACCATCTGTATAAACATGGAAATATCTACAATGCCATCTGTATACACATGGAAATACCTACACGGCAATCAGTGTATAGATGGAAACATCAACACCGCCATCTGTACAAACATGGAAATATCTACACTGCTATCTCTATAAACATGGAAATATCTACACTGTGGTCTGTATAAACATGGAAATATCTACACCGGTATCTGTATAAACATGGAAATATCCACACCATGATCTGTATAAACATGGAAATATATACACCGCTATCTGTATAAACATGGAAATATCTGCACCGCTATCTCTATAAACATGGAAATAACTACAAAGACATCTGTATAAACATGGAAATACCTACAGAGTCATGTGTAGGAACATTTAAATACCTACACTGCCATCTGTATAAATATAGAAATATCTACACAGCCCTCTGTATAAATATGGAAATATCTGCATAGGCATCTGTGTAAACATGGAAATATCTGCACCGCTATCTGTATAAACGTGGAAATACCTACACCGCTGTCTCTATAAACATGGAAATATGTACACCGCTATGTGTATAAACATGGAAATATCTCCACTGCTCTCTGTATAAACGTGGAAATATCTCCACCGTTATCTGTATAAACATGGAAATATCAACAGCACCATCTATATAAACATTGAAATATCTACACTGCCATCTGTAAAAACATGGAAATATCTCCACAGTCATCTGAATAAACATGGAAATATCTACACCACCATCTGTATAAACATGGAAATAGCTACAATACCATCTGTATACACATGGAAATATCTACACAGACATCTGTATAAATATGGAAATATCTACACGGCCATCTGTATAAACATGGAAATATCTACACTGCCATCAGTAGAAAGATGGAAATATCTACACCGCTATCTCTATAAATATGGAAATATCTACACCGCCATCTCTCTGAACATGAAAATATCTACACTGCCATCTCCATAAAGATGGAAGTATCTACTCCGCCATGTGTATAAACACGGAAATATCTACACCACCATCTGTGTAAACATGGAAATACCTACACCGCTATCTCTATAAACATGGAAATAACTACAACGCCATCTGCATGTCCTTGGAAATATCTACGCCGCCATCTGAATAAACATGGAAATATCTACACCGCCATCTGTGTATAGCTGGAAATATCAACACTGCCATCTGTACAAACATGGAAATATCTACACCGCTATCTCTATAGACATGGAAATATCTGCACCGCCATCTGTAAAAACATGGAAATACCTATACAGTCATCTGTATAAACATGGAAATATCTATAATGCCATCTGTAGAAAGATGGAAATATCTACACTGCAATCTGTGTAAACATGGAAATACCTACACCGATATGTGTAAAAACATGGAAATATCTACACCGCTATCTGTATAAATATGGAAATATCTACACCACGATCTCTATAAACATGGAAATATCTACACCGCGATCTGTATAAACATGGAAATATCTACACCGCTATCTGTATAAACATGGAAATATCTACACAGTTATCTCTATAAACATGGAAATATCTACACCGCCATCTGTATAAACATGGAAATACCTACAAAGTCATCTGTATCAACATGGAAATATCTACACAGCCATCTGTATAAATATGGAAATATTTACACAGCCATCTGTATATACATGGAAATATCTACACCACTATCTGTATAAACATGGAAATAGCTACACCGCTATTTGTATAAACAAGGAAATATCTACACTGTGATCTGTATAAACATGGAAATATCTACACCGCCCTCTCTATAAACAGGGAAATATCTACAACCCTATCTGTATAAACATGGAAATATCCACACAGCTATCTCTATAAACATGGAAAAATCAACACCGCTATCTCTATGAACATGGAAATATCTACACCGCCATCTCTATAAACATGGAAATGTCTACACCACGATCAGTATAAACATGGAAATATCTACACCGCAATCTGTATAAACATGGAAATATCTCCACTGCTGTCTCTATAAACATCGAAATATCTACACCGCCATCAGTATAAACATGGAAATACTTACAAAGTTATCTGTATAAACATGGAAATATCTACACCGCCATCTGTATAAACATGGAAATATCTACACAGCCATGTGTACATACTTGGAAATATCTACACCACTATCTATATAAACATGGAAATAACTACACCGCTATCTGTATAAACATGGAAATATCTACACCGCCATCTACATATCCATGGAAATATCTGTGCCGCCATCTGTATAAACATGGAAATATCTACACGGTCATCTGTGTATAGATGGAAATATCAACACCGCCATCTGTACAAACATGGATATATCTGCACCGCTATCTGTATAAACATGGAAATAACTACACCGCCATCTGCATGTCTTTGGAAATATCTACGCCACCATCTGAATAAACATGGAAATATCTACACGGCCATCTGTGTATAGATGGAAATATCAACACCGCCATCTGTACAAACATGGAAATATCTACACCGCTATCTCTATAGACATGGAAATATCTGCACCGCCATCTGTAAAAACATGGAAATACCTATACAGTCATCTGTATAAACATGGAAATATCTACAATGCCATCTGTATAAAGATGGAAATATCTACACCGCAATCTGTGTAAACATGGAAATATCTACACCGATATCTGTAAAAACATGGAAATATCTACACCGCTATCTGTATAAACATGGAAATATCTACACCGCGATCTGTGTAAACATGGAATTATCTACACCGTGATCTGTATAAACATGGAAATATCTACACAGTTATCTCTATAAACATGGAAATATCTACACCGCCATCTGTATAAACATGGAAATACCTACAAAGTCATCTGTATAAACATGGAAATATCTACACAGCCCTCTGTATAAACATGGAAATATCTACACAGCTATCTGTATATACATGGAAATATCTACACCACTATCTGTATAAACATGGAAATAACTACACCGCTATTTGTATAAACAAGGAAATATCTACACCGTGATCTGTATAAATATGGAAATATCTACACTGCCATCTCTATAAACAGGGAAATATCTACTCCCCTATCTGTATAAACATGGAAATATCCACACCGCTATCTCTATAAACATGGAAAAATCAACACCGCTATCTCTATGAACATGGAAATATCTGCAACGCCATCTCTATAAACATGGAAATGTCTACACCACGATCAGTATAAACATGGAAATATCTACACCGCAATCTGTATAAACATGGAAATATCTCCACTGCTGTCTCTATAAACATCGAAATATCTACACCGCCATCTGTATAAACATGCAAATATCTACACAGCCATGTGTACATACTTGGAAATATCTACCCCGATATCTATATAAACATGGAAATAACTACACCGCTATCTGTATAAACATGGAAATATCTACACCGCCATCTACATATCCATGGAAATATCTGCGCCGCCATCTGTATAAACATGGAAATATCTACACGGTCATCTGTGTATAGATGGAAATATCAACACCGCCATCTGTACAAACATGGAAATATCTGCACGGCTATCTGTATAAACATGGAAATATCTACACCGCGGTCTGTATAAACATGGAAATATCAACACCGCTATCGGTATAAACATGGAAACATCTACACCGCTATCTCTATAAACATGGAAATATCTACACCGTGATCTGTATAAACATGGAAATATTTACACCGCTATCTGTATAAACATGGAAACTTCTACACCGTTATCTGTAAAAATATGGAAATATCTACACCGCTATCTCTATAAACTTGGAAATATCTACACCGCCATCTGTATAAACATGGAAATACCTATACACTCATCTGTGTAAACATAGAAATATCTACACCACCATCAGTATAAACATGGAAATATCTACAATGCCATCTGTATACACATGGAAATACCTACTCGGAAATCAGTGTATAGATGGAAACATCAACACCGCCATCTGTACAAACAATGAAATATCTACACTGCTATCTCTATAAACATGGAAATATGTACACTGTGGTCTGTATAAACATGGAAATATCTACACCGGTATCTGTATAAACATGGAAATATCAACAGCATGATCTGTATAAACATGGAAATATATACACCGCTATCTGTATAAACATGGAAATATCTGCACCGCTATCTCTATAAACATGGAAATAACTACAAAGACATCTGTATAAACATGGAAATACCTACACAGTCATGTGTAGGAACATTTCAATATCTACACTGCCATCTGTATAAATATAGAAATATCTACACAGCCCTCTGTATAAATATGGAAATATCTGCATAGGCATCTGTGGAAACATGGAAATATCTGCACCGCTATCTGTATAAACGTGGAAATACCTACACCGCTGTCTCTATAAACATGGAAATATGTACACCGCTATGTGAATAAACATGGAAATACCTCCACTGCTCTCTGTATAAACATGGAAATATCTCCACCGTTATCTGTATAAACATGGAAATATCAACAGCGCCATCTATATAAACATTGAAATATCTACACAGCCATCTGTAAAAACATGGAACTATCTACACAGTCATCTGAGTAAACATGGAAATATCTACACCACCATCTGTATAAACATGGAAATAGCTACAATACCATCTGTATACACATGGAAATATCTACACAGACATCTGTATAAATATGGAAATATCTACACGGCCATCTGTATAAACATGGAAATATCTACACTGCCATCTGTTGAAAGATGGAAATATCTACACCGCTATCTCTATAAATATGGAAATATCTACACCGCCATCTCTATGAACATGAAAATATCTACACTGCCATCTCCATAAAGATGGAAGTATCTACTCCGCCATGTGTATAAACACGGAAATATCTACACCACCATCTGTGTAAACATGGAAATACCTACACCGCTATCTGTATAAACATGGAAATAACTACACCGCCATCTGCATGTCCTTGGAAATATCTACGCCGCCATCTGAATAAACATGGAAATATCTACACGGCCATCTGTGTATAGATGGAAATATCAACAGCGCCATCTGTACAAACATGGAAATATCTACACCGCTATCTCTATAGACATGGAAATATCTGCACCGCCATCTGTAAAAACATGGAAATACCTATACAGTTATCTGTATAAACATGGAAATATCTACAATGCCATCTGTAGAAAGATGGAAATATCTACACCGCAATCTGTGTAAACATGGAAATATCTACACCGATATCTGTAAAAACATAGAAATATCTACACCGCTATCTGTATAAACATGGAAATATCTACACCGCGATCTGTATAAACATTGAATTATCTACACCGCGATCTGTATAAACATGGAAATATCTACACCGCTATCTGTATAAACATGGAAATATCTACACAGTTATCTCTATAAACATGGAAATATCTACACCGCCATCTGTATAAACATGGAAATACCTACAAAGTCATCTGTATAAACATGGAAATATCTACACAGCCCTCTGTATAAACATGGAAATATCTACACAGCCATCTGTATATACATGGAAATATCTACACCAATATCTGTATAAACATGGAAATAACTACACCGCAATTTGTATAAACAAGGAAATATCTACACCGTGATCTGTATAAATATGGAAATATCTACACCGCCATCTCTATAAACAGGGAAATATCTACAACCCTATCTGTATAAACATGGAAATATCCACACCGCTATCTCTATGAACATGGAAATATCTACACCGCCATCTCTATAAACATGGAAATGTCTACACCACGATCAGTATAATCATGGAAATATCTACAACGCTATCTGTATAAACATGGAAATATCTCCACTGCTATCTCTATAAACATCGAAATATCTACACCGCCATCTGTATAAACATGGAAATACTTACAAATTTATCTGTATAAACATGGAAATATCTACACCGCCATCTGTATAAACATGGAAATATCTACACAGCCTTGTGTACATACATGGAAATATCTACAC
Organism: Pan troglodytes; assembly: GCF_028858775.2. NCBI lineage: Eukaryota > Metazoa > Chordata > Mammalia > Primates > Hominidae > Pan > Pan troglodytes. The sequence goes on from NC_072411.2 coordinate 7,823,986, forward strand.
CGCTATCTATATAAACATGGAAATAACTACACCGCTATCAGTATAAACATGGAAATATCTACACCGCCATCTACATATCCATGGAAATATCTGCGCCGCCATCTGTATAAACATGGAAATATCTACACGGTCATCTGTGTATAGATGGAAATATCAACACCGCCGTCTGTACAAACATGGAAATATCTGCACCGCTATCTATATAAACATGGAAATATCTACACTGCAGTCTGTATAAACATGGAAATATCAACACCGCTATCGGTATAAACATGGAAATATATACACCGCTATCTCTATAAACATGGAAATATCTACACCGTGATCTGTATAAACATGGAAATATTTACACCGCTATCTGTATGAACATGGAAACTTCTACACCGTTATCTGTATAAATATGGAAATATCTACACCGCTATCTCTATAAAATTGGAAATATCTACACCGCCATCTGTATAAACATGGAAATACCTATACAGTCATCTGTGTAAACATGGAAATATCTACACCACCATCTGTATAAACATGGAAATATCTACAATGCCATCTGTATACACGTGGAAATACCTACACGGCAATCAGTGTATAGATGGAAACATCAACACCGCCATCTGTACAAACATGGAAATATCTACACTGCTGTCTCTATAAACATGGAAATATCTACACTGTGGTCTGTATAAACATGGAAATATCTACACCGGTATCTGTATAAACATGGAAATATCCACACCATGATCTGTATAAACATGGAAATATATACACCGCTATCTGTATAAACATGGAAATATCTGCACCGCTCTCTCTATAAACATGGAAATAACTACAAAGACATCTGTATAAACATGGAAATACCTACACAGTCATGTGTAGGAACATTTCAATATCTACACTGCCATCTGTATAAATATAGAAATATCTACACAGCCCTCTGTATAAATATGGAAATATCTGCATAGGCATCTGTGTAAACATGGAAATATCTGCACCGTTATCTGTATAAACGTGGAAATACCAACACCGCTGTCTCTATAAACATGGAAATATGTACACCGCTATGTGTATAAACATGGAAATATCTCCACTGCTCTCTGTATAAACATGGAAATATCTCCACCGTTATCTGTATAAACATGGAAATATCAACAGCGCCATCTATATAAACATTGAAATATCTACACAGCCATCTGTAAAAACATGGAAATATCTACACAGTCATCTGAATAAACATGGAAATATCTACACCACCATCTGTATAAACATGGAAATAGCTACAATACCATCTGTATACACATGGAAATATCTACACAGACATCTGTATAAATATGGAAATATCTACACGGCCATCTGTATAAACATGGAAATATCTACACTGCCATCTGTAGAAAGATGGAAATATCTACAACGCTATCTCTATAAATATGGAAATATCTACACCGCCATCTCTATGAACATGAAAATATCTACACTGCCATCTCCATAAAGATGGAAGTATCTACTCCGCCATGTGTATAAACACGGAAATATCTACACCACCATCTGTGTAAACATGGAAATACCTACACCGCTATCTGTATAAACATGGAAATAACTACACCGCCATCTGCATGTCCTTGGAAATATCTACGCCGCCATCTGAATAAACATGGAAATATCTACACGGCCATCTGTGTATAGATGGAAATATCAACAGCGCCATCTGTACAAACATGGAAATATCTACACCGCTATCTCTATAGACATGGAAATATCTGTACCGCCATCTGTAAAAACATGGAAATACCTATACAGTTATCTGTATAAACATGGAAATATCTACACAGACATCTGTATAAACATGGAAATATCTACACTGCCATCTGTAGAAAGATGGAAATATCTACACCGCTATCTCTATAAATATGGAAATATCTACACCGCCATCTGTATGAACATGAAAATATCTACACTGCCAACTCCATAAAGATGGAAGTATCTACTCCGCCATGTGTATAAACACGGAAATATCTACACCACCATCTGTGTAAACATGGAAATACCTACACTGCTATCTGTATAAACATGGAAATAACTACACCGCCATCTGCATGTCCTTGGAAATATCTACGCCACCATCTGAATAAACATGGAAATATCTACACGGCCATCTGTGTATAGATGGAAATATCAACACCGCCATATGTACAAACATGGAAATATCTACACCGCTATCTCTATAGACATGGAAATATCTGCACCGCCATCTGTAAAAACATGGAAATACCTATACAGTCATCTGTATAAACATGGAAAATCTACAATGCCATCTGTAGAAAGATGGAAATACCTACACCGCAATCTGTGTAAACATGGAAATATCTACACCGATATCTGTAAAAACATGTAAATATCTACACCGCTATCTGTATAAACATGGAAATATCTACACCGCGATCTGTATAAACATGGAATTATCTACACTGCGATCTGTATAAACATGGAAATATCTACACCGCTATCTGTATAAACATGGAAATATCTACACTGTTATCTCTATAAACATGGAAATATCTACACCGCCATCTGTATAAACATGGAAATACCTACAAAGTCATCTGTATAAACATGGAAATATCTACACAGCCCTCTGTATAAACATGGAAATATCTACACAGCCATCTGTATATACATGGAAATATCTACACCACTATCTGTATAAACATGGAAATAACTACACCGCTATTTGTATAAACAAGGAAATATCTACACCGTGATCTATATAAATATGGAAATATCTACACTGCCATCTCTATAAACATGGAAATATCTACACCCCTATCTGTATAAACATGGAAATATCCACACCGCTATCTCTATAAACATGGAAAAATCAACACCGCTATCTCTATGAACATGGAAATATCTACACCGCCATCTCTATAAACATGGAAATGTCTACACCACGATCAGTATAAACATGGAAATATCTACACCGCCATCTACATATCCATGGAAATATCTGTGCCGCCATCTGTATAAACATGGAAATATCTACACGGTCATCTGTGTATAGATGGAAATATCAACAACGCCATCTGTACAAACATGGAAATATCTGCACCGGTATCTCTATAGACATGGAAATATCTGCACCGCCATCTGTAAAAACATGGAAATACCTATACAGTCATCTGTATAAACATGGAAATATCTACAATGCCATCAGTAGAAAGATGGAAATATCAACACCGCAATCTGTGTAAACATGGAAATATCTACACCGATATCTGTAAATACATGGAAATATCTACACCGCTATCTGTATAAACATGGAAATATCTACTCCGCGATCTGTATAAACATGGAAATATCTACACCGCGATCTGTATAAACATGGAAATATCTACACCGCTATCTGTATAAACATTGAAATATCTACACAGTTATCTCTATAAACATGGAAATATCTACACCGCCATCTGTATAAACATGGAAATACCTACAAAGTCATCTGTATAAACATGGAAATATCTACACAGCCCTCTGTATAAACATGGAAATATCTACACAGCCATCTGTATATACATGGAAATATCTACACCACTATCTGTATAAACATGGAAATAACTTCACTGCTATTTGTATAAACAAGGAAATATCTACACCGTGATCTGTATAAACATGGAAATATCTACACCGCCATCTCTATAAACAGGGAATTATCTACACCCCTATCTGTATAAACATGGAAATATCCACACCGCTATCTCTATAAACATGGAAAAATCAACACCGCTATCTCTGTGAACATGGAAATATCTACACCGCCATCTCTATAAACTTGGAAATGTCTACACCACGATCAGTATAAACATGGAAATATCTACACGGCAATCTGTATAAACATGGAAATATCTCCACTGCTGTCTGTATAAACATCGAAATATCTACACCGCCATCTGTATAAACATGGAAATACTTACAAAGTTATCTGTATAAACATGGAAATATCTACACCGCCATCTCTATAAACATGGAAATATCTACACAGCCATGTGTACATACTTGGAAATATCTACACCGCTATCTATATAAACATGGAAATAACTACACCGCTATCTGTATAAACATGGAAATATCTACACCGCCATCTACATATCCATGGAAATATCTGCGCCGCCATCTGTATAAACATGGAAATATCTACACGGTCATCTGTGTATAGATGGAAATATCAACACCGCCATCTGTACAAACATGGAAATATCTGCACCGCTATCTGTATAAACATGGAAATATCCACACCGCGGTCTGTATAAACATGGAAATATCAACACCGCTATCGGTATAAACATGGAAATATCTACACCGCTATCTCTATAAACATGGAAATATCTACACCGTGATCTGTATAAACATGGAAATATTTACACCGCTATCTGTATAAACATGGAAACTTCCACACCGTTATCTGTATAAATATGGAAATATCTACACCGCTATCTCTATAAACTTGGAAATATCTACACCGCCATCTGTATAAACATGGAAATACCTATACAGTCTCTATAAACATGGAAATATCTACAGTGTGGTCTGTATAAACATGGAAATATCTACACCGGTATCTGTATAAACATGGAAATATCCACACCATGATCTGTATAAACATGGAAATATATACACCACTATCTGTATAAACATGGAAATATCTGCACCGCTATCTCTATAAACATGGAAATAACTACAAAGACATCTGTATAAACATGGAAATACCTACAGAGTCATGTGTAGGAACATTTAAATATCTACACTGCCATCTGTATAAATATAGAAATATCTACACAGCCCTCCGTATAAATATGGAAATATCTGCATAGGCATCTGTGTAAACATGGAAATATCTGCACCGCTATCTGTATAAACGTGGAAATACCTACACCGCTGTCTCTATAAACATGGAAATATGTACACCGCTATGTGTATAAACATGGAAATATCTCCACTGCCCTCTGTATAAGCATCGAAATATCTCCACCGTTATCTGTATAAACATGGAAATATCAACAGCACCATCTATATAAACATTGAAATATCTACACTGCCATCTGTAAAAACATGGAAATATCTACACAGTCATCTGAATAAACATGGAAATATCTACACCACCATCTGTATAAACATGGAAATAGCTACAATACCATCTGTATACACATGGAAATATCTACACAGACATCTGTATAAATATGGAAATATCTACACGGCCATCTGTATAAACATGGAAATATCTACACTGCCATCAGTAGAAAGATGGAAATATCTACACCGCTATCTCTATAAATATGGAAATATCTACACCGCCATCTCTATGAACATGAAAATATCTACACTGCCATCTCCATAAAGATGGAAGTATCTACTCCGCCATGTGTATAAACACGGAAATATCTACACCACCATCTGTGTAAACATGGAAATACCTACACCGCTATCTGTATAAACATGGAAATAACTACAATGCCATCTGCATGTCCTTGGAAATATCTACGCCGCCATCTGAATAAACATGGAAATATCTGCACCGCCATCTGTGTATAGCTGGAAATGTCAACACCGCCATCTGTACAAACATGGAAATATCTACACCGCTATCTCTATAGACATGGAAATATCTGCACCGCCATCTGTAAAAACATGGGAATACCTATACAGTCATCTGTATAAACATGGAAATATCTACAATGCCATCTGTAGAAAGATGGAAATATCTACACCGCAATCTGTGTAAACATGGAAATACCTACACCGATATCTGTAAAAACATGGAAATATCTACACCGCTATCTGTATAAATATGGAAATATCTACACCACGATCTGTATAAACATGGCAATATCTACACCGCGATCTGTATAAACATGGAAATATCTACACCGCTATCTGTATAAACATGGAAATATCTACACAGTTATCTCTATAAACATGGAAATATCTACACCGCCATCTGTATAAACATGGAAATACCTACAAAGTCATCTGTATAAATATGGAAATATCTACACAGCCATCTGTATAAACATGGAAATATTTACACAGCCATCTGTATATACATGGAAATATCTACACCACTATCTGTATAAACATGGAAATAGCTACACCGCTATTTGTATAAACAAGGAAATATCTACACCGTAATCTGTATAAACATGGAAATATCTACACCGCCCTCTCTATAAACAGGGAAATATCTACACCCCTATCTGTATAAACATGGAAATATCCACACCGCTATCTCTATAAACATGGAAAAATCAACACCGCTATCTCTATGAACATGGAAATATCTACACCGCCATCTCTATAAACATGGAAATGTCTACACCCCTATCTGTATAAACATGGAAATATCTACACCGCAATCTGTATAAACATGGAAATATCTCCACTGCTGTCTCTATAAACATCGAAATATCTACACCGCCATCAGTATAAACATGGAAATACTTACAAAGTTATCTGTATAAACATGGAAATATCTACACCGCCATCTGTATAAACATGGAAATATCTACACAGCCATGTGTACATACTTGGAAATATCTACACCGCTATCTATATAAACATGGAAATAACTACACCGCTATCTGTATAAACATGGAAATATCTACACCGCCATCTACATATCCATGGAAATATCTGGGCCGCCATCTGTATAAACATGGAAATATCTACACGGTCATCTGTGTATAGATGGAAATATCAACACCGCCATCTGTACAAACATGGAAATATCTGCACCGCTATCTGTATAAACATGGAAATAACTACACCGCCATCTGCATGTCCTTGGAAATATCTACGCCGCCATCTGAATAAACGTGGAAATATCTACACGGCCATCTGTGTATAGATGGAAATATCAACACCGCCATCTGTACAAACATGGAAATATCTACACCGCTATCTCTATAGACATGGAAATATCTGCACCGCCATCTGTAAAAACATGGAAATACCTATACAGTCATCTGTATAAACATGGAAATATCTACAATGCCATCTGTAGAAAGATGGAAATATCGACACCGCAATCTGTGTAAACATGGAAATATATACACCGATATCTGTAAAAACATGGAAATATCCACACCGCTATCTGTATAAACATGGAAATATCTACACCGCGATCTGTATAAACATGGAATTATCTACACCGCGATCTGTATAAACATGGAAATATCTACACCGCTATCTGTATAAACATGGAAATATCTACACTGTTATCTCTATAAACATGGAAATATCTACACCGCCATCTGTATAAACATGGAAATACCTACAAAGTCATCTGTATAAACATGGAAATATCTACACAGCCCTCTGTATAAACATGGATATATCTACACAGCCATCTGTATATACATGGAAATATCTACACCACTATCTGTATAAACATGGAAATAACTACACCGCTATTTGTATAAACAAGGAAATATCTACACCGTGATCTGTATAAACATGGAAATATCTACACCGCCCTCTCTATAAACAGGGAAATATCTACACCCCTATCTGTATAAACATGGAAATATCCACACCGCTATCTCTATAAACATGGAAAAATCAACACCGCTATCTCTATGAACATGGAAATATCTACACCGCCATCTCTATAAACATGGAAATGTCTACACCACGATCAGTATAAACATGGAAATATCTACACCGCCATCTACATATCCATGGAAATATCTGTGCCGCCATCTGTATAAACATGGAAATATCTACACGGTCATCTGTGTATAGATGGAAATATCAACACCGCCATCTGTACAAACATGGAAATATCTGCACCGGTATGTCTATAGACATGGAAATATCTGCACCGCCATCTGTAAAAACATGGAAATACCTATACAGTCATCTGTATAAACATGGAAATATCTACAATGCCATCAGTAGAAAGATGGAAATATCTACACCGCAATCTGTGTAAACATGGAAATATCTACACCGATATCTGTAAATACATGGAAATATCTACACTGCTATCTGTATAAACATGGAAATATCTACTCCGCGATCTGTATAAACATGGAAATATCTACACCGCGATCTGTATAAACATGGAAATATCTACACCGCTATCTGTATAAACATGGAAATATCTACACAGTTATCTCTATAAACATGGAAATATCTACACCGCCATCTGTATAAACATGGAAATACCTACAAAGTCATCTGTATAAACATGGAAATATCTACACAGCCCTCTGTATAAACATGGAAATATCTACACAGCCATCTGTATATACATGGAAATATCTACACCACTATCTGTATAAACATGGAAATAACTTCACCGCTATTTGTATAAACAAGGAAATATCTACACCGTGATCTGTATAAACATGGAAATATCTACACCGCCATCTCTATAAACAGGGAATTATCTACACCCCTATCTGTATAAACATGGAAATATCAACACCGCTATCGGTATAAACATGGAAATATCTACACCGCTATCTCTATAAACATGGAAATATCTACACCGTGATCTGTATAAACATGGAAATATTTACACCGCTATCTGTATAAACATGGAAACTTCCACACCGTTATCTGTATAAATATGGAAATATCTACACCGCTATCTCTATAAACTTGGAAATATCTACACCGCCATCTGTATAAACATGGAAATACCTATACAGTCATCTGTGTAAACATGGATATATCTACACCACCATCTGTATAAACATGGAAATATCTACAATGCCATCTGTATACACATGGAAATACCTACACGGCAATCAGTGTATAGATGGAAACATCAACACCGCCATCTGTACAAACATGGAAATATCTACACTGCTATCTCTATAAACATGGAAATATCTACACTGTGGTCTGTATAAACATGGAAATATCTACACCGGTATCTGTATAAACATGGAAATATCCACACCATGATCTGTATAAACATGGAAATATATACACCACTATCTGTATAAACATGGAAATATCTGCACCGCTATCTCTATAAACATGGAAATAACTACAAAGACATCTGTATAAACATGGAAATACCTACAGAGTCATGTGTAGGAACATTTAAATATCTACACTGCCATCTGTATAAATATAGAAATATCTACACAGCCCTCCGTATAAACATGGAAATATCTGCATAGGCATCTGTGTAAACATGGAAATATCTGCACCGCTATCTGTATAAACGTGGAAATACCTACTCCGCTGTCTCTATAAACATGGAAATATGTACACCGCTATGTGTATAAACATGGAAATATCTCCACTGCTCTCTGTATAAACATCGAAATATCTCCACCGTTATCTGTATAAACATGGAAATATCAACAGCACCATCTATATAAACATTGAAATATCTACACTGCCATCTGTAAAAACATGGAAATATCTACACAGTCATCTGAATAAACATGGAAATATCTACACCACCATCTGTATAAACATGGAAATAGCTACAATACCATCTGTATACACATGGAAATAACTACAAAGACATCTGTATAAATATGGAAATATCTACACGGCCATCTGTATAAACATGGAAATATCTACACTGCCATCAGTAGAAAGATGGAAATATCTACACCGCTATCTCTATAAATATGGAAATATCTACACCGCCATCTCTATGAACATGAAAATATCTACACTGCCATCTCCATAAAGATGGAAGTATCTACTCCGCCATGTGTATAAACACGGAAATATCTACACCACCATCTGTGTAAACATGGAAATACCTACACCGCTATCTGTATAAACATGGAAATAACTACAACGCCATCTGCATGTCCTTGGAAATATCTACGCCGCCATCTGAATAAACATGGAAATATCTACACCGCCATCTGTGTATAGCTGGAAATATCAACACCGCCATCTGTACAAACATGGAAATATCTACACCGCTATCTCTATAGACATGGAAATATCTGCACCGCCATCTGTAAAAACATGGAAATACCTATACAGTCATCTGTATAAACATGGAAATATCTACAATGCCATCTGTAGAAAGATGGAAATATCTACACCGCAATCTGTGTAAACATGGAAATACCTACACCGATATCTGTAAAAACATGGAAATATCTACACCGCTATCTGTATAAATATGGAAATATCTACACCACGATCTGTATAAACATGGAAATATCTGCACCGCGATCTGTATAAACATGGAAATATCTACACCGCTATCTGTATAAACATGGAAATATCTACACAGTTATCTCTATAAACATGGAAATATCTACACCGCCATCTGTATAAACATGGAAATACCTACAAAGTCATCTGTATAAATATGGAAATATCTACACAGCCATCTGTAAAAACATGGAAATATTTACACAGCCATCTGTATATACATGGAAATATCTATACCACTATCTGTATAAACATGGAAATAGCTACACCGCTATTTGTATAAACAAGGAAATATCTACACCGTGATCTGTATAAACATGGAAATATCTACACCGCCCTCTCTATAAACAGGGAAATATCTACACCCCTATCTGTATAAACATGGAAATATCCACACCGCTATCTCTATAAACATGGAAAAATCAACACCGCTATCTCTATGAACATGGAAATATCTACACCGCCATCTCTATAAACATGGAAATGTCTACACCACGATCAGTATAAACATGGAAATATCTGCACCGCAATCTCTATAAACATGGAAATATCTCCACTGCTGTCTCTATAAACATCGAAATATCTACACCGCCATCAGTATAAACATGGAAATATTTACAAAGTTATCTGTATAAACATGGAAATATCTACACCGCCATCTGTATAAACATGGAAATATCTACACAGCCATGTGTGCATACTTGGAAATATCTACACCGCTATCTATATAAACATGGAAATAACTACACCGCTATCTGTATAAACATGGAAATATCTACACCGCCATCTACATATCCATGGAAATATCTGCGCCGCCATCTGTATAAACATGGAAATATCTACACGGTCATCTGTGTATAGATGGAAATATCAACACCGCCATCTGTACAAACATGGAAATATCTGTACCGCTATCTGTATAAACATGGAAATAACTACACCGCCATCTGCATGTCCTTGGAAATATCTACGCCGCCATCTGAATAAACATGGAAATATCTACACGGCCATCTGTGTATAGATGGAAATATCAACACCGCCATCTGTACAAACATGGAAATATCTACACCGCTATCTCTATAGACATGGAAATATCTGCACCGCCATCTGTAAAAACATGGAAATACCTATACAGTCATCTGTATAAACATGGAAATATCTACAATGCCATCTGTAGAAAGATGGAAATATCTACACCGCAATCTGTGTAAACATGGAAATATCTACACCGATATCTGTAAAAACATGGAAATATCTACACCGCTATCTGTATAAACATGGAAATATCTACACCGCGATCTGTATAAACATGGAATTATCTACACCGCGATCTGTATAAACATGGAAATATCTACACCGCTATCTGTATAAACATGGAAATATCTACACTGTTATCTCTATAAACATGGAAATATCTACACCGCCATCTGTATAAACATGGAAATACCTACAAAGTCATCTGTATAAACATGGAAATATCTACACAGCCCTCTGTATAAACATGGAAATATCTACACAGCCATCTGTATATACATGGAAATATCTACACCACTATCTGTATAAACATGGAAATATCTACACCGCTATTTGTATAAACAAGGAAATATCTACACCGTGATCTGTATAAACATGGAAATATCTACACCGCCCTCTCTATAAACAGGGAAATATCTACACCCCTATCTGTATAAACATGGAAATATCCACACCGCTATCTCTATAAACATGGAAAAATCAACACCGCTATCTCTATGAACATGGAAATATCTACACCGCCATCTCTATAAACATGGAAATGTCTACACCACGATCAGTATAAACATGGAAATATCTACACCGCAATCTGTATACACATGGAAATATCTCCACTGCTGTCTCTATAAACATCGAAATATCTACACCGCCATCAGTATAAACATGGAAATACTTACAAAGTTATCTGTATAAACATGGAAATATGTACACCGCCATCTGTATAAACATGGAAATATCTACACAGCCATGTGTACATACTTGGAAATATCTACACCGCTATCTATATAAAGATGGAAATAACTACACCGCTATCTGTATAAACATGGAAATATCTACACCGCCATCTACATATCCATGGAAATATCTGCGCCGCCATCTGTATAAACATGGAAATATCTACACGGTCATCTGTGTATAGATGGAAATATCAACACCGCCATCTGTACAAACATGGAAATATCTACACCGCTATCTCTATAGACATGGAAATATCTGCACCGCCATCTGTAAAAACATGGAAATACCTATACAGTCATCTGTATAAACATGGAAATATCTACAATGCCATCTGTAGAAAGATGGAAATATCTACACCGCAATCTGTGTAAACATGGAAATATCTACACCGATATCTGTAAAAACATGGAAATATCTACACCGCTATCTGTATAAACATGGAAATATCTACACCGCGATCTGTATAAACATGGAATTATCTACACCGCGATCTGTATAAACATGGAAATATCTACACCGCCATCTGTAAAAACATGGAAATACCTACAAAGTCATCTGTATAAACATGGAAATATCTACACAGCCCTCTGTATAAACATGGAAATATCTACACAGCCATCTGTATATACATGGAAATATCTACACCACTATCTGTATAAACATGGAAATAACTACACCGCTATTTGTATAAACAAGGAAATATCTACACCGTGATCTGTATAAACATGGAAATATCTACACCGCCCTCTCTATAAACAGGGAAATATCTACACCCCTATCTGTATAAACATGGAAATATCCACACCGCTATCTCTATAAACATGGAAAAATCAACACCGCTATCTCTATGAACATGGAAATATCTACACCGCCATCTCTATAAACATGAAAATGTCTACACCACGATCAGTATAAACATGGAAATATCTACACCGCAATCTGTATAAACATGGAAATATCTCCACTGCTGTCTCTATAAACATCGAAATATCTACACCGCCATCAGTATAAACATGGAAATACTTACAAAGTTATCTGTATAAACATGGAAATATCTACACCGCCATCTGTATAAACATGGAAATATCTACACAGCCATGTGAACATACTTGGAAATATCTACACCGCTATCTATATAAACATGGAAATAACTACACCGCTATCTGTATAAACATGGAAATATCTACACCGCCATCTACATATCCATGGAAATATCTGCGCCGCCATCTGTATAAACATGGAAATATCTACACGGTCATTTGTCTATAGATGGAAATATCAACACCGCCATCTGTACAAACATGGAAATATCTGCACCGCTATCTGTATAAACATGGAAATATCTACACCGCGGTCTGTATAAACATGGAAATATCAACACCGCTATCGGTATAAACATGGAAATATCTACACCGCTATCTCTATAAACGTGGAAATATCTACACCGTGATCTGTATAAACATGGAAATATTTACACCGCTATCTGTATAAACATGGAAACTTCCACACCGTTATCTGTATAAATATGGAAATATCTACACCGCTATCTCTATAAACTTGGAAATATCTACACCGCCATCTGTATAAACATGGAAATACCTATACAGTCATCTGTGTAAACATGGAAATATCTACACCACCATCTGTATAAACATGGAAATATCTACACGGCAATCAGTGTATAGATGGAAACATCAACACCGCCATCTGTACAAACATGGAAATATCTACACTGCTATCTCTATAAACATGGAAATATCTACACTGTGGTCTGTATAAACATGGAAATATCTACACCGGTATCTGTATCAACATGGAAATATCCACACCATGATCTGTATAAACATGGAAATATATACACCGCTATCTGTATAAACATGGAAATAACTACAAAGACATCTGTATAAACATGGAAATACCTACACAGTCATGTGTAGGAACATTTAAATATCTACACTGCCATCTGTATAAATATAGAAATATCTACCCAGCCCTCTGTATAAATATGGAAATATCTGCATAGGCATCTGTGTAAACATGGAAATATCTGCACCGCTATCTGTATAAACGTGGAAATACCTACACCGCTGTCTCTATAAACATGGAAATATGTACACCGCTATGTGTATAAACATGGAAATATCTCCATTGCTCTCTGTATAAACATGGAAATATCTCCACCGTTATCTGTATAAACATGGAAATATCAACAGCGCCATCTATATAAACATTGAAATATCTACACTGCCATCTGTAAAAACATGGAACTATCTACACAGTCATCTGAATAAACATGGAAATATCCACACCACCATCTGTATAAACATGGAAATAGCTACAATACCATCTGTATACACATGGAAATAACTACACAGACATCTGTATAAATATGGAAATATCTACACGGCCATCTGTATAAACATGGAAATATCTACACTGCCATCTGTAGAAAGATGGAAATATCTACACCGCTATCTCTATAAATATGGAAATATCTACACCGCCATCTCTATGAACATGAAAATATCTACACTGCCATCTCCATAAAGATAGAAGTATCTACTCCGCCATGTGTATAAACACGGAAATATCTACACCACCATCTGTGTAAACATGGAAATACCTAAACCGCTATCTGTATAAACATGGAAATAACTACACCGCCATCTGCATGTCCTTGGAAATATCTACGCCGCCATCTGAATAAACATGGAAATATCTACACGGCCATCTGTGTATAGATGGAAATATCAACACCGCCATCTGTACAAACATGGAAATATCTACACCGCTATCTCTATAGACATCGAAATATCTGCACCGCCATCTGTAATAACATGGAAATACCTATACAGTCATCTGTATGAAGATGGAAATATCTACAATGCCATCTGTAGAAAGATGGAAATATCTACACCGCAATCTGTGTAAACATGGAAATATCTACACCGATATCTGTAAAAACATGGAAATATCTACACCGCTATCTGTATAAACATGGAAATATCTACACCGCGATCTGTATAAACATGGAATTATCTACACCGCGATCTGTATAAACATGGAAATATCTACACCGCTATCTGTATAAACATGGAAATATCTACACCGCGATCTGTATAAACATGGAATTATCTACACCGCGATCTGTATAAACATGGAAATATCTACACCGCTATCTGTATAAACATGGAAATATCTACACTGTTATCTCTATAAACATGGAAATATCTACACCGCCATCTGTATAAACATGGAAATACCTACAAAGTCATCTGTATAAACATGGAAATATCTACACAGCCCTCTGTATAAACATGGAAATATCTACACAGCCATCTGTATATACATGGAAATATCTACACCACTATCTGTATAAACATGGAAATAACTACACCGCTATTTGTATAAACAAGGAAATATCTACACCGTGATCTGTATAAATATGGAAATATCTACACCGACATCTCTATAAACAGGGAAATATCTACACCCCTATCTGTATAAACATGGAAATATCCACACCGCTATCTCTATAAACATGGAAAAATCAACACCGCTATCTCTATGAACATGGAAATATCTACACCGCCATCTCTATAAACATGGAAATGTCTACACCACGATCAGTATAAACATGGAAATATCTGCACCGCAATCTCTATAAACATGGAAATATCTCCACTGCTGTCTCTATAAACATCGAAATATCTACACCGCCATCAGTATAAACATGGAAATATTTACAAAGTTATCTGTATAAACATGGAAATATCTACACCGCCATCTGTATAAACATGGAAATATCTACACAGCCATGTGTGCATACTTGGAAATATCTACACCGCTATCTCTATAAACATGGAAATATCTACACCGTGATCTGTATAAACATGGAAATATTTACACCGCTATCTGTATAAACATGGAAACTTCCACACCGTTATCTGTATAAATATGGAAATATCTACACCGCTATCTCTATAAACTTGGAAATATCTACACCGCCATCTGTATAAACATGGAAATACCTATACAGTCATCTGTGTAAACATGGATATATCTACACCACCATCTGTATAAACATGGAAATATCTACAATGCCATCTGTATACACATGGAAATACCTACACGGCAATCAGTGTATAGATGGAAACATCAACACCGCCATCTGTACAAACATGGAAATATCTACACTGCTATCTCTATAAACATGGAAATATCTACACTGTGGTCTGTATAAACATGGAAATATCTACACCGGTATCTGTATAAACATGGAAATATCCACACCATGATCTGTATAAACATGGAAATATATACACCACTATCTGTATAAACATGGAAATATCTGCACCGCTATCTCTATAAACATGGAAATAACTACAAAGACATCTGTATAAACATGGAAATACCTACAGAGTCATGTGTAGGAACATTTAAATATCTACACTGCCATCTGTATAAATATAGAAATATCTACACAGCCCTCCGTATAAACATGGAAATATCTGCATAGGCATCTGTGTAAACATGGAAATATCTGCACCGCTATCTGTATAAACGTGGAAATACCTACTCCGCTGTCTCTATAAACATGGAAATATGTACACCGCTATGTGTATAAACATGGAAATATCTCCACTGCTCTCTGTATAAACATCGAAATATCTCCACCGTTATCTGTATAAACATGGAAATATCAACAGCACCATCTATATAAACATTGAAATATCTACACTGCCATCTGTAAAAACATGGAAATATCTACACAGTCATCTGAATAAACATGGAAATATCTACACCACCATCTGTATAAACATGGAAATAGCTACAATACCATCTGTATACACATGGAAATAACTACAAAGACATCTGTATAAATATGGAAATATCTACACGGCCATCTGTATAAACATGGAAATATCTACACTGCCATCAGTAGAAAGATGGAAATATCTACACCGCTATCTCTATAAATATGGAAATATCTACACCGCCATCTCTATGAACATGAAAATATCTACACTGCCATCTCCATAAAGATGGAAGTATCTACTCCGCCATGTGTATAAACACGGAAATATCTACACCACCATCTGTGTAAACATGGAAATACCTACACCGCTATCTGTATAAACATGGAAATAACTACAACGCCATCTGCATGTCCTTGGAAATATCTACGCCGCCATCTGAATAAACATGGAAATATCTACACCGCCATCTGTGTATAGCTGGAAATATCAACACCGCCATCTGTACAAACATGGAAATATCTACACCGCTATCTCTATAGACATGGAAATATCTGCACCGCCATCTGTAAAAACATGGAAATACCTATACAGTCATCTGTATAAACATGGAAATATCTACAATGCCATCTGTAGAAAGATGGAAATATCTACACCGCAATCTGTGTAAACATGGAAATACCTACACCGATATCTGTAAAAACATGGAAATATCTACACCGCTATCTGTATAAATATGGAAATATCTACACCACGATCTGTATAAACATGGAAATATCTGCACCGCGATCTGTATAAACATGGAAATATCTACACCGCTATCTGTATAAACATGGAAATATCTACACAGTTATCTCTATAAACATGGAAATATCTACACCGCCATCTGTATAAACATGGAAATACCTACAAAGTCATCTGTATAAATATGGAAATATCTACACAGCCATCTGTAAAAACATGGAAATATTTACACAGCCATCTGTATATACATGGAAATATCTATACCACTATCTGTATAAACATGGAAATAGCTACACCGCTATTTGTATAAACAAGGAAATATCTACACCGTGATCTGTATAAACATGGAAATATCTACACCGCCCTCTCTATAAACAGGGAAATATCTACACCCCTATCTGTATAAACATGGAAATATCCACACCGCTATCTCTATAAACATGGAAAAATCAACACCGCTATCTCTATGAACATGGAAATATCTACACCGCCATCTCTATAAACATGGAAATGTCTACACCACGATCAGTATAAACATGGAAATATCTGCACCGCAATCTCTATAAACATGGAAATATCTCCACTGCTGTCTCTATAAACATCGAAATATCTACACCGCCATCAGTATAAACATGGAAATATTTACAAAGTTATCTGTATAAACATGGAAATATCTACACCGCCATCTGTATAAACATGGAAATATCTACACAGCCATGTGTGCATACTTGGAAATATCTACACCGCTATCTATATAAACATGGAAATAACTACACCGCTATCTGTATAAACATGGAAATATCTACACCGCCATCTACATATCCATGGAAATATCTGCGCCGCCATCTGTATAAACATGGAAATATCTACACGGTCATCTGTGTATAGATGGAAATATCAACACCGCCATCTGTACAAACATGGAAATATCTGTACCGCTATCTGTATAAACATGGAAATAACTACACCGCCATCTGCATGTCCTTGGAAATATCTACGCCGCCATCTGAATAAACATGGAAATATCTACACGGCCATCTGTGTATAGATGGAAATATCAACACCGCCATCTGTACAAACATGGAAATATCTACACCGCTATCTCTATAGACATGGAAATATCTGCACCGCCATCTGTAAAAACATGGAAATACCTATACAGTCATCTGTATAAACATGGAAATATCTACAATGCCATCTGTAGAAAGATGGAAATATCTACACCGCAATCTGTGTAAACATGGAAATATCTACACCGATATCTGTAAAAACATGGAAATATCTACACCGCTATCTGTATAAACATGGAAATATCTACACCGCGATCTGTATAAACATGGAATTATCTACACCGCGATCTGTATAAACATGGAAATATCTACACCGCTATCTGTATAAACATGGAAATATCTACACTGTTATCTCTATAAACATGGAAATATCTACACCGCCATCTGTATAAACATGGAAATACCTACAAAGTCATCTGTATAAACATGGAAATATCTACACAGCCCTCTGTATAAACATGGAAATATCTACACAGCCATCTGTATATACATGGAAATATCTACACCACTATCTGTATAAACATGGAAATATCTACACCGCTATTTGTATAAACAAGGAAATATCTACACCGTGATCTGTATAAACATGGAAATATCTACACCGCCCTCTCTATAAACAGGGAAATATCTACACCCCTATCTGTATAAACATGGAAATATCCACACCGCTATCTCTATAAACATGGAAAAATCAACACCGCTATCTCTATGAACATGGAAATATCTACACCGCCATCTCTATAAACATGGAAATGTCTACACCACGATCAGTATAAACATGGAAATATCTACACCGCAATCTGTATACACATGGAAATATCTCCACTGCTGTCTCTATAAACATCGAAATATCTACACCGCCATCAGTATAAACATGGAAATACTTACAAAGTTATCTGTATAAACATGGAAATATGTACACCGCCATCTGTATAAACATGGAAATATCTACACAGCCATGTGTACATACTTGGAAATATCTACACCGCTATCTATATAAAGATGGAAATAACTACACCGCTATCTGTATAAACATGGAAATATCTACACCGCCATCTACATATCCATGGAAATATCTGCGCCGCCATCTGTATAAACATGGAAATATCTACACGGTCATCTGTGTATAGATGGAAATATCAGCACCGCCATCTGTACAAACATGGAAATATCTACACCGCTATCTCTATAGACATGGAAATATCTGCACCGCCATCTGTAAAAACATGGAAATACCTATACAGTCATCTGTATAAACATGGAAATATCTACAATGCCATCTGTAGAAAGATGGAAATATCTACACCGCAATCTGTGTAAACATGGAAATATCTACACCGATATCTGTAAAAACTTGGAAATATCTACACCGCTATCTGTATAAACATGGAAATATCTACACCGCGATCTGTATAAACATGGAATTATCTACACCGCGATCTGTATAAACATGGAAATATCTACACCGCTATCTGTATAAACATGGAAATATCTACACTGTTATCTCTATAAACATGGAAATATCTACACCGCCATCTGTAAAAACATGGAAATACCTACAAAGTCATCTGTATAAACATGGAAATATCTACACAGCCCTCTGTATAAACATGGAAATATCTACACAGCCATCTGTATATACATGGAAATATCTACACCACTATCTGTATAAACATGGAAATAACTACACCGCTATTTGTATAAACAAGGAAATATCTACACCGTGATCTGTATAAACATGGAAATATCTACACCGCCCTCTCTATAAACAGGGAAATATCTACACCCCTATCTGTATAAACATGGAAATATCCACACCGCTATCTCTATAAACATGGAAAAATCAACACCGCTATCTCTATGAACATGGAAATATCTACACCGCCATCTCTATAAACATGAAAATGTCTACACCACGATCAGTATAAACATGGAAATATCTACACCGCAATCTGTATAAACATGGAAATATCTCCACTGCTGTCTCTATAAACATCGAAATATCTACACCGCCATCAGTATAAACATGGAAATACTTACAAAGTTATCTGTATAAACATGGAAATATCTACACCGCCATCTGTATAAACATGGAAATATCTACACAGCCATGTGAACATACTTGGAAATATCTACACCGCTATCTATATAAACATGGAAATAACTACACCGCTATCTGTATAAACATGGAAATATCTACACCGCCATCTACATATCCATGGAAATATCTGCGCCGCCATCTGTATAAACATGGAAATATCTACACGGTCATTTGTCTATAGATGGAAATATCAACACCGCCATCTGTACAAACATGGAAATATCTGCACCGCTATCTGTATAAACATGGAAATATCTACACCGCGGTCTGTATAAACATGGAAATATCAACACCGCTATCGGTATAAACATGGAAATATCTACACCGCTATCTCTATAAACGTGGAAATATCTACACCGTGATCTGTATAAACATGGAAATATTTACACCGCTATCTGTATAAACATGGAAACTTCCACACCGTTATCTGTATAAATATGGAAATATCTACACCGCTATCTCTATAAACTTGGAAATATCTACACCGCCATCTGTATAAACATGGAAATACCTATACAGTCATCTGTGTAAACATGGAAATATCTACACCACCATCTGTATAAACATGGAAATATCTACACGGCAATCAGTGTATAGATGGAAACATCAACACCGCCATCTGTACAAACATGGAAATATCTACACTGCTATCTCTATAAACATGGAAATATCTACACTGTGGTCTGTATAAACATGGAAATATCTACACCGGTATCTGTATCAACATGGAAATATCCACACCATGATCTGTATAAACATGGAAATATATACACCGCTATCTGTATAAACATGGAAATAACTACAAAGACATCTGTATAAACATGGAAATACCTACACAGTCATGTGTAGGAACATTTAAATATCTACACTGCCATCTGTATAAATATAGAAATATCTACCCAGCCCTCTGTATAAATATGGAAATATCTGCATAGGCATCTGTGTAAACATGGAAATATCTGCACCGCTATCTGTATAAACGTGGAAATACCTACACCGCTGTCTCTATAAACATGGAAATATGTACACCGCTATGTGTATAAACATGGAAATATCTCCATTGCTCTCTGTATAAACATGGAAATATCTCCACCGTTATCTGTATAAACATGGAAATATCAACAGCGCCATCTATATAAACATTGAAATATCTACACTGCCATCTGTAAAAACATGGAACTATCTACACAGTCATCTGAATAAACATGGAAATATCCACACCACCATCTGTATAAACATGGAAATAGCTACAATACCATCTGTATACACATGGAAATAACTACACAGACATCTGTATAAATATGGAAATATCTACACGGCCATCTGTATAAACATGGAAATATCTACACTGCCATCTGTAGAAAGATGGAAATATCTACACCGCTATCTCTATAAATATGGAAATATCTACACCGCCATCTCTATGAACATGAAAATATCTACACTGCCATCTCCATAAAGATAGAAGTATCTACTCCGCCATGTGTATAAACACGGAAATATCTACACCACCATCTGTGTAAACATGGAAATACCTAAACCGCTATCTGTATAAACATGGAAATAACTACACCGCCATCTGCATGTCCTTGGAAATATCTACGCCGCCATCTGAATAAACATGGAAATATCTACACGGCCATCTGTGTATAGATGGAAATATCAACACCGCCATCTGTACAAACATGGAAATATCTACACCGCTATCTCTATAGACATCGAAATATCTGCACCGCCATCTGTAATAACATGGAAATACCTATACAGTCATCTGTATGAAGATGGAAATATCTACAATGCCATCTGTAGAAAGATGGAAATATCTACACCGCAATCTGTGTAAACATGGAAATATCTACACCGATATCTGTAAAAACATGGAAATATCTACACCGCTATCTGTATAAACATGGAAATATCTACACCGCGATCTGTATAAACATGGAATTATCTACACCGCGATCTGTATAAACATGGAAATATCTACACCGCTATCTGTATAAACATGGAAATATCTACACTGTTATCTCTATAAACATGGAAATATCTACACCGCCATCTGTATAAACATGGAAATACCTACAAAGTCATCTGTATAAACATGGAAATATCTACACAGCCCTCTGTATAAACATGGAAATATCTACACAGCCATCTGTATATACATGGAAATATCTACACCACTATCTGTATAAACATGGAAATAACTACACCGCTATTTGTATAAACAAGGAAATATCTACACCGTGATCTGTATAAATATGGAAATATCTACACCGACATCTCTATAAACAGGGAAATATCTACACCCCTATCTGTATAAACATGGAAATATCCACACCGCTATCTCTATAAACATGGAAAAATCAACACCGCTATCTCTATGAACATGGAAATATCTACACCGCCATCTCTATAAACATGGAAATGTCTACACCACGATCAGTATAAACATGGAAATATCTACACCGCTATCTGTATAAACATGGAAATATCTCCACTGCTATCTCTATAAACATCGAAATATCTACACCGCCATCAGTATAAACATGGAAATACTTACAAAGTTATCTGTATAAACATGGAAATATCTACACCGCCATCTGTATAAACATGGAAATATCTACACAGCCATGTGTACATACATGGAAATATCTACACCGCTATCTATATAAACATGGAAATAACTACACCGCTATCTGTATAAACATGGAAATATCTACACCGCCATCTACACATCCATGGAAATATCTGCGCCGCCATCTGTATAAACATGGAAATATCTACACGGTCATCTGTGTATAGATGGAAATATCAACACCGCCATCTGTACAAACATGGAAATATCTGCACTGCTATCTGTATAAACATGGAAATATCTACACCGCCGTCTGTATAAACATGGAAATATCAACACCGCTATCTCTATAAACATGGAAATATCTACACCGTGATCTGTATAAACATGGAAATATTTACACCGCTATCTGTATAAACATGGAAACTTCTACACCGTTATCTGTAAAAATATGGAAATATCTACACCGCTATCTCTATAAACTTGGAAATATCTACACCGCCATCTGTATAAACATGGAAATACCTATACAGTCATCTGTGTAAACATGGAAATATCTACACCACCATCTGTATTAACATGGAAATATCTACAATGCCATCTGTATACACATGGAAATACCTACACGGCAATCAGTGTATAGATGGAAACATCAACACCGCCATCTGTACAAACATGGAAATATCTTCACTGCTATCTCTATAAACATGGAAATATATACACTGTGGTCTGTATAAACATGGAAATATCTACACCGGTATCTGTATAAACATGGAAATATCCACACCATGATCTCTATAAACATGGAAATATATACACCGCTATCTGTATAAACATGGAAATATCTGCACCGCTATCTCTATAAACATGGAAATAACTACAAAGACATCTGTATAAACATGGAAATACCTACACAGTCATGTGTAGGAACATTTAAATGTCTACACTGCCATCTGTATAAATATAGAAATATCTACACAGCCCTCTGTATAAATATGGAAATATCTGCATAGGCATCTGTGTAAACATGGAAATATCTGCACCGCTATCTGTATAAACGTGGAAATACCTACACCGCTGTCTCTATAAACATGGAAATATGTACACCGCTATGTGTATAAACATGGAAATATCTCCACTGCTCTCTGTATAAACATGGAAATATCTCCACCGTTATCTGTATAAACATGGAAATATCAACAGCGCCATCTATATAAACATTGACATATCTACACAGCCATCTGTAGAAACATGGTACTATCTACACAGTCATCTGAATAAACATGGAAATATCTACACCACCATCTGTATAAACATGGAAATAGCTACAATACCATCTGTATACACATGGAAATATCTACACAGACATCTGTATAAATATGGAAATATCTACACGGCCATCTGTATAAACATGGAAATATCTACACTGCCATCTGTAGAAAAATGGAAATATCTACACCGCTATCTCTATAAATATGGAAATATCTACACCGCCATCTCTATGAACATGAAAATATCTACACTGCCATCTCCATAAAGATGGAAGTATCTACTCCGCCATGTGTATAAACACGGAAATATCTACACCACCATCTGTGTAAACATGGAAATACCTACACCGCTATCTGTATAAACATGGAAATAACTACACCGCCATCTGCATGTCCTTGGAAATATCTACACCGCCATCTGAATAAACATGGAAATATCTACACGGCCATCTGTGTATAGCTGGAAATATCAACACCGCCATCTGTACAAACATGGAAATATCTACACCGCCATCTCTATAAACAGGGAAATATCTACACCCCTATCTGTATAAACATGGAAATATCCACACCGCTATCTCTATAAATATGGAAAAATCAACACCGCTATCTCTATGGACATGGAAATATCTACACCGCCATCTCTATAAACATGGAAATGTCTACACCACGATCAGTATAAACATGGAAATATCTACACCGCTATCTGTATAAACATGGAAATATCTCCACTGCTATCTCTATAAACATCGAAATATCTACACCGCCATCAGTATAAACATGGAAATACTTACAAAGTTATCTGTATAAACATGGAAATATCTACACCGCCATCTGTATAAACATGGAAATATCTACACAGCCATGTTTGCATACATGGAAATATCTACACCGCTATCCATATAAACATGGAAATAACTGCACCGCTATCTGTATAAACATGGAAATATCTACACCGCCATCTACATATCCATGGAAATATCTGCGCCGCCATCTGTATAAACATGGAAATATCTACACGGTCATCTGTGTATAGATGGAAATATCAACACCGCCATCTGTACAAACATGGAAATATCTGCACCGCTATCTGTATAAACATGGAAATATCTACACCACGGTCTGTATAAACATGGAAATATCAACACCGCTATCGGTATAAACATGGAAATATCTACACCACTATCTCTATAAACATGGAAATATCTACACCGTGATCTGTAGAAACATGGAAATATTTACACCGCTATCTGTATAAACATGGAAACTTCTACACCGTTATCTGTATAAATATGGAAATATCTACACCGCTATCTCAATAAACTTGGAAATATCTACACCACCATCTGTATAAACATGGAAATACCTATACAGTCATCTGTGTAAACATGGAAATATCTACACCACCATCTGTATAAACATGGAAATATCTACAATGCCATCTGTATACACATGGAAATACCTACACGGCAATCAGTGTGTAGATGGAAACATCAACACCGCCATCTGTAGAAACATGGAAATATCTACACTGCTATCTCTATAAACATGGAAATATCTACACTGCGGTGTCTATATACATGGAAATATGTACACCATGATCTGTATAAACATGGAAATACATACACCGCTATCTGTATAAACATGGAAATATCTGCACCGCTATCTCTATAAACATGGAAATAACTACAAAGACATCTGTATAAACTTGGAAATACCTACACAGTCATGTGTAGGAACATTTAAATATCTACACTGTCATCTGTATTAATATAGAAATATCTACAAAGCCCTCTGTATAAATATGGAAATATCTGCATAGGCATCTGTGTAAACATGGAAATATCTGCACCGCTATCTGTATAAACATGGAAATACCTACACCGCTGTCTCTATAAACATGGAAATATGTACACCGCTATGTGTAGAAACATGGAAATATCTCCACTGCTCTCTGTATAAACATGGAAATATCTCCACCATTATCTGTATAAACATGGAAATATCAACAGCGCCATCTATATAAACATTGAAATATCTACACTGCCATCTGTAAAAACATGGAAATATCTACACATTCATCTGAATAAACATGGAAATATCTACACCACCATCTGTATAAACATGGAAATAGCTACAATACCATCTGTATACACATGGAAATATCTTCACCGACATCTGTATAAATATGGAAATATCTACACGGCCATCTGTATAAACATGGGAATATCTACACTGCCATCTGTAGAAAGATGGAAATATCTACACCACTATCTCTATAAATATGGAAATATCTACACCGCCATCTGTATGAACATGAAAATATCTACACTGCCATCTCAATAAAGATGGAAGTATCTACTCCGCCATGTGTATAAACACGGAAATATCTACACCACCATCTGTGTAAACATGGAAATACCTACACCGCTATCTGTATAAACATGGAAATAACTACACCGCCATCTGCATGTCCTTGGAAATATCTATGCCGCCATCTGAATAAACATGGAAATATCTACACGGCTATCTGTGTATAGCTGGAAATATCAACACCGACATATGTACAAACATGGAAATATCTACACCGCTATCTCTATAGACATGGAAATATCTGCACCGCCATCTGTAAAAACATGGAAATACCTATACAGTCATCTTTATAAACATGGAAATATCTACAATGCCATCAGTAGAAAGATGGAAATATCTACACCGCAATCAGTGAAAACATGGAAATATCTACACCGATATCTGTATAAACATGGAAATATCTACACCGCGATCTGTATAAACATGGAAATATCTACACCGCGTTCTGTATAAACATGGAAATATCTACACCGCGATCTGTATAAACATGGAAATATCTACACAGTTATCTCTATAAACATGGAAATATCTACACCGCCATCTGTATAAACATGGAAATACCTACAAAGTCATCTGTATAAACATGGAAATATCTACACAGCCATCTATATAAACATGGAAATATCTACACAGCCATCTGAATATACATGGAAATATCTACACCACTATCTGTATAAACATGGAAATAACTACACCGCTATTTGTATAAACAAGGAAATATCTACACTGTGATCTGTATAAACATGGAAATATCTACACCGCCATCTCTATAAACATGGAAATAACTACACCGCTATTTGTATAAACAAGGAAATATCTACACCGCAATCTGTATAAACATGGAAATATCTACACAGTTATCTCTATAAACATGGAAATATCTACACCGCCATCTGTATAAACATGGAAATACCTACAAAGTCATCTGTATAAACATGGAAATATCTACACAGCCATCTGTATAAACATGGAAATATCTACACAGCCATCTGTATAAACATGGAAATATCTACAAAGCCCTCTGTATAAATATGGAAATATCTGCATAGGCATCTGTATAAACATGGAAATATCCACACCGCTATCTCTATAAACATGAAAAAATCAACACCGATATCTCTATGAACATAGAAATATCTACACCGCCATCTCTATAAACATGGAAATGTCTACACCACGATCAGTATAAACATGGAAATATCTACACCGCTATCTGTATAAACATGGAAATAACTCCACTGCTATCTCTATAAACATCGAAATATCTACCCCGCCATCTGTATAAACATGGAAATACTTACAAAATTATCTGTTTAAACATGGAAATATCTACACCGACATCTGTATAAACATGGAAATATCTACACAGCCATGTGTACATACATGGAAATATCTACTCCGCTATCTATATAAACATGGAAATAACTACACCGCTATCTGTATAAACATGGAAATATCTACACCGCCATCTACATATCCATGGAAATATCTGCGCCGCCATCTGTATAAACATGGAAATATCTACACGGTCATCTGTGTATAGATGGAAATATCAACACCGCCATCTCTACATACATGGAAATATCTGCACCGCTATCTGTATAAACATGGAAATATCCACACCGCGGTGTGTATAAACATGGAAATATCAACACCGCTATCGGTATAAACATGGAAATATCTACACCGCTATCTCTATAAACATGGAAATATCTACACCGTGATCTGTATAAACATGGAAATATTTACACCGCTATCTGTATGAACATGGAAACTTCTTCACCGTTATCTGTATAAATATGGAAATATCTACACCGCCATCTGTATAAACATGGAAATACCTATACAGTCATCTGTGTAAACATGGAAATATCTACACCACCATCTGTATAAACATGGAAATATCTACAATGACATCTGCATACACATGGAAATACCTACACGGCAATCAGTGTATAAATGGAAACATCAACACCGCCATCTGTAGAAACATGGAAATATCTACACTGCAATCTAAATAAACATGGAAATATCTACACTGCGGTCTGTATAAACATGGAAATATCTACACCGGTATCTGTATAAACATGGAAATATCTACACCATGATCTGTATAAACATGGAAATATATACACCGCTATCTGTATAAACATGGAAATATCTGCACCGCTATCTCTATAAACATGGAAATAACTACAAAGACATCTGTATAAAAATGGAAATACCTACACAGTCATGTGTAGGAACATTTAAATATCTACACTGCCATCTGTATAAATATAGAAATATCTACACAGCCCTCTGTATAAATATGGAAATATCTGCATAGGCATCTGTGTAAACATGGAAATATCTGCACCGCTATCTGTATAAACATGGAAATACCTACACCGCTGTCTCTATAAACATGGAAATATGTACACCGCTGTGTGTATAAACATGGAAATATCTCCACTGCTCTCTGTATAAACATGGAAATATCTCCACCGTTATCTGTATAAACATGGAAATATCAACAGCGCCATCTATATAAACATTGAAATATCTACACTGCCATCTGTAAAAACATGGAACTATCTACACAGTCATCTGAATAAACATGGAAATATCTACACCACCATCTGTATAAACATGGAAATATCTACAATGCCATCAGTAGAAAGATGGAAATATCTACACCGCAATCAGTGAAAACATGGAAATATCTACACCGATATCTGTATAAACATGGAAATATCTACACCGCGATCTGTATAAACATGGAAATATCTACACCGCGTTCTGTATAAACATGGAAATATCTACACCGCGATCTGTATAAACATGGAAATATCTACACAGTTATCTCTATAAACATGGAAATATCTACACCGCCATCTGTATAAACATGGAAATACCTACAAAGTCATCTGTATAAACATGGAAATATCTACACAGCCATCTATATAAACATGGAAATATCTACACAGCCATCTGTATATACATGGAAATATCTACACCACTATCTGTATAAACATGGAAATAACTACACCGCTATTTGTATAAACAAGGAAATATCTACACTGTGATCTGTATAAACATGGAAATATCTACACCGCCATCTCTATAAACATGGAAATAACTACACCGCTATTTGTATAAACAAGGAAATATCTACACCGCAATCTGTATAAACATGGAAATATCTACACAGTTATCTCTATAAACATGGAAATATCTACACCGCCATCTGTATAAACATGGAAATACCTACAAAGTCATCTGTATAAACATGGAAATATCTACACAGCCATCTGTATAAACATGGAAATATCTACACAGCCATCTGTAGAAACATGGAAATATCTACACCACTATCTGTATAAACATGGAAATACCTACAAAGTCATCTGTATAAACATGGAAATACCTACAAAGTCATCTGTATAAACATGGAAATATCTACACAGCCATCTGTATAAACATGGAAATATCTACAAAGCCCTCTGTATAAATATGGAAATATCTGCATAGGCATCTGTATAAACATGGAAATATCCACACCGCTATCTCTATAAACATGAAAAAATCAACACCGATATCTCTATGAACATAGAAATATCTACACCGCCATCTCTATAAACATGGAAATGTCTACACCACGATCAGTATAAACATGGAAATATCTACACCGCTATCTGTATAAACATGGAAATAACTCCACTGCTATCTCTATAAACATCGAAATATCTACACCGCCATCTGTATAAACATGGAAATACTTACAAAATTATCTGTTTAAACATGGAAATATCTACACCGACATCTGTATAAACATGGAAATATCTACACAGCCATGTGTACATACATGGAAATATCTACTCCGCTATCTATATAAACATGGAAATAACTACACCGCTATCTGTATAAACATGGAAATATCTACACCGCCATCTACATATCCATGGAAATATCTGCGCCGCCATCTGTATAAACATGGAAATATCTACACGGTCATCTGTGTATAGATGGAAATATCAACACCGCCATCTCTACATACATGGAAATATCTGCACCGCTATCTGTATAAACATGGAAATATCCACACCGCGGTGTGTATAAACATGGAAATATCAACACCGCTATCGGTATAAACATGGAAATATCTACACCGCTATCTCTATAAACATGGAAATATCTACACCGTGATCTGTATAAACATGGAAATATTTACACCGCTATCTGTATGAACATGGAAACTTCTTCACCGTTATCTGTATAAATATGGAAATATCTACACCGCCATCTGTATAAACATGGAAATACCTATACAGTCATCTGTGTAAACATGGAAATATCTACACCACCATCTGTATAAACATGGAAATATCTACAATGACATCTGCATACACATGGAAATACCTACACGGCAATCAGTGTATAAATGGAAACATCAACACCGCCATCTGTAGAAACATGGAAATATCTACACTGCAATCTAAATAAACATGGAAATATCTACACTGCGGTCTGTATAAACATGGAAATATCTACACCGGTATCTGTATAAACATGGAAATATCTACACCATGATCTGTATAAACATGGAAATATATACACCGCTATCTGTATAAACATGGAAATATCTGCACCGCTATCTCTATAAACATGGAAATAACTAGAAAGACATCTGTATAAAAATGGAAATACCTACACAGTCATGTGTAGGAACATTTAAATATCTACACTGCCATCTGTATAAATATAGAAATATCTACACAGCCCTCTGTATAAATATGGAAATATCTGCATAGGCATCTGTGTAAACATGGAAATATCTGCACCGCTATCTGTATAAACATGGAAATACCTACACCGCTGTCTCTATAAACATGGAAATATGTACACCGCTGTGTGTATAAACATGGAAATATCTCCACTGCTCTCTGTATAAACATGGAAATATCTCCACCGTTATCTGTATAAACATGGAAATATCAACAGCGCCATCTATATAAACATTGAAATATCTACACTGCCATCTGTAAAAACATGGAACTATCTACACAGTCATCTGAATAAACATGGAAATATCTACACCACCATCTGTATAAACATGGAAATAGCTACAATACCATCTGTATACACATGGAAATATCTACACTGCCATCTCTATAAACAGGGAAATATCTACACCACTATCTGTATAAACATGGAAATATCCACACCGCTATCTCTATAAACATGGAAAAATCAACACCGCTATCTCTATGAACATGGAAATATCTACAACGCCATGTCTATAAACATGGAAATGTCTACACCACGATCAGTATAAACATGGAAATATTTACACCGCTATCTGTATAAACATGGAAACTTCTACACCGTTATCTGTATAAATATGGAAATATCTACACCGCTATCTCTATAAACTTGGAAATATCTACACCGCCATCTGTATAAACATGGAAATACCTATACAGTCATCTGTGTAAACATGGAAATATCTACACCACCATCTGTATAAACATGGAAATATCTACAATGCCATCTGTATACACATGGAAATACCTACACGGCAATCAGTGTATAGATGGAAACAACAACACCGCCATCTGTACAAACATGGAAATATCTACACTGCTATCTCTATAAACATGGAAATATATACACTGTGGTCTGTATAAACATGGAAATATCTACACCGGTATCTGTATAAACATGGAAATATCCACACCATGATCTCTATAAACATGGAAATATATACACCGCTATCTGTATAAACATGGAAATATCTGCACCGCTATCTCTATAAACATGGAAATAACTACAAAGACATCTGTATAAACATGGAAATACCTACACAGTCATGTGTAGGAACATTTAAATGTCTACACTGCCATCTGTATAAATATAGAAATATCTACACAGCCCTCTGTATAAATATGGAAATATCTGCATAGGCATCTGTGTAAACATGGAAATATCTGCACCGCTATCTGTATAAACGTGGAAATACTTACACCGCTGTCTCTATAAACATGGAAATATGTACACCGCTATGTGTATAAACATGGAAATATCTCCACTGCTCTCTGTATAAACATCGAAATATCTCCACCGTTATCTGTATAAACATGGAAATATCAACAGCGCCATCTATATAAACATTGAAATATCTACACAGCCATCTGTAGAAACATGGTACTATCTACACAGTCATCTGAATAAACATGGAAATATCTACACCACCATCTGTATAAACATGGAAATAGCTACAATACCATCTGTATACACATGGAAATATCTACACAGACATCTGTATAAATATGGAAATATCTACACGGCCATCTGTATAAACATGGAAATATCTACACTGCCATCTGTAGAAAGATGGAAATATCTACACCGCTATCTCTATAAATATGGAAATATCTACACCGCCATCTCTATGAACATGAAAATATCTACACTGCCATCTCCATAAAGATGGAAGTATCTACTCCGCCATGTGTATAAACACGGAAATATCTACACCACCATCTGTGTAAACATGGAAATACCTACACCGCTATCTGTATAAACATGGAAATAACTACACCGCCATCTGCATGCCCTTGGAAATATCTACACCGCCATCTGAATAAACATGGAAATATCTACACGGCCATCTGTGTATAGCTGGAAATATCAACACCGCCATCTGTACAAACATGGAAATAACTACACCGCCATCTCTATAAACAGGGAAATATCTACACCCCTATCTGTATAAACATGGAAATATCCACACCGCTATCTCTATAAATATGGAAAAATCAACACCGCTATCTCTATGGACATGGAAATATCTACACCGCCATCTCTATAAACATGGAAATGTCTACACCACGATCAGTATAAACATGGAAATATCTACACCGCTATCTGTATAAACATGGAAATATCTCCACTGCTATCTCTATAAACATCGAAATATCTACACCGCCATCAGAATAAACATGGAAATACTTACAAAGTTATCTGTATAAACATGGAAATATCTACACCGCCATCTGTATAAACATGGAAATATCTACACAGCCATGTTTGCATACATGGAAATATCTACACCGCTATCCATATAAACATGGAAATAACTGCACCGCTATCTGTATAAACATGGAAATATCTACACCGCCATCTACATATCCATGGAAATATCTGCGCCGCCATCTGTATAAACATGGAAATATCTACACGGTCATCTGTGTATAGATGGAAATATCAACACCGCCATCTGTACAAACATGGAAATATCTGCACCGCTATCTGTATAAACATGGAAATATCTACACCACGGTCTGTATAAACATGGAAATATCAACACCGCTATCGGTATAAACATGGAAATATCTACACCGCTATCTCTATAAACATGGAAATATCTACACCGTGATCTGTATAAACATGGAAATATTTACACCGCTATCTGTATAAACATGGAAACTTCTACACCGTTATCTGTATAAATATGGAAATATCTACACCGCTATCTCAATAAACTTGGAAATATCTACACCACCATCTGTATAAACATGGAAATACCTATACAGTCATCTGTGTAAACATGGAAATATCTACACCACCATCTGTATAAACATGGAAATATCTACAATGCCATCTGTATACACATGGAAATACCTACACGGCAATTAGTGTATAGATGGAAACATCAACACCGCCATCTGTACAAACATGGAAATATCTACACTGCTATCTCTATAAACATGGAAATATCTACACTGCGGTGTCTATATACATGGAAATATGTACACCATGATCTGTATAAACATGGAAATATATACACCGCTATCTGTATAAACATGGAAATATCTGCACCGCTATCTCTCTAAACATGGAAATAACTACAAAGACATCTGTATAAACTTGGAAATACCTACACAGTCATGTGTAGGAACATTTAAATATCTACTCTGCCATCTGTATAAATATAGAAATATCTACACAGCCCTCTGTATAAATATGGAAATATCTGCATAGGCATCTGTGTAAACATGGAAATATCTGCACCGTTATCTGTATAAACATGGAAATACCTACACCGCTGTCTCTATAAACATGGAATTATGTACACCGCTATGTGTATAAACATGGAAATATCTCCACTGCTCTCTGTATAAACATGGAAATATCTCCACCGTTATCTGTATAAACATGGAAATATCAACAGCGCCATCTATATAAACATTGAAATATCTACACTGCCATCTGTAAAAACATGGAAATATCTACACATTCATCTGAATAAACATGGAAATATCTACACCACCATCTGTATAAACATGGAAACAGCTGCAATACCATCTGTATACCCATGGAAATATCTACACCGACATCTGTATAAATATGGAAATATCTACACGGCCATCTGTATAAACATGGAAATATCTACACTGCCATCTGTAGAAAGATGGAAATATCTACACCACTATCTCTATAAATATGGAAATATCTACACCGCCATCTTTATGAACATGAAAATATCTACACTGCCATCTCAATAAAGATGGAAGTATCCACTCCGCCATGTGTATAAACACGGAAATATCTACACCACCATTTGTGTAAACATGGAAATACCTACACCGCTATCTGTATAAACATGGAAATATCTTCACCGACATCTGCATGTCCTTGGAAATATCTACGCCGCCATCTGAATAAACATGGAAATATCTACACGGCCATTTGTGTATAGCTGGAAATATCAACAGCGCCATTTGTACAAACATGGAAATATCTACACCGCTATCTCTATAGACATGGAAATATCTGCACCGCCATCTGTAAAAGCATGGAAATACCTATACAGTAATCTGTATAAACATGGAAATATCTACAATGCCATCTGTATAAAGATGGAAATATCTACACCGCATTCTGTGTAAACATGGAAATATCTACACCGATATCTGTATAAACATGGAAATATCTACACCGCGATCTGTATAAACATGGAAATATCTACACCGCGATCTGCATAAACATGGAAATATCTACACCGCGATCTGTATAAACATGGAAATATCTACACAGTTATCTCTATAAACATGGAAATATCTACACCGCCATCTGTATAAACATGGAAATACCTACAAAGTCATCTGTATAAACATGGAAATATCTACACAGCCATCTGTATAAACATGGAAATATCTACACAGCCATCTGTATATACATGGAAATATCTACACCACTATCTGTATAAACATGGAAATAACTACACCGATATTTGTATAAACAAGGAAATATCTACACTGTGATCTGTATAAACATGGAAATATCTACACCGCCATCTCTATAAACACGGAAATATCTACACCCCTATCTGCATAAACATGGAAGTATCCACACCGCTATCTCTATAAACATGGAAAAATCAACACCACTATCTCTATGAACGTGGAAATATCTACACCGCCATCTCTATAAACATGGAAATGTCTACACCACGATCAGTATAAACATGGAAATATCTACACCGCTATATGTATAAACATGGAAATATCTCCACTGCTATCTCTATAAACATCGAAATATCTACACCGCCATCTGTATAAACATGGAAATATCTACACGGTCATCCGTGTATAGATGGAAATATCAACACCGCCATCTGTACAAACACGGAAATATCTGCACCGCTATCTATACAAACAATGAAATATCTACACCGCGGTCTGTATAAACATGGAAATATGAACACCGCTATCGGTATAAACATGGAAATATCTACACCGCTATCTCTATAAACATGGAAATATCTACACCGTGATCTGTATAAACATGGAAATATTAACACCGCTATCTGTATAAACATGGAAACTTCTACACCGTTATCTGTATAAATATGGAAATATCTACACCGCTATCTCTATAAACTTGGAATTATCTACACCGCCATCTGTATAAACTTGGAAATACCTATACAGTCATCTGTGAAATCATGGAAATATCTACACCACCATCTGTATAAACATGGAAATATCTACAATGCCATCTGTATACACATGGAAATACCTACACGGCAATCAGTGTATAGATGGAAACATCAACACCGCCATCTGTACAAATATGGAAATATCTACACTGCTATCTCTATAAACATGGAAATATCTACACTGCGGTCTGTATAAACATGGAAATATCTACACCGGTATCTGTATAAACATGGAACTATCTACACCATGATATGTATAAACATGGAAATATATACACCGCTATCTGTATAAACATGGAAATATCTGCACCACTATCTCTATAAATATGGAAATAACTACAAAGACATCTGTATAAACATGGAAATAACTACACAGTCATGTGTAGGAACATTTAAATATTTACACTGCCATCTGAATAAATATAGAAATATCTACACAGCCCTCTGTATAAATATGGAAATATCTGCATAGGCATCTGTGTAAACATGGAAATATCTGCACCGCTATCTGTATAAACGTGGAAATACCTACACCGCTGTCTCTATAAACATGGAAATATGTACACCGCTATGTGTATAAACATGGAAATATCTCCACTGCTCTCTGTATAAACATGGAAATATCTCCACCGTTATCTGTATAAACATGGAAATATCAACAGCGCCATCTATGTAGACATTGAAATATCTGCACTGCCATCTGTAAAAACATGGAAATATCTACACATTCATCTGAATAAACATGGAAATATCTACACCACCATCTGTATAAACATGGAAATAGCTACAATACCATCTGTAGACACATGGAAATATCTACACAGACATCTGTATAAATATGGAAATATCTACACAGCCATCTGTATAAACACGGAAATATCTACACTGCCATCTGTAGAAAGATGGAAATATCTACACCGCTTTCTCTATAAATATGGGAATATCTACACCGCCATCTCTATGAACATGAAAATATCTACAATGCCATCTCCATAAAGATGGAAGTATCTACTCCGCCATGTGTATAAACACGGAAATATCTACACCATCATCTGTGTAAACATGGAAATACCTACACCGCTATCTGTATAAACATGGAAATAACTACACCGCCATCTGCATGTCCTTGTAAATATCTACGCCGCCATCTGAATAAACATGGAAATATCTACACGGCCATCTGTGTATAGATGGAAATATCAACACCGCCATCTGTACAAACATGGAAATATCTACACCGCTATCTCTATAGATATGGAAATATCTGCACTGCCATCTGTAAAAACATGGAAATACCTATACAGTCATCTGTATAAACATGGAAATATCTACCATGCCATCTGTAGAAAGATGGAAATATCTACACCGCAATCTGTGTAAACATGGTAATATCTACAACGATATCTGTAAAAACATGGAAATATCTACACTGCTATCTGTATGAACATGGAAATAACTACACCGTGATCTGAATAAACATGGAAATATCTACACCGCTATCTGTATAAACATGGAAATATCTACACAGTTATCTCTATAAACATGGAAATATCTACACCGCCATCTGTATAAACATGGAAATACCTAAAAAGTCATCTGTATAAACATGGAAATATCTACACAGCCATCTGTATAAACATGGAAATATCTACACAGCCATCTGTATATACATGGAAATATCTACAGCACTATCTGTATAAACATGGAAATAACTACACCGCAATTTGTATAAACAAGGAAATATCTACACCGTGATCTGTATAAACATGGAAATATCTTCACCGCCATCTACATATCCATGGAAATATCTGTGCCGCCATCTGTATAAACATGGAAATATCTACACGGTCATCTGTGTATAGATGGAAATATCAACACCGCCATCTGTACAAACATGGAAATATCTGCACCGCTATCTGTATAAACATGGAAATATCTACACCACGGTCTGTATAAACATAGAAATATCAACACCGCTATCGGGATAAACATGGAAATATCTACACCGCTATCTCTATAAACATGGAAATATCTACACCGTGATCTGTATAAACATGGAAATATTAACACCCCTATCTGTATAAACATGGAAACTTCTACACCGTTATCTGTATAAATATGGAAATATCTACACCGCTATCTCTATAAACTTGGAAATACCTACACCGCCATCTGTATAAACATGGAAATACCTATACAGTCATCTGTGTAAACATGGAAATATCTACACCACCATCTGTATAAACATGGAAATATCTACAATGCCCTCTGTATACACATGGAAATACCTACACGGCAATCAGTGTATAGATGGAAACATCAACACCGCCATCTGTACAAACATAGAAATATCTACACTGCTATCTCTATAAACATGGAAATATCTACATCGTGATCTCTATAAACTTGGAAATATCTACACCGCGATCTGTATAAACATGGAAATATCTACACCGCTATCTGTATAAACGTGGAAATATCTACACAGTTATCTCTATAAACATGGAGATATCTACACCGCCATCTGTATAAACATGGAAATACCTACAAAGTCATCTGTATAAACATGGAAATATCTACAAAGCCATCTGTATATACATGGAAATATCTACACCAATATCTGTATAAACATGGAAATAACTACACCGCTATTTGTATAAACAAGGAAATATCTACACCGTGATCTGTATAAACATGGAAATATCTACACCGCCATCTCTATAAACAGGGAAATATCTACACCCCTATCTGTATAAACATAGAAATATCCACACCTCTATCTCTATAAACATGGAAAAATCAACACCGCTATCTCTATGAATATGGAAATATCTACACCCCCATCTCTATAAACATGGAAATGTCTACACCACGATCAGTATAAACATGGAAATATCTACACCGCTATCTGTATAAACATGGAAATATCTCCACTGCTATCTCTATAAACATCGAAATATCTACACCGCAATCTGTATAAACATAGAAATACTTACAAAGTTATCTGTATAAACATGGAAATATCTACACCGCCATCTGTATAAACATGGAAATATCTACACAGCCATGTGTACATACATGGAAATATCTACACCGCTATCTATATAAACATGGAAATAACTACACCACTAACTGTATAAACATGGAAATATCTACTCCGCCATCAACATATCCATGGAAATATCTACGCCGCCATCTGAATAAACATGGAAATATCTACACCGCCATCTGTGTATAGATGGAAATATCAAAACCGCCATCTGTACAAACATGGAAATATCTGCACCGCTATCTGTATAAACATGGAAACTTCTACACCGTTATCTGTATAAATATGGAAATATCTACACCGCTATCTCTATAAACTTGGAAATATCTACACCGCCATCTGTATAAACATGGAAATACCTATGCAGTCATCTGTGTAAACATGGAAATATCTACACCACCATCTGTATAAACATGGAAATATCTACAATGCCATCTGTATACACATGGAAATACCTACACGGCAATCAGTGTATTGATGGAAACATCAACACCGCCATCTGTACAAACATGGAAATATCTACACTGCTATCTCTATAAACATGGAAATATCTACACCGTGATCTGTATAAACATGGAAATATCTACACCGCGATCTGTATAAACATGGAAATACCTACACCGCTATCTGTATAAACGTGGAAATATCTACATATTTATCTCTATAAACATGGAAATATCTACACCGCCATCTGTATAAACATGGAAATACCTACAAAGTCATCTGTATAAACATGGAAATATCTACACAGCCATCTGTATATACATGGAAATATCTACACCACTATCTGTATAAACATGGAAATAACTACACTGCTATTTGTATAAACAAGGAAATATCTACACCGTGATCTGTATAAACATGGAAATATCTACACCGCCATCTCTATAAACTGGGAAATATCTACACCCCTATCTGCATAAACATAGAAATATCCACACCGCTATCTCTATAAACATGGAAAAATCAACACCGCTATCTCTATGAATATGGCAATATCTACACCCCCATCTCTATAAACATGGAAATGTCTACACCACGATCAGTATAAACATGGAAATATCTACACCGCTATCTGTATAAACATGGAAATATCTCCACTGCTATCTCTATAAACATCGAAATATCTACACCACAATCTGTGTAAACATGGAAATACTTACAAAGTTATCTGTATAAACATGGAAATATCTACACCGCCATCTACATATCCATGGAAATATCTGCGCCGCCATCTGTATAAACATGGAAATATCTACACGGTCATCTGTGTATAGATGGAAATATCAACACCGCCATCTGTACAAACATGGAAATATCTGCACCGATATCTGTATAAACATGGAAACTTCTACACCGTTATCTGTATAAATATGGAAATATCTACACCGCTATCTCTATAAACTTGGAAATATCTACACCGCCATCTGTATAAACATGGAAATACCTATACAGTCATCTGTGTAAACATGGAAATATCTACACCACCATCTGTATAAACATGGAAATACCTACAATGCCATCTGTATACACATGGAAATACCTACACTGCAATCAGTTTATAGATGGAAACATCAACACCGCCATCTGTACAAACATGGAAATATCTACACTGCTATCTCTATAAACATGGAAGTATCTACACTGTGGTCTGTATAAACATGGAAATATCTACACCGGTATCTGTATAAACATGGAAATATCCACACCATGATCTGTATAAACATGGAAATATATACAGCGCTATCTGTATAAACATGGAAATATCTGCACCGCTATCTCTATAAACATGGAAATAACTACAAAGACATCTGTATAAACATGGAAATACCTACACAGTCATGTGTAGGAACATTTAAATATCTACACTGTCATCTGTATAAATATAGAAATATCTACACAGCCCTCTGTATAAATATGGAAATATCTGCATAGGCATCTGTGTAAACATGGAAATATCTGCACCGCTATCTGTATAAACGTGGAAATACCTACACCGCTGTCTCTATAAACATGGAAATATGTACACCGCTATGTGTATAAACATGAAAATATCCCCACTGCTTTCTGTATAAACATGGAAATATCTCCACCGTTATCTGTATAAACATGGAAATATCAACAGCGCCATCTATATAAACATTGAAATATCTACACTGCCATCTGTAAAAACTTGGAACTATCTACACAGTCATCTGAATAAACATGGAAATATCTACACCACCATCTGTATAAACATGGAAATAGCTACAATACCATCTGTATACACATGGAAATATCTACACAGACATCTGTATAAATATGGAAATATCTACACGGCCATCTGTATAAACATGGAAATATCTACACCGCCATCTGTAGAAAGATGGAAATATCTACACCGCTATCTGTATAAACATGGAAATATCTACACAGTTATCTCTATAAACATGGAAATATCTACACCGCCATCTGTATAAACATGGAAATACCTACAAAGTCATCTGTATAAACATGGAAATATCTACACAGCCCTCTGTATAAACATGGAAATATCTACACAGCCATCTGTATATACATGGAAATATCTACACCACTATCTGTATAAACATGGAAATAACTACACCGCTATTTGTATAGACAAGGAAATATCTACACCGTGATCTGTATAAACATGGAAATATCTACACCGCCATCTCTATAAACAGGGAAATATCTACACCCCTATCTGTATAAACATGGAAATATCCACACCGCTATCTCTATAAACATGGAAAAATCAACACCGCCATCTCTATGAACATGGAAATATCTACACCGCCATCTCTATAAACATGGAAATGTCTACACCACGATCAGTATAAACATGGAAATATCTACACCGCAATCTGTATTAACATGGAAATATCTCCACTGCTATCTCTATAAACATCGAAATATCTACACCACCATCTGTATAAACATGGAAATACATACAAAGTTATCTGTATAAACATGGAAATATCTACACCGCCATCTGTATAAACTTGCAAATATCTACACAGCCATGTGTACATACATGGAAATATCTACACCGCTATGTATATAAACATGGAAATAACTACACCGCTATCTGTATAAACATGGAAATATCTACACCGCCATCTACATATCCATGGAAATATCTGCGCCGCCATCTGTATAAACATGGAAATATCTACACGGTCATCTGTGTATAGATGGAAATATCAACACCGCCATCTGTACAAACATGGAAATATCTGCACCGCTATCTGTATAAACATGGAAATATCTACACCGCGGTCTGTATAAACATGGAAATAACTACACCGCTATTTGTATAAAAAAGGAAACATCTACACCGTGATCTGTATAAATATGGAAATATCTACACTGCCATCTCTATAAACAGGGAAATATCTACACCCCTATCTGTATAAACATGGAAATATCCACACCGCTATCTCTATAAACATGGAAAAATCAACACCGCTATCTCTATGAACATGGAAATATCTACAACGCCATCTCTATAAACATGGAAATGTCTACACCACGATCAGTATAAACATGGAAATATCTACACCGCTATCTGTATAAACATGGAAATATCTCCACTGCTATCTCTATAAACATCGAAATATCTACACCGCCATCTGTATAAACATGGAAATACTTACAAATTTATCTGTATAAACATGGAAATATCTACACCGCCATCTGTATAAACATGGAAATATCTACACAGCCATGTGTACAAACATGGAAATATCTACACCGCTATCTATATAAACATGGAAATAACTACACCGCTATCTGCATAAACATGGAAATATCTACACCGCCATCTACATATCCATGGAAATATCTGCGCCGCCATCTGTATAAACATGGAAATATCTACACGGTCATCTGTGTATAGATGGAAATATCAACACCGCCATCTGTACAAACATGGAAATATCTGCACCGCCATCTGTATAAACATGGAAATATCTACACCGCGGTCCGTATAAACATGGAAATATCAACACCGCTATCGGTATAAACATGGAAATATCTACACCGCTATCTCTATAAACATGGAAATATCTACACCGTGATCTGTATAAACATGGAAATATCTACACCGCTATCTGTATAAACATGGAAACTTCTACACCGTTATCTGTATTAGTATGGAAATATCTACACCGCTATCTCTATAAACTTGGAAATATCGACACCGCCATCTGTATAAACATGGAAATACCTATACAATCATCTGTGTAAACATGGAAATATCTACACCACCATCTTTATAAACATGGAAATATCTACAATGCCATCTGTATACACATGGAAATACCTACTCGGCAATCAGTGTATAGATGGAAACATCAACACCGCCATCTGTACAAACATGGAAATATCTACACTGCTATCTCTATAAACATGGAAATATGTACACTGTGGTCTGTATAAACATGGAAATATCTACACCGGTATCTGTATAAACGTGGAAATACTTACACCGCTGTCTCTATAAAGATGGAAATATGTACACCGCGATGTGTATAAACATGGAAATGTGTCCACTGCTCTCTGT
Source organism: Pan troglodytes (assembly GCF_028858775.2). NCBI lineage: Eukaryota > Metazoa > Chordata > Mammalia > Primates > Hominidae > Pan > Pan troglodytes. Next base: position 7,868,664 of record NC_072411.2, read on the forward strand.
ATAAACATGGAAATTTCTCCACCGTTATCTGTATAAACATGGAAATATCAACAGCGCCATCTATATAAACATTGAAATATCTACACTGCCATCTGTAAAAACATGGAAATATCTACACAGTCATCTGAATAAACATGGAAATATCTACACCACCATCTGTATAAACATGGAAATAGCTACAATACCATCTGTATACACATGGAAATATCTACACAGACATCTGTATAAATATGGAAATAACTACACGGCCATCTGTATAAACATGGAAATATCTACACTGCCATCTGTAGAAAGATGGAAATATCTACACCGCTATCTCTATAAATCTGGAAATATCTACACCGCCATCTCTATGAACATGAAAATATCTACACTGCCATCTCCATAAAGATGGAAGTATCTACTCCGCCATGTGTATAAACACGGAAATATCTACACCACCATCTGTGTAAACATGGAAATACCTACTCCGCTATCTGTATAAACATGGAAATAACTACACCGCCATCTGCATGTCCTTGGAAATATCTACGCCGCCATCTGAATAAACATGGAAATATCTACACGGCCATCTGTGTATAGATGGAAATATCAACACCGCCATCTGTACAAACATGGAAATATCTACACCGCGATCTGTATAAACATGGAAATACCTACAAAGTCATCTGTATAAACATGGAAATATCTACACAGCCCTCTGTATAAACATGGAAATATCTACACAGCCATCTGTATATACATGGAAATATCTACACCACTATCTGTATAAACATGGAAATAACTGCACCGCTATTTGTATAAACAAGGAAATATCTACACCGTGATCTGTATAAACATGGAAATATCTACACCGCCATCTCTATAAACAGGGAAATATCTACACCCCTATCTGTATAAACATTGAAATATCCACACCGCTATCTCTATAAACATGGAAAAATCAACACCGCTATCTCTATGAACATGGAAATATCTACACCGCCATCTCTATAAACATGGAAATGTCTACACCACGATCAGTATAAACATGGAAATATCTACACCGCTATCTGTATAAACATGGAAATATCTCCACTGCTGTCTCTATAAACATCGAAATATCTACACCGCCATCTGTATAAACATGGAAATACATACAAATTTATCTGTATAAACATGGAAATATCTACACCGCCATCTGTATAAACATGGAAATATCTACACAGCCATGTGTACATACATGGAAATATCTACACCGCTATCTATATAAACATGGAAATAACTACACCACTATCTGTATAAACATGGAAATATCTACACCGCCATCTACATACCCATGGAAATATCTGCGCCGCCATCTGTATAAACATGGAAATATCTACACGGTCATCTGTGTATAGATGGAAATATCAACACCGCCATCTGTACAAACATGGAAATATCTGCACCGCTATCTGTATAAACATGGAAATATCTACACCGCGGTCTGTATAAACATGGAAATATCAACACCGCTATCGGTATAAACATGGAAATATCTACACCGCTATCTCTATAAACATGGAAATATCTACACCGTGATCTGTATAAACATGGAAATATTTACACCGCTATCTGTATAAACATGGAAACTTCTACACCGTTATCTGTATAAATATGGAAATATCTACACCGCTATCTCTATAAACTTGGAAATATCTACACCGCCATCTGTATAAACATGGAAATACCTATACAGTCATCTGTGTAAACATGGAAATATCTACACCACCATCTGTATAAACATGGAAATATCTACAATGCCATCTGTATACACATGGAAATACCTACACGGCAATCAGTGTATAGATGGAAACATCAACACCGCCATCTGTACAAACATGGAAATATCTACACTGCTATCTCTATAAACATGGAAATATCTACACTGTGGTCTGTATAAACATGGAAATATCTACACCGGTATCTGTATAAACATGGGAATATCCACACCATGATCTGTATAAACATGGAAATATATACACCGCTATCTGTATAAACATGGAAATATCTGCACCGCTATCTCTATAGACATGGAAATAACGACAAAGACATCTGTATAAACATGGAAATAACTACACAGTCATGTGTAGAAACATTTAAATATCTACACTGCCATCTGTATAAATATAGAAATATCTACACAGCCCTCTGTATAAATATGGAAATATCTGCATAGGCATCTGTGTAAACATGGAAATATCTGCACCGCTATCTGTATAAACGTGGAAATACTTACACCGCTGTCTCTATAAAGATGGAAATATGTACACCGCTATGTGTATAAACATGGAAATGTGTCCACTGCTCTCTGTATAAACATGGAAATTTCTCCACCGTTATCTGTATAAACATGGAAATATCAACAGCGCCATCTATATAAACATTGAAATATCTACACTGCCATCTGTAAAAACATGGAAATATCTACACAGTCATCTGAATAAACATGGAAATATCTACACCACCATCTGTATAAACATGGAAATAGCTACAATACCATCTGTATACACATGGAAATATCTACACAGACATCTGTATAAATATGGAAATAACTACACGGCCATCTGTATAAACATGGAAATATCTACACTGCCATCTGTAGAAAGATGGAAATATCTACACCGCTATCTCTATAAATATGGAAATATCTACACCGCCATCTCTATGAACATGAAAATATCTACACTGCCATCTCCATAAAGATGGAAGTATCTACTCCGCCATGTGTATAAACACGGAAATATCTACACCACCATCTGTGTAAACATGGAAATACCTACACCGCTATCTGTATAAACATGGAAATAATTACACCGCCAACTGCATGTCCTTGGAAATATCTACGCCGCCATCTGCATAAACATGGAAATATCTACACGGCCATCTGTGTATAGCTGGAAATATCAACACCGCCATCTGTACAAACATGGAAATATCTACACCGCTATCTCTATAGACATGGAAATATCTGCACCGCCATCTGTAAAAACATGGAAATACCTATACAGTCATCTGTATAAACATGGAAATATCTACAATGCCATCTGTAGAAAGATGGAAATATCTACACCGCAATCTGTGTAAACATGGAAATATCTACACCGATATCTGTAAAAACATGGAAAAATCTACACCGCTATCTGTATAAACATGGAAATATCTACACCGCGATCTGTATAAACATGGAATTATCTACACCGCGATCTGTATAAACATGGAAATATCTACACTGCTATCTGTATAAACATGTAAATATCTACACTGTTATCTCTATAAACATGGAAATATCTACACCGCCATCTGTATAAACATGGAAATACCTACAAAGTCATCTGTATAAACATGGAAATATCTACACAGCCCTCTGTATAAACATGGAAATATCTACACAGCCATCTGTATATACATGGAAATATCTACACCACTATCTGTATAAACATGGAAATAACTACACCGCTATTTGTATAGACAAGGAAATATCTACACCGTGATCTGTATAAACATGGAAATATCTACACCGCCCTCTCTATAAACAGGGAAATATCTACACCCCTATCGGTATAAACATGGAAATATCCACACCGCTATCTCTATAAACATGGAAAAATCAACACCGCTATCTCTATGAACATGGAAATATCTACACCGCCATCTCTATAAACATGGAAATGTCTACACCACGATCTGTATAAACATGGAAATATCTACACCGCAATCTGTATAAACATGGAAATATCTCCACTGCTGTCTCTATAAACATCGAAATATCTACACCGCCATCAGTATAAACATGGAAATACTTACAAAGTTATCTGTATAAACATGGAAATATCTACACCGCCATCTGTATAAACATGGAAATATCTACACAGCCATGTGTACATACTTGGAAATATCTACACCGCTATCTATATAAACATGGAAATAACTACACCGCTATCTGTATAAACATGGAAATATCTACACCGCCATCTACATATCCATGGAAATATCTGCGCCGCCATCTGTATAAACATGGAAATATCTACACGGTCATCTGTGTATAGATGGAAATATCAACACCGCCATCTGTACAAACATGGAAATATCTGCACCGCTATCTATATAAACATGGAAATATGTACACTGTGGTCTGTATAAACATGGAAATATCTACACCGGTATCTGTATAAACATGGAAATATCCACACCATGATCTGTATAAACATGGAAATATCTACACCGGTATCTGTATAAGCATGGAAATATCTGCACCGCTATCTCTATAAACATGGAAATAACTACAAAGACATCTGTATAAACTTGGAAATACCTACACAGTCATGTGTAGGAACATATAAATATCTACACTGCCATCTGTGTAAATATAGAAATATCTACACAGCCCTCTGTATAAATATGGAAATATCTGCATAGGCATCTGTGTAAACATGGAAATATCTGCACCGCTATCTGTATAAACATGGAAATACCTACACCGCTGTCTCTATAAACATGGAAATATGTACACCGCTATGTGTATAAACATGGAAATATCTCCACTGCTCTCTGTATAAACATGGAAATATCTCCACCGTTATCTGTATAAACATGGAAATACCAACAGCGCCATCTATATAAACATTGAAATATCTACACTGCCATCTGTAAAAACATGGAAATATCTACACATTCATCTGAATAAACATGGAAATATCTACACCACCATCTGTATAAACATGGAAATAGCTACAATACCATCTGTATACACATGGAAATATCTACACCGACATCTGTATAAATATGGAAATATCTACACGGCCATCTGTATAAACATGGAAATATCTACACTGCCATCTGTAGAAAGATGGAAATATCTACACCGCTATCTCTATAAATACGGAAATATCTACACCGCCATCTGTATGAACATGAAAATATCTACACTGCCATCTCAATAAAGATGGAAGTATCTACTCCGCCATGTGTATAAACACGGAAATATCTACACCACCATCTGTGTAAACATGGAAATATCTACACCGCTATCTGTATAAACATGGAAATAACTACACCGCCATCTGCATGTACTTGGAAATATCTACGCCGCCATCTGAATAAACATGGAAATATCTACACGGCCATCTGTGTATAGCTGGAAATATCAACACCGCCATCTGTAAAAACAAGGAAATATCTACACCGCTATCTCTATAGACATGGATATATCTGCACCGCCATCTGTAAAAACATGGAAATACCTATACAGTCATCTGTATAAACATGGAAATATCTACAATGCCATCTGTAGAAAGATGGAAATATCTACACCGCCATCTGTGTACACATGGAAATATCTACACCGATATCTGTATAAACATGGAAATATCTACACCGCGATCTGTATAAACATGGAAATATCTACACCGCGATCTGTATAAACATGGAAATATCTACACCGCGATCTGTATAAACATGGAAATATCTACACTGTTATCTCTATAAACATGGAAATATCTACACCGCCATCTGTATAAACATGGAAATACCTACAAAGTCATCTGTATAACATGGAAATATCTACACAGCCATCTGTATAAACATGGAAATATCTACACAGCCATCTGTATATACATGGAAATATCTACACCATTATCTGTATAAACATGGAAATAACTACACCGCTATTTGTATAAACAAGGAAATATCTACACTGTGATCTGTATAAACATGGATATATCTACACCGCCATCTCTATAAACAGGGAAATATCTACACCCCTATCTATATAAACATGGAAATATCCACACCGCTATCTCTATAAACATGGAAAAATCAACACCGCTATCTCTATGAACATGGAAATATCTACACCGCCATCTCTATAAACATGTAAATGTCTACACCACGATCAGTATAAACATGGAAATATCTACACAGCTATCTGTATAAACATGGAAATATCTCCACTGCTATCTCTATAAAGATCGAAATGTCTACACCGCCATCTGTAAAAACATGGAAAAACTTACAAAGTTATCTGTATAAACATGGAAATATCTACACCGCCATCTCTATAAACATGGAAATATCTACACAGCCATGTGTACATACATGGAAATATCTACACCGCTATCTATATAAACATGGAAATAACTGCACCGCTATCTGTATAAACATGGAAATATCTACACCGCCATCTACATATCCATGGAAATATCTGCGCCGCCATCTGTATAAACATGGAAATATCTACACGGTCATCTGTGTATAGATGGAAATATCAACACCGCCATCTGTACAAACATGGAAATATCTGCACCGCTATCTGTATAAAGATGGAAATATCTACACCGCAGTCTGTACAAACATGGAAATATCAACACTGCTATCGGTGTAAACATGGAAATATCTACAGCGTGATCTGTATAAACATGGAAATATTTACACCGCTATCTGTATAAACATGGAAACTTCTACACCGTTATCTGTATAAATATGGAAATATCTATACCGCTATCTCAATAAACTTGGAAATATCTACACCACCATCTGTATAAACATGGAAATACCTATACAGTCTTCTGTGCAAAACATGGAAATATCTACACCACCATCTGTATAAACATGGAAATATCTACAATGCCATGTGTATACACATGGAAATACCTACACGGCAATCAGTGTATAGATGGAAACATCAACACCGCCATCTGTACAAACATGGAAATATCTACACTGCTATCTCTATAAACATGGAAATGTCTACACTGCGGTCTCTATATACATGGAAATATCTACACCATGATCTGTATAAACATGGAAATATATACACCGCTATCTGTATAAACATGGAAATATCTGCACCGCTATCTCTATAAACATGGAAATAACCACAAAGACATCTGTATAAACATGGAAATACCTACACAGTCATGTGTAGGAACATTTAAATATCTACACTGCCATCTGTATAAATATGGAAATATCTGCATAGGCATCTGTGTAAACATGGAAATATGTACACCGCTATGTGTATAAACATGGAAATAGCTCCACTGCTCTCTGTATAAACATGGAAATATCTCCACCGTTATCTGTATAAACATGGAAATATCAACAGCGCCATCAATATAAACATTGAAATATCTACACTGCCATCTGTAAAAACATGGAAATATCTACACATTCATCTGAAAAAACATGGAAATATCTACACCACCATCTGTATAAACATGGAAATAGCCACAATACCATCTGTATACACATGGAAATATCTACACAGACATCTATATAAACATGGAAATATCTACACTGCCATCTGTAGAAAGATGGAAATATCTACACCGCTATCTCTATAAATATGGAAATATCTACACCGCCATCTCTATCAACATGAAAATATCTACACTGCCATCTCCATAAAGATGGAAGTATCTACTCCGCCATGTGTATAAACACGGAAATATCTACACCACCATCTGTGTAAACATGGAAATACCTACACCGCTATCTGTATAAACATGGAAATAACTACACTGCCATCTGCATGTCCTTGGAAATATCTACGCCGCCATCTGAATAAACATGGAAATATCTACACGGCCATCTGTGTATAGATGGAAATATCAACACCGCCATCTGTACAAACATGGAAATATCTGCACCGCTATCTCTATAGACATGGAAATCTCTGCACCGCCCTCTGTAAAAACATGGAAATACCTATACAGTCATCTGTATAAACATGGAAATATCTACAATGCCATCTGTGGAAAGATGGAAATATCTACACCGCAATCTGTGTAAACATGGAAATCTCTACACCGATATCTGTAAAAACATGGAAATATCTACACCGCGATCTGTATAAACATGGAAATATCGACACCGCGATCTGTATAAACATGGAAATATCTACACCGCGATCTGTATAAACATGGAAATATCTACACCGCTATCTGTATAAACTTGGAAATATCTACACTGTTATCTCTATAAACATGGAAATATCTACACCGCCATCTGTATAAACATGGAAATAACTACAAAGTCATCTGTATATACATGGAAATATCTACACCAGTATCTGTATAAACATGGAAATACCTACAAAGTCATCTGAATAAACATGGAAATACCTACAAAGTCATCTGTATAAACATGGAAATATCTACACAGCCATCTGTATAAACATGGAAATATCTACACAGCCCTCTGTATAAATATGGAAATATCTGCATAGGCATCTGTATAAACATGGAAATATCCACACCGCTATCTCTATAAACATGAAAAAATCAACACCGCTATCTCTATGAACATGGAAATATCTACACCGACATCTCTATAAACATGGAAATGTCTACACCACGATCAGTATAAACATGGAAGTATCTACACCGCTATCTGTATAAACATGGAAATAGCTCCACTGCTATCTCTATAAACATCGAAATATCTACACCGCCATCTGTATAAACATGGACATACTTGCAAAGTTATCTGTATAAACATGGAAATATCTACACCGCCATCTGTATAAACATGGAAATATCTACACAGCCATGTGTACATACATGGAAATATCTACACCGCTATCTATATAAACATGGAAATAACTACACCGCTATCTGTATAAACATGGCAATATCTACACCGCCATCTACATATCCATGGAAATATCTGCGCCACCATCTGTATAAACATGGAAATATCTACACGGTCATCTGTGTATAGATGGAAATATCAACACCGCCATCTGTGTAAACATGGAAATATCTGCACCGCTATCTGTATAAACGTGGAAATACCTACACCGCTGTCTCTATAAACATGGAAATATGTACACCGCTATGTGTATAAACATGGAAATATCTCCACTGCTCTCTGTATAAACATGGAAATATCTCCACCGTTATCTGTACAAACATGGAAATATCAACAGCGCCATCTATATAAACATTGAAATATCTACACTGCCATCTGTAAAAACATGGAAATATCTACACAGTCATCTGAATAAACATGGAAATATCTACACCACCATCTGTATAAACATGGAAATAGCTACAATACCATCTGTATACACATGGAAATATCTACACAGACATCTGTATAAATATGGAAATATCTACACGGCCATCTGTATAAACATGGAAATATCTACACTGCCATCTCCATAAAGATTTAAGTATCTACTCCGCCATGTGTATAAACACGGAAATATCTACACCACCATCTGTGTAAACATGGAAATACCTACACCGCTATCTGTATGAACATGGAAATAACTACACCGCCATCTGCATGTCCTTGGAAATATCTACGCCGCCATCTGAATAAACATGGAAATATCAACACGGCCATCTGTGTATAGCTGGAAATATCAACACCGCCATCTGTACAAACATGGGAATATCTACACCGCTATCTCTATAGACATGGAAATATCTGCACCGCCATCTGTAAAAACATGGAAATACCTATACAGTCATCTGTATAAACATGGAAATATCAACAATGCCATCTGTGGAAAGATGGAAATATCTACACCGCAATCTGTGTAAACATGGAAATATCTACACCGATATCTGTATAAACATGGAAATATCTACACCGCGATCTGTATAAACATGGAAATATCTACAACGCGATCTGTATAAACATGGAAATATCTACACCGCGATCTGTAAAAACATGGAAATATCTACACAGTTATCTCTATAAACATGGAAATATCTACACCGCCATCTGTATAAACATGGAAATACTTACAAAGTCATCTGTATAAACATGGAAATATCTACACTGCCATCTTTAGAAAGATGGAAATATCTACACCGCTATCTCTATAAATATGGAAATATCTACACCGCCATCTCTATGAACATGAAAATATCTACACTGCCATCTCCATAAAGATGGAAGTATCTACTCCGCCATGTGTATAAACACGGAAATATCTACACCACCATCTGTGTAAACATGGAAATACCTAAACCGCTATGTGTATAAAAATGGAAATAACTACACCGCCATCTGCATGTCCTTGGAAATAACTACGCCGCCATCTGAATAAACATGGAAATATCTACACGGCCATCTATGAATAGCTGGAAATATCAACACCGCCATCAGTACAAACATGGAAATATCTACACCGCTATCTCTATAGACATGGAAATATCTGCACCGCCATCTGTAAAAACATGGAAATACCTATACAGTCATCTGTATAAACATGGAAATATCTACAATGCCATCTGTAGAAAGATGGAAATATCTACACCGCAATCTGTGTAAACATGGAAATATCTACACCGATATCTGTAAAAACATGGAAATATCTACACCGCTATCTGTATAAACATGGAAATATCGACACCGCGATCTGTATAAACATGGAAATATCTACACCGCGATCTGTATAAACATGGAAATATCTACACCGCGATCTGTATAAACGTGGAAATATCTACACAGTTATCGATATAAACATGGAAATATCTACACCGCCATCTGTATAAACATGGAAATATCTACAAAGTCATCTTTATAAACATGGAAATATCTACACAGCCATCTGTATATACATGGAAATATCTACACCACTATCTTTATAAACATGGAAATAACTACACTGCTATTTGTATAAACAAGGAAATATCTACACCGTGATCTGTATAAACATGGAAATATCTACACCGCAATCTGTATAAACAGGGAAATATCTACACCCCTATCTGTATAAACATGGAAATATCCACACCGCTATCTCTATAAACATGGAAAAATCAACTCCGCTATCTCTATGAACATGGAAATATCTACACCGGCATCTCTATAAACATGGAAATGTCTACACCACGATCAGTATAAACATGGAAATATCTACACCGCTATCTGTATAAACATGGAAATATCTCCACTGCTATCTTTATAAACATCGAAATATCTACACCGCCATCTGTATAAACATGGACATACTTACAAAGTTATCTGTATAAACATGGAAATATCTACACCGCTATCTGTAAAAACATGGAAATATCTACACCGCGGTCTGTATAAATATGGAAATATCAACACCGCTATCGGTATAAACATGGGAATATCTACACCGCTATATCTATAAACATGGAAATATCTACACCGTGATCTGTATAAACATGGAAATATTTACACCGCTATCTGTATATACATGGAAACTTCTACACCGTTATCTGTATAAATATGGAAATATCTACACCGCTATCTCTATAAACTTGGAAATATCTACACCGCCATCTGTATAAACATGGAAATACCTATACAGTCATCTGTGTAAACATGGAAATATCTACACCACCATCTGTATAAACATGGATATATCTACAATGCCATCTGTATACACATGGAAATACCTACACTGCAATCAGTGTATAGATGGAAACATCAACACCGCCATCTGTACAAACATGGAAATATCTACACTGCTATCTCTATAAACATGGAAATATCTACAGTGCGGTCTGTATAAACATGGAAATATCTACACCGGTATCTGTATAAACATGGAAATATCTACACCATCATCTGTATAAACATGGAAATATATACACCGCTATCTGTATAAACATGGAAATATCTGCACCGCTATCTCTATAGACATGGAAATAACTACAAAGACATCTGTATAAACATGGAAATACCTACACAGTCATGTGTAGGAACATTTAAATATCTACACTGCCATCTGTATAAATATAGAAATATCTACACAGCCCTCTGTATAAATATGGAAATATCTGCATAGGCATCTGGGTAAACATGGAAATATCTGCACCACTGTCTGTATAAACATGGAAATACCTACACCGCTGTCTCTATAAACATGGAAATATGTACACCGCTATGTGTATAAACATGGAAATATCTCCACTGCTCTCTGTATAAACATGGAAATATCTCCACCGTTATCTGTATAAACATGGAAATATCAACAGCGCCATCTATATAAACATTGAAATATCTACACTGCCATCTGTAAAAACATGGAAATATCAACACAGTCATCTGAATAAACATGGAAATATCTACACCACCATCTGTATAAACATGGAAATAGCTACAATACCATCTGTATACACATGGAAATATCTACACCGACATCTGTATAAATATGGAAATATCTACACGGCCATCTGTATAAACATTGAAATATCTACACTGCCATCTGTAGAAAGATGGAAATATCTACACCGCTATCTCTATAAATATGGAAATATCTACAGCGCCATCTCTATGAACATGAAAATATCTACACTGCCATCTCCATAAAGATGGAAGTATCTACTCTGCCATGTGTATAAACACGGAAATATCTACACCACCATCTGTGTAAACATGGAAATACCTACACCGCTATGTGTATAAATATGGATATAACTACACCGCCATCTGCATGTCCTTGGAAATATCTACGCCGCCATCTGAATAAACATGGAAATATCTACACGGAAATCTGTGTATAGCTGTAAATATCAACACCGCCATCAGTACAAACATGGAAATATCTACACCGCTATCTCTATAGACATGGAAATATCTGCACCGCCATCTGTAAAAACATGGAAATACCTATACAGTCATCAGTATAAACATGGAAATATCTACAATGCCATCTGTAGAAAGATGGAAATATCTACACCGCAATCTGTGTAAACATGGAAATATCTACACCGATATCTGTAAAAACATGGAAATATCTACACCGCTATCTGTATAAACATGGAAATATCGACACCGCGATCTGTATAAACATGGAAATATCTACACCGCGATCTGTATAAACATGGAAATATCTACACCGCGATCTGTATAAACGTGGAAATATCTACACAGTTATCGATATAAACATGGAAATATCTACACCGCCATCTGTATAAACATGGAAATATCTACAAAGTCATCTGTATAAACATGGAAATATCTACACAGCCATCTGTATATACATGGAAATATCTGCACCACTATCTTTATAAACATGGAAATAACTACACTGCTATTTGTATAAACAAGGAAATATCTACACCGTGATCTGTATAAACATGGAAATATCTACAACGCAATCTGTATAAACAGGGAAATATCTACACCCCTATCTGTATAAACATGGAAATATCCACACCGCTATCTCTATAAACATGGAAAAATCAACTCCGCTATCTCTATGAACATGGAAATATCTACACCGGCATCTCTATAAACATGGAAATGTCTACACCACGATCAGTATAAACATGGAAATATCTACACCGCTATCTGTATAAACATGGAAATATCTCCACTGCTATCTCTATAAACATCGAAATATCTACACCGCCATCTGTATAAACATGGACATACTTACAAAGTTATCTGTATAAACATGGAAATATCTACACCGCCATCTGTATAAACATGGAAATATCTACATAGCCATGTGTACATACATGGAAATATCTACACCGCTATCTATATAAACATGGAAATAACGACACCGCTATCTGTATAAACATGGAAATATCTACACCGCCATCTACATATCCATGGAAATATCTGCGCCGCCATCTGTATTAACATGGAAATATCTACACGGTTATCTGTGTATAGATGGAAATATCAACACCGCCATCTGTACAAACATGGAAATATCTGCACCGCTATCTGTAAAAACATGGAAATATCTACACCGCGGTCTGTATAAATATGGAAATATCAACACCGCTATCGGTATAAACATGGGAATATCTACACCGCTATATCTATAAACATGGAAATATCTACACCGTGATCTGTATAAACATGGAAATATTTACACCGCTATCTGTATATACATGGAAACTTCTACACCGTTATCTGTATAAATATGGAAATATCTACACCGCTATCTCTATAAACTTGGAAATATCTACACCGCCATCTGTATAAACATGGAAATACCTATACAGTCATCTGTGTAAACATGGAAATATCTACACCACCATCTGTATAAACATGGATATATCTACAATGCCATCTGTATACACATGGAAATACCTACACTGCAATCAGTGTATAGATGGAAACATCAACACCGCCATCTGTACAAACATGGAAATATCTACACTGCTATCTCTATAAACATGGAAATATCTACAGTGCGGTCTGTATAAACATGGAAATATCTACACCGGTATCTGTATAAACATGGAAATATCTACACCATCATCTGTATAAACATGGAAATATATACACCGCTATCTGTATAAACATGGAAATATCTGCACCGCTATCTCTATAGACATGGAAATAACTACAAAGACATCTGTATAAACATGGAAATACCTACACAGTCATGTGTAGGAACATTTAAATATCTACACTGCCATCTGTATAAATATAGAAATATCTACACAGCCCTCTGTATAAATATGGAAATATCTGCATAGGCATCTGGGTAAACATGGAAATATCTGCACCACTGTCTGTATAAATATGGAAATACCTACACCGCTGTCTCTATAAACATGGAAATATGTACACCGCTATGTGTATAAACATGGAAATATCTCCACTGCTCTCTGTATAAACATGGAAATATCTCCACCGTTATCTGTATAAACATGGAAATATCAACAGCGCCATCTATATAAACATTGAAATATCTACACTGCCATCTGTAAAAACATGGAAATATCTACACAGTCATCTGAATAAACATGGAAATATCTACACCACCATCTGTATAAACATGGAAATAGCTACAATACCATCTGTATACACATGGAAATATCTACACCGACATCTGTATAAATATGGAAATATCTACACGGCCATCTGTATAAACATGGAAATATCTATACTGCCATCTGTAGAAAGATGGAAATATCTACACCGCTATCTCTATAAATATGGAAATATCTACACCGCCATCTCTATGAACATGAAAATATCTACACTGCCATCTCCATAAAGATGGAAGTATCTACTCCGCCATGTGTATAAACACGGAAATACCTACACCACCATCTGTGTAAACATGGAAATACCTACACCGCTATGTGTATAAATATGGATATAACTACACCGCCATCTGCATGTCCTTGGAAATATCTACGCCGCCATCTGAATAAACATGGAAATATCTACACGGAAATCTGTGTATAGCTGGAAATATCAACACCGCCATCTGTACAAACATGGAAATATCTACACCGCTATCTCTATAGACATGGAAATATCTGCACCGCCATCTGTAAAAACATGGAAATACCTATACAGTCATATGTATAAACATGGAAATATCTACAATGCCATCTGTAGAAAGATGGAAATATCTACACCGCAATCTGTGTAAACATGGAAATATCTACACCGATATCTGTATAAACATGGAAATATCTACACCGCGATCTGTATAAACATGGAAATATCTACACCGCGATCTGTATAAACATGGAAATATCTACACCGCGATCTGTATAAACATGGAAATATCTACACAGTTATCTCTATAAACATGGAAATATCTACACCGCCATCTGTATAAACATGGAAATACCTACAAAGTCATCTGTATAAACATGGAAATATCTACACAGCCATCTGTATAAACATGGAAATATCTACACAGCCATCTGTATATACATGGAAATATCTACACCTCTATCTGTATATACATGGAAATAACTACACTGCTATTTGTATAAACAAGGAAATATCTACACTGTGATCTGTATAAGCATGGAAATATCTACACCGCCATCTCTATAAACAGGGAAATATCTACACCCCTATCTGTATAAACATGGAAATATCGACACCGCTATCTCTATAAACATGGAAAAATCAACACCACTATCTCTATGAACATGGAAATATCTACACCGCCATCTCTGTAAACATGGAAATGTCTACACCACGATCAGTATAAACATGGAAATATCTACACCGCTATCTCTATAAACATGGAAATATCTCCACTGCTATCTCTATAAACATCGAAATATCTACACCGCCATCAGTATAAACATGGAAATACTTCCAAAGTTATCTGTATAAACATGGAAATATCTACACCGCCATCTGTATAAACATGGAAATATCTACACAGCCATGTGTACATACATGGAAATATCTACACCGCTATCTATAGAAACATGGAAATAACTACACCGCTATCTGTATAAACGTGGAAATATCTACACCGCCATCTACATATCCATGGAAATATCTGCGCCGCCATCTGTATAAACTTGGAAATATCTACACGGTCATCTGTGTAGAGATGGAAATATCAACACCGCCATCTGTACAAACATGGAAATATCTGCACCGCTATCTGTATAAAAATGGAAATATCTACACCGTGGTCTGTATAAACATGGAAATATCAACACCATGATCTGTATAAACATGGAAATATATACACCGCTATCTGTATAAACATGGAAATATCTGCACCGCTATCTCTATAAACATGGAAATAACTACAAAGACATCTGTATAAACATGGAAATACCTACACAGTCATGTGTAGGAACATTTAAATATCTACACTGCCATCTGTATAAATATAGAAATATCTACACAGCCCTCTGTATAAATATGGAAATATCTGCATAGGCATCTGTGTAAACTTGGAAATATCTGCACCGCTATCTGTATAAACATGGAAATAGCTACATCGCTGTCTCTATAAACATGGAAATATGTACACCGCTATGTGTATAAACATGGAAATATCTCCACTGCTCTCTGTATAAACATGGAAATATCTCCACCGTTATCTGTATAAACATGGAAATATCAACAGCGCCATCTATATAAACATTGAAATATCTACACTGCCATCTGTAAAAACATGGAAATATCTACACATTCATCTGAATAAACATGGAAATATCTACACCACCATCTGTATAAACATGGAAATAGCTACAATACCATCTGTATACACATGG
Organism: Pan troglodytes; assembly: GCF_028858775.2. Taxonomy (NCBI): domain Eukaryota; kingdom Metazoa; phylum Chordata; class Mammalia; order Primates; family Hominidae; genus Pan; species Pan troglodytes. The sequence goes on from NC_072411.2 coordinate 7,885,634, forward strand.
AAATATCTACACCGACATCTGTATAAATACGGAAATATCTACACGGCCATCTGTATAAACATGGAAATATCTGCACTGCCATCTGTTGAAAGATGGAAATATCTACACCGCTATCTCTATAAATATGGAAATATCTACACCGCCATCTCTATGAACATGAAAATATCTACACTGCCATCTCCATAAAGATGGAAGTATCTACTCCGCCATGTGTATAAACACGGAAATATCTACACCACCATCTGTGTAAACATGGAAATACCTACACCGATATCTGTATAAACATGGAAATAACTACACCGCCATCAGCATGTTCTTGGAAATATATACGCCGCCATCTGAATAAACATGGAAATATCTACACGGCCATCTGTGTATAGATGGAAATATCAACACCGCCATCTGTACAAACATGGAAATATCTACACCGCTATCTGTATAGACATGGAAATATCTACACCGATATCTGTAAAAACATGGAAATATCTACACCACGACCTGTATAAACATGGAAATATCGACACCGCGATCTGTATAAACATGGAAAGGTCTACACCGCGATCTGTATAAACATGGAAATATCTACACCGCTATCTGTATAAACATGGAAATATCTACACAGTTATCTCGAGAAACATGGAAATATCTACACCGCCATCTGTATAAACATGGAAATACCTGCAAAGTCATCTGTATATACATGGAAATATCTACACAGCCATCTGTATAAACATGGAAATATCTACACAGCCATCTGTATATACATGGAAATATCTACACCACTATCTGTAGAAACATGGAAATACCTACAAAGTCATTTGTATAAACATGGAAATACCTACAAAGTCATCTGTATAAACATGGATATATCTACACAGCCATCTCTATAAACATGGAAATATCTACACAGCCCTCTGTATAAATATGGAAATATCTGCATAGGCATCTGTATAAACATGGAAATATCCACACCGCTATCTCTATAAACATGAAAAAATCAACACCGCTATCTCTATGAACATGGAAATATCTACACCGCCATCTCTATAAACATGGAAATGTCTACACCACGATCAGTATAAACATGGAAATATCTACACTGCTATCTGTATAAACATGGAAATAGCTGCACTGCTATCACTATAAACATCGAAATATCTACACCGCCACCTGTATAAACATGGAAATACTTACAAAGTTATCTGTATAAACATGGAAATATCTACACCGCCATCTGTATAAACATGGAAATATCTACACAGCCATGTTTACATACATGGAAATATCTACTCCGCTATCTATATAAACATTGAAATAACTACACCGCTATCTGTATAAACATGGAAATATCTACACCGCCATCTAAATATCCATGGAAATACCTGCGCCGCCATCTGTATAAACATGGAAATATCTACAAGGTCATCTGTGTATAGATGGAAATACCAACACCGCCATCTGTACAAACATGGAAATATCTGCACCGCTATCTGTATAAACATGGAAATATCTACACCACGGTCTGCATAAACATGGAAATATCAACACCGCTATCGGTATAAACATGGAAATATCTACACCGCTATCTCTATATACATGGAAATATCTACACCGTGATCTGTATAAACATGGAAATATTTACACCGCTATCTGTATAAACATGGAAACTTCTACACCGTTATCTGTATAAATATGGAAATAACTACACGGCCATCTGTATAAACATGGAAATATCTACACTGCCATCTGTAGAAAGATGGAAATATCTACACCGCTATCTCTATAAATATGGAAATATCTACACCGCCATCTCTATGAACATGAAAATATCTACACTGCCATCTCCATAAAGATGGAAGTATCTACTCCGCCATGTGTATAAACACGGAAATATCTACACCACCATCTGTGTAAACATGGAAATACCTACACCGATATCTGTATAAACATGGAAATAACTACACCGCCATCTGCATGTCCTTGGAAATATCTACGCCGCCATCTGAATAAACATGGAAATATCTACACGGCCATCTGTTTATAGATGGAAATATCAACACCGCCATCTGTACAAACATGGAAATATCTACACCGCTATCTCTATAGACATGGAAATATCTGCACCGCCATCTGTAAAAACATGGAAATACCTATACAGTCATCTGTATAAACATGGAAATATCTACAATGCCATCTGTAGAAACATGGAAATATCTACACCGCAATCTGTGTAAACATGGAAATATCAACACCAATATCTGTAAAAACATGTAAATATCTACACCGCTATCTGCATAAACATGGAAATATCTACACCGTGATCTGTATAAACATTGAAATATCTACACCGCGATCTGTATAAACATGGAAATATCTACACCGCTATCTGTATAAACGTGGTAATATCTACACAGTTATCTCTATAAACATGGAAATATCTACACCGCCATCTGTATAAACATGGAAATACCTACAAAGTCATCTGTATAAACATGGAAATATCTACACAGCCCTCTGTATAAACATGGAAATATCTACACAGCCATCTGTATATACATGGAAATATCTACACCACTATCTGTATAAACATGGAAATAACTACACCGCTATTTGTATAAACAAGGAAATATCTACACCGTGATCTGTATAAACATGGAAATATCTACACCGCCATCTCTATAAACAGGGAAATATCTACACCCCTAACTGTATAAACATGGAAATACCCACAACGCTATCTCTATAAACATGGAAAAATCAACACCGCTATCTCTATGAGCATGGAAATATCTACACCGCCATCTCTATAAACATGGAAATGTCTACACCACGATCAGTATAAACATGGAAATATCTACACCGCTATCTGTATAAACATGGAAATATCTCCACTGCTATCTCTATAAACATCGAAATATCTACACCGCCATCTGTATAAACATGGAAATACTTACAAAGTTATCTGTATAAACATGGAAATATCTACACCGCCATCTGTATAAACATGGAAATATCTACACAGCCATGTGTACATACATGGAAATATCTACACCGCTATCTATATAAGCATGGAAATAACTACACTACTATCTGTATAAACATGGAAATATCTACACCGCCATCTACATATCCATGGAAATATCTGCGCCACCATCTGTATAAACATGGAAATATCTACACGGTCATCTGTGCATAGATGGAAATATCAACACCGCCATCTGTACAAACATGGAAATATCTGCACGGCTATCTGTATAAACATGGAAACTTCTGCACCGTTATCTGTATAAATATGGAAATATCTACACCGCTATCTCTATAAACTTGGAAATATCTACACCGCCTTATGTATAAACATGGAAATACCTACACAGTCATCTGTGTAAACATGGAAATATCTACACCACCATCTGTATAAACATGTAAATATCTACAATGCCATCTGTATACACATGGAAATACCTACACTGCAGTCAGTGTATAGATGGAAACATCAACACCGCCATCTGTACAAACAGGGAAATATCTACACTGCTATCTCTATAAACATGGAAATATCTACACTGTGGTCTGTATAAACATGGAAATATCTACACCGGTATCTGTATAAACATGGAAATATCCACACCATGATCTGTATAAACATGGAAATATATACAGCGCTATCTGTATAAACATGGAAATATCTGCACCGCTATCTCTCTAAACATGGAACTAAGTTCAAAGACATCTGTATAAACATGGAAATACCTACACAGTTATGTGTAGGAACATTTAAATATTAACACTGCCATCTGTATAAATATAGAAATATCTACACAGCCCTCTGTATAAATATGGAAATATCTGCATAGGCATCTGTGTAAACATGGAAATATCTGCACCGCTATCTGTATAAACATGGAAATACATACACCGCTGTCTCTATAAACATGGAAATATGTACACCGCTATGTGTATAAACATGGAAATATCTCCACTGCTCTCTGTATAAACATGGAAATATCTCCACCGTTATCTCTATAAACATGGAAATATCAACAGCGCCATCTATATAAACATTGAAATACCTACACTGCCATCTGTAAAAACATGGAAATATCTACACAGTCATCTGAATAAACATGGAAATATCTACACCACCATCTGTATAAACATGGAAATAGCTACAATACCATCTGTATACACATGGAAATATCTACACAGACATCTGTATAAATATGGAAATATCTACACGGCCATCTGTATAAACATGGAAATATCTACACTGCCATCTGTAGAAAGATGGAAATATCTACACCGCTATCTCTATAAATATGGAAATATCTACACCGCCATCTGTATGAACATGTAAATATCTACACTGCCATCTCCATAAAGATGGAAGTATCTACTCCGCCATGTGTATAAACACGGAAAGATCTACACCACCATCTGTGTAAACATGGAAATACCTACACCGCTATCTGTATAAACATGGAAATAACTACACCGCCATCTGCATGTCCTTGGAAATATCTACGACGCCATCTGAATAAACATGGAAATATCTACACGGCCATCTGTGTGTAGATGGAAATATCAACACCGCCATCTGTACAAACATGGAAATATCTACACCGCTATCTCTATAGACATGGAAATATCTGCACCGCCATCTGTAAAAACATGGAAATACCTATACAGTCATCTGTATAAACATGGAAATATCTACAATGCCATCTGTAGAAAGATGGAAATATCTACACCGCAATCTGTGTAAACATGGAAATCTCTACACCGATATCTGTAAAAACATGGAAATATCTACACCGCTATCTGTACAAACATGGAAATATCTACACCGCGATCTGTATAAACATGGAAATATCTACACCGCGATCTGTATAAACATGGAAATATCTACACAGTTATCTCTATAAACATGGAAATATCTACACCGCCATCTGAATAAACATGGAAATACCTACAAAGTCATCTGTATAAACATGGAAATATCTACACAGCCATCTGTATAAACATGGAAATATCTACACAGCCATCTGTATACACATGGAAATATCTACACCACTATCTGTATAAACATGGAAATAACTACACCGCTATTTGTATAAACAAGGAAATATCTACACTGTGATCTGTATAAACATGGAAATATCTACACCGCCATCTCTATAAACAGGGAAATATCTACACCCCTATCTGTATAAACATGGAAATATCCACACCGCTATCTCTATAAACATGGAAAAATCAACACCTCTATCTCTATGAACATGGAAATATCTACACCGCCATCTCTATAAACATGGAAATGTCTACACCACGATCAGTATAAACATGGAAATATCTACACCGCTATCTGTATAAACATGGAAATATCTCCACTGCTATCTCTATAAACATCGAAATATCTACACCGCCATCTGTATAAACATGGAAATACTTACAAAGTTATCAGTATAAACATGGAAATATCTACACCGCCATCTGTATAAACATGGAAATATCTACACAGCCATGTGTACATACATGGAAATATCTACACCGCTATCTATATAAACATGGAAATAACTACACCGCTATCTGTATAAACATGGAAATATCTACACCGCCATCTACATATCCATGGAAATATCTGCGCCACCATCTGTATAAACATGGAAATATCTACATCGTTATCTGTGTAAACATGGTAACATCTACACCACCATCTATATAAACATGGAGATATCTACACCGCCATCTGTATAAACATGGAAATATCTACAATGCCATCTGTAGAAAGATGGAAATATCTACATCGCAATCTGTGTAAACATGGAAATATCTACACCGATATCTGTAAAAACATGGAAATATCTACACCGCTATCTGTATAAACATGGAAATATCTACACCGCGATCTGTATAAACATGGAAATATCTACACCGTGAACTGTATAAACATGGAAATATCTACACCGCTATCTGTATAAACATGGAAATATCTACACAGCTATCTCTATAAACATGGAAATATCTACACCGCCATCTGTAAAAACATGGAAATAACTACAAATTCATCTGTATAAACATGGAAATATCTACAAAGCCATCTGCATAAACATGGAAATATCTACACAGACATCTGTATATACATGGAAATATCTACACCGCCATCTGTATAAACATGGTAATAACTACAACGCTATTTGTATAAACAACGAAATAGCTACACCGTGATCTGTATAAACATGGAAATAACTTCACCGCCGTCTCTATAAACATGGAAATATCTAGAAACCTATCTGTATAAACATGGAAATATCTACATCGCTATCTCTATAAACATGGAAAAATCAGCACCGCTATCTCTATGAACATGGAAATATCTACACCGCCATCTCTATAAACATGGAAATACCTACACCACGATCAGTATAAACATGGAAATATCTACACCGCTATCTGTATAAAGACGGAAATATCTCCACTTCTATCTCTATAAACATCGAAATATCTTCACCGCCATCTGTATAAACATGGAAATACTTACAAAGTTATCTGTATAAACATGGAAATATCTACACCGCCATCTGTATAAACATGGAAATATCTACACAGCCATGTGTATATACATGGAAATATCTACACCGCTATCTATATAAACATGGAAATAACTACACCACTATCTGTATAAACATGGAAATATCTACACCGCCATCTACATATCCATGGAAATATCTGCACCGCCATCTGTATAAACATGGAAATATCTACACGTTCATCTGTGTATAGATGGAAATATCAACACCGCTATCTGTGAAAACCTGGAAATATCTTCACCGCTATCTGTATAAACATGGAAATATCTACACCGCGGTCTGTATAAACATGGAAATATGTACACTGCTATCTGTATTAAAATGGAAGTATCTACACCGCTATCTCTATAAACATGGAAATATCTACACCGTGATCTGTATAAACAAGGAAATATTTACACCTCTATCTGTATAAACATGGAAATATCTACACCACGATCTGTATAAACATGGAAATATCTACACCGCCATCTGTATAAACATGGAAATATCTACACCGCTATCTGTAAACATTGAAATATCTACACAGTTATCTCTATAAACATGGAAATATCTACACCGCCATCTGTATAAACATGGAAATACCTACAAAGTCATCTGTATAAACATGGAAATAGCTACAAAGCCATCTGTATAAACATGGAAATATCTACACAGCCATCTGTATATACATGGAAATATCTACACTGCTATATGTATAAACGTGGAAATAACAACACCGCTATCGGTATAAACATGGAAATATCTACAACGCCATCTACATTTCAATGGAAATATCTGCGCCGCCATCTGTATAAACATGGAAATATCTACGCGGTCATCTGTGTATAGATGGAAATATCAACACCACCATCTTTACAAACATGGAAATATCTGCACCGCTATCTGTATAAACATGGAAATATCTACACCGCGGTCTGTATAAACATGGAAATATCTAAACCGTTATCTGTATAAACATGGAAATATCTACACCGCTATCTCTATAAACATGGAAATATCTAAACCGTGATCTGTATAAACATGGAAGTATTTACACCGCTATCTGTATAAACATGGAAATTTCTACACCGTTATCTGTATAAATATGGAAATGTCTACACCGCTATCTGTATAAACATGGAAATATCTACACCGCCATCTGTATAAACATGGAAATATCTACAGCGCCATCTCTATAAACATTGAAATATCGACACTGCCATCTGTAAAAACATGGAAATATCTACAAAGTCATCTGAATAAACATGGAAATATCTACACCACCATCTGTATAAACATGGAAATAACTACAATACCATCTGTATACACATGGAAATATCTACACAGTCATCTGTATAAATATGGAAATAACTACACCGCCATCTGTATAAACATGGAATTACCTACACTGCCATCTGTAGAAAGATGGAAATATCTACAACGCTATCTCTATAAATATGGAAATATCTACAACGCCATCTCTATAAACATGAAAATATCTACACTGCCATCTCCATAAAGATGGAAGTATCTACACCGCCATGTGTATAAACACGGAAATATCTACACCACCATCTGTGAAAACATGGAAATATCTACACCGCTATCTATATAAACATGGAAATAACTACACCGCTATCTGTATAAACATGGAAATATCTACACCGCCATCTACATATCCATGGAAATATCTGCACCGCCATCTGTATAAACATGGAAATATCTACACGGTCATCTGTGTATAGATGGAAATATCAAGACCTCCATCTGTACAAACATGGAAATATCTTCACCGCTATCTGTATATATATGGAATTATCTACACCGCGGTCTGTATAAACATGGAAATATCTACACTGCTATCTGTATAAACATGGAAATATCTATACCGCTATCTCTATAAACATGGAAATATCTACACCGTGATCCGTATAAACATGGAAATATTTACAACGCTATCTGTATAAACATGGAAATATCTACACCACGATCTGTATAAACATTGAAATATCTACACCGCCATCTGTATAAACATGGAAATATCTACACCGCTATCTGTAAACATGGAAATATCTACACAGCTATCTCTCTAAACATGGAAATATCTACACCGCCATCTGTATAAACATGGAAATACCTACAAAGTCATCTGTATAAACATGGAAATATCTACAAAGCCATCTGTATAAACATGGAAATATCTACACAGCCATCTGTATATACATGGAAATATCTACACCGCTATCTGTATTAACGTGGAAATAACAACAACCCTATCGGTATAAACATGGAAATAACTACAACGCCATCTACATATCCATGGAAATATCTGCGCCGCCATCTGTATAAACATGGAAATATCTACGCGGTCATCTGTGTATAGATGGAAATATCAACACCGCCATCTTTACAAACATGGAAATATCTGCACCGCTATCAGTATAAACATGGAAATACCTACACCGCGGTCTGTATAAACATGGAAATATCTAAACCGCTATCTGTATAAACATGGAAATATCTACACCGCTATCTCTATAAACATGGAAATATCTAAACCGTGATCTGTATAAACATGGAAATATTTACACCGCTATCTGTATAAACATGGAAATTTCTACACCGTTATTTGTATAAATATGGAAATGTCTACACCGCTATCTCTATAAACATGGAAATATCTACACCGCCATCTGTATAAACATGGAAATATCTACAGCGCCATCTCTATAAACATTGAAATATCGACACTGCCATCTGTAAAAACATGGAAATATCTACAAAGTGATCTGAATAAACATGGAAATATCTACACCACCATCTGTATAAACATGGTAATAACTACACCGCTATTTGTATAAACAAGGAAATAGCTACACCGTGATCTGTATAAACATGGAAATATCTTCACCGCCAACTCTATAAACATGGAAATATCTACAACCCTATCTATATAAACATGGAAATATCCACACCGCTATCTCTATAAACCTGGAAAAATCAACACCGCTATCTCTATGAACATGGAAATATCTACACCGCCATCTCTATAAACATGGAAATATCTACACCACGATCAGTATAAACATGGAAATATCTACACCGCTATCTGTATAAACATGGAAATATCTACACTGCCGTCTGTAAAAACATGGAAATATCTACAAAGTCATCTGTATAAACATGGAAATAACTACAATACCATTTGTATACACATGGAAATATCTACACAGTCATCTGTGTAAATATGGAAATAACTACACCGCCATCTGTATAAACATGGAATTATCTACACTGCCATCTGTAGAAAGATGGAAATATCTACACCGCTATCTCTATAAATATGGAAATATCTACACCGCCATCTCTATAAACATGAAAATATCTACACTGCCATCTCCATAAAGATGGAAGTAACTACTCCGCCATGTGTATAAACACGGAAATATCTACACCACCATCTGTGAAAACATGGAAATATCTACAGCTCTATCTGTATAAGCATGGAAATATCTACAACGCGATCTGTATAAACATGGAAATATCTTCACCACGATCTGTATAAACATGGAAATATCTACACCGCTATCTGTATAAACATGGTAATACCTACACCACCATCTATTTAAACATGGAAATATCTACACCGCCATCTGTATAAACATGGAAATATCTACAATGCCATCTGTAGAAAGATGGAAATATCTACACCGCTATCTGTGTAAACATGGAAATATCTACACCGATATCTGTAAAAACATGGAAATATCTACACCGCGATCTGTATAAACATGGAAATATCTACACCGCGATCTGTATAAACATGGAAATATCTACACCGCAATCTGTATAAACATGGAAATATCTGCACAGCTATCTCTATAAACATGGAAATATCTACACCGCCATCTGTATAAACATGGAAATATCTACACAGCCATCTGTATATACATGGAAATATCAACACCGCCATCTGTATAAACATGGTAATAACTACACCGCTATTTTTATAAACAAGGAAATAGCTACACCGTGATCTGTATAAACATGGAAATATCTTCACCGCCATCTCTATAAACATGGAAATATCTACACCCCTATCTGTATAAACATGGAAATATCCACTCCGCTATCTCTATAAACATGGAAAAATCAACACCGCTATCTCTATGAACATAGAAATATCTACACCGCCATCTCTATAAACATGGAAATATCTACACCGCTATCTGTATAAACATGGAAATATCTCCACTGCTATCTCTATAAACATCGAAATATCTACACCGCCATCTGTATAAACTTGGAAATACTTACAAAGTTATCTGTATAAACATGGAAATATCTACACCGCCATCTGTATAAACATGGAAATATCTACACAACCATGTGTATATACATGGAAATATCTACACCGCTATCTGTATAAACATGGAAATAACTACACCGCTATCTGTATAAACATGGAAATATCTACACTGCCATCTACATATCCATGGAAATATCTGCACCGCCATCTGTGTAAACATGGAAATATCTACACGGTCATCTGTGTATAGATGGAAATATCAACACCTCCATCTGTACAAACATGGAAATATCTTCACCGCTATCTGTATAAACATGGAATTATCTACACCGCGGTCTGTATAAACATGGAAATATCTACACTGCTATCTGTATAAACATGGAAATATCTATACCGCTATCTCTATAAACATGGAAATATCTACACCGTGATCTGTATAAACATGGAAATATTTACACCGCTATCTGTATATACATGGAAATATCTACACCACGATCTGTATAAACATGGAAATATCTACACCGCCATCTGTATAAACATGGAAATATCTACACCACTATCTGTAAACATGGAAATATCTACACAGCTATCTCTATAAACATGGAAATATCTACACCGCCATCTGTATAAACATGGAAATACCTACAAAGTCATCTGTATAAACATGGAAATATCTACACAGCTATTTCTATAAACATGGAAATATCTACACTGCCATCTGTATAAACATGGAAATAACTACAAAGTCATCTGTATAAACATGGAAATATCTACAAAGCCATCTGTATAAACATGGAAATATCTACACATCCATCTGTATATACATGGAAATAACTACACCGCCATCTGTATAAACATGGTAATAACTACACCGGTATTTGTATAAACAAGGAAATAGCTACACCGTGATCTGTAGAAACATGGAAATGTCTTCAACGCCATCTCTATAAACATGGAAATATCTACACCCATATCTGTATAAACATGGAAATATCCACACCGCTATCTCTATAAACATGGAAAAATCAACACCGCTATCTCTATGAACATGGAAATATCTACACCGCCATCTCTATAAACATGGAAATATCTACACCACGATCAGTATAAACATGGAAATATCTACACCCCTATCTGTATAAACATGGAAATATCTCCACTGCTATCTCTATAAACATCGAAATATCTACACCGCCATCTGTATAAACATGGAAATACTTACAAAGTTATCTGTATAAACATGGAAATATCTACACAGCCATATGTATATACATGGAAATATCTACACCGCTATCTATATAAACATGGAAATAACTACACCGCTATCTGTATAAACATGGAAATATCTACACCGCCATCTACATATCCATGGAAATATCTGCACCGCCATCTGTATAAACATGGAAATATCTACACGGTCATCTGTGTATAGATGGAAATATCAACACATCCATCTGTACAAACATGGAAATATCTTCACCCCTATCTGTATAAACATGGAATTATCTACACCGCGGTCTGTATATAACATGGAAATATCTACACTGCTATCTGTATAAACATGGAAATATCTATACCGCTATCTCTATAAACATGGAAATATCTACACCGTGATCTGTATAAACATGGAAATATTTACACCACTATCTGTATAAACATGGAAATATCTACACCACGATCTGTATAAACATGGAAATATCTACACCGCCATCTGTATAAACATGGAAATATCTACACCGCTATCTGTAAACATGGAAATATCTACACAGCTATCTCTATAAACATGGAAATATCTACACCGCCATCTGTATAAACATGGAAATACCTACAAAGTCATCTGTATAAACATGGAAATATCTACACAGCTATCTCTATAAACATGGAAATATCTACACCGCCATCTGTGTAAACATGGAAATAACTACAAAGTCATCTGTATAAACATGGAAATATCTACACCGCCATCTGTATAAACATGGAAATATCTACACAGCCATCTGTATATACATGGAAATATCTACACCGCCATCTGTATAAACATGGTAATAACTACACCGCTATTTGTATAAACAAGGAAATATCTACACCGTGATTTCTATAAACATGGAAATACCTTCACCGCCATCTCTATAAACATGGAAATATCTACACCCCTATCTGTATAAACATGGATATATCGACACCGCTATCTCTATAAACATGGAAAAATCAACACCGCTATCTCTATGAACATGGAAATATCTACACCACCATCTCTATAAACATGGAAATATCTACACCACGATCAGTATAAACATGGAAATATCTACACCGCTATCTGTATAAACATGGAACTATCTCCACTGCTATCTGTATAAACATGGAAATATCTACACCGCCATCTGTATAAACATGGAAATACTTACAAAGTTATCTGTATAAACATGGAAATATCTACACCGCCATCTGTACAAACATGGAAATATCTACACAGCCATGTGTATATACATGGAAATATCTACACCGCTATATATATAAACATGGAAATAACTACACCGCTATCTGTATAAAGATGGAGATATCTACACCGCCATCTACATATCCATGGAAATATCTGCACCGCCATCTGTATAAACATGGAAATATCTACACGGTCATCTGTGTATAGATGGAAATATCAACACCTCCATCTGTACAAACATGGAAATATCTTCACCGCTATCTGTATAAACATGGAAATATCTACACCTCGGTCTGTATAAACATGGAAATATGTACACTGCTATCTGTATAAACATGGAAGTATCTACACCGCTATCTCTATAAACATGGAAATATCTACACCGTGATCTGTATAAACAAGGAAATATTTACACCTCTATCTGTATAAACATGGAAATATCTACACCACGATCTGTATAAACATGGAAATATCTACACCGCCATCTGTATAAACATGGAAATATCTACACCGCTATCTGTAAACATGGAAATATCTACACAGCTATCTCTATAAACATGGAAATATCTACACCGCCATCTGTATAAACATGGAAATACCTACAAAGTCATCTGTATAAACATGGAAATAGCTACAAAGCCATCTGTATAAACATGGAAATATCTACACAGCCATCTGTATATACATGGAAATATCTACACTGCTACATGTATAAACGTGGAAATAACAACACCGCTATCGGTATAAACATGGAAATAGCTACAACGCCATCTACATTTCAATGGAAATATCTGCGCCGCCATCTGTATAAACATGGAAATATCTACGCGGTCATCTGTGTATAGATGGAAATATCAACACCGCCGTCTTTACAAACATGGAAATATCTGCACCGCTATCTGTATAAACATGGAAATATCTACACCGCGGTCTGTATAAACATGGAAATATCTAAACCGTTATCTGTATAAACATGGAAATATCTACACCGCTATCTCTATAAACATGGAAATATCTAAACCGTGATCTGTATAAACATGGAAATATTTACACCGCTATCTGTATAAACATGGAAATTTCTACACCGTTATCTGTATAAATATGGAAATGTCTACACCGCTATCTGTATAAACATGGAAATATCTACACCGCCATCTGTATAAACATGGAAATATCTACAGCACCATCTCTATAAACATTGAAATATCGACACTGCCATCTGTAAAAACATGGAAATATCTACAAAGTCATCTGAATAAACATGGAAATATCTACACCACCATCTGTATAAACATGGAAATAACTACAATACCATCTGTATACACATGGAAATATCTACACAGTCATCTGTATAAATATGGAAATAACTACACTGCCATCTGTATAAACATGGAATTACCTACACTGCCATCTGTAGAAAGATGGAAGTATCTACACCGCTATCTCTATAAATATGGAAATATCTACACCGCCATCTCTATAAACATGAAAATATCTACACTGCCATCTCCATAAAGATGGAAGTATCTACTCCGCCGTGTGTATAAACACGGAAATATCTACACCACCATCTGTGAAAACATGGAAATATCTACACCGCTATCTATATAAACATGGAAATAACTACACCGCTATCTGTATAAACATGGAAATATCTACACCGCCATCTACATATCCATGGAAATATCTGCACCGCCATCTGTATAAACATGGAAATATCTACACGGTCATCTGTGTATAGATGGAAATATCAACACCTCCATCTGTACAAACATGGAAATATCTTCACCGCTATCTGTATATATATGGAATTATCTACACCGCGGTCTGTATAAACATGGAAATATCTACACTGCTATCTGTATAAACATGGAAATATCTATACCGCTATCTCTATAAACATGGAAATATCTACACCGTGATCTGTATAAACATGGAAATATTTACACCGCCATCTGTATAAACATGGAAATATCTACACTGCTATCTGTAAACATGGAAATATCTACACAGCAATCTCTATAAACATGGAAATGTCTACACCGCCATCTGTATAAACATGGAAATACCTACAAAGTTGTCTGTATAAACATGGAAATATCTACAAAGCCATCTGTATAAACATGGAAATATCTACACAGCCATCTGTATATACATGGAAATATCTACACCGCTATCTGTATTAACGTGGAAATAACAACACCGCTATCGGTATAAACATGGAAATACCTACAACGCCATCTACATATCCATGGAAATATCTGCGCCGCTATCTGTATAAACATGGAAATATCTACGCGGTCATCTGTGTATAGATGGAAATATCAACACCGCCATCTTTACAAACATGGAAATATCTGCACCGCTATCTGTATAAACATGGAAATATCTACACCGCGGTCTGTATATACATGGAAATATCTACACTGCTATCTCTATAAACATGGAAATATCTATACCGCTATCTCTATAAACATGGAAATATCTACACCGTGATCTGTATAAACATGGAAATTTTTACACCACTATCTGTATAAACATGGAAATATCTACACCACGATCTGTATAAACATTGAAATATCTACACCGCCATCTGTATAAACATGGAAATATCTACACCGCTATCTGTAAACATGGAAATATCTACACAGCTATCTCTCTAAACATGGAAATATCTACACCGCCATCTGTATAAACATGGAAATACCTACAAAGTCATCTGTATAAACATGGAAATATCTACAAAGCCATCTGTATAAACATGCAAATATCTACACAGCCATCTGTATATACATGGAAATATCTACACCGCTATCTGTATTAACGTGGAAATTTCTACACCGTTATCTGCATAAATATGGAAATGTCTACACCGCTATCTCTATAAACATGGAAATATCTACACCGCCATCTGTATAAACATGGAAATATCTACAGCGCCATCTCTATAAACATTGAAATATCGACACTGCCATCTGTAAAAACATGGAAATATCTACAAAGTCATCTGAATAAACATGGAAATATCTACACCACCATCTGTATAAACATGGTAATAACTACACCGCTATTTGTATAAACAAGGAAATAGCTACACAGTGATCTGTATAAACTTGGAAATATCTTCACCGCCATCTCTATAAACATGGAAATATCTACAACCCTATCTATATAAACATGGAAATATCCACACTGCTATCTCTATAAACCTGGAAAAATCAACACCGCTATCTCTGTGAACATGGAAATATCTACACCGCCATCTCTATAAACATGGAAATATCTACACCACGATCAGTATAAACATGGAAATATCTACACCGCTATCTGTTTAAACATGGAAATATCTCCACTGCTATCTCTATAAACATCGAAATATCTACACCGCCATCTGTATAAACATGGAAATACTTACAAAGTTATCTGTATAAACATGGAAATATCAACACCGCCATCTGTATAAACATGGAAATATCTACACAGCCATGTGTATATACATGGAAATATCTACACCGCTATCTATATAAACATGGAAATAACTACACCGCTATCTGTATAAACATGGAAATATCTACACCGCCATCTACATATCCATGGAAATATCTGCACCACCATCTGTATAAACATGGAAATATCTACACGGTCATCTGTGTAAAGATGGAAATATCAACACCTCCATCTGTACAAACATGGAAATATCTTCACCGCTATCTGTATAAACATGGAATTATCTACACCGCGGTCTGTATAAAAATGGAAATATCTACACTGCTCTCTGTATAAACATGGAAATATCTATACCGCTATCTCTATAAACATGGAAATATCTACACCGTGATCTGTATGAACATGGAAATATTTACACCGCTATCTGTATAAACATGGAAATATCTACACCACGATCTGTATAAACATGGAAATATCTACACCGCCATCGGTATAAACATGGAAATATCTACACCGCTATCTGTAAACATGGAAATATCTACACCGCCATCTCTATAAACATGAAAATATCTACACTGCCATCTCCATAAAGATGGAAGTATCTACTCCGCCATGTGTATAAACACGGAAATATCTACACCACCATCTGTGAAAACATGGAAATATCTACACCTCTATCTGTATAAGCATGGAAATATCTACAACGCGATCTGTATAAACATGGAAATATCTTCACCACGATCTGTATAAACATGGAAATATCTACACCGCTATCTGTATAAACATGGTAATACCTACACCACCATCAATTTAAACATGGAAATATCTACACCGCCATCTGTATAAACATGGAAATATCTCCAATGCCATCTGTAGAAAGATGGAAATATCTACACCGCTATCTCTATAAATATGGAAATATCTACACCACCATCTCTATAAACATGAAAATATCTACACTGCCATCTCCATAAAGATGGAAGTATCTACTCCGCCATGTGTATAAACACGGAAATATCTACACCACGATCTGTGAAAACATGGAAATATCTACACCGCTATCTGTATAAACATGGAAATATCTACACCGCTATCTGTATAAACATGGAAATATCTACACAGCCATCTGTATATACATGGAAATATCAACACCGCCATCTGTATAAACATGGTAATAACTACACCGCTATTTTTATAAACAAGGAAATAGCTACACCGTGATCTGTATAAACATGGAAATATCTTCACCGCCATCTCTATAAACATGGAAATATCTACACCCCTATCTGTATAAACATGGAAATATCCACTCCGCTATCTCTATAAACATGGAAAAATCAACGCCGCTATCTCTATGAACATGGAAATATCTACACCGCCATCTCTATAAACATGGAAATATCTACACCGCTATCTGTATAAACATGGAAATATCTCCACTGCTATCTCTGTAAACATCGAAATATCTACACCGCCATCTGTATAAACTTGGAAATACTTACAAAGTTATCTGTATAAACATGGAAATATCTACACCGCCATCTGTATAGACATGGAAATATCTACGCAGCCATGTGTATATACATGGAAATATCTACACCGCTATCTATATAAACATGGAAATAACTACACCGCTATCTGTATAAACATGGAAATATCTACACTGCCATCTACATATCCATGGAAATATCTGCACCGCCATCTGTATAAACATGGAAATATCTACACGGTCATCTGTGTATAGATGGAAATATCAACACCTCCATCTGTACAAACATGGAAATATCTTCACCGCTATCTGTATAAACATGGAATTATCTACACCGCGGTCTGTATAAACATGGAAATATCTACACTGCTATCTGTATAAACATGGAAATATCTATACCGCTATCTCTATAAACATGGAAATATCTACACCGTGATCTGTATAAACATGGAAATATTTACACCGCTATCTGTATAAACATGGAAATACCTACACCACGATCTGTATAAACATGGAAATATCTACACCGCGATCTGTATAAACATGGAAATATCTACACCACTATCTGTAAACATGGAAATATCTACACAGCTATCTCTATAAACATCGAAATATCTACACCGCCATCTGTATAAACATGGAAATACCTACAAAGTCATCTGTATAAACATGGAAAGATCTACGCAGCTATTTCTATAAACATGGAAATATCTACAATGCCATCTGTATAAACATGGAAATATCTACACAGCCATCTGTATATACATGGAAATAACTACACCGCCATCTATATAAACATGGTAATAACTACACCGGTATTTGTATAAACAAGGAAATAGCTACACCGTGATCTGTAGAAACATGGAAATGTCTTCACCGCCATCTCTATAAACATGGAAATATCTACACCCATATCTGTATAAACATGGAAATATCCACACCGCTATCTCTATAAACATGGAAAAATCAACACCGCTATCTCTATGAACATGGAAATATCTACACCGCCATCTCTATAAACATGGAAATATCTACACCACGATCAGTATAAACATGGAAATATCTACACCCCTATCTGTATAAACATGGAAATATCTCCACTGATATCTCTATAAACATCGAAATATCTACACCGCCATCTGTATAAACATGGAAATACTTACAAAGTTATCTGTATAAACATGGAAATATCTACACAGCCATATGTATATACATGGAAATATCTACACCGCTATCTATATAAACATGGAAATAACTATACCGCTATCTGTATAAACATGGAAATATCTACACCGCCATCTACATATCCATGGAAATATCTGCACCGCCATCTGTATAAACATGGAAATATCTACACGGTCATCTGTATATAGATGGAAATATCAACACCTCCATCTGTACAAACATGGAAATATCTTCACCGCTATCTGTATAAACATGGAAATATCTACACCGCGGTCTGTATAAACATGGAAATATCTACACTGCTATCTGTATAAACATGGAAATATCTATACAGCTATCTCTATAAACATGGAAATATCTACACCGTGATCTGTATAAACATGGAAATATTGACACCGCTATCTGTATAAGCATGGAAATATCTACACCACGATCTGTATAAACATGGAAATATCTACACCGCCATCTGTATAAACATGGAAATATCTACACCGCTATCTGTAAACATGGAAATATCTACACAGCTATCTCTAGAAACATGGAAATATCTACACCGCCATCTGTATAAACATGGAAATACCTACAAAGTCATCTGTAAAAACCTGGAAATATCTACAAAGCCATCTGTATAAACATGGAAATATCTACACAGCCATCTGTATATACATGGAAATATCTACACCGCTATCTGTATTAACGTGGAAATAACAACACCGCTATCGGTATAAACATGGAAATATCTACAACGCCATCTACATATCCATGGAAATATCTGCGCCGCCATCTGTATAAACATGGAAATATCTCCGCGGTCATCTGTGTATAGATGGAAATATCAACACCGCCATCTTTGCAAACATGGAAATATCTGCACCGCTATCTGTATAAACATGGAAATATCTACACCGCGGTCTGTATAAACATGGAAATATCTAAACCGCTATCTGTATAAACATGGAAATATCTACACCGCTATCTCTATAAACATGGAAATATCTAAACCGTGTTCTGTATAAACATGGAAATATTTACAACGCTATCTGTATAAACATGGAAATTTCTACACCGTTATCTGTATAAATTTGGAAATGTCTACACCGCTATCTCTATAAACATGGAAATATCTACACCGCCATCTGTATAAACATGGAAATATCTACAGCGCCATCTCTATAAACATTGAAATATCTACACTGCCATCTGTAAAAACATGGAAATATCTACAAAGTCATCTGAATAAACATGGAAATATCTACACCACCATCTGTATAAACATGGAAATAACTACAATACCATCTGTATACACATGGAAATATCTACACAGTCATCTGTATAAATATGGAAATAACTATACCGCCATCTGTATAAACATGGAATTATCTACACTGCCATCTGTAGAAAGATGGAAATATCTACACCGCTATCTCTATAAATATGGAAATATCTACACCACCATCTCTATAAACATGAAAATATCTACACTGCCATCTCCATAAAGATGGAAGTATCTACTCCGCCATGTGTATAAACACGGAAATATCTACACCACGATCTGTGAAAACATGGAAATATCTACACCGCTATCTGTATAAACATGGAAATATCTACACCGCTATCTGTATAAACATGGAAATATCTACACAGCCATCTGTATATACATGGAAATATCAACACCGCCATCTGTATAAACATGGTAATAACTACACCGCTATTTTTATAAACAAGGAAATAGCTACACCGTGATCTGTATAAACATGGAAATATCTTCACCGCCATCTCTATAAACATGGAAATATCTACACCCCTATCTGTATAAACATGGAAATATCCACTCCGCTATCTCTATAAACATGGAAAAATCAACACCGCTATCTCTATGAACATGGAAATATCTACACCGCCATCTCTATAAACATGGAAATATCTACACCGCTATCTGTATAAACATGGAAATATCTCCACTGCTATCTCTATAAACATCGAAATATCTACACCGCCATCTGTATAAACTTGGAAATACTTACAAAGTTATCTGTATAAACATGGAAATATCTACACCGCCATCTGTATAAACATGGAAATATCTACGCAGCCATGTGTATATACATGGAAATATCTACACCGCTATCAATATAAACATGGAAATAACTACACCGCTATCTGTATAAACATGGAAATATCTACACTGCCATCTAGATATCCATGGAAATATCTGCACCGCCATCTGTATAAACATGGAAATATCTACACGGTAATCTGTGTATAGATGGAAATATCAACACCTCCATCTGTACAAACATGGAAATATCTTCACCGCTATCTGTATAAACATGGAATTATCTACACCGCAGTCTGTATAAACATGGAAATATCTACACTGCTATCTGTATAAACATGGAAATATCTATACCGCTATCTCTATAAACATGGAAATATCTACACCGTGATCTGTATAAACATGGAAATATTTACACCGCTATCTGTATAAACATGGAAATATCTACACCACGATCTGTATAAACATGGAAATATCTACACCGCCATCTGTATAAACATGGAAATATCTACACCACTATCTGTAAACATGGAAATATCTACACAGCTATCTCTATAAACATGGAAATATCTACACCGCCATCTGTATAAACATGGAAATACCTACAAAGTCATCTGTATAAACATGGAAATATCTACGCAGCTATTTCTATAAACATGGAAATATCTACACCGCCATCTGTATAAACATGGAAATAACTACAAAGTCATCTGTATAAACATGGAAATATCTACAAAGCCATCTGTATAAACATGGAAATATCTACAGAGCCATCTGTATATACATGGAAATAACTACACCGCCATCTATATAAACATGGTAATAACTACACCGGTATTTGTATAAACAAGGAAATAGCTACACCGTGATCTGTAGAAACATGGAAATGTCTTCACCGCCATCTCTATAAACATGGAAATATCTACACCCATATCTGTATAAACATGGAAATATCCACACCGCTATCTCTATAAACATGGAAAAATCAACACCGCTATCTCTATGAACATGGAAATATCTACACCGCCATCTCTATAAACATGGAAATATCTACACCACGATCAGTATAAACATGGAAATATCTATACCCCTATCTGTATAAACATGGAAATATCTCCACTGATATCTCTATAAACATCGAAATATCTACACCGCCATCTGTATAAACATGGAAATACTTACAAAGTTATCTGTATAAACATGGAAATATCTACACAGCCATATGTATATACATGGAAATATCTACACCGCTATCTATATAAACATGGAAATAACTACACCGCTATTTGTATAAACATGGAAATATCTACACCGCCATCTACATATCCATGGAAATATCTGCACCGCCATCTGTATAAACATGGAAATATCTACACGGTCATCTGTGTATAGATGGAAATATCAACACCTCCATCTGTACAAACATGGAAATATCTTCACCGCTATCTGTATAAACATGGAAATATCTACACTGCGGTCTGTATAAACATGGAAATATCTACACTGCTATCTGTATAAACATGGAAATATCTATACAGCTATCTCTATAAACATGGAAATATCTACACCGTGATCTGTATAAACATGCTAATATTTACACCGCTATCTGTATAAACATGGAAATATCTACACCACGATCTGAATAAACATGGAAATATCTACACCGCCATCTGTATAAACATGGAAATATCTACACCGCTATCTGTAAACATGGAAATATCTACACAGCTATCTCTAGAAACATGGAAATAACTACACCGCCATATGTATAAACATGGAAATACCTACAAAGTCATCTGTAAAAACCTGGAAATATCTACAAAGCCATCTGTATAAACATGGAAATATCTACACAGCCATCTGTATATACATGGAAATATCTACACCGCTATCTGTATTAACGTGGAAATAACAACACCGCTATCGGTATAAACATGGAAATATCTACAACGCCATCTACATATCCATGGAAATATCTGCGCCGCCATCTGTATAAACATGGAAATATCTCCGCGGTCATCTGTGTTTAGATGGAAATATCAACACCGCCATCTTTGCAAACATGGAAATATCTGCACCGCTATCTGTATAAACATGGAAATATCTACACCGCGGTCTGTATAAACATGGAAATATCTAAACCGCTATCTGTATAAACATGGAAATATCTACACCGCTATCTCTATAAACATGGAAATATATAAACCGTGTTCTGTATAAACATGGAAATATTTACAACGCTATCTGTATAAACATGGAAATTTCTACACCGTTATCTGTATAAATTTGGAAATGTCTACACCAATATCTCTATAAACATGGAAATATCTACACCGCCATCTGTATAAACATGGAAATATCTACAGCGCCATCTCTATAAACATTGAAATATCTACACTGCCATCTGTAAAAACATGGAAATATCTACAAAGTCATCTGAATAAACATGGAAATATCTACACCACCATCTGTATAAACATGGAAATAACTACAATACCATCTGTATACACATGGAAATATCTACACAGTCATCTGTATAAATATGGAAATAACTACACCGCGATCTGTATAAACATGGAAATATCTTCACCACGATCTGTATAAACATGGAAATATCTACACCGCTATCTGTATAAACATGGTAATATCTACACCACCATCAATTTAAACTTGGAAATATCTACACCGCCATCTGTATAAACATGGAAATATCTACAATGCCGTCTGTAGAAAGATGGAAATATCTACACCGCAATCTGTGTAAACATGGAAATATCTACACCGCTATCTGTATAAACATGGAAATATCTACACCGCGATCTGTATAAACATGGAAATATCTACACAGCTATCTCTATAAACATGGAAATATCTACACCGCCATCTGTATAAACATGGAAATATCTACACAGCCATCTGTATATACATGGAAATATCTACACCGCCATCTGTATAAACATGGTAATAACTACACCACTATTTGTATAAACAAGGAAATAGCTACACCGTGATCTGTATAAACATGGAAATATCTTCACCGCCATCTCTATAAACATGGAAATATCTACACCCCTATCTGTATAAACATGGAAATATCCACACCGCTATCTCTATATACATGGAAAAATCAACACCGCTATCTCTATGAAAATGGAAATATCTACACGGCCATCTCTATAAACATGGAAATATCTACACCACGATCAGTATAAACATGGAACTATCTCCACTGCTATCTGTATAAACATGGAAATATCTCCACTGCTATCTCTATAAACATTGAAATATCTACACCGCCATCTGTATAAACATGGAAACACTTACAAAGTTATCTGTATAAACATGGAAATATCTACACCGCCATCTGTACAAACATGGAAATATCTACACACCCATGTGTATATACATGGAAGTATCTACACCGCTATCTATATAAACATGGAAATAACTACACCGCTATCTGTATAAAGATGGAGATATCTACACCGCCATCTACATATCCATGGAAATATCTGCACCGCCATCTGTATAAACATGGAAATATCTACACGGTCATCTGTGTATAGATGGAAATATCAACACCTCCATCTGTACAAACATGGAAATATCTTCACCGCTATCTGTATAAACATGGAATTATATACACCATGGTCTGTATAAACATGGAAATATCTACACTGCTATCTGTATGAACATGGAAATATCTATACCGCTATCTCTATAAACATGGAAATATCTACACCGTGATCTGTATAAACATGGAAATATTTACACCGCTATCTCTATAAACATGGAAATATCTACACTACGATCTGTATAAACATGGAAATATCTACACCGACATCTGTATAAACATGGAAATATATACACCGCTATCTGTAAACATGGAAATATCTACACAGCTATCTCTATAAACATGGATATATCTACACCGCCATCTGTATAAACATGGAAATACCTACAAAGTCATCTGTATAAACATGGAAATATCTACACGGTCATCTGTGTATAGATGGAAATATCAACACCGCCATCTGTACAAACATGGAAATATCTGCACCGCTATCTGTATAAACATGGAAATATCTACACCGCGGTCTGCATAAACATGGAAATATATAAACCGCTATCTGTATAAACATGGAAATAACTACACCGCTTTCTCTATAAACATGGAAATATCTAAACCGTGATCTGTATAAACATGGAAATATTTACACCGCTATCTGTATAAACGTGGAAATTTCTACACCGTTATCTGTATAAATATGGAAATATCTACACCGCTATCTCTATAAACATGGAAATAGCTACACGGCAATCTGTATAAACATGGAAATACGTATACAGTCATCTGTGTAAACATGGAAATATCTACACCACCATTTGTATAAACATGGAAATATCTACAATGCCATCTGTATACACATGGAAATACCTACACGGCAATCTGTGTATAGATGGAAACATCAACACCGCCATCTGTACAAACTTGGAAATATCTATACTGCTATCTCTATAAACATGGAAATATCTATACTGCGGTCTGTATAAACATGGAAATATCTACACCGGTATCTGTATAAACATCGAAATATCTACACCACTATCTGTATAAACATGGAAATATATACATCGCTAACTGTAGAAACATGGAAATATCTGCACCGCTATCTATATAGACATGGAAATATCTACAAAGCCATCTGTATAAACATGGAAATACCTACACAGTCATGTGTAGGAACATGGAAATATCTACACTGCCATCTGTGTAAACATAGAAATATCTAAACAGCCCTCTGTATAAATATGGAGATAACTGCATAGGCATCTGTAAAAACATGGAAATATCTGCACCGCTATCTGTATAAACATGGAAATACCTTCACCGCTGTCTGTATAAACATGGAAATATGTACACTGCTATGTGTATAAACATGGAAATAACTCCACTGCTGTCTGTATAAACGTGGAAATATCTCCTCCGTTATCTGTATAAACATGGAAATATCTACACTGCTATCTCTATAAACATGGAAATATCTACACCGCCATCTCAATAAACATGAAAATATCTACACTGCCATCTCCATAAACATGGAACTAACTACTCCGCCATCTGTATAAACATGGAAACATCTACACCGCCATCAGTGTGAATAAGGAAATATCTACAATGCCATCTGTATAAAGATATAAATATCTGCACCGCGAGCTGCATAAACATGGAAATATCTACATCGCTATCTGTATAAACGTGGAAATACCAACACTGCTATCGGTATAAACATGGAAATATCTACAACGCCATCTATATATACATGGAAATATCTACACCGCTATGTCTATAAACATGGAAATACGTACACCGCTATCTCTATAAACGTGGAAATATCTACACCGCTATCTGTATAAACATGGAAATATCTACACCGCTATCTGTATAAACATGGAAATATCTACACCGCGATCTGTATGAACATGGAAATATCTACACCCCTATCTGTATAATCATGGAAATATCTTCACCACGATCTGTATAAACATGGAAATATCTACATCGTTATCTGTGTAAACATGGTAACATCTACACCACCATCTATATAAACATGGAAATATCTACACCACCATCTGTATAAACATGGAAATATCTACAATGCCATCTGTAGAAAGATGGAAATATCTACATCGCAATCTGTGTAAATATGGAAATATCTACACCGATATCTGTAAAAACATGGAAATATCTACACCGCTATCTGTATAAACATGGAAATATCTACACCGCGATCTGTATAAACATGGAAATATCTACACCGTGAACTGTATAAGCATGGAAATATCTACACCGCTATCTGTATAAACATGGAAATATCTACACAGCTATCTCTATAAACATGGAAATATCTACACCGCCATCTGTATAAACATGGAAATAACTACAAATTCATCTGTATAAACATGGAAATATCTACAAAGCCATCTGCATAAACATGGAAATATCTACACAGACATCTGTATATACATGGAAATATCTACACCGCCATCTGTATAAACATGGTAATAACTACAACGCTATTTGTATAAACAAGGAAATAGCTACACCGTGATCTGTATAAACATGGAAATAACTTCACCGCCGTCTCTATAAACATGGAAATATCTAGAAACCTATCTGTATAAACATGGAAATATCCACATCGCTATCTCTATAAACATGGAAAAATCAGCACCGCTATCTCTATGAACATGGAAATATCTACACCGCCATCTCTATAAACATGGAAATACCTACACCACGATCAGTATAAACATGGAAATATCTACACCGCTATCTGTATAAAGATGGAAATATCTCCACTTCTATCTCTATAAACATCGAAATATCTTCACCGCCATCTGTATAAACATGGAAATACTTACAAAGTTATCTTTATAAACATGGAAATATCTACACCGCCATCAGTATAAACATGGAAATATCTACACAGCCACGTGTATATACATGGAAATATCTACACCGCTATCTATATAAACATGGAAATAACTACACCACTATCTGTATAAACATGGAAATATCTACACCGCCATCTACATATCCATGGAAATATCTGCACCGCCATCTGTATAAACATGGAAATATCTACACATTCATCTGTGTATAGATGGAAATATCAACACCGCTATCTGTGAAAACCTGGAAATATCTTCACCGCTATCTGTATAAACATGGAAATATCTACACGGTCATCTGTGTATAGATGGAAATATCAACACCTCCATCTGTACAAACATGGAAATTTCTTCACCGCTATCTGTATAAACATGGAAATATCTACACTGCGCTCTGTATAAACATGGAAATATCTACACTGCTATCTGTATAAACATGGAAATATCTATACATCTATCTCTATAAACATGGAAACATCTACACCGTGATCTGTATAAACATGGAAATATCTACACCGCTATCTGTATAAACATGGTAATATCTACACCACCATCAATTTAAACATGGAAATATCTACAACGCCATCTGTATAAACATGGAAATACCTACAATGCCATCTGTAGAAAGATGGAAATATCTACACCGCAATCTGTGTAAACATGGAAATATCTACACCGATATCTGTAAAAACATGGAAATATCTACACCGCTATCTGTATAAACATGGAAATATGTACACCGCGATCTGTATAAACATGGAAATATCTACACCGCGATCTGTATAAACATGGAAATATCTACACAGCTATCTCTATAAACATGGAAATATATACACCGCCATCTGTATAAACATGGAAATATCTACACAGCCATCTGTATATACATGGAAATATCTACACCGCCATCTGTATAAACATGGTAATAACTACACCGCTATTTGTATAAACAAGTAAATAGCTACACCGTGATCTGCAGAAACATGGAAATATCTTCACCGCCATCTCTATAAACGTGGAAATATCTACACCCCTATCTGTATATACACGGAAATATCCACACCGCTATCTCTATAAACATGGAAAAATCAACACTGCTATCTCTATGAACATGGAAATATCTACACCGCCATCTCTATAAACATGGAAATATCTACACCACGATCACTATAAACATGGAAATATCTACACCGCTATCTGTATAAACATGGAAATATCTCCACTGCTATCTCTATAAACATCGAAATATCTACTCCGCCATCTGTATAAACATGGAAATACTTACAAAGATATCTGTATAAACATGGAAATATCTACACCGCCATCTGTATAAACATGGAAATATCTACACAGCGATGTGTATATACATGGAAATATCTACACCGCTATCTATATAAACATGGAAATAACTACAACGCTATCTGTATAAACATGGAAATATCTACACCGCCATCTACATATCCATGGAAATATCTGCACCGCCATCTGTATAAACATGGAAATATCTACACTGCTATCTGTATAAACATGGAAATATCTATACCGCTATCTCTATAAACATGGAAATGTCTACACTGTGATCTGTATAAACATGGAAATATTTACACCGCTATCTGTATAAACATGGAAATATCTACACCACGATCTGTATAAACATGGAAATATCTACACCGCCATCTGTATAAACGCGGAAATATCTACACCCCTATCTGTAAACATGGAAATATCTACACCGTTATCTGTATTAACATGGAAATAACAACACCGCTATCGGTATAAACACGGAAATATCTACACCACCATCTGTGAATACATGGAAATATCTACACCGCTATCTGCATAAACATGGAAATACCTACAACGCCATCTGCATGTCCATGGAAATATCTACGCCGTCATGTGTATAAACATGGAAATATCTACACTGCCATCTGTGTATAGATGTTAATATCAACACTGCCATCTGTACAAACATGGAAATATCTACACCGCTATCTATATAAACATGGAAATATCTGCACTGCCATCTGTAAAAACATGGAATTACCTATACAGTCATCTGTATAAACATGTTAATATCTACAATGCCATCTGTATACACATGGAAATACCTACACGGCAATCTGTGTATAGATGGAAACATCAACACCGCCATCTGTACAGACATGGAAATATCTACACTGCGGTCTGTATAAACATGGAAATATCTACACCGTAATCTGTATAAACATGGAAATATCTACACCGCTGTCTCTATAAACATGGAAATATGTACACCGCTATGTGTATAAACATGGAAATAACTCCACTGCTGTCTGTATAAACATGGAAATATCTAAACCGTGATCTGTATAAACATGGAAATATCTACACTGCTATCTGTAAACATGGAAATATCTACACAGCTATCTCTATAAACATGGAAGTACCTACACCGCCATCTGTATAAACATGGAAATACCTAAAAAGTCATCTGTATAAATATGGAAATATCTACACAGCCATCTGTATAAACATGGAAATATCTACACAGCCATCTGTATATACATGGAAATATATACACCGCTATTTGTATAAACATGGAAATAACTACACCGCTATTTGTATAAACAAGGAAATATCTACACCACCATCTGTTTAAACATGGAAATATATACACAGACATCTGTTTATACATGGAAATATCTTCACCGCTATCTGTATAAACATGCTAATAACTACACCGCTATCTTTAAATGTGTATAATAAATGTGGAAATATTTGCACCGCTATCCCTATAAACGTGGTAATATCAACACCGCGATGTTTATAAACATGGAAATATCTACACCATGATCTGTATAAACATGAAAATATCTGCACCGCGATCTGTATAAACATGGAGATATCTACACCGTTATCTGTATAAATATGGAAATATCTACACCGCTATCTCTATAAACATGGAAATATCTACACCACCATCTGTATAAACATAGAAATATCTACAATGCCATCTGTATACACATGGAAATACCTACACGGCAATCTGTGTATAGATGGAAACATCAACACCGCCATCTGTACAAACTTGGAAATATCTACACTGCTATCGCTATAAACATGGAAATATCTACACTGCGGTCTGTATAAAATTGCAAACATCTACACCGGTATCTGTATAAACATGGAAATATCTACACCACGATCTGTATAAACATGGAAATATATACACCGCTATCTGGATAAACATGGAAATATCTGCACCGCTATCTCTATAGACATGGAAATATCTACAAAGCCGTCTGTATAAATTTGGAAATACCTACACCGTCATGTGTAGGAACATGGAAATATCTACACTGCCATCTGTATAAACATAGAAATATCTACACATCCCTCTGTATAAATATGGAGATATCTGCATAGGCATCTGTATAAACATGGAAATATCTGCACCGCTATCTGTATAAACATGGAAATACCTACACCGTTGTCTGTATAAACATGGAAATATGTACACCGCTATGTGTATAAACATGGAAATAACTCCACTGCTGTCTGTATAAACATGGAAATATCTCCTCCATTATCTGTATAAACATGGAAATATCTACAGCGCCATCTCTATAAACATTGAAATATCTACACTGCCATCTGTAAAAACATGGAAATATCTACAAATTCATCTGAATAAACATGGAAATACCTACACCACCATCTGTATAAACATGGAAATAGCTACAATACCATCTGTATACACATGGAAATATCTACACAGTCATCTGTATAAATATGGAAATATCTACACCGCCATCTGTATAAACATGGAATTATCTACACTGCCATCTGTAGAAAGATGGAAATATCTACACCGCTATCTCTATAAATATGGAAATATCTACACCGCCATCTCTATAAACATGAAATTATCTACAGTGCCATCTCCATAAAGATGGAACTAACTACTCCGCCATCTGTATAAACATGGAAACATCTACACCGCAATCAGTGTGAATAAGGAAATATCTACAATGCCATCTGTAAAGATATAAATATCTGCACTGCGAGCTGTATAAACATGGAAATATCAACATCGCTATCTGTATAAACGTGGAAATAACAATACCGCTATTGGTATAAGCATGGAAATATCTATACGGCCATCTGTGTATAGATGGAAACACCAGCACCGCCATCTGTAAAAACATGGAAATACCTATACAGTCATCTGTATAAACATGAAAATATCTACAATGCCGTCTGTATACCCATGGAAATATCTACACAGCCATCTGTATAAATATGTAAATATCTGCACTGCTTAGTCTATAAACATAGAAATATCTACACCGCCATCTCTATAAACATGAAAATACCTACACTGCCATCTCCATAAAGATGGAAGTATCTACTCCGCCATGTGTATAAACACGGAAATATCTACACCACCATCTGTGTAAACATGGAAATATCTACACCGCCATCTGTATAAACATGTAAATATCTACACTGCTATCTCTATAAACATGGAAATATCTACACCGCCATCTCTATAAACATGAAAATATCTACACTGCCATCTCCATAAACATGGAACTAACTACTCCGCCCTCTGTATAAACATGGAAACATCTACACCGCCATCAGTGTGAATAAGGAAATATCTACATTGACATCCGTATAAAGATATAAATATCTGCACCGCGAGCTGTATAAACATGGAAATATCTACATCGCTATCTGTATAAACGTGGAAATACCAACACCGCTATCGGTATAAACATGGAAATATATACAACGCCATCTACATATCCATGGAAATATCTGAGCCGCCATCTGTATAAACATGGAAATATCTGCACGGTCATCTGTGTATAGATGGAAATATCAACACCGCCATCTGTACAAACATGGAAATATCTGCACCGCTATCTGTATAAACATGGAAGTATCTACACCGCGGTCTGTATAAACATGGAAATATATAAACCGCTATCTGTATAAACATGGAAATATCTACACCCCTTTCTCTATAAACATGGAAATATCTACACCGTGATCTGTATAAACATGGAAATATTTACACCGCTATCTGTATAAACATGGAAATTTCTACACCGTTATCTGTATAAATATGGAAATATCTACACCGCTATCTCTATAAACATGGAAATAGCTACACGGCCATCTGTATAAACATGGAAATACGTATACAGTCATCTGTATACACATGGAAATACCTACACGGCAATCTGTGTATAGATGGAAACATCAACACCGCCATCTGTACAAACTTGGAAATATCTATAGTGCTATCTCTATAAACATGGAAATATCTACACTGCGGTCTGTATAAACATGGACATATCTACACCGGTATCTGTATAAACATGGAAATATCTACACCACGATCTGTATAAACATGGAAATATATACATCGCTATCTGTAGAAACATGGAAATATCTGCACCGCTATCTATATAGACATGGAAATATCTACAAAGCCATCTGTATAAACATGGAAATACCTACACAGTCATGTGTAGGAACATGGAAATATCTACACTGCCATCTGTGTAAACATAGAAATATCTAAACAGCCCTCTGTATAAATATGGAGATATCTGCATAGGCATCTGTAAAAACATGGAAATATCTGCACCACTATCTGTATAAAGATG
This sequence comes from Pan troglodytes, assembly GCF_028858775.2. Lineage (NCBI taxonomy): Eukaryota > Metazoa > Chordata > Mammalia > Primates > Hominidae > Pan > Pan troglodytes. The sequence goes on from NC_072411.2 coordinate 7,919,245, forward strand.
GAAATACCTACACCGCTGTCTGTATAAACATGGAAATATGTACACTGCTATGTGTATAAACATGGAAATAACTCCACTGCTGTCTGTATAAACGTGGAAATATCTCCTCCGTTATCTGTATAAACATGGAAATATCTACAGCGCCATCTCTATAAACATTGAAACATCTACACTGTCGTCTGTAAAAACATGGAAATATCTACACAGTCATCTGAATAAACATGGAAATATCTACACCACCATCTGTATAAACATGGAAATAGCTACAATACCAGCTGTATACACATGGAAATAGCCACACAGTCATCTGAATAAACATGGAAATATCTACACCACCATCTGTATAAACATGGAAATACCTACAATACCATCTGTACACACATGGAAATATCTACACAGACATCTCTATAATATGGAAATATGTACACCGCCATCTGTATAAACATAGAAATATCTACAATGACATCTGTAGAAAGATGGAAGTATCTACACCGCTATGTCTATAAATATGGAAATTTCTACACCGCCATCTCTATAAACGTGAAAATATCTACACTGCCATCTCCATAAAGATGGAAGTATCTACTCCGCCATGTGTATAAACACGGAAATATCTACACCACCATCTGTGAAAACATGGAAATACCTTCAACGCTATCTGAATAAACATGGAAATATCTACACCGCCATCTGCATGTCCATGGAAATATCTACGCCACCATATGTTTAAACATGGAAATATCTACACGGCCATCTGTGTATAGATGGAAATATCAACACCGCCATCTGTACAAACATGGAAATATCTACACCGCTATCTCTATAAACATGGAAATATCTGCACTGCCATCTGTAAAAACATGTAAATACCTATACAGTCATCTGTATAAACATGGAAATATCTACAATGCCATCTGTATACACATGGAAATATCTACACAGCCATCTGTATAAACATGTAAATATCTACACTGCTATCTCTATAAACATGGAAATATCTACACCGCCATCTCTATAAACATGAAAAAATCTACACTGCCATCTCCATAAACATGGAACTAACTACTCCGCCATCTGTATAAACACGGAAACATCTACACCGCCATCAGTGTGAATAAGGAAATATCTACAATGCCATCTGTATAAAGATATAAATATCTGCACCGCGAGCTGCATAAACATGGAAATATCTACATCGCTATCTGTATAAACGTGGAAATATCAACACCACTATCGGTATAAACATGGAAATATCTACAACGCCATCTATATAAACATGGAAATATCTACACCGCTATGTCTATAAACATGGAAATACCTACACCGCTATCTCTATAAACATGGAAATATCTGCACAGCTATCTGTATAAACATGGAAATATCTACACAGCTATCTGTATAAACATGGAAATATCTACACAGCTATCTGTGTAAACTTGGAAATATCTACACAGCTATCTGTGTAAAATTGGAAATATCTACATAGCAATCTGTGCAAAGATGGAAATATCTACACTGCTAGCTCTGCAAACATGGAAATATCTACACCGCTATCTGTATAAACTTGGAAATATCTATACCGCAGCATCTATAAACATGGAAATATCTACACCGCCATCTGTATAAACATGGAAATAACTACAAAGTCATCTGTATAAACATGGAAATATCTACAAAGCCATGTGTATAAACATGGAAATATCTACACAGCCATCTGTATATACATGGAAATATCTACACCGCCATCTGTATAAACATGGTAATAACTACAATGCTATTTGTATAAACAAGTAAATAGCTACACCGTGATCTGTATAAACATGGAAATATCTTCACCGCCATCTCTATAAACATGGAAATATCTACACCCCTATCTGTATAAACATGGAAATATCCACACCGCTATCTCTATAAACATGGAAAAATCAACACCGCTGTCTCTATGAACATGGAAATATCTACACCGCCATCTCTATAAACATGCAAATACCTACACCACGATCAGTATAAACATGGAAATATCTACACCGCTATCTGTATAAACATGGAAATATCTCCACTTCTATCTCTATAAACATCGAAATATCTACACCGCCATCTGTATAAACATGGAGATACTTACAAAGTTATCTGTATAAACATGGAAATATCTACACCGCCATCTGTATAAACATGTAAATATCTACACAGCCATGTGTATATACATGGAAATATCTACACCGCTATCTATATAAACATGGAAATAACTACACTGCTATCTGTATAAACATGGAAATATCTACACTGCCATATACATATCCATGGAAATATCTGCACCGCCATCTGCATAAACATGGAAATAGCTACACGGTCATCTGTGTATAGATGGAAATATCAACACCTCCATCTGTACAAACATGGAAATATCTTCACCTCTATCTGTATAAACATGGAAATATCTACACCGCGGTCTGTATAAACATGGAAATATCTACACTGCTCTCTGTATAAACATGGAAATATCTATACTGCTATCTCTATAAACATGGAAATATCTACACCGTGATCTGTATAAACATGGAAATATTTACACCGCTATCTGTATAAACATGGAAATATTTACACCGCTATCTGTATAAACATGGAAATATCTACACCACGATCTGTATAAACATGGAAATATCTACACCATCATCTGTATAAACATGGAAATATCTACACTGCTATCTCTATAAACATGGAAATATCTACACCGCCATCTCTATAAACATGAAAATATCTACACTGCCATCTCCATAAACATGGAACTAACTACTCCGCCATCTGTATAAACATGGAAACATCTACACCGCCATCAGTGTGAATAAGGAAATATCTACAATGCCATCAGTATAAAGATATAAATATCTGCACCGCGAGCTGCATGAACATGGAAATATCTACATCGCTATCTGTATAAACGTGGAAATACCAACACTGCTATCGGTATAAACATGGAAATATCTACAACGCCATCTATATATACATGGAAATATCTACACCGCTATGGCTATAAACATGGAAATACGTACACCGCTATCTCTATAAACATGGAAATATCTACACCGCTATCTGTATAAACATGGAAATATCTACACCGCTATCTGTATAAACATGGAAATATCTACACCGCGATCTGTATGAACATGGAAATATCTACACCCCTATCTGTATAAACATGGAAATATCTTCACCACGATCTGTATAAACATGGAAATATCTACATCGTTTTCTGTGTAAACATGGTAACATCTACACCACCATCTATATAAACATGGAAATATCAACACCGCCATCTGTATAAACATGGAAATATCTACAGTGCCATCTGTAGAAAGATGGAAATATCTACATCGCAATCTGTGTAAACATGGAAATATCTACACCGATATCTGTAAAAACATGGAAATATCTACACCGCGATCTGTATAAACATGGAAATATCTACACCGTGAACTGTATAAACATGGAAATATCTACACCGCTATCTGTATAAACATGGAAATATCTACACAGCTATCTCTATAAACATGGAAATATCTACACCGCCATCTGTATAAACATGGAAATAACTACAAATTCATCTGTATAAACATGGAAATATCTACAAAGCCATCTGCATAAACATGGAAATATCTACACAGACATCTGTATATACATGGAAATATCTACACCGCCATCTGTATAAACATGGAAATATCTACAGTGCCATCTGTAGAAAGATGGAAATATCTACATCGCAATCTGTGTAAACATGGAAATATCTACACCGATATCTGTAAAAACATGGAAATATCTACACCACGATCTGTATAAACATGGAAATATCTACACCGTGAACTGTATAAACATGGAAATATCTACACCGCTATCTGTATAAACATGGAAATATCTACACAGCTATCTCTATAAACATGGAAATATCTACACCGCCATCTGTATAAACATGGAAATAACTACAAATTCATCTGTATAAACATGGAAATATCTACAAAGCCATCTGCATAAACATGGAAATATCTACACAGACATCTGTATATACATGGAAATATCTACACCGCCATCTGTATAAACATGGTAATAACTACAACGCTATTTGTATAAACAAGGAAATAGCTACACCGTGATCTGTATAAACATAGAAATAACTTCACCGCCATCTCTATAAACATGGAAATATCTAGAAACCTATCTGTATAAACATGGAAATATCCACATCGCTATCTCTATAAACATGGAAAAATCAACACCGCTATCTCTATGAACATGGAAATATCTACACCGCTATCTCTATAAACATGGAAATACCTACACCACGATCAGTATAAACATGGAAATATCTACACTGCTATCTGTATAAACATGGAAATATCTCCACTTCTATCTATATAAACATCAAAATATCTACACCGCCATCTGTATAAACATGGAAATACTTACAAAGTTATCTGTATAAACATGGAAATATCTACAGCGCCATCTGTATTAACATGGAAATATCTACACAGCCATGTGTATATACATGGAAATATCTACACCGCTATCTATATAAACATGGAAATAACTACACCACTATCTGTACAAACATGGAAATATCTACACTGCCATCTACATATCCATGGAAATATCTGCACCGCCATCTGTATAAACACGGAAATATCTACACGTTCATCTGTGTATAGATGGAAATATCAACACCGCTATCTGTGCAAACCTGGAAATATCTTCACCGCTATCTGTATAAACATGTAAATATCTACACCGCGGTCTGTGTAAACATGGAAATATCCACACTGCTATCTGTATAAACATGGAAGTATCTACACCGCTATCTCTATAAACATGGAAATATCTACACCGTGATCTGTGTAAACATGGAAATATTTACACTGCTATCTGTATAAACATGGAAATATCTACACCGCGATCTGTATAAACATGGAAATATCTACACCGCCATCTGTATAAACATGGAAATATCTACACCGCTATCTGTAAACATGGAAATATCTATACAGCTATCTCTCTAAACATGGAAATATCAACACCGCCATCTGTATAAACATGGAAATACCTACAAAGTCATCTGTATAAACATGGAAATATCTACAAAGCCATCTGTATAAACATGGAAATATCTACACAGCCATCTGTATATACATGGAAATATCTACACCGCTATCTGTATAAACGTGGAAATAACAACACCGCTATCGGTATAAACATGGAAATATCTACAACGCCATCTACATATCCATGGAAATATCTGCGCCGCCATCTTTATAAACATGGAAATATCTACGCGGTCTTCAGTGTATAGATGGAAATATCAACACAGCCATCTTTACAAACATGGAAATATCTGCACCGCTATCTGTATAAACATGGAAATATCTACAACGCGGTCTGTATAAACATGGAAATATCTAAAACGTTATCTGTATAAACATGGAAATATCTACACCGCTATCTGTATAAACTTGGAAATATCTAAACCGTGATCTGTATAAATATGGAAATATTTACACCACTATCTGTATAAACATGGAAATTTCTGCACCGTTATCTGTATAAATATGGAAATGTCTACACCGCTATCTCTATAAACATGGAAATATCTACACCGCCATCTGTATAAACATGGAAATATCTACAGCGCCATCTCTATAAACATTGAAATATCTACACTGCTATCTGTAAAAACATGGAAATATCTACAAAGTCATCTGAATAAACATGGAAGTATCTACACCACCATCTGTATAAACATGGAAATAACTACAATACCATCTGTATAAACATGGAAATATCTACACAGTCATCTGTATAAATATGGAAATAACTACACCGCCATCTGTATAAACATGGAATTATCTACACTGCCATCTGTAGAAAGATGGAAATATCTACACCGCTATCTCGATAAATATGGAAATATCTACACCGCCATCTCTATAAACATGAAAATATCTACACTGCCATCTCCATAAAGATGGAAGGACCTACTCCGCCATGTGTATAAATACGGAAATATCTACACCACCATCTGTGAAAACATGGAAATATCTACACCGCTATCTGTATAAACATGGAAATATCTACACCGTGATCTGTATAAACATGGAAATATCTTCACCACGATCTGTATAAACATGGAAATATCTACACCGCTATCTGTATAAACATGGTAATACCTACACCACCATCAATTTAAACATGGAAATATCTACACCGCCATCTGTATAAACATGGAAATATCTACAATGCCATCTGTAGAAAGATGGAAATATCTACACGGCCATCTCTATAAACATGAAAATATCTACACTGCCATCTCCATAAAGATGGAAGTATCTACTCCGCCATGTGTATAAACACGGAAATATCTACACCACCATCTGTGTAAACATGGAAATATCTACACCGCTATCTGTATAAACATGGAAATATCTACACCACCATCTGCATGTCCATGGAAATATCTACGCCGCCATCTGTATAAACATGGAAATATATATACGGCCATCTATGTTTAGATGGAAATATCAACACCGCCATCTGTACAAACATGGAAATATCAACACCGCTATCTCTATAAACATGGAAATATCTACATTGCCATCTGTACAAACATGGAAATACCTATACAGTCATCTGTTTAAACATGGAAACATCTACAATGCCATCTGTATACACATGGAAATACCTACACAGCAATCTGTGTATAGATGGAAACATCAACACTGCCATCTGTACAAACTTGGAAATATCTACACTGCTATCTCTATAAACATGGAAATATCTACACTGCGGTCTGTATAATCATAAGAAATATCTACACCGGTGTCTGTATAAACATGGAAATATCTACACCACGATCTGTATAAACATCGAAATATCTACACCGCCATCTGTATAAACATGGAAATATCTACACCGCGATCTATATAAACGTGGAAACATCTACACCGACATCAGTGTGAATAACGAAATATCTACAATGCCATCTGTATAAAGATATAAATATCTGCCCCGCGAGCTGTATAAACATGGAAATATCTACATCGCTATCTGTATAAACTGGAAATACCAACACCGCTATCGGTATAAACATGGAAATATCTACAACACTATCTATATAAACATGGAAATATCTACACCGCTATGTCTATAAACATGGAAATACCTACACCGCTATCTCTATAAACATGGAAATATCTACACCGCTATCTGTATAAACATGGAAATATCTACACCGCTATCTGTATAAACATGGAAATATCAACATCGCGATCTGTATAAACATGGAAATATCTACACCGCGATCTGTATAAACATGGAAATATCTTCACCACGATCTGTATAAACATGGAAATATCTACACCGTTATCCGTATAAACATGTAAATATCTTCACCGCCATCTGTATCAACATGGAAATACCTATAAAGTCATCTGTGCATCATGGAAATATCTACACCACCATCTGTATAAACATGGAAATATCTACAATGCCATCTGTATACACATGGAAATACCTACACGGTAATCTGTGTATAGATGGAAACATCAACACCGCCATCTGTACAAACTTGGAAATATCTACACTGCTATCTCTATAAACACGGAAATATCTACACTGCGGTCTGTATAATCATAAGAAATATCTACACCGGTATCTGTATAAACATGGAAATATCAACACCACGGTCTCTATAAACATCAAAATATCTACACCGCCATCTGTATAAACATGGAAATACTTACAAAGTTATCTGTATAAACATGGAAATATCTACACCGCAGTCTTATAAACATGGAAATATCTACACAGCCATGTGTATATACATGGAAATATCTACACCGCTATCTATATAAACATGGAAATAACTACACCGCTATCTGTATAAACATGGAAATATCTACACCGCCATCTACATATCCATGGAAATATCTGCACCGCCATCTGTATAAACATGGAAATATCTACACGGACATCTGTGTATAGATGGAAATATCAACACCTCCATCTGTAGAAACATGGAAATATCTTCACTGCTATCTGTATAAATATGGAAATATCTACACCGCGGTCTGTATATACATGGAAATATCTACCCTGCTATCTGTATAAACATGGAAATATCTATACCGCTATCTGTATAAACATGGAAATATCTACACCGTGATCTGTATAAACATGGAAATTTTTACACCGCTATCTGTATAAACATGGAAATATCTACACCACGATCTGTATAAACATTGAAATATCTACACCACCATCTGTATAAACATGGAAATATCTACACCGCTATCTGTAAACATGGAAATATCTACACAGCTATCTCTATAAACATGGAAATATCTACACCGCCATCTGTATAAACATGGAAAAACCTACAAAGTCATCTGTATAAACATGGAAATATCTACAAAGCCATCTGTATAAACATGGAAATATCAACACCTCCATCTGTACAAACATGGAAATATCTTCACCGCTATCTGTATAAACATGGAAATATCTACAGCGCGGTCTGTATATACATGGAAATATCTACACTGCTATCTGTATAAACCTGGAAATATCTATACCGCTATCTCTAAAAACATGGAAATATCTACACCGTGATCTGTATAAACATGGAAATATTTACACCGCTGTCTGTATAAACATGGAAATATCTACACCACGATCTGTATAAACATGGAAATATCTACACCGCCATCTGTATAAACATGGAAATATCTATACCGCTCTCTGTAAACATGGAAATATCTACACAGCTATCTCTATAAACATGGAAATATCTACACCGCCATCTGTATAAACATAGAAATACCTACAAAGTCATCTGTATAAACATGGAAATATCTACAAAGCCATCTGCATAAACATGGAAATATGTACACAGCCATCTGTATATACATGGAAATATCTACACAGCTATCTGTATTAACGTGGAAATAACAACACCGCTCTCGGTATAAACATGGAAATATCTACAACGCCATCTACATATCCATGGAAATATCTGCGCCGCCATCTGTATAAACATGAAAATATCTACGCGGTCATCTGTGTATAGATGGAAATATCAACACCGCCATCTTTACAAACATGGAAATATCTGCACCGCTATCTGTATAAACATGGAAATATCTACACCACGGTCTGTATAAACATGGAAATATCTAAACCGCTATCTGTATAAACGTGGAAATATCTACACCGCTCTCTCTATAAACATGGAAATATCTAAACCGTGATCTGTATAAACATGGAAATATTTACAACGCTATCTGTATAAACATGGAAATTTCTACACCGTTATCTGTATAAATATGGAAATGTCTACACCGCTATCTCTATAAACATGGAAATATCTACACCACCATCTGTATAAACATGGAAATATCTACAGCGCCATCTCTATAAACATTGAAATATCTACACTGCCATCTGTAAAAACATGGAAATATCTACAAAATCATCTGAATAAACATGAAAATATCTACACCACCATCTGTATAAACATGGAAATAACTACAATACCATCTGTATACACATGGAAATATCTACACAGTCATCTGTATAAATATGGAAATAACTACACCGCCATCTGTATAAACATGGAATTATCTACACTGCCATCTGTAGAAAGATGGAAATATCTACACCGCTATCTCTATAAATATGGAAATATCTACACCGCCATCTCTACAAACATGAAAATATCTACCCTGCCATCTCCATAAAGATGGAAGTATCAACACCGCCATGTGTATAAACACGGAAATATCTACACCACCATATGTGAAAACATGGAAATAGCTACACCGCTATGTATATAAACATGGAAATAACTACACCGCTATCTGTATAAACATGGAAATATCTACACCGCCATCTACATATCCATGGAAATATCTGCACCGCCATCTGTATAAACATGGAAATATCTACACGGTCATCTGTGTATAGATGGAAATATCATCACCTCCATCTGTACAAACATGGAAATATCTTCACCGCTATCTGTATAAACATGGAAATATCTACACCGCGGTCTGTATGAATATGGAAATATCTACACAGCCATGTGTATATAAATGGAAATATCTACACCGCTATCTATATAAACATGGAAATAACTACACCGCTATCTGTATAAACATGGAAATATCTACACCGCTATCTGTATAAACATGGTAATATCTACACCACCATCAATTTAAACATGGAAATATCTACACCGCCATCTGTATAAACATGGAAATATCTACAATGCCATCTGTAGAAAGATGGAAATATCTACACCGCAATCTGTGTAAACATGGAAATATCTACACCGATATCTGTAAAAACATGGAAATATCTACACCGCTATCTGTATAAACATGGAAATATCTACACCGCGATCTGTATAAACATGGAAATATCTACACTGCGATCTGTATAAACATGGAAATATCTACACAGCTATCTCTAAAAACATGGAAATATCTACACCGCCATCTGTATAAACATGGAAATATCTACACAGCCATCTGTATATACATGGAAATATCTACACCGCCATCTGTATAAACATGGTAATAACTACACCGCTATTTGTATAAACAAGGAAATATCTACACCGTGATCTGTATAAACATGGAAATATCTTCACCGCCATCTCTATAAACATGGAAATATTTACACCCCTATCTGTATAAACATGGAAATATCCACACCGCTATATCTATAAACATGGAAAAATCAACACCGCTATCTCTATGAACATGGAAATATTTACACCGCCATCTCTATAAACATGGAAATATCTACACCACGATCAGTATAAACATGGAAATATCTACACCGCTATCTGTATAAACATGGAAATATCTCCACTGCTATCTCTATAAACATCGAAATATCTACACCGCCATCTGTATAAACATGGAAATACTTACAAAGTTATCTGTATAAACATGGAAATACCTACACCGCCATCTGTATAAACATGGAAATATCTACACAGCCATGTGTATATACATGGAAATATCTACACCGCTATCTATATAAACATGGAAATAACTACACCGCTATCTGTATAAACATGGAAATATCTACACCGCCATCTACATATCCATGGAAATATCTGCACCGCCATCTGTATAAACATAGAAATATCTACACGGTCATCTGTGTATAGATGGAAATATCAACACCTCCATCTGTACAAACATGGAAATATCTTCACCGCTATCTGTATAAACATGGAATTATATACACCATGGTCTGTATAAACATGGAAATATCTACACAGCTATCTCTATAAACATGGAAATATCTACACCGCCATCTGTATAAACATGGAAATAACTACAAAGTCATCTGCATAAACATGGAAATATCTACACCGCTATCTGTAAACATGGAAATATCTACCCAGCAATCTCTATAAACATGGAAATATCTACACCGCCATCTGTATAAACATGGAAATACCTACAAAGTCATCTGTATAAACATGGAAATATCTACAAAGCAATCTGTATAAACATGGAAATATCTACACAGCCATCTGTATATACATGGAAATATCTACACTGCTATCTGTATTAACGTGGAAATAACAACACCGCTATCGGAATAAACATGGAAATATCTACAACACCATCTACATATCCATGGAAATATCTGCGCCGCCATCTGTATAAACATGGAAATATCTACGCGGTGATCTGTGTATAGATGGAAACATCAACACCGCCATCTTTAGAAACATGGAAATATCTGCACCGCTATCTGTATAAACATGGAAATATCTACACCGCGGTCTGTATAAACATGGAAATATCTACACCGCTATCTGTAGCCATGGAAATATCTACACCGCTATCTGTATTAACGTGGAAATAACAACACCGCTATCGGTATAAACATGGAAATATCTACAACGCCATCTACATATCCATGGAAATATCTGCGCCGCCATCTGTATAAACATGGAAATATCTACGCGGTCATCTGTGTATAGACGCAAATACCAACACCGCCATCTTTACAAACATGGAAATATGTGCACCACTATCTGTATAAACATGGAAATATCTACACCGCGGTCTGTATAAACATGGAAATATCTAAACCGCTATCTGTATAAACATGGAAATATCTACACCGCTATCTCTATAAACATGGAAATATCTAAACCGTGATCTGTATGAACATGGAAATATTTACACCGCTGTCTGTATAAACATGGAAATTGCTACACCGTTATCTGTATAAATATGGAAATGTCTACACCGCTATCTCTATAAACATGGAAATATCTACACCGCCATCTGTATAAACATGGAAATATCTACAGCGCCATATCTATAAACAGTGAAATACCTACACTGCCATCTCTAAAAACATGGAAATATCTACAAAGTCATCTGAATAAACATGGAAATATCTACACCACCATCTGTATAAACATGGAAATAACTACAATACCATCTGTATACACATGGAAATATCTACACAGTCATCTGTATAAATATGGAAATAACTACACCGCCATCTGTATAAACATGGAATTATCTACACTGCCATCTGTAGAAAGATGGAAATATCTACACCGCTATCTCTATAAATATGGAAAAATCTACACCGCCATCTCTATAAACATGAAAATATCTACACTGCCATCTCCATAAAGATGGAAGTATCTACTCCGCCATGTTTATAAACACGGAAATATCTACACCAACATCTGTGAAAACATGGAAATATCTACACCTCTATCTGTATAAACATGGAAATATCTACACCGCGATCTGTATAAACATGGAAATATCTTCACCACGATCTGTATAAACATGGAAATATCTACACCGCTATCTGTATAAACATGGTAATATCTACACCACCATCAATTTAAACATGGAAATATCTACACCGCCATCTGTATAAACATGGAAATATCTACAATGCCATCTGTAAAAAGATGGAAATATCTACACCGCTATATGTGTAAACATGGAAATATCTACAACGATATCTGTAAAAACATGGAAATATCTACACCGCTATCTGTATAAACATGGAAATATCTACACCGCGATCTGTATAAACATGGAAATATCTACACCGCGATCTGTATAAACTTGGAAATATCTACACAGCTATCTCTATAAACATGGAAATATCTACACCGCCATCTGTATAAACATGGAAATATCTACAGTGCCATCTCTATAAACATTGAAATATCGACACTGCCATCTGTAAAAACATGGAAATATCTACAAAGTCATCTGAGTAAACATGGAAATATCTACACCACCATCTGTATAAACATGGAAATAACGACAATACCATCTGTATACACATGGAAATATCTACACAGTCATCTGTATAAATATGGAAATAACTACACCGCCATCTGTATAAACATGGAATTATCTACACTGCCATCTGTAGAAAGATGGAAATATCTACACCGCTATCTCTATAAATATGGAAATATCTACACCGACATCTCTATAAACATGAAAATATCTACACTGCCATCTCCATGAAGATGGAAGTATCTACTCCGCCATGTGTATAAACACGGAAATATCTACACCACCATCTGTGAAAACATGGAAATATCTACACCGCTATCTGTATAAACATGGAAATATCTACACTGCGATCTGTATAAACATGGAAATATCTTCACCACGATCTGTATAAACATGGAAATATCTACACCGCTATCTGTATAAACATGGTAATATCTACGCCACCATTAATTTAAACATGGAAATATCTACACCGCTAGCTGTATAAACATGGAAATATCTACATGGATATCTCTATAAACATGGAAATATCTACACCGCCATCTGTATAAACAAGGAAATAACTACACAGTCAATTGCATAAACATGGAAATATCTACACCACTATCTGTATAAACATGGAAATATCTACACCTCTATCTGTATAAACATGGAAATATCTCCAACGCTAACTGTATAAACATGGAAATATCTACACCGCTATCTATATAAACATGGGAATACCTACATCGCAATCTGAATAAACATGGAAATATCCCCAGCGCTATCTCTATAAACGTGGAAATATCTACACCACTATCTTTGTAAACATGGAAATATCTACACCAGTACCTGTATAAACATGGAAATATCTACAACACTATCTGTGTAAACATTGGGATATCTTCACAGTTATCTGTGTAAACATGGAAATATGTACACCTCTATCTGTGTAAAGATGGAAATATCTTCACCACAATATGCGCAAATATGGAAATATCTACATCGCTATCTCTGTAAACATGGAAATATCTACACCGCTATCTGTATAAACATGGAAATATCTGCACTGCTATCTGTATACACATGGAAATATCTACATGGCTATCTCTGTAAACATGGAAATATCTACACCGCCATCTGTATAAACATGGAAATACCTACACAGTCATCAGTATAAACATGGAAAAATCTACACCACTATCTGTATACACATGGAAACATCTACAACGCCATCGGTATAAACATGGAAATATCTACACAGCCATCTGTATAAACATGGAAATATCTATTCAGCCATCTCTATAAACATGGAAAAATTTACACAGCTTTCTGTATAAATATTGAAATACCTACAACGCTGTCTCTATAATCATGGAAATGCCTACACCGCTATCTTTATAAATATGGAAATATCCACATGGCTAACTCCATAAACATAGAAATATCTACACCACCACCTGTATAAACATGGAAATACCTACACAGTCATCTGTATAAACATGGAAACATCTACACCATTATCTGTATAAACATGGAAATATCTACACTGCCATCTGTATAAACAAGGAAATATCTACACCGCTATCTGTACAAACATGGGAAAATCTACACAGCTATCTCTATAAACATGGAAATATCTACACTGCTGTCTGTATAAACATAGAAATAGCGACACCGTATCTGTATAAACATGGAAATATCAACACCGCCATGTGTAAAAACATGAAAATATCTACACAGTCATCTGTATAAACCTGGAAATATCTACATTGCCATCTGTATACACATGGAAATACCTGCACCGCTATCTGTATAAACATGGAAATATCTACACCGCTATCTGTATAAAGATGGAAATATCTACACTGCCGTCTATATAAAGATTGAAATATCTACACCGCGAGCTGTATAAACATGGAAATACCAACACCGATATCTGTAGAAACATGGAAATATCTACACCACTATCTGTATAAACATGGAAATATCTACACTGCTATGTGTATAATCAAGGAAATCACTACTCCACCATCTGTATAAACATGGAAATATCTGCAACGCCATCTGTATATACATGGAAATACCTACACCGCTATCTGTATAAATATGGAAATATCTACACCGCTATCTCTATAAACATGGAAATACCTACACCGCCATCCTATAAACATGGAAATATCTACACCGCAATCTCTATAAACATGCAAATATCTACACCGCCATCTCTATAACCATGGAAATATCTACACCGCTATCTGTATAAACATGGAAATATCTACAATGCTATCTGTGTAAAAATGGAAATATCTACACAGCTATCTGTGTAAACTTGGAAATATCTACATAGCTATCTGTGTAAAGATAGAAATATCTATACTACAATCTGTGGAAGGATGCAAATATCTACACCGCTATCTCTGTAAACATGGAAATATCTGCACCACTATCTGCATAAAGATGGAAATATCTACACCGCAATCTGTATAAAGATGGAACTATCTACACCGCGAGCTGTATAAACTTGAAAATATCTACACCACTCGCTGTAAAAACATGGAAATACCAACACCTCTATCTGTATAAACATGGAAACATCTACAATGCTATCAGTGTAAACATGGAAATACCTACACAGCTATCTGTGTAAACTTGGAAATATCTACACAGCAATCTGTGTAAAGATGGAAATATCCACACCGCAATCTGTGCAAAGATGGAAATATCTACACCGCTATCTCTGTAAACATGGAAATATCTACACCGCCATCTGTATAAACATGGAAATACCTACACAGTCATCAGTATAAACATGGAAAAATCTACACCACTATCTGTATACACATGGAAACATCTACAACGCCATCGGTATAAACATGGAAATATCTACACAGCCATCTGTATAAACATGGAAATATCTATTCAGCCATCTCTATAAACATGGAAAAATTTACACAGCTATCTGTATAAATATTGAAATACCTACAACGCTGTCTCTATAATCATGGAAATGCCTACACCGCTATCTTTATAAATATGGAAATATCCACATGGCTAACTCCATAAACATAGAAATATCTACACCACCACCTGTATAAACATGGAAATACCTACACAGTCATCTGTATAAACATGGAAACATCTACACCATTATCTGTATAAACATGGAAATATCTACACTGCCATCTGTATAAACAAGGAAATATCTACACCGCTATCTGTTCAAACATGGGAAAATCTACACAGCTATCTCTATAAACATGGAAATATCTACACTGCTGTCTGTATAAACATAGAAATAGCGACACCGTATCTGTATAAACATGGAAATATCAACACCGCCATGTGTAAAAACATGAAAATATCTACACAGTCATCTGTATAAACCTGGAAATATCTACATTGCCATCTGTATACACATGGAAATACCTGCACCGCTATCTGTATAAACATGGAAATATCTACACCGCTATCTGTATAAAGATGGAAATATCTACACTGCCGTCTATATAAAGATTGAAATATCTACACCGCGAGCTGTATAAACATGGAAATACCAACACCGATATCTGTATAAACATGGAAATATCTACACCACTATCTGTATAAACATGGAAATATCTACACTGCTATGTGTATAATCAAGGAAATCACTACTCCACCATCTGTATAAACATGGAAATATCTGCAACGCCATCTGTATATACATGGAAATACCTACACCGCTATCTGTATAAATATGGAAATATCTACACCGCTATCTCTATAAACATGGAAATACCTACACCGCCATCCTATAAACATGGAAATATCTACACCGCAATCTCTATAAACATGCAAATATCTACACCGCCATCTCTATAACCATGGAAATATCTACACCGCTATCTGTATAAACATGGAAATATCTACAATGCTATCTGTGTAAAAATGGAAATATCTACACAGCTATCTGTGTAAACTTGGAAATATCTACATAGCTATCTGTGTAAAGATAGAAATATCTATACTACAATCTCTGGAAGGATGCAAATATCTACACCGCTATCTCTGTAAACATGGAAATATCTGCACCACTATCTGCATAAAGATGGAAATATCTACACCGCAAATCTGTATAAAGATGGAAATATCTACACCGCGAGCTGTATAAACTTGAAAATATCTACACCGCTCGCTGTAAAAACATGGAAATACCAACACCTCTATCTGTATAAACATGGAAACATCTACAATGCTATCAGTGTAAACATGGAAATACCTACACAGCTATCTGTGTAAACTTGGAAATATCTACACAGCAATCTGTGTAAAGATGGAAATATCCACACCGCAATCTGTGCAAAGATGGAAATATCTACACCGCTATCTCTGTAAACATGGAAATATCTACACCGCTATCTGCATAAACATGTAAATATCTACACCGCTATCTGTAAAACGTGGAAATATCTACACCGCTATCTGTATAAACGTGGAAATATATGCAACAATATCTGTGTAAACATGGAAATATCTACACAGCTATTTGTGTAGACATGGAAATATGTACAACGCTATCTGTGTAAAGATGAAAATATGTACACCCCAATCTGTGCAAATATCAAAATATCTAAACCGCTATCTCTGTAAACATGGAAATATCTACCCCGTTATCTGTATAAACATGGAAATATCTGCACCGCTATCTGTATAAACGTGGAAATATCTACACCACGATCTGTATAAACATGGAATTGTCTACACCGCTATCTGTATAAACATGGAAATGTCTACACCACTATCTGCATAAACATGGAAATATCTACACCGCTATGTCTATCAATATTGAAATACCTACATTGCTATCTGTATAAACATGGAAATACCTACAACAATATCTGTGTAAACATGGAAATATCTACACCGCTATCTGTATAAACATGGAAATATCTACACTGCTTTCTTTATAAACATGGAAATATCTACACCGCTATCTGTATGAACATGGAAATATCTACGACGCTATCTGTATAAACATGGAAATATCTACGACGCTATCTGTATAAATATGGAAATATCTCCACCACTATCTGTATAAACATGGAAATATCTACACAGCTATCTGTATAAACATGGAAATATCTACGTCGCTATCTGTATAAACATGGAAATATCTCCAGAGCGATCTCTATAAACATGGAAATTTCTACACCGCTATCTGTATAAACATGGAAATATCTACACCACGGTCTGTATAAACATGGAAATATCTAAACCGCTATCTGTATAAACGTGGAAATATCTACACCGCTCTCTCTATAAACATGGAAATATCTAAACCGTGATCTGTATAAACATGGAAATATTTACAACGCTATCTGTATAAACATGGAAATTTCTACACCGTTATCTGTATAAATATGGAAATGTCTACACCGCTATCTCTATAAACATGGAAATATCTACACCACCATCTGTATAAACATGGAAATATCTACAGCGCCATCTCAATAAACATTGAAATATCTACACTGCCATCTGTAAAAACATGGAAATATCTACAAAATCATCTGAATAAACATGAAAATATCTACACCACCATCTGTATAAACATGGAAATAACTACAATACCATCTGTATACACATGGAAATATCTACACAGTCATCTGTATAAATATGGAAATAACTACACCGCCATCTGTATAAACATGGAATTATCTACACTGCCATCTGTAGAAAGATGGAAATATCTACACCGCTATCTCTATAAATATGGAAATATCTACACCGCCATCTCTACAAACATGAAAATATCTACCCTGCCATCTCCATAAAGATGGAAGTATCAACACCGCCATGTGTATAAACACGGAAATATCTACACCACCATATGTGAAAACATGGAAATAGCTACACCGCTATGTATATAAACATGGAAATAACTACACCGCTATCTGTATAAACATGGAAATATCTACACCGCCATCTACATATCCATGGAAATATCTGCACCGCCATCTGTATAAACATGGAAATATCTACACGGTCATCTGTGTATAGATGGAAATATCATCACCTCCATCTGTACAAACATGGAAATATCTTCACCGCTATCTGTATAAACATGGAAATATCTACACCGCGGTCTGTATGAATATGGAAATATCTACACAGCCATGTGTATATAAATGGAAATATCTACACCGCTATCTATATAAACATGGAAATAACTACACCGCTATCTGTATAAACATGGAAATATCTACACCGCTATCTGTATAAACATGGTAATATCTACACCACCATCAATTTAAACATGGAAATATCTACACCGCCATCTGTATAAACATGGAAATATCTACAATGCCATCTGTAGAAAGATGGAAATATCTACACCGCAATCTGTGTAAACATGGAAATATCTACACCGATATCTGTAAAAACATGGAAATATCTACACCGCTATCTGTATAAACATGGAAATATCTACACCGCGATCTGTATAAACATGGAAATATCTACACTGCGATCTGTATAAACATGGAAATATCTACACAGCTATCTCTAAAAACATGGAAATATCTACACCGCCATCTGTATAAACATGGAAATATCTACACAGCCATCTGTATATACATGGAAATATCTACACCGCCATCTGTATAAACATGGTAATAACTACACCGCTATTTGTATAAACAAGGAAATATCTACACCGTGATCTGTATAAACATGGAAATATCTTCACCGCCATCTCTATAAACATGGAAATATTTACACCCCTATCTGTATAAACATGGAAATATCCACACCGCTATATCTATAAACATGGAAAAATCAACACCGCTATCTCTATGAACATGGAAATATTTACACCGCCATCTCTATAAACATGGAAATATCTACACCACGATCAGTATAAACATGGAAATATCTACACCGCTATCTGTATAAACATGGAAATATCTCCACTGCTATCTCTATAAACATCGAAATATCTACACCGCCATCTGTATAAACATGGAAATACTTACAAAGTTATCTGTATAAACATGGAAATACCTACACCGCCATCTGTATAAACATGGAAATATCTACACAGCCATGTGTATATACATGGAAATATCTACACCGCTATCTATATAAACATGGAAATAACTACACCGCTATCTGTATAAACATGGAAATATCTACACCGCCATCTACATATCCATGGAAATATCTGCACCGCCATCTGTATAAACATAGAAATATCTACACGGTCATCTGTGTATAGATGGAAATATCAACACCTCCATCTGTACAAACATGGAAATATCTTCACCGCTATCTGTATAAACATGGAATTATATACACCATGGTCTGTATAAACATGGAAATATCTACACAGCTATCTCTATAAACATGGAAATATCTACACCGCCATCTGTATAAACATGGAAATAACTACAAAGTCATCTGCATAAACATGGAAATATCTACACCGCTATCTGTAAACATGGAAATATCTACCCAGCAATCTCTATAAACATGGAAATATCTACACCGCCATCTGTATAAACATGGAAATACCTACAAAGTCATCTGTATAAACATGGAAATATCTACAAAGCAATCTGTATAAACATGGAAATATCTACACAGCCATCTGTATATACATGGAAATATCTACACTGCTATCTGTATTAACGTGGAAATAACAACACCGCTATCGGAATAAACATGGAAATATCTACAACACCATCTACATATCCATGGAAATATCTGCGCCGCCATCTGTATAAACATGGAAATATCTACGCGGTGATCTGTGTATAGATGGAAACATCAACACCGCCATCTTTAGAAACATGGAAATATCTGCACCGCTATCTGTATAAACATGGAAATATCTACACCGCGGTCTGTATAAACATGGAAATATCTACACCGCTATCTGTAGCCATGGAAATATCTACACCGCTATCTGTATTAACGTGGAAATAACAACACCGCTATCGGTATAAACATGGAAATATCTACAACGCCATCTACATATCCATGGAAATATCTGCGCCGCCATCTGTATAAACATGGAAATATCTACGCGGTCATCTGTGTATAGACGCAAATACCAACACCGCCATCTTTACAAACATGGAAATATGTGCACCACTATCTGTATAAACATGGAAATATCTACACCGCGGTCTGTATAAACATGGAAATATCTAAACCGCTATCTGTATAAACATGGAAATATCTACACCGCTATCTCTATAAACATGGAAATATCTAAACCGTGATCTGTATGAACATGGAAATATTTACACCGCTGTCTGTATAAACATGGAAATTGCTACACCGTTATCTGTATAAATATGGAAATGTCTACACCGCTATCTCTATAAACATGGAAATATCTACACCGCCATCTGTATAAACATGGAAATATCTACAGCGCCATATCTATAAACAGTGAAATACCTACACTGCCATCTCTAAAAACATGGAAATATCTACAAAGTCATCTGAATAAACATGGAAATATCTACACCACCATCTGTATAAACATGGAAATAACTACAATACCATCTGTATACACATGGAAATATCTACACAGTCATCTGTATAAATATGGAAATAACTACACCGCCATCTGTATAAACATGGAATTATCTACACTGCCATCTGTAGAAAGATGGAAATATCTACACCGCTATCTCTATAAATATGGAAAAATCTACACCGCCATCTCTATAAACATGAAAATATCTACACTGCCATCTCCATAAAGATGGAAGTATCTACTCCGCCATGTTTATAAACACGGAAATATCTACACCAACATCTGTGAAAACATGGAAATATCTACACCTCTATCTGTATAAACATGGAAATATCTACACCGCGATCTGTATAAACATGGAAATATCTTCACCACGATCTGTATAAACATGGAAATATCTACACCGCTATCTGTATAAACATGGTAATATCTACACCACCATCAATTTAAACATGGAAATATCTACACCGCCATCTGTATAAACATGGAAATATCTACAATGCCATCTGTAAAAAGATGGAAATATCTACACCGCTATATGTGTAAACATGGAAATATCTACAACGATATCTGTAAAAACATGGAAATATCTACACCGCTATCTGTATAAACATGGAAATATCTACACCGCGATCTGTATAAACATGGAAATATCTACACCGCGATCTGTATAAACTTGGAAATATCTACACAGCTATCTCTATAAACATGGAAATATCTACACCGCCATCTGTATAAACATGGAAATATCTACAGTGCCATCTCTATAAACATTGAAATATCGACACTGCCATCTGTAAAAACATGGAAATATCTACAAAGTCATCTGAGTAAACATGGAAATATCTACACCACCATCTGTATAAACATGGAAATAACGACAATACCATCTGTATACACATGGAAATATCTACACAGTCATCTGTATAAATATGGAAATAACTACACCGCCATCTGTATAAACATGGAATTATCTACACTGCCATCTGTAGAAAGATGGAAATATCTACACCGCTATCTCTATAAATATGGAAATATCTACACCGACATCTCTATAAACATGAAAATATCTACACTGCCATCTCCATGAAGATGGAAGTATCTACTCCGCCATGTGTATAAACACGGAAATATCTACACCACCATCTGTGAAAACATGGAAATATCTACACCGCTATCTGTATAAACATGGAAATATCTACACTGCGATCTGTATAAACATGGAAATATCTTCACCACGATCTGTATAAACATGGAAATATCTACACCGCTATCTGTATAAACATGGTAATATCTACGCCACCATTAATTTAAACATGGAAATATCTACACCGCTAGCTGTATAAACATGGAAATATCTACATGGATATCTCTATAAACATGGAAATATCTACACCGCCATCTGTATAAACAAGGAAATAACTACACAGTCAATTGCATAAACATGGAAATATCTACACCACTATCTGTATAAACATGGAAATATCTACACCTCTATCTGTATAAACATGGAAATATCTCCAACGCTAACTGTATAAACATGGAAATATCTACACCGCTATCTATATAAACATGGGAATACCTACATCGCAATCTGAATAAACATGGAAATATCCCCAGCGCTATCTCTATAAACGTGGAAATATCTACACCACTATCTTTGTAAACATGGAAATATCTACACCAGTACCTGTATAAACATGGAAATATCTACAACACTATCTGTGTAAACATGGGGATATCTTCACAGTTATCTGTGTAAACATGGAAATATGTACACCTCTATCTGTGTAAAGATGGAAATATCTTCACCACAATATGCGCAAATATGGAAATATCTACATCGCTATCTCTGTAAACATGGAAATATCTACACCGCTATCTGTATAAACATGGAAATATCTGCACTGCTATCTGTATACACATGGAAATATCTACATGGCTATCTCTGTAAACATGGAAATATCTACACCGCCATCTGTATAAACATGGAAATACCTACACAGTCATCAGTATAAACATGGAAAACTCTACACCACTATCTGTATACACATGGAAACATCTACAACGCCATCGGTATAAACATGGAAATATCTACACAGCCATCTGTATAAACATGGAAATATCTATTCAGCCATCTCTATAAACATGGAAAAATTTACACAGCTTTCTGTATAAATATTGAAATACCTACAACGCTGTCTCTATAATCATGGAAATGCCTACACCGCTATCTTTATAAATATGGAAATATCCACATGGCTAACTCCATAAACATAGAAATATCTACACCACCACCTGTATAAACATGGAAATACCTACACAGTCATCTGTATAAACATGGAAACATCTACACCATTATCTGTATAAACATGGAAATATCTACACTGCCATCTGTATAAACAAGGAAATATCTACACCGCTATCTGTACAAACATGGGAAAATCTACACAGCTATCTCTATAAACATGGAAATATCTACACTGCTGTCTGTATAAACATAGAAATAGCGACACCGTATCTGTATAAACATGGAAATATCAACACCGCCATGTGTAAAAACATGAAAATATCTACACAGTCATCTGTATAAACCTGGAAATATCTACATTGCCATCTGTATACACATGGAAATACCTGCACCGCTATCTGTATAAACATGGAAATATCTACACCGCTATCTGTATAAAGATGGAAATATCTACACTGCCGTCTATATAAAGATTGAAATATCTACACCGCGAGCTGTATAAACATGGAAATACCAACACCGATATCTGTAGAAACATGGAAATATCTACACCACTATCTGTATAAACATGGAAATATCTACACTGCTATGTGTATAATCAAGGAAATCACTACTCCACCATCTGTATAAACATGGAAATATCTGCAACGCCATCTGTATATACATGGAAATACCTACACCGCTATCTGTATAAATATGGAAATATCTACACCGCTATCTCTATAAACATGGAAATACCTACACCGCCATCCTATAAACATGGAAATATCTACACCGCAATCTCTATAAACATGCAAATATCTACACCGCCATCTCTATAACCATGGAAATATCTACACCGCTATCTGTATAAACATGGAAATATCTACAATGCTATCTGTGTAAAAATGGAAATATCTACACAGCTATCTGTGTAAACTTGGAAATATCTACATAGCTATCTGTGTAAAGATAGAAATATCTATACTACAATCTGTGGAAGGATGCAAATATCTACACCGCTATCTCTGTAAACATGGAAATATCTGCACCACTATCTGCATAAAGATGGAAATATCTACACCGCAATCTGTATAAAGATGGAACTATCTACACCGCGAGCTGTATAAACTTGAAAATATCTACACCGCTCGCTGTAAAAACATGGAAATACCAACACCTCTATCTGTATAAACATGGAAACATCTACAATGCTATCAGTGTAAACATGGAAATACCTACACAGCTATCTGTGTAAACTTGGAAATATCTACACAGCAATCTGTGTAAAGATGGAAATATCCACACCGCAATCTGTGCAAAGATGGAAATATCTACACCGCTATCTCTGTAAACATGGAAATATCTACACCGCCATCTGTATAAACATGGAAATACCTACACAGTCATCAGTATAAACATGGAAAAATCTACACCACTATCTGTATACACATGGAAACATCTACAACGCCATCGGTATAAACATGGAAATATCTACACAGCCATCTGTATAAACATGGAAATATCTATTCAGCCATCTCTATAAACATGGAAAAATTTACACAGCTATCTGTATAAATATTGAAATACCTACAACGCTGTCTCTATAATCATGGAAATGCCTACACCGCTATCTTTATAAATATGGAAATATCCACATGGCTAACTCCATAAACATAGAAATATCTACACCACCACCTGTATAAACATGGAAATACCTACACAGTCATCTGTATAAACATGGAAACATCTACACCATTATCTGTATAAACATGGAAATATCTACACTGCCATCTGTATAAACAAGGAAATATCTACACCGCTATCTGTTCAAACATGGGAAAATCTACACAGCTATCTCTATAAACATGGAAATATCTACACTGCTGTCTGTATAAACATAGAAATAGCGACACCGTATCTGTATAAACATGGAAATATCAACACCGCCATGTGTAAAAACATGAAAATATCTACACAGTCATCTGTATAAACCTGGAAATATCTACATTGCCATCTGTATACACATGGAAATACCTGCACCGCTATCTGTATAAACATGGAAATATCTACACCGCTATCTGTATAAAGATGGAAATATCTACACTGCCGTCTATATAAAGATTGAAATATCTACACCGCGAGCTGTATAAACATGGAAATACCAACACCGATATCTGTATAAACATGGAAATATCTACACCACTATCTGTATAAACATGGAAATATCTACACTGCTATGTGTATAATCAAGGAAATCACTACTCCACCATCTGTATAAACATGGAAATATCTGCAACGCCATCTGTATATACATGGAAATACCTACACCGCTATCTGTATAAATATGGAAATATCTACACCGCTATCTCTATAAACATGGAAATACCTACACCGCCATCCTATAAACATGGAAATATCTACACCGCAATCTCTATAAACATGCAAATATCTACACCGCCATCTCTATAACCATGGAAATATCTACACCGCTATCTGTATAAACATGGAAATATCTACAATGCTATCTGTGTAAAAATGGAAATATCTACACAGCTATCTGTGTAAACTTGGAAATATCTACATAGCTATCTGTGTAAAGATAGAAATATCTATACTACAATCTCTGGAAGGATGCAAATATCTACACCGCTATCTCTGTAAACATGGAAATATCTGCACCACTATCTGCATAAAGATGGAAATATCTACACCGCAAATCTGTATAAAGATGGAAATATCTACACCGCGAGCTGTATAAACTTGAAAATATCTACACCGCTCGCTGTAAAAACATGGAAATACCAACACCTCTATCTGTATAAACATGGAAACATCTACAATGCTATCAGTGTAAACATGGAAATACCTACACAGCTATCTGTGTAAACTTGGAAATATCTACACAGCAATCTGTGTAAAGATGGAAATATCCACACCGCAATCTGTGCAAAGATGGAAATATCTACACCGCTATCTCTGTAAACATGGAAATATCTACACCGCTATCTGCATAAACATGTAAATATCTACACCGCTATCTGTAAAACGTGGAAATATCTACACCGCTATCTGTATAAACGTGGAAATATATGCAACAATATCTGTGTAAACATGGAAATATCTACACAGCTATTTGTGTAGACATGGAAATATGTACAACGCTATCTGTGTAAAGATGAAAATATGTACACCCCAATCTGTGCAAATATCAAAATATCTAAACCGCTATCTCTGTAAACATGGAAATATCTACCCCGTTATCTGTATAAACATGGAAATATCTGCACCGCTATCTGTATAAACGTGGAAATATCTACACCACGATCTGTATAAACATGGAATTGTCTACACCGCTATCTGTATAAACATGGAAATGTCTACACCACTATCTGCATAAACATGGAAATATCTACACCGCTATGTCTATCAATATTGAAATACCTACATTGCTATCTGTATAAACATGGAAATACCTACAACAATATCTGTGTAAACATGGAAATATCTACACCGCTATCTGTATAAACATGGAAATATCTACACTGCTTTCTTTATAAACATGGAAATATCTACACCGCTATCTGTATGAACATGGAAATATCTACGACGCTATCTGTATAAACATGGAAATATCTACGACGCTATCTGTATAAATATGGAAATATCTCCACCGCTATCTGTATAAACATGGAAATATCTACACAGCTATCTGTATAAACATGGAAATATCTACGTCGCTATCTGTATAAACATGGAAATATCTCCAGAGCGATCTCTATAAACATGGAAATTTCTACACCGTTATGTTTGTAAACATGGAAATATCTACACCGCTACCTGTATAAACATGGAAATATCTACAACACTATCTGTGTAAACATGGGAATACCTTCACAGCTATCTGTGAAAACATGGAAATATGTACACCACTATCTGCGTAAAGATGGAAATATCTACCCCGCAATATGCGCAATTATGGAAATATCCACACAGCTATCTCTGTAAACATGCAAATATCTACACCGCTATCTGTATAAACACGGAAATATCTGCACTGCTATCTGCATAAACATGGAAATATCTACATGGCTATCTCCATAAACATGGAAATATCTACATCGCCATGTGTATAAACATGGAAATACCTACAAAGTCATCTTTATAAACATGGAAAAATCTACACCACTATCTGTATAAACATGGAAATATCTACACTTCCATCTGTATAAACATGGAAATATCTACACTGCCATCTGTATAAACATGGAAATATCTACACAGCCATCTCTATAAACATGGAAATATCTACACTGCTATCTGTATAAACATGGAAATAGCCACACCGCTATATGTATAAACATGAAAATATCTACACCGCCATCTGTAAAAACATGGAAATATCTACACAGCCATCTGCATAAACATGGAAATATCTACACCTCCATGTGTATAAACATGGCAATATGTACACCACTATCTGTATAAACATGGAAATATCTACACCGCTATCTTTATAAACATGGAAATATCTACACCGCAATCTGTATAAACATGGAAATGTCTACACCGCTATGTGTATTAACATGGAAGAATCTACACCGCTATCTGTAAAAATATGGAAATATCTACACCGCTATCTCTATAAACATGGAAATATTTCCACCGCTAGCTGTATAAACGTGGAAATATCTACTTGGCTATCTCTAGAAACATGGAAATATCTACACCGCCATCTGTATAAACATGGAAATAACTACACAGTCAATTGCAGAAACATGGAAATATCTACACCACTATCTGAATAAACATGGAAATATCTAGACCGCTATCTGTATAAACATGGAAATATCTACAATGCTATCTGTATAAACATGGAAATACCTACACCGCTATCTCTATAAACATGGAAATATCTACACCGCTATCTCTATAAACATAGAAATATCTAAAACGCCATCTCTATAAACAAGTAAATATCTACACCGCCATCAGCATAAACATGGAAATATCTACACCGCCGTCTGTATAAACATGTAAATATCTACACCGCCATCTCTATAAACATAGAAACAACTACACTGTCATCTGTTGAAAGATTGAAACACCTACAACGAGATCTGCATAAACATGGAAATATCTACAAATCTACCTGTATAAACATGGAAATATCTACACAGCCATGTGAATATACATGGAAATATCTGCACCGCTATCTATATAAACATGGAAATAACTACACGGTCATCTGTGTATAGATGGAAATATCAACACCGCCATCTCTACAAACATTAAAATATCTGCACCGCTATCTGTAAAAACATGGAAATATCTACACCGCGGTCTGTATAAACATGGAAATATTTAAACCGCTATCTGTATAAACATGGAAATATCTACACCGCTATCTCTATAAACATGGAAATATCTACACCGTGATCTGTATGAACATGGAAATATTTACACCGCTATCTGTATAAACATGGAAATTTCTACACCGTTATCTGTATAAATATGGAAATATCTACACCGCTATCTGTATAAACATGGAAATATCTACACCGCCATCTGTATAAACATGGAAATACCTATACAGTCATCAGTGTAAACATGGAAATATCTACACCACCATCTCTATAAACATGGAAATATCTACAGTGCCATCTGTATACACATGGAAATAACTACACGGCAATCTGTGTATAGATGGAAACATTAACACCGCCATCTGTACAAACATGGAAATATCTACACCGGTATCTGTATATACATGGAAATATCTACACCACGATCTGTATAAACATGGAAATATATACACCGCTATCTATATAAACATGGAAATATCTGGACCGCTATCTCTATAGCCATGGAAATATCTACAAGGTCTTCTGAATACACATGGAAATACCTACACAGACATGTGTAGGAACATGGAAATATCTACACTGACATCTGTATAAACATAGAAATATGTACACAGCCCTCTGTATAAATATGGAGATATCTGCATATGCATCTGTATAAACATGGAAATATCTGCACCGCGAGCTGTATAAACATGGAAATATCTGCACTGGTATCTCTATAATCATGGAAATATCTACAAAGCCATCTGTATAAACATGGAAATACCTACACAGTCATGTGTAGGAACATGGAAATATCTACACTGCCATCTGTATAAACTTAGAAATATCTACACAGCCCTCTGTATATATATGGAAATATCTGCATAAGCATCTGTATAAACATGGAAATATCTGCACCGCTATCTGTATAAACATGGAATTACCTACACCGCTGTCTCTATAAACATGGAAATTTGAACACCGCTATGTGTATAAACATGGAAATATCTCCACTGCTCTCTGTATAAACATGGAAATATCTCCACCGTTATCTGAATAAACATGAAAATATCTACAGCGCCATATCTATAAACATTAAAATATCTACACTGCCATCTGTAAAAACATGGAAATATCTACACAGTCATCTGAATAAACATGGAAATATCTACACCACCATCTGTATAAACATGGAAATAGCTACAATACCATCTGTATACACATGGAAATATCTACACAGCCATCTGTATATACATGGAAATATCTACACCGCTATCTTTATAAACATGGAAATAACTACACCGCTATTTGTATAAACAAGGAAATATCTACACCGTGATCTGTATAAACATGGAAACACCTACAATGCCATATCTATAAACACGGAAATATCTACACCCCTATCTGTATAAACATGGAAATATCCACACCGCTATCTCTATAAACATGGAAAAATCAATACCGCTATCTCTACGAACATGGAAATGTCTACACCGCGATCTCTATAAACATGGAAATATCTACACCACGATCAGTATAAACATGGAAATATCTACACCGCTATCTGTATAAACATGGAAATGTCTCCACTGCTATCTCTATAAACATCGAAATATTTACACCGCCATCTGTATAAACATGGAAATACTTAGAAAGTTATCTGTATAAACATGGAAATATCTACACCGCCATCTGTATAAACATGGAAATATCTACACAGCCATGTGTATATACATGGAAATATCTGCACCGCTATCTAAATAAACATGGAAATAACCACAATGGTATCTGTATAAACATGCAAATATCTACACCGCTATCTACATATCCATGGAAATATCTGCACCGCCATCTGTATAAACATGGAAATATCTACACTGTCATCTGTGTATAGATGGAAATATCAACGCCGCCATCTGTACAAACATGGAAATATCTGCACCGCAATCTGTATAAACATGGAAATATCTACACCGCGGTCTGTATAAACATGGAAATATTTACACCGCGGTCTGTATAAACATGGAAATATCTACATCGCTATCTGTATAAACATGGAAATATCTACACCGTGATCTGTATAAACATGGAAATATTTACACCGCTATCTGTATAAACATGGAAATATCTACACCGTTATCTGTATAAACATGAAAACACCTACATCGCCATATGCAGAAGCATGGAAGTATCTACACTGCTATCTCTATAAACATGGAAATATCTACAACGCCATCTGTAAAAACATGGAAATACCTATACAGTCATCTGTATAAACATGGAAATATCTACACCACCATCTCCATAAACATGGAAATATCTACAATGCCATCTGTATACACATGGAAATACCTACACGGCAATCTGTGTATAGTTGGAAACATCAACACCACCATCTGTACAAACGTGAAAATATCTACACCGCTATCTCTATAAACATGGAAACAACTACACTGCGGTCTGTATAAACATGAAAATATCTACACCGGTATCTGTATAAACATGGAAATATCTACAGCATGATCTGTATAAACATGGAAATATTTACACCGCTATGTGTATAAACATGGAAATATCTGCACCGCTATCTCTATAAACATGGAAATATCTACAAAGCCGTCTGTATAAACATGGAAATATCTACACAGTCATGTGTATAAAGATGGAAATATCTACACCGCAATCTGTATAAACACGGAAATATCTACACCGCTATCTGTATAAATATGAAATATCTAAACTGCTATCTCTATAAAAATGGAAATATCTACAGGGCTATCTGTATAAACACGGAAATATCCTCACTTCTATCTCTATGAACATGTATATAAATACACCGCTATCTCTATAAGCATGGAAATAGCTACACCGCCATCTCTATAAACATGGAAATATCTACACCGCCATCTGTATAAACATGGAAATATCTACAGCGCTCTCTGTATAAACATGGAAATATCTACACCGCTATCTGTATAAACATGAAAATATCTACACTGCGATCTGTATAAACATGGAAATATGTACACCGCGATCTTTATAAACATGGAAATATCTACACCGCGATCTGTATAAACATGGAAATATCTACACCGCTATCTGTATAAACATGGAAATATCTACACAGCTATCTCTATAAACATGGAAATACCTACAAAGTCATCTGTATAAACATGGAAATATCTACACAGCCATCTGTATAAACATGGAAATATCTACACAGCCATCTGTACATACATGGAAATATCTACACCGCTATCTGTATAAACATGGAAATAACTACACCGCTATTTGTATAAACAAGGAAATATCTACACCGCCATCTGTTTAAACATGGAAATATATACATAGACATCTGTTTATACATGGAAATATCAACACCGCTATCTGTATAAACATGATAATTACTACACCGCTATCTGTATAAATGTGGAAATATTTGCACCGCTGTCCCTATAAACATGGTAATATCAACACCGCGATCTGTATAAACATGGAAATATCTACACCATGATCTGTATAAACATGGAAACCTCTACACCGTGATCTGAATAAATATGGAAATATCTACACCCCCATCTCTATAAACATGGAAATGTCTACACCCCTATCTGTATAAACATGGAAATATCCACACCGCTATCTCTATAAACATGGAAAAATCAACACCGCTATCTCTATGAACATGGAAATATCTACACCGCCATGTCTATAAACATGGAAATATCTACACCGCGATCAGTATAAACATGGAAATATCTACACAGCCATCTGTATAAACATGGAAATATCTACACAGCCATCTGTACATACATGGAAATATCTACACCGCTATCTGTATAAACATGGAAATAACTACACCGCTATTTGTATAAACAAGGAAATATCTACACCGCCATCTGTTTAAACATGGAAATATATACATAGACATCTGTTTATACATGGAAATATCAACACCGCTATCTGTATAAACATGATAATTACTACACCGCTATCTGTATAAATGTGG
This sequence comes from Pan troglodytes, assembly GCF_028858775.2. Classification (NCBI taxonomy): domain Eukaryota; kingdom Metazoa; phylum Chordata; class Mammalia; order Primates; family Hominidae; genus Pan; species Pan troglodytes. The sequence goes on from NC_072411.2 coordinate 7,952,693, forward strand.
AAATATTTGCACCGCTGTCCCTATAAACATGGTAATATCAACACCGCGATCTGTATAAACATGGAAATATCTACACCATGATCTGTATAAACATGGAAACCTCTACACCGTGATCTGAATAAATATGGAAATATCTACACCCCCATCTCTATAAACATGGAAATGTCTACACCCCTATCTGTATAAACATGGAAATATCCACACCGCTATCTCTATAAACATGGAAAAATCAACACCGCTATCTCTATGAACATGGAAATATCTACACCGCCATGTCTATAAACATGGAAATATCTACACCGCGATCAGTATAAACATGGAAATATCAACACCGCCATCTGTACAAACATGGAAATATCTCCACTGCTATCTCTATAAACATCGAAATATTTACACCGCCATCTGTATAAACATGGAAATACTTAAAAAGTTATCTGTATAAACATGGAAATATCTACACCGCCATCTGTATAAACATGGAAATATCTACACAGCCATGTGTATATACATGGAAATATCTGCACCGCTATCTATATAAACATGGAAATAACTACAACGATATCTGTATAAACATGGAAATATCTACACCGCTATCTACATATCCATGGAAATATCTGCACCACCATCTGTATAAACATGGAAATATCTACACTGTCATCTGTGTATAGATGGAAATATCAATGCCGCCATCTGTACAAACATGGAAATATCTGCACCGCAATCTGTATAAACATGGAAATATCTACACCGCGGTCTGTATAAACATGGAAATATTTACACCGCGGTCTGTATAAACATGGAAATATCTACATCGCTATCTGTATAAACATGGAAATATCTACACCGTGATCTGTATAAACATGGAAATATTTACACCGCAATCTGTATAAACATGGAAATATCTACACCGTTATCTGTATAAACATGGAAATACCTACATCGCCATATGCAGAAGCATGGAAGTATCTACACTGCTATCTCTATAAACATGGAAATATCTACAACGCCATCTGTAAAAACATGGAAATACCTATACACTCATCTGTATAAACATGGAAATATCTACACCACCATCTCTATAAACATGGAAATATCTACAATGCCATCTGTATACACATGGAAATACCTACACGGCAATCTGTGTATAGTTGGAAACATCAACACCGCCATCTGTACAAACGTGGAAATATCTACACCGCTATCTCTATAAACATGGAAACAACTACACTGCGGTCTGTATAAACATGAAAATATCTACACCGGTATCTGTATAAACATGGAAATATCTACAGCACGATCTGTATAAACCTGGAAATATTTACAGCGCTATCTGTATAAACATGGAAATATCTGCACCGCTATCTCTATAAACATGGAAATATCTACAAAGCCGTCTGTATAAACATGGAAATATCTACACAGTCATGTGTATAAACATGGAAATATCTACACCGCAATCTGTATAAACATGGACATATCTACACCGCTATCTGTATAAATATGAAATATCTAAACTGCTATCTCTATAAAAATGGAAATATCTACAAGGCTATCTGTATAAACATGGAAATATCCTCACTGCTATCTCTATGAACATGTATATAAGTACACCGCGATCTGTATAAACATGGAAATATCTACACCATGATCTGTATAAACATGGAAACCTCTACACCGTTATCTGAATAAATATGGAAATATCTACACCGCCATCTCTATAAACATGGAAATGTCTACACCCCTATCTGTATAAACATGGAAATGTCCACACCGCTATCTCTATAAACATAGAAAAATCAACACCGCTATCTCTATGAACCTGGAAATATCTACACCGCCATGTCTATAAACATGAATATCTACACCGCGATCAGTATAAACATGGAAATATCTACACCGCCATCTCTACAAACATGGAAATATCTACACAGTCATCTGTACAAATATGGAAATATCTACACCGATATCTGTATAAACATGGAAATAACTACACCGCTATCTCTATAAACATGGAAATATCTACACTGCTATCTCCAACAACATGGAAATATATACACCGCCGTCTCTTTAAACATGGAGATATCTGCAACGCCATCTACATAAACTAGAAAATATCTACATTGCCATCTATATAAACATGGAAATATCTACACCGCCATCTCTATAAACTTGGAAATATCTTCACTGCCATTTGTAGGAAGATGGAAATATCTACACCACCATCTGTATAAACGTGGAAATATCTACACCGCTATCTGTATAAACATGGAAATATCTACACCGCAATCTGTATAAACATGGAAATATCTACACCGCTATCTGTATAAATATGAAATATCAAAACCGCTATCTCTATTAAAATGGAAATATCAACACTGCTATCTGTATAAACATGGAAATATCTACACCGCTATCTGTATAAACATGGAAATATCTACACCCCATCTATATAAACATGGAAATATCTACACCGCCATCTGTATAAATATGGAAATATCTACAATGCAATCTGTAGAAAGATGGAAATATCTACAACGCAATCTGTGTAAACATGGAAATATCTACACTAGTATCTGTAAAAACATGGAAATATATACACCGCTATCTGTATAAACATAGAAATATCTACACCGCGATCTGCATAAACGTGGAAATATCTACACCGCGATCTGTATAAACATGGAAATATCTACACCGCTATCTGTATAAACATGGAAATATCTACACAGCTATCTCTATAAACATAGAAATACCTACACCGCCATCTGTATAAACATGTAAAAACCTACAAAGTCATCTGTATAAACATGGAAATATCTACACAGCCATCTATATAAACATGGAAATATATACACAGCCATCTGTATATACATGGAAATATCTACACCGCTATCTGTATAAACATGGCAATAACTACACCGCTATTTGTAAACAAGGAAATATGTACACAGCCATCTGCATATACATGGAAATATCTACACCGCTATCTGTATAAACATGGAAATAACTGCACCGCTATTTGTATAAACAAGGAAATATCTACACCGTGATCTGTATAAACATGGAAATATCTACACCGCTATTTGTATAGACAAGGAAATATCTACACCACTATCTGTATAAACATTGAAATAACTACACCGCTATCTGAATAAACAAGGAAATATCTACACAGTGATCTGTATAAACATGGAAATAACTACACCGCTATTTGTATAAACAAGGAATTATCTACATCGCCATCTGTTTAAACATGGAAATATTTACACAGACATCTTTATACATGGAAATATCTACACAGCTATCTGTATAAACATGCTAATAAGTACACCGCTATCTGTATAAATGTGGAAATATTTGCACCGCTATCCCTATAAACATGGTAATATCAACACCGCGATCTGTATAAACATTGAAATATCTACACCATGATCTGTATAAACATGGAAATATCTACACGGTGATCTGTATAAATATGGAAATATCTACACCGTGATCTGTATAAACATGGAAATATCTTCACCACCATCTCTATAAACATAGAAATACCTACACCGCTATCTGTATAAACATGGAAATATCCACACCGCTATCTCTATAAACATGGAAAAATCAACACCGCTATCTCTATGAACATGGAAATATCTACACCGCCATCTCTATAAACATGGAAATATCTACAGCGCAATCAGTATAAACCTGGAAGTATCTACACCGCTGTCTCTATAAACATGGAAATATCTCCACTGCTATGTCTATAAACATTGAAATATCTGCACTGCCATCTGTATAAACATGGAAATACTTACAAAGATATCGGTATAAACATGGAAATACCTACACCGCCATCTGTATAAACATGGAAATAACTACACAGCCATGTGTATATACATGGAAATATCTACACCGCTATCTATATAAGCATGGAAATAACTACACCGCTATCTGTATAAACATGGAAATATCTAAATCGCCATCTACATATCCATAGAAATATCTGCGCCACCATCTGTATAAACATGAAAATATCTACACGGTCATCTGTGTATAGATGGAAATATCAACACCGCCATCTGTATAAAAATGGAAATATCTACACCGCGGTCTGTATAAACATGGAAATATCTAAACCGCTCTCTGTATAAAAATGGAAATATTTACACCGCTATCTCTAAAAACATGGAAATATCTACACCGTGATCTGTATAAACATGGAAATATTTACACTTCTATCTGTGTAAACATGGAAATATCTACATCGTTATCTCTATAAATATGGAAATATCTACACCGCTATCTCTATAAACATGGAAATATCTACACCGCCATCTGTATAAACATGGAAATATCTAAACTGCTATCTCTATAAACGTGGAAATATCTACAATGCCTTCTGTAAAAACATGGGAATACCTCTACAGTCATGTGTATGAACATGGAAATATCTACACCACCATCTGTATAAACATGGAAATATCTACAATGCCATCTGTATACACATGGAATTATCCACACGCAATCTGTGTATAGATGGAAACATCAACACCGCCATCTGTACCAACATGGAAATATCTACACCGCTATCTGTATAAACATGGAAATATCTACACTTCTGTCTGTATAAACATGGAAATGTCTACACCGGTATCTGTATAAACATGGAAATATCTACACCGATATCTCTATAAACATGGAAATATCTACAAAGCCATCTGTATAAATATGGAAATAGCTACAAAGTCATCTGTATAAACATGGAAATATCTACACAGCCATCTGTTTAAACATGGAAATATCTACACAGCCGTCTGTATATACATGGAAATAAATACACCGCTATCTGTATAAACATGGAAATAAATACACCGCTTTTGTATAAACAAGGAAATATCTACATCACCGTCTGTTTAAACATGGAAATATCTACACAGACATCTGTTTATACATGGAAATATCTACACCGCTATCTGTATAAATGTGGAAATATATGCACCGCTATCCCTATAAACATGGTAATAACCACACCGCGAACTGTATAAACATGGAAATATCTGCACCATGATCTGTATAAACATGGAAATATCTACACCGTGATCGGTATAAACATGGAAATATCTACACCGCGATCTGTATAAACATGGAAATATCTCCACTGCTATCTCTATAAACATCGAAATATATACACAGCCATCTGTATAAACATGGAAAAACTTACAAAGTTATCTGAATAAACATGCTATTATCTACACCGCCATCTGTATAAACATGGAAATATCTAAACAGCCATGTGTATATACATGGAAATATCTACACCGCTATCTACATAAACATGGAAATAACTACACCGCTATCTGCATAAACATGGAAATATCTACATCGCCATCTACATATCCATGGAAATATCTGTGCCACCATCTGTATAAACATGGAAATATCTGCACGGTCATCTGTGTATAGATGGAAATATCAACACCGCCATCTGTACAAACATGGAAATATCTGCACCGCTATCTGTGTAAACATGGAAATATCTACACCGCAGTCTGTATAAACATGGAAATATCTAAACCGCTATCTGTATAAACATCGAAATATCTACACCACTATCTCTATAAACATGGAAATAACCACACCGTGATCTGTATAAACATGGAAATATTTACACCGCTATCTGTATAAACATGGAAATATCTACACCGTTATCTGTATAAATATGGAAATATCGACACCGCTATCGCTATAAACATGGAAATATCTACACTGCTATCTCTATAAACATGGAAATATCTACACCGCAATCTGTATAAACATGGAAATACCTACAAAGTCGTCTGTATAAACATGGAAATATCTACACCCATTTCGGTATAAACATGGAAATACCCACACCGCTATCTCTATAAACATGGAAAAATCAACACCGCTATCTCTATGAACATGGAAATATCTACACCGCCATCTCTATAAACATGGAAATATCTACAGCGCAATCAGTATAAACGTGGAAAAATCTACACCGCTATCTCTATAAACATGGAAATATCTCCAATGCTATGTCTATAAACGTTGAAATATCTACACCGCCATCTGTTTAACATGGAAATACTTACAAAGATATCGGTATAAACATGGAAATATCTACACAGCCATGTGTATATACATGGAAATATCTACACTGCAATCTATATAAACATGGAAATAACTACACCGCTATCTGTATAAACATGGAAATATCTACAACGCCATCTACATATCCATGGAAATATCTGCACCGCCATCTGTATAAACATGGAAATATCTAAACCGCTATCTGTATAAACATGGAAACATCTACACCGCTATCTCTATAAACATGGAAATATCTACACCGTGATCTGTATAAACATGGAAATATTTACACTGCTATCTGTAAAAACATGGAAATATCTACACCGTTATCTGTATAAATATGGAAATATGTACACCGCTATCTCTATAAACATGGAAATATCTACACCGCCATCTGTATAAACATGGAAATATCTACACTGCTATCTCTATAAATATCGAAATATATACACAGCCATCTGTATAAACATGGAAAAACTTACAAAGTTATCTGAATAAACATGGTATTATCTACACCGCCATCTGTATAAACATGGAAATATCTAAACAGCCATGTGTATATACATGGAAATATCTACACCGCTATCTACATAAACATGGAAATAACTACACCGCTATCTGCATAAACATGGAAATATCTACACCGCCATCTACATATCCATGGAAATATCTGTGCCACCATCTGTATAAACATGGAAATATCTGCACGGTCATTTGTGTATAGATGGAAATATCAACACCGCCATCTGTACAAACATGGAAATATCTGCACCGCTATCTGTGTAAACATGGAAATATCTACACCGCAGTCTGTATAAACATGGAAATATCTAAACCGCTATCTGTATAAACATCGAAATATCTACACCACTATCTCTATAAACATGGAAATAACCACTCCGTGATCTGTATAAACATGGAAATATTTACACCGCTATCTGTATAAACATGGAAATATCTACACCGTTATCTGTATAAATATGGAAATATCGACACCGCTATCGCTATAAACATGGAAATATCTACACTGCTATCTCTATAAACATGGAAATATCTACACCGCAATCTGTATAAACATGGAAATACCTACAAAGTCGTCTGTATAAACATGGAAATATCTACACCCATATCGGTATAAACATGGAAATACCCACACCGCTATCTCTATAAACATGGAAAAATCAACACCGCTATCTCTATGAACATGGAAATATCTACACCGCCATCTCTATAAACATGGAAATATCTACAGCGCAATCAGTATAAACGTGGAAAAATCTACACCGCTATCTCTATAAACATGGAAATATCTCCAATGCTATGTCTATAAACGTTGAAATATCTACACCGCCATCTGTTTAAACATGGAAATACTTACAAAGATATCGGTATAAACATGGAAATATCTACACAGCCATGTGTATATACATGGAAATATCTACACTGCAATCTATATAAACATAGAAACATCTACACTGTCATCTGTTGAAAGATGGAAATACCTACACCGAGATCTGAATAAACATGGAAATATCTACACCTCTACCTGTATAAACATTGAAATACCTACACACCTATCAGTATAAATATGGAAATATTTACACCGCTATCTCTATGAACATGGAAATGTCTACAACGCTATCTGTATAAACATGGAAACATCTACATGCCTATCTCTATAAACATGGAAATGTCTACACCGCTATCTGTATCAACATGTAAATACATACAATGATATCTCTATAAACATGGAAATAACTACACCTCCATCTGTATAAACATGGAAAGATCTACACAGTCATCTGTATAAACATGGAAACATATACACGGCTATCTATATAAACATGGAAATACCTACACCGCAATCTGTACAAACATGGAAGTATCGACACCGCTCTCTGTATATACATGGAATTGTCTACACCACTATCTGTTTAAAAATTGAAACATCTACACTGCTATCTGTATAAACATGGAAATATCTCCACCGCTATCTGTATAAACATGGAAATATCTACACTGCTATCTGTATAAATATGGAAATATCTACACGGCTAATTTTATGAACATGGAAATGTCTACACAGCTTGCTGCATAAACTTGGAAATATCTACAGGGCTATCTCAGTAAACATGGAAATATCTACACCCCCATCTGTATCAACATGGAAATAACTACACAGTCATCTGCATAAACATGGAAATAGCTACACCACTATGTGTACAAACATGGAAATACCTACACTGCCATCTGTGTAAACATGGAAATATCTACACAGCCATCTCTGTAAACATGGTAATATCTACAACGCTATCTGTATAAACATGGAAATATCTACACCGCCATCTGTAAAAACATGGAAATATTTACACAGTCATCTGTATACACATGGAAATATCTACACCTCCATTTGTAAAACATGGAAATATTTACACTGCCATCTGTATACATATGAAAATATGTACACAGCCATCTGTATAAACATGGAAATATCTACACTTCTATCTCTATAAACATGCAAATACCTACACCGCCATCTCTATACATGGAAATATCTACACCGCTATCTGTATAAACATGGAAATATCTACACCGCTATCTGTATAAACTTGCAAATATCTACACCGACATCTGTATAAACATGGAAATTTCTCCACCGCTATCTGTATAAAAATGTAAATATCTCCACCGCTATCTGTATAAACATGGAAATATCTACACTGCTATCTGTATAAACATGGAAATACCTACATGTCGATCTGTATAAACATGGATGTAGCTACTCCGTTATCTGTATAAACATAAAAATATATACATTACAATCTGTATAAACAAGGAAATATCTCCACTGCTATCTCTATAAACATGGAAATATCTACAACACTATCTTTATAAACATGGAAATATCTACACAGCTATCTGTGTAAACATGGAAATATCTACCACGCTCTCTGTGTAAATATGGAAGTATCTACACAGCTATCTGTGTAAACATGGAAATATGTACACCGCTATCTGTGTAAAGATGGGAATATCTACACTTCAGTCTGTGCAAATATGGAAAAATATATACCGCTATCCCTGTAAACATGGAAATATCTACACCGCTATCTGTATAAACATGGAAATATCTACACAACTTTCTGTATAAACGTGGAAATATCTACACCACGATCTGTATAAACATGGAAATATCTACATCGCCATCTGTATAAACATGGAAATATCTACACTTCCATCTTTATAAAGATGTAAATGTCTACACCGCGAACTGTATAACAAGGAAGTATCTACACTGCTATCTGTATAAACATGGAAATACCAACACTGCTACCTGTATAAACATGGAAATATCTACACTGCTCTCTGTATAAACATGGAAATATCTACACCGCTATCTCTATACACAGGGAATTACCCACACCGCTATCTCTATAAACATGGAAATATCAGCACCGCTATCTCTACAAACATGGAAATATATACTCTGCCATCTCCATAAACATGGAAATACCTACACAGCCATCTACATAAACAAGGAAATATCTACACGGCCATCTATATGAACATGGAATTATCTACACCGCTATCTCTATAAACATGGAAATATCTACACTGCCATCTGTACATACATGGAAATATCTACACGGATATCAGTATAAACATGGAAATATCTACACCGCTATGTCTATAAACATGGAAATTACTACACCGCTATCTGTATAAACATGGAAATACCTACACCACTATATCATTAAATATGGAAATATCTACACTGCTATCTCTATAAACATGGAAATGTGTACACCGCTATCTGTATAAACTTGGAAATATCTAAACCGCTATCTCTGTAAATTTAGAAATATCTACAACGCTATCTGTGTAAACATGGAAATACATAAACCGCTATCTCTATAAACATGGAAATATCTACAATGTTATCTGTGGAAACATGGAAATATCTACACCTCTATCTGTATAAACATGGAAATACCTACTCCGCTATCTGTATGAACATGGAAATATCAACACAACCATCTGTATAAACATGGAAATTCCTATACTGCTATCTCTGTAAACATGGAAATACCTACACCGCTATCTCTATAAACATGGAAATATCTACAATGCCATCTCTATAATCATGAAAATATCTACACTGCCATCTCCATAATCAGGCTACTACCTACACCACTTTCTGTATAAACATGGAAATATCTACACCGCCATCTGAATAAACATGGAAATATCTACAATGCCATCTGTGTAAAGATGTAAATACCTACTCCGTGAGGTAAATAAACATGGAAATATCTACACCGCTATCTGTATAAACATGGAAATATCAACAGCGCCGTCTCCATAATCATGGAAAAATCCACACCGCCATCTGTATAAACATGGACATATCTACACCGCAATTTGTAAAAACATGGAAATATCTACACAGTCATCTGTATAAACTTGGAAATATCTACAACTCCGTGAGTATAAACATGGAAATATCTACACTGCCATCTGTATACAGATGGAAATATCTACATAGCTATCAGTATAAACATGGAAACATCTACACCGCTATCTCTATAAACATGGAAATACCTACACCGCTTTCTGTATAAACATGGAAATGTCTATACCGATATCTGTAAAAACATGGAAATACCAACACCGCTATGTGTATAAACTTGGAAATATCTACACTGCTATCTGTATAAACATGGAAATATCTACATCGCCATCTGTATAAACATGGAAATATCTCCACCGCTATGTGCATAAAAATGGTAATATCTACTCCACTATTTGTATAAACATGAAAATATCAACACCGCTATCTATATAAACCTGGAAAAATCTACACCGCTATCTCTATAAACATGGAAATATCTACACCGCCATCTGTATAAACCTGCAAATATCTACACATTCTTCTGTATAAATATGGAAATATCTACACCACCATCTCTATAAACATGGAAATATCTACAATATCATCTGTATAAAGATGGAAATATCAACACCGTGAGCTGTATAAACATGGAAATATCTACACTGCTATCTGTATAAACATGGACATACTTACAGCGCCATCGGCATAAACATGGAAATATCTACACTACCATCTGTATAAACATGGAAATATCTACACCGCCATCTGTATAAATAGGGAAATATCTACATCGCTATCTTTATACACATGGGAATATATACACCGCTATCTGTATAAACTTGGAGATATCTACACCGCTATCTGTATAAACATGGAGATATCTACACCGCTATTTGTATAAGCAAGGAAATATCTACACCGCCATCTGTTTAAACATGGAAATATATACACAGACATCTGTTTATACATGGAAATATCTACACCGCTATGTGTATAAACATGCTAATAACTACACCGCTATCTGTATAAATGTGGAAATATTTGCACCGCTATCCCTACAAACATGGTAATATCAACACCGCGATCTGTATAAACATGGAAATGTCTACACCATGATCTGTATAAACATGGAAATATCTACACGGCGATCTGTATAAACATGGAAATATCTACACCGTGATCTGTGTAAATGTGGAAATATCTACACCGCTATCTATATAAACATGTAAATAACTACACCGCTATCTGTATAAACATGGAAATATCTACACCGCCATCTACATATCCATAGAAATATCTGTGCCGCCATCTGTATAAACATGGAAATACCTACACGGTCATCTGTGTATAGATGGAAATATCAACACCGCCATTTGTACAAACATGGAAATATCTGCACTGCTATCTGTATAAACATGGATATATCTACACCGTGGTCTGTATAAACCTGGAAATATCTACACAGCTATCTCTATGAACATGGAAATGTCTACACCCCTATCTGTATAAACACGGAAATATCTCCATGGCTATCTCTATAAACATAGAAATATCTACACCACCATCTGTATAAACATGGAAATACCTACACAGTCATCTGTATAAACATGGAAATATCTACCCCACTATCTGTATAAACATGGAATATTTACACGGCCATCGGTGTAAACACTGAAATATCTGCACAGCCATCTCTGTAAACATGGAAATATCTATACTGCTATCTGTATAGACATGGAAATAGCCACACGGCTCCCTATATAAACATGGAAATATCTACACCGCCATCTGTAAAAACATGGAAATATCTACACTGTCATCTGCATAAACATGAAAATATCTACACCTCCATCTGTATACACACGGAAATATCCACACTGCCATCTGTATACACATGGAAATATGTACACTGCCATCTGCATAAACATGGAAATATCTACACCACTATCTCTATAAACATGGAAATACCAACACCGCAATCTGTATAAACATGGAAATATCTACACCGCTATCTGTAAAAAGATGGAAACATCTACACCGCTATCTTTATAAACATAGAAACATCTACACCGCTCTCTGTATAAACATGTAAATATCTACAACACTATCTGTGTAAACATCGAAATATCTACACCGCTATCAGTGTAAACATGGTAATATGTACACCGCTGTCTGTGTAAAGATGGAAATATCTTCACCGCAATCTGTGCAAAGATGGAAATATCTACACCGCTATCTCTATAAACATTGAATTACCACCACTGCCATCTATATAAACTTGGAAATATATACACAGCCATCTCTATAAACATGGAAATATCTACACTGCCATCTCTATACACATGGAAATATCTGCACTGACATCTGTATAAACATGGAAATATCTACACCGCTATCTCTATAAACATGGAAATACATACACAGCTATCTGTATAAACATGGAAATACCTACACAGCCATTTGTATACACATGGAAATATCTACACTGCCATGTAAATAAACATGGAAATATCTACACCATTATCTCTGTAAACATGGAAATTCCTACACTGCTATCTGTATAAACATGGAAGTAACTACATGGCTATCTGTATAAACAGGGAAATATCTACAACGCCAACTGTATAAACATGGAAATACATACAAAGTCATCTGTATAAAAATGGAAATATCTACACCACTATCTCTATAAACATGGAAATATCTCCACTGCCATCTGTATAAACATGGAAATATCTACACATCCATCTCTATAAACATGGAAATATCTACACTGCTATCTGTATAAACATGGAAATACCCACACCGCTATCTATATAAACATGGAAATATCTACACCGCCATCTGTATAAACATGGAAATATCTCCACCGCTATCGGTATAAACATGGAAACATCTACACCGCTATCTTTATAAACATGGAAATACCTACACCGCTATCTGTATAAACATGGAAAATCTACAACACTGTGTGTATAAACATCGAAATATCTCCACCGCTATCTGTATAAATATGGAAATATCTACACCACAATCTCTATAAATATGGAAATATCTACACCGCTATCTATATTAACATGGAAATATCTACAAGAATATCTTTGTAAACATGGAAATACCTAAACAGCTATCTGTGTATACTTGGAAATATGTACACCGCTATCTGTGTAAAGATGGAAATATCTACAACACAATCTGTGCAAAGATGGGAAGATCTACACCGCTATCTCTGTAAACATGAAAATATCTACACTGCTATCTGTATAAACATGGAAATATCTACACCATAATCTGTTAAAACATGGATATATCTACACTGACATCTGTATAAACATGGAAATATCTACACCTCCATCTGTATAAACATGGAAATATCTACAATGCCATCTGTATAAACATGGAAATATCTACACTGCCATCTGTATGAACATGGAAATATCTACACCGCTATCTCTATAAACATGGAAATACCTACACCGCCTTCTGTATAAACATGGAAATATCTACACCGCTATCCATAGAAACATGGAAATAACTTCACTGCTATCTGTACAAACTTGGAAATATCTACACCGCCATCTGTATAAACATGGAAATAAGTCCACCGCTATCTGTATAAACATGGAAATATCAAAACAGATATCTGTATAAATATGGAGATATCTACACTGCTATCTCTATGAACATGGAAATGCCTACACCAATATCTCTATAAACATGGAAATATCTACATGGCTATCTCTATAAACATGGAAATATCTTCACCTATATGTCTATAAACGTGGAAATGTCTACACCTCTATCTGTATGAACATGGAAATATCTACACCGGCGTCTGTAAACACATGGAAATATCTACACCGCTATCTGTATAAACATGGAAATATCTACACCGCTATCTTTATAAACATGGAAATATCTACACCGCTATCTGTATAAACATGGAAATATCTACAACACTAGCTGTTGTAACATGGAAATATCTACACCGCTATCTGTGTAAACATGGAAATGTGTACACCGCTATCTCTGTAACGATGGAAATGTCTACACCACTATCTGTATAAACATGGAAATATCTACACAGTCATCTGTATAAACATGGAAATATCTACACCTCCATCAGTATAAACATAGAAATATGTATAAACATGGAAATATCTACACAGCCATCTCTATAAACATGGAAATATCTACACACTCATCTGTATAAACATGGAAATATCTACACAGTCATCTGTATAAACATGGAAATAACTACACCTCCATCGGTATAAACATGCATATATGTACACTGCCATCTATATACACATGGAAATATCTACACTGCCTTCTGCACAAACATGGAAATATCTACACCGCTATCTCTATAAACATGGAAATACCTACACCGATATCTGTGTAAATATGGAAATATCTACACCGCTGTCTGTATAAACATGGAAATATCTACAATGCCATCTGTATAAACATGGAAATATCTACACTGCCATCTGTATGAAGATGGAAATATCTACACCGCTTTCTATATAAACATTTAAATAGACACAGCGCTATCTGTGTAAACATGGAAATATCTTCACCGCTATCTATATAAACATTTAAATACACACAGCGCTATCTGTATAAACATGGAAATATCTACACCGCCATCTGTAAAAACATGGAAATATCTACACAGTCATCTGTATAAACATGGATATATCTACATCTCCATCTGTATAAACATGGAAATATCTCCAATGCCGTCTGTATAAACATGGAAATATCTACACTGCCATCTGTATAAACATGGAAATATCTACAGAGCTATCTATATAAACAAGGAAATACCTACACCGCAATCTGTATATACATGGAAATACCTACACCGTTATCTGTCTATACATGGAATACCTACACCGCTATCTGTATAAATATGGAAATATCTACACCGCTATCTCTATAAATATGGATATATCTACACCGCTATCTCTATAAACATGGAAATGTCTACACAGCTATCTGTATAAACATGGAAATATCTACATGGCTAAGTATATAAACATGGAAATATCTACACCGCCATCTCTATAAACATGGAAATACCTAGGCAGTCATCTGTATAAACATTGAAATATCTACACCGCTATCTCTATAAACATGGAAATACCTACACCACAATTTGTATAAACATGGAAATATCTACACCACTATCTGTAAAAACATGGAAATATATTCACTGCCATCTGTATAAACATGGAAATAGCCCCACCACTATCTGTGTAATCATGGAAATATCTACTCCAACATCTGAATAAACATGGAAACATCTACACAGCTATCTGTACATATATGGAAATAACTACACCGCTATCTGTATAAATATGGAAACATCTACAGCGCTATCTCTATAAACATGGAAATTTCTACACCGCTATCTGTATAAACATGGAGATATCTACACGGTTATCTATGTAAACATGGAAATATCTAAAGTGCCTTCTGTATAAACATGGTAACAACTACAGAGTCATCTGTATAAACATGGTAATAACTACACCAACGTCTGTATAAACATGGAAATATCTACACTGCCATCTGTATAAACATGGAAATATCTACAAAGCCATCTATATAAAAATGGAAATATCCACACCGCTTTCTGTATGAACATGGATATAGCCACACCGAAATCTGTATAAACATGGAAATATCTACACCGCCATATGTAAAAACATGGAAATATCTTAACGGTCATCTGTATAAACATGGAAATATCCAAACTGCCATCTGTATACACATGAAAATGTACACAGCACTATCTGTATAAACCTGGGAAAATATACATCGCTATCTGTATAAACATGGAAATATCTCCACAGCTATCTGTATGAACATGGAAATATGTACACCGCCATCTGTATAAACATGGAAATATCTTCACCGCTATCAGTATAAATATGGAACTATCTACAATGCCATCTCTATAAACATGGAAATATCTACACCGCCATCTGTATAAACATGGAAATATATACACCACCATCTCTATAAATATAGAAATATCTATACAACTCCCTATATAAACATATCTATACCGCTATCTGTATATACATGGAAATATCTACACTGCTGTCTGTATAAACATGGAAATACCTACACCGCTATGTGTATAAACATGGAATTATCTACACCGCTATCTCTATAAACATAGAAATATCTAAAACCACATCTGTATAAACATGGAAATATCTACACCGCTATCTCTATAAACATGGAAATGTTTATACCGCTATCCATATAAACAGGGAAATATCTACATGGCTATCTCTATATACATGGAAATATCTGTACCGCCATCTGTATAAACATGGAAATACCTACACAGTCATCTGTATAAATATGGAAATATCTACACCGCTACCTGTATAAACATGGAAATATCTACACCACCATCTGAACAAACATGGAAATACCTACACCGCCATCTCTATAAACATGGAAATATCTACACCGCTATCTCTATAAACAAAGAAATATCTTCGCCGCCATCTCTATAAACATGGAAATATCTACACCGCCATCTGCATAAACATGGTAATATCTACACCGCGATATGCATAAACATGCAAATATGTACACCACCATCTGTATAAATAGGGAAATATCTACACCGCCATCTTTATACACATGGAAATATCTACACCACTATCTGTGTAAACATGGAGATATCTACACCGCTATCTCTACATACATGGAAATATCTACACCGCCATCAGTATAAACATGGAAATACCTTCACCGATAATTGTGTGAATATGGAAATATCTAAACCACTATCGCTATAAACCTGGAAATAACTACACCGCTATCTGTATAAACATGGAAATATCTACACCGCTATTTCTACAAACATGGAAATATCTACACCGCAGTCTGTATAAACATGGAAATGTCTACACACTCATCTGTATAAGCATGGAAATATCTACACCACCATCTCTATAAACAAGGAAATATCTACACTCTCATCTGTATACACATGGAAATATCTACACAGCTATCCATATAAACATGGGAATATCTACATCACTATCTGTATAAACATGGATATATCTCCACCGCTATCTGTATAAACATGGAAATATCTACACCGCTATCTTTATAAATTTGGAAATATCTACACCGGTACCTCTATAAACATGGAAATGACTATATCGCTATCTCTATAAACATGGAAATACCTACACCGCTATCTGTATAAACATGGAAATATCTACACCGTTATCTGTAAAAACATTTAAATATCTACACCGCTATCTGCATAAACTTGGAAATATCTACACCGCAATCTGTGTAAACATGGAAATATGTACACCGCCATCTGTATAAACTTGGAAATATCTACACCGATATCTGTATAAACATGGAAATATCTTCACCGCTATCTTTATACACATGCAAATATCTACACCGCTACCTGTAAACATGGAACTATCTACACAACTATCTGTGTAAACATGGAAATATGTACATCGCTATCGGTATAAAGATGGAAATATCTACACCGCAATCTGAGGAAAGACGGAAATATCTACACAGCTATCTGTGTAAACATGAAAATATCTACACCGTGAGCTGTATAAACATGGAAATACCAAGACCGCTATCTGTAAAGATGGAAATATCTACACCGCCATCTGTATAAACATGGAAATATCTATACTGCCATCTGTAGAAAGATGGAAATATCTACACCGCTATCTCTATAAACATGAAAATATCTACACTGACATCTCCATAAAAATGGAAGTATCTACTCCGCCATGTGTATAAACACGGAAATATCTACACCACCATCTGTGTAAACATGGAAATATCTACACCGCTATCTGTGTAAACATGGAAATATCTACACCGCCATCTGCATATCCATGGAAATATCTACGCCGCCATCTGTATAAACATGGAAATATCTACACGGCCATCTGTGTATAGATGGAAATATCAACACCACCATCTGTACAAACATGGAAATATCTACACCGCTATCTCTATAAACATGGAAATATTTGCACTGCCATCTGTAAAAACATGGAAATAGCTATACAGTCATCTGTATAAACATGGAAATATCTACAATGCCGTCTGTATACACGTGGAAATATCTACACAGCCATCTGTATAAACATGTAAATATATACACTGCTATCTCAATAAACATGGAAATATCTACAAAGCCATCTCTATAAACATGAAAATATCTACACTGCCATCTCCATAAACATGGAGCTAACTACTCCGCCATCTGTATAAACATGGAAACATCTACACCGCCATCTGTGTGAATAAGGAAATATCTACAATGCCATCTGTATAAAGGTATAAATATCTGCACCGCGAGCTGTATAAACATGGAAATATCTACATCGCTATCTGTATAAACGTGGAAATACAAACACCGCTATCGGTATAAACATGGAAATATCTACAACGCCATCTATGTAAACACGGAAACATCTACACCGCTATGTCTGTAAACATGGAAATAACCACACCGCTATCTCTATAAACATGGAAATATCCACACCGCCATCTGCATATCCATGGAAATATCTACAACGCCATGTGTATAAAGATGGAAATATCTACACGGCAATCTGTGTACAGATGGAAATACCTCCACTGCAGTCTGTATAAACATGGAAATAGCTACACCGGTATCTGTATAAACATCGAAATATCTACACCATGATCTGTATAAACATGGAAATATCTACACCACCTTTTGTATAAAGATGGAAATATCTACACCACGATCTGTATAAACTTGGAAATATCTACACCACCTTTTGTATAAAGATGGAAATATCTACAACATTATCAGTATAAACACGGAAATATCTACAAAGTGATGTGTATAAACATGGAAATATGTACAGCACTCTCTGAATAAAGACGGAAATACCTACACCGCTATCTGTAAAAACATGGAAATATCTACACCACTATCTTTATAAATATGGAAATATTTACACCGCTATCTCTATAAACATGGAAATATCTACACCGCTATCTCTATAAACATGGAAATATCTACACCGCCATGTGTATTAACATGGAAATACCTACACAGTCAACTGTATAAACCTGGAAATATCTACACTGTCATCTATTTAAACATGGAAATATCTACAGAGAACTCTGAATAAACATGGAAATATCGGCACAGCCATCTGAATAAACATGGAAATATCTACACCGCTATCTCTATAAACATGGAAATAACTACACCGCCATCTGTTTAAACATGGAAATATCTACACAGCCATCTCCATAAACATGGAAATATCTACATCGCTATCTGTATAAACATGGAAATAGCCACACCGCTGTCTGTATAAACATGGGAATATCTACAACGGCATCTGTATAAACTTGGAAATATCTACACCCTTATGTGTCTACATATGGAAATATCTACACCGCCTTCTCTATGAACATGGAAATGCCTACACCGCTATCTGTATAAACATGGAAATATCTACATTGCTATCTGTATATACATGGAAATATCTACAACGCCATCTGTATGAACTTGGAAATCCCTACACTGCCATCTGTATAAACATGGAAATATCTCCACCACTATCTGTATAAACATGGAAATATCTCCACCGCTATCTGTATAAACCTCGAAATATCTAAACCGCCATCTGTAAAAACATGGAAATATCTACATAGTCATCTGTATAAACATGTAAGTATCTACACTTCCAACTGTATAAACATGGAAATATCTGCTGTACCATCTGTATACACATAGAAATATCTACACAGACAACTGTATAAACCTAGAAATATCTACACCGCTGTCTCTACGATCATGGAAATACACCGCCATCACTATAAAAATGAAAATACCTGCACCGCCATCTCCATAAACATGGAACTATCTACAGTGACATCTGTATAAACATGGAAATATCTACACCGCTATCTGTAAACATAGAAATACCAACACCGCTATCTGTATAAAGAAAGAAATATCAACATTGCTATCTCTGTAAGCATGGAAATATCTACACCGCAATCTGTATAAACATGGAAATAGCTACACCGCAATCTGTAGGAACATGTAAATATCTACACCGCTATCTGTATAAACATGGAAATATCTAAACTACTATCTCTATAAACATAGAAATATCTTCGATGCTGTCGGTGTAAACATGAAAATATCTACAGAGTTATCTGTATAAACATGGAAATATCTACAACACTATCTTTGCAAAGATGGAAATATCTACACCGCTATCTGTGTAAACATGGAAATATCTACACCGCTATCTGTATAAACATGGAAATATCTACACCGCCATCTGTATAAACTTGGAAATATCTACAATGAAATCTATAGAAATATGGTAATATCTACACGGCGATCTGTATAAACATGGAAATATCCACATAGCTATCTCAATAAACATGGGAATATCTACACTGCTATCTGTGTAAACATGGAAATATCTACACCGCCATCTGTATAAACATGGAAATATCTACACGGCCATCTGTATAAACCTGGAAATATCTACACCGCCATCTCTATAAACATGTTAATATCTACACCGTGATCTAAATAAACATGGAACTATCTACACTGCAATCTGTATAAACATGGAAATATCTACACCACAATCTGTATGAACATGGAAATATCTACACCGCTATCTGTATAAACATGGAAATATCTACACCGCTATCTCTGTAAACATGGAAATATCTACACCATGATCTGTATAAACATGGAAGTATCTACAATGCTAACTGTATACACATGGAAATATCTACACCGCTATCTGTATAAACATGGAAATATCTACACCACCATCTGTTTAAACATGGAAATATCTACATCGCCATCTGTATAAACATGGAAATATCTGCTCTGCTATCTGTATAAATATGGAAATATCTAAATAGCTATCTCTATAAACATGGAAATATCTACACCGCTATCTGCATAAACATGGAAATATCTACACTGTCATCTGTATAAACGTGGAAATATCTACACCACCATCTGTATAAACATGGAAATATGTACACTGCCATCTGTATACACATGGAAATATCTATAAAGCCATCTGTATAAACATGGAAATATCTCCACCAGTAACTCTAAAAACATGGAAATACCTACACCGCTATCTTGAGAAACATGGAAATATCTACACAGCTATCTGTCTAAACATGGAAATATCTTCACCACTATCTGTGTAAAGATGGAAATATCTACACCGCTATCTGTATAAACATGCAAATATCTACACCGCTATCTGCATAAACTTGGAAATATCTACACCGCTATCTGTATAAACATGGAATTATTTACACCGCCATCTGTTTAAACATGGAAATATCTACACCGCAATCGGTATAAACATGGAAATATCTCCCCCGCTCTCTGTATAAACATAGAAATATCTACATGGCTATCTGTGTAAACACGGATATATCTACACAGCTATCTGTATAATCATGGAAATACATTCACCGCTATCTGTATAAACATGGAAATACCTACTCAGCTATCTGTATAAACATGGAAATACCTTCACCGCTGTCTCTATAAACATGGAAATATCTACACCGCTATCTCTATAAAGATGGAAATATCTTCACATCTACCTGTATAGACATGGAAATATCTACAATGCTATCTGTGTAAACATGGAAATATCTACACAGCTATCTGTGTAAACATGGAAATATCTTCACAGCTCTCTGTGTAAACCTGGAAACATCTACAATGCTATCTGTGTAAAAATGGAAATATCTACAACGCAATATGTGCAAAGATGGGAATATCTACACAGGTATCTCCGTAAACTTGGAAATATCTACACCACTATCTGTATAAACATGGAAATATCTACATCACCATCTGTATAATCATGGAATATCTACACTGCTATCTGTAAACATGGAAGTATCTACACCGCTATCTCTATAAACATGGAAATATCTACGCCACTATCCCTATAAACATGGAAATATCTCCACCGATATCTCTATGAACTTGGAAATATCTACACCGCTATCTGTATACACATGGAAATATCTACACAGCCATCTGTATAAACATGGAAATGCCTACAACACTATCTCTAAAAACATGGAAATACATACATCACTATCTTTATAATCTTGGAAATATCTACACTGCCATCTGCATGAACATGAAAATATCTACATTGCCATCTCCATAAATATGGAACTATCTACTCTGCCATCTGTATAAACATGGAAATATCTACACCGCCATCTGAGTAAACATGGAAATATCTACACTGCCATCTGTATAAAGATGTAAATATCTGCAGCGTGAACTGTATAAACATGGAAATATCTACACTGCTATCTGTATAAACATGGAAATACCAACACCGCTATCTGTATAAACATGGAAATATCTACACCGACATCTCTATAAACATGGAAATATCTACACTGCCGTCTGCATAAACATGGAAATATCTACACTGTCATCTGTATAAACATGGAAATATCTACACCACCATCTCTATAAACATGGAACTATCTTCGCTGCCACCTTTATAAACATGGAAATATCTACACAGCCATGTGTATAAACATGGAAATATATGTACTGCCATCTCTAAACACAAGGAAATATCTACACAATGATCTGTATAAACATGGAAATACGTACACCGCTATCTGTATAATCTTCGAAATAACTGCGCCGCTATCTGTATAAACATGGAAATATCTAAAACACTATCTCTATAAACATGGAAATATCTACCCTGCCATCTGTAGAAAGACGGAAATCTCTACAGCGCGATCTGTATAAACATGGAAATATCTACACCACTCCCGGTATAAACATGCAAATATCTACACCAATATCTGTATAAACATAGAAATATCTACACCGCTATCTCTATAAACATGGAAATATCTACACCGCTATGTGTATAAACATGGAAAATTCACACCACTATCACTATAAACATGGAAAAATCTACACTGCCATCCGTAAAAACATGGAAGTATCTACACAGTCATTTGTATAAACATGGAAATATCTATACCACCATCTTAATAAACATGGAAATATCTACAATGACATCTGTATACACATGGAAATATCTCCACAGCCATCTATAGAAACATGGAAATATCTACACCGCTATCTGTATAAACGTGGAAATATCGACATTGCTATGTGTACAAATATGGAAAGATCTACACCGCTATTTCTATAAACAAGGAAATGTCTACACCGCTATCTGTATAAACATGGAAATATCTAAACCGCTATCTCTATAAACATGGAAATATCTACAACGCTATCTGTGTAAACATGGAAATATCTACACAGCTATCTGTCTAAACATGGGAATATCTACACCACTATCTGTGTAAAGATGGAAATATCTACACCGCAATCTGTGCAAAGATGGAAATATCTACACCGCTATCTGTGTAATCATGGAAACATCTACACTGCTATCTGTATAAACATGGAAATATCTACCCAGCCATCTGTATAAACATGGAAATATCTACAATGCCATCTGTAGAAAGATGGAAATATCTACACTGCGATCTGAATAAACATGGAAATATCTACATCGCTATCTCTATAAATATGGGAATATCTACACCGCTTTCTGTCTAAAGATGGAAATACCTACACTGCAATCTGTGCAAAGATGGAAATATCTACACCGCTGTCTGTGTAAACATGGAAATATCTATACCGCTATCTGTATAAACTTGGAAATATCTACACCACCATCTCCATAAACATGGAAATAACTACACCGCCATCTTTATAAACATGGAAATATCTACAATGCTATCTGTATAAATATGGAAATATCTAAAGAGCTATCTCTATAAACATGGAAATATCTACACCGCTATCTGTATAAACATGGAAATATCTACACCGCTATCTGTATAAACATGGAAATACCTACACTGAAATCTGTATAAACATGGAAATATCTACACTGTCATCTGTATAAACATGGAAATATCTACATCACCATCTCTATAAACATGGAAATGTCTACACTGCCATCTGTATACACATGGAAATATCTACAGAGCAATCTGCATGAACATGGACATAGCTACACCACTATCTCTAAAAACATGGAAATACCTACACCGCTATCTGTATAAACATGGAAATATCTGCACAGCAATCTCTATAAACATGGAAATATCTACTCCGTCATCCCTATAAACATGAAAATAGCTACAATGCCATCTCCATAAACATGGAACTATCTACACCGCCATCTGTATAAACATGGAAGTATCTATACCGCTATCTGTATACACATGGAAATAACTACACAGCCATCTCTATAAACATGGAAATATATACAAAGCTATCTGTGTAAACATGGAAATATCCACACTGCTATCTCTATAAACATGGAAATATCTACACCACTATCTGCATCAACTTGGAAATATTTTCACCGCTATCTGTATAAACATGGAAATATCTACACCGCCATCTATATAAACATGGAAATATCTCCACCGCTATCTGTATAAACATGGAAATATCTACACCACTATCTGATTCAACTTGGAAATATCTACACCGCTATCTGTATAAACATGGGAATATCCACACTGCTATCTCTATAAACATGGAAATATCTACACCACTATCTGCATCAACTTGGAAATATCTACACCGCTATCTGTATAAACATGGAAATATCTACAACGCTATCTGTGTAAACATGGAAATATCCACACTGCTATCTCTATAAACATGGAAATATCTACACCACTATCTGCATCAACTTGGAAATATCTACACCGCTATCTCTATAAACATGGAAATATCTATACCACTATTTTTATAAACATGGAAATATCTACAACGCTATCTGTATATACACGGAAATATCTACTACGCTATCTGAGTAAACATGGAAATATCTACACAGCTATCTGTGTAAACATGGAAATATCTACACAGCTATCTGTGTAAACATGGAAATATCTACACAGCTATCTCTGTAAACATGGAAATATCTACACAGCTATCTGTGTAAACATGGAAATATCTACACCGCTATCTGTGTAAAAATGGAAATATCTACACCGCAATCTGTGCAAAGATGGAAATATCTACACCGCTATCTCTATAAACATGGAAATATCTACAACGCTATCTCTATAAACATGGAAATATCTACAACGCTATCTCTATAAACATGGAAATATCTACACCACTATCTGTGTAAAGATGGAAATATCTACAACGCTATCTGTATAAACATGGCAATATCTACACTGCTATCTGCATAAACTTGGAAATATCTACACCGCTATCTGTATAAACATGGAATTATTTACACCGCCATCTGTTTAAACATGGAAATATCTACACCGCTATCGGTATAAACATGGAAATATCTCCCCCGCTATCTGTATAAACATAGAAATATCTACATGGCTATCTGTATAAACATGGGGATATCTACACAGCTATCTGTATAATCATGGAAATACCTTCACCGCTATCTGTATAAACATGGAAATATCTCCATCGCTATCTCTATAAACATGGAAATATCTACACCACTATCTTTATAAACATGGAAATATCTACACATCTACCTGTATAGACATGGAAATATCTACAATGCTATCTGTGTAAACATGGAAATATCTACACAGCTATCTGTGTAAACATGGAAATATCTTCACAGCTCTCTGTGTAAACCTGGAAATATCTACAACGCTATCTGTGTAAAAATGGAAATATCTACAATGCAATCTGTGCAAAGATGGGAATATCTACACAGCTATCTCCGTAAACTTGGAAATATCTACACCACTATCTGTATAAACACGGAAATATCTACATCACCATCTGTATAAACATGGAAATATCTACACTGCTATCTGTATAAACTTGGAAATATCTACACCGCTATCTCTATAAACATGGAAATATCTACACCGCTATCTCTATAAACATGGAAATATCTCCACTGATATCTCTATGAACTTGGAAATATCTACACCGCCATCTGTATAAACATGGAAATGCCTACAACACTATCTCTAAAAACATGGAAATACATACATCACTATCTTTATAAACATGGAAATATCTACACCGCCATCTGCATGAACATGAAAATATCTACATTGCCATCTCCATAAACATGGAACTATCTACTCTGCCATCTGTATAAACATGGAAATATCTACACCGCCATCTGTGTAAACATGGAAATATCTACACTGCCATCTGTATAAAGATGTAAATATCTACACCGTGAACTGTATAAACATGGAAATATCTACACTGCTATCTGTATAAACATGGAAATACCAACACCGCTATCTGTATAAACATGGAAATATCTACTCCGACATCTCTATAAACATGGAAATATCTACATTGCCATCTGTATAAACATGGAAATATCTAACTGTCATCTGTATAAACATGGAAATATCTACACCACCATCTCTATAAACATGGAAATATCTACACTGCTACCTGTATAAACATGGAAATATCTACACAGCCATGTGTATAAACATGGAAATATCTGTACTGCCATCTCTAAAAACATGGAAATATCTACACAATGATCTGTATAAACATTTAAATACCTACACCGCTATCTGTATAATCTTCGAAATAACTGCGCCCCTATCTGTATAAACATGGAAATACCTAAACCACTATCTCTATAAACATGGAAATATCTACACTGCCATGTGTAGAAAGACGGAAATCTCTACACCGCGATCTGTATAAACATGGAAATATCTACACGGCCTTCTGTGTATAGATGGAAATATCAACACCGCCATCTGTACAAACATGGAAATATCTACACCGCTATCTCTATAAACATGGAAATATCTGCACTGCCATCTGTAAAAACATGGAAGTACCTATACAGTCATCTGTATAAACATGGAAATATCTACAATGCCATCTGTATACACATGGAAATATCTACACAGCCATCTGTATAAACATGTGAATATCTACACTGCTATCTCTATAAACATGGAAATGTCTACACCGCCTTCTCTATAAACATGAAAATATCTACACTGCCATCTCCATAACTTGGAACTAACTACTCCGCCATCTGTATAAACATGGAAACATCTACACCGCCATCTGTGTGAATAAGGAAATATCTACAATGCCATCTGTATAAAGATATAAATATCTCCACCGCGAGCTGTATAAACATGGAAATATCTACACCGCTATCTATATAAACGTGGAAATACCAACACCGCTATCGGTGTAAACATGGAAATATCTACAACGCCATCTATATAAACATGGAAATATCTACACCGCTATGTCAATAAACGTGGTAATACCTACAGCGCCATCTCTATAAACATGGAAATATCTACACAGCTATCTCTATAAACATGGAAATATCTACACCGATATCTGTATAAACATGGAAATATCTACACCGCGGTCTGTATAAACATGGAAATATCTGCACCGCAATCTGTATAAACATGGAAATATCTACACCGCGGTCTGTATAAACATGGAAATATCTACACCGCTATCTGTACAAACATGGAAATATCTACACTGCTATCTCTATAAACATGGAAATATCTACACCGTGATCTGTATAAACATGGAAATATTTACACCGATATCTGTATAAACATGGAAATTTCTAAACCGCGATCTGTATAAACATGGAAATATCTTCACCACGATCTGTATAAACATGGAAATATCTACACCGCTATCTGTATAAACATGGTAATATCTACATCACCATCTATATAAACATGGAAATATCTACAGCGCTACCTGTATAAACATTGTAATATCTACACCACCATCTATATAAACATGGAAATGTCTACACCGCCACCTGTATAAATATGGAAATATCTACAATGCCATCTGTTTACACATGGAAATATCTACACCGCTATCTGTATAAACATGGAAATAACTACACCGCTATTTGTATAAACAAGGAAATATCTACACCGTGATATGTATAAACATGGAAATATCTTCACCGCCATCTCTATAAACATGGAAATATCTACACCCCTATCTGTATAAACATGGAAATATCCACACCGCTATCTCTATAAACATGGAAAAATCAACACCGCTATCTCTATGAACATGGAAATATCTACACCGCCATCTCTATAAACATGGAAATATCTAAACCAAGATCAGTATAAACATGGAAATATCTGCACCGCTATATGTATAAACATGGAAATATCTCCACTGCTATCTCTATAAACTTCGAAATATCTACACCGCCATCGGTTTAAACATGGAAATACTTACAAAGTTATCTGTATAAACATGGAAATGTCTACACCGCCATCTGTATAAATATGGAAATATCTACAATGCCATCTGTTTACACATGGAAATATCTACACCGCTATCTGTATAAACATGGAAATAACTACACCGCTATTTGTATAAACAAGGAAATATCTACACCGTGATATGTATAAACATGGAAATATCTTCACCGCCATCTCTATAAACATGGAAATATCTACACCCCTATCTGTATAAACATGGAAATATCCACACCGCTATCTCTATAAACATGGAAAAATCAACACCGCTATCTCTATGAACATGGAAATATCTACACCGCCATCTCTATAAACATGGAAATATCTAAACCAAGATCCGTATAAACATGGAAATATCTGCACCGCTATATGTATAAACATGGAAATATCTCCACTGCTATCTCTATAAACTTCGAAATATCTACACCGCCATCTGTTTAAACATGGAAATACTTACAAAGTTATCTGTATAAACATAGAAATATCTACACCGCCATCTGTATAAACATGGAAATATCTACACAGCCATGTGTATTTACATGGAAATATCTACACCGCTATCTATACAAACATGGAAATAACTACACCGCTATCTGTATAAACATGGAAATATTTACACCGCGGTCTGTATAAATATGGAAATATCTAGAC
The DNA here is from genome assembly GCF_028858775.2 of Pan troglodytes. Classification (NCBI taxonomy): domain Eukaryota; kingdom Metazoa; phylum Chordata; class Mammalia; order Primates; family Hominidae; genus Pan; species Pan troglodytes. The sequence continues at coordinate 7,982,250 of NC_072411.2, forward strand.
CGCTATCTGTATAAACATGGAAATATCTACACCGTGATCTGTATAAACATGGACATATTTACACCGTTATCTGTATAAACATGGAAATTTCTACACCGTTATCTGAATAAATATGGAAATATCTACACCGCTATCTCTATAAACATGGAAATATCTACACCGCCATCTGTATAAACATGGAAATAACTATGCAGTCATCTGTGTAAACATGGAAATATCTACACCACCATCTGTATAAACATGGAAATATCTACAATGCCATCTGTATACACATGGAAATACCTACAAGGCAATCTGTGTATAGATGGAAACATCAACACCGCCATCTGTGCAAACATGGAAATATCTACACTGCTATCTCTATGAACATGGAAATATCTACACTGCGGTCTGTATAATCATAGAAATATCTACACCGGTATCTGTATAAACATGGAAATATCTACACCACGATCTGTATAAACATGGAAATATATACACCGTTATCTGTATAAACATGGAAATATCTGCACTGCTATCTCTATAAACATGGAAATATCTACAAAGCCATTTGTATAAACATGGAAATACCTACACAGTCATGTGTAGGAACATGGAAATATCTACACTGCCATCTGTATAAACATGGAAATATCTAAAAAGCCCTCTGTATAAATATGGAAATATCTGCATAGGCATCTGTATAAACATGGAAATATCTGCAGCGCTATCTGTATAAACATGGAAATACCTACACCGCTGTCTCTATAAACATGGAAATATGTACACTGCTATGTGTATAAACATGGAAATATCTCCATTGCTGTCTGTATAAACATGGAAATATCTCCACCGTTATCTGTTTAAACATGGAAATATCTACAGCGCCATCTCTATAAACATTGAAATATCTACAATGCCATCTGTAAAAACATGGAAATATCTACACAGTCATCTGAATAAACATGGAAATATCTACACCACCATCTGTATAAACATGGAAATACCTACAATACCATCTGTATACACATGGAAATATCTACACAGACATCTGTATAAATATGGAAATATCTACACCGCAATGTGTATAAACATGGAAATATCTACACTGCCATCTGTAGAAACATGGAAATATCTACACCGCTATCTCTATAAATATGGAAATATCTACACCTCCATCTCTATGAAAAAGGAAATATCTACACCGCCATCTCTATACACATGGAAATATGTACACCACGATCAGTATAAACATGGAAATATCTACACCGATATCTGTATAAACATGGAAATATCTCCACTGCTATCTCTATAAACATCGAAATATCTACACCGCCATCTGTATAAACATGGAAATACTTACAAAGTTACCTGTATAAACATGGAAATATCTACACCGCCATCTGTATAAACATGGAAATATCTACAAAGCCATGTGTATATACATGGAAATATCTACAGCGCTATGTATATAAACATGGAAATATCTACACCTCTATCTGTACAAAAATGGAAATATCTACACCGCCATCTACATATCCATGGAAATATCTGCGCCGCCATCTGTATAAACATGGAAATATCTACACGGTCATCTGTGTAGATGGAAATATCAACACCGCCATCTGTACAAACATGGAAATATCTGCACCGCAATCTGTATAAACATGGAAATTTCTACACAGCCCTCTGTATAAATATGGAAATATCTGCATAGGCATCTGTGTAAGCATGGAAATATCTGCACCGCTATCTCTATAAACATGGAAATACCTACACCGCTGTCTCTATAAACATGGAAATATGTACACCGCTATGTGTATAAACATGGAAATATCTCCACTGCTCTCTGTATAAACATGGAAATATCTCCACCTTTATCTGTGTAAACATGGAAATATCTACAGCATCATCTCTATATACATTGAAATATCTACACTGCCATCTGTAAAAACATGGAAATATCTACACAGTCATCTGAATAAACATGGAAATATCTACACCACCATCTGTATAAACATGGAAATACCTACAATACCATCTGTATACCCATGGAAATATCTACACAGACATCTGTATAAATAAGGAAATATCTACACCGCCAGCTGTAGAAACTTGGAAATATCTACACTGACATCTGCAGAAAGATGGAAATATCTACACCGCTATCTCTATAAATATGGAAATATCTACACCGCCATCTCTAAAAACATGAAAATATCTACACTGCCATCTGCATAAAGAAGGAAGTATCTACTCCGCCATGTGTATAAACACAGAAACATCTACACCACCATCTGTGTAAACATGGAAATATCTACAGCGCTATCTGTATAAACATGGAAATATCTACACCGCTATGTCTATAAACATGGAAATACCTACACCGCTATCTCTATAAACATGGAAATATATACACCGCTAGCTGTATAAACATGGAAATATCTACACCGCTATCTGTATAAACATGGAAGTATCTACACCGCTATCTGTATAAACATGGAAATATCTACACCGCGATCAGTATAAACGTGGAAATATCTACACCGCGATCTGTATAAACATGGAAATATCTTCACCACTATCTGTATATACATGCAAATATCTACACGGCTATCTTTATAAACATGGTAATATCTACACCACCATGTATATAAACATGGAAATATGTACACCGCCTTCTATATAAAAATGGAAATATCTACAATGCCATCTGTAGAAAGATGGAAATATCTACACCGCAATCTGTGTAAACATGGAAATATCTACACCAATATCTGTAAAAATATGGAAATATCTACACAGCGATCTGTATAAACATGGAAATATCTACACCGCGATCTGTATAAACATGGAAATATCTACACCGCGATCTGTATAAACATGGAAATATCTACACCGCTATCTGTATAAACATGGAAATATCTACACAGCTATCTCTATAAACATGGAAATATCTACACCGCCATCTGTATAAACATGGAAATACGTACAAAGTCATCTGTATAATCATGGAAATATCTACACAGCCATCTGTATAAACATAGAAATATCTACACAGCCAACTGTATATACATGGAAATAGCTACACCACTATCTGTATAAACATGGAAATAACTACACCGCTATTTGTATAAACAAGCAAATATCTACACCGTGATCTGTATAAACATGGAAATATCTACACCGCTATCTCTATAAACATGGAAATATCTACACCGCCATCTGTAAAAACATGGATATACCTACACCGACATCGGTATAAACATGGAAATACCTATACAATCATCTGTGTAAACATGGAAATATTTACACCACCATCTGTATACACATGGAAATATCTACACAGACATCTGTATAAATATGGAAATATCTACAACGCCAGTTGTATAAACATGGAAATATCTACATTGCCATCTGTAGAAAGATGGGAATATCTACACCGCTATCTGTGTAAACATGGAAATATGTACACCGACATCTCTATAAACATGAAAATATGTACACCGCTATGTGTATAAACATGGAAATACCTCCATTGCTGTCTGTATAAACATGGAAATATCTCCACCGTTATCTATTTAAACATGGAAATATCTACAGCGCCATCTCTATATACATTGAAATATCTACACTGACATCTGTAAAAACATGGAAATATCTACACAGTCATCTGAATAAACATGGTAATATCTACACCACCATCTATATAAACATGGAAATATCTACAATAGCATCTGTATACACATGGAAATATCCACACAGACATCTGTATAAATATGGAAATATCTTCACCGCCATCTGTATAAACATGGAAATATCTACACTGCCATCTGTAGAAAGATGGAAATATCTACACCGCTATCTCTATAAATATGGAAATATCTACACCGCCATCTCTATAAACCTGAAAATATCTACATTGCCATCTCCATAAAGATGTAATATCTACTCTGTCATGTGTATATCCACGGAAATATCTACACCACTATCTGTGTAAACATGTAAATATCTACACCGCCATCTGTATAAACATGGAAATATCTACACCGCCATCTGCATGTCCATGGAAATATCTACACCGCCATCTGTATAAACATGGAAATATCTACACGGCCTTCTGTGTATAGATGGAAATATCAACACCGCCATCTGTACAAACATGGAAATATCTACACCGCTATCTCTATAAACATGGAAATATCTGCACTGCCATCTGTAAAAACATGGAAGTACCTATACAGTCATCTGTATAAACATGGAAATATCTACAATGCCATCTGTATACACATGGAAATATCTACACAGCCATCTGTATAAACATGTGAATATCTACACTGCTATCTCTATAAACATGGAAATGTCTACACCGCCTTCTCTATAAACATGAATATATCTACACTGCCATCTCCATAACTTGGAACTAACTACTCCGCCATCTGTATAAACATGGAAATATCTACACCGCCATCTGTGTGAATAAGGAAATATCTACAATGACATCTGTATAAAGATATAAATATCTCCACCGCGAGCTGTATAAACATGGAAATATCTACACCGCTATCTATATAAACGTGGAAATACCAACACCGCTATCGGTGTAAACATGGAAATATCTACAACGCCATCTATATAAACATGGAAATATCTACACCGCTATGTCAATAAACATGGTAATACCTACAGCGCTATCTCTATAAACATGGAAATATCTACACCGCTATCTCTATAAACATGGAAATATCTACACCGATATCTGTATAAACATGGAAATATCTACACCGCGGTCTGTATAAACATGGAAATATCTGCACCGCAATCTGTATAAACATGGAAATATCTACACCGCGGTCTGTATAAACATGGAAATATCTACACCGCTATCTGTATAAACATGGAAATATCTACACCGCTATCTCTATAAACATGGAAATATCTACACCGTGATCTGTATAAACATGGAAATATTTACACCGATATCTGTATAAACATGGAAATTTCTAAACCGCGATCTGTATAAACATGGAAATATCTTCACCACGATCTGTATAAACATGGAAATATCTACACCGCTATCTGTATAAACATGGTAATATCTACATCACCATCTATATAAACATGGAAATATCTACAGCGCTATCTGTATAAACATGGTAATATCTACACCACCATCTATATAAACATGGAAATGTCTTCACCGCCATCTGTATAAATATGGAAATATCTACAATGCCATCTGTTTACACATGGAAATATCTTCACCGCTATCTGTATAAACATGGAAATAACTACACCGCTATTTGTATAAACAAGGAAATATCTACACCGTGATATGTATAAACATGGAAATATCTTCACCGCCATCTCTATAAACATGGAAATATCTACACCCCTATCTGTATAAACATGGAAATATCCACACCGCTATCTCTATAAACATGGAAAAATCAACACCGCTATCTCTATGAACATGGAAATATCTACACCGCCATCTCTATAAACATGGAAATATCTAAACCAAGATCCGTATAAACATGGAAATATCTGCACCGCTATATGTATAAACATGGAAATATCTCCACTGCTATCTCTATAAACTACGAAATATCTACACCGCCATCTGTTTAAACATGGAAATACTTACAAAGTTATCTGTATAAACATGGAAATATCTACACCGCCATCTGTATAAACATGGAAATATCTACACAGCCATGTGTATTTACATGGAAATATCTACACCGCTATCTATATAAACATGGAAATAACTACACCGCTATCTGTATAAACATGGAAATATCTACCCGGTCTTCTGTGTATTGATGGAAATATCAACACCGCCATCTGTACAAACATGGAAATACCTGCATCGCTATCTGTATAAACATGGAAATATTTACACCGCGGTCTGTATAAATATGGAAATATCTAGACCGCTATCTGTATAAACATGGAAATATCTACACCGTGATCTGTATAAACATGGACATATTTACACCGTTATCTGTATAAACATGGAAATTTCTACACCGTTATCTGAATAAATATGGAAATATCTACACCGCTATCTCTATAAACATGGAAATATCTACACCGCCATCTGTATAAACATGGAAATAACTATGCAGTCATCTGTGTAAACATGGAAATATCTACACCACCATCTGTATAAACATGGAAATATCTACAATGCCATCTGTATACACATGGAAATACCTACAAGGCAATCTGTGTATAGATGGAAACATCAACACCGCCATCTGTGCAAACATGGAAATATCTACACTGCTATTTCTATGAACATGGAAATATCTACACTGCGGTCTGTATAATCATAGAAATATCTACACCGGTATCTGTATAAACATGGAAATATCTACACCACGATCTGTATAAACATGGAAATATATACACCGTTATCTGTATAAACATGGAAATATCTGCACTGCTATCTCTATAAACATGGAAATATCTACAAAGCCATTTGTATAAACATGGAAATACCTACACAGTCATGTGTAGGAACATGGAAATATCTACACTGCCATCTGTATAAACATGGAAATATCTAAAAAGCCCTCTGTATAAATATGGAAATATCTGCATAGGCATCTGTATAAACATGGAAATATCTGCAGCGCTATCTGTATAAACATGGAAATACCTACACCGCTGTCTCTATAAACATGGAAATATGTACACTGCTATGTGTATAAACATGGAAATATCTCCATTGCTGTCTGTATAAACATGGAAATATCTCCACCGTTATCTGTTTAAACATGGAAATATCTCCACTGCTAACTCTATAAACTTTGAATTATCTACACTGCCATCTGTATAAACATGGAAATACTTACAAAGTTACCTGTATAAACATGGAAATATCTACACCGCCATCTGTATAAACATGGAAATATCTACAAAGCCATGTGTATATACATGGAAATATCTACAGCGCTATGTATATAAACATGGAAATATCTATTCCTCTATCTGTACAAAAATGGAAATATCTGCACCGCCATCTACATATCCATGGAAATATCTGCGCCGCCATCTGTATAAACATGGAAATATCTACACGGTCATCTGTGTAGATGGAAATATCAACACCGCCATCTGTACAAACATGGAAATATCTGCACCGCAATCTGTATAAACATGGAAATATCTACACAGCCCTCTGTATAAATATGGAAATATCTGCATAGGCATCTGTGTAAACATGGAAATATCTGCACCGCTATCTCTATAAACATGGAAATACCTACACCGCTGTCTCTATAAACATGGAAATATGTACACCGCTATGTGTATAAACATGGAAATATCTCCACTGCTCTCTGTATAAACAAGGAAATATCTCCACCTTTATCTGTGTAAACATGGAAATATCTACAGCGTCATCTCTATATACATTGAAATATCTACACTGCCATCTGTAAAAACATGGAAATATCTACACAGTCATCTGAATAAACATGGAAATATCTACACCACCATCTGTATAAACATGGAAATACCTACAATACCATCTGTATACCCATGGAAATATCTACACAGACATCTGTATAAGTAAGGAAATATCTACACTGCCAGCTGTATAAACTTGGAAATATCTACACTGACATCTGCAGAAAGATGGAAATATCTACACCGCTATCTCTATAAATATGGAAATATCTACACCGCCATCTCTAAAAACATGAAAATATCTACACTGCCATCTGCATAAAGAAGGAAGTATCTACTCCGCCATGTGTATAAACACGGAAACATCTACACCACCATCTGTGTCAACATGGAAATATCTACAGCGCTATCTGTATAAACATGGAAATATCTACACCGCTATGTCTATAAACATGGAAACACCTACACCGCTATCTCTATAAACATGGAAATATCTACACCGCTATCTGTATAAACATGGAAATATCTACACCGCTATCTGTATAAACATGGAAGTATCTACACCGCTATCTGTATAAACATGGTAATATCTACACCACCATCTATATAAACATGGAAATATGTACACCGCCATCTATATAAACATGGAAATATCTGCAATGCCATCTGTAGAAAGATGGAAATATCTACACCGCAATCTGTGTAAACATGGAAATATCTACACCGATATCTGTAAAAACATGCAAATATCTACACCGCGATCTGTATAAACATGGAAATATCTACACCGCGATCTGTATAAACATGGAAATATCTACACCGCGATCTGTATAAACATGGAAATATCTACACCGCTATCTGTATAAACACGGAAATATCTACACCACCATCTATGTAAACATGGAAATATGTACACCGCCTTCTATATAAACATGGAAATATCTACACAGCCATCTGTATAAACATAGAAATATCTACACAGCCAACTGTATATACATGGAAATATCTACACCACTATCTGTATAAACATGGAAATAACTACACCGCTATTTGTATAAACAAGCAAATATCTACACCGTGATCTGTATAAACATGGAAATATCTACACCGCTATCTCTATAAACATGGAAATATCTACACCGCCATCTGTAAAAACATGGATATACCTACACCGCCATCGGTATAAACATGGAAATACCTATACAATCATCTGTGTAAGCATGGAAATATTTACACCACCATCTGTATACACATGGAAATATCTACACAGACATCTGTATAAATATGGAAATATCTACAACGCCAGTTGTATAAACATGGAAATATCTACATTGCCATCTGTAGAAAGATGGAAATATCTACACCACTATCTGTGTAAACATGGAAATATGTACACCGACATCTCTATAAACATGAAAATATGTACACCGCTATGTGTATAAACATGGAAATACCTCCATTGGTGTCTGTATAAACATGGAAATATCTCCACCGTTATCTATTTAAACATGGAAATATCTACAGCGCCATCTCTATATACATTGAAATATCTACACTGACATCTGTAAAAACATGGAAATATCTACACAGTCATCTGAATAAACATGGTAATATCTACACCACCATCTATATAAACATGGAAGTATCTACAATAGCATCTGTATACACATGGAAATATCCACACAGACATCTGTATAAATATGGAAATATCTTCACCGCCAACTGTATAAACATGGAAATATCTACACTGCCATCTGTAGAAAGATGGAAATATCTACACCGCTATCTCTATAAATATGGAAATATCTACACCGCCATCTCTATAAACCTGAAAATATCTACACTGCCATCTCCATAAAGATGTAATATCTACTCTGTCATGTGTATATCCACGGAAATATCTACACCACTATCTGTGTAAACATGTAAATATCTACACCGTTATCTGTATAAACATGGAAATATCTACACCGCCATCTGCATGTCCATGGAAATATCTACACCGCCATCTGTATAAACATGGAAATATCTACACGGCCTTCTGTGTATAGATGGAAATATCAACACCGCCATCTGTACAAACATGGAAATATCTACACCGCTATCTCTATAAACATGGAAATATCTGCACTGCCATCTGTAAAAACATGGAAGTACCTATACAGTCATCTGTATAAACATGGAAATATCTACAATGCCATCTGTATACACATGGAAATATCTACACAGCCATCTGTATAAACATGTGAATATCTACACTGCTATCTCTATAAACATGGAAATGTCTACACCGCCTTCTCTATAAACATGAAAATATCTACACTGACATCTCCATAACTTGGAACTAACTTCTCCGCCATCTGTATAAACATGGAAACATCTACACCGCCATCTGTGTGAATAAGGAAATATCTACAATGCCATCTGTATAAAGATATAAATATCTGCACCCCGAGATGTATAAACATGGAAATATCTACACCGCTATCTATATAAACGTGGAAATACCAACACCGCTATCGGTGTAAACATGGAAATATCTACAACGCCATCTATATAAACATGGAAATATCTACACCGCTATCTCTATAAACATGGAAATACCTACACCGATATCTGTATAAACATGGAAATATCTACAACGCGGTCTGTATAAACATGGAAATATCTGCACCGCTATCTGTATAAACATGGAAATATCTACACCGCGGTCTGTATAAACATGGAAATATCTACACCGCTATCTGTATAAACATGGAAATATCTACACCGCAATCTCTATAAACATGGAAATATCTACACCGTGATCTGCATAAACATGGAAATATTTACACCGATATCTGTATAAACATGGAAATTTCTAAACCGCGATCTGTATAAACATGGAAATATCTTCACCACGATCTGTATAAACATGGAAATATCTACACCGCGATCTGTATAAACATGGTAATATCTACACCACCATCTATATAAACATGGAAATATCTACACCGCTATCTGTATAAACATGGTAACATCTACACCGCCATCTATATAAACATGGAAATGTCTACACCGCCATCTGTATAAATATGGAAATATCTACAATGCCATATGTTTACACATGGAAATATCTACACCGCTATCTGTATAAACATGGAAATAACTACACCGCTATTTGTATAAACAAGGAAATATCTACACTGTGATATGTATAAACATGGAAATACCTTCACCGCCATCTCTATAAACATGGAAATATCTACACCCCTATCTGTATAAACATGGAAATATCCACACCGCTATCTCTATAAACATGGAAAAATCAACACCGCTATCTCTATGAACATGGAAATATCTACACCGCCATCTCTATAAACATGGAAATATCTAAACCAAGATCAGTATAAACATGGAAATATCTGCACCGCTATATGTATAAACATGGAAATATCTCCACTGCTATCTCTATAAACTTCGAAATATCTACACCGCCATCTGTTTAAACATGGAAATACTTACAAAGTTATCTGTATAAACATGGAAATATCTACACCGCCATCTGTATAAACATGGAAATATCTACACAGCCATGAGAATATACATGGAAATATCTACACCGCTATCTATATAAACATGGAAATAACTACACCGCTATCTGTATAAACATGGAAATATCTACCCGGTCTTCTGTGTATTGATGGAAATATCAACACCGCCATCTGTACAAACATGGAAATACCTGCATCGCTATCTGTATAAAGATGGAAATATTTACACCGCAGTCTGTATAAATATGGAAATATCTAGACCGCTATCTGTATAAACATGGAAATATCTACACCGTGATCTGTATAAACATGGAAATATTTACACCGCTATCTGTATAAACATGGAAATTTCTACACCGTTATCTGAATAAATATGGAAATATCTACACCGCTATCTCTATAAACATGGAAATATCTACACCGCCATCTGTATAAACATGGAAATAACTATACAGTCATCTGTGTAAACATGGAAATATCTACACCACCATCTGTATAAACATGGAAATATCTACAATGCCATCTGTATACACATGGAAATACCTACAAGGCAATCTGTGTATAGATGGAAACATCAACACCGCCATCTGTGCAAACATGGAAATATCTACACTGCTATCTCTATGAACATGGAAATATCTACACTGCGGTCTGTATAAGCATAGAAATATCTACACCGGTATCTGTATAAACATGGAAATATCTACACCACGATCTGTATAAACATGGAAATATATACACCGTTATCTGCATAAACATGGAAATATCTGCACTGCTATCTCTATAAACATGGAAATATCTACAAAGCTATTTGTATAAACATGGAAATACCTACACAGTCATGTGTAGGAACATGGAAATATCTACACTGCCATCTGTATAAACATGGAAATATCTAAAAAGCCCTCTGTATAAATATGGAAATATCTGCATAGGCATCTGTATAAACATGGAAATATCTGCACCGCTATCTGTATAAACATGGAAATACATACACCGCTGTCTCTATAAACATGGAAATATGTACACTGCTATGTGTATAAACATGGAAATATCTCCATTGATGTCTGTATAATCATGGAAATATCTCCATCGTTATCTGTTTAAACATGGAATTATCTACAGCGCCATCTCTATAAACATTGAAATATCTACAATGCCATCTGTAAAAACATGGAAATATCTACACAGTCATCTGAATAAACATGAAAATATCTACACCACCATCTGTATAAACATGGAAATACCTACAATACCATCTGTATACACATGGAAATATCTACACAGACATCTGTATAAATATGGAAATATCTACACCGCCATCTGTATAAACATGGAAATATCTACACTGCCATCTGTAGAAACATGGATATATCTACACCGCTATCTCTATAAATATGGAAATATCTACACCGCCATCTCTATGAAAAAGGAAATATCTAAACCGCCATATCTATACACATGGAGATATGTACACCACGATCAGTATAAACATGGAAACATCTACACCGATATTTGTATAAACATGGAAATATCTCCACTGCTATCTCTATAAACATCGAAATATCTACACCGCCATCTGTATAAACATGGAAATACTTACAAAGTTACCTGTATAAACATGGAAATATCTACACCGCCATCTGTATAAACATGGAAATATCTACAAAGCCATGTGTATATACATGGAAATATCTACAGCGCTATCTATATAAACATGGAAATATCTACACCTCTATCTGTACAAAAATGGAAATATATACACCGCCACCTACATATCCATGGAAATATCTGCGCCGCCATCTGTATAAACATGGAAATATCTACACGGTCATCTGTGTAGACGGAAATATCAACACCGCCATCTGTACAAACATGGAAATATCTGCACCGCAATCTGTATAAACATGGAAATATCTACACAGCCCTCTGTATAAATATGGAAATATCTGCATAGGCATCTGTGTAAACATGGAAATATCTGCACCGCTATCTGTATAAACATGGAAATACCTACACCGCTGTCTCTATAAACATGGAAATATGTACACCGCTATGTGTATAAACATGGAAATATCTCCACTGCTCTCTGTATAAACATGGAAATATCTCCACCGTTATCTGTGTAAACATGGAAATATCTACAGCGTCATCTCTATATACATTGAAATATCTACACTGCCATCTGTAAAAACATGGAAATATCTACACAGTCATCTGAATAAACATGGAAATATCTACACCACCATCTGTATAAACATGGAAATACCTACAATACCATCTGTATACCCATGGAAATATCTACACAGACATCTGTATAAATAAGGAAATATCTACACCGCCAGCTGTATAAACTTGGAAATATCTACACTGACATCTGCAGAAAGATGGAAATATCTACACCGCTATCTCTATAAATATGGAAATATCTACACCGCCATCTCTAAAAACATGAAAATATCTACACTGCCATCTGCATAAAGAAGGATGTATCTACTCCGCCATGTGTATAAACACGGAAACACCTACACCACCATCTGTGTAAACATGGAAATACCTACACCGCAATCTCTATAAACATGGAAATATCTACACCGCTATCTGTATATACATGGAAATATCTACACCGCTATCTGTATAAACATGGAAATATCTACACTGCGATGTGTATAAACATGGAAATATCTTCACCACGATCTGTATTTACATGGAAGTATCTACACCGCTATCTGTATAAACATGGTAATATCTACACCACCATCTATATAAACATGGAAATATGTACACCGCCATCTATATAAACATGGAAATATCTGCAATGCCATCTGTAGAAAGATGGAAATATCTACACCGCAATCTGTGTAAACATGGAAATATCTACACCGATATCTGTAAAAACATGGAAATATCTACACCGCGATCTGTATAAACATGGAAATATCTACACTGCGATCTGTATAAACATGGAAATATCTACACCGCGATCTGTATAAACATGGAAATATCTACACCGCTATCTGTATAAACATGGAAATATCTACACAGCTATCTCTATAAACATGGAAATATCTACACCGCCATCTGTATAAACATGGAAATACCTACAAAGTCATCTGTATAATCATGGAAATATATACACAGACATGTGCATAAACATGGAAATATCTACACAGCCATCTGTATATACATGGAAATATCTACACCGCTATCTGTATAATCATGGAAATAACTACACCGCTATTTGTATAAACAAGCCAATATCTACACCGTGATCTGTTTAAACGTGGAAATATCTACACCACTATCTCTATAAACATGCAAATATCTACACCGCCATCTGTGTATAGATGGAAATATCAACACCGCCTTCTGTACAAACATGGAAATGTCTACATCGCTATCTCTATAAGCATGAAAATATCTGCACTGCCATCTGCAAAAACATGGAAATACCTATACAGTCATCTGTATGAACATGGAAATATCTACACCGCTATGTATATAAACATGGAAATACCTGGAAATATCTGCACCGCTATCTCCATAAACATGGAAATATCTACACCGCTATCTGTATAACATGGAAATAACTACACCGCTATTTGTATAAACAAGGAAACATCTACATCACCATCTGTTAAAACATGGAAATATATACACAGACATCTGTTTATACATGGAAATATCTACACCGCTATCTGTATAAACCTGCTAATAACAACACCGCTATCTGTATAAATGTGGAAATATTTGCACTGCTATCCCTATAAACATGGTAGTATCAACACCGCGATCTGTATAAACATGAAAATATCTACACCATGATCTGTATAAACATGGAAATATCTACACCGTGATCTCTATAAACATGGAAATATCTACACCGCCATCTCTATAAACATGGAAATATCTACACCCCTATCTGTATAAACATGGAAATATCCTCACAGCTATCTCTATAAACATGGAAAAATCAACACCGCTATCTCTATGAACATGGAAATATCTACACCAAAATCTCTATAAACATGGAAATATCTACACCGCGATCAGTATAAGCATGGAAATATCTACACCGCTATCTGTATAAACATGGAAATGTCTCCATTGCTATCTCTATAAACATCGAAATATCTACACCGCCATCTGTATAAACATGGAAATACTTACAAAGTTATCTGTATAAACATGGAAATATCTACACCGCCATCAGTATAAACATGGAAATATCTACACAGCCATGTGTATATACATGGAAATATCTACACCGCTATCTATATAAACATGGAAATAACTACACTGCTATCTGTATAAACATGGAAATATCTCCACTGCTATCTCTATAAACATCAAAATATCTACACCGCCATCTGTATAAACATGGAAATACTTACAAAGTTATCTGTACAAACATGGAAATATCTACACCGCCATCTGCATAAACATGTTAATACTTACAAAGTTATCTGTACATACATGGAAATATCTACACCGCTCTCTATATAAACATGGAAATAAGTACAGTGCTATCTGTATATACATGGAAATATCTACAGCACCATCTACATATCCATAGAAATATCTGTGCCGCCATCTGTATAAACATGGAAATATCTACACAGCTATCTCTACAAACATGGAAATACCTACACCGCCATCTGTACAAACATGTAAATACCTACAAAGTCATCTGTATAAACATGGAAATATCTACACAGCCATCTGTAGAAACATGGAAATATCTACACAGCCATCTGTATATACATGGAAATATCTACACCGCTATCTGTATAAACATGGAAATAACTACACCGCTATTTGTATAAACAAGGAAATATCTACATCACCATCTGTTAAAACATGGAAATATATACACAGACATCTGTTTATACATGGAAATATCTACACTGCTATCTGTATAAACCTGCTAATAACTACACCGCTATCTGTATAAATGTGGAAATATTTGCACTGCTATCCCTATAAACATGGTAATATCAACACCGAGATCTGTGTAAACATGGAAATATCTACACCATGATCTGTATAAACATGGAAATATCTACACCGTGATCTGTATAAACATGAAAATACCTACACCGCCATCTCTATAAACATGGAAATATCTACACCCCTATCTGTATAAACATGGAAATATCCTCACAGCTATCTCAATAAACATGGAAAAATCAACACCGCTATCTCTATGAACATGGAAATATCTACACCGCCATCTCTATAAACATGGAAATATCTACACCGCGATCAGTATAAGCATGGAAATATCTACACCACTATCTGTATAAACATGGAAATATCTCCACTGCTATCTCTATAAACATCGAAATATCTCCACCGCCATCTGTATAAACATGGAAATACTTACAAAGTTATCTGTATAAACATGGAAATATCTACACTGCCATCAGTATAAGCTTGGAAATATCTACACAGCCATGTGTATATACATGGAAATATCTACACCGCTATCTATATAAACATGGAAATAACTACACCGCTATCTGTATAAACATGGAAATATCTCCACTGCTATCTCTATAAACATCGAAATATCTACACCTCCATCTGTATAAACTTGGAAATACTTACAAAGATATCTGTATAAATATGGAAATATCTACACCGCCATCTGTATAAACATGGAAATATCTACACAGCCATGTGTACATACATGGAAATATCTACACCGCTCTCTATATAAACATGGAAATAAGTACAGCGCTATCTGTATATACATGGAAATATCCACACCACCATCTACATATCCATAGAAATATCTGTGCCGCCATCTGTATAAACATGGAAATATCTACACGTTCATCTGTGTATAGATGGAAATATCAACACCGCCATCTGTACAAACATGGAAATATCTGCACCGCTATCTGTATAAACATGGAAATATCTACACCGCGGTCTATATAAACATGGAAATATCTACACCGCTATTGTACAAACATGGAAATACCTACACCGCTATCTCTATAAACATGGAAATACCTACACTGTTATCTGTATAAAAATGGAAATATTTACACCGCTATCTGTATAAACATGGAAATTTCTCCACCGTTATCTGTATAAACATGGAAATACCTATACAGTCATCTGTGTAAACATGGAAATATCTACTCCACCATCTGTATAAACATGGAAATATCTACAGTGCCATCTGTATACACATGGAAATACCTACACGGCAATCTGTGTATAGATGGAAATATCAACACCGCCATCTGTACAAACATGGAAATATCAACAATGCTATCTCTATAAACATGGAAATATATACACTGCGGTCTGTATAAACATGGAAATATCTACACCGCGGTCTGTATAAACATGGAAATATCTACACCGCTATTGTATAAACATGGAAATACCTCCACCGCTACCTCTATAAACATGGAAATATCTACACCGTTATCTGTATAAAAATGGAAATATTTACACCGCTATCTGTATAAACATGGAAATTTCTACAGCGTTATCTGTATAAATATGGAAATATCTACACCGCTATCTCTATAAACTTGGAAATATCTACACCGCCATCTGTATAAACATGGAAATACCTATACAGTCATCTGTGTAAACATGGAAATATCTACTCCACCATCTGTATAAACATGGAAATATCTACAGTGCCATCTGTATACACATGGAAATACCTACACGGCAATCTGTGTATAGATGGAAACATCAACACCGCCATCTGTACAAACATGGAAATATCTACCCTGCTATCTCTATAAACATGGAATTATATACACTGCGGTCTGTATAAACATGGAAATATCTACACTGGTATCTGTATAAACATGGAAATATCTACACCATGATCTGTATAAACATGGAAACATATACACCGCTATCTGTATAAACATGGAAATATCTACCCTGCTATCTCTATAAACATGGAATTATATACACTGCGGTCTGTATAAACATGGAAAAAACTTCACCGGTATCTGTATAAACATGGAAATATCTACACCATGATCTGTATAAACATGGAAACATATACACCGCTATCTGTATAAACATGGAAATATCTGCACCGCTATCTCTATAAACATGGAAATATCCACAACGACATCTGCATAAACATGGAAATAATTACACAGTCATGTGTAGGAACATTTCAATATCTACACTGCCATCTGTATAACCATAGAAATATCTACACAGCCCTCTGTATAAATATGGAAATATCTGCATAGGCATCTGTGTAAACATGGAAATATCTGCACTGCTATCTATATAAACATGGAAATACATACACCGCTGTCTCTATAAACATGGAAATATGTACACCGCTATGTGTATAAACATGGAAATATCTCCACTGCTGTCTGTATAAACATGGAAATATCTACATCGTGATCTCTATAAACATCGAAATATCTACACCGCTATCTGTATAAACATGGAAATATCTACACAGCTATCTCTACAAACATGGAAATACCTACACCGCCATCTGTACAAACATGGAAATACCTACAAAGTCATCTGCATAAACATGGAAATATCTACAGAGCCATCTGTATAAACATGGAAATACCTACAAAGTCATCTGTATAAACATGGAAATAACTACACCGCTATCTGTATAAACATGGAAATAACTACACCGCTATTTGTATAAACAAGGAAATATCTACATCACCAACTGTTAAAACATGGAAATATATACATAGACATCTGTTTATACATGGAAATATCTACACCGATATCTGTATAAACCTGCTAATAACTAAACCGCTATCTGTATACATGTGGAAATATTTGCACTGCTATCCCTATAAACATGGTAATATCAACACCGCGATCTGTATAAACATGGAAATATCTACACCGCCATCTGTATAAACATGGAAATACTTACAAAGTTATCTGTATAAACATGGAAATATCTACACCGCCATCAGTATAAACATGGAAATATCTACACAGCCATGTGTATATACATGGAAATACCTACACCACTATCTATATAAACATGGAAATAACTATACCGCTATATGTATAAACATGGAAATATCTCCACTGCTATCTCTATAAACATCGAAATATCTACACCGCCATCTGTATAAACATGGAAATACTTACAAAGTTATCTGTACAAACATGGAAATATCTGCACCGCCATCTGTATAAACATGTTAATACTTACAAAGTTATCTGTACATACATGGAAATATCTACACCGCTATCTGTATAAACATGGAAATATCTACACCACCATCTGCATGTCCATGGAAATATCTACGCCGCCATCTGTATAAACATGGAAATATCTATACGGCCATCTGCGTATAGATGGAAATATCAACACCGCCATCTGTACAAACATGGAAATATCTACACCGCTATCTCTATAAACATGGAAATATCTGCACTGCCATCTGTAAAAACATGGATATTACTATACAGTCATCTGTATAAACATGGAAATAACTACAATGCCATCTGTATAGACATGGAAATATCTACACAGCCATCTGTATAAACATGTAAATATCTACACTGCTATCTGTATAAACATGGAAATATCTACACCGCAATCTCAATAAACATGAAAATATCTACACTGTCATCTCCATAAACATGGAACTAACTACTCTGTCATCTGTATAAACATGGAAACATCTACACCGCCATCTGTGTGAATAAGGAAATATATACAATGCCATCTGTATAAAGATATAAATATCTGCACCGCGAACTGAATAAACATGGAAATATCTACATCGCTATCTGTATACACGTGGAAATACCAACACCGCTATCGGTATAAACATGGAAATATCTACAACACCATCTATATAAACATGGAAATATCTACACCGCTATGTCTATAAACATGGAAATACCTACACCGCTATCTGTATAAACATTGAAATATCTACACCGCTATCTGTATCAACATGGAAATATCTACACCGCGATCTGTATAAACATCGGAATATCTACACCGCCATCTGTATAAACATGGAAATACTTACAAAGTTATCTGTATAAACATGGAAATATCTACACCGCCATCAGTATAAACATGGAAATATCTACACAGCCATGTGTATATACATGGAAATATCTACACCGCTATCTATATAAACATGGAAATAACTACACCGCTATCTGTATAAACATGGAAATATCTCCACTGATATCTCTAAAAACATCGAAATATCTACACCGCCATCTGTATAAACATGGAAATACTTACAAAGTTATCTGTATAAACATGGAAATATCTATACCGCCATCTGTATAAACATGGAAATATCTACACAGCCATGTGTACATACATGAAAATATCTACACCGCTCACTATATACACATGGAAATAAGTACAGCGCTATCTGTATATACATGGAAATATCTACACCACCATCTAAATATCCATAAAAATATCTGTGCCACCATCTGTATAAACATGGATATATCTACACGTTCATCTGTGTATAGATGGAAATATCAACAACACCGTCTGTACAAACATGGAAATATCTGCACCGCTATCTGTATAAACATGGAAATATCTACACCGCGGTCTGTATAAACATGGAAATATCTACACCGCTATTGTAGAAACATGGAAATACCTACACCGCTTTCTCTATAAACATGGAAATATCTACACCGTTATCTGTATAAAAATGGAAATATTTACACCGCTATCTGTATAAACATGGAAATTTCTACACCGTTATCTGTATAAATATGGAAATATCTACACCGCTATCTCTATAAACATGGAAATATCTACACCGCCATCTGTATAAACATGGAAATACCTATACAGTCATCTGTGTAAACATGGAAATATCTACTCCACCATCTGTATAAACATGGAAATATCTACAATGCCATCTGTATACACATGGAAATACCTACACGGCAATCTGTGTATAGATGGAAACATCAACACTGCCATCTGTACAAACATGGAAATATCTACACTGCTATCTCTATAAACATGGAAATATATACACTGCGGTCAGTATAAACATGGAAATATCTGCACCGGTATCTGTATAAACATGGAAATATCTACAACATGATCTGTATAAACATGGAAACATATACACCGCTATCTGTATAAACATGGAAATATCTGCACCGCTATCTCTATAAACGTGGAAATATCTACAAAGACATCTGCATAAACATGGAAATAACTACACAGTCATGTGTAGGAACACTTAAATATCTACACTGCCATCTGTATAAAAATAGAAATATCTACACAGCCCTCTGTATAAATATGGAAATATCTGCATAGGCATCTGTGTAAACATGGAAATATCTGCACCGCTATCTGTATAAACATGGAAATACCTACACCGCTGTCTCTATAAACATGGAAATATGTACACCGCTATGTGTATAAACATGGAAATATCTCCACTGCTGTCTGTATAAACATGGAAATATCTACACCGCGATCTGTATTAACATCGAAATATCTATACCATGATCTGTATAAACGTGGAAATATCTACACCATGATATGTATAAATATGGAAATATCTACACTGTGATCTGTATAAACATGGAAATATCTACATCGCCATCTCTATAAACATGGAAATATCTACACCCCTATCTGTATAAACATGGAAATATCCTCACAGCTATCTCTATAACCATGGAAAAATCAACACCGCTATCTCTATGAACATGGAAATATCTACACCGCCATCTCTATAAACATGGAAATATCTACACCGTGATCAGTATAAACATGGAAATATCTACACCGCTATCTGTATCAACATGGAAATATCTACACTGCTATCTGTATAAACATCGAAATATCTACACCGACATCTGTATAAACATGGAAATACTTACAAAGTTATCTGTATAAACATGGAAATATCTACACCGCCATCAGTATAAACATGGATATATCTACACAGCCATGTGTATATACATGGAAATATCTACACCGCTATCTATATAAACATGGAAATAACTACACCGCTATCTGTATAAACATGGAAATATCTCCACTGCTATCTCTATAAACATCGAAATATCTACACCGCCATCTGTATAAACATGGAAATACTTACAAAGTTATCTGTACAAACATGGAAATATCTACACCGCCAGCTGTATAAACATGTTAATACTTACAAAGTTATCTGTACATACATGGAAATATCTACACCGCTCTCTATATAAACATGGAAATAAGTACAGCGCTATCTGTATATACATGGAAATATCTACACCACCATCTACATATCCATAGAAATATCTCTGCCGCCATCTGTATAAACATGGAAATATCTACACGTTCATCTGTGTATAGATGGAAATATCAACACCGCCATCTGTACAAACATGGAAATATCTGCACCGCTATCTGTATAAACATGGAAATATCTACACCGCGGTCTATATAAACATGGAAATATCTACACCGCTATTGTATAAACATGGAAATACCTACACCGTTATCTGTATAAAAATGGAAATATTTACACCGCTATCTGTATAAACATGGAAATTTCTGCACCGTTATCTGTATAAATATGGAAATATCTACACCGCTATGTCTATAAACATGGAAATACCTACACCACTATCTCTATAAACATGGAAATATCCACACCGCCATCTGCATATCCATTGAAATATCTACAACGCCATCTGTATAAAGATGGAATTATCTACACGGCAATGTGTGTACAGATGGAAATATCAACACCACCATCTGTACAAACATGGAAATATCTACACCGCTATCTGTATAAACATAGAAATACCTACACTGCAGTCTGTATAAAGATGGAAATATCTACACCGGTATCTGTATAAACATGGAAATATCTACACCACGATCTGTATAAACATGGAAATATTTACACCGCTATCTGTATGAACCTGGAAATATCTACACTGCTATCTCTATAAATATGGAAATATCTACACCTCCATCTGTATAAACATGGAAATAACTACACAGTCATGTGTAGGAACATGGAAATATCTACACCACCGTTTGTATAAAGATGGAAATATCTACAACGTTATCTGTATAAACATGGAAATATCTACACAGTGATCTGTATAAACATGGAAATATGTACAGCACTCTCTGTATAAACATGGAAATATCTACAACGCTACCTGTGTAAACATGGAAATATCTAAAGAGCTATCTGTGTAAACTTGGAAATATCTACACAGCTATCTGTGTAAAAATGGAAATATCTTCACAGCAATCTGAGCAAAGATGGAAATATCTACACTGCTATCTCTGTAAACATAACAATATCTACACCGCTATCTGTATAAACATGGAAATGTCTATACCGCAGTCTCTGTAAACATGGAAATATCTCCACCGATATCTGTATAAACATGAAAATATCTACACCGCTTTCTGTATAAACATGGACATATCTACACCGCAATCTGTATAAACATGGAAATATCTTCAACGCTATGTGCGTAAACATGGAAATATCTACACAGCTATCTGTGTAAACTTGGAAATATCTACACAGCTATCTGCGTAAACATGGAAATATATTCACGGCCATTTGTGCAAAGATGGACATAACTACACCGCTATCTCTGTAAACATGGAAATATCTACACCGCTACCTGAATAAACATGGAAGTATCTATACTGCTGTCTGTATATACAAGGAAATATCTACACCGCCATCTGTAGAAACATGGAAATATCTACACCGCAATCTGTATAAACATGGAAATACTTACACCGATATCTGTATAAACATGGAAATATCTGCACCGCTATCTCTATAAACATGGAAATATCTACAAAGACATCTGCATAAACATGGAAATAACTACACAGTCATGTGCAGGAACATTTAAATATCTACACTGCCATCTGTATAAACATAGAAATATCTACACAGCCCTCTGTATAAATATGGAAATATCTGCATAGGCATCTGTGTAAACATGGAAATAACTGCACCGCTATCTGTATAAACATGGGAATACATACACCGCTGTCTCTATAAACATGGAAATATGTACACCGCTATGTGTATAAACATGGAAATATCTCCACTGCTGGCTGTATAAACATGGAAATATCTACACCGCGATCTGTATAAACATCGAAATATCTACACCGCTAT
Organism: Pan troglodytes; assembly: GCF_028858775.2. Lineage (NCBI taxonomy): Eukaryota > Metazoa > Chordata > Mammalia > Primates > Hominidae > Pan > Pan troglodytes. Next base: position 8,006,347 of record NC_072411.2, read on the forward strand.
CTGTATAATCATGGAAATACCTACAAAGTCATCTGTATAAACATGGAAATATCTACACAGCCATCTGTATAAACATGGAAATATCTACACAGGCATCTGTATATACATGGAAATATCTACACCGCTATCTGTATAAACATGGAAATAACTACACCGCTATTTGTATAAACAAGGAAATATCTACATCACCATCTGTTAAAACATGGAAATATATACACAGACATCTGTTTATACATGGAAATATCTACACCGCTATCTGTATAAACCTGCTAATAACTACACCGCTATCTGTATAAATGTGGAAATATTTGCACTGCTATCCCTATAATCATGGTAATATCAACACCGTGATCTGCATAAACATGGAAATATCAACACCGTGATCTGCATAAACATGGAAATATCTACACCATGATCTGTATAAACATGGAAATATCTACACCGCGATCAGTATAAACATGGAAATATCTACACCGCTATCTGTATAAACATGGAAATATCTCCACTGCTATCTCTATAAACATCGAAATATCTACACCGCCATCTGTATAAACATGGAAATACTTACAAAGTTATCTGTATAAACATGGAAATATCTACACCGCCATCAGTATAAACATGGGAATATCTACACAGCCAAGTGTATATACATGGAAATATCTACACCGCTATCTATATAAACATGGAAATAACTACACCGCTATCTGTATAAACATGGAAATATCTCCACTGCTATCTCTTTAACCTCGAAATATCTACACCGCCATCTGTATAAACATGGAAATACATACAAAGTTATCTGTATAAACATGGAAATATCTACACCGCCATCAGTATAAACATGGTAAAATCTACACAGCCATGGGTATATACATGGAAATATCTACACCGCTATCTATATAAACATGGAAATAACTGCACCGCTATCTGTATAAACATGGAAATATCTCCACTGCTATCTCTAAAAACATCGAAATATCAACACCGCCATCTGTGTAAACATGGAAATACTTACAAATTATCTGTATAAACATGGAAATATCTACACCGCCATCTGTATAAACATGGAACTATCTACACAGCCATGTGTACATACATGGAAATATCTACACCGCTCTCTATATAAACATGGAAATAAGTACAGCGCTATCTGTGTATACATGGAAATATCTACACCACCATCTACATATCCATAGAAATATCTGTGCCGCCATCTGTATAAACATGGAAATGTCTACACGTTCTTCTGTGTATAGATGGAAATATCAACACCGCCATCTGTACAAACATGGAAATATCTGCACCGCTATCTGTATAAACATGGAAATATCTACACCGCGGTCTGTATAAACATGGAAATATCTACACCGCTATTGTATAAACATGGAAATACCTACACCGCTATCTCTATAAACATGGAAATATCTACACCGTTATCTGTATAAAAATGGAAATATTTACACCGCTATCTGTATAAACATGGACATTTCTACACCGTTATCTGTATAAATATGGAAATACCTTCACCGCTATCTCTATAAACATGGAAATATCTACACCGCCATCCGTATAAACATGGAAATACCTGTACAGTCATCTGTGTAAACATGGAAATATCTACAGCACCATCTGTATAATCATGGAAATATCTACAATGCCATCTGTATACACATGGAAATACCTACACGGCAATCTGTGTATAGATGGAAACATCAACACTGCCATCTGTACAAACATGGAAATATCTACACAGCTATCTCTATAAACATGGAAATATCTACACTGCGGTCTCTATAAACATGGAAATATCTACACCGTTATCTGTATAAACATGGAAAATCTACACCACGATCTGTATAAACATGGAAATATATACACCGCTATCTGTATTAACATGGAAATATCTACACCGCTATCTCTATAAACATGGAAATATCTAAAAAGACATCTGTATAAACATGGAAATACCTACACAGTCATGTGTAGGAACATTTAAATATCTACACTGCCATCTGTATAAACATAGAAATATCTACATAGCCCTCGGTATAAATATGGAAATATCTGCATAGGCATCTGTATAAAAATGGAAATATCTGCACCGCTATCTGTATAAACATGGAAATACCTACACCGCTGTCTCTATAAACATGGAAATATGTACACCGCTATGTGTATAAACATGAAAATATCTCCACTGCTCTCTGTATAAACAAGGAAATATCTCCACCGTTATCTGTATAAACATGGAAATATCTACAGCGCCATCTCTATAAACATTGAAATATCTACACTGCCATCTGTAAAAACATGGAAATATCTACAAAGTCATCTGAATAAACATGGAAATATCTACACCCCCATCTGTAGAAAAATGGAAATACCTACAATACCATCTCTATACACATGGAAATAACTACACAGACATCTGTATAAATATGGAAATATCTACACGGCCATCTGTACAAACATGGAAATATCAGCACTGCCATATGTAGAAAGATGAAAATGTCTACACCGCTTTCTCTATAAATATGGAAATATCTACACCGCCATCTCTAGAAACATGAAAATATCTACACTGCCATCTCCATAAAGATGGAAGTATCTACTCCGCCATGTGTATAAACACGGAAATATCTACACCACCATCTGTGTAAACATGGAAATATCTACACCACTATCTGTAGAAACATGGAAATATCTACACAGCCACCTGCATGTCCATGGACGTATCTATGCCGCCATCTGTATAAACATGGAAATATCTACACGGCCATCTGTGTATAGATGGAAATATCAACACCGCCATATGTACAAACATGGAAATATCTACAACGCTATCTCTATAAACATGGAAATATCTGCACTGCCTTCTGTAATAACATGGAAATACCTACACAGTCATCTGTATAAATATGGAAATATCTACAATGCCATCTGTATACACATGGAAATATCTACACAGCCATCTGTATAATCATGTAAATAACTACACTGCTATCTCTATAAACATGGAAATATCTACACCGCCATCTCTATAAACATGAAAATACCTACACTGCCATCGCCATAAACGTGGAAATAACTACTCCGCCATCTGTATAAACATGGAAACATCTACACCGCCATCTGTGTAAATAAGGAAATATCTAGAATGCCATCTGTATAAAGATATAAATACCTGCACCGCGAGCTGTATAAACATGGAAATTTCTACATCGCTATCTATATAAACGTGGAAATAGCAACACCGCTATCGGTATAAACATGGAAATAACTACAACGCCATCTATATAAACATGGAAATATCTACACCGCTATGTCTATAAACATGGAAATAGCTACACCGCTATCTCTATAAACATGGAAATATCTACACCGCTATCTGTATAAACATGGAAATATCTACACCATGATCTGTATAAACATGGAAATATCTACACCGCGATCTGTATAAACATGGAAATATCTACAGCGTGATCTGTATAAACATGGAAATATCTACACCACCGTCTCTATAAACATGGAAATATCTACACCCTTATCTGTATAAACATGGAAATATCCACACAGGTATCTCTATAAACATGGAAAATCAACACCGCTGTCTCCATGAAGATGGAAATATCTACACCGCCATCTCTATAAACATGGAAATATCTACACCGCGATCAGTATAAACATGGAAATATCTACACCGCTATCTGTATAAACATGGAAATATCTCCACTGCTATCTCTATAAACATCGAAATATCTACACCGCCATCTGTATAAACATGGAAATACTTACAAAGTTATCTGTATAAACATGTAAATGTCTACACCGCCATCTGTATAAACATGGAAATACCTACACAGCCATGTGTATATACATGGAAATACCTACACCGCTATCTATATAAACATAGAAATAACTACACCGCTATCTGTATAAACATGGAAATATATCCACTGCTATCTCTATAAACATCAGAATATCTACACCGCCATCTGTATAAACATGGAAATATCTACACCGCTATCTGTATAAACATGGAAATAACTACACCGCTATTTGTATAAACAAGGAAATATCTACACCGTGATCTGTATAAACATGGAAATATCTACACCGCTATTTGTATAAACAAGGAAATATCTACACCGACATCTGAACAAACATGGAAATATCTGCACCGCTGTCTGTATAAACATGGAAATATCTACACCGCGGTCTGTATAAACATGGAAATATCTACACCGCTATCTCTATAAACATGGAAATATCTACACCGTGATCTGTATAAACAAGGAAATATTTACACCGCTATCTGTGTAAACATGGAAATATCTACACCGCTATCTCTATAAACATGGAAATATCTACACCGCAATCTCTATAAACATGGAAATACCTTCACCTCGATCTGTATAAACATGGAAATATCTTCACCACGACCTGCATAAACATGGAAATATCTACACCGCTATCTGTATAAACATGGTAATATCTACACCACCATCTATATAAACAGGGAAATATCTACACCGCCATCTGTATAAACATGGAAATTTCTACAATGCCATCTGTAGAAAGATGGAAATATCTACACTGCAATCTGTGTAAACATGGAAATACCTACACCGATATCTGTAAAAACATGGAAATATCTACACCGCCATCTGTATAAACATGGAAATATCTACACCGTGATCTGTATAAACATGGAAATATCTACAGCGCCATCTCTATAAACATTGAAATATCTACACTGCCATCTCCATAAACATGGAACTAACTACTCCGCCATCTGTATAAACATGTAAATATCTACACTGCTATCTCTATAAACATGGAAATATCTACAACGCCATCTCTATGAACATGAAAATATCTACACTGCCATCTCCATAAACATGGAACTAACTACTCCGCCATCTGTATAAACATGGAAACATCTACACCGCCATCTGTGTGAATAAGGAAATATCTACAATGCCGTCTGTATAAAGATATAAATAGCTGCACCGCGAGCTGTATAAACATGGGAATATCTACATCTCTATCTGTATAAACGTGGAAATATCAACACCGTTATCGGTATAAACATGGAAATATCTACAACGCCATCTATATAAACATGGAAATATCTACACCGCTATGTCTATAAATATGGAAATACCTACACAGCTATCTCTATAAACATGGAAATATCTACACCGCTATATGTATAAACATGGAAATATCTACACCGCGATCTGTATAAACATGGAAATATCTACACCGCGATCTGTATAAACATGGAAATATCTTCACCTTGATCTGTATAAACATGGAAATACCTTCACCACAATCTGTATAAACATGGAAATATCTACACCGCTATCTGTATAAACATGGTAATATCTACACCACCATCTATATAAACATGGAAATATCTACACCGCCATCTGTATAAACATGGAAATATCTACAATGCCATCTGTAGAAAGATGGAAATATCTACACAGCAATCTGTGTAAACATGGAAATATCTACTCCAATATTTGTAAAAACATGGAAATATCTACACCGCCATCTGTATAAACATGGAAATATCTTCACCGCGATCTGTATAAACATGGAAATATCTACAGCGTCATCTCTATAAACATTGAAATATCTACACTGCCATCTGTAAAAACATGGAAATATCTACACAGTCATCTGAATAAACATGGAAATATCTACACCACCATCTGCATAAACATGGAAATACCTACAATACCATCAGTATGCACATGGAAATATCTACACAGACATCTGTATAAATATGGAAATATCTATACCGCCATCTGTATAAACATGGAAATATCTACACTGCCATCTGTGGAAAGATGGAAATATCTACACCGCTATCTCTATAAACATGGAAATATCTACAACGCCATCTCTATAAACATGAAAATATCTACACTGCCATCTCCATAAACATGGAAATAACTACTCCGCCATCTGTATAAACATGGAAACATCTACACCGCCATCTGTGTGAATAAGGAAATATCTACAATTCCATGTGTATAAAGATATAAATATCTGCACCGCGAGCTGTATAAACATGGAAATATCTACATCGCTATCTGTATAAACGTGGAAATATCAACACCGCTATCGGTATAAACATGGAAATATCTACAAGGCCATCTGTATAAACATGGAAATATCTACACCGCTATGTCTATAAACATGGAAATACCTACACAGCTATCTCTGTATACACGGAAATATCTACACCGCTATCTGTATAAACATGGAAATATCTACACCGCTATCGGTATAAACATGGAAATATCTACACCGCGATCTGTTTAAACATGGAAATATCTACACCGCGATCTGTATAAACATGGAAATATCTTCACCTCGATCTGTATAAACATGGAAATATCTTCACCACGATCTGTATAAACATGTAAATAACTACACCGCTATCTGTATAAACATGGTAATACCTACACCACCATCTATATAAACATGGAAATATCTACACCGCCATCTGTATAAACATGGAAATATCTACACTGCCATCTGTAGAAAGATGGAAATATCTACACCGCTATCTCTATAAATATGGAAATACCTACACCGCCATCTCTACAAACATGGAAATATCTACGCTGCCATCTCCATAAAGATGGAAGTATCTACTCCTCCATGTGTATAAACACAGAAATATCTACACCACCATCTGTGTAAACATGGAAATATCTACACCGCTGTCTGTATAAACATGGGAATATCTACACCGCCATCTGCATGACCATGGAATTATCTACGCCGCCATCTGTATTAACATGGAAATATGTACACGGCCATCTGTGTATAGATGGAAATATCAACACCGCCATCTGTACAAACATGGAAACATCTACACCGCTATCTCTGTAAACATAGAAATATCTGCTTTGCCATCTGTAAAAACATGGAAATACCTATACAGTCATCTGTATAAACATGGAAATATCTACAGCGCCATCTCTATAAACATAGAAATATCTACACTGCCATCTGTGAAAACATGGAAATATCTACACAGTCATCTGAATGAACATGGAAATATCTACACCACCATCTGTATAAACATGGAAATACCTTCAATACCATCAGTATACACATGGAAATATCTACACAGACATCAGTATAAATATGGAAATATCTACACCGCCATCTGTATAAACATGGAAATATCTACACTGCCATCGGTAGAAAGATGGAAATATCTACACCGCTATCTCTATAAACATGGAAATATCTACACCGCCATCTCTATAAACATGAAAATATCTACACTGCCATCTCCATAAACATGGAACTAACTACTCCGCCATCTGTATAAACATAGAAACATCTACACCGCCATCTGTGTGAATAAGGAAATATCTACAATGCCATCTGTATAAAGATATAAATATCTGCACCGCGAACTGTATAAACATGGAAATATCTACATCGCTATCTGTATAAACGTGGAAATATCAACACTGCTATCGGTATAAACATGGAAATATCAACACCGCTATCTGTATAAACATGGAAATATCCACACCGCTTTCTGTATAAACATGGAAATATGTACACCACGATCTGTATAAGCATGGAAATATCTACACCGCGATCTGTATAAACATGGAAATATCTTCACCTCGATCTGTATAAACATGGAAATACCCTCACCACGATCTGTATAAACATGGAAATATCTACACCGCTATCTGTATAAACATGGTAATATCTACACCACCATCTATATAAACATGGAAATATCTACACCGCCATCTGTATAAACATGGAAATATCTACAATGCCATCTGTAGAAAGATGGAAATGTCTACACCGCAATCTGTGTAAACATGGAAATATCTACACAGATATCTGTAAAAACATGGAAATATCTACACCGACATCTGTATAAACATGGAAATATCTACACCGTGGTCTGTATAAGCATGGAAATATCTACAGCGCCATCTCTATAAACATTGAAATATCTACACTGCCAGCTGTAAAAACATGGAAATATCTACACAGTCATCTGAATAAACATGGAAATATCTACACCACCATCTGTATAAACATGGAAATACCTACCATACCATCAGTATACACATGGAAATATCTACACAGACATCTGTATAAATATGGAAATATCTACACAGACATATGTATAAACATGGAAATATCTACACTGCCATCTGTAGAAAGATGGAAATATCTACACTGCCATCTGTAGAAAGATGGAAATATCTGCACCGCTATCTCTATAAATATGGAAATATCTACACCGCCATCTCTATAAACATGAAAATATCTACACTGCCATCTCCATAAGGATGGAAGTATCTACTCCGCCTTGTGTATAAACACGGGAATATCTACACCACCATCTGTGTAAACATGGAAATATCTACACCGCTGTCTGTATAAACATGGAAATATCTACACGGCCATCTGTGTATAGATGGAAATATCAACACCGCCATCTGTACAAATATGGAAATATCTACACCGCTATCTCTATAAACATGGAAATATCTCCTCTGCCATCTGTAAACACATGGAAATACCTATACAGTCATCTGTATATACATGGAAATATCTACAATGCCCTCTGTATACACATGGAAATAACTACACAGCCATCTGTATAAACATGTAAATATCTACACTGCTATCTCTATAAACATGGAAATATCTACAACGCCATCTCTATAAACATGAAAATATCTACATTGCCATCTCCATAAACATGAAAATATCTACACTGCCATCTCCATAAACATGGAACTAACTACTCCGCAATCTGTATAAACATGTAAATATCTACACTGCTATCACTATAAACATGGAAATATCTACAACGCCATCTCTATGAACATGAAAATATCTACACTGCCATCTCCATAAACATGGAACTAACTACTCCGCCATCTGTATAAACATGGAAACATCTACACCGCCATCTGTGTGAATAAGGAAATATCTACAATGCCTTCTGTATAAAGATATGAATAGCTGCACCGCGAGCTGTATAAACATGGAAATATCTACATCGCTATCTGTATAAACGTGGAAATATCAACACCGTTATCGGTATAAACATGGAAATATCTACAACGCCATCTATATAAACATGGAAATATCTACACCGCTATGTCTATAAATATGGAAATACCTACACAGCTATCTCTATAAACATGGAAATATCTACACCGCTATATGTATAAACATGGAAAAATCTACACCGCTATCTGTATAAACATGGAAATATCTACACCGCGATCTGTATAAACATGGAAATATCTACACCGCGATCTGTATAAACATGGAAATATCTTCACCTCGATCTGTATAAACATGGAAATACCTTCACCACGATCTGTATAAACATGGAAATATCTACACCGCTATCTGTATAAACATGGTAATATCTACACCGCCATCTATATAAACATGGAAATTTCTACACCGCCATCTGTATAAACATGGAAATATCTACAATGCCATCTGTAGAAAGATGGAAATATCTACACAGCAATCTGTGTAAACATGGAAATATCTACTCCGATATTTGTAAAAACATGGAAATATCTACACCGCCATCTGTATAAACATGGAAATATCTTCACCGCGATCTGTATAAACATGGAAATATCTACAGCGTCATCTCTATAAACATTGAAATATCTACACTGCCATCTGTAAAAACATGGAAATATCTACACAGTCATCTGAATAAACATGGAAATATCTACACCACCATCTGTATAAACATGGAAATACCTACAATACCATCAGTATGCACATGGAAATATCTACACAGACATTTGTATAAATATGGAAATATCTATACCGCCATCTGTATAAACATGGAAATATCTACACTGCCATCTGTAGAAAGATGGAAATATCTATACCGCTATCTCTATAAACATGGAAATATCTACAACGCCATCTCTATAAACATGAAAATATCTACACTGCCATCTCCATAAACATGGAAATAACTACTCCTCCATCTGTATAAACATGGAAACATCTACACCGCCATCTGTGTGAATAAGGAAATATCTACAATTCCATCTGTATAAAGATATAAATATCTGCACCGCGAGCTGCATAAACATGGAAATATCTACATCGCTATCTGTATAAACGTGGAAATATCAACACCGCTATCGGTATAAACATGGAAATATCTACAAGGCCATCTGTATAAACATGGAAATATCTACAAGGCCATCTGTATAAACATGGAAGTATCTACACCGCTATGTCTATAAACATGGAAATACCTACACAGCTATCTCTATAAACACGGAAATATCTACACCGCTATCTGTATAAACATGGAAATATCTACACTGCTATCTGTATAAACATGGAAATATCTACACTGCGATCTGTATAAACATGGAAATATGTACACCGCGATCTGTATAAACATGGAAATATCTTCACCTCGATCTGCATATACATGGAAATATCTTCACCACGATCTGTGTAAACATGGAAATATCTACACCGCTATCTGTATAAACATGGTAATATCTACACCACCATCTATATAAACATGGAAATATCTACACCGCGATCTGTATAAGCATGGAAATATCTACAGCGCCATCTCTATAAACATTGAAATATCTACACTGCCAGCTGTAAAAACATGGAAATATCAACACAGTCATCTGAATAAACATGGAAATATCTACACCACCATCTGTATAAACATGGAAATACCTACAATACCATCAGTATACACATGGAAATATCTAAGAAGACATCTGTATAAATATGGAAATATCTACACAGACATCTGTAGAAATACGGAAATATCTACACCGCTATCTGTATAAACATGGAAATATATACATCGCGGTCTGTATAAACATGGAAATATCTACACCGCAATCTCTATAAACATGGAAATACCTTCACCTCGATCTGTATAAACATGGAAATATCTTCACCACGACCTGCATAAACATGGAAATATCTACACCGCTATCTGTATAAACATGGTAATATCTACACCACCATCTATATAAACATGGAAATATCTACACCGCCATCTGTATAAACATGGAAATTTCTACAATGCCATCTGTAGAAAGATGGAAATATCTACAATGCAATCTGTGTAAACATGGAAATACCTACACCGATATCTGTAAAAACATGGAAATATCTACACCGCCATCTGTATAAACATGGAAATATCTACACCGTGATCTGTATAAACATGGAAATATCTACAGCGCCATCTCTATAAACATTGAAATATCTACACTGCCATCTGTAAAAACATGGAAATATCTACAGAGTCATCTGAAAAAACATGGAAATATCTACACCACCATCTGTATAAACATGGAAATACCTACAATACCATCAGTATACACAAGGAAATATCTACACAGACATCTGTATAAATATGGAAATATCTACACAGACATCTGTATAAATATGGAAATATCTACACCGCCATCTGTATAAACATGGAAATATCTACACTGCCATCTGTAGAAAGATGGAAATATCTACACCGCTATCTCTATAAATATGGAAATATCTACACCGCCATCTCTGCAAACATGAAAATATCTACACTGCCATCTCCATAAAGGTGGAGTTATCTACTCCGCCATGTGTATAAACACGGAAATATCTACACCACCATCTGTGTAAACATGGAAATCTCTACACCGCTGTCTGTATAAACATGGAAATATCTACACCGCCATCTGCATGTCCATGGAAATATCTACACCGCCATCTGTAAAAACATGGAAATATCTACACGGCCTTCTGTGTATAGATGGAAATATCAACACCGCCATCTGTACAAACATGGAAATATCTACACCGCTATCTCTATAAACATGGAAATATCTGCTCTGCCATCTGTAAAAACATGGATATACCTATACAGTCATCTGTATAAACATGGAAATATCTACAATGCCATCTGTATACACATGGAAATATCTACACAGCCATCTGTATAAACATGTAAATATCTACACTGCTATCTCTATAAACATGGAAACATCTACAACGCCATCTCTATAAACATTAAAATATCTACACTGCCATCTCCATAAACATGGAACTAACTAATCCGCCATCTGTATAAACATGGAAACATCTACACCGCCATCTGTGTGAGTAAGGAAATATCTACAATGCCATCTGTATAAAGATATAAATATCTGCACCGTGAGCTGTGTAAACATGGAAATATCTTCATCGCTATCTGTATAAACGTGGAAATATCAACACCGCTATCGGTATAAAGATGGAAAAATCTACAACGCCATCTATATAAACATGGAAATATCTACACCACTATGTCTATAAACATCGAAATACCTACACCGCAATCTCTATAAACATGGAAATATCTACACCGCTCTCTGTATAAACATGGAAATATCTATACCGCTATATGTATAAACATGGAAATATCTACACCGTGATCTGTATAAACATGGAAATATCTACACCGCGATCTGTATAAACATGGAAATATCTTCACCTCGATCTGTATAAACATGGAAATATCTTCACCACGATCTGTATAAACATGTAAATATCTACACCGCTATCTGTATAAACATGGTAATACCTACACCACCATCTATATAAACATGGAAATATCTACACCGCCACCTGTATAAACATGGAAATATCTACAATGCCATTTGTAGAAAGACGGAAATATCTGCACTGCAATCTGTGTAAACATGGAAATATCTACACCGATATTTGTATAAACATGGAAATATCTACACCGCCATTTGTATAAACATGGAAATATCTACACCGCGTTCTGTATAAACATGGAAATATCTACAGCGCCATCTCTATAAACATTGAAATATCTACACTGCCATCTGTAAAAACCTGGAAATATGTACACAGTCATCTGAATAAACATGGAAATATCTACACCACCATCTGTATAAACATGGAAATACCTTCAATACCATCAGTATACACATGGAAATATCTACACAGACGTCTGTATAAATATGGAAATATCTACTCCGCCATCTGTATAAACATGGAAATATCTATAATGCCATCTGTAGAAAGATGGAAATATCTACACCGCAATCTGTGTAAACATGGAAATATCTACACAGATATCTGTAAAAACATGGAAATATCTACACCGACAGCTGTATAAACATGGAAATATCTACACCGCGATCTGTATAAGCATGGAAATATCTACAGCGCCATCTCTATAAACATTGAAATATCTACACTGCCAGCTGTAAAAACATGGAAATATCTACACAGTCATCTAAATAAACATGGAAATATCTACACCACCATCTGTATAAACATGGAAATACCTACAATACCATCAGTATACACATGGAAATATCTACACATACATCTGTATAAATATGGAAATATCTACACAGACATCTGTATAAACATGGAAATATCTACACTGCCATCTGTAGAAAGATGGAAATATCTACACTGCCATCTGTAGAAAGATGGAAATATCTACACAGCTATCTTTATAAATATGGAAATATCTACACCGCCATCTCTATAAACATGAAAATATCTACACTGCCATCTCCATAAAGATGGAAGTATCTACTCCGCCTTGTGTATAAACACGGAAATATCTACACCACCATCTGTGTAAACATGGAAATATCTACACCGCTGTCTGTATAAACATGGAAATATCTACACCGCCATCTGCATGTCCATGGAAATATCTACGCCGCCATCTGTATAAACATGGAAATATCTACACGGCCATCTGTGTATAGATGGAAATATCAACACCGCCATCTGTACAAACTTGGAAATATCTACACCGCTATCTCTATAAACATGGAAATATCTGCTCTGCCATCTGTAAAAACATGGAAATACCTATACAGTCATCTATATAAACATGGAAATATCTACAATGCCATCTGTACACACATGGAAATATCTACACAGCCATCTGTATAAACATGTAAATATCTACACTGCTATCTCTATAAACATGGAAATATCTACAACGCCATCTCTATAAACATTAAAATATCTACACTGTCATCTCCATAAACATGGAACTAACTACTCCGCCATCTGTATCAACATGGAAACATCTACACCGCCATCTGAGTGAATAAGGAAATATCTACAATGCCATCTGTATAAAGATATAAATATCTACACCGCAAGCTGTATAAACATGGAAATATCTGCATTGCTATCTGTATAAACGTGGAAATATCAACACCGCTATCGGTGTAAAGATGGAAATGTCTACAACGCCATCTATATAAACATGGAAATATCTACACCGCGATCTGTATAAACATGGAAATATCTTCACCTCGATCTGTATAAACATGGAAATATCTTCAGCACGATCTGTATAAACATGGAAATATCTACACCGCTATCTTTATAAACATGGTAATATCTACACCACCATGTATATAAACATGGAAATATCTACACCGCCATCTGTATAAACATGGAAATATCTACAATGCCATCTGTAGAAAGATGGAAATATCTACACCGCAATCTGGGTAACATGGAAATATCTACACCGATATCTGTAAAAACATGGAAATATATACAACACCATCTGTATAAACATGGAAATATCTACACCGCGATCTGTATAAACATGGAAATATCTACAGCGCCATCTCTATAAACATTGAAATATCTACACTGCCATCTGTAGAAAGATGGAAATATCAACACTGCTATCTCTATAAATATGGAAATATCTACACCGCCATCTCTATAAACATGAAAATATGTACACTGCCATCTCCATAAAGATGGAAGTATCTACTCCGCCTTGTGTATAAACACGGAAATATCTACACCACCATCTGTGTAAACATGGAAATATCTACACCGATATTTGTAAAAACATGGAAATATCTACAATGCCATCTGTATAAACATGGAAATATCTACACAGACAGCAGTATAAATATGGAAATATCTACACCGCCATCTGTATAAACATGGAAATATCTACACTGCCATCTGTAGAAAGATGGAAATATCTACACCGCTATCTCTATAAATATGGAAATATCTACACCACCATCTCTATAAACATGAAAATATCTACACTGCCATCTCCTTAAAGATGGAAGTATCTACTCCGCCATGTGTATATACCGGAAATATATACACCACCATATGTGTAAACATGGAAATATACACCGCTGTCTGTATAAACATGGAAATATCTACGCCGCCATCTGCATGACCATGGAATTATCTATGCCGCCATCTGTATAAACATGGAAATATGTACACGGCCATCTGTGTATAGATGGAAATATCAACACCGCCATCTGTACAAACATGGAAATATCTACACCGCTCTCTCTATAAACATGGAAATATCTGCTCTGTAATCTGTACAAACATGGAAATATGTATACAGTCATCTGTATAAACATGGAAATATATACAATGCCATCTGTATACACATGGAAATATCTGCACCGCCATCTCTATAAACATGAAAATATCTACACTGCCATCTCCATAAACATGGAACTAACTAGTCCGCCATCTGTATAAACATGGAAACATCTACACCGCCATCTGTGTGAATAAGGAAATATCTACAATGCCATCTGTATAAAGATATAAATATCTGCACCGCGAGCCGTATAAACATGGAAATATCTACATCGCTATCTGTATAAACGTGGAAATAACAACACCGTTATCGGTATAAACATGGAAATATCTACAACGCCATCTATATAAACATGGAAATATCTACAGCACTATGTCTATAAATATGGAAATACCTACACCGCTATCTCTATAAACATGGAAATAGCTACACTGCCATCTCTATAAACATGGAAATATCTACACTGCCATCTGCATGAACATGGAAATATCTACACCGCTTTCTGTATAAACATGGAAATATCTACACTGTCATCTGTATAAACATGAAAATATCTAAACTGCCATCTGTGGAAAGATGGAAATATCTACACCACGAACTGTATAAATATGAAAATATCTACACTGCTATCTGTGTAAAGATGGAAATATATACACCGCAATCTGTGCAAAGATGGAAATATCTACACCGCTATCTCTGTAAACATGGAAATATCTACACCAATATCTGTATAAACATGGAAATATCTACATCGCTATCTGTATAATCATGGATTTATCTACACCGTTATCTCTATAAATATGGAAATATCTGCACTGCTTTCTGTAAAAATATTTAAATATCTACACCGCCATTTGAGTAAACATACAAATATGTACAGAGTCATCTGTATACACATGGAAATATCTACACAGCCATCTGTATAAACATGGATGTATCTACACAACTATCTGTATAAACAAGGAAATACCTACAGCGCTATCTCTATAAACATGGAAATATCAACACCACAATCTCTACAAACATGGAAATATCTACACCGCCATCTATATAAACATGAAAATATCTACACCGCCATCTCCATAAACATGGAACTATCTACACCGCCATCTGTATAAGCACGGAAATATTTACACCGCTATCTGTATAAAGATGGAAATATCTACACCGCTATCTTTATAAACATGGAAAAATCTACACAGCCATCTGTATAAACATGGAAATATCTACACTGCTTTCTCTACAAACATGGAAATATCTACACCGTTATCTGTATAAACATGGAAATATCTACATCGCTATCTGTATAAACAGGGAAATATCTCCACCGCTATCTGTATAAACATGGAAATATCTGCACCGCTATCTGTATAAACGTGGAAATATCTACACCGGTATCTGTATAAACGTGGAAATATCTACAACGCTATCTGTGTAAACATGGAAATATCTACACAGCTATCTGTGTAAACTTGGAAAGATCTACACAGGTTTCTGTGTAAAAATGGACATATCTACACAGCAATCTGTGCAAAGAGGGAAATATCTACACCACTTTCTCTGAAAACATGGAAATATCTACACCGCTATCTGTATAAACATGGAAATATCTAGACCGTTATCTGTATAAACAAGGAAATATCTACACCGCCATCTGTATAAACATGGAAATATCTGCACCGCTGTCTTTATAAACATGGAAATATCTGCAACTCTGTGTAAACATAGAAATATCTACATGGCTATTTGTGTAAATATGGAAATATCTGCACCACTATCTGTATAAAGATGGAAATATCTACACCACTATCTGTAAAACGTGGAAATATCTACACCGCTCTCTGTATAAACCTGGAAATATCTACACCAATATCTGTATAAACAAGGAAATATCTACACTGCCATCTGTATAAACATGGAAATACCTACACCATTATCTGTATAAATATGGAAATATCCACACCGCTATCTCTATAAACATGGAAATACCTACACCGATTTCTCTATAAACATGGAAATATCTACACTGCAATCTCTATATACATGGAAATATCTACACCGCAATCTCTATAAGCATGAAAATATGTACACCGCCATCTTCAGAAACATGGATGTATCTACACCACCATCTGTATAAACATGGAAATATCTACACCACTATCTGTATATACATGGAAATATCTTCACTGCCATCATATAAACATGGAAATATCTACACTGCCATCTGTATAAAGATGGAAATATCTACACCGCAATCTGTATAAATATGGAAATACCTACACTGCTACCTCTATAGACATGTAAATATCTACACCGCTATCTGTATAAACATGGAAATATCTACACTGCCATCTGTATAAAGATGGAAATATCTACACCGTGAGCTGTATAAACATGGAAATATCTACAATGCTATCTCTGTAAACATGGAAATATCTACACAGCTATCTGTGTAAAATTGGAAATATCTACAACGCTATCTGTGTAAATTTGGCAATACTTATAACGCAATCTGTGCAAAGATGGAAATATATACACCGCTATCTCTGTAAACATGGAAATATCTACACCGCTATCTGTATAAAGATGGAAATATCTACACTGCCATCTGTATAAACATGGAAATATCTACACCGCTATCTATATAAACATGGAAATATATACAATGCTATCTGTGTAAACATGGAAATAACTACACAGCTATCTGTGTAAACTTGAAAATATCTACCCAGCTATCTGTGTAAAAATGGAAATAACTACACAGCAATCTGTGCAAAGATGGAAATATCTACACCGCTATATCTGTAAACATGGAAATATCTACACCGCAATCTGTATAAACATGGAAGTATCTATACCGCAGTCTCTATATCATGGAAATATCTCCACCGCTATCTGTATAAACTTGAAAATATCTACACCGCTATCTGTGTAATCATGGACATATCTACACCGCAATGTGTATAAACATGGAAATATTTACCACGCTATGTGTGTAAACATGGAAATATCTACACAGCTATCTGTGTAAACTTGGAAATATCTACACAGCTATCTGCGTAAACATGGAAATATCTACATGGCAATCTGTGCAAAAATGGAAATATCTACACCGCTATCTCTGTAAACATGGAAATATCTACACCGCTACCTGTATAAACATGGAAACACCTACACCGCTGTCTGTATAAACAAGGAAGTATCTACACCGCCATCTGTGAAACATGGAAATATCTACGCCACCATCAGTATAAACATGGAAATATCTACACGGCCATCTGTGTATAGATGGAAATATCAACACCGCCATCTGTACAAACATGGAAATATCAACACCGCCATCTCTATAAACATGGAAATATCTACACAGCCATCTGTATGAACATGTAAATAACTACACAGCTATCTCTATAAACATGGAAATATCTACAACGCCATCTGTATAAAGATGGAAATATCTACACGGCAATTGGTGTACAGATGGAAATATCAACACCGCAATCTGTACAAACATGGAAATATCTACACCGCTATCTGTATAAACATAGAAATACCTAAACTGCAGTCTGTATAAACATGGAAATATCTACACCACTATCTGTATAAATATGAAAATATTTACACCGCTATCTCAATAAACATGGAAATATCTACACCGCTATCTCTATAAACATGGAAATATCTACACCACCATCTGTATTAACATGGAAATATCTACACAGTCATCTGTATATAACTGGAAATATGTACACTGTCATCTATATAAACATGGAAATATCTACAGAGAACTGTGTTTAAAGATGGAAATATCGGCACAGCCATCTGTATAAACATGGAAATATCTACACCGCTCTATGTATAAACATGGAAATATCTACACCGCTATGTGTATTAATGTGGAAATATCTCCATTGTTATCTATATAAACATGGACATATCTCCAGCGCAATCTGTATAAACATGAAAATATCTACACCGCTATCTCTATAAACATGGAAATATCTATACTGACATCTGTACAAACATGGAAATATCTACACAGTCATCTGTAGAAATATGGAAATATCTACACCGCTCTCTCTATAAACATGGAAATAACTACACCGCTATCTCTATAAACATGGAAATATCTATACCGCTATCTCCATAAACATGGAAATATATACACCGCCATCTCTTTAAACATGGAGATATCTACAACGCCATCTACATAAACAAGAAAATATCTTCATTGCCATCTATATAAACATGGAAATATCTACACCGCTATCTCTATAAACATGGAAATATCTACAATGCCATTTGTAGAAAGATGGAAATATCTACTCCGCCATCTGTATAAACGTGGAAATATCTATACCGCTATCTGTATAAACATGGAAATATCTACACCACAATCTGTAGAAACATGGAAATATCTACACCGCTATCTGTATAAATATGAAATATCAAAACCGCTATTCCAATAAAAATGGAAATATCTACACTGCTATCTGTAAAAACATGGAAATATCCTCACTGCTATCTCTATGAACATGGATATATCTACACCGCCATCTCTATGAACATGGAAATATCTAAACCGCCATCTCTATAAACATGGAAGTATCTACACCGCCATCTGTATAAACATGAAAATATCTACACGGCTATCTGTATAAACATGGAAATATCTACACCGCTATCTGTATAAACATGGAAATATCTACACAGCGATCTGTATAAACATGGAAATATCTACACCGCGATCTGTATAAACACGGAAATATCTTCACCACGATCTGTAAAAACATGGAAATATCTACACCGCTATCTGTATAAACATGGTAGTATCTACACCACCATCTATATAAACATGGAAATATCTACAATGCCTTCTGAATAAACATGGAAATATCTACAATGCCATCTGTAGAAGATGGAAATATCTACACCGCAATCTGTGTAAACATGGAAATATCTGCACCAATGTCTGTAAAAACATGGAAATATCAACACTGCCCTCTGTATAAACATGGAAATATCTACACAGCCATCTGTATAAACATGGAAATATCTACACAGCCATCTGTATATACATAGAAATATCTATACCGTTATCTGTATAAACAAGGAAATAACTACACCGCTATTTGTATAAAGAAGGAAATTTCTACACTGCTATCTGTTTAAATATGGAAATATATACAGAGGCATCTGTTTATACATGGAAATATCTACACCGCTATCTATATAAACATGCAAATAACTACACAGCTATCTGTATAAATTTGGAAATATTTGCAACACTATCCCTACAAACATGGTAATATCAACACCGCGATTTGTATAAACATGAAAATATCTACACCATGATCTGTATAAACATGGAAATATCTACACCGCGATCTCTATAAACATGGAAATATCTACCCCGTGATCTGTATAAACATGGAAATATCTACACCGCCATCTCTATAAACATGGAAATATCTACACCCCTATCTGTATAAACGTAGAAATATCCACACAGCTATCTCTAAAAACATGGAAAAATCAACACCGCTATCTCTATGAACATGGAAATATCTACACCGCCAACTCTATAAACATGGAAATATCTACAGCGTGATCAGTATAAACATGGAAATATCTACACCGCTATCTGTATAAACATGGAAATATCTCCACTGTTATCTCTATTAACATCGAAATATCTACACCGCCATTTGTATAAACATGGAAATACTTACAAAGTTATCTGTATAAACATGGAAATATCTAAACCGCCATCTGTATAAACATGGAAATATCTACAAAGCCATGTGTATATACATGGAAATATCTACACCGCTATCTATATAAACATGGAAATAACTACACCGCTATTTGTATAAACATGGAAATATCTCCACTGCTATCTCTATAAACATCGAATTATCTACACCGCCATCTGTATAAACATGGAAATACTTACAAAATTATCTGTATAAACATGGAAATATCTACACCGCCATCTGTATAAACATGGTAATAACTACACAGCCATGTGTACATACATGGAAATATCTACACCGCTCTCTATATAAACATGGAAATAACTACACCGCTATCTGTATATACATGGAAATATCTACACCGCCATTTATATATCCATAGAAATATCTGCGCCGCCATCTGTATAAACATGGAAATATCTAGAATGCCATCTGTATACACATGGAAATACCTACACGGCAATCTGTGTATAGATGGAAACATCAACACCGCCATCTGTACAAACATGGAAATATCTACACTGCCATCTGTATAAACATAGAAATACCTACACAGCCCTCTGTATAAATATGAAAATATCTGCATATGCATCTGTATAAACATGGAAATATCTGCACCGCTATCTGTATAAACATGGAAATACCTACACCGCTGTCTCTATAAAAATGGAAATATGTACACCGCTATGTGTATAAACATGGAAATATATCCACTGTCTGTATAAACATGGAAATATCTCCACCGTTATCTGTATAAACATGGAAATATCTACAGCGCCATCTCTATAAAGATTGAAATATCTACACTGCCATCTGTAAAAACACGGAAATGTCTACACAGTCATCTGAATAAACATGGAAATATCTACACCACCATCTGTATAAACATGGAAATAGCTACAATACCATCTGTATACACATGGAAATATCTACACGGACATCTGTATAAATATGGAAATATCTACACCGCCATCTGTATAAACATGGAAATATCTACACTGCCATCTGTAGAAAGATGGAAACATCTACACCGCTATCTCTATAAATATGGAAATATCTACACCGCCATCTCTATAAAGATGAAAATATCTGCACTGCCATCTCCATAAAGATGGAAGTATCTCCTCCGCCATGTGTATAAACACGGAAATATCTACACCACCATCTGTGTAAACATGGAAATATCTACACCGCTATCTGTATAAACATGGAGATAACTACACCGCCATCTGCATGTCCATGGAAATATCTACGCCGCCATCTGTATAAACATGGAAATATCTACATGGCCATCTGTGTATAGATGGAAATATCAACACCGCCATCTGTACAAACATGGAAATATCTACACCGCCATCTCTATAAACATGGAAATATCTACACAGCCATCTGTATGAACATGTATATATCTACACTGCTATCTCTATAAACAGGGAAATATCTTCACCGCCATCTCTATAAACAGGAAAATATCTACACTGCCATCTCCATAAACATGGAAATAACTACTTCGCCATCTGTATAAACATGGAAACACCTACACCGCCATCTGTGTGAATAAGGAAATATCTACAATGCCATCTGTATAAAGATATAAATATCTGCACCGCGAGCTGTATAAACAGGGAAATATCTGCACCGCTATCTGTATAAACATGGAAATACCTACACCGCTGTCTCTATAAACATGGAAATATGTACACCGCTATGTGTATAAACATGGAAATATCTCCACTTCTGTCTGTATAAACATGGAAATATCTCCACCGTTATCTGTATAAACATGGAAATATCTACAGCGCCATCTCTATAAACATTGAAATATCTACACTGCCATCTGTAAAAAGATGGAAATATCTACACAGTCATCTGAATAAACATGGAAATATCTACACCACCATCTGTATAAACATGGAAATAGCTACAATACCATCTGTATACACATGGAAATATCTACACAGACATCTGTATAAATATGGAAATATCTACACAGACATCTGTATAAATATGGAAATATCTACACCACCATCTGTTTAAGCATGGAAATATCTACACAGACATCTGTTTATACCTGGAAATATCTACACCGCTATCTGTAGAGACATGCTAATAACTACACCGCTATCTGTATAAATGTGGAAATATTTGCACCGCAATCCCTATAAACATGGTAATATCAACAACGCGATCTGTATAAACATGGAAATATCTACACAATGATCTGTATAAACATGGAAATATCTACACCGCCATCTGTATAAACATGGAAACATCTACACAGCCATGTGTACATACCTGGAAATATCTACACCGCTCTCTATATAAACATGGAAATAACTACACCGCTATCTGCATATTCATGGAAATATCTACACTGCCATCTACATATGCATAGAAATATCTGCCCTGCCATCTGTATAAACATGGAAATATCTACACGGTCATCTGTGTATACATGGAAATATCAACACCGCCATCTGTACAAACATGGAAATATCTGCACCGCCATCTGTACAAACATGGAAATATCTAATCTGCTATCTGTATAAACATAGAAATACCTACACTGCAGTCTGTATAAACATGGAAATATCTACACCGGTATCTGTATAAACATGGAAATATCTACACCACGATCTGTATAAACATTTAAATATATACACCGCTATCTGTATAAACATGGAAATATCTGCACCGCTATATGTATAAACATGGAAATATCTACAAAGCCATCTGTATAAACATGGAAATGCCTACACCGCTGTCTCTATAAACATGGAAATATATACACCGCTATGTGTATAAACATGGAAATATCTCCACTGCTGTCTGTATAAACATGGAAATATCTCCACCGTTATCTGTATAAACATGGAAATATCTACAGCGCCATCTCTATAAACATTGAAATATCTACACTGCCATCTGTAGAAACATGGAAATATCTACACAGTCATCTGAATAAACATGGAAATATCTACACCACCATCTGTATAATCATGCAAATAGCTACAATACCATCTGTATACACATGGATATATCTACACAGACATCTGTATAAATATGGAAATATCTACACCACAATCTGTATAAACATGGAAATATCTACACTGCCATCTGGAGAAAGATGGAAATATCTACACCGCTATCTCTATAAATATGGAAATATCTACACCGCCATCTCTATGAACATGAAAATATCTACACTGCCATCTCCATAAAGATGGAAGTATCTACTCCGCCATGTATATAAACACGGAAATATCTACACCACCATCTGTGTAAACATGGAAATACCTGCACCGCTATCTGTATAAACATGGAAATAACTACACCGCCATCTGCATGTCCTTGGAAATATCTACGCCGCCATCTGAATAAACATGGAAATATCTACACCGCTATCTCTATAGACATGGAAATATCTGCACCGCCATCTGTAAAAACATGGAAATACCTATACAGTCATCTGTATAAACATGGAAATATCTACAATGCCATCAGTAGAAAGATGGAAATATCTACACCGCAATCAGTGAAAACATGGAAATATCTACACCGATATCTGTATAAACATGGAAATATCTACACCGCGATCTGTATAAACATGGAAATATCTACACCGCGATCTGTATAAACATGGAAATATCTACACCGCGATCTGTATAAACATGGATATATCTACACCGCGATCTGTATAAACATGGAAATATCTACACAGTTATCTCTATAAACATGGAAATATCTACACCGCCATCTGTATAAACATGGAAATACCTACAAAGTCATCTGTATAAACATGGAAATATCTACACAGCCATCTGTATAAACATGGAAATATCTACACAGCCATCTGTATATACATGGAAATAACTACACCACTATCTGTATAAACATGGAAATAACTACACCGCTATTTGTATAAACAAGGAAATATCTACACTGTGATCTGTATAAACATGGAAATATCTACACCGCCATCTCTATAAACAGGGAAATATCTACACCCCTATCTGTATAAACATGGAAATATCCACACCGCAATCTCTATAAACATGGAAAAATCAACACCGCTATCTCTATGAACATGGAAATATCTACACCGCCATCTCTATAAACATGGAAATGTCTACACCACGATCAGTATAAACATGGAAATATCTACACCGCTATCTGTATAAACATGGAAATATCTCCACTGCTATCTCTATAAACATCGAAATATCTACACCGCCATCAGTATAAACATGGAAATACTTACAAAGTTATCTGTATAAACATGGAAATATCTACACCGCCATCTGTATAAACAGGGAAATATCTACACAGCCATGTTTACATACATGGAAATATCTACACTGCTATCCATATAAACATGGAAATAACTGCACCGCTATCTGTATAAACATGGAAATATCTACACCGCCATCTACATATCCATGGAAATATCTGCGCCGCCATCTGTATAAACATGGAAATATCTACACGGTCATCTGTGTATAGATGGAAATATCAACACCGCCATCTGTACAAACATGGAAATATCTGCACCGCTATCTGTATGAACATGGAAATATCTACACCGCGGTCTGTATAAACATGGAAATATCAACACCGCTATCGGTATAAACATGGAAATATCTACACCGCTATCTCTATAAACATGGAAATATCTACACCGTGATTTGTATAAACATGGAAATATTTACACCGCTATCTGTATAAACATGGAAACTTCTACACCGTTATCTGTATAAATATGGAAATATCTACACCGCTATCTCAATAAACTTGGAAATATCTACACCACCATCTGTATAAACATGGAAATACCTATACAGTCATCTGTGTAAACATGGAAATATCTACACCACCATCTGTATAAACATGGAAATATCTACAATGCCATCTGTATACACATGGAAATACCTACACGGCAATCAGTGTATAGATGGAAACATCAACACCGCCATCTGTACAAACATGGAAATATCTACACTGCTATCTCTATAAACATGGAAATATCTACACTGCGGTCTCTATAAACATGGAAATATCTACACCATGATCTGTATAAACATGGAAATATATACACCGCTATCTGTATAAACATGGAAATATCTGCACCGCTATCTCTATAAACATGGAAATAACTACAAAGACATCTGTATAAACTTGGAAATACCTACACAGTCATGTGTAGGAACATATAAATATCTACACTGCCATCTGTAGAAATATAGAAATATCTACACAGCCCTCTGTATAAATATGGAAATATCTGCATAGGCATCTGTGTAAACATGGAAATATCTGCAACGCTATCTGTATAAACATGGAAATACCTACACCGCTGTCTCTATAAACATGGAAATATGTACACCGCTATGTGTATAAACATGGAAATATCTCCACTGCTCTCTGTATAAACATGGAAATATCTCCACCGTTATCTGTGTAAACATGGAAATATCAACAGCGCCATCTATATAAACATTGAAATATCCACACTGCCATCTGTAAAAACATGGAAATATCTACACATTCATCTGAGTAAACATGGAAATATCTACACCACCATCTGTATAAACATGGAAATAGCTACAATACCATCTGTATACACATGGAAATATCTACACCGACATCTGTATAAATATGGAAATATCTACACGGCCATCTGTATAAACATGGAAATATCTACACTGCCATCTGTAGAAAGATGGAAATATCTACACCGCTATCTCTATAAATATGGAAATATCTACACCGCCATCTGTATGAACATGAAAATATCTACACTGCCATCTCCATAAAGATGGAAGTATCTACTCCGCCATGTGTATAAACACGGAAATATCTACACCACCATCTGTGTAAACATGGAAATACCTACACCGCTATCTGTATAAACATGGAAATAACTACACCGCCATCTGCATGTCCTTGGAAATATCTACGCCGCCATCTGAATAAACATGGAAATATCTACACGGCCATCTGTGTATAGCTGGAAATATCAACACAGCCATCTGTACAAACATGGAAATATCTACACCGCTATCTCTATAGACATGGAAATATCTGCACCGCCATCTGTAAAAACATGGAAATACCTATACAGTCATCTGTATAAACATGGAAATATCTACAATGCCATCTGCAGAAAGATGGAAATATCTACACCGCAATCTGTGTAAACATGGAAATATCTACACCGATATCTGTATAAACATGGAAATATCTAAACCGCGATCTGTATAAACATGGAAATATCTACACCGCGATCTGTATAAACATGGAAATATCTACACCGCGATCTGTATAAACATGGAAATATCTACACAGTTATCTCTATAAACATGGAAATATCTACACCGCCATCTGTATAAACATGGAAATACCTACAAAGTCATCTGTATAAACATGGAAATATCTACACAGCCATCTGTATAAACATGGAAATATCTACACAGCCATCTGTATATACATGGAAATATCTACACCATTATCTGTATAAACATGGAAATAACTACACTGCTATTTGTATAAACAAGGAAATATCTACACTGTGATCTGTATAAACATGGAAATATCTACACCGCCATCTCTATAAACGGGAAAATATCTACACCCCTATCTGTATAAACATAGAAATATCCACACGGCTATCTCTATAAACATGGAAAAATCAACACCGCTATCTCTATGAACATGGAAATATCTACACCGCCATCTCTATAAACATGGAAATGTCTACACCACGATCAGTATAAACATGGAAATATCTACACCCCTATCTGTATAAACATGGAAATATCTCCACTGCTATCTCTATAAACATCGTAATATCTACACCGCCATCTGTATAAACATGGAAATACTTACAAAGTTATCTGTATAAACATGGAAATATCTACACCGCCATCTGTATAAACATGGAAATATCTACACAGCCATCTTTACATACATGGAAATATCTACACCGCTATCCATATAAACATGGAAATAACTGCACCGCTATCTGTATAAACATGGAAATATCTACACCGCCATCTACATATCCATGGAAATATCTGCGCCGCCATCTGTATAAACATGGAAATATCTACACGGTCATCTGTGTATAGATGGAAATATCAACACCGCCATCTGTACAAACATGGAAATATCTGCACCGCTATCTGTATAAACATGGAAATATCTACACCGCGGTCTGTATAAACATGGAAATATCAACACCGCTATCAGTATAAACATGGAAATATCTACACCGCTATCTCTATAAACATGGAAATATCTACACAGTGATTTGTATAAACATGGAAATATTTACACCGCTATCTGTATAAACATGGAAACTTCTACACCGTCATCTGTATAAATATGGAAATATCTACACCGCTATCTCAATAAACTTGGAAATATCTACACCACCATCTGTATAAAAATGGAAATACCTATACAGTCATCTGTGTAAACATGGAAATATCTACACCACCATCTGTATAAACATGGAAATATCTACAATGCCATCTGTATACACATGGAAATACCTACACGGCAATCAGTGTATAGATGGAAACATCAACACCGCCATCTGTACAAACATGGAAATATCTACACTGTGGTCTCTATAAACATGGAAATATCTACACCATGATCTGTATAAACATGGAAATATATACACCGCTATCTGTATAGACATGGAAATATCTGCACCACTATCTCTATAAACATGGAAATAACTACAAAGACATCTGTATAAACATGGAAATACCTACACAGTCATGTGTAGGAACATTTAAATATCTACACTGCCATCTGTATAAATATAGAAATATCTACACAGCCCTCTGTATAAATATGGAAATATCTGCATAGGCATCTGTGTAAACATGGAAATATCTGCACCGCTATCTGTATAAACATGGAAATACCTACACCGCTGTCTCTATAAACATGGAAATATGTACACCGCTATGTGTATAACATGGAAATAGCTCCACTGCTCTCTGTATAAACATGGAAATATCTCCACCGTTATCTGTATAAACATGGAAATATCAACAGCGCCATCTATATAAACATTGAAATATCTACACTGCCATCTGTAAAAACATGGAAATATCTACACAGTCATCTGAATAAACATGGAAATATCTACACCACCATCTGTATAAACATGGAAATAGCCACAATACCATCTGTATACACATGGAAATATCTACACAGACATCTATATAAACATGGAAATATCTACACTGCCATCTGTAGAAAGATGGAAATATCTACACCGCTATCTCTATAAATATGGAAATATCTACACCGCCATCTCTATGAACATGAAAATATCTACACTGCCATCTCCATAAAGATGGAAGTATCTACTCCGCCATGTGTATAAACACGGAAATATCTACACCACCATCTGTGTAAACATGGAAATACCTACACCGCTATCTGTATAAACATGGAAATAACTACACCGCCATCTGCATGTCCTTGGAAATATCTACGCCGCCATCTGAATAAACATGGAAATATCTACACGGCCATCTGTGTATAGATGGAAATATCAACACCGCCAACTGTACAAACATGGAAATATCTACACCGCTATCTCTATAGACATGGAAATATCTGCACCGCCATCTGTAAAAACATGGAAATACCTATACAGTCATCTGTATAAACATGGAAATATCTACAATGCCATCTGTAGAAAGATGGAAATATCTACACCGCAATCTGTGTAAACATGGAAATCTCTACACCGATATCTGTAAAAACATGGAAATATCTACACCACGATCTGTATAAACATGGAAATATCGACACCGTGATCTGTATAAACATGGAAATATCTACACCGCGATCTGTGTAAACATGGAAATATCTACACCGCTATCTGTATAAACATGGAAATATCTAAACCGTTATCTCTATAAACATGGAAATATCTACACCGCCATCTGTATAAACATGGAAATACCTACAAAGTCATCTGTATAAACATGGAAATATCTACACAGCCATCTGTATAAACATGGAAATATCTACACAGCCATCTGTATATACATGGAAATATCTACACCACTATCTGTATAAACATGGAAATACCTACAAAGTCATCTGAATAAACATGGAAATACCTACAAAGTCATCTGTATAAACATGGAAATATCTACACAGCCATCTGTATAAACATGGAAATATCTACACAGCCCTCTGTATAAATATGGAAATATCTGCATTGGCATCTGTATAAACATGGAAATATCCACACCGCTATCTCTATAAACATGAAAAAATCAACACCGCTATCTCTATGAACATGGAAATATCTACACCGCCATCTCTATAAACATGGAAATGTCTACACCACGATCAGTATAAACATGGAAATATCTACACCGCTATCTGTATAAACATGGAGATATCGCCACTGATATATCTATAAACATCGAAATATCTACACCGCCATCTGTATAAACATGGAAATACTTACAAAGTCATCTGTATAAACATAGAAATATCTACACAGCTATCTGTATAAACATGGAAATATCTACAAAGCCATCTGTACATACATGGAAATATCTACACCGCTATCTATATAAACATGGAAATAACTACACCGCTATCTGTATAAACATGGAAATATCTACACCGCCATCTACATATCCATGGAAATATCTGCACCGCCATCTGTATAAACATGGAAATATCTACAAGGTCATCTGTGTATAGATGGAAATATCAACACCGCCATCTGTATAAACATGGAAATATCTGCACCGCTATCTGTATAAACATGGAAATATCTACACTGCGGTCAGTATAAACATGGAAATATCAACACCGCTATTGGTATAAACATGGAAATATCTACACCGCTATCTCTATAAACATGGAAATATCTACACCGTGATCTGTATTAACATGGAAATATTTACACCGCTATCTGTATAAACATGGAAACTTCTACACCGTTATCTGTATAAATATGGAAATATCTACAGCGCTATCTCAATAAACTTGGAAATATCTACACCGCCATCTGTATAAACATGGAAATAGCTATACAGTCATCTGTGTAAACATGGAAATATCTACACCACCATCTGTATAAACATGGAAATATCTACAATGCCATCTGTATACACATGGAAATACCTACACGGCAATCAGTGTATAGATGGAAACATCAACACCGCCATCTGTACAAACATGGAAATATCTACACTGCTATCTCTATAAACATGGAAATATCTACACTGCGGTCTCTATAAACATGGAAATATCTACACCGGTATCTGTATAAACATGGAAATATCTACACCATGATCTGTATAAACATGGAAATATATACACCGCTATCTGTATAAACATGGAAATATCTGCACCGCTATATCTATGAACACGGAAATAACTACAAAGACATCTGTATAAACATGGAAATACCTACACAGTCATGTGTAGGAACATTTAAATATCTACACTGCCATCTGTATAAATATAGAAATATCTACACAGCTCTCTGTATAAATATGGAAATATGTGCATAGGCATCTGTGTAAACATGGAAATAACTGCACCGCTATCTGTATAAACATGGAAATACCTACACCGCTGTCTCTATAAACATGGAAATATGTACACCGCTATGTGTATAAACATGGAAACATCTCCACTGCTCTCTGTATAAACATGGAAATATCTCCACCGTTATCTGTACAAACATGGAAATATCAACAGCGCCATCTATATAAACATTGAAATATCTACATTGCCATCTGTAAAAACATGGAAATATCTACACAGTCATCTGAATAAACATGGAAATATCTACACCACCATCTGTATAAACATGGAAATAGCTACAATACCATCTGTATACACATGGAAATATCTACACAGACATCTGTATAAATATGGAAATATCTACACGGCCATCTGTATAAACATGGAAATATCTACACTGCCATCTGTAGAAAGATGGAAATATCTACACCGCTATCTCTATAAATATGGAAATATCTACACCGCCAACTCTATGAACATGAAAATATCTACACTGCCATCTCCATAAAGATGGAAGTATCTACTCCGCCATGTGTATAAACACGGAAATATCTACACCACCATCTGTGTAAACATGGAAATACCTACACCGCTATCTGTATGAACATGGAAATAACTACACCGCCATCTGCATGTCCTTGGAAATATCTACGCCGCCATCTGAATAAACATGGAAATATCAACACGGCCATCTGTGTATAGCTGGAAATATCAACACCGCCATCTGTACAAACATGGAAATATCTACACCGCTATCTCTATAGACATGGAAATATCTGCACCGCCATCTGTAAAAACATGGAAATACCTATACAGTCATCTGTATAAACATGGAAATATCTACAATGCCACCTGTAGAAAGATGGAAATATCTACTCCGCAATCTGTGTAAACATGGAAATATCTACACCGATATCTGTATACACATATAAATATCTACACCGCGATCTGTATAAACATGGAAATATCTACAACGCGATCTGTATAAACATGGAAATATCTACACCGCGATCTGTAAAAACATGGAATTATCTACACAGTTATCTCTATAAACATGGAAATATCTACACCGCCATCTGTATAAACATGGAAATACCTACAAAGTCATCTGTATAAACATGGAAATATCTACACTGCCATCTGTAGAAAGATGGAAATATCTACACCGCTATCTCTATAAATTTGGAAATATCTAAACCGCCATCTCTATGAACATGAAAATATCTACACTGCCATCTCCATAAAGATGGAAGTATCTACACCGCCATGTGTATAAACACGGAAATATCTACACCACCATCTGTGTAAACATGGAAATACCTACACCGCTATCTGTATAAAAATGGAAATAACTACACCGCCATCTGCATGTCCTTGGAAATAACTACGCCGCCATCTGAATAAACATGGAAATATCTACACGGCCATCTATGTATAGCTGGAAATATCAACACCGCCATCTGTACAAACATGGAAATATCTACACCGCTATCTCTATAGACATGGAAATATCTGCACCGCCATCTGTAAAAACATGGAAATACCTATACAGTCATCTGTATAAACATGGAAATATCTACAATGCCATCTGTAGAAAGATGGAAATATCTACACCGCAATCTGTGTAAACATGGAAATATCTACACCGATATCTGTAAAAACATGGAAATATCTACACCGCTATCTGTATAAACATGGAAATATCGACACCGCGATCTGTATAAACATGGAAATATCTACACCGCGATCTGTATAAACATGGAAATATCTACACCGCGATCTGTATAAACGTGGAAATATCTACACAGTTATCTCTATAAACATGGAAATATCTACACCGCCATCTGTATAAACATGGAAATATCTACAAAGTCATCTGTATAAACATGGAAATATCTACACCGCCATCTGTATATACATGGAAATATCTCCACCACTATCTTTATAAACATGGAAATAACTACACTGCTATTTGTATAAACAAGGAAATATCTACACAGTGATCTGTATAAACATGGAAATATCTACACCGCAATCTCTATAAACAGGGAAATATCTACACCCCTATCTGTATAAACATGGAAATATCCACACCGCTATCTCTATAAACATGGAAAAATCAACTCCGCTACATCTATGAACATGGAAATATCTACACCGCCATCTCTATAAACATGGAAATGTCTACACCACGATCAGTATAAACATGGAAATATCTACACCGCTATCTGTATAAACATGGAAATATCTCCACTGCTATCTCTATAAACATCGAAATATCTACACCGCCATCTGTATAAACATGGACATACTTACAAAGTTATCTGTATAAACATGGAAATATCTACACCGCCATCTGTATAAACATGGAAATATCTACATAGCCATGTGTACATACATGGAAATATCTACACCGCTATCTATATAAACATGGAAATAACGACACCGCTATCTGTACAAACATGGAAATATCTACACCGCCATCTACATATCCATGGAAATATCTGCGCCGCCATCTGTATTAACATGGAAATATCTACACGGTCATCTGTGTATAGATGGAAATATCAACACCGCCATCTGTACAAACATGGAAATATCTGCACTGCTATCTGTAAAAACATGGAAATATCTACACCGCGGTCTGTATAAACATGGAAATATCAACACCGCTATCGGTATAAACATGGGAATATCTACAACGCTATATCTATAAACATGGAAATATCTACACCGTGATCTGTATAAACATGGAAATATTTACACCGCTATCTGTATAAACATGGAAACTTCTACACCGTTATCTGTATAAATATGGAAATATCTACACTGCTATCTCTATAAACTTGGAAATAACTACACCGCCATCTGTATAAACATGGAAATACCTATACAGTCATCTGTGTAAACATGGAAATATCTACAACACCATCTGTATAAACATGGATATATCTACAATGCCATCTGTATACACATGGAAATACCTACACTGCAATCAGTGTATAGATGGAAACATCAACACCGCCATCTGTACAAACATGGAAATATCTACACTGCTATCTCTATAAACATGGAAATATCTACAGTGCGGTCTGTATAAACATGGAAATATCTACACCGGTATCTGTATAAACATGGAAATATCTACACCATCATCTGTATAAACATGGAAATATATACACCGCTATCTGTATAAACATGGAAATATCTGCACCGCTATCTCTATAAACATGGAAATAACTACAAAGACATCTGTATAAACATGGAAATACCTACACAGTCATGTGTAGGAATATTTAAATATCTACACTGACATCTGTATAAATATAGAAATATCTACACAGCCCTCTGTATAAATATGGAAATATCTGCATAGGCATCTGGGTAAACATGGAAATATCTGCACCACTATCTGTATAAACATGGAAATACCTACACCGCTGTCTCTATAAACATGGAAATATGTACACCGCTATGTGTATAAACATGGAAATATCTCCACAGCTCTCTGTATAAACATGGAAATATCTCCACCGTTATCTGTATAAACATGGAAATATCAACAGCGCCATCTATATAAACATTGAAATATCTACACTGCCATCTGTAAAAACATGGAAATATCTACACAGTCATCTGAATAAACATGGAAATATCTACACCACCATCTGTATAAACATGGAAATAGCTACAATACCATCTGTATACACATGGAAATATCTACACCGACATCTGTATAAATATGGAAATATCTACACGGCCATCTGTATAAACATGGAAATATCTACACTGCCATCTGTAGAAAGATGGAAATATCTACACCGCTATCTCTATAAATATGGAAATATCTACACCGCCATCTCTATGAACATGAAAATATCTACACTGCCATCTCCATAAAGATGGAAGTATCTACTCCGCCATGTGTATAAAAACGGAAATATCTACACCACCTTCTGTGTAAACATGGAAATACCTACACCGCTATCTGTATTAACATGGATATAACTACACCGCCATCTGCATGTCCTTGGAAATATCTATGCCGCCATCTGAATAAACATGGAAATATCTACACGGCCATCTGTGTATAGCTGGAAATATCAACAGCGCCATCTGTACAAACATGAAAATATCTACACCGCTATCTCTATAGACATGGAAATATCTGCACCGCCATCTGTAAAAACATGGAAATACCTATACAGTCATCTGTATAAACAAGGAAATATCTACAATGCCATCTGTAGAAAGATGGAAATATCTACACCGCATTCTGTGGAAACATGGAAATATGTACACCGATATCTGTATAAACATGGAAATATCTACACCGCGATCTGTATAAACATGGAAATATCTACACCGCGATCTGTATAAACATGGAAATATCTACACCGCGATTTGTATAAACATGGAAATATCTACACAGTTATCTCTATAAACATGGAAATATCTACACCGCCATCTGTATAAACATGGAAATACCTACAAAGTCATCTGTATAAACATGGAAATATCTACACAGCCATCTGTATAAACATGGAAATATCTACACAGCCATCTGTATATACATGGAAATATCTACACCTCTATCTGTATAAACATGGAAATAACTACACCGCTATTTGTATAAACAAGGAAATATCTACACTGTGATCTGTATAAGCATGGAAATATCTACACCGCCATCTCTATAAACAGGGAAATATCTACAACCCTATCTGTATAAACATGGAAATATCCACACCGCTATCACTATAAACATGGAAAAATCAACACCACTATCTCTATGAACATGGAAATATCTACACCGCCATCTCTATAAACATGGAAATGTCTACACTACGATCAGTATAAACATGGAAATATCTACACCGCTATCTGTATAAACATGGAAATATCTCCACTGCTATCTCTATAAACATCGAAATATCTACACCGCCATCAGTATAAACATGGAAATACTTACAAAGTTATCTGTATAAACATGGAAATATCTACACCGCCATCTGTATAAACATGGAAATATCTACACAGCCATGTGTACATACATGGAAATATCTACACCGCTATCTATATAAACATGGAAATAACTACACCGCTATCTGTATAAACATGGAAATATCTACACCGCCATCTACATATCCATGGAAATATCTGTGCCGCCATCTGTATAAACTTGGAAATATCTACACGGTCATCTGTGTATAGATGGAAATATCAACACCGCCATCTGTACAAACATGGAAATATCTGCACCGCTATCTGTATAAACATGGAAATATCTACACCGCGGTCTGTATAAACATGGAAATATCAACACCGCTATCGGTATAAACATGGAAATATCAACACCGCTATCTCTATAAACATGGAAATATCTACACCGTGATCTGTATAAACATGGAAATATCTACACCGCTATCTGTATAAACATGGAAATATCTACACAGATATCTCTATAAACATGGAAATATCTACACCGCCATCTGTATAAACATGGAAATACCAACAAAGTCATCTGTATAAACATGGAAATATCTACACAGCCATCTGTATAAACATGGAAATATCTACACAGCCATCTGTATATACATGGAAATATCTTCACCACTATCTGTATAAACATGGAAGTAAATACACCGCTATTTGTATAAACAAGGAAATATCTACACCGTGATCTGTATAAACATGGAAATATCTACACCGCCATCTCTATAAACAGGGAAATATCTACACCCCTATCTGTATAAACATGGAAATATCCACACCGCTATCTCTATAAACATGGAAAAATCAACACCGCTATCTCTATGTACATTGAAATATCTACACCGCCATCTCTATAAACATGGAAATGTCTACACCACGATCAGTATAAACATGGAAATATCTACACCGCTATCTGTATAAACATGGAGATATCTCCACTGATATATCTATAAACATCGAAATATCTACACCGCCATCTGTATAAACATGGAAATACTTACAAAGTCATCTGTATAAACATGGAAATATCTACACAGCTATCTGTATAAACATGGAAATATCTACAAAGCCATCTGTATATACATGGAAATATCTACACCACTATCTGTATAAACATGGAAATAACTACACCGCTATTTGTATAAACAAGGAAATATCTACACTGTGATCTGTATAAACATGGAAATATCTACACCGCCATCTCTATAAACAGGGAAATATCTACACCCCTATCTGTATAAACATGGAAATATCCACACCGCTATCTCTATAAACATGGAAAAATCAACACCGCTACCTCTATGAACATGGAAATATCTACACCGCCATCTCTATAAACATGGAAAAGTCTACACCACGATCAGTATAAACATGGAAATATCTCCACTGCTATCTCTATAAACATCGAAATATCTACACCGCCATCTGTATAAACATGGAAATACTTACAAAGTTATCTGTATAAACATGGAAATATGTACACCGCCATCTGTATAAACATGGAAATATCTACACAGCCATGTGTACACACATGGAAATATCTACACCGCTATCTATATAAACATGGAAATAACTACACCGCTATCTGTATAAACATGGAAATATCTACACCGCCATCTACATATCCATGGAAATATCTGCGCCGCCATCTGTATGAACATGGAAATATCTACACGGTCATCTGTGTATAGATGAAAATATCAACACCGCCATCTGTACAAACATGGAAATATCTGCACCGCTATCTGTATAAACATGGAAATATCTAAACCGTGATCTCTATAAACATGGAAATATCTACACCGTGATCTGTATAAACATGGAAATATTTACACCGCTATCTGTATAAACATGGAAACTTCTACACCATTATCTGTATAAACATGGAAATATCTACACCATCATCTGTATAAACATGGAAATATATACACCGCTATCTGTATAAACATGGAAATATCTGCACCGCTATCTCTATAAACATGGAAATAACTACAAAGACATCTGTATAAACATGGAAATACCTACACAGTCATGTGTAGGAATATTTAAATATCTACACTGACATCTGTATAAATATAGAAATATCTACACAGCCCTCTGTATAAATATGGAAATATCTGCATAGGCATCTGGGTAAACATGGAAATATCTGCACCACTATCTGTATAAACATGGAAATACCTACACCGCTGTCTCTATAAACATGGAAATATGTACACCGCTATGTGTATAAACATGGAAATATCTCCACAGCTCTCTGTATAAACATGGAAATATCTCCACCGTTATCTGTATAAACATGGAAATATCAACAGCGCCATCTATATAAACATTGAAATATCTACACTGCCATCTGTAAAAACATGGAAATATCTACACAGTCATCTGAATAAACATGGAAATATCTACACCACCATCTGTATAAACATGGAAATAGCTACAATACCATCTGTATACACATGGAAATATCTACACCGACATCTGTATAAATATGGAAATATCTACACGGCCATCTGTATAAACATGGAAATATCTACACTGCCATCTGTAGAAAGATGGAAATATCTACACCGCTATCTCTATAAATATGGAAATATCTACACCGCCATCTCTATGAACATGAAAATATCTACACTGCCATCTCCATAAAGATGGAAGTATCTACTCCGCCATGTGTATAAAAACGGAAATATCTACACCACCTTCTGTGTAAACATGGAAATACCTACACCGCTATCTGTATTAACATGGATATAACTACACCGCCATCTGCATGTCCTTGGAAATATCTATGCCGCCATCTGAATAAACATGGAAATATCTACACGGCCATCTGTGTATAGCTGGAAATATCAACAGCGCCATCTGTACAAACATGAAAATATCTACACCGCTATCTCTATAGACATGGAAATATCTGCACCGCCATCTGTAAAAACATGGAAATACCTATACAGTCATCTGTATAAACAAGGAAATATCTACAATGCCATCTGTAGAAAGATGGAAATATCTACACCGCATTCTGTGGAAACATGGAAATATGTACACCGATATCTGTATAAACATGGAAATATCTACACCGCGATCTGTATAAACATGGAAATATCTACACCGCGATCTGTATAAACATGGAAATATCTACACCGCGATTTGTATAAACATGGAAATATCTACACAGTTATCTCTATAAACATGGAAATATCTACACCGCCATCTGTATAAACATGGAAATACCTACAAAGTCATCTGTATAAACATGGAAATATCTACACAGCCATCTGTATAAACATGGAAATATCTACACAGCCATCTGTATATACATGGAAATATCTACACCTCTATCTGTATAAACATGGAAATAACTACACCGCTATTTGTATAAACAAGGAAATATCTACACTGTGATCTGTATAAGCATGGAAATATCTACACCGCCATCTCTATAAACAGGGAAATATCTACAACCCTATCTGTATAAACATGGAAATATCCACACCGCTATCACTATAAACATGGAAAAATCAACACCACTATCTCTATGAACATGGAAATATCTACACCGCCATCTCTATAAACATGGAAATGTCTACACTACGATCAGTATAAACATGGAAATATCTACACCGCTATCTGTATAAACATGGAAATATCTCCACTGCTATCTCTATAAACATCGAAATATCTACACCGCCATCAGTATAAACATGGAAATACTTACAAAGTTATCTGTATAAACATGGAAATATCTACACCGCCATCTGTATAAACATGGAAATATCTACACAGCCATGTGTACATACATGGAAATATCTACACCGCTATCTATATAAACATGGAAATAACTACACCGCTATCTGTATAAACATGGAAATATCTACACCGCCATCTACATATCCATGGAAATATCTGTGCCGCCATCTGTATAAACTTGGAAATATCTACACGGTCATCTGTGTATAGATGGAAATATCAACACCGCCATCTGTACAAACATGGAAATATCTGCACCGCTATCTGTATAAACATGGAAATATCTACACCGCGGTCTGTATAAACATGGAAATATCAACACCGCTATCGGTATAAACATGGAAATATCAACACCGCTATCTCTATAAACATGGAAATATCTACACCGTGATCTGTATAAACATGGAAATATCTACACCGCTATCTGTATAAACATGGAAATATCTACACAGATATCTCTATAAACATGGAAATATCTACACCGCCATCTGTATAAACATGGAAATACCAACAAAGTCATCTGTATAAACATGGAAATATCTACACAGCCATCTGTATAAACATGGAAATATCTACACAGCCATCTGTATATACATGGAAATATCTTCACCACTATCTGTATAAACATGGAAGTAAATACACCGCTATTTGTATAAACAAGGAAATATCTACACCGTGATCTGTATAAACATGGAAATATCTACACCGCCATCTCTATAAACAGGGAAATATCTACACCCCTATCTGTATAAACATGGAAATATCCACACCGCTATCTCTATAAACATGGAAAAATCAACACCGCTATCTCTATGTACATTGAAATATCTACACCGCCATCTCTATAAACATGGAAATGTCTACACCACGATCAGTATAAACATGGAAATATCTACACCGCTATCTGTATAAACATGGAGATATCTCCACTGATATATCTATAAACATCGAAATATCTACACCGCCATCTGTATAAACATGGAAATACTTACAAAGTCATCTGTATAAACATGGAAATATCTACACAGCTATCTGTATAAACATGGAAATATCTACAAAGCCATCTGTATATACATGGAAATATCTACACCACTATCTGTATAAACATGGAAATAACTACACCGCTATTTGTATAAACAAGGAAATATCTACACTGTGATCTGTATAAACATGGAAATATCTACACCGCCATCTCTATAAACAGGGAAATATCTACACCCCTATCTGTATAAACATGGAAATATCCACACCGCTATCTCTATAAACATGGAAAAATCAACACCGCTACCTCTATGAACATGGAAATATCTACACCGCCATCTCTATAAACATGGAAAAGTCTACACCACGATCAGTATAAACATGGAAATATCTCCACTGCTATCTCTATAAACATCGAAATATCTACACCGCCATCTGTATAAACATGGAAATACTTACAAAGTTATCTGTATAAACATGGAAATATGTACACCGCCATCTGTATAAACATGGAAATATCTACACAGCCATGTGTACACACATGGAAATATCTACACCGCTATCTATATAAACATGGAAATAAC
This sequence comes from Pan troglodytes, assembly GCF_028858775.2. Classification (NCBI taxonomy): domain Eukaryota; kingdom Metazoa; phylum Chordata; class Mammalia; order Primates; family Hominidae; genus Pan; species Pan troglodytes. The sequence goes on from NC_072411.2 coordinate 8,048,457, forward strand.
TACACCGCTATCTGTATAAACATGGAAATATCTACACCGCCATCTACATATCCATGGAAATATCTGCGCCGCCATCTGTATGAACATGGAAATATCTACACGGTCATCTGTGTATAGATGAAAATATCAACACCGCCATCTGTACAAACATGGAAATATCTGCACCGCTATCTGTATAAACATGGAAATATCTAAACCGTGATCTCTATAAACATGGAAATATCTACACCGTGATCTGTATAAACATGGAAATATTTACACCGCTATCTGTATAAACATGGAAACTTCTACACCATTATCTGTATAAATATGGAAATATCTACACCGCTATCTCAATAAACTTGGAAATATCTACACCGCCATCTGTAAAAACATGGAAATACCTATACAGTCATCTGTGTAAACATGGAAATATCTACACCACCATCTGTATAAACATGGAAATATCTACAATGCCATCTGTATACACATGGAAATACCTACACGGCAATCAGTGTATAGATGGAAACATCAACACCGCCATCTGTACAAACATGGAAATATCTACACTGCTATCTCTATAAACATGGAAATATCTACACTGCGGTCTCTATAAACATGGAAATATCTACACCATGATCTGTATAAACATGGAAATATATACACCGCTATCTGTATAAACATGGAAATATCTGCACCGCTATCTCTATAAACATGGAAATAACTACAAAGACATCTGTATAAACATGGAAATACCTACACAGTCATGTGTAGGAACATTTAAATATCTACACTGCCATCTGTATAAATATAGAAATATCTACACAGCCCTCTGTATAAATATGGAAATATCTGCATAGGCATCTGTGTAAACTTGGAAATATCTGCACCGCTATCTGTATAAACATGGAAATACCTACACCGCTGTCTCTATAAACATGGAAATATGTACACCGCTATGTGTATAAACATGGAAATATCTCCACGGCTCTCTGTATAAACATGGAAATATCTCCACCGTTATCTGTATAAACATGGAAATATCAACAGCGCCATCTATATAAACATTGAAATATCTACACTGCCATCTGTAAAAACATGGAAATATCTACACATTCATCTGAATAAACATGGAAATATCTACACCACCATCTGTATAAACATGGAAATAGCTACAATACCATCTGTATACACATGGAATTATCTACACCGACATCTGTATAAATATGGAAATATCTACACGGCCATCTGTATAAACATGGAAATATCTACACTGCCATCTGTTGAAAGATGGAAATATCTACACCGCTATCTCTATAAATATGGAAATATCTACACCGCCATCTCTATGAACATGAAAATATCTACACTGCCATCTCCATAAAGATGGATGTAACTACTCCGCCATGTGTATAAACACGGAAATATCTTCACCACCATCTGTGTAAACATGGAAATACCAACACCGCTATCTGTATAAACATGGAAATAACTACACCGCCATCTGCATGTCCTTGGAAATATCTACGCCGCCATCTGAATAAACATGGAAATATCTACACGGCCATCTGTGTATAGCTGGAAATATCAACACCGCGATCTGTACAAACATGGAAATATCTACACCGCTATCTCTATAGACATGGAAATATCTGCACCGCCATCTGTAAAAACATGGAAATACCTATACAGTCATCTGTATAAACATGGAAATATCTACAATGCCATCTGTAGAAAGATGGAAATATCTACACCGCAATCTGTGTAAACATGGAAATATCTACACCGATATCTGTATAAACATGGAAATATCTACACCGCGATCTGTATAAACATGGAAATATCTACACCGCGATCTGTATAAACATGGAAATATGTACACCGCGATCTGTATAAACATGGAAATATCTACACAGTTATCTCTATAAACATGGAAATATCTACACCGCCATCTGTATAAACATGGAAATACCTACAAAGTCATCTGTATTAACATGGAAATATCTACACAGCCATCTGTATAAACATGGAAATATCTACACCGTGGTCTGTATAAACATGGAAATATCTACACCGCGATCTGTATAAACATGGAAATATCTACACCGCTATCTGTATAAACGTGGAAATATCTACACAGTTATCTCTATAAACATGGAAATATCTACACCGCCATCTGTATAAACATGGAAATACCTACAAAGTCATCTGTATAAACATGGAAATATCTACACAGCCCTCTGTATAAACATGGAAATATCTACACAGCCATCTGTATATACATGGAAATATCTACACCACTATCTGTATAAACTTGGAAATAACTACACCGCTATTTGTATAAACAAGGAAATATCTACACCGTGATCTGTATAAACATGGAAATATCTACACCGCCATCTCTATAAACAGGGAAATATCTACACCCCTAACTGTATAAACATGGAAATATCCACACCGGTATCTCTATAAACATGGAAAAATCAACACCGCCATCTCTATGAGCATGGAAATATCTACACCGCCATCTCTATAAACATGGAAATGTCTACACCACGATCAGTATAAACATGGAAATATCTACACCGCTATCTGTATAAACATGGAAATATCTCCACTGCTATCTCTATAAACATCGAAATATCTACACCGCCATCTGTATAAAGATGGAAATACTTACAAAGTTATCTGTATAAACATGGAAATATCTACACCGCCATCTGTATAAACATGGAAATATCTACACAGCCATGTGTACATACATGGAAATATCTACACCGCTATCTATATAAACATGGAAATAACTACACCACTATCTGTATAAACATGGAAATATCTACACCGCCATCTACATATCCATGGAAATATCTGCGCCGCCATCTGTATAAACATGGAAATATCTACACGGTCATCTGTGTATAGATGGAAATATCAACAACGCCATGTGTACAAACATGGAAATATCTGCACGGCTATCTGTATAAACATGGAAACTTCTACACCGTTATCTGTATAAATATGGAAATATCTACACCGCTATCTCTATAAACTTGGAAATATCTACACCGCCATCTGTATAAACATGGAAATACCTATGCAGTCATCTGTGTAAACATGTAAATATCTACACCACCATCTGTATAAACATGGAAATATCTACAATGCCATCTGTATACACATGGAAATACCTACACTACAGTCAGTGTATAGATGGAAACATCAACACCGCCATCTGTACAAACATGGAAATATCTACACTGCTATCTCTATAAACATGGAAATATCTACACTGTGGTCTGTATAAACATGGAAATATCTACACCGGTATCTGTATAAACATGGAAATATCCACACCATGATCTGTATAAACATGGAAATATATACAGCGCTATCTGTATAAACATGGAAATATCTGCACCGCTATCTCTATAAACATGGAACTAACTTCAAAGACATCTGTATAAACATGGAAATACCTACACAGTTATGTGTAGGAACATTTAAATATTAACACTGCCATCTGTATAAATATAGAAATATCTACACAGCCCTCTGTATAAATATGGAAATATCTGCATAGGCATCTGTGTAAACATGGAAATATGTGCACCGCTATCTGTATAAACATGGAAATACCTACACCGCTGTCTCTATAAACATGGAAATATCTACCCCGCTATGTGTATAAACATGGAAATATCTCCACTGCTCTCTTTATAAACATGGAAATATCTCCACCGTTATCTGTATAAACGTGGAAATATCAACAGCGCCATCTATATAAACATTGAAATATCTACACTGCCATCTGTAAAAACATGGAAATATCTACGCAGTCATCTGAATAAACATGGAAATATCTACACCACCATCTGTATAAACATGGAAATAGCTACAATACCATCTGTATACACATGGAAATATCTACACAGACATCTGTATAAATATGGAAATATCTACACGGCCATCTGTATAAACATGGAAATATCTACACTGCCATCTGTAGAAAGATGGAAATATCTACACCGCTATCTCTATAAATATGGAAATATCTACACCGCCATCTCTATGAACATGTAAATATCTACACTGCCATCTCCATAAAGATGGAAGTATCTACTCCGCCATGTGTATAAACACGGAAATATCTACACCACCATCTGTGTAAACATGGAAATACCTACACCGCTATCTGTATAAACATGGAAATAACAACACCGCCATCTGCATGTCCTTGGAAATATCTACGACGCCATCTGAATAAACATGGAAATATCTACACGGCCATCTGTGTGCAGATGGAAATATCAACACCGCCATCTGTACAAACATGGAAATATCTACACCGCTATCTCTATAGACATGGAAATATCTGCACCGCCATCTGTAAAAACATGGAAATACCTATACAGTCATCTGTATAAACATGGAAATATGTACAATGCCATCTGTAGAAAGATGGAAATATCTACACCGCAATCTGTGTAAACATGGAAATCTCTACACCGATATCTGTAAAAACATGGAAATATCTACACCGCTATCTGTATAAACATGGAAATATCTACACCGCGATCTGTATAAACATGGAAATATCTACACCGCTATCTGTATAAACATGGAAATATCTACACAGTTATCTCTATAAACATGGAAATATCTACACCGCCATCTGTATAAACATGGAAATACCTACAAAGTCATCAGTATAAACATGGAAATATCTACACAGCCATCTGTATAAACATGGAAATATCTACACAGCCATCTGTATATACATGGAAATATCTACACCACTATCTGAATAAACCTGGAAATAACTACACCGCTATTTGTATAAACAAGGAAATATCTACACCATGATCTGTATAAACATAGAAATATCTACACCGCCATCTCTATAAACAGGGAAATATCTACACCCCTATCTGTATAAACATGGAAACATCCACACCGCTATCTCTATAAACATGGAAAAATCAACACCGCTATCTCTATGAACATGGAAATATCTACACCGCCATCTCTACAAACATGGAAGTGTCTACAACACGATCAGTATAAACATGGAAATATCTACACCGCTATCTGTATAAACATGGAAATATCTCCACTGATATCTCTATAGACATCGAAATATGTACACCGCCATCTGTATAAACATGGAAATATCTACACGGTCATCCGCGTATAGATGGAAATATCAACACCGCCATCTGTACAAACATGGAAATATCTGCACCGCTATCTGTATACACATGGAAATATCTACACCGCGGTCTGTATAAACATGGAAATATCAACACCGCTATCGGTATAAACATGGAAATATCTACACCACTATCTCTATAAACATGGAAATATCTACACCGTGATCTGTATAAACATGGAAATATTTACATCGCTATCTGTATAAACATGGAAACTTCTACACCGTTATCTGTATAAATATGGAAATATCTACACCACTATCTCTATAAACTTGGAAATATCTACACCGCCATCTGTATAAACATGGAAATACTTATACAGTCATCTGTGTAAACATGGAAATATCTACACCACCATCTGTATAAACATGGAAATATCTACAATGCCATCTGTATACACATGGAAATACCTACACGGCAATCAGTGTATAGATGGAGACATCAACACCGCCATCTGTACAAACATGGAAATATCTACACTGCTGTCTCTATAAACATGGAAATATGTACACTGTGGTCTGTATAAACATGGAAATATCTACACCGGTATCTGTATAAACATGGAAATATCCACACCATGATCTGTATAAACATGGAAATATATACACCGCTATCTGTATAAACATGGAAATATCTGCACCACTATCTCTATAAACATGGAAATAACTACAAAGACATCTGTATAAACATGGAAATAACTACACAGTCTTGTGTAGGAACATTTAAATATCTACACTGCCATGTGTATAAATATAGAAATATCTACACATCCCTCTGTATAAATATGGAAATATCTGCATAGGAATCTGTGTAAACATGGAAATATCTGCACCGCTATCTGTATAAACGTGGAAATACCTACACCGCTGTCTCTATAAACATGGAAATATGTACACCGCTATGTGTATAAACATGGAAATATCTCCACTGCTCTCTGTATAAACATGGAAATATCTCCACCGTTATCTGTATAAACATGGAAATATCAACAGCGCCATCTATATAAACATTGAAATATCTACACAGCCATCTGTAAAAACATGGAAATATGTAAACAGTCATCTGTATAAACATGGAAATAACTACACCACCATCTGTATAAACATGGAAATAGCTACAATACCATGTGTATACACATGGAAATATCTACACAGACATCTGTATAAATATGGAAATATCTACACGGCCATCTGTATAAACATGGAAATATCTACACCGGTATCTGTATAAACTTGGAAATATCTACACGGTCATCTGTGTATAGATGGAAATATCAACACCGCCATCTGTACAAACATGGAAATATCTGCACCGCTATCTGTATAAACATGGAAATATCTACACCGCGGTCTGTATAAACATGGAAATATCAACACCGCTATCGGTATAAACATGGAAATATCAACACCGCTATCTCTATAAACATGGAAATATCTACACCGTGATCTGTATAAACATGGAAATATCTACACCGCTATCTGTATAAACATGGAAATATCTACACAGATATCTCTATAAACATGGAAATATCTACACCGCCATCTGTATAAACATGGAAATACCAACAAAGTCATCTGTATAAACATGGAAATATCTACACAGCCATCTGTATAAACATGGAAATATCTACACAGCCATCTGTATATACATGGAAATATCTTCACCACTATCTGTATAAACATGGAAGTAAATACACCGCTATTTGTATAAACAAGGAAATATCTACACCGTGATCTGTATAAACATGGAAATATCTACACCGCCATCTCTATAAACAGGGAAATATCTACACCCCTATCTGTATAAACATGGAAATATCCACACCGCTATCTCTATAAACATGGAAAAATCAACACCGCTATCTCTATGTACATTGAAATATCTACACCGCCATCTCTATAAACATGGAAATGTCTACACCACGATCAGTATAAACATGGAAATATCTACACCGCTATCTGTATAAACATGGAGATATCTCCACTGATATATCTATAAACATCGAAATATCTACACCGCCATCTGTATAAACATGGAAATACTTACAAAGTCATCTGTATAAACATGGAAATATCTACACAGCTATCTGTATAAACATGGAAATATCTACAAAGCCATCTGTATATACATGGAAATATCTACACCACTATCTGTATAAACATGGAAATAACTACACCGCTATTTGTATAAACAAGGAAATATCTACACTGTGATCTGTATAAACATGGAAATATCTACACCGCCATCTCTATAAACAGGGAAATATCTACACCCCTATCTGTATAAACATGGAAATATCCACACCGCTATCTCTATAAACATGGAAAAATCAACACCGCTACCTCTATGAACATGGAAATATCTACACCGCCATCTCTATAAACATGGAAAAGTCTACACCACGATCAGTATAAACATGGAAATATCTCCACTGCTATCTCTATAAACATCGAAATATCTACACCGCCATCTGTATAAACATGGAAATACTTACAAAGTTATCTGTATAAACATGGAAATATGTACACCGCCATCTGTATAAACATGGAAATATCTACACAGCCATGTGTACACACATGGAAATATCTACACCGCTATCTATATAAACATGGAAATAACTACACCGCTATCTGTATAAACATGGAAATATCTACACCGCCATCTACATATCCATGGAAATATCTGCGCCGCCATCTGTATGAACATGGAAATATCTACACGGTCATCTGTGTATAGATGAAAATATCAACACCGCCATCTGTACAAACATGGAAATATCTGCACCGCTATCTGTATAAACATGGAAATATCTAAACCGTGATCTCTATAAACATGGAAATATCTACACCGTGATCTGTATAAACATGGAAATATTTACACCGCTATCTGTATAAACATGGAAACTTCTACACCATTATCTGTATAAACATGGAAATATCTACACCATCATCTGTATAAACATGGAAATATATACACCGCTATCTGTATAAACATGGAAATATCTGCACCGCTATCTCTATAAACATGGAAATAACTACAAAGACATCTGTATAAACATGGAAATACCTACACAGTCATGTGTAGGAATATTTAAATATCTACACTGACATCTGTATAAATATAGAAATATCTACACAGCCCTCTGTATAAATATGGAAATATCTGCATAGGCATCTGGGTAAACATGGAAATATCTGCACCACTATCTGTATAAACAAGGAAATACCTACACCGCTGTCTCTATAAACATGGAAATATGTACACCGCTATGTGTATAAACATGGAAATATCTCCACAGCTCTCTGTATAAACATGGAAATATCTCCACCGTTATCTGTATAAACATGGAAATATCAACAGCGCCATCTATATAAACATTGAAATATCTACACTGCCATCTGTAAAAACATGGAAATATCTACACAGTCATCTGAATAAACATGGAAATATCTACACCACCATCTGTATAAACATGGAAATAGCTACAATACCATCTGTATACACATGGAAATATCTACACCGACATCTGTATAAATATGGAAATATCTACACGGCCATCTGTATAAACATGGAAATATCTACACTGCCATCTGTAGAAAGATGGAAATATCTACACCGCTATCTCTATAAATATGGAAATATCTACACCGCCATCTCTATGAACATGAAAATATCTACACTGCCATCTCCATAAAGATGGAAGTATCTACTCCGCCATGTGTATAAAAACGGAAATATCTACACCACCTTCTGTGTAAACATGGAAATACCTACACCGCTATCTGTATTAACATGGATATAACTACACCGCCATCTGCATGTCCTTGGAAATATCTATGCCGCCATCTGAATAAACATGGAAATATCTACACGGCCATCTGTGTATAGCTGGAAATATCAACAGCGCCATCTGTACAAACATGAAAATATCTACACCGCTATGTCTATAGACATGGAAATATCTGCACCGCCATCTGTAAAAACATGGAAATACCTATACAGTCATCTGTATAAACAAGGAAATATCTACAATGCCATCTGTAGAAAGATGGAAATATCTACACCGCATTCTGTGGAAACATGGAAATATGTACACCGATATCTGTATAAACATGGAAATATCTACACCGCGATCTGTATAAACATGGAAATATCTACACCGCGATCTGTATAAACATGGAAATATCTACACCGCGATTTGTATAAACATGGAAATATCTACACAGTTATCTCTATAAACATGGAAATATCTACACCGCCATCTGTATAAACATGGAAATACCTACAAAGTCATCTGTATAAACATGGAAATATCTACACAGCCATCTGTATAAACATGGAAATATCTACACAGCCATCTGTATATACATGGAAATATCTACACCTCTATCTGTATAAACATGGAAATAACTACACCGCTATTTGTATAAACAAGGAAATATCTACACTGTGATCTGTATAAGCATGGAAATATCTACACCGCCATCTCTATAAACAGGGAAATATCTACAACCCTATCTGTATAAATATGGAAATATCCACACCGCTATCACTATAAACATGGAAAAATCAACACCACTATCTCTATGAACATGGAAATATCTACACCGCCATCTCTATAAACATGGAAATGTCTACACTACGATCAGTATAAACATGGAAATATCTACACCGCTATCTGTATAAACATGGAAATATCTCCACTGCTATCTCTATAAACATCGAAATATCTACACCGCCATCAGTATAAACATGGAAATACTTACAAAGTTATCTGTATAAACATGGAAATATCTACACCGCCATCTGTATAAACATGGAAATATCTACACAGCCATGTGTACATACATGGAAATATCTACACCGCTATCTATATAAACATGGAAATAACTACACCGCTATCTGTATAAACATGGAAATATCTACACCGCCATCTACATATCCATGGAAATATCTGTGCCGCCATCTGTATAAACTTGGAAATATCTACACGGTCATCTGTGTATAGATGGAAATATCAACACCGCCATCTGTACAAACATGGAAATATCTGCACCGCTATCTGTATAAACATGGAAATATCTACACCGCGGTCTGTATAAACATGGAAATATCAACACCGCTATCGGTATAAACATGGAAATATCAACACCGCTATCTCTATAAACATGGAAATATCTACACCGTGATCTGTATAAACATGGAAATATCTACACCGCTATCTGTATAAACATGGAAATATCTACACAGATATCTCTATAAACATGGAAATATCTACACCGCCATCTGTATAAACATGGAAATACCAACAAAGTCATCTGTATAAACATGGAAATATCTACACAGCCATCTGTATAAACATGGAAATATCTACACAGCCATCTGTATATACATGGAAATATCTTCACCACTATCTGTATAAACATGGAAGTAAATACACCGCTATTTGTATAAACAAGGAAATATCTACACCGTGATCTGTATAAACATGGAAATATCTACACCGCCATCTCTATAAACAGGGAAATATCTACACCCCTATCTGTATAAACATGGAAATATCCACACCGCTATCTCTATAAACATGGAAAAATCAACACCGCTATCTCTATGTACATTGAAATATCTACACCGCCATCTCTATAAACATGGAAATGTCTACACCACGATCAGTATAAACATGGAAATATCTACACCGCTATCTGTATAAACATGGAGATATCTCCACTGATATATCTATAAACATCGAAATATCTACACCGCCATCTGTATAAACATGGAAATACTTACAAAGTCATCTGTATAAACATGGAAATATCTACACAGCTATCTGTATAAACATGGAAATATCTACAAAGCCATCTGTATATACATGGAAATATCTACACCACTATCTGTATAAACATGGAAATAACTACACCGCTATTTGTATAAACAAGGAAATATCTACACTGTGATCTGTATAAACATGGAAATATCTACACCGCCATCTCTATAAACAGGGAAATATCTACACCCCTATCTGTATAAACATGGAAATATCCACACCGCTATCTCTATAAACATGGAAAAATCAACACCGCTACCTCTATGAACATGGAAATATCTACACCGCCATCTCTATAAACATGGAAAAGTCTACACCACGATCAGTATAAACATGGAAATATCTCCACTGCTATCTCTATAAACATCGAAATATCTACACCGCCATCTGTATAAACATGGAAATACTTACAAAGTTATCTGTATAAACATGGAAATATGTACACCGCCATCTGTATAAACATGGAAATATCTACACAGCCATGTGTACACACATGGAAATATCTACACCGCTATCTATATAAACATGGAAATAACTACACCGCTATCTGTATAAACATGGAAATATCTACACCGCCATCTACATATCCATGGAAATATCTGCGCCGCCATCTGTATGAACATGGAAATATCTACACGGTCATCTGTGTATAGATGAAAATATCAACACCGCCATCTGTACAAACATGGAAATATCTGCACCGCTATCTGTATAAACATGGAAATATCTAAACCGTGATCTCTATAAACATGGAAATATCTACACCGTGATCTGTATAAACATGGAAATATTTACACCGCTATCTGTATAAACATGGAAACTTCTACACCATTATCTGTATAAATATGGAAATATCTACACCGCTATCTCAATAAACTTGGAAATATCTACACCGCCATCTGTAAAAACATGGAAATACCTATACAGTCATCTGTGTAAACATGGAAATATCTACACCACCATCTGTATAAACATGGAAATATCTACAATGCCATCTGTATACACATGGAAATACCTACACGGCAATCAGTGTATAGATGGAAACATCAACACCGCCATCTGTACAAACATGGAAATATCTACACTGCTATCTCTATAAACATGGAAATATCTACACTGCGGTCTCTATAAACATGGAAATATCTACACCATGATCTGTATAAACATGGAAATATATACACCGCTATCTGTATAAACATGGAAATATCTGCACCGCTATCTCTATAAACATGGAAATAACTACAAAGACATCTGTATAAACATGGAAATACCTACACAGTCATGTGTAGGAACATTTAAATATCTACACTGCCATCTGTATAAATATAGAAATATCTACACAGCCCTCTGTATAAATATGGAAATATCTGCATAGGCATCTGTGTAAACTTGGAAATATCTGCACCGCTATCTGTATAAACATGGAAATACCTACACCGCTGTCTCTATAAACATGGAAATATGTACACCGCTATGTGTATAAACATGGAAATATCTCCACGGCTCTCTGTATAAACATGGAAATATCTCCACCGTTATCTGTATAAACATGGAAATATCAACAGCGCCATCTATATAAACATTGAAATATCTACACTGCCATCTGTAAAAACATGGAAATATCTACACATTCATCTGAATAAACATGGAAATATCTACACCACCATCTGTATAAACATGGAAATAGCTACAATACCATCTGTATACACATGGAATTATCTACACCGACATCTGTATAAATATGGAAATATCTACACGGCCATCTGTATAAACATGGAAATATCTACACTGCCATCTGTTGAAAGATGGAAATATCTACACCGCTATCTCTATAAATATGGAAATATCTACACCGCCATCTCTATGAACATGAAAATATCTACACTGCCATCTCCATAAAGATGGATGTAACTACTCCGCCATGTGTATAAACACGGAAATATCTTCACCACCATCTGTGTAAACATGGAAATACCAACACCGCTATCTGTATAAACATGGAAATAACTACACCGCCATCTGCATGTCCTTGGAAATATCTACGCCGCCATCTGAATAAACATGGAAATATCTACACGGCCATCTGTGTATAGCTGGAAATATCAACACCGCGATCTGTACAAACATGGAAATATCTACACCGCTATCTCTATAGACATGGAAATATCTGCACCGCCATCTGTAAAAACATGGAAATACCTATACAGTCATCTGTATAAACATGGAAATATCTACAATGCCATCTGTAGAAAGATGGAAATATCTACACCGCAATCTGTGTAAACATGGAAATATCTACACCGATATCTGTATAAACATGGAAATATCTACACCGCGATCTGTATAAACATGGAAATATCTACACCGCGATCTGTATAAACATGGAAATATGTACACCGCGATCTGTATAAACATGGAAATATCTACACAGTTATCTCTATAAACATGGAAATATCTACACCGCCATCTGTATAAACATGGAAATACCTACAAAGTCATCTGTATTAACATGGAAATATCTACACAGCCATCTGTATAAACATGGAAATATCTACACCGTGGTCTGTATAAACATGGAAATATCTACACCGCGATCTGTATAAACATGGAAATATCTACACCGCTATCTGTATAAACGTGGAAATATCTACACAGTTATCTCTATAAACATGGAAATATCTACACCGCCATCTGTATAAACATGGAAATACCTACAAAGTCATCTGTATAAACATGGAAATATCTACACAGCCCTCTGTATAAACATGGAAATATCTACACAGCCATCTGTATATACATGGAAATATCTACACCACTATCTGTATAAACTTGGAAATAACTACACCGCTATTTGTATAAACAAGGAAATATCTACACCGTGATCTGTATAAACATGGAAATATCTACACCGCCATCTCTATAAACAGGGAAATATCTACACCCCTAACTGTATAAACATGGAAATATCCACACCGGTATCTCTATAAACATGGAAAAATCAACACCGCCATCTCTATGAGCATGGAAATATCTACACCGCCATCTCTATAAACATGGAAATGTCTACACCACGATCAGTATAAACATGGAAATATCTACACCGCTATCTGTATAAACATGGAAATATCTCCACTGCTATCTCTATAAACATCGAAATATCTACACCGCCATCTGTATAAAGATGGAAATACTTACAAAGTTATCTGTATAAACATGGAAATATCTACACCGCCATCTGTATAAACATGGAAATATCTACACAGCCATGTGTACATACATGGAAATATCTACACCGCTATCTATATAAACATGGAAATAACTACACCACTATCTGTATAAACATGGAAATATCTACACCGCCATCTACATATCCATGGAAATATCTGCGCCGCCATCTGTATAAACATGGAAATATCTACACGGTCATCTGTGTATAGATGGAAATATCAACAACGCCATGTGTACAAACATGGAAATATCTGCACGGCTATCTGTATAAACATGGAAACTTCTACACCGTTATCTGTATAAATATGGAAATATCTACACCGCTATCTCTATAAACTTGGAAATATCTACACCGCCATCTGTATAAACATGGAAATACCTATGCAGTCATCTGTGTAAACATGTAAATATCTACACCACCATCTGTATAAACATGGAAATATCTACAATGCCATCTGTATACACATGGAAATACCTACACTACAGTCAGTGTATAGATGGAAACATCAACACCGCCATCTGTACAAACATGGAAATATCTACACTGCTATCTCTATAAACATGGAAATATCTACACTGTGGTCTGTATAAACATGGAAATATCTACACCGGTATCTGTATAAACATGGAAATATCCACACCATGATCTGTATAAACATGGAAATATATACAGCGCTATCTGTATAAACATGGAAATATCTGCACCGCTATCTCTATAAACATGGAACTAACTTCAAAGACATCTGTATAAACATGGAAATACCTACACAGTTATGTGTAGGAACATTTAAATATTAACACTGCCATCTGTATAAATATAGAAATATCTACACAGCCCTCTGTATAAATATGGAAATATCTGCATAGGCATCTGTGTAAACATGGAAATATGTGCACCGCTATCTGTATAAACATGGAAATACCTACACCGCTGTCTCTATAAACATGGAAATATCTACCCCGCTATGTGTATAAACATGGAAATATCTCCACTGCTCTCTTTATAAACATGGAAATATCTCCACCGTTATCTGTATAAACGTGGAAATATCAACAGCGCCATCTATATAAACATTGAAATATCTACACTGCCATCTGTAAAAACATGGAAATATCTACGCAGTCATCTGAATAAACATGGAAATATCTACACCACCATCTGTATAAACATGGAAATAGCTACAATACCATCTGTATACACATGGAAATATCTACACAGACATCTGTATAAATATGGAAATATCTACACGGCCATCTGTATAAACATGGAAATATCTACACTGCCATCTGTAGAAAGATGGAAATATCTACACCGCTATCTCTATAAATATGGAAATATCTACACCGCCATCTCTATGAACATGTAAATATCTACACTGCCATCTCCATAAAGATGGAAGTATCTACTCCGCCATGTGTATAAACACGGAAATATCTACACCACCATCTGTGTAAACATGGAAATACCTACACCGCTATCTGTATAAACATGGAAATAACAACACCGCCATCTGCATGTCCTTGGAAATATCTACGACGCCATCTGAATAAACATGGAAATATCTACACGGCCATCTGTGTGCAGATGGAAATATCAACACCGCCATCTGTACAAACATGGAAATATCTACACCGCTATCTCTATAGACATGGAAATATCTGCACCGCCATCTGTAAAAACATGGAAATACCTATACAGTCATCTGTATAAACATGGAAATATGTACAATGCCATCTGTAGAAAGATGGAAATATCTACACCGCAATCTGTGTAAACATGGAAATCTCTACACCGATATCTGTAAAAACATGGAAATATCTACACCGCTATCTGTATAAACATGGAAATATCTACACCGCGATCTGTATAAACATGGAAATATCTACACCGCTATCTGTATAAACATGGAAATATCTACACAGTTATCTCTATAAACATGGAAATATCTACACCGCCATCTGTATAAACATGGAAATACCTACAAAGTCATCAGTATAAACATGGAAATATCTACACAGCCATCTGTATAAACATGGAAATATCTACACAGCCATCTGTATATACATGGAAATATCTACACCACTATCTGAATAAACCTGGAAATAACTACACCGCTATTTGTATAAACAAGGAAATATCTACACCATGATCTGTATAAACATAGAAATATCTACACCGCCATCTCTATAAACAGGGAAATATCTACACCCCTATCTGTATAAACATGGAAACATCCACACCGCTATCTCTATAAACATGGAAAAATCAACACCGCTATCTCTATGAACATGGAAATATCTACACCGCCATCTCTACAAACATGGAAGTGTCTACAACACGATCAGTATAAACATGGAAATATCTACACCGCTATCTGTATAAACATGGAAATATCTCCACTGATATCTCTATAGACATCGAAATATGTACACCGCCATCTGTATAAACATGGAAATATCTACACGGTCATCCGCGTATAGATGGAAATATCAACACCGCCATCTGTACAAACATGGAAATATCTGCACCGCTATCTGTATACACATGGAAATATCTACACCGCGGTCTGTATAAACATGGAAATATCAACACCGCTATCGGTATAAACATGGAAATATCTACACCACTATCTCTATAAACATGGAAATATCTACACCGTGATCTGTATAAACATGGAAATATTTACATCGCTATCTGTATAAACATGGAAACTTCTACACCGTTATCTGTATAAATATGGAAATATCTACACCACTATCTCTATAAACTTGGAAATATCTACACCGCCATCTGTATAAACATGGAAATACTTATACAGTCATCTGTGTAAACATGGAAATATCTACACCACCATCTGTATAAACATGGAAATATCTACAATGCCATCTGTATACAGATGGAAATACCTACACGGCAATCAGTGTATAGATGGAGACATCAACACCGCCATCTGTACAAACATGGAAATATCTACACTGCTGTCTCTATAAACATGGAAATATGTACACTGTGGTCTGTATAAACATGGAAATATCTACACCGGTATCTGTATAAACATGGAAATATCCACACCATGATCTGTATAAACATGGAAATATATACACCGCTATCTGTATAAACATGGAAATATCTGCACCACTATCTCTATAAACATGGAAATAACTACAAAGACATCTGTATAAACATGGAAATAACTACACAGTCTTGTGTAGGAACATTTAAATATCTACACTGCCATGTGTATAAATATAGAAATATCTACACATCCCTCTGTATAAATATGGAAATATCTGCATAGGAATCTGTGTAAACATGGAAATATCTGCACCGCTATCTGTATAAACGTGGAAATACCTACACCGCTGTCTCTATAAACATGGAAATATGTACACCGCTATGTGTATAAACATGGAAATATCTCCACTGCTCTCTGTATAAACATGGAAATATCTCCACCGTTATCTGTATAAACATGGAAATATCAACAGCGCCATCTATATAAACATTGAAATATCTACACAGCCATCTGTAAAAACATGGAAATATGTAAACAGTCATCTGTATAAACATGGAAATAACTACACCACCATCTGTATAAACATGGAAATAGCTACAATACCATGTGTATACACATGGAAATATCTACACAGACATCTGTATAAATATGGAAATATCTACACGGCCATCTGTATAAACATGGAAATATCTACACGGCCATCTGTATAAACATGGAAATATCTACACTGCCATCTGTAGAAAGATGGAAATATCTACACCGCTATCTCTATGAACATGGAAATATCTACACCGCCATCTCTATAAACATGGAAATATCTACACCGCGATCAGTATAAACATGAAAGTACCTACACCGCTGTCTCTATAAACATGGAAATATGTACACCGCTATGTGTATAAACATGGAAATATCTCCACTGCTGTCTGTATAAACATGGAATTATCTCCACCGTTATCTGTATAAACATGGAAATATCTACAGCGCCATCTCTATAAATATTGAAATATCTACACTGCCATCTGTAAAAACATGGAAATATCTACACAGTCATCTGAATAAACATGGAATATCTACACCACCATCTGTATAAACATGGAAATACCTACAATACCATCTGTATACACATGGAAATAACTAGACGGCAATCTGTGTATAGATGGAAACATCAACACCGCCATCTGTAAAAACTTGGAAATATCTACACCGCTATCTGTATAAGCATCGAAATAACTACACCCTTATTTGTATAAACAAGGAAATATCTACACCGTGATCTGTATAAACATGGAAATATCTACACTGCGGTCTGTATAAACATGGAAATTTCTACACAGGTATCTGTATAAACATGGAAATATCTACACCACGATCTGTATAAACATGGAAATATTTTCACCGCTATCTGTATAAACATGGAAATATCTACACAGCTATGTCTATAAACATGGAAACATCTACACCGCCATCTGTATAAACATGGAAATACCTACAAAGTCATCTGTATAAACATGGAAATATCTACACATCCATCTGTATAAACATGGATGTATCTACACAGCCATCCATATATACATGGAAATATCTACACCGCTATCTGTATAAACATGGAAATAACTACACCCCTATTTGTATAAACAAGGATATATCTACACCGAGATATGTATAAACATGGAAATATCTACACCGCTATTTGTATAAACAAGGAAATATCTACACCGCTATCTGTATGAACATGGAAATAACTACACCGCTATTTGTATAAACCAGGAAATATCTACACCGTGATCTGTATAAACATGGAAATAACTAGACCGCTATTTGCATAAACAAGGAAATATCTACACCGCCATCTGTTTAAAGATGGAAATGTATACAAAGACATCTGTTTATACGTGGAAATATCTACACCGCTATCTGTATAAACATGCTAATAACTACACCGCTATCTGCATAAATGTGGATATATTTGCACTGCTATCCCTATAAACATGGTAATATCAACAGCGTGATCTCTATAAACATGGAAATATCTACACCATGATCTGTATAAACATGGAAATATCTACACCGCGATCTGTATAAACATGGAAATATCTACACCGTGATCTGTATAAACATGGAAATATCTACAACACGATCTGTATAAACATGGAAATACTTACACCGCTATCTGAATAAACATGGAAATATCTACACCGCTATCTCTATAAACATGGAAATATCTACAAAGCCATCTGTATAAACATGGAAATACCAACAAAGTCATGTGTAGGAATATGGAAATATCTACACCGCGATCTGTATAAACATGGAAATATCTACACCGCGATCTGTATAAACATGGAATATCGACACCGCTATCTGTATAAACATGGAAATATCTACACTGCTATCGCTATAAACAAGGAAATATCTACACCGCAATCTGTATAAACATGGAAATACCTACAAAGTCATCTGTATAAACATGGAAATATCTACACAGCCATCTGTATAAACATGGAAATATCTACACAGCCTTCTGTATATACATGGAAATATCTGCACTGCTATTTGTAAAAACATTGAAATAAATATACCGCTATTTGTATAAACAAGGAAATATCTACACCACCATCTGTTTAAACATGGAAATATCTACACAGACATCTGTTTATACATGGAAATATCTACACCGCTATCTGTATAAACATGTTAATAACTACACCGCTATCTGTATAAACGTGGAAATATTTGCACCGCTATCCCTATAAACATGGTAATATCAACACCGCGATCTGTGTAAACATGGAAATATCTGCACCATGATCTGTATAAAGATGGAAATATCTACACAGCGATCTGTATAAACATGGAAATATCTACACCGCCATCTCTATAAACATGGAAATATCTACACCCCTGTCTGAATAAACATGGAAATATCCACACCGCTATCTTTATAAACATGGAAAAATCAACACCGCTATCTCTATGAACATGGAAATATCTACACCGCTATCTCTATAAACTTGGGGATATCTACAGCACGATCAGTATAAACATGGAAATATCTACACTGCTATCTGTATAAATATGGAAATATCTCTGCTGCTATCTCTATAAACATCGAAATATCTACACTGCCATCTGTATAAACATGGAAAAAATTACAAAGTTATCTGTATAAACAAGGAAATATCTACACCGACATATATATAAACATGGAAATATCTACACAGCCATGTGTATATACATGGAAATATCTACACCGCTATCTATATAAACATGGAAATATCTACAGCGCCCTCTACATATCCATGGAAATATCTGTGCCAACATCTGTATAAACATGGAAATATCTACACAGTCATCAGGGTAGAGATGGAAATATCTTCACTGCCTTCTGCATAAACATGGAAATATCTACAGCGCCATCTGTATAAAAATGGAAATAACTACAAAGCCATCTGTATAAACATGGAAAAATACACACCGCAGTCTCTATAAACATGGAAATATCTACACCGCTATCTGCATAAACATGGAAATATCTACTTCGTTATCTGTATAAACAGGGAAATATCTCCACCGCTATCTGTATAAACATGGAATTATCGACACCGCTAAATGTATAAACATGGAAATATATACAATGCTATCTGTGTAAACATGGAAATATCTACACAGCTATCTGAGTAAACTTGGAAATATCTACACAGCTATCTGTGTAAAAATGGAAATATCTACACAGCAATCTGTGCAAAGATGGAAATATCTACACTGCTATCTCTGTAAACATGGAAATATCTACACCGCTATCTGTATAAACATGGAAATAACTACACCGCTATCTGTATAATCATGGACATATCTACACCACAATCTGTATAAACATGGAAATATCTACCACGGTATGAGTGTAAACATGGAAATATCTACACAGCTATCTGTGTAAACTTGGAAATATCTACACAGCTATCTGCATAAACATGGAAATATCTACCACGTTATGTGTGTAAACATTGAAATATCTACACAGCTATCTGTGTAAACTTGGAAAAACCTACACAGCTCTCTGCGTAAACATGGAAATATCTACACGGCTATCTGTGCAAAGACGGAAATAACTACACCGCTATCTCTGTAAACTTGGAAATATCTACACCGCTACCTGTATAAACATGGAAATATCTACACTGCCATCTGTATAAACATGGAAATATCTACACCGCCATCTGTACACACATGGAATTATCTACACAGCCATCTGTATAAACTTGGAAATATCTACACCGCTATCTCTATAAACATGGAAATATCTACACCACTATCTCTATAAACATGGAAATATCTACATCGCTATCTGTATAAACAGGGATATATCTCCACCGCTATCTGTATAAACATGGAAATATCTACACCGTTATCTGTATAAACATGGAAATATCTACACCGCTATCTGTATAAACATGGAAATATCTACAAAGATATCTGTGTAAACATGGAAATATCTACACAGCTATCTGTGTAAACTTGGAAATATCTACACAGCTATCTGTGTAAAAGTGGAAATATCTAGACAGCAATCTGTGCAAAGATGGAAATAACTACACTGCTATCTCTGTAAACATGGAAATATCTACACCGCTATCTGTATAAACATGGAAACATGTATACCGCAGTCTCTATAAACATGGAAATATCTCCACCGCTATCTGTATAAACATGAAAATATCTACAGCGGTTTCTGTATAAACATGAACATATCTACACCGTAATCTGTATAAACATGGAAATATCTACAACACTATATGTGTAAACATGGAAATATCTACACAGCTATCTGTGTAAACTTGGAAATATCTACACAGCTATCTGCGTAAACATGGAAATATCTACACGGCAATCTGTGCAAAGATGGAAATAACTACACCGCAATCTGTAGAAACATGGAAATATGTACACCACAATCTGTATAAACATGGAAATACCTACACCGCTATCTGTATAAATATGGAAATATGTACACCGCTATCTCTATAAACATGAAAATACTTACACCACCATCTCTATACACATGGAAATACTTACACCGCTATCTCTATAAACATGGAAATACCTACACTGCAATCTCTATATTCATGGAAATATCTACACCGCCATCTCCATAAACATGAAAATATCTACAGCGTCATCTTCAGAAACTTGGATGTATCTACACCGCCATCTGTATAAACTTGGAAATATCTACACCACTATCTGTATAAACATGGAAATATCTTCACTTCTATCTGTATAAACATGGAAATAACTACACCGCAATCTGTATAAAGATGGAAATACCTACGCCGCAATCTGTATAAATATGGAAATACCTACACCGCTATCTCTATATATATGGAAATATCTACACCGCTATCTGTATAAACATGGAAATATCTTCACTGCCATTTGTATAAAGATGGAAATATCTACACCGTGATCTGTAATAACATGGATATATCTACACCGCTATCTGTATAAACATGGAAGTAGCACCACCCCTATCTTTATAAACATGGAAATATCTACACCGCTATCTCTATAAACATGAAAATACTTTCACCACCATTTCTATAAACTTGGAAATATTTACACTGCTATCTCTATAAACATAGAAATAACTACACCGCCATCTCTATAAACATGGAAATACCAACACCGCCATCTGCATAAACATGGAAATATCTACAAAGACATCTGTATAAACTTGGAAATATCTACACTGACATCTGTAGAAAGATGGAAATATCTACAAAGCGATCTGTATAAACATGGGAATTTCTACACCGCTACCTGTATAAACATGGAAATATCTACACCGGTATCTGTATCAACATGGAAATAACTACACCGCAATCTGTATAAACATGGAAATATCTACACAGCAATCTGTGCAAAGATGTCAATATCAACACCGCAGTCTCTATAAACATGGAAATACCTACACCGCTATCTGTATAAACATGGAAATAACTACACCGCTATCTGTATAAACATGGAAATTTTTACACCGCTATCAGCATAAACATGGAAATATCTCCACCGCTACCTTTTAAACACGGAAATAACTACACCGGTATCTTCAAAAACATGGAAATACCTACACCGCTATCTCTATAAACAATGAAATATCTACAACGCTATCAGTGTAAACATGGAAATATCTACACAGCCCTCTGTATAAATATGGAAATATCTCCCTAGGCATCTGTATAAACATGGAAATATCCGCACCGCTATCTGTATAAACGTGGAAATACCTACACCGCTGTCTCTATAAACATGGAAATATGTACACCGCTATGTGTATAAACATTTAAATATCTCCACTGCTGTCTGTATAAACATGGAAATATCTACACCGCGATCTGTATAAACATGGAAATATCGACACCGTTATCTGTATAAACATGGAAATATCTACACAGCTAACTCTATAAACATGGAAATACCTACAAAGTCATCTGTATAAACATGGAAACATCTACACAGCCATCTGTATAAACATGGAAATATCTACACAGCCATTTGTATATACATGGAAATATCTACACCGCTATCTGTATAAACATGGAAATAACTACACCGCTATTTGTATAAACAAGGAAATATCTACACTGCCATCTGTTAAAACATGGAAATATGTACACAGACATCTGTTTATACATGGAAATATCTACACCGCTATCTGTATAAACATGCTAATAACTACACCGCTATCTGTATAAATGTGGAGATATTTGCACCGCTATCCCTATAAACATGGTAATATCAACACCATGATCTGTATAAACATGGAAATATCTACACCATCATCTGTATAAACATGGAAATACCTACACCGCGATCTGTATAAACATGGAAATATCTACACCGCCATCTCTATAAACTTGGAAATATCTACACAGCCATGTGTACATCCATGGAAATATCTACACCGCTCTCTATATAAACATGGAAAAAAGTACAGCGCTATCTGTATATACATGGAAATATCTACACCACCATCTACATATCCATAGAAATATCTGTGCCGCCATCTGTATAAACATGGAAATATCTACACGGTCATCTGTGTATAGATGGAAATATCAACACCGCCATCTCTGCAAACATGGAAATATCTGCACCGCTATCTGTATAAACATGGAAATATCTACACCGCCATCTGTATAAACATGGAAATACCTGCAAAGTCATCTGTATAAACATGGAAATATCTACACAGCCATCTGTATATACATGGAAATAACTACACCGCTATCTGTATAAACGTGGAAATATCTACACCGCTATTTGTATAAACAAGGAAATATCTACACCGCCATGTCTTTAAACATGGAAATATATACACAGACATCTGTTTATACATGGAAATATCTACACGGCTATCTGTATAAACATGCTAATAACTACACTGCTATCTGTATAAATGTGGAAATATTTGCACCTCTATCCCTATAAACATGGTAATCTCAACACCGCGAGCTGTATAAACATGGAAATATCTACACCATGATCTGTATAAACATGGAAATTTATACACCGCGATCTGTATAAACATGGAAATATCTACACCGTGATCTGTATAAACATGGAAATATCTACAACGCCATCTCTATAAACATGGAAATATCTACACCCCTATCTGTATAAACATGGAAATATCCACACAGCTATCTCTATAAACATGGAAAAATCAACACCGCTATCTGTATGAACATGGAAATATCTACACCGCTATCTCTATAAACATGGAAATATCTACACCGCGATCAGTATAAACATGGAAATATATACACCGCTATCTGTATAAACATGGAAATATCTCCACTGCTATCTCTATAAACATGGAAATATCTACACCGCCATCTGTATAAACTTGGAAATATCTACACCGCCATCTGTATAAACATGGAAATACCTGCAAAGTCATCTGTATAAACATGGAAATATCTACACAGCCATCTGTATATACATGGAAATAACTACACCGCTATCTGTATAAACGTGGAAATATCTACACCGCTATTTGTATAAACAAGGAAATATCTACACCGCTATCTGTATAAACATGCTAATAACTACACCACTATCTGTATAAATGTGGAAATATCTGCACCACTATCTGTATAAACATGGAAATAACTACACTGCGGTCTGTATAAACATGGAAATGTCTACACCGCTATCTGTATAAACATGGAAATATCTACACCGCTATCTCTATAAACATGGAAATATCTACACCGTGATCTGTATAAACATGGAAATATTTACACCGATATCTGTATAAACATGGAAATTTCCAAACCGTTATCTGTATAAATATGGAAATATCTACACCGCTATCTCTATAAACATGGAAATATCTACACCATCATCTGTGAAAACATAGAAATACCTCTACAGTCATCTGTGTAAACATGGAAATAACTACACCACCATTTGTATAAACATGGAAATATGTACAATGCCATCTGTATACACACGGAAATACCTACACGGCAATCTGCGTATAGATGGAAACATCAACACCGCCATCTGTACAAAAATGGAAATATCTACACCGCTATCTCTATAAACATGGAAATATCTACACTGCGGTCTGTATAAACATGGAAATATCTACACCGCTATCTGTATAAACATGGAAATATCTACACCAAAATCTGTATAAACATGGCAATATATGCATCGCTATCTGTATAAACATGGAAATATCTGCACCGCTATCTCTATAAACATGGAAATATCTACAAAGACATCTGTATAAACATGGAAATACCTACCAAGTCATGTGTAGGAACATTTAAATATCTACACTGCCATCTGTATAAACATAGAAATATCTACACAGCCCTCTGTATAAATATGGAAATATCTGCATAGACTTCTGCATAAACATGGAAATATCTACACCGCCATCTGTATAAATATGGAAATTCCTACACTGCCATCCGTAGAAAGATGGAAATATCTACACCGCTATCTGTATAAACATGGAAATATCTACACCACGATCTCTATAAACATGGAAATATCTACACCGCCAATTGTATAAACATGGAAATATCTACACCGCTATCTGTATAAACATGGAAATATCTACACAGCTATCTCTATAAACATGGAAATATCTACACCACGATCTGTATAAACTTGGAAATATCTACACCGCCAATTGTATAAACATGGAAATATCTACACCGCCATCTGTGTAAACATGGAAATACCTACAAACTTATCGGTATAAACATGGAAATATCTACACCGCCATCTTTATAAACATGGAAATATCTACACAGCCATGTGTATATACATGGAAACATCTACACCGCTATCCATATAAACATGGAAATAACTACACCGCTGTCTGTGTAAACATGGAAATATCTACACCGCCATCTACATTTCCATGGAAATATCTGCACCGCCATCTATATAAAAATGGAAACATCTACACGGTCATCTGTGTATAGATGAAAATATCAACACCGCCATCTGTACAAACATGGAAATATCTACACCGCTCTCTGTATAAACACGGTAATATCTACACCACCATCCATATAAACATGGAAATATCTACACCGCCATCTGTATAAAGATATAAATATCTGCACCGTGAGCTGTATAAACATGGAAATATCTACATCGCTATCTGTATAAACTTGGAAATACCAACACCGTTATCGGTATGAACATGGAAATATCTACAACGCCATGTATATAAACATGGAAACATCTACACCGCTATGTCTATAAACATGCAAATACCTACACCGCTATCTCAATAAACATGGAAATATCTACACCGCTATCTGTATAAACATGGAAATAACTACACGGCTATCTGTATAAATATGGAAATATCTACACCGCGATCTGTATAATTATGGAAATATCTACACCGCGATCTGTATAAACATGGAAATATCTTCACCACGATCTGTATAAACATGGAAATATCTACACCGCTATCTGTATAAACATGGTAATTTCTACACCACCATCTATATAAATATGGAAATATCTACACCGCCATCTGTATAAACATGGAAATATCTACACCGATATCTGTAAAAACATGGAAATATCTACACCGCTATCTGTATAAACTTGGAACTATCTACACCGCGATCTGTATAAACATGGAAATATCTACAGCCCCATCTCTATAAACATTGAAATATCTACACTGCCATTTGTAAAAACATGGAAATATCTACACAGTCATCTGAATAAACATGGAAATATCTACACCACCATCTGTATAAACATGGAAATACCTACAATACCATTTGTACACACATGGAAATATCTACACAGACATCTGTATAAATTTGGAAATATCTACACCGCAATCTGTATAAACATGGAAATATCTACACCACAATCTGTGAAAACATGGAAATATCTACACTGCCATCTGCATGTCCATGGAAATATCTACGCTGCCATGAGTATAAACATGTAAGTATCTTCACGGCCATCTGTGTATAGATGGAAATATCAACACCGCCATCTGTACAAACATGGAAGTATCTACACCGCTATCTCTATAAACATGGAAATATCTACACCGCCATCTCTATAAACATGAAAATATCTGCACTGCCATCTGTAAAAACATGGAAATACCTATACAGTCATCTGTATAAACATGGAAATATCTACAATGCCATCTGTATACACATGGAAATATCTACACACCCATCTGTATAAACATGTAAATATCTACACTGCTATCTCTATAAACATGGAAATATCTACACCGCCATCTCTATAATCATGAAAATATCTATACTGCCATCTCCATAAACATGGAACTAACTACTCCGCCATCTGTATAAACATGGAAACATCTACACCGCCATCTGTGTGAATAAGGAAATATCTACAATGCCATCTGTATAAAGATATAAATATCTGCACCGCGAGCAGTATAAACATGGAAATATCTACATCGCTACCTGTATAAACGTGGAAATACCACCACCGTTATCGGTATGAACATGGAAATATCTACAACGCCATCTATATAAACATGGAAATATCTACACCGCTATGTCTATAAACATGGAAATACCTACACCGCTATCTCAATAAACATGGAAATATCTACACCGCTATCTGTATAAACATGGAAATATCTAGACCGCTATCTGTATAAACATGGAAATATCTAAACCGCGATCTGTATAAACATGGAAATATCTACACCGCGATCTATATAAACATGGAAATATCTTCACCACGATCTGTATAAACATGGAAATATCTACACCGCTATCTGTACAAACATGGTAATATCTACACCACCATCTATATAAACATGGAAATATCTACACCGCCATCTGTATAAACATGGAAATATCTACAATGCCATCTGTAGAAAGATGGAAATATCTACACTGAACTCTGTGTAAACATGGAAATATCTACACCAATATCTGTAAAAACATGGAAATATCTACACCGCAATCTGTATAAACATGGAAATATCTACACCGCGATCTATATAAACATGGAAATATCTACAGCGCCATCTCTATAAACATTGAAATATCTACACTGTCATCTGTAAAAACATGGAAATATCTACACAGTCATCAGAATAAACATGGAAATATCTACACCACCATCTGTATAAACACGGAAATACCTACAATACCATCTGTATACACATGGAAATATCTACACAGACAGCTGTATAAATATGGAAATATCTACACCGCCATCTGTAGAAAGATGGAAATATCTACACCGCTATCTCTATAATATGGAAATATCTACACCGCCATCTCTATAAACATGAAAATAACTACACTGCCATCTCCATAAAGATGGAATTATCTACTACGCCATGTGTATAAACACGGAAATATCTACACCACCATCTGTGATAACATGGAAATATCTATACCGCTATCTGAATAAACATGGAAATATCTACACTGCCATCTGCTTGTCCATGGAAATATCTACGCCGCCATCTGTATAAACATGGAAATATGTACACGGGCATCTATGTATAGATGGAAATATCAACACCACCATCTGTACAAACATGGAAATATCTACAACGCTATCTCTATATACATGGAAATATCTGCACTGCCATCTGTAAAAACATGGAAATACCTATACAGTCATCTGTATAAAAATGGAAATATCTACAATGCCATCTGTATACACATGGAAATATCTACACAGCCATCTGTATAAACATGTAAATATCTACACTGCTATCTCTATAAACATGGAAATATCTACACCACCATCTCTATAAACATGAAAATATCTACACTGCCATCTCCATTAACGTGGAACTAACTACACCGCCATCTGTATAAACATGGAAACATCTACACCGCCATCAGTGTGAATAAGGAAATATCTACAATGCCATGTGTATAAAGATACAAATATCTGCACCGCGAGCTGTATAAACATGGAAATATCTGCATCGCTATCTGTATAAATGTGGAAATACCAACACCGCTATCGGTATAAACATGGAAATATCTACAACGCCATCTATATAAACATGGAAATATCTTCACCGCTATGTCTATAAACATGGAAATACCTACACCGCTATCTCTATAAACATGGTAATACCTACAACGCTATCTGTATAAACATGGAAATATCTAAACCACTATCTGTATAAACATGGAAATATCTACACCGCGATCTGTATAAACATGGAAATATCTACACCGCGATCTGAATAAACATGGAAATATCTTCACCACGATCTGTATAAACATGGAAATATGTATACCGCTATCTGTATAAACATGGTAATATCTACACCACCATCTATATAAACATGGAAATATCTACACCGCCATCTGTATAAACATGGAAATATCTACAATGCCATCTGTAGAAAGTTGGAAATATCTACACCGCAATCTGTGTAAACATGGAAATATCCACACCGATATCTGTAAAAACATGGAAATATCTACACCGCTATCTGTAGAAACATGGAAATATCTACACCGCAATCTGTATAAACTTGGAAACTTCTATACCTCCATCTGTATAAACATGGAAATACCTACACTGCCATCTGTATACCAACGGAAATCTCTGCAATGCCATGTGTATAAACATGGAAATATCTACACCGTTATCTCTATAAACATGGAAATTCCTTCACCGGTATCTGTATAAACATGGAAGTATCTACGTGGCTATCTGTATAAACGTGGAAATATCTACAACGCCATCTGTATAAACGTGGAAATACATACACAGTCATCTGTATAAACATGGAAATATCTACACTACTATCTGTATAAACATGGAAATATCTACACCGCCATCTGTATAAACATGGAAATATCTCCACCGCTCTCTGTATAAACATGGAAATATCTACATCGCTATCGTTATAAACATGGAAATACCTACACCGCTATCTTTATAAACATGGAAATATCTACACCGCCGTCTGTATAAACATGGAAATACATACACAGTCATTTGTATAAACATGGAAATATCTACACCGCCATCTGTATAAACATGGAAATATATACACAGTCATTTGTATAAACATGGAAATATCTACACTACTATCTGTATAAACCTGGAAATATCTACAACTCTATCTGTGTAAACATGGAAATATCTAAACAGCTATCTGTGTAAACATGGCAATATCTACACCGCTATCTCTGTAAAGATGGAAATATCTACACCGCAATCTATGCAAAGATGGAAATATCTACAACGCTATCTCTATAAACATGGAATTATATGCAACGCTCTCTGTATAAACATGGAAATATCTACACCGCTATCTGTATAATCATGGAAATATCTACAATGCTATCTCTATAAATATGGAAATATCTACACCGCCATCTGTATAAAGATGGAAATATCTACACCGCGAGCTATATAAACATGGAAATATCTACACCGCTCTCTGTATAAACATGGAAATAGCAACACCACTATCTGTATAAAAATGGAAATATCTACACCGCTATCTATATAAACATGGAAATATCTACACCACTATCTCTATAAACATGGAAATACCTACACCGCCATCTCTATAAACATGGAATTATCTACACCGCTATCTCTATAAACTTAGAAATATGTACACTGCCATCTCTAGAAACATGAAAATATCTACACAGCCATCAGCATAAACATGGAAATAACTAAACCGCCGTCTGTATAAATATGGAATTATCTACACAGCCAACTCTATAAACAGAAATATCTACACTGCCATCAGTAGAAAGATGGAAATATCTTCACCGAGATCTGCATATACATGGAAATATCTACACCTCTACCTGCATAAACATGGAAATATCTACACCGCTATCTGCATAAACATGGAAATACCTACACTGCCATCTGTAGAAACATGGAAATACCTGCACCGAGAGCAGAATAAACATGGAAATATCTACACCGCTATCTCTATAAACATGGAAATATCCACACCATGATCTGTATAAACATGGAAATATATACACCGCCATCTGTATAAACATGGAAATATCTACACGGTCATCTGTGTATAGATGGAAATATCAACACCGCCATCTGTACAAACATGGAAATATCTGCACCGCTATCTGTATAAACATGGAAATATCTACACCGCGGTCTGTATAAACATGGAAATATCAACACCGCTATCGGTATAAACGTGGAAATATCTACACCGCTATCTCTATAAACATGGAAATATCTACACCGTGATGTGTATAAACATGGAAATATTTACACCGCTATCTGTATAAACATGGAATCTTCTACACCGTTATCTGTATAAATATGGAAATATCTACACCGCTATCTCTATAAACTTGGAAATATCTACACCGCCATCTGTATAAACATGGAAATACCTATACAATCATCTGTGTAAACATGGAAATATCTACACCACCATCTGTATAAACATGGAAATATCTACAATGCCATCTGTATACACATGGAAATACCTACACAGCAATCAGTGTATAGATGGAAACATCAACACCGCCATCTGTACAAACATGGAAATATCTACACTGCTATCTCTATAAACATGGAAATATCTACACTGCGGTCTGTATAAACATGGAAATATCTACACCGGTATCTGTATAAACATGGAAATATCTACACCATGATCTGTATAAACATGGAAATATATTCACCGCTATCTGTATAAACATGGAAATATCTGCACCGCTATCTCTATAAACATGGAAATAACTTCAAAGACATCTGTATAAACATGGAAATACCTACACAGTCATGTGTAGGAACATTTAAATATTAACACTGCCATCTGTATAAATATAGAAATATCTACACAGCCCTCTGTATAATTATGGAAATATCTGCATAGGCATCTGTGTAAACATGGAAACATCTGCACCACTATCTGTATAAACATAGAAATACCTACACCGCTGTCTCTATAAACATGGAAATATGTACACCGCTATGTGTATAAACATGGAAATATCTCCACTGCTCTCCGTATAAACATGGAAATATCTCCACTGTTATCTGTATAAACATGGAAATATCAACAGCGCCATGTATATAAACAGTGAAATATCTACACTGCCATCTGTAAAAACATGGAAATATCTACACAGTCATCTGAATAAACATGGAAATATCTACACCACCATCTGAATAAACATGGAAATAGCTACAATACCATCTGTATACACATGGAAATATCTACACAGACATCTGTATAAATATGGAAATATCTACACGGCCATCTGTATAAACATGGAAATATCTACACTGCCATCTGTAGAAAGATGGAAATATCTACACCGCTATCTCTATAAATATGGAAATATCTACACCGCCATCTGTATGAACATGAAAATATCTACACTGCCATCTCCATAAAGATTGAAATATCTACTCCGCCATGTGTATAAACACGGAAATATCTACACCACCATCTGTGTAAACACGGAAATACCTACACCGCTATCTGTATAAACATGGAAATAACTACACCGCCATCTGCATGTCCTTGGAAATATCTACGCCGCCATCTGAATAAACATGGAAATATCTACACGGCCATCTGTGTATAGATGGAAATATCAACACCGCCATCTGTATAAACATGGAAATATCTACACCGCTATCTCTATAGACATGGAAATATCTGCATCGCCATCTGTAAAACCATGGAAATACCCATACAGTCATCTGTATAAACATGGAAATATCTACAATGCCATCTGTAGAAAGATGGAAATATCTACACCGCAATCTGTGTAAACATGGAAATATCTACACCGATATCTGTAAAAACATGGAAATATCTACACCGCTATCTGTATAAACATGGAAATATCTACAAGGTTATCTCTATAAACTTGGAAATATCTACACGGCCATCTGTATAAACATGGAAATACCTATACAGTCATCTGTGTAAACATGGAAATATCTACACCACCATCTGTATAAACATGGAAATATCTACAATGCCATCTGTATACACATGGAAATACCTACACGGCAATCAGTGTATAGATGGAAACATCAACACCGCCATCTGTACAAACATGGAAATATCTACACTGCTATCTCTATAAACATGGAAATATCTACACCGTGATCTGTATAAACATGGAAATATCTACACCGCGATCTGTGTAAACATGGAAATATCTACACCACTATCTGTATAAACGTAGAAATATCTACACAGTTATCTCTATAAGCATGGAGATATCTACACCGCCATCTGTATAAACATGGAAATATCTACACCTCCATCTGTGTAAACATGGAAATACCTACACCGCTATCTCTATAAGTATGGAAATATCTACACCGCCATCTCTATGAACATGAAAATATCTACACTGCCATCTCCATAAAGATGGAAGTATCTACTCCGCCATGTGTATAAACACGGAAATATCTACACCTCCATCTGTGTAAACATGGAAATACCTACACCGCTATCTTTATAAACATGGAAATAACTACACCGCCATCTGCATGTCCTTGGAAGTATCTATGCCGCCATCTGAATAAACATGGAAATATCTACACTGCCATCTGTGTATAGATGGAAATATCAACACCGCCATCTGTACAAACATGGAAATATCTACACCGCTATCTCTATAGACATGGAAATATCTGCACTGCCATCTGTAAAAACATGGAAATACCTATACAGTCATCTGTATAAACATGGAAATATCTACACAGCCATCTGTATATACATGGAAATATCTACACCAATATCTGTATAAACATGGAAATAACTACACCGCTATTTGTATAAACAAGGAAATATCTACACCGTGATCTGTATAAACATGGAAATATCTACAAAGCCATCTCTATAAACAGGGAAATATCTACACCCCTATCTGTATAAACATAGATATATCCACACCGCTATCTCTATAAACATGGAAAAATCAACACCGTTATCTCTATGAATATGGAAATATCTACACCCCCATCTCTATAAACATGGAAATGTCTATACCACGATCAGTATAAACATGGAAATATCTACACCGCTATCTGTATAAACATGGAAATATCTCCACTGCTATCTCTATAAACATCGAAATATCTACACCGCAATCTGTATAAACATGGAAATACTTAAAAAGTTATCTGTATAAACATGGAAATATCTACACCGCCATCTGTATAAACATGGAAATATCTACACAGCCATGTGTACATACATGGAAATATCTACACCGCTATCTATATAAACATGGAAATAACTACACCACTATCTGCATAAACATGGAAATATCTACACCGCCATCTACATATCCATGGAAATATCTACGCCGCCATCTGAATAAACATGGAAATATCTACACCGCCATCTGTGTATAGATGGAAATATCATCACCGCCATCTGTACAAACATGGAAATATCTGCACCGCTATCTGTATAAACATGGAAACTTCTACACCGTTATCTGTATAAATATGGAAATATCTACACCGCTATCTCTATAAACTTGGAAATATCTACACCGCCATCTGTATAAACATGGAAATACCTATACAGTCATCTGTGTTAACATGGAAATATCTACACCACCATCTGTATAAACATGGAAATATCTACAATGCCATCTGTATACACATGGAAATACCTACACGGCAATCAGTGTATAGATGGAAACATCAACACAGCCATCTGTACAAACATGGAAATATCTACACTGCTATCTCTATAAACATGGAAATATCTACACCGTGATCTGTATAAACATGGAAATATCTACACCGCGATCTGTATAAACATGGAAATATCTACACTGCTATCTGTATAAACGTGGAAATATCTACACAGTTATCTCTATAAACATGGAAATATCTACACAGCCATCTGTATAAACATGGAAATATCTACACTGCTATCTGTATAAACGTGGAAATATCTACACAGTTATCTCTATAAACATGGAAATATCTACACCGCCATTTGTATAAACATGGAAATACCTACAAAGTCATCTGTATAAACATGGAAATATCTACACAGCCATCTGTATATACATGGAAATATCTACACCACTATCTGTATAAACATGGAAATAACTACACTGCTACTTGTATAAACAAGGAAATATCTACACCGTGATCTGTATAAACATTGAAATATCTACACCGCCATCTCTATAAACAGGGAAATATCTACACCCCTATCTGTATAAACATAGAAATATCCACACCGCTATCTCTATAAACATGGAAAAATCAACACCGCTATCTCTATGAATATGGAAATATCTACACCCCCATCTCTATAAACATGGAAATGTCTACACCACGATCAGTATAAACATGGAAATATCTACACCGCTATCTGTATAAACATGGAAATATCTCCACTGCTATCTCTATAAACATCGAAATATCTACACCGCAATCTGTATAAACATGGAAATACTTACAAAGTTATCTGTATAAACATGGAAATATCTACACCGCCATCTGTATAAACATGGAAATATCTACACAGCCATGTGTACATACATGGAAATATCTACACCGCTATCTCTATAAACATGGAAATAACTACACCACTATCTGTATAAACATGGAAATATCTACACCGCCATCTACATATCCATGGAAATATCTGCGCCGCCATCTGTATAAACATGGAAATATCTACACGGTCATCTGTGTATAGATGGAAATATCAACACCGCCATCTGTACAAACATGGAAATATCTGCACCGCTATCTGTACAAACATGGAAACTTCTACAACGTTATCTGTATAAATATGGAAATATCTACACCGCTATCTCTATAAACTTGGAAATATCTACACCGCCATGTGTATAACCATGGAAATACCTATACAGTCATCTGTGTAAACATGGAAATATCTACACCACCATCTGTATAAACATGGAAATATCTACAATGCCATCTGTATACACATGGAAATACCTACACTGCAATCAGTGTATAGATGGAAATATCAACACCGCCATCTGTACAAACATGGAAATATCTACACTGCTATCTCTATAAACATGGAAATATCTACACTGTGGTCTGTATAAACATGGAAATATCTACACCGGTATCTGTATAAACATGGAAATATCTACACCGCGATCTGTATAAACATGGAAATATCTACACCGCTATCTGTATAAACGTGGAAATATCTACACAGTTATCTCTATAAACATGGAGATATCTACACCGCCATCTGTATAAACATGGAAATACCTACAAATTCATCTGTATAAACATGGAAATATCTACACAGCCATCTGTATATACATGGAAATATCTACACCAATATCTGTATAAACATGGAAATAACTACACCGCTATTTGTATAAACAAGGAAATATCTACACCGTGATCTGTATAAACATGGAAATATCTACACCGCCATCTCTATAAACAGGGAAATATCTACACCCCATCTGTATAAACATAGAAATATCCACACCGCTATCTCTATAAACATGGAAAAATCAACACCGCTATCTCTATGAATATGGAAATATCTACACCCCAATCTCTATAAACATGGAAATGTCTACACCACGATCAGTATAAACATGGAAATATCTACACCGCTATCTGTATAAACATGGAAATATCTCCACTGCTATCTCTATAAACATCGAAACATCTACACCGCAATCTGTATAAACATGGAAATACTTACAAAGTTATCTGTAAAAACATGGAAATATCTACACCGCCATCTGTATAAACATGGAAATATCTACACAGCCATGTGTACATACATGGAAATATCTACACCGCTATCTATATAAACATGGAAATAACTACACCACTATCTGTATAAACATGGAAATATCTACACCGCCATCTACATATCCATGGAAATATCTACGCCGCCATCTGAATAAACATGGAAATATCTACACCGCCATCTGTGTATAGATGGAAATATCAACACCGCCATCTGTACAAACATGGAAATATCTGCACCGCTATCTGTATAAACATGGAAACTTCTACACCGTTATCTGTATAAATATGGAAATATCTACACCGCTATCTCTATAAACTTGGAAATATCTACACCGCCATCTGTATAAACATGGAAATACCTATACAGTCAGCTGTGTAAACATGGAACTATCTACACCACCATCTGTATAAATATGGAAATATCTACAATGCCATCTGTATACACATGGAAATACCTACACGGCAATCAGTGTATAGATGGAAACATCAACACCGCCATCTGTACAAACATGGAAATTTCTACACTGCTATCTCTATAAACATGGAAATATCTACACCGCTATCTGTATAAACGTGGAAATATCTACACAGTTATCTCTATAAACATGGAAATATCTACACCGCCATCTGTATAAACATGGAAATACCTACAAAGTCATCAGTATAAACATGGAAATATCTACACAGCCATCTGTATATACATGGAAATATCTACACCACTATCTCTATAAACATGGAAATAACTACACTGCTATTTGTATAAACAAGGAAATATCTACACCGTGATCTGTATAAACATGGAAATATCTACACCGCCATCTCTATATACAGGGAAATATCTACACCCCTATCTGTATAAACATAGAAATATCCACACCGCTATCTCTATAAACATGAAAAAATCAACACCGCTATCTCTATGAATATGGAAATATCTACACCCCCATCTCTATAAACATGGAAATGTCTACACCACGATCAGTATAAACATGGAAATATCTACACCGCTATCTGTATAAACATGGAAATATCTCCACTGCTATCTCTATAAACATCGAAATATCTACACCGCAATCTGTATAAACATGGAAATACTTACAAAGTTATCTGTATAAACATGGAAATATCTACACCGCCATCTGTATAAACATGGAAATATCTACACAGCCATGTGTACATACATGGAAATATCTACACCGCTATCTATATAAACATGGAAATAACTACACCGCTATCTGTATAAACATGGAAATATCTACACCGCCATCTACATATCCATGGAAATATCTGCGCCGCCATCTGTATAAACATGGAAATATCTACACGGTCATCTGTGTATAGATGGAAATATCAACACCGCCATCTGTACAAACATGGAAATATCTGCACCGCTATCTGTATAAACATGGAAACTTCTACACCGTTATCTGTATAAATATGGAAATATCTACACCGCTATCTCTATAAACTTGGAAATATCTACACCGCCATCTGTATAAACATGGAAATACCTATACAGTCATCTGTGTAAACATGGAAATATCTACACCACCATCTGTATAAACATGGAAATATCTACAATGCCATCTGTATACACATGGAAATACCTACACTGCAATCAGTGTATAGATGGAAACATCAACACCGCCATCTGTACAAACATGGAAATATCTACACTGCTATCTCTACAAACATGGAAATATCTACACTGTGGTCTGTATAAACATGGAAATATGTACACCGGTATCTGTATAAACATGGAAATATCCACACCATGATCTGTATAAACATGGAAATATATACAGCCCTATCTGTATAAACATGGAAATATCTGCACCGCTATCTCTATAAACATGGAAATAAATACAAAGACATCTGTATAAACATGGAAATACCTACACAGTCATGTGTAGGAACATTTAAATATCTACATTGTCATCTGTATAAATATAGAAATATCTACACAGCCCTCTGTATAAATATGGAAATATCTGCATAGGCATCTGTGTAAACATGGAAATATCTGCACCGCTATCTGTATAAACGTGGAAATACCTACACCGCTGTCTCTATAAACATGGAAATATGTACACCGCTATGTGTATAAACATGAAAATATCCCCACTGCTCTCTGTATAAACATGGAAATATCTCCACCGTTATCTGTATAAACATGGAAATATCAACAGCGCCATGTATATAAACATTGAAATATCTACACTGCCGTCTGTAAAAACTTGGAAGTATCTACACAGTCATCTGAATAAACATGGAAATATCTACACCACCATCTGTATAAACATGGAAATAGCTACAATACCATCTGTATACACATGGAAATATCTACACAGACATCTGTATAAATATGGAAATATCTACACGGCCATCTGTATAAACATGGAAATATCTACACTGCCATCTGTAGAAAGATGGAAATATCTACACCGCTATCTCTATAAATATGGAAATATCTACACCGCCATCTCTATGAACATGAAAATATCTACACTGCCATCTCCATAAAGATGGAAGTATCTACTCCGACATGTGTATAAACACGGAAATATCTACACCACCATCTGTGTAAACATGGAAATACCTACACCGCTATCTTTATAAACATGGAAATAACTACACCGCCATCTGCATGTCCTTGGAAGTATCTATGCCGCCATCTGAATAAACATGGAAATATCTACACGGCCATCTGTGTATAGATGGAAATATCAACACCGCCATCTGTACAAACATGGAAATATCTACACCGCTATCTCTATAGACATGGAAATATCTGCACCGCCATCTGTAAAAACATGGAAATACCTATACAGTCATCTGTATAAACATGGAAATATCTACAATGCCATCTGTAGAAAGATGGAAATATCTACACCGCAATCTGTATAAACATGGAAATATCTACACCGATATCTGTAAAAACATGGAAATATCTACACCGCTATCTGTATAAACATGGAAATATCTACACCGCGATCTGTATAAACATGGAAATGTCTACACCACGATCAGTATAAACATGGAAATATCTACACCGCAATCTGTATAAACATGGAAATATCTCCACTGCTATCTCTATAAACATCGAAATATCTACACCGCCATCTGTATAAACATGGAAATACTTACAAAGTTATCTGTATAAACATGGAAATATCCACACCGCCATCTGTATAAACTTGGAAATATCTACACAGCCATGTGTACATACATGGAAATATCTACACCGCTATGTATATAAACATGGAAATGACTACACCGCTATCTGTATAAACATGGAAATATCTACACCGCCATCTACATATCCATGGAATATCTGCGCCGCCATCTGTATAATCATGGAAATATCTACACGGTCATCTGTGTATAGATGGAAATATCAACACCGCCATCTGTACAAACATGGAAATATCTGCACCGCTATCTGTATAAACATGGAAATATCTACACCGCGGTCTGTATAAACATGGAAATATCAACACCGCTATCGGTATAAACATGGAAATAACTACGATGCTATCTCTATAAACATGGAAATATCTACACCGTGATTTGTATAAACATGAAATATTTACACCGCTATCTGTATAAACATGGAAACTTCTACACCGTTATCTGTATAAATATGGAAATATCTACACCGCTATCTCTATAAACTTGGAAATATCTACACCGCCATCTGTATAAACATGGAAATACCTATACAGTCATCTGTGTAAACATGGAAATATCTACACCACCATCTGTATAAACATGGAAATATCTACAATGCCATCTGTATACACATGGAAATACCTACACTGCAATCACTGTATAGATGGAAACATCAACACCGCCATCTGTACAAACATGGAAATATCTACACTGCTATCTCTATAAACATGGAAATATGTACACTGTGGTCGGTATAAACATGGAAATATCTACACCGGTATCTGTATAAACATGGAAATATCCACACCATGATCTGTATAAACATGGAAATATATACAGCGCTATCTGTATAAACATGGAAATATCTGCACCGCTATCTCTATAAACATGGAAATAACTACAAAGACATCTGTATAAACATGGAAATACCTACACAGTCATGTGTAGGAACATTTCAATATCTACACTGCCATCTGTATAAATATAGAAATATCTACACAGCCCTCTGTATAAATATGGAAATATCTACATAGGCATCTGTGTAAACATGGAAATATCTGCACCGCTATCTGTATAAACGTGGAAATACCTACACCGCTGTCTCTATAAACATGGAAATATGTACACCGCTATGTGTATAAACATGGAAATATCTCCACTGCTCTCTGTATAAACATGGAAGTATCTCCACCGTTATCTGTATAAACATGGAAATATCAACAGCGCCATCTATATAAACAGTGAAATATCTACACTGCCATCTGTAAAAACATGGAAATATCTACACAGTCATCTGAATAAACATGGAAATATCTACACCACCATCTGTATAAACATGGAAATAGCTACAATAACATCTGTATACACATGGAAATATCTACACAGCCATCTGTGTATAGATGGAAATATCAACACCGCCATCTGTACAAACATGGAAATATCTACACCGCTATCTCTATAGACATGGAAATATCTGCACCGCCATCTGTAAAAACATGGAAATACCTATACAGTCATCTCTATAAACATGGAAATATCTACAATGCCATCTGTAGAAAGATGGAAATATCTACACCGCAATCTGTGTAAACATGGAAATATCTACACCGATATCTGTAAAAACATGGAAATATCTACACCGCTATCTGTACAAACATGGAAATATCTACACCGCGATCTGTATAAACATGGAAATATCTACACCGCGATCTGTATAAACATGGAAATATCTACACCGCTATCTGTATAAACATGGAAATAACTACACAGTTATCTCTAGAAACATGGAAATATCTACACCGCCATCTGTATAAACATGGAAATACCTACAAAGTCATCTCTATAAACATGGAAATATCTACACAGCCCTCTGTATAAACATGGAAATATCTACACAGCCATCTGTATATACATGGAAATACCTACACCACTATCTGTATAAACATGGAAATAACTACACCGCTATTTGTATAAACAAGGAAATATCTACACCGTGATCTGTATAAACATGGAAATATCTACACCGCCATCTCTATAAACAGGGAAATATCTACACCCCTATCTGTATAAACATGGAAATATCCACACCGCTATCTCTATAAACATGGAAAAATCAACACCGCCATCTCTATGAACATGGAAATATCTACACCGCCATCTCTATAAACATGGAAATGTCTACACCACGATCAGTATAAACATGGAAATATCTACACCGCAATCTGTATAAACATGGAAATATCTCCACTGCTATCTCTATAAACATCGAAATATCTACACCGCCATCTGTACAAACATGGAAATACTTACAAAGTTATCTGTATAAACATGGAAATATCCACACCGCCATCTGTATAAACTTGGAAATATCTACACAGCCATGTGTACATACATGGAAATATCTACACCGCTATGTATATAAACATGGAAATAACTACACCGCTATCTGTATAAACATGGAAATATCTACACCGCCATCTACATATCCATGGAAATATCTGCGCCGCCATCTGTATAAACATGGAAATATCTACACGGTCATCTGTGTATAGATGGAAATATCAACACCGCCATCAGTACAAACATGGAAATATCTGCACCGCTATCTGTATAAACATGGAAATATCTACACCGCGGTCTGTATAAACATGGAAATATCAACACCGCTATCGGTATAAACATGGAAATAACTATGCTGCTATCTCTATAAACATGGAAATATCTACACCGTGATTTGTAGAAACATGGAAATATTTACACCGCTATCTGTATAAACATGGAAACTTCTACACCGTTATCTGTATAAATATGGAAATATCTACACCGCTATCTCTATAAACTTGGAAATATCTACACCGCCATCTGTATAAAGATGGAAATACCTATACAGTCATCTGTGTAAACATGGAAATATCTACACCACCATCTGTATAAACATGGAAATATCTACAATGCCATCTGTATACAAATGGAAATACCTACACGGCAATCGGTGTATAGATGGAAACATCAACGTCGCCATCTGAACAAACATGGAAATATCTACACTGCTATCTCTATAAACATGGAAATATCAACACTGTGGTCTGTATAAACATGGAAATATCTACACCGGTATCTGTATAAACATGGAAATATCCACACCATGATCTGTATAAACATGGAAATACATACACCGCTATCTGTATAAACATGGAAATATCTGCACCGCTATCTCTATAAACATGGAAATAACTACAAAGACATCTGTATAAACATGGAAATACCTACACAGTCATGTGTAGGAACATTTCAATATCTACACTGCCATCTGTATAAATATAGAAATATCTACACAGCCCTCTGTATAAATATGGAAATATCTGCATAGGCATCTGTGTAAACATGGAAATATCTGCACCGCTATCTGTATAAACGTGGAAATACCTACACCGCTGTCTCTATAAACATGGAAATATGTACACCGCTATGTGTATAACATGGAAATATCTCCACTGCTCTCTGTATAAACATGGAAATATCTCCACCGTTATCTGTATAAACATGGAAATATCAACAGCGCCATCTATATAAACAGTGAAATATCTACACTGCCATCTGTAAAAACATGGAAATATCTACACAGTCATCTGAATAAACATGGAAATATCTACACCACCATCTGTATAAACATGGAAATAGCTACAATAACATCTGTATACACATGGAAATATCTACACAGACATCTGTATAAATATGGAAATATCTACACGGCCATCTGCATAAACATGGAAATATCTACACTGCCATCTGTAGAAAGATGGAAATATCTACACCGCTATCTCTATAAATATGGAAATATCT
The DNA here is from genome assembly GCF_028858775.2 of Pan troglodytes. Classification (NCBI taxonomy): domain Eukaryota; kingdom Metazoa; phylum Chordata; class Mammalia; order Primates; family Hominidae; genus Pan; species Pan troglodytes. Next base: position 8,093,024 of record NC_072411.2, read on the forward strand.
ACATCGCCATCTCTATGAACATGAAAATATCTACACTGCCATCTCCATAAAGATGGAAGTATCTACTCCGCCATGTGTATAAACACGGAAATATCTACACCTCCGTCTGTGTAAACATGGAAATACCTACACCGCTATCTTTATAAACATGGAAATAACTACACCGCCATCTGCATGTCCTTGGAAGTATCTATGCCGCCATCTGAATAAACATGGAAATATTTACACGGCCATCTGTGTATAGATGGAAATATCAACACCGCCATCTGTACAAACATGGAAATATCTACACCGCTATCTCTATAGACATGGAAATATCTGCACCGCCATCTGTATAAACATGGAAATACCTATACAGTCATCTGTATAAACATGGAAATATCTACAATGCCATCTGTAGAAAGATGGAAATATCTACACCGCAATCTGTGTAAACATGGAAATATCTACACCGATATCTGTAAAAACATGGAAATATCTACACCGCTATCTGTACAAACATGGAAATATCTACACCGCGATCTGTATAAACATGGAAATATCTACACCGCGATCTGTATAAACATGGAAATATCTACACCGCTATCTGTATAAACATGGAAATAACTACACAGTTATCTCTAGAAACATGGAAATATCTACACCGCCATCTGTATAAACATGGAAATACCTACAAAGTCATCTCTATAAACATGGAAATATCTACACAGCCCTCTGTATAAACATGGAAATATCTACACAGCCATCTGTATACACATGGAAATACCTACACCACTATCTGTATAAACATGGAAATAACTACACCGCTATTTGTATAAACAAGGAAATATCTACACCGTGATCTGTATAAACATGGAAACATCTACACCGCCATCTCTATAAACAGGGAAATATCTACACCCCTATCTGTATAAACATGGAAATATCCACACCGCTATCTCTATAAACATGGAAAAATCAACACCGCCATCTCTATGAACATGGAAATATCTACACCGCCATCTCTATAAACATGGAAATGTCTACACCACGATCAGTATAAACATGGAAATATCTACACCGCAATCTGTATAAACATGGAAATATCTCCACTGCTATCTCTATAAACATCGAAATATCTACACCGCCATCTGTATAAACATGGAAATACTTACAAAGTTATCTGTATAAACATGGAAATATCCACACCGCCATCTGTATAAACTTGGAAATATCTACACAGCCATGTGTACATACATGGAAATATCTACACCGCTATGTATATAAACATGGAAATAACTACACCGCTATCTGTATAAACATGGAAATATCTACACCGCCATCTACATATCCATGGAAATATCTGCGCCGCCATCTGTATAAACATGGAAATATCTACACGGTCATCTGTGTATAGATGGAAATATCAACACCGCCATCTGTACAAACATGGAAATATCTGCACCGCTATCTGTATAAACATGGAAACTTCTACACCGTTATCTGTATAAATATGGAAATATCTACACCGCTATCTCTATAAACTTGGAAATATCTACACCGCCATCTGTATAAACATGGAAATACCTATACAGTCATCTGTGTAAACATGGAAATATCTACACCACCATCTGTATAAACATGGAAATATCTACAATGCCATCTGTATACACATGGAAATACCTACACTGCAATCAGTGTATAGATGGAAACATCAACACCGCCATCTGTACAAACATGGAAATATCTACACTGCTATCTCTATAAACATGGAAATATCTACACTGTGGTCTGTATAAACATGGAAATATCTACACCGGTATCTGTATAAACATGGAAATATCCACACCATGATCTGTATAAACATGGAAATATATACAGCGCTATCTGTATAAACATGGAAATATCTGCACCGCTATCTCTATAAACATTGAAGTAACTACAAAGACATCTGTATAAACATGGAAATACCTACACAGTCATGTGTAGGAACATTTAAATAACTACACTGTCATCTGTATAAATATAGAAATATCTACACAGCCCTCTGTATACATATGGAAATATCTGCATAGGCATCTGTGTAAACATGGAAATATCTGCACCGCTATCTGTATAAACATGGAAATACCTACACCGCTGTCTCTATAAACATGGAAATATGTACACCGCTATGTGTAGAAACATGGAAATATCCCCACTGCTCTCTGTATAAACATGGAAATATCTCCACCGTTATCTGTATAAACATGGAAATATCAACAGCGCCATCTATATAAACATTGAAATATCTACACTGCCATCTGTAAAAACTTGGAACTATCTACACAGTCATCTGAATAAACATGGAAATATCTACACCACCATCTGTATAAACATGGAAATAGCTACAATACCATCTGTATACACATGGAAATATCTACACAGACATCTGTATAAATATGGAAATATCTACACGGCCATCTGTATAAACATGGAAATATCTACACTGCCATCTGTAGAAAGATGGAAATATCTACACCGCTATCTCTATAAATATGGAAATATCTACACCGCCATCTCTATGAACATGAAAATATCTACACTGCCATCTCCATAAAGATGGAAGTATCTACTCCGCCATGTGTATAAACACGGAAATATCTACACCTCCATCTGTGTAAACATGGAAATACCTACACCGCTATCTTTATAAACATGGAAATAACTACACCGCCATCTGCATGTCCTTGGAAGTATCTATGCCTCCATCTGAATAAACATGGAAATATCTACACTGCCATCTGTGTATAGATGGAAATATCAACACCGCCATCTGTACAAACATGGAAATATCTACACCGCTATCTCTATAGACATGGAAATATCTGCACCGCCATCTGTAAAAACATGGAAATACCTATACAGTCATCTGTATAAACATGGAAATATCTACAATGCCATCTGTAGAAAGATGGAAATATCTACACCGCAATCTGTGTAAACATGGAAATATCTACACCGATATCTGTAAAAACATGGAAATATCTACACCGCTATCTGTATAAACATGGAAATATCTACACCGCGATCTGTATAAACATGGAAATGTCTACACCACGATCAGTATAAACATGGAAATATCTACACCGCAATCTGTATAAACATGGAAATATCTCCACTGCTATCTCTATAAACATCGAAATATCTACACCGCCATCTGTATAAACATGGAAATACTTACAAAGTTATCTGTATAAACATGGAAATATCCACACCGCCATCTGTATAAACTTGGAAATATCTACACAGCCATGTGTACATACATGGAAATATCTACACCGCTATGTATATAAACATGGAAATAACTACACCGCTATCTGTATAAACATGGAAATATCTACACCGCCATCTACATATCCATGGAAATATCTGCGCCACCATCTGTATAAACATGGAAATATCTACACGGTCATCTGTGTATAGATGGAAATATCAACACCGCCATCTGTACAAACATGGAAATATCTGCACCGCTATCTGTATAAACATGGAAATATCTACACCGCGGTCTGTATAAACATGGAAATATCAACACCGCTATCGGTATAAACATGGAAATAACTACGCTGCTATCTCTATAAACATGGAAATATCTACACCGTGATTTGTAGAAACATGGAAATATTTACACCGCTATCTGTATAAACATGGAAACTTCTACACCGTTATCTGTATAAATATGGAAATATCTACACCGCTATCTCTATAAACTTGGAAATATCTACACCGCCATCTGTATAAACATGGAAATACCTATACAGTCATCTGTGTAAACATGGAAATATCTACACCACCATCTGTATAAACATGGAAATATCTACAATGCCATCTGTATACACATGGAAATACCTACACTGCAATCAGTGTATAGATGGAAACATCAACACCGCCATCTGTACAAACATGGAAATATCTACACTGCTATCTCTATAAACATGGAAATATGTACACTGTGGTCTGTATAAACATGGAAATATCTACACCGGTATCTGTATAAACATGGAAATATCCACACCATGATCTGTATAAACATGGAAATATATACAGCGCTATCTGTATAAACATGGAAATATCTGCACCGCTATCTCTATAAATATGGAAATAACTACAAAGACATCTGTATAAACATGGAAATATCTACACTGCCATCTGTAAAAACATGGAACGATCTACACAGTCATCTGAATAAACATGGAAATATCTACACCACCATCTGTATAAACATGGAAATAGCTACAATACCATCTGTATACACATGGAAATATCTACACAGACATCTGTATAAATATGGAAATATCTACACGGCCATCTGTATAAACATGGAAATATCTACACTGCCATCTGTAGAAAGATGGAAATATCTACACCGCTATCTCTATAAATATGGAAATATCTACACCGCCATCTCTATGAACATGAAAATATCTACACTGCCATCTCCATAAAGATGGAAGTATCTACTCCGCCATGTGTATAAACACGGAAATATCGACACCACCATCTGTGTAAACATGGAAATACCTACACCGCTATCTGTATAAACATGGAAATAACTACACCGCCATCTGCATGTCCTTGGAAATATCTACGCCGCCATCTGAATAAACATGGAAATATCTACACGGTCATCTGTGTATAGATGGAAATATCAACACCGCCATCTGTACAAACATGGAAATATCTGCACCGCTATCTGTATAAACATGGAAATATCTACACCGCGGTCTGTATAAACATAGAAATATCAACACCGCTATCGGTATAAACGTGGAAATATCTACACCGCTATCTCTATAAACATGGAAATATCTACACCGTGATCTGTATAAACATGGAAATATTTACACCGCTATCTGTATGAACATGGAAACTTCTACACCGTTATCTGTATAAATATGGAAATATCTACACCGCTATCTCTATAAACTTGGAAATATCTACACCGCCATCTGTATAAACATGGAAATACCTATACAATCATCTGTGTAAACATGGAAATATCTACACCACCATCTGTATAAACATGGAAATATCTACAATGCCATCTGTATACACATGGAAATACCTACACAGCAATCAGTGTATAGATGGAAACATCAACACCGCCATCAGTACAAACATGGAAATATCTACACTGCTATCTCTATAAACATGGAAATATCTACACTGCGGTCTGTATAAACATGGAAATATCTACACCGGTATCTGTATAAACATGGAAATATCTACACCATGATCTGTATAAACATGGAAATATATTCACCGCTATCTGTATAAACATGGAAATATCTGCACCGCTATCTCTATAAACATGGAAATAACTTCAAAGACATCTGTATAAACATGGAAATACCTACACAGTCATGTGTAGGAACATTTAAATATTAACACTGCCATCTGTATAAATATAGAAATATCTACACAGCCCTCTGTATAATTATGGAAATATCTGCATAGGCATCTGTGTAAACATGGAAACATCTGCACCACTATCTGTATAAACATGGAAATACCTACACCGCTGTCTCTATAAACATGGAAATATGTACACCGCTATGTGTATAAACATGGAAATATCTCCACTGCTCTCTGTATAAACATGGAAATATCTCCACTGTTATCTGTATAAACATGGAAATATCAACAGCGCCATGTATATAAACATTGAAATATCTACACTGCCATCTGTAAAAACATGGAAATATCTACACAGTCATCTGAATAAACATGGAAATATCTACACCACCATCTGAATAAACATGGAAATAGCTACAATACCATCTGTATACACATGGAAATATCTACACAGACATCTGTATAAATATGGAAATATCTACACGGCCATCTGTATAAACATGGAAATATCTACACTGCCATCTGTAGAAAGATGGAAATATCTACACCGCTATCTCTATAAATATGGAAATATCTACACCGCCATCTCTATGAACATGAAAATATCTACACTGCCATCTCCATAAAGATGGAAATATCTACTCCGCCATGTGTATAAACACGGAAATATCTACACCACCATCTGTGTAAACATGGAAATACCTACACCGCTATCTGTATAAACATGGAAATAACTACACCGCCATCTGCATGTCCTTGGAAATATCTACGCCGCCATCTGAATAAACATGGAAATATCTACACGGCCATCTGTGTATAGATGGAAATATCAACACCGCCATCTGTATAAACATGGAAATATCTACACCGCTATCTCTATAGACATGGAAATATCTGCATCGCCATCTGTAAAACCATGGAAATACCCATACAGTCATCTGTATAAACATGGAAATATCTACAATGCCATCTGTAGAAAGATGGAAATATCTACACCGCAATCTGTGTAAACATGGAAATATCTACACCGATATCTGTAAAAACATGGAAATATCTACACCGCTATCTGTATAAACATGGAAATATCTTCACCGCGATCTGTATAAACATGGAAATATCTACACCGCGATCTGTATAAACATGGAAATATCTACACCGCCATCTACATATCCATGGAAATATCTGCGCCGCCATCTGTATAAACATGGAAATATCTACACGGTCATCTGTGTATAGATGGAAATATCAACACCGTCATCTGTACAAACATGGAAATATCTGCACCGCTATCTGTATAAACATGGAAACTTCTACACCGTTATCTGTATAAATATGGAAATATCTACACCGCTATCTCTATAAACTTGGAAATATCTACACCGCCATCTGTATAAACATGGAAATACCTATACAGTCATCTGTGTAAACATGGAAATATCTACACCACCATCTGTATAAACATGGAAATATCTACAATGCCATCTGTATACACATGGAAATACCTACACTGCAATCAGTGTATAGATGGAAACATCAACACCGCCATCTGTACAAACATGGAAATATCTACACTGCTATCTCTATAAACATGGAAATATCTACACTGTGGTCTGTATAAACATGGAAATATCTACACCGGTATCTGTATAAACATGGAAATATCCACACCATGATCTGTATAAACATGGAAATATATACAGCGCTATCTGTATAAACATGGAAATATCTGCACCGCTATCTCTATAAACATTGAAATAACTACAAAGACATCTGTATAAACATGGAAATACCTACACAGTCATGTGTAGGAACATTTAAATAACTACACTGTCATCTGTATAAATATAGAAATATCTACACAGCCCTCTGTATACATATGGAAATATCTGCATAGGCATCTGTGTAAACATGGAAATATCTGCACCGCTATCTGTATAAACATGGAAATACCTACACCGCTGTCTCTATAAACATGGAAATATGTACACCGCTATGTGTAGAAACATGGAAATATCCCCACTGCTCTCTGTATAAACATGGAAATATCTCCACCGTTATCTGTATAAACATGGAAATATCAACAGCGCCATCTATATAAACATTGAAATATCTACACTGCCATCTGTAAAAACTTGGAACTATCTACACAGTCATCTGAATAAACATGGAAATATCTACACCACCATCTGTATAAACATGGAAATAGCTACAATACCATCTGTATACACATGGAAATATCTACACAGACATCTGTATAAATATGGAAATATCTACACGGCCATCTGTATAAACATGGAAATATCTACACTGCCATCTGTAGAAAGATGGAAATATCTACACCGCTATCTCTATAAATATGGAAATATCTACACCGCCATCTCTATGAACATGAAAATATCTACACTGCCATCTCCATAAAGATGGAAGTATCTACTCCGCCATGTGTATAAACACGGAAATATCTACACCTCCATCTGTGTAAACATGGAAATACCTACACCGCTATCTTTATAAACATGGAAATAACTACACCGCCATCTGCATGTCCTTGGAAGTATCTATGCCTCCATCTGAATAAACATGGAAATATCTACACTGCCATCTGTGTATAGATGGAAATATCAACACCGCCATCTGTACAAACATGGAAATATCTACACCGCTATCTCTATAGACATGGAAATATCTGCACCGCCATCTGTAAAAACATGGAAATACCTATACAGTCATCTGTATAAACATGGAAATATCTACAATGCCATCTGTAGAAAGATGGAAATATCTACACCGCAATCTGTGTAAACATGGAAATATCTACACCGATATCTGTCAAAACATGGAAATATCTACACCGCTATCTGTATAAACATGGAAATATCTACACCGCGATCTGTATAAACATGGAAATGTCTACACCACGATCAGTATAAACATGGAAATATCTACACCGCAATCTGTATAAACATGGAAATATCTCCACTGCTATCTCTATAAACATCGAAATATCTACACCGCCATCTGTATAAACATGGAAATACTTACAAAGTTATCTGTATAAACATGGAAATATCCACACCGCCATCTGTATAAACTTGGAAATATCTACACAGCCATGTGTACATACATGGAAATATCTACACCGCTATGTATATAAACATGGAAATAACTACACCGCTATCTGTATAAACATGGAAATATCTACACCGCCATCTACATATCCATGGAAATATCTGCGCCGCCATCTGTATAAACATGGAAATATCTACACGGTCATCTGTGTATAGATGGAAATATCAACACCGCCATCTGTACAAACATGGAAATATCTGCACCGCTATCTGTATAAACATGGAAATATCTACACCGCGGTCTGTATAAACATGGAAATATCAACACCGCTATCGGTATAAACATGGAAATAACTACGCTGCTATCTCTATAAACATGGAAATATCTACACCGTGATTTGTAGAAACATGGAAATATTTACACCGCTATCTGTATAAACATGGAAACTTCTACACCGTTATCTGTATAAATATGGAAATATCTATACCGCTATCTCTATAAACTTGGAAATATCTACACCGCCATCTGTATAAACATGGAAATACCTATACAGTCATCTGTGTAAACATGGAAATATCTACACCACCATCTGTATAAACATGGAAATATCTACAATGCCATCTGTATACACATGGAAATACCTACACTGCAATCAGTGTATAGATGGAAACATCAACACCGCCATCTGTACAAACATGGAAATATCTACACTGCTATCTCTATAAACATGGAAATACGTACACTGTGGTCTGTATAAACATGGAAATATCTACACCGGTATCTGTATAAACATGGAAATATCCACACCATGATCTGTATAAACATGGAAATATATACAGCGCTATCTGTATAAACATGGAAATATCTGCACCGCTATCTCTATAAATATGGAAATAACTACAAAGACATCTGTATAAACATGGAAATATCTACACTGCCATCTGTAAAAACATGGAACGATCTACACAGTCATCTGAATAAACATGGAAATATCTACACCACCATCTGTATAAACATGGAAATAGCTACAATACCATCTGTATACACATGGAAATATCTACACAGACATCTGTATAAATATGGAAATATCTACACGGCCATCTGTATAAACATGGAAATATCTACACTGCCATCTGTAGAAAGATGGAAATATCTACACCGCTATCTCTATAAATATGGAAATATCTACACCGCCATCTCTATGAACATGAAAATATCTACACTGCCATCTCCATAAAGATGGAAGTATCTACTCCGCCATGTGTATAAACACGGAAATATCGACACCACCATCTGTGTAAACATGGAAATACCTACACCGCTATCTGTATAAACATGGAAATAACTACACCGCCATCTGCATGTCCTTGGAAATATCTACGCCGCCATCTGAATAAACATGGAAATATCTACACGGTCATCTGTGTATAGATGGAAATATCAACACCGCCATCTGTACAAACATGGAAATATCTGCACCGCTATCTGTATAAACATGGAAATATCTACACCGCGGTCTGTATAAACATAGAAATATCAACACCGCTATCGGTATAAACGTGGAAATATCTACACCGCTATCTCTATAAACATGGAAATATCTACACCGTGATCTGTATAAACATGGAAATATTTACACCGCTATCTGTATAAACATGGAAACTTCTACACCGTTATCTGTATAAATATGGAAATATCTACACCGCTATCTCTATAAACTTGGAAATATCTACACCGCCATCTGTATAAACATGGAAATACCTATACAATCATCTGTGTAAACATGGAAATATCTACACCACCATCTGTATAAACATGGAAATATCTACAATGCCATCTGTATACACATGGAAATACCTACACAGCAATCAGTGTATAGATGGAAACATCAACACCGCCATCAGTACAAACATGGAAATATCTACACTGCTATCTCTATAAACATGGAAATATCTACACTGCGGTCTGTATAAACATGGAAATATCTACACCGGTATCTGTATAAACATGGAAATATCTACACCATGATCTGTATAAACATGGAAATATATTCACCGCTATCTGTATAAACATGGAAATATCTGCACCGCTATCTCTATAAACATGGAAATAACTTCAAAGACATCTGTATAAACATGGAAATACCTACACAGTCATGTGTAGGAACATTTAAATATTAACACTGCCATCTGTATAAATATAGAAATATCTACACAGCCCTCTGTATAATTATGGAAATATCTGCATAGGCATCTGTGTAAACATGGAAACATCTGCACCACTATCTGTATAAACATGGAAATACCTACACCGCTGTCTCTATAAACATGGAAATATGTACACCGCTATGTGTATAAACATGGAAATATCTCCACTGCTCTCTGTATAAACATGGAAATATCTCCACTGTTATCTGTATAAACATGGAAATATCAACAGCGCCATGTATATAAACATTGAAATATCTACACTGCCATCTGTAAAAACATGGAAATATCTACACAGTCATCTGAATAAACATGGAAATATCTACACCACCATCTGAATAAACATGGAAATAGCTACAATACCATCTGTATACACATGGAAATATCTACACAGACATCTGTATAAATATGGAAATATCTACACGGCCATCTGTATAAACATGGAAATATCTACACTGCCATCTGTAGAAAGATGGAAATATCTACACCGCTATCTCTATAAATATGGAAATATCTACACCGCCATCTCTATGAACATGAAAATATCTACACTGCCATCTCCATAAAGATGGAAATATCTACTCCGCCATGTGTATAAACACGGAAATATCTACACCACCATCTGTGTAAACATGGAAATACCTACACCGCTATCTGTATAAACATGGAAATAACTACACCGCCATCTGCATGTCCTTGGAAATATCTACGCCGCCATCTGAATAAACATGGAAATATCTACACGGCCATCTGTGTATAGATGGAAATATCAACACCGCCATCTGTATAAACATGGAAATATCTACACCGCTATCTCTATAGACATGGAAATATCTGCATCGCCATCTGTAAAACCATGGAAATACCCATACAGTCATCTGTATAAACATGGAAATATCTACAATGCCATCTGTAGAAAGATGGAAATATCTACACCGCAATCTGTGTAAACATGGAAATATCTACACCGATATCTGTAAAAACATGGAAATATCTACACCGCTATCTGTATAAACATGGAAATATCTACACCGCGATCTGTATAAACATGGAAATGTCTACACCACGATCAGTATAAACATGGAAATATCTACACCGCAATCTGTATAAACATGGAAATATCTCCACTGCTATCTCTATAAACATCGAAATATCTACACCGCCATCTGTATAAACATGGAAATACTTACAAAGTTATCTGTATAAACATGGAAATATCCACACCGCCATCTGTATAAACTTGGAAATATCTACACAGCCATGTGTACATACATGGAAATATCTACACCGCTATATATATAAACATGGAAATAACTACACCGCTATCTGTATAAACATGGAAATATCTACACCGCCATCTACATATCCATGGAAATATCTGCGCCGCCATCTGTATAAACATGGAAATATCTACACGGTCATCTGTGTATAGATGGAAATATCAACACCGCCATCTGTACAAACATGGAAATATCTGCACCGCTATCTGTATAAACATGGAAATATCTACACCGCGGTCTGTATAAACATGGAAATATCAACACCGCTATCGGTATAAACATGGAAATAACTACGCTGCTATCTCTATAAACATGGAAATATCTACACCGTGATTTATAGAAACATGGAAATATTTACACCGCTATCTGTATAAACATGGAAACTTCTACACCGTTATCTGTATAAATATGGAAATATCTACACCGCTATCTCTATAAACTTGGAAATATCTACACCGCCATCTGTATAAACATGGAAATACCTATACAGTCATCTGTGTAAACATGGAAATAACTACACCACCATCTGTATAAACATGGAAATATCTACAATGCCATCTGTATACACATGGAAATACCTACACTGCAATCAGTGTATAGATGGAAACATCAACACCGCCATCTGTACAAACATGGAAATATCTACACTGCTATCTCTATAAACATGGAAATATGTACACTGTGGTCTGTATAAACATGGAAATATCTACACCGGTATCTGTATAAACATGGAAATATCCACACCATGATCTGTATAAACATGGAAATATATACAGCGCTATCTGTATAAACATGGAAATATCTGCACCGCTATCTCTATAAATATGGAAATAACTACAAAGACATCTGTATAAACATGGAAATATCTACACTGCCATCTGTAAAAACATGGAACGATCTACACAGTCATCTGAATAAACATGGAAATATCTACACCACCATCTGTATAAACATGGAAATAGCTACAATACCATCTGTATACACATGGAAATATCTACACAGACATCTGTATAAATATGGAAATATCTACACGGCCATCTGTATAAACATGGAAATATCTACACTGCCATCTGTAGAAAGATGGAAATATCTACACCGCTATCTCTATAAATATGGAAATATCTACACCGCCATCTCTATGAACATGAAAATATCTACACTGCCATCTCCATAAAGATGGAAGTATCTACTCCGCCATGTGTATAAACACGGAAATATCGACACCACCATCTGTGTAAACATGGAAATACCTACACCGCTATCTGTATAAACATGGAAATAACTACACCGCCATCTGCATGTCCTTGGAAATATCTACGCCGCCATCTGAATAAACATGGAAATATCTACACGGTCATCTGTGTATAGATGGAAATATCAACACCGCCATCTGTACAAACATGGAAATATCTGCACCGCTATCTGTATAAACATGGAAATATCTACACCGCGGTCTGTATAAACATAGAAATATCAACACCGCTATCGGTATAAACGTGGAAATATCTACACCGCTATCTCTATAAACATGGAAATATCTACACCGTGATCTGTATAAACATGGAAATATTTACACCGCTATCTGTATAAACATGGAAACTTCTACACCGTTATCTGTATAAATATGGAAATATCTACACCGCTATCTCTATAAACTTGGAAATATCTACACCGCCATCTGTATAAACATGGAAATACCTATACAATCATCTGTGTAAACATGGAAATATCTACACCACCATCTGTATAAACATGGAAATATCTACAATGCCATCTGTATACACATGGAAATACCTACACAGCAATCAGTGTATAGATGGAAACATCAACACCGCCATCAGTACAAACATGGAAATATCTACACTGCTATCTCTATAAACATGGAAATATCTACACTGCGGTCTGTATAAACATGGAAATATCTACACCGGTATCTGTATAAACATGGAAATATCTACACCATGATCTGTATAAACATGGAAATATATTCACCGCTATCTGTATAAACATGGAAATATCTGCACCGCTATCTCTATAAACATGGAAATAACTTCAAAGACATCTGTATAAACATGGAAATACCTACACAGTCATGTGTAGGAACATTTAAATATTAACACTGCCATCTGTATAAATATAGAAATATCTACACAGCCCTCTGTATAATTATGGAAATATCTGCATAGGCATCTGTGTAAACATGGAAACATCTGCACCACTATCTGTATAAACATGGAAATACCTACACCGCTGTCTCTATAAACATGGAAATATGTACACCGCTATGTGTATAAACATGGAAATATCTCCACTGCTCTCTGTATAAACATGGAAATATCTCCACTGTTATCTGTATAAACATGGAAATATCAACAGCGCCATGTATATAAACACTGAAATATCTACACTGCCATCTGTAAAAACATGGAAATATCTACACAGTCATCTGAATAAACATGGAAATATCTACACCACCATCTGAATAAACATGGAAATAGCTACAATACCATCTGTATACACATGGAAATATCTACACAGACATCTGTATAAATATGGAAATATCTACACGGCCATCTGTATAAACATGGAAATATCTACACTGCCATCTGTAGAAAGATGGAAATATCTACACCGCTATCTCTATAAATATGGAAATATCTACACCGCCATCTCTATGAACATGAAAATATCTACACTGCCATCTCCATAAAGATGGAAATATCTACTCCGCCATGTGTATAAACACGGAAATATCTACACCACCATCTGTGTAAACATGGAAATACCTACACCGCTATCTGTATAAACATGGAAATAACTACACCGCCATCTGCATGTCCTTGGAAATATCTACGCCGCCATCTGAATAAACATGGAAATATCTACACGGCCATCTGTGTATAGATGGAAATATCAACACCGCCATCTGTATAAACATGGAAATATCTACACCGCTATCTCTATAGACATGGAAATATCTGCATCGCCATCTGTAAAACCATGGAAATACCCATACAGTCATCTGTATAAACATGGAAATATCTACAATGCCATCTGTAGAAAGATGGAAATATCTACACCGCAATCTGTGTAAACATGGAAATATCTACACCGATATCTGTAAAAACATGGAAATATCTACACCGCTATCTGTATAAACATGGAAATATCTTCACCGCGATCTGTATAAACATGGAAATATCTACACCGCGATCTGTATAAACATGGAAATATCTACACCGCTATCTGTATAAACATGGAACTATCTACACAGTTATCTCTATAAACATGGAAATATCTACACCGCCATCTGTATAAACATGGAAATACCTACAAAGTCATCTGTATAAACATGGAAATATCTACACAGCCATCTGTATAAACATGGAAATATCTACACAGCCATCTGTATATACATGGAAATATCTACACCACTATCTGTATAAACATGGAAATAAAAACACCGCTATTTGTATAAACAAGGAAATATCTACACCGTGATCTGTATAAACATGGAAATATCTACACCTCCATCTCTATAAACAGGGAAATATCTACACACCTATCTGTATAAACATGGAAATATCCACACCACTATCTCTATAAACATGGAAAAATCAACACCGCTATCTCTATGAACATGGAAATATCTACACCGCCATCTCTATAAACATGGAAATGTCTACACCACGAGCAGTATAAACATGGAAATATCTACACCGCTATCTGTATAAACATGGAAATATCTCCACTGCTATCTCTATAAACATCGAAATATCTACACCGCCATCTGTATAAACATGGAAATACTTACAAAGTTATCTGTATAAACATGGAAATATCTACACCGCCATCTGTATAAACATGGAAATATCTACACAGCCATGTGTACATACATGGAAATATCTACACCGCTATCTATATAAACACGGAAATAACTACACCGCTATCTGTATAAACATGGAAATATCTACACCGCCATCTACATATCCATGGAAATATCTGCGCCGCCATCTGTATAAACATGGAAATATCTACACGGTCGTCTGTGTATAGATGGAAATATCAACACCGCCATCTGTACAAACATGGAAATATCTGCACCGCTATCTGTATAAACATGGAAATATCTACACCGCGGTCTGTATAAACATGGAAATATCAACACCGCTATCGGTATAAACATGGAAATATCTACACCGCTATCTCTATAAACCTGGAAATATCTACACCGTGATCTGTATAAACATGGAAATATTTACACCGCTATCTGTATAAACATGGAAACTTCTACACCGTTATCTGTATAAATATGGAAATATCTACACCGCTATCTCAATAAACTTGGAAATATCTACACCACCATCTATATAGACATGGAAATATCTACACAGTTATCTCTATAAACATGGAAATATCTACACCGTCATCTGTATAAACATGGAAATACCTACAAAGTCATCTGTATAAACATGGAAATATCTACACAGCCATCTGTATAAACATGGAAATATCTACACAGCCATCTGTATATACATGGAAATATCTACACCACTATCTGTATAAACATGGAAATAAAAACACCGCTATTTGTATAAACAAGGAAATATCTACACCGTGATCTGTATAAATATGGAAATATCTACACCGCCATCTCTAAAACAGGGAAATATCTACACCCCTATCTGTATAAACATGGAAATATACACACCGCTATCTCTATAAACATGGAAAAATCAACACCGCTATCTCTATGAACATGGAAATATCTACACCGCCATCTTTATAAACATGGAAATGTCTACACCACGATCAGTATAAACATGGAAATATCTACACCGCTATCTGTATAAACATGGAAATATCTCCACTGCTATCTCTATAAACATCGAAATATCTACACCGCCATCTGTATAAACATGGAAATACTTACAAAGTTATCTGTATAAACATGGAAATATCTACACCGCCATCTGTATAAACATGGAAATATCTACACAGCCACGTGTACATACATGGAAATAACTACACCGCTATCTATATAAACATGGAAATAACTACACCGCTATCTGTATAAACATGGAAATATCTACACCGCCATCTACATATCCATGGAAATATCTGCGGCGCCATCTGTATAAACATGGAAATATCTACACGGTCATCTGTGTATAGATGGAAATATCAACACCACCATCTGTACAAACATGAAAATATCTGCACCGCTATCTGTATAAACATGGAAATATGTACACCGCCATCTCTATAAACAGGGAAATATCTACACCCCTATCTGTATAAACATGGAAATATCCACACCGCTATCTCTATAAACATGGAAAAATCAACACCGCCATCTCTATGAACATGGAAATATCTACACCGCCATCTCTATAAACATGGAAATGTCTACACCACGATCAGTATAAACATGGAAATATCTACACCGCTATCTGTACAAACATGGAAATATCTACACCGCGATCTGTATAAACATGGAAATATCTACACCGCGATCTGTATAAACATGGAAATATCTACACCGCGATCTGTATAAACATGGAAATAACTACACAGTTATCTCTAGAAACATGGAAATATCTACACCGCCATCTGTATAAACATGGAAATACCTACAAAGTCATCTCTATAAACATGGAAATATCTACACAGCCCTCTGTATAAACATGGAAATATCTACACAGCCATCTGTATATACATGGAAATATCTACACCACTATCTGTATAAACATGGAAATAACTACACCGCTATTTGTATAAACAAGGAAATATCTACACCGTGATCTGTATAAACATGGAAATATCTACACCGCCATCTCTATAAACAGGGAAATATCTACACCCCTATCTGTATAAACATGGAAATATCCACACCGCTATCTCTATAAACATGGAAAAATCAACACCGCCATCTCTATGAACATGGAAATATCTACACCGCCATCTCTATAAACATGGAAATGTCTACACCACGATCAGTATAAACATGGAAATATATACACCGCAATCTGTATAAACATGGAAATATCTCCACTGCTATCTCTATAAACATCGAAATATCTACACCGCCATCTGTATAAACATGGAAATACTTACAAAGTTATCTGTATAAACATGGAAATATCCACACCGCCATCTGTATAAACTTGGAAATATCTACACAGCCATGTGTACATACATGGAAATATCTACACCGCTATGTATATAAACATGGAAATAACTACACCGCTATCTGTATAAACATGGAAATATCTACACCGCCATCTACATATCCATGGAAATATCTGCGCCGCCATCTGTATAAACATGGAAATATCTACACGGTCATCTGTGTATAGATGGAAATATCAACACCGCCATCTGTACAAACATGGAAATATCTGCACCGCTATCTGTATAAACATGGAAACTTCTACACCGTTATCTGTATAAATATGGAAATATCTACACCGCTATCTCTATATACTTGGAAATATCTACACCGCCATCTGTATAAACATGGAAATACCTATACAGTCATCTGTGTAAACATGGAAATATCTACACCACCATCTGTATAAACATGGAAATATCTACAATGCCATCTGTATACACATGGAAATACCTACACTGCAATCAGTGTATAGATGGAAACATCAACACCGCCATCTGTACAAACATGGAAATATCTACACTGATATCTCTATAAACATGGAAATATCTACACTGTGGTCTGTATAAACATGGAAATATCTACACCGGTATCTGTATAAACATGGAAATATCCACACCATGATCTGTATAAACATGGAAATATATACAGCGCTATCTGTATAAACATGGAAATATCTGCACCGCTATCTCTATAAACATTGAAATAACTACAAAGACATCTGTATAAACATGGAAATACCTACACAGTCATGTGTAGGAACATTTAAATAACTACACTGTCATCTGCATAAATATAGAAATATCTACACAGCCCTCTGTATAAATATGGAAATATCTGCATAGGCATCTGTGTAAACATGGAAATATCTGCACCGCTATCTGTATAAGCGTGGAAATACCTACACCGCTGTCTCTATAAACATGGAAATATGTACACCGCTATGTGTATAAACATGAAAATATCCCCACTGCTCTCTGTATAAACATGGAAATATCTCCACCGTTATCTGTATAAACATGGAAATATCAACAGCGCCATCTATATAAACATTGAAATATCTACACTGCCATCTGTAAAAACTTGGAACTATCTACACAGTCATCTGAATAAACATGGAAATATCTACACCACCATCTGTATAAACATGGAAATAGCTACAATACCATCTGTATACACATGGAAATATCTACACAGACATCTGTATAAATATGGAAATATCTACACGGCCATCTGTATAAACATGGAAATATCTACACTGCCATCTGTAGAAAGATGGAAATATCTACACCGCTATCTCTATAAATATGGAAATATCTACACCGCCATCTCTATGAACATGAAAATATCTACACTGCCATCTCCATAAAGATGGAAGTATCTACTCCGCCATGTGTATAAACACGGAAATATCTACACCTCCGTCTGTGTAAACATGGAAATACCTACACCGCTATCTTTATAAACATGGAAATAACTACACCGCCATCTGCATGTCCTTGGAAGTATCTATGCCGCCATCTGAATAAACATGGAAATAGCTACACGGCCATCTGTGTATAGATGGAAATATCAACACCGCCATCTGTACAAACATGGAAATATCTACACCGCTATCTCTATAGACATGGAAATATCTGCACCGCCATCTGTAAAAACATGGAAATACCTATACAGTCATCTGTATAAACATGGAAATATCTACAATGCCATCTGTAGAAAGATGGAAATATCTACACCGCAATCTGTGTAAACATGGAAATATCTACACCGATATCTGTCAAAACATGGAAATATCTACACCGATATCTGTATAAACATGGAAATATCTACACCGCGATCTGTATAAACATGGAAATATCTACACCGCGATCTGTATAAACATGGAAATATCTACACCGCTATCGGTATAAACATGGAAATATCTACACAGTTATCTCTAGAAACATGGAAATATCTACACCGCCATCTGTATAAACATGGAAATACCTACAAAGTCATCTCTATAAACATGGAAATATCTACACAGCCCTCTGTATAAACATGGAAATATCTACACAGCCATCAGTATATACATCGAAATATCTACACCACTATCTGTATAAACATGGAAATAACTACACCGCTATTTGTATAAACAAGGAAATATCTACACCGTGATCTGTATAAACATGGAAATATCTACACCGCCATCTCTATAAACAGGGAAATATCTACACCCCTATCTGTATAAACATGGAAATATCCACACCGCTATCTCTATAAACATGGAAAAATCAACACCGCCATCTCTATGAACATGGAAATATCTACACCGCCATCTCTATAAACATGGAAATGTCTACACCACGATCAGTATAAACATGGAAATATCTACACCGCAATCTGTATAAACATGGAAATATCTCCACTGCTATCTCTATAAACATCGAAATATCTACACCGCCATCTGTATAAACATGGAAATACTTACAAAGTTATCTGTATAAACATGGAAATATCCACACCGCCATCTGTATAAACTTGGAAATATCTACACAGCCATGTGTACATACATGGAAATATCTACACCGCTATGTATATAAACATGGAAATAACTACACCGCTATCTGTATAAACATGGAAATATCTACACCGCCATCTACATATCCATGGAAATATCTGCGCCGCCATCTGTATAAACATGGAAATATCTACACGGTCATCTGTGTATAGATGGAAATATCAACACCGCCATCTGTACAAACATGGAAATATCTGCACCGCTATCTGTATAAACATGGAAACTTCTACACCGTTATCTGTAAAAATATGGAAATATCTACACCGCTATCTCTATAAACTTGGAAATATCTACACCGCCATCTGTATAAACATGGAAATACCTATACAGTCATCTGTGTAAACATGGAAATATGTACACCACCATCTGTATAAACATGGAAATATCTACAATGCCATCTGTATACACATGGAAATACCTACACTGCAATCAGTGTATAGATGGAAACATCAACACCGCCATCTGTACAAACATGGAAATATCTACACTGTTATCTCTATAAACATGGAAATATCTACACTGTGGTCTGTATAAACATGGAAATATCTACACCGGTATCTGTATAAACATGGAAATATCCACACCATGATCTGTATAAACATGGAAATATATACAGCGCTATCTGTATAAACATGGAAATATCTGCACCGCTATCTCTATAAACATTGAAATAACTACAAAGACATCTGTATAAACATGGAAATACCTACACAGTCATGTGTAGGAACATTTCAATATCTACACTGTCATCTGCATAAATATAGAAATATCTACACAGCCCTCTGTATAAATATGGAAATATCTGCATAGGCATCTGTGTAAACATGGAAATATCTGCACCGCTATCTGTATAAGCGTGGAAATACCTACACCGCTGTCTCTATAAACATGGAAATATGTACACCGCTATGTGTATAAACATGAAAATATCCCCACTGCTCTCTGTATAAACATGGAAATATCTCCACCGTTATCTGTATAAACATGGAAATATCAACAGCGCCATCTATATAAACATTGAAATATCTACACTGCCATCTGTAAAAACATGGAAATATCTACACAGTCATCTGAATAAACATGGAAATATCTACACCACCATCTGTATAAACATGGAAATAGCTACAATACCATCTGTATACACATGGAAATATCTACACAGACATCTGTATAAATATGGAAATATCTACACGGCCATCTGTATAAACATGGAAATATCTACACTGCCATCTGTAGAAAGATGGAAATATCTACACCGCTATCTCTATAAATATGGAAATATCTACACCGCCATCTCTATGAACATGAAAATATCTACACTGCCATCTCCATAAAGATGGAACTATCTACTCCGCCATGTGTATAAACACGGAAATATCTACACCTCCGTCTGTGTAAACATGGAAATACCTACACCGCTATCTTTATAAACATGGAAATAACTACACCGCCATCTGCATGTCCTTGGAAGTATCTAGGCCTCCATCTGAATAAACATGGAAATAGCTACACGGCCATCTGTGTATAGATGGAAATATCAACACCGCCATCTGTACAAACATGGAAATATCTACACCGCTATCTCTATAGACATGGAAATATCTGCACCGCCATCTGTAAGAACATGGAAATACCTATACAGTCATCTGTATAAACATGGAAATATCTACAATGCCATCTGTAGAAAGATGGAAATATCTACACCGCAATCTGTGTAAACATGGAAATATCTACACCGATATCTGTAAAAACATGGAAATATCTACACCGCTATCTGTATAAACATGGAAATATCTACACCGCGATCTGTATAAACATGGAAATATCTACACCGCGATCTGTATAAACATGGAAATATCTACACCGCTATCGGTATAAACGTGGAAATATCTACACAGTTATCTCTATAAACATGGAAATATCTACACCGCCATCTGTATAAACATGGAAATACCTACAAAGTCATCTCTATAAACATGGAAATATCTACACAGCCCTCTGTATAAACATGGAAATATCTACACAGCCATCTGTATATACATGGAAATATCTACACCACTATCTGTATAAACATGGAAATAACTACACCGCTATTTGTATAAACAAGGAAATATCTACACCGTGATCTGTATAAACATGGAAATATCTACACCGCCATCTCTATAAACAGGGAAATATCTACACCCCTATCTGTATAAACATGGAAATATCCACACCGCTATCTCTATAAACATGGAAAAATCAACACCGCCATCTCTATGAACATGGAAATATCTACACCGCCATCTCTATAAACATGGAAATGTCTACACCGCGATCAGTATGAACATGGAAATATCTACACCGCAATCTGTATAAACATGGAAATATCTCCACTGCTATCTCTATAAACATCGAAATATCTACACCGCCATCTGTATAAACATGGAAATACTTACAAA
Organism: Pan troglodytes; assembly: GCF_028858775.2. Taxonomy (NCBI): domain Eukaryota; kingdom Metazoa; phylum Chordata; class Mammalia; order Primates; family Hominidae; genus Pan; species Pan troglodytes. The sequence goes on from NC_072411.2 coordinate 8,116,132, forward strand.
GTTATCTGTATAAACATGGAAATATCCACACCGCCATCTGTATAAACTTGGAAATATCTACACAGCCATGTGTACATACATGGAAATATCTACACCGCTATGTATATAAACATGGAAATAACTACACCGCTATCTGTATAAACATGGAAATATCTACACCGCAATCTACATATCCATGGAAATATCTGCGCCGCCATCTGTATAAACATGGAAATATCTACACGGTCATCTGTGTATAGATGGAAATATCAACACCGCCATCTGTACAAACATGGAAATATCTGCACCGCTATCTGTATAAACATGGAAACTTCTACACCGTTATCTGTATAAATATGGAAATATCTACACCGCTATCTCTATAAACTTGGAAATATCTACACCGCCATCTGTATAAACATGGAAATACCTATACAGTCATCTGTGTAAACATGGAAATATCTACACCACCATCTGTATAAACATGGAAATATCTACAATGCCATCTGTATACACATGGAAATACCTACACTGCAATCAGTGTATAGATGGAAACATCAACACCGCCATCTGTACAAACATGGAAATATCTACACTGCTATCTCTATAAACATGGAAATATCTACACTGTGGTCTGTATAAACATGGAAATATCTACACCGGTATCTGTATAAACATGGAAATATCCACACCATGATCTGTATAAACATGGAAATATATACACCGCTATCTGTATAAACATGGAAATATCTGCACCGCTATCTCTATAAACATTGAAATAACTACAAAGACATCTGTATAAACATGGAAATACCTACACAGTCATGTGTAGGAACATTTAAATAACTACACTGTCATCTGTATAAATATAGAAATATCTACACAGCCCTCTGTATAAATATGGAAATATCTGCATAGGCATCTGTGTAAACATGGAAATATCTGCACCGCTATCTGTATAAGCGTGGAAATACCTACACCGCTGTCTCTATAAACATGGAAATATGTACACCGCTATGTGTATAAACATGAAAATATCCCCACTGCTCTCTGTATAAACATGGAAATATCTCCACCGTTATCTGTATAAACATGGAAATATCAACAGCGCCATCTATATAAACATTGAAATATCTACACTGCCATCTGTAAAAACTTGGAACTATCTACACAGTCATCTGAATAAACATGGAAATATCTACACCACCATCTGTATAAACATGGAAATAGCTACAATACCATCTGTATACACATGGAAATATCTACACAGACATCTGTATAAATATGGAAATAACTACATGGCCATCTGTATAAACATGGAAATATCTACACTGCCATCTGTAGAAAGATGGAAATATCTACACCGCTATCTCTATAAATATGGAAATATCTACACCGCCATCTCTATGAACATGAAAATATCTACACTGCCATCTCCATAAAGATGGAAGTATCTACTCCGCGATGTGTATAAACACGGAAATATCTACACCTCCATCTGTGTAAACATGGAAATACCTACACCGCTATCTTTATAAACATGGAAATAACTACACCGCCATCTGCATGTCCTTGGAAGTATCTATGCCTCCATCTGAATAAACATGGAAATATCTACACTGCCATCTGTGTATAGATGGAAATATCAACACCGCCATCTGTACAAACATGGAAATATCTACACCGCTATCTCTATAGACATGGAAATATCTGCACCGCCATCTGTAAGAACATGGAAATAACTATACAGTCATCTGTATAAACATGGAAATATCTACAATGCCATCTGTAGAAAGATGGAAATATCTACACCGAAATCTGTGTAAACATGGAAATATCTACACCGATATCTGTAAAAACATGGAAATATCTACACCGCTATCTGTATAAACATGGAAATATCTACACCGCGATCTGTATAAACATGGAAATATCTACACCGCGATCTGTATAAACATGGAAATATCTACACCGCTATCTGTATAAACATGGAAATATCTACACAGTTATCTCTATAAACATGGAAATATCTACACCGCCATCTGTATAAACATGGAAATACCTACAAAGTCATCTCTATAAACATGGAAATATCTACACAGCCCTCTGTATAAACATGGAAATATCTACACAGCCATCTGTATATACATGGAAATATCTACACCACTATCTGTATAAACATGGAAATAACTACACCGCTATTTGTATAAACAAGGAAATATCTACACCGTGATCTGTATAAACATGGAAATATCTACACCGCCATCTCTATAAACAGGGAAATATCTACACCCCTATCTGTATAAACATGGAAATATCCACACCGCTATCTCTATAAACATGGAAAAATCAACACCGCCATCTCTATGAACATGGAAATATCTACACCGCCATCTCTATAAACATGGAAATGTCTACACCACGATCAGTATAAACATGGAAATATATACACCGCAATCTGTATAAACATGGAAATATCTCCACTGCTATCTCTATAAACATCGAAATATCTACACCGCCATCTGTATAAACATGGAAATACTTACAAAGTTATCTGTATAAACATGGAAATATCTACACCGCCATCTGTATAAACTTGGAAATATCTACACAGCCATGTGTACATACATGGAAATATCTACACCGCTATGTATATAAACATGGAAATAACTACACCGCTATCTGTATAAACATGGAAATATCTACACCGCCATCTACATATCCATGGAAATATCTGCGCCGCCATCTGTATAAACATGGAAATATCTACACGGTCATCTGTGTATAGATGGAAATATCAACACCGCCATCTGTACAAACATGGAAATATCTGCACCGCTATCTGTATAAACATGGAAATATCTACACCGCGGTCTGTATAAACATGGAAATATCAACACCGCTATCGGTATAAACATGGAAATAACTACGCTGCTATCTCTATATACATGGAAATATCTACACCGTGATTTGTATAAACATGGAAATATTTACACCGCTATCTGTATAAACATGGAAACTTCTACACCGTTATCTGTGTAAACATGGAAATATCTACACCACCATCTGTATAAACATGGAAATATCTACAATGCCATCTGTATACAAATGGAAATACCTACACTGCAATCAGTGTATAGATGGAAACATCAACACCGCCATCTGTACAAACATGGAAATATCTACACTGCTATCTCTATAAACATGGAAATATCTACACTGTGGTCTGTATAAACATGGAAATATCTACACCGGTATCTGTATAAACATTGAAATATCCACACCATGATCTGTATAAACATGGAAATATATACACCGCTATCTGTATAAACATGGAAATATCTGCACCGCTATCTCTATAAACATGGAAATAACTACAAAGACATCTGTATAAACATGGAAATACCTACACAGTCATGTGTAGGAACATTTCAATATCTACACTGCCATCTGTATAAATATAGAAATATCTACACAGCCCTCTGTATAAATATGGAAATATCTGCATAGGTATCTGTGTAAACATGGAAATATCTGCACCGCTATCTGTATAAACGTGGAAATACCTACACCGCTGTCTCTATAAACATGGAAATATGTACACCGCTATGTGTATAAACATGGAAATATCTCCACTGCTCTCTGTATAAACATGGAAATATCTCCACCGTTATCTGTATAAACATGGAAATATCAACAGTGCCATCTATATAAACAGTGAAATATCTACACTGCCATCTGTAAAAACATGGAAATATCTACACAGTCATCTGAATAAACATGGAAATATCTACACCACCATCTGTATAAACATGGAAATAGCTACAATACCATCTGTATACACATGGAAATATCTACACAGACATCTGTATAAATATGGAAATATCTACACGGCCATCTTTATAAACATGGAAATATCTACACTGCCATCTGTAGAAAGATGGAAATATCTACACCGCTATCTCTATAAATATGGAAATATCTACACCGCCATCTCTATGAACATGAAAATATCTACACTGCCATCTCCATAAAGATGGAAGTATCTACTCCGCCATGTGTATAAACACGGAAATATCTACACCTCCGTCTGTGTAAACATGGAAATACCTACACCGCTATCTTTATAAACATGGAAATAACTACACCGCCATCTGCATGTCCTTGGAAGTATCTATGCCGCCATCTGAATAAACATGGAAATAGCTACACGGCCATCTGTGTATAGATGGAAATATCAACACCGCCATCTGTACAAACATGGAAATATCTACACCGCGATCTCTATAGACATGGAAATATCTGCACCGCCATCTGTAAAAACATGGAAGTACCTATACAGTCATCTGTATAAACATGGAAATATCTACAATGTATTCTGTAGAAAGATGGAAATATCTACACCACAATCTGTGTAAACATGGAAATATCTACACCGATATCTGTAAAAACATGGAAATATCTACACCGCTATCTGTATAAACATGGAAATATCTACAGCGCGATCTGTAAAACATGGAAATATCTACACCGCGATCTGTATAAACATGGAAATATCTACACCGCTATCTGTATAAACATGGAAATATCTACACAGTAATCTCTAGAAACATGGAAATATCTACACCGCCATCTGTATAAATATGGAAATACCTACAAAGTCATCTCTATAAACATGGAAATATCTACACAGCCCTCTGTATAAACATGGAAATATCTACACAGCCATCTGTATATACATGGAAATATCTACACCACTATGTGTATAAACATGGAAATATCTACACCACTATTTGTATAAACAAGGAAATATCTACACCGTGATCTGTATAAACATGGAAATATCTACACCGCCATCTCTATAAACAGGGAAATATCTACACCCCTATCTGTATAAACATGGAAATATCCACACCGCTATCTCTATAAACATGGAAAAATCAACACCGCCATCTCTATGAACATGGAAATATCTACACCGCCATCTCTATAAACATGGAAATGTCTACACCACGATCAGTATAAACATGGAAATATCTACACAGCTATCTGTATAAACATGGAAAGATCTCCACTGCTATCTCTATAAACATCGAAATATCTACACCGCCATCTGTATAAACATGGAAATACTTACAAAGTTATCTGTATAAACTAGGAAATATGTACACAGCCATGTGTACATACATGGAAATATCTACACCGCTATGTATATAAACATGGAAATAACTACACCGCTATCTGTATAAACATGGAAATATCTACACCGCCATCTACATATCCATGGAAATATCTGCGCCGCCATCTGTATAAACATGGAAATATCTACACGGTCATCTGTGTATAGATGGAAATATCAACACCGCCATCTGTACAAACATGGAAATATCTGCACCGCTATCTGTATAAACATGGAAATATCTACACCGCGGTCTGTATAAACATGGAAATATCAACACCGCTATCGGTATAAACATGGAAATAACTACGCTGCTATCTCTATAAACATGGAAATATCTACACCGTGATTTGTATAAACATGGAAATATTTACACCGCTATCTGTATAAACATGGAAACTTCTACACCGTTATCTGTATAAATATGGAAATATCTACACCGCTATCTCTATAAACTTGGAAATATCTACACCGCCATCTGTATAAACATGGAAATACCTATACAGTCATCTGTGTAAACATGGAAATATCTACACCACCATCTGTATAAACATGGAAATATCTACAATGCCATCTGTATACACATGGAAATACCTACACTGCAATCAGTGTATAGATGGAAACATCAACACCGCCATCTGTACAAACATGGAAATATCTACACTGCTATCTCTATAAACATGGAAATATGTACACTGTGGTCTGTATAAACATGGAAATATCTACACCGGTATCTGTATAAACATGGAAATATCCACACCATGATCTGTATAAACATGGAAATATATACAGCGCTATCTGTATAAACATGGAAATATCTGCACCGCTATCTCTATAAACATGGAAATAACTACAAAGACATCTGTATAAACATGGAAATACCTACACAGTCATGTGTAGGAACATTTCAATATCTACACTGCCATCTGTATAAATATAGAAATATCTACACAGCCCTCTGTATAAATATGGAAATATCTGCATAGGCATCTGTGTAAACATGGAAATATCTGCACCGCTATCTGTATAAACGTGGAAATACCTACACCGCTGTCTCTATAAACATGGAAATATGTACACCGCGATGTGTATAAACATGGAAATATCTCCACTGCTCTCTGTATAAACATGGAAATATCTCCACCGTTATCTGTATAAACATGGAAATATCAAAAGCGCCATGTATATAAACAGTGAAATATCTACACTGCCATCTGTAAAAACATGGAACTATCTACACAGTCATCTGAATAAACATGGAAATATCTACACCACCATCTGTATAAACATGGAAATAGTTACAATACCATCTGTATACACATGGAAATATCTACACAGACATCTGTATAAATATGGAAATATCTACACGGCCATCTGTATAAACATAGAAATATCTACACTGCCATCTGTAGAAAGATGGAAATATCTACAACGCTATCTCTATAAATATGGAATTATCTACACCGCCATCTCTATGAACATGAAAATATCTACACTGCCATATCCATAAAGATGGAAGTATCTACTCCGCAATGTGTATAAACACGGAAATATCTACACCACCATCTGTGTAAACATGGAAATACCTACACCGCTATCTGTATAAACATGGAAAAAACTACACCGCCATCTGCATGTCCTTGGAAATATCTACGCCGCCATCTGAATAAACATGGAAATATCTACACGGCCATCTGTGTATAGATGGAAATATCAACACCACCCTCTGTACAAACATGGAAATATCTACACCGTTATCTCTATAGACATGGAAATATCTGCACCGCCATCTGTAAAAACATGGAAATACCTATACAGTCATCTGTATAAACATGGAAATATCTACAATGCCATCTGTAGAAAGATGGAAATATCTACACCGCAATCTGTGTAAACATGGAAATATCTACACCGATATCTGTAAAAACATGGAAATATCTACACAGCTATCTGTATTAACATGGAAATATCTACACCGCGATCTGTATAAACATGGAGTTATCTACACCGCGATCTGTATAAACATGGAAATATCTACACCGCGATCTGTATAAACATGGAAATATCTACACAGTTATCTCTATAAACATGGAAATATCTACACCGCCATCTGTATAAACATGGAAATACCTACAAAGTCATCTGTATAAACATGGAAATATCTACACAGCCCTCTGTATAAACATGGTAATATCTACACAGCCATCTGTATATACATGGAAATATCTACACCACTATCTGTATAAACATGGAAATAACTACACCGCTATTTGTAGAAAAAAGGAAATATCTACACCGTGATCTGTATAAACATGGAAATATCTACACCGCCATCTCTATAAACAGGGAAATATCTACACCCCTATCTGTATAAACATGGAAATATCCACACCGCTATCTCTATAAACATGGAAAAATCAACACCGCTATCTCTATGAACATGGAAATATCTACACAGCCATCTCTATAAACATGGAAATGTCTACACCACGATCAGTATAAACATGGAAATATCTACACCGCTATCTGTATAAACATGGAAAGATCTCCACTGCTATCTCTATAAACATCGAAATATCTACACCGCCATCTGTATAAACATGGAAATAGTTACAAAGTTATCTGTATAAACATGGAAATATCTACACCGCCATCAGTATAAACATGGAAATATCTACACAGCCATGTGTACATACATGGAAATATCTACACCGCTATCTATATAAACATGGAAATAACTACACCGCTATCTGTATAAACATGGAAATATCTACACCGCCATCTACATACCCATGGAAATATCTGCGCCGCCATCTGTATAAACATGGAAATATCTACACGGTCATCTGTGTATAGATGGAAATATCAACACCGCCATCTGTACAAACATGGAAATATCTGCACCGCTATCTGTATAAACATGAAAATATCTACGCCACAGTCTGTATAAACATGGAAATATCAACACCGCTATCGGTATAAACATGGAAATATCTACACCGCTATCTCTATAAACATGGAAATATCTACACCGTGATCTGTATAAACATGGAAATATTTACACCGCTATCTGTATAAACATGGAAACTTCTACACCGTTATCTGTATAAATATGGAAATATCTACACCGCTATCTCTATAAACTTGGAAATATCTACACCGCCATCTGTATAAACATGGAAAAACCTATACACTCACCTGTGTAAACATGGAAATATCTACACCACCATCTGTATAAACATGGAAATATCTACAATTCCATCTGTATACACATGGAAATAACTACTCGGCAATCAGTGTATAGATGGAAACATCAACACCGCCATCTGTACAAACATGGAAATATCTACACTGCTATCTCTATAAACATGGAAATATGTACACTGTGGTCTGTATAAACATGGAAATATCTACACCGGTATCTGTATAAACATGGAAATATCCACACCATGATCTGTATAAACATGGAAATATATACACCGCTATCTGTATAAACATAGAAATATCTGCACCGCTATCTCTATAAACATGGAAATAACTACAAAGACATCTGTATAAACATGGAAATAACTACACAGTCATGTGTAGGAACATTTAAATATCTACACTGCCATCTGTATAAATATAGAAATATCTACACAGCCCTCTGTATAAATATGGAAATATCTGCATAGGCATCTGTGTAAACATGGAAATATCTGCACCGCTATCTGTATAAACGTGGAAATACCTACACCGCTGTCTCTATAAACATGGAAATATGTACACCGCTATGTGTATAAACATGGAAATACCTCCACTACTCTCTGTATAAACATGGAAATATCTCCACCGTTATCTGTATAAACATGGAAATATCAACAGCGCCATCTATATAAACATTGAAATATCTACACAGCCATCTGTAAAAACATGGAACTATCTACACAGTCATCTGAATAAACATGGAAATATCTACACAACCATCTGTATAAACATGGAAATAGCTACAATACCATCTGTATACACATGGAAATATCTACACAGACATCTGTATAAATATGGAAATATCTACACGGCCATCTGTATAAACATGGAAATATCTACACTGCCATCAGTAGAAAGATGGAAATATCTACACCGCTATCTCTATAAATATGGAAATATCTACACCGCCATCTCTATGAACATGAAAATATCTACACTGCCATCTCCATAAAGATGGAAGTATCTACTCCGCCATGTGTATAAACACGGAAATATCTACACCACCATCTGTGTAAACATGGAAATTCGTACACGGCCATCTGTGTATAGATGGAAATATCAACACCGCCATCTGTACAAACATGGAAATATCTACACCGCTATCTCTCTAGACATGCAAATATCTGCACCGCCATCTGTAAAAACATGGAAATACCTATACAGTCATCTGTATAAACATGGAAATATCTACAATGCCATCTGTAGAAAGATGGAAATATCTACACAGCAATCTGTGTAAACATGGAAATATCTACACCGATATCTGTAAAAACATGGAAATATCTACACCGCTATCTGTATAAACATGGAAATATCTACACCGCGATCTGTATAAACATGGAAATATCTACACCGTGATCTGTATAAACATGGAAATATCTACACCGCTATCGGTATAAACATGGAAATATCTTCAAAGTTATCTCTATAAACATGGAAATATCTACATCGCCATCTGTATAAACATGGAAATACCTACAAAGTCATCTGTATAAACATGGAAATATCTACACAGCCCTCTATATAAACATGGAAATATCTACACAGCTATCTGTATATACATGGAAATATCTACACCACTGTCTGTATAAACATGGAAATAACTACACCGCTATTTGCATAAACAAGGAAATATCTACACCGTGATCTGTATAAATATGGAAATATCTACACCGCCATCTCAATAAACAGGGAAATATCTACACCCCTATCTGTATAAACATGGAAATATCCACACCGCTATCTCTATAAACATGGAAAAATCAACACCGCTATCGCTATGAACATGGAAATATCTACAACGCCATCTCTATAAACATGGAAATGTCTACACCACGATCAGTATAAACATGGAAATATCTACTCCGCTATCTGTATAAACATGGAAATATCTCCACAGCTATCTCTATAAACATCGAAATATCTACACCGCCATCTGTATAAACATGGAAATACTTACAAAGTTATCTGTATAAACATGGAAATATCTACACCGCCATCTGTATAAACATGGAAATATCTACACAGCCATGTGTACAAACATGGAAATATCCACACCGCTATCTCTATAAACATGGAATAATCAACACCGCTATCTCTATGAACATGGAAATATCTACACCGCCATCTCTATAAACATGGAAATGTCTACACCACGATCAGTATAAACATGGAAATATCTACACCGCCATCTACGTATCCATGGAAATATCTGCGCCGCCATCTGTATAAACATGGAAATATCTACACGGTCATCTGTGTATAGATGGAAATATCAACACCGCCATCTGTACAAACATGGAAATATCTGCACCGCTATCTCTATAGACATGGAAATATCTGCACCGCCATCTGTAAAAACATGGAAATAACTATACAGTCATCTGTATAAACATGGAAATATCTACAATGCCATCTGTAGAAAGATGGAAATACCTACACCGCAATCTGTGTAAACATGGAAATATCTACACCGATATCTGTAAAAACATGGAAATATCTACACCGCTATCTGTATAAACATGGAAATATCTACACCACGATCTGTATAAACATGGAATTATCTACACCGCGATCTGTATAAACATGGAAAATCTACACCGCTATCTGTATAAACATGGAAATATCTACACAGTTATCTCTATAAACATGGAAATATCTACACCGCCATCTGTATAAACATGGAAATACCTACAAAGTCATCTGTATAAACATGGAAATATCTACACAGCCCTCTATATAAACATGGAAATATCTACACAGCTATCTGTATATACATGGAAATATCTACACCACTGTCTGTATAAACATGGAAATAACTACACCGCTATTTGCATAAACAAGGAAATATCTACACAGTGATCTGTATAAATATGGAAATATCTACACCACCATCTCAATAAACAGGGAAATATCTACACCCCTATCTGTATAAACATGGAAATATCCACACCGCTATCTCTATAAACATGGAAAAATCAACACCGCTATCGCTATGAACATGGAAATATCTACAACGCCATCTCTATAAACATGGAAATGTCTACACCACGATCAGTATAAACATGGAAATATCTACATCGCTATCTGTATAAACATGGAAATATTTCCACTGCTGTCTCTATAAACATCGAAATATCTACACCGCCATCTGTATAAACATGGAAATACTTACAAAGTTATCTGTATAAACATGGAAATATCTACACCGCCATCTGTATAAACATGGAAATATCTACACAGCCATGTGTACAAACATGGAAATATCCACACCGCTATCTCTATAAACATGGAAAAATCAACACCGCTATCTCTATGAACATGGAAATATCTACACCGCCATCTCTATAAACATGGAAATGTCTACACCACGATCAGTATAAACATGGAAATATCTACACCGCCATCTACGTATCCATGGAAATATCTGCGCCGCCATCTGTATAAACATGGAAATATCTACACGGTCATCTGCGTATAGATGGAAATATCAACACCGCCATCTGTACAAACATGGAAATATCTGCACCGCTATCTCTATAGACATGGAAATATCTGCACCGCCATCTGTAAAAACATGGAAATACCTATACAGTCATCTGTATAAACATGGAAATATCTACAATGCCATCTGTAGAAAGATGGAAATATCTACACCACAATCTGTGTAAACATGGAAATATCTACACCGATATCTGTAAAAACATGGAAATATCTACACCGCTATCTGTATAAACATGGAAATATCTACACCGCGATCTGTATAAAAATGGAAATATCTACACCGCGATCTGTATAAACATGGTAATATCTACACCGCTATCTGTATAAACATGGAAATATCTACACCGCCATCTCCATATCCATGGAAATATCTGCGCCGCCATCTGTATAAACATGGAAATATCTTCACGGTCATCTGTGTATAGATGGAAATATCAACACCGCCATCTGTACAAACATGGAAATATCTGCACCGCTATCTGTATAAACATGGAAATATCTACACCGCGGTCTGTATAAACATGGAAATATCAACACCGCTATCGGTATAAACATGGAAATATCTACACCGCTATCTCTATAAACATGGAAATATCTACACCGTGATCTGTATAAACATGGAAATATTTACACCGCTATCTCTATAAACATGGAAACTTCTACACCGTTATCTGTATAAATATGGAGACATCTACACCGCTATCTCTATAAACTTGGAAATATCTACACCGCCATCTGTATAAACATGGAAATACCTATACAATCGTCTGTGTAAACATGGAAATATCTACACCACCATCTGTATAAACATGGAAATATCTACAATGCCATCTGTATACACATGGAAATACCTACTCGGCAATCAGTGTACAGATGGAAACATCAACACCGCCATCTGTACAAACATGGAAATATCTACACTTCTATCTCTATAAACATGGAAATATGTACACTGTGGTCTGTATAAACATGGAAATATATACACCGCTATCTGTATAAACATGGAAATATCTGCACCGCTATCTCTATAAACGGAAATAACTACAAAGACATCTGTATAAACATGGAAATACCTACACAGTCATGTGTAGGAACATTTAAATATCTACACTGCCATCTGTATAAATATAGAAATATCTACACAGCCCTCTGTATAAATATGGAAATATCTGCATAGGCATCTGTGTAAACATGGAAATATCTGCACCGCTATCTGTATAAACGTGGAAATACCTACACCGATGTCTCTATAAACATGGAAATATGTACACCGCTATGTGTATAAACATGGAAATACCTCCACTGCTCTCTGTATAAACATGGAAATATCTCCACCGTTATCTGTATAAACATGGAAATATCAACAGCGCCATCTATATAAACATTGAAATATCTACACAGCCATGTGTAAAAACATGTAACTATCTACACAGTCATCTGAATAAACATGGAAATATCTACACCACCATCTGTATAAACATGGAAATAGGTACAATACCATCTGTATACACATGGAAATATCTACACAGACATCTGTATAAATATGGAAATATCTACACGGCCATCTGTATAAACATGGAAATATCTACACTGCCATCTGTAGAAAGATGGAAATATCTACACCGCTATCTCTATAAATATGGAAATATCTACACCGCCATCTGTATGAACATGAAAATATCTACACTGCCAACTCCATAAAGATGGAAGTATCTACTCCGCCATGTGTATAAACACGGAAATATCTACACCACCATCTGTGTAAACATGGAAATACCTACACCGCTATCTGTATAAACATGGAAATAACTACACCGCCATCTGCATGTCCTTGGAAATATCTATGCCACCATCTGAATAAACATGGAAATATCTACACGGCCATCTCTGTATAGATGGAAATATCAACACCGCCATCTGTACAAACATGGAAATATCTACACCGCTATCTCTATAGACATGGAAATATCTGCACCGCCATCTGTAAAAACATGGAAATAACTATACAGTCATCTGTATAAACATGGAAATATCTACAATGCCATCTGTAGAAAGATGGAAATATCTACACCGCAATCTGTGTAAACATGGGAATATCTACACCGATATCTGTAAAAACATGGAAATATCTACACCGCTATCTGTATAAACATGGAAATATCTACACCGCGATCTGTATAAACATGGAAATATCTACACCGCGATCTGTATAAACATGGAAATATCTACACCGCGATCTGTATAAACATGGAAATATCTTCACAGTTATCTCTATAAACATGGAAATATCTACACCGCCATCTGTATAAACATGGAAATACCTACAAAGTCATCTGTATAAACATGGAAATATCTACACAGCCCTCTGTATAAACATGGAAATATCTACACAGCCATCTGTATATACATGGAAATATCTACACCACTATCTGTATAAACATGGAAATAACTACACCGCTATTTGTATAAACAAGGAAATATCCACACCGTGATCTGTATAAATATGGAAATATCTACACTGCCATCTCTATAAACATGGAAATATCTACAACCCTATCTGTATAAACATGGAAATATCCACACCGCTATCTCAATAAACATGGAAAAATCAACACCGCTATCTCTATGAACATGGAAATATCTACACCGCCATCTCTATAAACATGGAAATGCCTACACCACGATCAGTATAAACATGGAAATATCTACACCGCCATCTACATATCCATGGAAATATCTGTGCCGCCATCTGTATAAACATGGAAATATCTACACGGTCATCTGTGTATTGATGGAAATATCAACACCGCCATCTGTACAAACATGGAAATATCTGCACCGCTATCTCTATAGACATGGAAATATCTGCACCGCCATCTGTAAAAACATGGAAATACCTATACAGTCATCTGTATAAACATGGAAATATCTACAATGCCATCTGTAGAAAGATGGAAATATCTACACCGCAATCTGTGTAAACATGGAAATATCTACACCGATATCTGTAAATACATGGAAATATCTACACCGCTATCTGTATAAACATGGAAATATCTACACCGCGATCTGTATAAACATGGAAATATCTACACCGCGATCTTTATAAACTTGGAAATATCTACACCGCTATCTGTATAAACATGGAAATATCTACACAGTTATCTCTATAAACATGGAAATATCTACACCGCCATCTGCATAAACATGGAAATACCTACAAAGTCATCTGTATAAACATGGAAATATCTACACAGCCCTCTGTATAAACATGGAAATATCTACACAGCCATCTGTATATACATGGAAATATCTACACCACTATCTGTATAAACATGGAAATAACTTCACCGCTATTTGTATAAACAAGGAAATATCTACACCGTGATCTGTATAAACATGGAAATATCTACACCGCCATCTCTATAAACAGGGAAATATCTACACCCCTATCTGTATAAACATGGAAATATCCACACCGCTATCTCTATAAACATGGAAAAATCAACACCGCTATCTCTATGAACATGGGAATATCTACACCGCCATCTCTATAAACTTGGAAATGTCTACACCACGATCAATATAAACATGGAAATATCTACACCGCAATCTGTATAAACATGGAAATATCTCCACTGCTGTCTCTATAAACATCGAAATATCTACACCGCCATCTGTATAAACATGGAAATACTTACAAAGTTATCTGTATAAACATGGAAATATCTACACCGCCATGTCTATAAACATGGAAATATCTACACAGCCATGTGTACATAGTTGGAAATATCTACACCGCTATCTATATAAACATGGAAATAACTACACCGCTATCTGTATAAACATGGAAATATCTACACCGCCATCTACATATCCATGGAAATATCTGCGCCGCCATCTGTATAAACATGGAAATATCTACACGGTCATCTGTGTATAGATGGAAATATCAACACCGCCATCTGTACAAACATGGAAATATCTGCACCGCTATCTGTATAAACATGGAAATATCTACACCGCGGTCTGTATAAACATGGAAATATCAACACCGCTATCGGTATAAACATGGAAATATCTACACCGCTATCTCTATAAACATGGAAATATCTACACCGTGATCTGTATAAACATGGAAATATTTACATCGCTATCTGTATAAACATGGAAACTTCCACACCGTTATCTGTATAAATATGGAAATATCTACACCGCTATCTCTATAAACTTGGAAATATCTACACCGCCATCTGTATAAACATGGAAATACCTATACAGTCATCTGTGTAAACATGGAAATATCTACACCACCATCTGTATAAACATGGAAATATCTACAATGCCATCTGTATACACATGGAAATACCTACACGGCAATCAGTGTATAGATGGAAACATCAACACCGCCATCTGTACAAACATGGAAATATCTACACTGCTATCTCTAGAAACATGGAAATATCTACACTGTGGTCTGTATAAACATGGAAATATCTACACCGGTATCTGTATAAACATGGAAATATCCACACCATGATCTGTATAAACATGGAAATATATACACCACTATCTGTATAAACATGGAAATATCTGCACCGCTATCTCTATAAACATGGAAATAACTACAAAGACATCTGTATAAACATGGAAATACCTACACAGTCATGTGTAGGAACATTTAAATATCTACACTGCCATCTGTATAAATATAGATATATCTACACAGCCCTGTGTATAAATATGGAAATATCTGTATAGGCATCTGTGTAAACATGGAAATATCTGCACCGCTATCTGTATAAACGTGAAAATACCTACACCGCTGTCTCTATAAACATGGAAATATGTACACCGCTATGTGTATAAAGATGGAAATATCTCCACTGCTCTCTGTATAAACATCGAAATATCTCCACCGTTATCTGTATAAACATGGAAATATCAACAGCGCCATCTATATAAACATTGAAATATCTACACTGCCATCTGTAAAAACATGGAAATATCTACACAGTCATCTGAATAAACATGGAAATATCTACACCACCATCTGTATAAACATGGAAATAGCTACAATACCATCTGTATACACATGGAAATATCTACACAGACATCTGTATAAATATGGAAATATCTACAAGGCCATCTGTATAAACATGGAAATATCTACACTGCCATCTGTAGAAAGATGGAAATATCTACACCGCTATCTCTATAAATATGGCAATATCTACACCGCCATCTCTATGAACATGAAAATATCCACACTGCCATCTCCATAAAGATGGAAGTATCTACTCCGCCATGTGTATAAACACGGAAATATCTACACCACCATCTGTGTAAACATGGAAATACCTACACCGCTATCTGTATAAACATGGAAATAACTACACTGCCATCTGCATGTCCTTGGAAATATCTACGCCGCCATCTGAATAAACATGGAAATATCTACACGGCCATCTGTGTATAGATGGAAATATCAACACCGCCATCTGTACAAACATGGAAATATCTACACCGCTATCTCTATAGACATGGAAATATCTGCACCGCCATCTGTAAAAACATGGAAATACCTATACAGTCATCTGTATAAACATGGAAATATCTACAATGCCATCTGTAGAAAGATGGAAATATCTACACCGCTATCTATATAAACATGGAAATAACTACACCGCTATCTGTATAAACATGGAAATATCTACACCGCCATCTACACATCCATGGAAATATATGCACCGCCATCTGTATAAACATGGAAATATCTACACGGTCATCTGTGTATAGATGGAAATATCGACACCGCCATCTGTACAAACATGGAAATATCTGCACCGCTATCTGTATAAACATGGAAATATCTACACCGCGGTCTGTATAAACATGGAAATATCAACACCGCTATCGGTATAAACATGGAAATATCTACACCGCTATCTCTATAAACATGGAAATATCTACACTGTGATCTGTATAAACATGGAAATATTTACACCGCTATCTGTATAAACATGGAAACTTCTACACCGTTATCTGTATAAATATGGAAATATCTACACCGCTATCTCTATAAACTTGGAAATATCTACACCGCCATCTGTATAAACATGGAAATACCTATACAGTCATCTGTGTAAACATGGAAATATCTACACCACCATCTGTATACACATGGAAATATCTACAATGCCATCTGTATACACATGGAAATACCTACACGGCAATCAGTGTATAGATGGAAACATCAACACCGCCATCTGTACAAACATGGAAATATCTACACTGCTATCTCTATAAACATGGAAATATCTACACTGTGGTCTGTATAAACATGGAAATATCTACACCGGTATCTGTATAAACATGGAAATATCCACACCATGATCTGTATAAACATGGAAATATATACACCGTTATCTGTATAAACATGGAAATATCTGCACCGCTATCTCTATAAACATGGAAATAACTACAAAGACATCTGTATAAACATGGAAATACATTCACAGTCATGTGTAGGAACATGTAAATATCTACACTGCCATCTGTATAAATATAGAAATATCTACACAGCCCTCTGTATAAATATGGAAATATCTGCATAGGCATCTGTGTAAACATGGAAATATCTGCACCGCTATCTGTATAAACGTGGAAATACCTACACCGCTGTCTCTATAAACATGGAAATATGTACACCGCTATGTGTATAAACATGGAAATATCTCCACTGCTCTCTGTATAAACATGGAAATATCTCCACCGTTATCTGTATAAACATGGAAATATCAACAGCGCCATCTATATAAACATTGAAATATCTACACAGCCATCTGTAGAAACATGGAAATATCTACACAGTCATCTGAATAAACATGGAAATATCTACACCACCATCTGTATAAACATGGAAATAGCTACAATACCATCTGTATACACATGGAAATATCTACACAGACATCTGTATAAATATGGAAATATCTACACGGCCATCTGTATAAACATGGAAATATCTACACTGCCATCTGTTGAAAGATGGAAATAACTACACCGCTATCTCTATAAATATGGAAATATCTACACCGCCATCTCTATGAACATGAAAATAACTACACTGCCATCTCCATAAAGATGGAAGTATCTACTCCGCCATGTGTATAAACACGGAAATATCTACACCACCATCTGTGTAAACATGGAAATACCTACACCGCTATCTGTATAAACATGGAAATAACTACACCGCCATCTGCATGTCCTTGGAAATATCTATGCCGCCATCTGAATAAACATGGAAATATCTACACGGCCATCTGTGTATAGCTGGAAATATCAACACCGCCATCTGTACAAACATGGAAATATCTACACCGCTATCTCTATAGACATGGAAATATCTGCACCGCCATCTGTAAAAACATGGAAATACCTATACAGTCATCTGTATAAACATGGAAATATCTACAATGCCATCAGTAGAAAGATGGAAATATCTACACCGCAATCAGTGTAAACATGGAAATATCTACACCGATATCTGTATAAACATGGAAATATCTACACCGCGATCTGTATAAACATGGAAATATCTACACCGCGATCTGTATAAACATGGAAATATCTACACCGCGATCTGTAAAAACATGGAAATATCTACACCGCTATCTGTATAAACATGTAAATATCTACACCGTGATCTGTATAAACATGGAAATATCTACACCGCGATCTGTATAAACATGGAAATATCTACACAGTTATCTCTATAAACATGGAGATATCTACACCGCCATCTGTATAAACTTGGAAATACCTACAAAGTCATCTGTATAAACATGGAAATATCTACACAGCCCTCTGTATAAACATGGAAGTATCTACACAGCCATCTGTATATACATGGAAATATCTACACCGCCATCTCTATAAACATGGAAATGTCTACACCGCTATCTGTATAAACATGGAAATATCTCCACTGCTATCTCTATAAACATCGAAATATCTACACCGCCATCTGTATAAACATGGAAATACTTACAAAGTTATCTGTATAAACATGGAAATATCTACACCGCCATCTGTATAAACTTGGAAATATCTACACGGCCATGTGTACATACATGGAAATATCTACACCGCTATCTATATAAACATGGAAATAACTACACCGCTATCTGTATAAACATGGAAATATCTACACCGCCATCTACATATCCATGGAAATGTCTGCGCCGCCATCTGTATAAACATGGAAATATCTACACGGTCATCTGTGTATGGATGGAAATATCAACACCGCCATCTGTACAAACATGGAAATATCTACACCGCTATCTCTATAGACATGGAAATATCTGCACCGCCATCTGTAAAAACATGGAAATACATATACAGTCATCTGTATAAACATGGAAGTATCTACAATGCCATCTGTAGAAAGATGGAAATATCTACACCGCAATCTGTGTAAACATGGAAATATCTACACCGATATCTGTATAAACGTGGAAATATCTACACCGCTATCTGTATAAACATGGAAATATCTACACAGTTATCTCTATAAACATGGAAATATCTACAACGCCATCTGTATAAACATGGAAATACCTACAAAGTCATCTGTATAAACATGGAAATATCTACAAAGCCATCTGTATAAACATGGAAATATCTACAAAGCCATCTGTATATACATGGAAATATCTACACCACTATCTGTATAAACATGGAAATAACTACACCGCTATTTGTATAAGCAAGGAAATATCTACACCGTGATCTGTATAAACATGGAAATATCTACACCGCCATCTCTATAAACAGGGAAATATCTACACCCCTATCTGTATAAACATGGAAATATCCACACCGCTATCTCTATAAACATGGAAAAATCAACACCGCTATCTCTATGAACATGGACATATCTACACCGCCATCTCTATAAACATGGAAATGTCTACACCACGATCAGTGTATACATGGAAATATCTCCACTGCTATCTCTATAAACATCGAAATATCTACACCGCCATCTGTATAAACATGGAAATAATTACATAGTTATCTGTATAAACATGGAAATATCTACACCGCCATCTGTATAAACATGGAAATATCTACACCGCTATCTGTATAAACATGGAAATATCTACACCGCCATCTACATATCCATGGAAATGTCTGCGCCGCCATCTGTATAAACATGGAAATATCTACACGGTCATCTGTGTATGGATGGAAATATCAACACCGCCATCTGTACAAACATGGAAATATCTGCACCGCTATCTGTATAAACATGGAAATATCTACACCGCGGTCTGTATATACATGGAAATATCAACACCGCTATCGGTATAAACATGGAAATATCTACACCGCTATCTCTATAAACATGGAAATACCTACACCGTGATCTGTATAAACATGGAAATATTTACACCGCTGTCTGTATAAACATGAAAACTTCTACATCGTTATCTGTATAAATATGGAAATATCTACACCGCTATCTCTATAAACTTGGAAATATCTACACCGCCATCTGTATAAACATGGAAATACCTATACAGTCAGCTGAGTAAACATGGAATTATCTACACCACCATCTGGATAAACATGGAAATATCTTCAATGCCATCTGTATACACATGGAAATACCTACACGGCAATCAGTGTATAGATGGAAACATCAACACCGCCATCTGTACAAACATGGAAATATCTACACTGCTATCTCTATAAACATGGAAATATCTACACTGTGGTCTGTATAAACATGGAAATATCTACACCGGTATCTGTATAAACATGGAAATATCCACACCATGATCTGTATAAACATGGAAATATATACACCGCTATCTGTATAAACATGGAAATATCTGCACCGCTATCTCTATAAACATGGAAATAACTACAAAGACATCTGTATAAACATGGAAATACCTACACAGTCATGTGTAGGAACATTTAAATATCTACACAGCCATCTGTATAAATATAGAAATATCTACACAGCCCTCTGTATAAATATGGAAATATCTGCATAGGCATCTGTGTAAACATGGAAATATCTACACCGCTATCTGTATAAACGTGGAAATACCTACACCGCTGTCTCTATAAACATGGAAATATGTACACCGCTATGTGTATAAACATGGAAATATCTCCACTGCTCTCTGTATAAACATGGAAATATCTCCACCGTTATCTGTATAAACATGGAAATATCAACAGCGCCATCTATATAAACATTGAAATATCTACACTGCCATCTGTAAAAACATGGAACTATCTACACAGTCATCTGAATAAACATGGAAATATCTACACCACCATCTGTATAAACATGGAAATAGCTACAATACCATCTGTATACACATGGAAATATCTACACAGACATCTGTATAAATATGGAAATATCTACACGGCCATCTGTATAAACATGGAAATATCTACACTGCCATCTGTAGAAAGATGGAAATATCTACACCGCTATCTCTATAAATATGGAAATATCTACACCGCCATCTCTATGAACATGAAAATATCTACACTGCCATCTCCATAAAGATGGAAGTATCTACTCCACCATGTGTATAAACACGGAAATATCTACACCACCAACTGTGTAAACATGGAAATACCTACACCGCTATCTGTATAAACATGGAAATAACTACACCGCCATCTGCATGTCCTTGGAAATATCTTCGCCGCCATCTGAGTAAACATGGAAATATCTACACGGCCATCTGTGTATAGATGGAAATATCAACACCGCCATCTGTACAAACATGGAAATATCTACACCGCTATCTCTATAGACATGGAAATATCTGCACCGCCATCTGTAAAAACATGGAAATAACTATACAGTCATCTGTATAAACATGGAAATATCTACAATGCCATCTGTAGAAAGATGGAAATATCTACACCGCAATCTGTGTAAACATGGAAATATCTACACCGATATCTGTAAAAACATGGAAATATCTACACCGCTATCTGTATAAACATGGAAATATCTACACCGCGATCTGTATAAACATGGAATTATCTACACCGTGATCTGTATAAACATGGAAATATCTACACCGCTATCTGTATAAACATGGAAATATCTACACTGTTATCTCTATAAACATGGAAATATCTACACCGCCATCTGTATAAACATGGAAATACCTACAAAGTCATCTGTATAAACATGGAAATATCTACACAGCCCTCTGTATAAACATGGAAATATCTACACAGCCATCTGCATATACATGGAAATATCTACACCACTATCTGTATAAACATGGAAATAACTACACCGCTATTTGTATAAACAAGGAAATATCTACACCGTGATCTGTATAAATATGGAAATATCTACACCGCCATCTCTATAAACAGGGAAATATCTACACCCCTATGTGTATAAACATGGAAATATCCACACCGCTATCTCTATAAACATGGAAAAATCAACACCGCTATCTCTATGAACATGGAAATATCTACACCGCCATCTCTATAAACATGGAAATGTCTACACCACGATCAGTATAAACATGGAAATATCTACACCGCTATCTGTATAAACATGGAAATACCTCCACTGCTATCTCTATAAACATCGAAATATCTACACCGCCATCTGTATAAACATGGAAATACTTACAAAGTTATCTGTATAAACATGGAAATATCTACACCGCCATCTGTATAAACATGGAAATATCTACACAGCCATGTGTACATACATGGAAATATCTACACCGCTATCTATATAAACATGGAAATAACTACACCGCTATCTGTATAAACATGGAAATATCTACACCGCCATCTACACATCCATGGAAATATCTGCGCCGCCATCTGTATAAACATGGAAATATCATACCACGGTCTGTATAAACATGGAAATATCAACACCGCTATCGGTATAAACATGGAAATATCTACACCGCTATCTCTATAAACATGGAAATATCTACACCGTGATCTGTATAAACATGGAAATATTTACACCGCTATCTGTATAAACATGGAAACTTCTACACCGTTATCTGTATAAATATGGAAATATCTACTACGCTATCTCTATAAACTTGGAAATATCTACATCGCCATCTGTATAAACATGGAAATACCTATACAGTCATCTGTGTAAACATGGAAATATCTACACCACCATCTGTATAAACATGGAAATATCTACAATGCCATCTGTATACACATGGAAATACTTACAAGGTTATCTGTATAAACTTGGAAATATCTACACCGCCATCTATATAAACATGGAAATATCTACACAGCCATGTGTACATACATGGAAATATCTACACCGCTATCTATATAAACATGGAAATAACTACACCGCTATCTGTATAAAAATGGAAATATCTACACGGCCATGTGTACATACATGGAAATATCTACACCGCTATCTATATAAACATGGAAATAACCACACCGCTATCTGTATAAACATGGAAATACCTACACCGCCATCTACATATCCATGGAAATATCTGCGGCGTCATCTGTATAAACATGGAAATATCTACACGGTCATCTGTGTATAGATGGAAATATCAACACCGCCATCTGTACAAACATGGAAATATCTGCACCGCTATCAGTATAAACATGGAAATATCTACACCGCGGTCTGTATAAACATGGAAATATCAACAACGCTATCGGTATAAACATGGAAATATCTACACCGCTATCGCTATAAACATGGAAATATCTACACCATGATCTGTATAAACATGGAAATATTTACACCGCTATCTGTATAAACATGGAAACTTCTACACCGTTATCTGTATAAATATAGAAATATCTACACCGCTATCTCTATAAACTTGGAAATATCTACACCGCCATCTGTATAAACATGGAAATACCTATACAGTCAGCTGTGTAAACATGGAAATATCTACACCACCATCTGTATAAACATGGAAATATCTACAATGCCATCTATATACACGTGGAAATACCTACACGGCAATCAGTGTATAGATGGAAACATCAACACCGCCATCTGTACAAACATGGAAATATCTATACTGCTATCTCTATAAACATGGAAATATCTTCACTGCGGTCTGTATAAACATGGAAATATCTACACTGGTATCTGTATAAACATGGAAATATCTACAGCATGATCTGTATAAACATGGAAATATATACACCGCTATCTGTATAAACATGGAAATATCTGCACCGCTATCTCTATAAACATGGAAATAACTACAAAGATATCTGTATAAACATGGAAATACCTACACAGTCATATGTAGGAACATTTAAATATCTACACTGCCATCTGTATAAATATAGAAATATCTACACAGCCCTCTGTATAAATATGGAAATATCTGCCTAGGCATCTGTGTAAACATGGAAATATCTGCACCGCTATCTGTATAAACATGGAAATACCTACACCGCTGTCTCTAAACATGGAAATATGTACACCGCTATGTGTATAAACATGGAAATATCTCCAATGCTCTCTGTATAATCATGGAAATATCTCCACCGTTTTCTGTATAAACATGGAAATATCAACAGTGCCATCTATATAAACATTGAAATATCTACACTGCCATCTGTAAAAACATGGAAATATCTACACAGTCATCTGAATAAACATGGAAATATCTACACCACCATCTGTATACACATGGAAATAGCTTCAATACCATCTGTATACACATGGAAATATCTACACAGACATCTGTATAAATATGGAAATATCTACACGGCCATCTGTATAAACATGGAAATATCTACACTGCCATCTGTAGAAAGATGGAAATATCTACACCGCTATCTCTATAAATATGGAAATATCTACACCGCCATCTCTATGAACATGAAAATATCTACACTGCCATCTCCATAAAGACGGAAGTATCTACTCCGCCATGTGTATAAACACGGAAATATCTACACCACCATCTGTGTAAACATGGAAATACCTACACCGCTATCTGTATAAACATGGAAATAACTACACCGCCATCTGCATGTCCTTGGAAATATCTACGCCGCTATCTGAATAAACATGGAAATATCTACACGGCCATCTGTGTATAGATGGAAATATCAACACCGCCATCTGTACAAACATGGAAATATCTACACCGCTATCTCTATAGTCATGGAAATATCTGCACCGCCATCTGTAAAAACATGGAAATACCTATGCAGTCATCTGTATAAACATGGAAATATCTACAATGCCATCTGTAGAAAGATGGAAATATCTACACCGCAATCTGTGTAAACATGGAAATATCTACACCGATATCTGTAAAAACATGGAAATATCTACACCGCTATCTGTATAAACATGTAAATATCTACACCGTGATCTGTATAAACATGGAAATATCTACACCGCGATCTGTATAAACATGGGAATATCTACACAGTTATCTCTATAAACTTGGAGATATCTACACCGCCATCTGTATAAACTTGGAAATACCTACAAAGTCATCTGTATAAACATGGAAATATCTACACAGCCCTCTGTATAAACATGGAAGTATCTACACAGCCATCTGTATATACATGGAAATATCTACACCGCCATCTCTATAAACATGGAAATGTCTACACCGCTATCTGTATAAACATGGAAATATCTCCACTGCTATCTCTATAAACATCAAAATATCTACACCACCATCTGTATAAACATGGAAATACTTACAAAGTTATCTGTATAAACATGGAAATATCTACACCGCCATCTGTATAAACATGGAAATATCTACACGGCCATGGGTACATACATGGAAATATCTACACCGCTATCTATATAAACATGGAAATAACTACACCGCTATCTGTATAAACATGGAAATATCTACACCGCCATCTACATATCCATGGAAATGTCTGCGCCGCCATCTGTATAAACATGGAAATATCTACACGGTCATCTGTGTATGGATGGAAATATCAACACCGCCATCTGTACAAACATGGAAATATCTACACCGCTATCTCTATAGACATGGAAATATCTGCACCGCCATCTGTAAAAACATGGAAATACCTATACAGTCATCTGTATAAACATGGAAATATCTACAATGCCATCTGTAGAAAGATGGAAATATCTACACCGCAATCTGTGTAAACATGGAAATATCTACACCGATATCAGTATAAACGTGGAAATATCTACACCGCTATCTGTATAAAAATGGAAATATCTACACAGTTATCTCTATAAACATGGAAATATCTACAACGCCATCTGTATAAACATGGAAATACCTACAAAGTCATCTGTATAAACATGGAAATATCTACAAAGCCATCTGTATAAACATGGAAATATCTACAAAGCCATCTGTATATACATGGAAATATCTACACCACTATCTGTATAAACATGGAAATAACTACACCGCTATTTGTATAAGCAAGGAAATATCTACACCGTGTTCTGTATAAACATGGAAATATCTACACCGCCATCTCTATAAACAGGGAAATATCTACACCCCTATCTGTATAAACATGGAAATATCCACACCGCTATCTCTATAAACATGGAAAAATCAACACCGCTATCTCTATGAACATGGACATATCTACACCGCCATCTCTATAAACATGGAAATGTCTACACCACGATCAGTGTAAACATGGAAATATCTCCACTGCTATCTCTATAAACATCGAAATATCTACACCGCCATCTGTATAAACATGGAAATAATTACAAAGTTATCTGTATAAACATGGAAATATCTACACCGCCATCTGTATAAACATGGAAATATCTACACAGCCATGTGTACATACATGGAAATATCTACACCGCTATCTATATAAACATGGAAATAACTACACCGCTATCTGTATAAACATGGAAATATCTACACGGCCATCTGTGTATAGATGGAATTATCAACACCGCCATCTGTACAAACATGGAAATATCTACACCGCTATCTCTATAGACATGGAAATATCTACACCGATATCTGTAAAAACATGGAAATATCAACACCACGATCTTTATAAACATGGAAATATCGACACCGCGATCTGTATAAACATGGAAATATCTACACTGCGATCTGTATAAACATGGAAATATCTACACCGCTATCTGTATAAACACGGAAATATCTACACATTTATCTCGATAAACATGGAAATATCTACACCGCCATCTGTATAAACATGGAAATACCTGCAAAGTCATCTGTATAAACATGGAAATATCTACACAGCCATCTGTATAAACATGGAAATATCTACACAGCCATCTGTATATACATGGAAATATCTACACCACTATCTGTATAAACATGGAAATACCTACAAAGTCATCTGTATAAACATGGAAATACCTACAAAGTCATCTGTATAAACATGGAAATATCTACACAGCCATCTGTATAAACATGGAAATATCTACACAGCCCTCTGTATAAATATGGAAATATCTGCATAGGCATCTGCATAAACATGGAAATATCCACGCCACTATCCCTATAAACATGAAAAAATCAACACCGCTATCTCTATGAACATGGAAATATCTACACCGCCATCTGTATAAACATGGAAATGTCTACACCACGATCAGTATAAACATGGAAATATCTACACCGCTATCTGTATAAACATGGAAATAGCTCCACTGCTATCTCTATAAACATCGAAATATCTACACCGCCATCTGTATAAACATGGAAATACTTACAAAGTTATCTGTATAAACATGGAAATATCTACACCGCTATCTGTATCAACATGGAAATACCTACACAGCCATGTGTACATACATGGAAATATCTACTCCGCTATCTATATAAACATTGAAATAACTACACCGGTATCTGTATAAACATGGAAATATCTACACCGCCATCTACATATCCATGGCATTATCTGCGCCGCCATCTGTATAAACATGGAAATATCTACACGGTCATCTGTGTATAGATGGAAATATCAACACCGCCATCTGTACAAACATGGAAATATCTGCACCGCTATCTGTATAAACATGGAAATATCTACACCACGGTCTGCATAAACATGGAAATATCAACACCGCTATCGGTATAAACATGGAAATATCTACACCGCTATCTCTATAAACATGGAAATATCTACACCGTGATCTGTATAAACATGGAAATATTTACACCGCTATCTGTATAAACATGGAAACTTCTATACCGTTATCTGTATAAATATGGAAATATCTACACCGCTATCTCTATAAACTTGGAAATATCTACACCGCCATCTGTATAAACATGGAAATATCTATCCAGTCATCTGTGTAAACATGGCAATATCTACATCACCATCTGTATAAACATGGAAATATCTACACCGCTATCTCTATAGATATGGAAATATCTGCATCGCCATCTGTAAAACCATGGAAATACCTATACAGTCATCTGTATAAACATGGAAATATCTACAATGCCATCTGTAGAAAGATGGAAATATCTACACCGCAATCTGTGTAAACATGGAAATATCTACACCGCGATCTGTATAAACATGGAAATATCTACACCGCTATCTGTATAAAGATGGAAATATCTACACAGTTATATCTATAAACATGGAAATATCTACACCGCCATCTGTATAAACATGGAAATACCTACAAAGTCATCTGTATAAACATGGAAATATCTACACAGCCATCTATATAAACATGGAAATATGTACACAGCCATGTGTATATACATGGAAATATCTACACCGCTATCTGTATAAACATGGAAAAATCTACACAGTTATCTCTATAAACATGGAAATATCTACACCGCCATCTGTATAAACATGGAAATACCTACAAAGTCATCTGTATAAACATGGAAATATCTACACAGCCATCTGTATAAACATGGAAATATCTATACAGCCATCTGTATATACTTGGAAATATCTACACCACTATCTGAATAAACCTGGAAATAACTACACCGCTATTTGTATAAACAAGGAAATATCTACACCGTGATCTGTATAAACATAGAAATATCTACACCGCCATCTATATAAACAGGGAAATATCTACACCCCTATCTGTATAAACATGGAAACATCCACACCGCTATCTCTATAAACATGGAAAAATCAACACCGCTATCTCTATGAACATGGAAATATCTACACCGCCATCTCTATAAACATGGAAGTGTCTACAACACGATCAGTATAAACATGAAAATATCTACACCGCTATCTGTATAAACATGGAAATATCTCCACTGATATCTCTATAGACATCGAAATATGTACACCGCCATCTGTATAAACATGGAAATATCTACACGGTCATCCGCGTATAGATGGAAATATCAACACCGCTATCTGTACAAACATGGAAATATCTGCACCGCTATCTATATAAACAATGAAATATCTACACCGCGGTCTGTATAAACATGGAAATATCAACACCGCTATCTGTATAAACATGGAAATATCTACACCGCTATCTCTATAAACATGGAAATATCTACACCGTGATCTGTATAAACATGGAAATATTTACACCGCTATCTGTATAAACATGGAAACTTCTACACCGTTATCTGTATAAATATGGAAGTATCTACACCGCTATCTCTATAAACTTGGAAATATGTACACCGCCTTCCGTATAAACATGGAAATACCTATACAGTCATCTGTGTAAACATGGAAATATCTACACCACCATCTGTATAAACATGGAAATATCTACAATGCCATGTGTATACACATGGAAATACCTACACGGCAATCAGTGTATAGATGGAAACATCAACACCGCCATCTGTACAAACATGAAAATATCTACAGTGCTATCTCTATAAACATGGAAATATCTACACTGTGGTCTGTATAAACATGGAAATATCTACACCGGTATCTGTATAAACATGGAAATATCCACACCATGATCTGTATAAACATGGAAATATATACACCGCTATCTCTATAAACATGGAAATAACTACAAAGACATCTGTATAAACATGGAAATAACTACACAGTCATGTGTAGGAACATTTAAATATCTACACTGCCATCTGTATAAATATAGAAATATCTACACAGCCCTCTGTATAAATATGGAAATATCTGCATAGGAATCTGTGTAAACATGGAAATATCTGCACCGCTATCTGTATAAACGTGGAAATACCTACACCGCTGTCTCTATAAACATGGAAATATGTACACCGCTATGTGTATAAACATGGAAATATCTCCACTGCTCTCTGTATAAACATGGAAATATCTCCACCGTTATCTGTATAAACATGGAAATATCAACAGTGCCATCTATATAAACATTGAAATATCTACACAGCCATCTGTAAAAACATGGAAATATCTACACAGTCATCTGAATAAACATGGAAATATCTACACCACCATCTGTATAAACATGGAAATAGCTACAATACCATCTGTATACACATGGAAATATCTACACAGACATCTGTATGAATATGGAAATATCTACACGGCCATCTGTATAAACATGGAAATATCTACACTGCCATCTGTAGAAAGATGGAAATATCTACACCGCTATCTCTATAAATATGGAAATATCTACACCGCCATCTCTATGAACATGAAAATATCTACACTGCCATCTCCATAAAGATGGAAGTATCTACTCCGCCATGTGTATAAACACGGAAATATCTACACCACCATCTGTGTAAACATGGAAATACCTACACCGCTATCTGTATAAACATGGAAATAACTACACCGCCATCTGCATGTCCTTGGAAATATCTACGACGCCATCTGAATAAACATGGAAATATCTACACGGCCATCTGTGTATAGATGGAAATATCAACACCGCCATCTGTACAAACATGGAAATATCTACACCGCGGTCTGTATAAACATGGAAATATCAACACCGCTATCGGTATAAACATGGAAATATCTACACTGCTATCTCTATAAACATGGAAATATCTACACCGTGATCTGTATAAACATGGAAATATTTACACCGCTATCTGTATAAACATGGAAATATCTACACCGTTATCTGTATAAATATGGAAATATCTACACCGCTATCTCTATAAACTTGGAAATATCTACACTGCCATCTGTATAAACATGGAAATACCTACAAAGTCATCTGTATAAACATGGAAATATCTACACAGCCATCTGTATAAACATGGAAATATCTACACAGCCATCTGTATATACATGGAAATATCTACACCACTATCTGAATAAACATGGAAATAACTACACCGCTATTTGTATAAACAAGGAAATATCTACACCGTGATCTGTATAAACATAGAAATATCTACACCGCCATCTCTATAAACAGGGAAATATCTACACCCCTATCTGTATAAACATGGAAACATCCACACCGCTATCTCTATAAACATGGAAAAATCAACACCGCTATCTCTATGAACATGGAAATATCTACACCGCCATCTCTATAAACATGGAAATGTCTACACCGCTGTCTGTATAAACATGTAAATATCTCCACTGCTATCTCTATAAACATTGAAATAACTACACCGCCATCTGTATAAACATGGAAATATCTACACGGTCATCCGTGTATAGATGGAAATATCAACACCGCCATCTGTACAAACACAGAAATATCTGCACCGGTATCTATATAAACAATGAAATATCTACACCGCGGTCTGTATAAACATGGAAATATCAACACCGCTATCGGTATAAACATGGAAATATCTACACCGCTATCTCTATAAACATGGAAATATCTACACCGCTATCTGTATAAACATGGAAATATCTACACTGCTGTCTCTATAAACATCGAAATATCTACACCGCCATCTGTATAAACATGGAAATACTTACAAAGTTATCTGTATAAACATGGAAATATCTACACCGCCATCTGTATAAACATGGAAATATCTACACAGACATGTGTACATACATGGAAATATCTACACCGCTATCTATATAAACATGGAAATAACTACACCGCTATCTGTATAAACATGGAAATATCGACACCGCCATCTACATATTCATGGAAATATCTGCACCGCCATATGTATAAACATGGAAATATCTACACAGTCATCTGTGTATAGATGGAAATATCAACACCGCCATCTGTACAAACATGGAAATATCTGCACCGCTATCTGTATAAACATGGAAATATCTACACCGCGGTCTGTATAAACATGGAAATATAAACACCGCTATCAGTATAAACATGGAAATATCTACACCGCTATCTCTATAAACATGGAAATATCTACACCGTGATCTGTATAAACATGGAAATATTTACACCGCTATCTGTATAAACATGGAAACTTCTACACCGTTACCTGTATAAATATGGAAATATCTACACCGCTATCTCTATAAACTTGGAAATATCTACACCGCCATCTGTATAAACATGGAAATACCTATACAGTCATCTGTGTAAACATGGAAATATCTAAACCACCATATGTATAAACATGGAAATATCTACAATGCCATCTGTATACACATGGAAATACCTACACGGCAATCAGTGTATAGATGGAAACATCAACACCGCCATCTGTACATACATGGAAATATCTACACTGCTATCTCTATAAACATGGAAATATCTACACTGTGGTCTGTATAAACATGGAAATATCTACACCGGTATCTGTATAAACATGGAAATATCCACACCATGATCTGTATAAACATGGAAACATATACACCGCTATCTGTATAAACATGGAAATATCTGCACCGCTATCTCTATAAACATGGAAATAACGACAAAGACATCTGTATAAACATGGAAATACCTACACAGTCATGTGTAGGAACATTTAAATATCTACACTGCCATCTGTATAAATATAGAAATATCTACACAGCCCTCTGTATAAATATGGAAATATCTGCATAGGCATCTGTGTAAACGTGGAAATATCTGCACCGCTATCTGTATAAACGTGGAAATACCTACACCGCTGTCTCTATAAACATGGAAATATGTACACCGCTATGTGTATAAACATGGAAATATCTCCACTGCTCTCTGTATAAACATGGAAATATCTCCACCGTTATCTGTATAAACATGGAAATATCAACAGTGCCATCTATATAAACATTGTAATATCTACACTGCCATCTGTAGAAACATGGAAATATCTACACAGTCATCTGAATAAACATGGAAATATCTACACAACCATCTGTATAAACATGGAAATAGCTACAATACCATCTGTACACAAATGGAAATATCTACACCGACATCTGTATAAATATGGAAATATCTACACGGCCATCTGTATAAACATGGAAATATCTACACTGCCATCTGTAGAAAGATGGAAATATCTACACCGCTATCTCTATAAATATGGAAATATCTACAACGCCATCTCTATGAACATGAAAATATCTACACTGCCATCTCCAAAAAGATGGAACTATCTACTCCGCCATGTGTATAAACACGGAAATATCTACACCACCATCTGTGTAAACATGGAAATACCTACACCGCTATCTGTATAAACACGTAAATAACTACACCACCATCTGCATGTCCTTGGAAATATCTACACCGCCATCTTAATAAACATGGAAATATCTACACCGCCATCTGTGTAAAGATGGAAATATCAAAACCGCCATCTGTACAAACATGGAAATATCTACACCGCTATCTCTATAGACATGGAAATATCTGCACCGCCATCTGTAAAAACATGGAAATACTTATACAGTCATCTGTATAAACATGGAAATATCTACAATGCCATCTGTAGAAAGATGGAAATATCTACACCGCAATCTGTGTAAACATGGAAATATCTACACCGATATCTGTAAAAACATGGAAATATCTACACCGCTATCTGTATAAACATGGAAATATCTACACCGCGATCTGTATAAACATGGAAATATCTACACAGCCCTCTGTATAAATATGGAAATATCTGCATAGGCATCTGTATAAACATGGAAATATCTGCACCGCTATCTGTTTAAACTTGGAAATACCAACACCGCTGTCTCTATAAACATGGAAATATGTACACCGCTATGTGTTTAAACATGTAAATATCTCCACTGCTGTCAGTATAAACATGGAAATATCTACACCGTGATGTGTATAAACATGGAAATATCTACACCGCTATCTGTATAAACATGGAAATATCTACACAGCTATCTCTATTAACATGGAAATACCTACAACGCCATCTGTATAAACATGGAAATACCTACAAAGTCATCTGTATAAACATGGAAATATCTACACAGCCATCTGTATAAACATGGAAATATCTACACAGCCGTCTGTATATACTTGGAAATATCTACAGCGCTATCTGTATAAACATGGAAATAACTACACCGCTATTTGTATAAAGAAGGAAATATCTACACCGCCATCTGTTTAAACATGGAAATATATACACAGACTTCTGTTTATACATGGAAATATCTTCACCGCTATCTGTATAAACATGCTAATAACTACACTGCTATATTTATAAATATGGAAATATTTGCACCGCTATCCTTACAAACATGGTAATATCAACACCGCGACCTGTATAAACATGGAAATATCTACAACATGATCTGTATAAACATGGAAATATCTACATCACGATCTGTATAAACATGGAAATATCTACACCGTGATCTGTATAAACATGGAAATATCTACACCGCCATCTCTATAAACATGGAAATATCTACACCCCTATTTGTATAAACATGGAAATATCCACACAGCTATCTCTATAAATATGGAAATATCTACACCGCCATCTCTATAAACATGGAAATATCTACACCCCGATCAGTATAACCATGGAAATATCTACACCGCTATCTGTATAAACATGGAAATATCTCCACTGCTATCTCTCTAAACATCGAAATATCTACACCGCCATCTGTATAAACATGGAAATACTTACAAAGTTATCTGTATAAACATGGAAATATCTACACCGCCATCGGTATAAACATGGAAATATCTACACAGCCGTGTGTATATACATGGAAATATCTACACCGCTATCAATACAAACATGGAAATAACTACACCGCTATTTGTATAAACATGGAAATATCTACACCGCCATCTACATATCCATAGAAATATCTGTGCCGCCATCTGTATAAATATGGAAATATCTACACGGTCATCTGTGTATAGATGGAAATATCAAAACC
Organism: Pan troglodytes; assembly: GCF_028858775.2. Lineage (NCBI taxonomy): Eukaryota > Metazoa > Chordata > Mammalia > Primates > Hominidae > Pan > Pan troglodytes. Next base: position 8,152,349 of record NC_072411.2, read on the forward strand.
GCCATCTGTACAAACATGGAAATATCTGCACCGCTATCTGTAAAAACATGGAAATATCTACACGGCTGTCTGTATAAACATGGAAATATATACAACGCTATCTGTATAAACCTGGAAATATCTACACCGCTATCTCTATAAACATGGAAATATCTACAAAGCCATCTGTATAAACATGGAAATAACTACACAGTCATGTGTAGGAACATGGAAATATCTACACTGTCATCTGTATAAACATGGAAATGTCTACAAAGCCCTCTGTATAAATATGGAAATAGCTGCATAGGCATCTGTATAAACATGGAAATATCTGCACCGCTATCTGTATAAACATGGAAATACCAACACCGCTGTCTCTATAAACATGGAAATATGTACACCGCTATGTGTATAAACATGGAAATATATCCCCTGCTGTCTGTACAAACATGGAAATATCTACACCGCGATCTGTATAAACATGGAAATATCTACACCGATATCTGTATAAACATGGAAATATCTACACAGCTATCTCTATAAACATGGAAATACATACACGGCCATCTGTATAAATATGGAAATAACTACAAAGTCATCTGTATAAACATGGAAATATCTACACAGCCATCTGTATAAACATGGAAATATCTAAACAGCCATCTGTATATACATGGAAATATCTACACCGCTATCTGTATAAACATGGAAATAACTACACCGCTATTTGTATAAACAAGGAAATATCTACAGTGCCATCTGTTTAAACATGGATATATATACACAGACATCTGTTTATTCATGGAAATATCTACACCGCTATCTGTATAAACATGCTAATAACTACACCGCTATCTGTATAAATATGGAAATATTTGCACCGCTAACCCTATAAACATGGTAATATCAACACCGTGATCTGTATAAACATGGAAATATCTACAACATGATCTGTATAAACATGGTAATATCTACACCGCGATCTGTATAAACATGGAAATATTTACACCGTGATCTGTATAAACATGGAAATATCTACACCTCCATCTCTATAAACATGGAAATATCTACACCGCTATCTGTATAAACATGGAAATATCCACACAGCTATCTCTATAAACATGGAAAAATCAACACTGCTATCTCTATGAACATGGAAATATCTACACCGCCATCTCTATAAACATGGAAATGTCTACACCGCGATCAGTATAAACATGGAAATATCTACACCGCTATCTGTATAAACATGGAAATATCTCCACTGCTATCTCTATAAACATCGAAATATCTACACCGCCATCTGTATAAACATGGAAATACTTACAAAGTTATCTGTATAAACATGGAAATATCTACACCGCCATCTGTATAAACATGGAAATATCTACACAGCCATGTGTATATACATGGAATTATCTACACCGCTATCTGTATAAACATGGAAATAACTTCACCGCTATCTGTATAAACATGGAAATATCTACACCGCCATCTACATATCCATAGAAATAAATGTGCCGGCATCTGTATAAACATGGAAATATCTACACGGTCATCTGTGTATAGATGGAAATATCAACACCGCCATCTGTACAAACATGGAATTATCTGCACCGCTATCTGTAAAAACATGGAAATATCTACACCGCGGTCTGTATAAACATGGAAATATCTACACTGCTATCTCTATAAACATGGAAATATCTACAAAGCCATCTGTATAAACAACGAAATACCTACACAGTCATGTGTAGGAACATGGAAATATCTACACTGTCATCTGTATAAACATGGAAATATCTACACAGCCCTCTGTATAAGTATGGAAATATCTGTATAGGCATCTGTATAAACATGGAAATATCTGCACTGCTATCTGTATAAACATGGAAATACCAACACCGCTGTCTCTATAAACACGGAAATATGTACACCGCTATGTGTATAAACATGGAAATATCTGCACTGCTGTCTGTATAAACATGGAAATATCTACAATGCGATTTGTATAAACATGTAAATATCTACACCGCTATCTGTATAAACATGGAAATATCTACACTGCTATCTCTATAAACATGGAAATACCTACACCGCCATCTGTATAAACATGGAAATACCTACAAAGTCATCTGTATAAACATGGAAATATCTACACAGCCATCTGTATAAACATGGAAATATCTACACGGTCATCTGTGTATAGATGGAAATATCAACACCGCCATCTGTACAAACATGGAAATATCTGCACCGCTATCTGTAAAAACATGGAAATATCTACACCGCGGTCTGTATAAACATGGAAATATCTACACCGCTATCTGTATAAACCTGGAAATATCTACACCGCTATCTCTATAAACATGGAAATATCTACAAAGCCATCTGTATAAACATGGAAATAACTACACAGTCATGTGTAGGAACATGGAAATATCTACACTGTCATCTGTATAAACATGGAAATGTCTACAAAGCCCTCTGTATAAATATGGAAATAGCTGCATAGGCATCTGTATAAACATGGAAATATCTACACCGCTATCTGTATAAACATGGAAATATCTCCACTGCTATCTCTATAAACATCGAAATATCTACACCGCCATCTGTATAAACATGGAAATACTTACAAAGTTATCTGTACAAACATGGAAATATCTACACCGCCATCTGTATAAACATGTTAATACTTACAAAGTTATCTGTACATACATGGAAATATCTACACCGCTCTCTATATAAACATGGAAATAAGTACAGCGCTATCTGTATATACATGGAAATATCTACACCACCATCTACATATCCATAGAAATATCTGTGCCACCATCTGTATAAACATGGAAATATCTACACGGTCATCTGTGTATAGATGGAAATGTCAACACCGCCATCTGTACAAACATGGAAATATCTGCACCGCTATCTGTATAAACATGGAAATATCTACACCGCGGTCTATATAAACATGGAAATATCTACACCGCGATTGTATAAACATGGAAATACCTACACCGCTATCTCTTTAAACATGGAAATATCCACACCGTTATCTGTATAAAAATGGAAATATTTACACCGCTATCTGTATAAACATAGAAATTTCTACACCGTTATCTGTATAAATATGGAAATATCTACACCGCTATCTTTATAAACATGGAAATAACTACACCGCCATCTGTAGAAACATGGAAATACCTATACAGTCATCTGTGTAAACATGGAAATATCTACTCCACCATCTGTATAAACATGGAAATATCTACAATGCCATCTGTATACACATGGAAATACCTACACGGCAATCTGTGTATAGATGGAAACATCAACACCGCCATCTGTACAAACATGGAAATATCTACACTGCTATCTCTATAAACATGGAAATATATACACTGAGGTCTGTAAAAACATGGAAATATCTACACTGGTATCTGTATAAACATGGAAATATCTACACCATGATCTGTATAAACATGGAAATATATACACCGCTATCTGTATAAACATGGAAATATCTGCACCGCTATCTCTATAAACATGGAAATATCCACAAAGACATCTGCATAAACATGGAAATATCTACACAGTCATGTGTAGGAACATTTAAATATCTACACTGCCATCTGTATAAACATAGAAATATCTACACAGCCCTCTGTATAAATATGGAAATATCTGCATAGGCATCTGTGTAAACATGGAAATATCTGCACCGCTATCTGTATAAACATGGAAATACTTACACCGCTGTCTAAATAAACATGGAAATATGTACACCGCTATGTGTATAAACATGGAAATATCTCCACTGCTCTCTGTATAAACATGGAAATATCTACACCGCGATCTGTATAAACATCGAAATATATACACTGCTATCTGTATAAACATGGAAATATCTACACAGCTATCTCTACAAACATGGAAATAACTACACCGCCATCTGTACAAACTTGGAAATACCTACAAAGTCATCTGTATAAACATGGAAATATCTACACAGCCATCTGTATAAACATGGAAATATCTACACAGCCATCTGTATATACATGGAAATATCTACACCGCTATCTCTATAAACATGGAAATAACTACACCGCTATTTGTATAAACAAGGAAATATCTACATCACCATCTGTTAAAACATGGAAATATATACACAGACATCTGTTTATACATGGAAATATCTACACCGCTATTTGTATAAACCTGCTAATAACTACACCGCTATCTGTATAAATGTGGAAATATTTGCACTGCTATCCCTATAAACATGGTAATATCAACACCGCGATCTGTATACACATGGAAATATCTACACCATGATCTGTATAAACATGGAAATATCTACACCGTTATCTGTATAAACATGGAAATATCTACAGCGCCATCTCTATAAACATGAAAATATCTACACCCCTATCTGTTTAAACATGGAAATATCCTCACAGCTATCTCTATAAACATGGAAAAATCAACACCGCTATCTCTATGAACATGGAAATATCTACACCGCCATCTCTATAAACATGGAAATATCTACACCACGATCAGTATAAGCATGGAAATATCTACACCGCTACCTGTATAAACATGGAAATATCTCCACTGCTATCTCTATAAACATCGAAATATCTACACCGCCATCTGTATAAACATGGAAATACTTACAAAATTATCTGTATAAACATGGAAATATCTACACCGCCATCAGTATAAACATGGAAATATCTACACAGCCATGTGTATATACATGGAAATATCTACAACGCTATCTATATAAACATGGAAATATCTACACCGCTATCTGTATAAACATGGAAATATCGCCACTGCTATCTCTATAAACATCGAGATATCTACACCGCCATCTGTATAAACATGGAAATACTTACAAAGTTATCTGTACAAACATGGAAATATCTACATCGCCATCTGTATAAACATGTTAATACTTACAATGTTATCTGTACATACATGGAAATACCTACACCGCTCTCTATATAAACATGGAAATAAGTACAGCGCTATCTGTATATACATGGAAATATCCACACCACCATCTACATATCCATAGAAATACCTGTGCCGCCATCTGTATAAACATGGAAATATCTCCACGTTCATCTGTGTATTGATGGAAATATCAACACCGCCATCTGTACAAACATGGAAATATCTGCACCGCTATCTGTATAAACATGGAAATATCTACACCGCGGTCTATATAAACATGGAAATATCTACATCGCTATTGTATAAACATGGAAACACCTACACCGCTATCTCTATAAACATGGAAATATCTACACCGTTATCTGTATAAAAATGGAAATATTTACACCGCTATCTGTATAAACATGGAAATATCTCCACTGCTATCTCTATAAACATCGAAATATCTACACCGCCATCTGTATAAACATGGAAATACTTACAAAGTTATCTGTATAAACATGGAAATATCTACACCGCCATCAGTATAAACATGGAAATATCTACACAGCCATGTGTATATACATGGAAATATCTACACCGCTATCTATATAAACATGGAAATAACTACATCGCTATCTGTATAAACATGGAAATATCTCCACTGCTATCTCTATAAACATCGAAATATCAACACAGCCATCTGTATATACTTGGAAATATCTACACCGCTATCAGTATAAACATGTAAATAACTACACCGCTATTTGTATAAACAAGGAAATATCTACACCGTGATCTGTATAAACATGGAAATATCTACACCGCCATCTGTATAAACATGGAAATATCTACACCCCTATCTGTATAAACATGGAAATATCCACACCGCTATCTCTATGAACATGGAAAAATCAACACCGCTATCTCTATGAACATGGAAATATCTACACCGCCATCTCTATAAACATGGAAATATCTACACTGCGATCAGTAGAAACATGGAAATATCTACACCGCTATCTGTATAAACATGGACATACTTACAAAGTTATCTGAACAAACATGGAAATATCTACACCGCCATCTGTATAAACATGTTAATACTTACAAAGTTATCTGTACATACATGGAAATATCTACACCGCTCTCTATATAAACATGGAAATAAGCACAGCGCTATCTGTATATACATGGAAATATCTACACCACCATCTACATATCCATAGAAATATCTGTGCCGCCATCTGTATAAACATGGAAATATCTACACGTTCATCTGTGTATAGATGGAAATATCAACACCGCCATCTGTACAAACATTGAAATATCTGCACCGCTATCTGTATAAACATGGAAATATCTACACCGCGGTCTATAAACATGGAAATATCTACACTGCTATTGTATAAACATGGAAATACCTACAACGCTATCTCTATAAACATGGAAATATCTACACCGTGATCTGTATAAACATGGAAATATTTACACCGCTATCTGTATAAACATGGAAATTTCTACACCGTTATCTGTATAAATATGGAAATATCTACACCGCTATCTCTATAAACATGGAAATATCTACACCGCCATCTGTATAAACATGGAAATACCTATACAGTCATCTGTGTAAACATGGAAATATCTACTCCACCATCTGTATAAACATGGAAATATCTACAATGCCATCTGTATACACATGGAAATACCTACACGGCAATCTGTGTATAGATGGAAACATCAACACCGCCATCTGTACAAACATGGAAATATCTACACAGCTATCTCTATAAACATGGAAATATATACACTGCGGTCTGTATAAACATGGAAAAAACTACACCGGTATTTGTATAAACATGGAAATATCTACACCATGATCTGTATAAACATGGAAACATATACACCGCTATCTGTATAAACATGGAAATATCTGCACCGCTATCTCTATAAACATGGAAATATCCACAAAGACATCTGCATAAACACGGAAATAATTACACAGTCATGTGTAGGAACATTTAAATATCTACACTGCCATCTGTATAACCATAGAAATATCTACACAGCCCTCTGTATAAATATGGAAATATCTGCATAGGCATCTGTGTAAACATGGAAATATCTGCACCGCTATCTGTATAAACATGGAAATACATACACCGCTTTCTCTATAAACATGGAAATATGTACACCGCTATGTGTATAAACATGGAAATATCTCCACTGCTGTCTGTATAAACATGGAAATATCTACACCGCGGTCTGTATAAACATCGAAATATCTACACCGCTATCTGTATAAACATGGAAATATCTACACAGCTATCTCTATAAACATGTAAATGCCTACACCACCATCTGTACAAACATGGAAATACCTACAAAGTCATCTGTATAAACATGGAAATATCTACACAGCCTTCTGTATATACATGGAAATATCTACACCGCTATCTGTATAAACATGGAAATAACTACACCGCTATTTGTATAAACAAGGAAATATCTACATCACCATCTGTTAAAACATGGAAATATATACACAGACATCTGTTTATACATGGAAATATCTACACCGCTATTTGTATAAACCTGCTAATAACTACACCGCTATCTGTATAAATGTGGACATATTTGCACTGCTATCCCTATAAACATGGTAATATCAACACCACGATCTGTATGAACATGGAAATATCTACACCATGATCAGTATAAACATGGAAATATCTACACCGTGATCTGTATAAACATGGAAATATCTACACCGCCATCTCTATAAACATGGAAATATCTACACCCCTATCTGTATAAACATGGAAATATCCTCACAGCTGTCTCTATAAACATGGAAAAATCAACAACGCTATCTCTATGAACATGGAAATATCTACACCGCCATCTCTATAAACATGGAAATATCTACACCGCGATCAGTATAAGCATGGAAATATCTACACCAATATCTCTATAAACATGGAAATATCTCCACTGCTATCTCTATAAACATCGAAATATCTACACCGCCATCTGTATAAACATGGAAATACTTACAAAAGTTATCTGTATAAACATGGAAATATCTACAGCGCCACCAGTATAAACATGGAAATATCTACACAGCCATGTATATATACATGGAAATATCTACACCGCTATCTATATAAACATGGAAATAACTACACCGCTATCTGTATAAACATGGAAATATCTCCAATGCTATCTCTATAAACATCGAAATATCTACACCGCCATCTGTATAAACATGGAAATACTTACAAAGTTATCTGTACAAACATGGAAATATCTACACCGCCATCTATATAAACATGTTAATACTTACAAAGTTATCTGTACATACATGGAAATATCTACACCGCTCTCTATATAAACATGGAAATAAGTACAGCGCTATCTGTATATACATGGAAATATCTACACCACCATCTACATATCCATAGAAATATCTGTGCCACCATCTGTATAAACATGGAAATATCTACACGGTCATCTGTTTATAGATGGAAATATCAACACCGCCATCTGTACAAACATGGAAATATCTGCACCGCTATCTGTATAAACATGGAAATATCTACACCGCGGTCTATATAAACATGGAAATATCTACACCGCGATTGTATAAACATGGAAATACCTACACCGCTATCTCTTTAAACATGGAAATATCCACACCGTTATCTGTATAAAAATGGAAATATTTACACCGCTATCTGTATAAACATAGAAATTTCTACACCGTTATCTGTATAAATATGGAAATATCTACACCGCTATCTCTATAAACATGGAAATAACTACACCGCCATCTGTAGAAACATGGAAATACCTATACAGTCATCTGTGTAAACATGGAAATATCTACTCCACCATCTGTATAAACATGGAAATATCTACAATGCCATCTGTATACACATGGAAATACCTACACGGCAATCTGTGTATAGATGGAAACATCAACACCGCCATCTGTACAAACATGGAAATATCTACACTGCTATCTCTATAAACATGGAAATATATACACTGAGGTCTGTATAAACATGGAAATATCTACACTGGTATCTGTATAAACATGGAAATATCTACACCATGATCTGTATAAACATGGAAATATATACACCGCTATCTGTATAAACATGGAAATATCTGCACCGCTATCTCTATAAACATGGAAATATCCACAAAGACATCTGCATAAACATGGAAATAACTACACAGTCATGTGTAGGAACATTTAAATATCTACACTGCCATCTGTATAAACATAGAAATATCTACACAGCCCTCTGTATAAATATGGAAATATCTGCATAGGCATCTGTGTAAACATGGAAATATCTGCACCGCTATCTGTATAAACATGGAAATACTTACACCGCTGTCTAAATAAACATGGAAATATGTATACCGCTATGTGTATAAACATGGAAATATCTCCACTGCTGTCTGTATAAACATGGAAATATCTACACCGCGATCTGTATAAACATCGAAATATCTACACCGCTATCTGTATAAACATGAAAATATCTACAAAGCTATCTCTATAAACATGGAAATGCCTACACCGCCATCTGTACAAACATGGAAATACCTACAAAGTCATCTGTATAAACATGGAAATATCTACACAGCAATCTGTATAAACATGGAAATATCTACACAGCCATCTGTATATACATGGAAATATCTACACCGCTATCTCTATAAATATGGAAATAACTACACCGCTATTTGTATAAACAAGGAAATATCTACATCACCATCTGTTAAAACATGGAAATATATACACAGACATCTGTTTATACATGGAAATATCTACACCGCTATTTGTATAAACCTGCTAATAACTACACCGCTATCTGTATAAATGTGGAAATATTTGCACTGCTATCCCTATAAACATGGTAATATCAACACCGCGATCTGTATACACATGGAAATATCTACACCATGATCTGTATAAACATGGAAATATCTACACCGTTATCTGTATAAACATGGAAATATCTACATCGCCATCTCTATAAACTGGAAAATATCTACACACCTATCTGTATGAACATGGAAATATCCTCACAGCTATCTCTATAAACATGGAAAAATCAACACCGCTATCTCTATGAACATGGAAATATCTACACCGCCATCTCTATAAACATGGAAATATCTACACCGCGATCAGTATAAACATGCAAATATCTACACCGCTATCTGTATAAACATGGAAATATATCCACTGCTATCTCTATAAACATCGAAATACCTACACCGCCATCTGTATAAACATGGAAATACAAAGTTATCAGTATAAACATGGAAATATCTACACCGCCATCAGTATAAACATGGAAATATCTACACAGCCATGTGTATATACATGGAAATATCTACACCGCTATCTATATAAACATGGAAATACCTACACCGCTATCTGTATAAACATGGAAATATCTCCACTGCTATCTCTATAAACATCGAAATATCTACACCGCCATCTGTATAAACATGGAAACACTTACGAAGTTATCTGTACAAACATTGAAATATCTACACCGCCATCTGTATAAACATGTTAATACTTACAAAGTTATCTGTACATACATGGAAATATCTACACCGCTCTCTATATAAACATGGAAATAAGTACAGTGCTACCTGTATATACATGGAAATATCTACACCACCATCTACATATCCATAGAAATATCTGTGCCGCCATCTGTATAAACATGGAAATATCTACACGTTCATCTGTGAATAGATGGAAATATCAACACCGCCATCTGTACAAACATGGAAATATCTGCACCGCTATCTGTATAAACATGGAAATATCTACACCGCGATCTGTATAAACATGGAAATATCTACATCGCTATTGTATAAACATGGAAATACCTACACCGCTATCTCTATAAACATGGAAATATCTACACCGTTATCTGTATAAAAATGGAAATATTTACACCGCTATCTGTATAAACATGGAAATTTCTACACCGTTATCTGTATAAATATGGAAATATCTACACCGCTATCTCTATAAACATGGAAATACCTATACAGTCATCTGTGTAAACATGGAAATATCTACTCCACCATCTGTATAAACATGGAAATATCTACAATGCCATCTGTATACACATGGAAATACCTACACGGCAATCTGTGTATAGATGGAAACATCAACACCGCCATCTGTAAAAACATGGAAATATCTACACTACTATCTCTATAAACATGGAAATATATACACTGCGGTCTGTATAAACATGGAAATATCTACACCGGTATCTGTATAAACATGGAAATATCTACACCATGATCTGTATAAACATGGAAATATATACACCGCTATCTGTATAAACATGGAAATATCTTCACCGCTATTTCTATAAACATGGAAATGTCTACAAAGACATCTGCATAAACATGGAAATAAATACACAGTCATGTGTAGGAACATTTAAATATCTACACTGCCATCTGTATAAACATAGAAATATCTACACAGCCCTCTTTATAAATATGGAAATATCTGCATAGGCATGTGTGTAAACATGGAAATATCTGCACCGCTATCTGTATAAACATGGAAATACATACACCGCTGTCTCTATAAACATGGAAATATGTACACCGCTATGTGTATAAACATGGAAATATCTCCACTGCTGTCTGTATAAACATGGAAATATTTACACCGCGATCTGTATAAACATCGAAATATCTACACCGCTATCTGTATAAACATGGAAATATCTACACAGCTATCTCTACAAACATGGAAATACCTACACCGCCATCTGTACAAACATGGAAATACCTACAAAGTCATCTGTATAAACATGGAAATATCTACACAGCCATCTGTATAAACATGGAAATATCTACACAGCCATCTGTATATACATGGAAATATCTACACCGCTATCTGTATAAACATGGAAATATCTACACCGCTATTTCCATAAACATGGGAATATCTACACCGTGATCTGTATAAACATGGAAATATCTACACCGCTATCTGTATAAACACAGAAATTTCTACACCGTTATCTGTATAAATATGGAAATATCTACACCGCTATCTCTATAAACATGGAAATGTCTACACCGCCATCTGTATAAACATGCAAATACCTATACAGTCATCTGTGTAAACATGGAAATATCTACACCACCATCTGTATATACATCGAAATATCTACAATGCCACCTGTATACACATGGAAATACCTACACGGCAATCTGTGTATAGATGGAAACATCAACACCACCATCTGTATATACCTGGAAATATCTACAATGCCATCTGTATACACATGGAAATACCTACACGGCAATCTGTGTATAGATGGAAACATCAACACCGCCATCTGTACAAACATGGAAATATCTACACTGCTATCTCTATAAACATGGAAATATCTACACTGCGGTCTGTATAAACATGGAAATATCTACACCGGTATCTGTATAAACATGGAAATATCTGCACCGTTATCTCTATAAACATGGAAATATGTACACCGCTATGTGTATAAACATGGAAATATCTCCACTGCTGTCTGTATAAACATGGAAATATCTCCACCATTATCTGTATAAACATGGAAATATCTACAGCGCCATCTCTATAAACATTGAAATATCTACACTGCCATCTGTAAAAACATGGAAATAAATACACAGTCATCTGAATAAACATGGAAATATCTACACCAACATCTGTATAAACATGGAAATATCTACACTGCCATTTGTAAAAAGATTGAAATATCTTCACCGCTATCTCTATAAATATAGAAATACCTACACCGCCATCTCTATAAACATGAAAATATCTACAATGCCATCTCCATAAAGATGGAAATATCTACTCCACCATGTGTATTAACAAGGAAATATCTACACCACCATCTGTGTAAACATGGAAATATCTACACCGCTATCTTTATAAACATGGAAATAACTACACCGCCATCTGCATGTCTTTGGAAGTATCTATGCCGCCATCTGTATAAACATGGAAATATCTACACGGCCATCTGTGTATAGATGGAAATATCAACATCGCCATATGTACAAACATGGAAATATCTACACCGCTATCTCTATAAACATGGAAATATCTGCACTGCCATCTGTAAAAGCATGGAAATACCTATACAGTCATCTGTATAAACATGGAAATATGTACAATGCCATCTGTATACACATGGAAATATCTACACAGCCATCTGTATAAACATGTAAATATCTACACTTCTATCTCTATAAACATGGAAATATCTACACTGCCGTCACCATAAACATGGAACTAACTACTCCGCCATCTGTATAAACATGGAAACATCTACACCGCCATCTGTGTGAATAAGGAAATATCTACAATGCCATCTGTATAAGATATAAATATCTGCACCACGAGCTGTATAAACATGGAAATATCTACATCGCTATCTGTATAAACGTGGAAATACCAACACCGCTATCGGTATAAACATGGAAATATCTACAACGCCATCTATATAAACATGGAAATATCTACACCGCTATGTCTATAAACATGGAAATAACTACACCGCTATCTCTATAAACATGGAAATATCCACACCGCCATCTGCATATCCATTGAAATATCTACAACGCCATCTGTATAAAGATGGAAATATCTACACGGCAATGTGTGTACAGATGGAAATATCAACACCACCATCTGTACAAACATGGAAATATCTACACCGCTATCTGTATAAACATAGAAATACCTACACTCCAGTCTGTATAAAGATGGAAATATCTACACCGGTATCTGTATAAACATGGAAATATCTACACCACGATCTGTATAAACATGGAAATATTTACACCGCTATCTGTATAAACCTGGAAATATCTACACTGCTATCTCTATAAATATGGAAATATCTACACCTCCATCTGTATAAACATGGAAATAACTACACAGTCATGTGTAGGAACATGGAAATATCTACACCACCGTTTGTATAAAGATGGAAATATCTACAACGTTATCTGTATAAACATGGAAATATCTACACAGTGATCTGTATAAACATGGAAATATGTACAGCACTCTCTGAATAAAGATGGAAATATCTACACCGCTATCTGTAAAAACATGGAAATATCTACACCACTATCTGTATAAATATGGAAATATTTACACCGCTGTCTCAATAAACATGGAAATATCTACACCGCTATCTCTATAAACATGGAAATATCTACACCGCCATCTGTATTAACATGGGAATATCTGCACAGTCATCTGTACAAACCTGGAAATATCTACACTGTCATCTATATAAACATGGAAATATCTACAGAGAACTCTGCATAAACATGGAAATACCGGCACAGACATCTGTATAAACATGGAAATATCTACACCGCTATCTGTATAAACATGGAAATAACTACACCGCTATTTGTATAAACAAGGAAATATCTACATCACCATCTGTTAAAACATGGAAATATATACACAGACATCTGTTTATACATGGAAATATCTACACCGCTATTTGTATAAACCTGCTAATAACTACACCGCTATCTGTATAAATGTGGAAATATTTGCACTGGTATCCCTATAAACATGGTAATATCAACACCGCGATCTGTATAAACATGGAAATATCTACACCATGATCTGTATAAACATGGAAATATCTACACCGTTATCTGTATAAACATGGAAATATCTACACCGCCATCTCTATAAACATGGAAATATCTACACCCCTATCTGTATAAACATGGAAATATCCTCACAGCTATCTCTATAAACATGGAAAAATCAACACCGCTATCTCTATGAACATGGAAATATCTACACCGCCATCTCTATAAACATGGAAATATCTACACCACGATCAGTATAAACATGGAAATGTCTACACCGCTATCTGTCTAAACATGGAAATATCTCCACTGCTATCTCTATAAACATGGAAATATCTACACCGCCATCAGTATAAACATGGAAATATCTACACAGCCATGTGTATATACATGGAAATATCTACACCGCTATCTATATAAACATGGAAATAACTACACCGCTATCTGTATAAACATGGAAATATCTACACCGCCATCTACATATCCATGGACATATCTACACCGCTATCTGTATAAACATGGAAATATCTACACCGCTATTTCCATAAACATGGGAATATCTACACCGTGATCTGTATAAACATGGAAATATCTACACCGCTATCTGTATAAACATGGAAATTTCTACACCGTTATCTGTATAAATATGGAAATATCTACACCGCTATCTCTATAAACATGGAAATGTCTACACCGCCATCTGTATAAACATGGAAATACCTATACAGTCATCTGTGTAAACATGGAAATATCTACACCACCATCTGTATAAACATGGAAATATCTACAATGCCACCTGTATACACATGGAAATACCTACACGGCAATCTGTGTATAGATGGAAACACCAACACCACGATCTGTATATACATGGAAATATCTACAATGCCATCTGTATACACATGGAAATACCTACAGGGCAATCTGTGTATAGATGGAAACATCAACACCGCCATCTGTACAAACATGGAAATATCTACACTGCTATCTCTATAAACATGGAAATATCTACACTGCGGTCTGTATAAACATGGAAATATCTACACTGGTATCTGTATAAACATGGAAATATCTGCACCGTTATCTCTATAAACATGGAAATATGTACACCGCTATGTGTATAAACATGGAAATATCTCCACTGCTGTCTGTATAAACATGGAAATATCTCCACCATTATCTGTATAAACATGGAAATATCTACAGCGCCATCTCTATAAACATTGAAATATCTACACTGCCATCTGTAAAAACATGGAAATAAATACACAGTCATCTGAATAAACATGGAAATATCTACACCAACATCTGTATAAACATGGAAATATCTACACTGCCATTTGTAGAAAGATGGAAATATCTTCACCGCTATCTCTATAAATATGGAAATACCTACACCGCCATCTCTATAAACATGAAAATATCTACAATGCCATCTCCATAAAGATGGAAATATCTACTCCACCATGTGTATTAACAAGGAAATATCTACACCACCATCTGTGTAAACATGGAAATATCTACACGGCCATCTGTGTATAGATGGAAATATCAACACCGCCATATATACAAACATGGAAATATCTACACCGCTATCTCTATAAACATGGAAATATCTGCACTGCCATCTGTAAAAGCATGGAAATACCTATACAGTCATCTGTATAAACATGGAAATATGTACAATGCCATCTGTATACACATGGAAATATCTACACAGCCATCTGTATAAACATGTAAATATCTACACTGCTATCTCTATAAACATGGAAATATCTACACTGCCGTCACCATAAACATGGAACTAACTACTCCGCCATCTGTATAAACATGGAAACATCTACACCGCCATCTGTGTGAATAAGAAAATATCTACAATGCCATCTGTATAAAGATATAAATATCAGCACCACGAGCTGTATAAACATGGAAATATCTACATCGCTATCTGTATAAACGTGGAAATACCAACACCGCTATCGGTATAAATATGGAAATATCTACAACGCCATCTATATAAACATGGAAATATCTACACCGCTATGTCTATAAACATGGAAATACCTACACCGCTATCTCTATAAACATGGAAATATCCACACCGCCATCTGCATATCCATTGAAATATCTACAACGCCATCTGTATAAAGATGGAAATATCTACACGGCAATGTGTGTACAGATGGAAATATCAACACCACCATCTGTACAAACATGGAAATATCTACACCGCTATCTGTATAAACATAGAAATACCTACACTCCAGTCTGTATAAAGATGGAAATATCTACACCGGTATCTTTATAAACATGGAAATATCTACACCACGATCTGTATAAACATGGAAATATTTACACCGCTATCTGTATAAACCTGGAAATATCTACACTGCTATCTCTATAAATATGGAAATATCTACACCTCCATCTGTATAAACATGGAAATAACTACACAGTCATGTGTAGGAACATGGAAATATCTACACCACCGTTTGTATAAAGATGGAAATATCTACAACGTTATCTGTATAAACATGGAAATATCTACACAGTGATCTGTATAAACATGGAAATATGTACAGCACTCTCTGAATAAAGATGGAAATATCTACACCGCTATCTGTAAAAACATGGAAATATCTACACCACTATCTGTATAAATATGGAAATATTTACACCGCTATCTCAATAAACATGGAAATATCTACACCTCTATCTCTATAAACATGGAAATATCTACACCGCCATCTGTATTAACATGGAAATATCTGCACAGTCATCTGTACAAACCTGGAAATATCTACACTGTCATCTATATAAACATGGAAATATCTACAGAGAACTCTGCATAAACATGGAAATATCGGCACAGACATCTGTATAAACATGGAAATATCTACACCGCTATCTGTATAAACATGGAAATATCTAAAACGCTATGTGTATTAACGTGGAAATATCTCCATTGCTATCTGTATAAGCATGGACATATCTCCACCGCAATCTGAATAAACATGAAAATATCTACACCTCTATCTCTATAAAAATGGAAATACGTACACCGCTATCTGTATAAACATGGAAATATCTACAATGATATCTCTGTAAACATGGAAATTTCGACATGGGTATCTGTGTAAACTTGGAAATATCTACACCTCTATCTGTGTAAAGTTTGCAATGTCTACACCGCAATCTGTGCAAAGATGGAAATATCTTTACCGCTGTATCTGTAAACATGGAAATATCTACACCGCTATATGCATAAACATGGAAGTATCTTCACTGCCATCTGTATACACATGGAAATATCTACACAGCCATCTGTATAAACATGGAAATATCTACACCGCTATCTCTATAAACATGGAAATATCTACACCTCTATCTGTATAAACATGGAAATATCTACATCGCTATCTGTATAAACAGGGAAATATGTCCACCGCTATCTGTGTAAACATGGAAATATCTACAACGCTATCTGTATATACATGGAAATATCTACACCGCTATCTGTATAAACAAGGAAATATCTACACTGCCATCTTTAGAAACATGGAAATATCTACACCGCCATCTGTATAAACATGGAAATACCTACACCGCTACCTGTATAAATATGGAAATGTCTACACCGCTATCTCTATAAACATGGAAATACCTACACCACTTGCACTATAAACATGGAAATATCTACACCGCAATCTCTGTAAACATGGAAATATCTACACCGCCATCTATGTAAACATGAAAATATCTACACTGCCATATTAAGAAACATGGCTGTATCTACACTGCCATCTCTATGAACATGAAAATACTTACACCACCATCTCTATAAACATGGAAATATTTACACCGCTATCTCTATAAACATAGAAATAACTACACCGCCATCTCTATAAACATGGAAATATCTACACCGCCATCTGCATAAACATCGAAATACCTACACAGACATCTGTATAAACTTGGAAATATCTACACTGCCATCTGTATAAACTTGGAAATATCTACACTGACATCAGTAGAAAATTGGAAATGTCTACAAAGCGATCTGTATAAACATGGGAATTTCTACACCGCTACCTGTATAAACATGGAAATATCTAAATCGCTATCTGTATCAACATGGAAATAACTACACCGCAATCTGTATAAACACGGAAATATCTACAATGCTATCTCTGTAAACATGGAAATATCTACACAGTTATCTGTGTAAACTTGGAAATATCTACACCGCTATCTGTGTAAATTTGGCAATACCTACACCGCAATCTGTGCAAAGATGGAAATACCTACACCGCTATTTCTGTAAATAAGGAAATATCTACACCGATATCTGTATAAACATGGAAATACCTACACTGCCATCTGCATAGACATGGAAATATCTACAGCGCCATCTGTATAAACATGGAAATATCTACACTGCCATCTGTACACACATGGAAATATCTACACAGCCATCTGTATAAACATGGAAATATCTACGCTGCTATCTCTATAAACATGGAAATATCTACACCGCTATCTGTATAAACATGGAAATATCTACATCGCTATCTGTATAAACAGGGAAATATCTCCACCGCTATCTGCTTAAACATGGAAATATCTACACCGCTATCTGTATAAACATGGAAATATCTACACCGCTATCTGTATAAACATGGAAATATCTACAACGCTACCTGTGTAAACATGGAAATATCTAAACAGCTATCTGTGTAAACTTGGAAATATCTACACAGCTATCTGTGTAAAAATGGAAATATCTTCACAGCAATCTGTGCAAAGATGGAAATATCTACACCGCTATCTCTGTAAACATGGAAATATCTACACCGCTACCTGAATAAACATGGAAATATCTATACTGCTGTCTGTATATACAAGGAAATTTCTACACCGCCATCTGTAGAAACATGGAAATACCTACACCGCAATCTGCATAAACATGGAAATACTTACACCGATATCTGTATAAACATGGAAATATCTGCACCGCTATCTCCATAAACATGGAAATATCTACAAAGACATCTGCATAAACATGGAAATAACTACACAGTCATGTGTAGGAACATTTAAATATCTACACTGCCATCTGTATAACCATAGAAATATCTACACAGCCATCTGTATAAATATGGAAATATATGCATAGGCATCTGTGTAAACATGGAAATATCTGCACCGCTATCTGTATAAACATGGGAATACCTACAGCGCTGTCTCTATAAACATGGAAATATGTACACCGCTATGTGTATAAACATGGAAATATCTCCACTGCTGGCTGTATAAACATGGAAATATCTACACCGCGATCTGTATGAACATCGAAATATCTACACCGCTATCTGTATAAACATGGAAATATCTACAACGTTATCTGTATAAACATGGAAATATCTACACAGTGATCTGTATAAACATGGAAATATGTACAGCACTCTCTAAATATAGATGGAAATATCTACACCGCTATCTGTAAAAACATGGAAATATCTTCACCACTATCTGTATAAATATGGAATTATTTACACCGCTATCTCAATAAACATTTAAATATCTACACCGCTATCTCTATAAACATGGAAACATCTACACGGCCATCTGTATTAACATGGAAATATCTGCACAGTCATCTGTACAAACCTGGAAATATCTACACTGTCATCTATATAAACATGGAAATATCTACAGAGAACTCTGCATAAACATGGAAATATCGGCACAGACATCTGTATAAACATGGAAATATCTACACCGCTATCTGTATAAACATGGAAATAACTACACCGCTATTTGTATAAACAAGGAAATATCTACATCACAATCTGTTAAAACATGGAAATATATACACAGACATCTGTTTATACATGGAAATATCTACACCGCTATTTGTATAAACCTGCTAATAACTACACCGCTATCTGTATAAATGTGGAAATATTTGCACTGGTATCCCTATAAACATGGTAATATCAACACCGCGATCTGTATAAACATGGAAATATCTACACCATGATCTGTATAAACATGGAAATATCTACACGGCCATCTGTATTAACATGGAAATATCTGCACAGTCATCTGTACAAACCTGGAAATATCTACACTGTCATCTATATAAACATGGAAATATCTACAGAGAACTCTGCATAAACATGGAAATATCGGCACAGACATCTGTATAAACATGGAAATATCTACACCGCTATCTGTATAAACATGGAAATAACTACACCGCTATTTGTATAAACAAGGAAATATCTACATCACCATCTGTTAAAACATGGAAATATATACACAGACATCTGTTTATACATGGAAATATCTACACCGCTATTTGTATAAACCTGCTAATAACTACACCGCTATCTGTATAAATGTGGAAATATTTGCACTGGTATCCCTATAAACATGGTAATATCAACACCGCGATCTGTATAAACATGGAAATATCTACACCATGATCTGTATAAACATGGAAATATCTACACCGTTATCTGTATAAACATGGAAATATCTACACCGCCATCTCTATAAACATGGAAATATCTACACCCCTATCTGTATAAACATGGAAATATCCTCACAGCTATCTCTATAAACATGGAAAAATCAACACCGCTATCTCTATGAACATGGAAATATCTACACCGCCATCTCTATAAACATGGAAATATCTACACCACGATCAGTATAAACATGGAAATGTCTACACCGCTATCTGTCTAAACATGGAACTATCTCCACTGCTATCTCTATAAACATGGAAATATCTACACCGCCATCAGTATAAACATGGAAATATCTACACAGCCATGTGTATATACATGGAAATATCTACACCGCTATCTATATAAACATGGAAATAACTACACCGCTATCTGTATAAACATGGAAATATCTACACCGCCATCTACATATCCATGGACATATCTACACCGCTATCTGTATAAACATGGAAATATCTACACCGCTATTTCCATAAACATGGGAATATCTACACCGTGATCTGTATAAACATGGAAATATCTACACCGCTATCTGTATAAACATGGAAATTTCTACACCGTGATCTGTATAAATATGGAAATATCTACACCGCTATCTCTATAAACATGGAAATGTCTACACCGCCATCTGTATAAACATGCAAATACCTATACAGTCATCTGTGTAAACATGGAAATATCTACACCACCATCTGTATAAACATGGAAATATCTACAATGCCACCTGTATACACATGGAAATACCTACACGGCAATCTGTGTATAGATGGAAACATCAACACCACCATCTGTGTATACATGGAAATATCTACAATGCCATCTGTATACACATGGAAATACCTACACGGCAATCTGTGTATAGATGGAAACATCAACACCGCCATCTGTACAAACATGGAAATATCTACACTGCTATCTCTATAAACATGGAAATATCTTCACTGCGGTCTGTATAAACATGGAAATATCTACACCGGTATCTGTATAAACATGGAAATATCTGCACCGTTATCTCTATAAACATGGAAATATGTACACAGCTATGTGTATAAACATGGAAATATCTCCACTGCTGTCTGTATAAACATGGAAATATCTCCACCATTATCTGTATAAACATGGAAATATCTACAGCGCCATCTCTATAAACATTGAAATATCTACACTGCCATCTGTAAAAACATGGAAATAAATACACAGTCATCTGAATAAACATGGAAATATCTACACCAACATCTGCATAAACATGGAAATATCAACACTGCCATTTGTAGAAAGATGGAAATATCTTCACCGCTATCTCTATAAATATGGAAATACCTACACCGCCATCTCTATAAACATGAAAATATCTACAATGCCATCTCCATAAAGATGGAAATATCTACTCCACCATGTGTATTAACAAGGAAATATCTACACCACCATCTGTGTAAACATGGAAATATCTACACCGCTATCTGTATAAACATGGAAATACTTACAAAGTTATCTGTATAAACATGGAAATCTCTACACAGCCATGTGTACATACATGGAAATATCTACACCGCTCTCTATATAAACATGGAAATAAGTACAGCGCTATCTGTATATACATGGAAATATCTACACCACCATCTACATATCCACAGAAATATCTGTGCCGCCATCTGTATAAACATGGAAATATCTACACGATCATCTATGTATAGATGGAAATATCAACACCGCCATCTGTACAAACATGGAAATATCTGCACCGCTATCTGTATAAACATGGAAATATCTACACCGCGGTCTATATAAACATGGAAATATCTACACCGCTATTGTATAAACATGGAAACACCTACACCGCTACTTCTATAAACATGGAAATATCTACACCGCTATCTGTATAAACATGGAAATATCTCCACTGCTATCTCTATAAACATCGAAATATCTACACCGCCATCTGTATAAACATGGAAATACTTACAAAGTTTTCTGTATAAACATGGAAATATCTACACCGCCATCAATATAAACATGGAAATATCTACAAAGCCATTTGTATATACATGGAAATATCTACACCGCTATCTATATAAACATGGAAATAACTACACCGCTATCTGTATAAACATGGAAATATCTCCACTGCTATCTCTATAAACATCGAAATATCTACACCGCCATCTGTATAAACATGGAAATACTTACAAAGTTATCTGTACAAACACGGAAATATCTACACCGCCATCTGTATAAACATGTTAATACTCACAAAGTTATCTGTACATACATGGAAATATCTACACCGCTCTCTACATAAACATGGAAATAAGTACAGCGCTATCTGTATATACATGGAAATATCTACACCACCATCTACATATCCATAGAAATATCTGTGCCGCCATCTGTATATACATGGAAATATCTACACGTTCATCTGTGTATAGATGGAAATATCAACACCGCCATCTGTACAAACATGGAAATATCTCCACTGCTGTCTGTATAAACATGGAAATATCTCCACCATTATCTGTATAAACATGGAAATATCTACAGCGCCATCTCTATAAACATTGAAATATCTACACTGCCATCTGTAAAAACATGGAAATAAATACACAGTCATCTGAATAAACATGGAAATATCTACACCAACATCTGTATAAACATGGAAATATCTACACTGCCATTTGTAGAAAGATGGAAATATCTTCACCGCTATCTCTATAAATATGGAAATACCTACACCGCCATCTCTATAAACATGAAAATATCTACAATGCCATCTCCATAAAGATGGAAATATCTACTCCACCATGTGTATTAACAAGGAAATATCTACACCACCATCTGTGTAAACATGGAAATATCTACACCGCTATCTGTATAAACATGGAAATAACTACACCGCCATCTGCATGTCTTTGGAAATATCTATGCCGCCATCTGTATAAACATGGAAATATCTACACGGCCATCTGTGTATAGATGGAAATATCAACACCGCCATATGTTCAAACATGGAAATATCTACACCGCTATCTCTATAAACATGGAAATATCTGCACTGCCATCTGTAAAAGCATGGAAATACCTATACAGTCATCTGTATAAACATGGAAATATGTACAATGCCATCTGTATACACATGGAAATATCTACACAGCCATCTGTATAAACATGTAAATATCTACACTGCTATCTCTATAAACATGGAAATATCTACACTGCCGTCTCCATAAACATGGAACTAACTACTCCGCCATCTGTATAAACATGGAAACATCTACACCGCCATCTGTGTGAATAAGGAAATATCTACAATACCATCTGTATAAAGATATAAATATCTGCACCGCGAGCTGTATAACCATGGAAATATCTACATCGCTATCTGTATAAATTTGGAAATAACAACACCGCTATCGATATAAACATGGAAATATCTACAACGCCATCTATATAAACGTGGAAATATCTACACCGCTATGTCTATAAACATGGAAATACCTACACCGCTATCTGTATAAACATGGAAATATCTACACCGTTATCTGTATAAACATGGAAATATCTACACCGCTATCTGTATAAACATGGAAATATCTACACCGCGATCTGTATAAACATGGAAATATCTGCACCACTATCTCTATAAACATGGAAATATCTACAAAGACATCTGCATAAACATGGAAATAACTACACAGTCATGTGTAGGAACATTTAAATATCTACACTGCCAACTGTATAAACTTAGAAATATCTACACAGCCCTCTGTATAAATATGGAAATATCTGCATAGGCATCTGTGTAAACATGGAAATATCTGCACCGCTATCTCTATAAACATGGAAAAACATACACCGATGTCTCTATAAACATGGAAATATGTACACCGCTATATGTATAAACATGGAAATATCTCCACTGCTCTCTGAATAAACATGGAAATATCTCCACCGTTATCTGTATAAACATGAAAATATCTACAGCGCCACCTCTATAAACATTGAAATATCTACACTGCCATCTGTAAAAACATGGTAATATCTACAGAGTCATCTGAATAAACATGGAAATATCTACACCACCATCTGTATAAACATGGAAATACCTACAATACCATCTGTATACACATGGAAATATCTACACAGACATCTGTACAAATATGGAAATATCTACACGGCCATCTGAATAAACATGGAAATATCTACACTGCCATCTGTAGAAAGATGTAAATATGTACACCGCTATCTCTATAAATAAGGAAATATCTACACTGCCATCTCTATAAACATGAAAATATCTACACTGTCATCTCCATAAAGATGGAAGTATCTACTCCGCCATGTGTATAAACACGGAAATATCTACACCACCATCTGTGTAAACATGGAAATATCTACACCGCTATCTGTATAAACTTGGAAATATGTACACTGCCATCTGTATAAAAATGGAAATAATTACAAAGTTATCTGTATAAACAAGGAAATATCTACACCGCCATCTGCATATCCATGGAAATATCTATGCTGCCATCTGTATAAACTTGGAAATATCTACACGGCCATCTGAGTATAGATGGAAATATCAACGCTGCCATCTGTACAAACATGGAAATACCTACACCGCTATCTCTATAAACATGTAAATATCTACACTGCCATCTGTAAAAACATGGAAATACCTATACAGTCATCTGTATAAACATGGGAATATCTACACCACCATCTGTATAAACATGGAAATATCTACAATGCCATCTGTATACACATGGAAATATCTACACAGCCATCTGTATAAACATGTAAATATCTACACTTCTATCTCTATAAACATGGTAATATCTACACCGCCATCTCAATAAACATGAAAATATCTACACTGCCATCTCCATAAACATGGAACTATCTACTCCGCCATCTGTATAAACATGGAAACACCTACACCGCCATCTGTGTGAATAAGGAAATATCTACAATGCCATCTGTATAAAGATATAAATATCTGCACCGCTATCTGTATAAACATGGAAATATCTACACCGCTATTTCTATAAACATGGAAATATCTACAGCGTGATCTGTATAAACATGGAAATATCTACACCGCTCTCTGTATAAACATGGAAATTTCTACACCGTTATCTGTATAAATATGGAAATATCTACACCGCTATCTCTATAAACATGGAAATGTCTACACCGCCATCTGTATAAACATGGAAATACCTATACAGTCATCTGTGTAAACATGGAAATATCTACACCACCATCTGTATAAACATGGAAATATCTACAATGCCACCTGTATACACATGGAAATACCTACACGGCAATCTGTGTATAGATGGAAACATCAACACCACCATCTGTATATACATGGAAATATCTACAATGCCATCTGTATACACATGGATATACCTACACGGCAATCTGTGTATAGATGGAAACATCAACACCGCCATCTGTACAACCATGGAAATATCTACACTGCTATCTCTATAAACATGGAAATATCTACACTGCGGTCTGTATAAACATGGAAATATCTACACCGGTATCTGTATAAACATGGAAATATCTGCACCGTTATCTCTATAAACATGGAAATATGTACACCGCTATGTGTATAAACATGGAAATATCTCCACTGCTGTCTGTATAAACATGGAAATATCTCCACCATTATCTGTATAAACATGGAAATATCTACAGCGCCATCTCTATAAACATTGAAATATCTACACTGCCATCTGTAAAAACATGGAAATAAATACACAGTCATCTGAATAAACATGGAAATATCTACACCAACATCTGTATAAACATGGAAATATCTACACTGCCATTTGTAGAAAGATGGAAATATCTTCACCGCTATCTCTATAAATATGGAAATACCTACACCGCCATCTCTATAAACATGAAAATATCTACAATGCCATCTCCATAAAGATGGAAATATCTACTCCACCATGTGTATTAACAAGGAAATATCTACACCACCATCTGTGTAAACATGGAAATATCTACACCGCTATCTGTATAAACATGGAAATAACTACACCGCCATCTGCATGTCTTTGGAAATATCTATGCCGCCATCTGTATAAACATGGAAATATCTACACGGCCATCTGTGTATAGATGGAAATATCAACACCGCCATATGTTCAAACATGGAAATATCTACACCGCTATCTCTATAAACATGGAAATATCTGCACTGCCATCTGTAAAAGCATGGAAATACCTATACAGTCATCTGTATAAACATGGAAATATGTACAATGCCATCTGTATACACATGGAAATATCTACACAGCCATCTGTATAAACATGTAAATATCTACACTGCTATCTCTATAAACATGGAAATATCTACACTGCCGTCTCCATAAACATGGAACTAACTACTCCGCCATCTGTATAAACATGGAAACATCTACACCGCCATCTGTGTGAATAAGGAAATATCTACAATACCATCTGTATAAAGATATAAATATCTGCACCGCGAGCTGTATAACCATGGAAATATCTACATCGCTATCTGTATAAATTTGGAAATAACAACACCGCTATCGATATAAACATGGAAATATCTACAACGCCATCTATATAAACGTGGAAATATCTACACCGCTATGTCTATAAACATGGAAATACCTACACCGCTATCTGTATAAACATGGAAATATCTACACCGTTATCTGTATAAACATGGAAATATCTACACCGCTATCTGTATAAACATGGAAATATCTACACCGCGATCTGTATAAACATGGAAATATCTGCACCACTATCTCTATAAACATGGAAATATCTACAAAGACATCTGCATAAACATGGAAATAACTACACAGTCATGTGTAGGAACATTTAAATATCTACACTGCCAACTGTATAAACTTAGAAATATCTACACAGCCCTCTGTATAAATATGGAAATATCTGCATAGGCATCTGTGTAAACATGGAAATATCTGCACCGCTATCTCTATAAACATGGAAAAACATACACCGATGTCTCTATAAACATGGAAATATGTACACCGCTATATGTATAAACATGGAAATATCTCCACTGCTCTCTGAATAAACATGGAAATATCTCCACCGTTATCTGTATAAACATGAAAATATCTACAGCGCCACCTCTATAAACATTGAAATATCTACACTGCCATCTGTAAAAACATGGTAATATCTACAGAGTCATCTGAATAAACATGGAAATATCTACACCACCATCTGTATAAACATGGAAATACCTACAATACCATCTGTATACACATGGAAATATCTACACAGACATCTGTACAAATATGGAAATATCTACACGGCCATCTGAATAAACATGGAAATATCTACACTGCCATCTGTAGAAAGATGTAAATATGTACACCGCTATCTCTATAAATAAGGAAATATCTACACTGCCATCTCTATAAACATGAAAATATCTACACTGTCATCTCCATAAAGATGGAAGTATCTACTCCGCCATGTGTATAAACACGGAAATATCTACACCACCATCTGTGTAAACATGGAAATATCTACACCGCTATCTGTATAAACTTGGAAATATGTACACTGCCATCTGTATAAAAATGGAAATAATTACAAAGTTATCTGTATAAACAAGGAAATATCTACACCGCCATCTGCATATCCATGGAAATATCTATGCTGCCATCTGTATAAACTTGGAAATATCTACACGGCCATCTGAGTATAGATGGAAATATCAACGCTGCCATCTGTACAAACATGGAAATACCTACACCGCTATCTCTATAAACATGTAAATATCTACACTGCCATCTGTAAAAACATGGAAATACCTATACAGTCATCTGTATAAACATGGGAATATCTACACCACCATCTGTATAAACATGGAAATATCTACAATGCCATCTGTATACACATGGAAATATCTACACAGCCATCTGTATAAACATGTAAATATCTACACTTCTATCTCTATAAACATGGTAATATCTACACCGCCATCTCAATAAACATGAAAATATCTACACTGCCATCTCCATAAACATGGAACTATCTACTCCGCCATCTGTATAAACATGGAAACACCTACACCGCCATCTGTGTGAATAAGGAAATATCTACAATGCCATCTGTATAAAGATATAAATATCTGCACCGCTATCTGTATAAACATGGAAATATCTACACCGCTATTTCTATAAACATGGAAATATCTACAGCGTGATCTGTATAAACATGGAAATATCTACACCGCTCTCTGTATAAACATGGAAATTTCTACACCGTTATCTGTATAAATATGGAAATATCTACACCGCTATCTCTATAAACATGGAAATGTCTACACCGCCATCTGTATAAACATGGAAATACCTATACAGTCATCTGTGTAAACATGGAAATATCTACACCACCATCTGTATAAACATGGAAATATCTACAATGCCACCTGTATACACATGGAAATACCTACACGGCAATCTGTGTATAGATGGAAACATCAACACCACCATCTGTATATACATGGAAATATCTACAATGCCATCTGTATACACATGGATATACCTACACGGCAATCTGTGTATAGATGGAAACATCAACACCGCCATCTGTACAACCATGGAAATATCTACACTGCTATCTCTATAAACATGGAAATATCTACACTGCGGTCTGTATAAACATGGAAATATCTACACCGGTATCTGTATAAACATGGAAATATCTGCACCGTTATCTCTATAAACATGGAAATATGTACACCGCTATGTGTATAAACATGGAAATATCTCCACTGCTGTCTGTATAAACATGGAAATATCTCCACCATTATCTGTATAAACATGGAAATATCTACAGCGCCATCTCTATAAACATTGAAATATCTACACTGCCATCTGTAAAAACATGGAAATAAATACACAGTCATCTGAATAAACATGGAAATATCTACACCAACATCTGTATAAACATGGAAATATCTACACTGCCATTTGTAGAAAGATGGAAATATCTTCACCGCTATCTCTATAAATATGGAAATACCTACACCGCCATCTCTATAAACATGAAAATATCTACAATGCCATCTCCATAAAGATGGAAATATCTACTCCACCATGTGTATTAACAAGGAAATATCTACACCACCATCTGTGTAAACATGGAAATATCTACACCGCTATCTGTATAAACATGGAAATAACTACACCGCCATCTGCATGTCTTTGGAAATATCTATGCCGCCATCTGTATAAACATGGAAATATCTACACGGCCATCTGTGTATAGATGGAAATATCAACACCGCCATATGTTCAAACATGGAAATATCTACACCGCTATCTCTATAAACATGGAAATATCTGCACTGCCATCTGTAAAAGCATGGAAATACCTATACAGTCATCTGTATAAACATGGAAATATGTACAATGCCATCTGTATACACATGGAAATATCTACACAGCCATCTGTATAAACATGTAAATATCTACACTGCTATCTCTATAAACATGGAAATATCTACACTGCCGTCTCCATAAACATGGAACTAACTACTCCGCCATCTGTATAAACATGGAAACATCTACACCGCCATCTGTGTGAATAAGGAAATATCTACAATACCATCTGTATAAAGATATAAATATCTGCACCGCGAGCTGTATAACCATGGAAATATCTACATCGCTATCTGTATAAATTTGGAAATAACAACACCGCTATCGATATAAACATGGAAATATCTACAACGCCATCTATATAAACGTGGAAATATCTACACCGCTATGTCTATAAACATGGAAATACCTACACCGCTATCTGTATAAACATGGAAATATCTACACCGTTATCTGTATAAACATGGAAATATCTACACCGCTATCTGTATAAACATGGAAATATCTACACCGCGATCTGTATAAACATGGAAATATCTGCACCACTATCTCTATAAACATGGAAATATCTACAAAGACATCTGCATAAACATGGAAATAACTACACAGTCATGTGTAGGAACATTTAAATATCTACACTGCCAACTGTATAAACTTAGAAATATCTACACAGCCCTCTGTATAAATATGGAAATATCTGCATAGGCATCTGTGTAAACATGGAAATATCTGCACCGCTATCTCTATAAACATGGAAAAACATACACCGATGTCTCTATAAACATGGAAATATGTACACCGCTATATGTATAAACATGGAAATATCTCCACTGCTCTCTGAATAAACATGGAAATATCTCCACCGTTATCTGTATAAACATGAAAATATCTACAGCGCCACCTCTATAAACATTGAAATATCTACACTGCCATCTGTAAAAACATGGTAATATCTACAGAGTCATCTGAATAAACATGGAAATATCTACACCACCATCTGTATAAACATGGAAATACCTACAATACCATCTGTATACACATGGAAATATCTACACAGACATCTGTACAAATATGGAAATATCTACACGGCCATCTGAATAAACATGGAAATATCTACACTGCCATCTGTAGAAAGATGTAAATATGTACACCGCTATCTCTATAAATAAGGAAATATCTACACTGCCATCTCTATAAACATGAAAATATCTACACTGTCATCTCCATAAAGATGGAAGTATCTACTCCGCCATGTGTATAAACACGGAAATATCTACACCACCATCTGTGTAAACATGGAAATATCTACACCGCTATCTGTATAAACTTGGAAATATGTACACTGCCATCTGTATAAAAATGGAAATAATTACAAAGTTATCTGTATAAACAAGGAAATATCTACACCGCCATCTGCATATCCATGGAAATATCTATGCTGCCATCTGTATAAACTTGGAAATATCTACACGGCCATCTGAGTATAGATGGAAATATCAACGCTGCCATCTGTACAAACATGGAAATACCTACACCGCTATCTCTATAAACATGTAAATATCTACACTGCCATCTGTAAAAACATGGAAATACCTATACAGTCATCTGTATAAACATGGGAATATCTACACCACCATCTGTATAAACATGGAAATATCTACAATGCCATCTGTATACACATGGAAATATCTACACCGCCATCTGTATAAACATGGAAATATCTACACAGCCATGTGTACATACATGGAAATATCTACACCGCTATCTATATAAACATGGAAATAACTACACCGCTATCTGTATAAACATGGAAATATCTACACCGCCATCTACATATCCATGGAAATATCTGCGCCACCCTCTGTATAAACATGGAAATATCTACACGGTCATCTGTGTATAGATGGAAATATCGACACCGACATCTGTACAAACATGGAAATATCTGCACCGCTATCTGTATAAACATGGAAATATCTACACCGCGGTCTGTATAAACACGGAAATATCTACACCATGATCTGTATAAACATGGAAATATATACACCGCTATCTGTATAAACATGGAAATATCTGCACCGGTATCTCTATAAACATGGAAATAACTACAAAGACATCTGTATAAAGTTGGAAATACCTACACAGTCATGTGTAGGAACATTTAAATATCTACACTGCCATCTGTATAAATATAGAAATATCTACACAGCCCTCTGTATAAATATGGAAATATCTGCATAGGCATCTGTGTAAACATGGAAATATCTGCACCGCTATATGTATAAACATGGAAATACCTACACCGATGTCTCTATAAACATGGAAATATGTACACCGCTATGTGTATAAACATGGAAATATCTCCACTGCTCTCTGTATAAACATGGAAATATCTCCACCGTTATCTTTATAAACATGGAAATATCAACAGCGCCATCTATATAAACATTGAAATATCTACACTGCCATCTGTAAAAACATGGAAGTATCTACACATTCATCTGAATAAACATGGTAATATCTACACCACCATCTGTATAAACATGGAAATAGCTACAATACCATCTGTATACACATGGAAATATCTACACAGACATCTGTATAAATATGGAAATATCTACACGGCCATCTGTATAAACATGGAAATATCTACACTGCCATCTGTAGAAAGATGGAAATATCTACACCGCTATCTCTATAAATGTGGAAATATCTACACCGCCATCTCTATGAACATGAAAATATCTACACTGCCATCTCCATAAAGATGGAAGTATCTACTCCGCCATGTGTATAAACACAGAAATATCTACACCACCATCTGTGTAAACATGGAAATACCTACACCGCTATATGTATAAACATGGAAATAACTACACCGCCATCTGCATGTCCTTGGAAATAACTACGCCGCCATCTGAATAAACATGGAAATATCTACACGGCCATCTGTGTATAGCTGGAAATATCAACACCGCCATCTGTACAAACATGGAAATATCTACACCGCTATCTCTATAGACATGGAAATATCTGCACCGCCATCTGTAAAAACATGGAAATACCTATACAGTCATCTGTATAAACATGGAAATATCTACAATGCCTTCTGTAGAAAAATGGAAATATCTGCACCGCAATCTGTGTAAACATGGAAATATCTACACCGATATCGGTAAAAACATGGAAATATCTACACCGTTATCTGTATAAACATGGAAATATCTACACCGCTATCTGTATAAACATGGAAATATCTACACAGTTATCTCTATAAACATGGAAATATCTACACCGCCATCTGTATAAACATGGAAATACCTACAAAGTCATCTGTATAAAATTGGAAATATGTACACAGCCATCTGTATAAACATGGAAATATCTACAAAGCCATCTGTATAAACATGGAAATATCTACACAGCCATCTGTCTATACATGGAAATAACTACACCACTATCTGTATAAACATGGAAATAACTACACCGCTATTTGTATAAACAAGGAAATATCTACACCGTGATCTGTATAAACATGGAAATATATACACCGCCATCTCTATAAACAGGGAAATATCTACACACCTATCTGTATAAACATGGAAATATCCACACCGCTATCTCTATAAACATGGAAAAGTCAACTCCGCTATCTCTATGAACATGGAAATATCTACACCGCCATCTCTATAAACATGGAAATGTCTACACCACGATCAGTATAAACATGGAAATATCTACACCGCTATCTGTATAAACATGGAAATATCTCCACTGCTATCTCTATAAACATCGAAATATCTACACCGCCATCTGTATAAACATGGAAATACTTACAAGGTTATCTGTATAAACATGGAAATATCTACACCGCCATCTATATAAACATGGAAATATCTACACAGCCATGTGTACATACATGGAAATATCTACACCGCTATCTATATAAACATGGAAATAACTACACCGCTATCTGTATAAACATGGAAATATCTACACCGCCATCTACATATCCATGGAAATATCTGCGCCGCCATCTGTATAAACATGGAAATATCTACACGGTCATCTGTGTATAGATGGAAATATCAACACCGCCATCTGTACAAACATGGAAATATCTGCACCGCTATCTGTATAAACATGGTAATATCCACACCGCGGTCTGTATAAACATGGAAATATCAACACCGCTATCGGTATAAACATGGAAATATCTACACCGCTATCTCTATAAACATGGAAATATCTACACCGTGATCTGTATAAACATGGAAATATTTACACCGCTATCTGTATAAACATGGAAACTTCCACACCGTTATCTGTATAAATACGGAAATATCTACACCGCTATCTCTATAAACTTGGAAATATCTACACTGCCATCTGTATAAACATGGAAATACCTATACAGTCATCTGTGTAAACATGGAAATATCTACACCACCATCTGTATAAACATGGAAATATCTACAATGCCATCTGTATACACATGGAAATACCTACACGGCAATCAGTGTATAGATGGAAACATCAACACCGCCATCTGTACAAACATGGAAATATCTACACTGCTATCTCTATAAACCTGGAAATATCTTCACTGCGGTCTGTATAAACATGGAAATATCTACACCGGTATCTGTATAAACATGGAAATATCTACACCATGATCTGTATAAACATGGAAATATATACAAGGCTATCTGTATAAACATGGAAATATCTGCACCTTTATCTCTATAAACATGGAAATAACTACAAAGACATGTGTATAAACATGGAAATACCTACACAGTCATGTGTAGGAACATTTAAATATCTACACTGCCATCTGTATAAATATAGAAATATCTACACAGCCCTCTGTATAAATATGGAAATATCTGCATAGGCATCTGTGTAAACATGGAAATATCTCCAATGCTCTCTGTATAAACATGGAAATATTTCCACCGTTATCTGTATAAACATGGAAATATCAACAGTGCCATCTATATAAACATTGAAATATCTACACTGCCATCTGTACAAACATGGAACTATCTACACAGTCATCTGAATAAACATGGAAATATCTACACCACCATCTGTATAAACATGGAAATAGCTACAATACCATCTGTATACACATGGAAATATCTACACAGACATCTGCATAAATATGGAAATATCTACACGGCCATCTGTATAAACATGGAAATATCTACACAGCCATCTGTAGAAAGATGGAAATATCTACACCGCTATCTCTATAAATATGGAAATATCTACACCGCCATCTCTATGAACATGAAAATATCTATACTGCCATCTGCATAAAGATGGAACTACCTACTCCGCCATGTGTATAAACACGGAAATATCTACACCACCATCTGTGTAAACATGGAAATACCTACACCGCTATCAGTATAAACACGGAAATAACTACACCGCCATCTGCATGTCCTTGGAAATATCTACGCCGCCATCTGAATAAACATGGAAATATCTACACGGCCATCTGTGTATAGATGGTAATATCAACACCGCCATCTGTACAAACATGGAAATATCTACACCGCTACCTCTATAGACATGGAAATATCTGCACCGCCATCTGTAAAAACATGGAAATACCTGTAAAGTCATCTGTATAAACATGGAAATATCTACAATGCCATCTGTAGAAAAATGGAAATATCTACACCGCAATCTGTGTAAACATGGAAATATCTACACCGATGTCTGTATAAACATGGAAATATCTACACCGCGATCTGTATAAACATGGAAATATCTACACCGCGATCTGTATAAACATGGAAATATCTACACCGCTATCTGTATAAACATGGAAATATCTACACAGTTATCTCTATAAACATGGAAATATCTACACCGCCATCTGTATAAACATGGAAATACCTACAAAGTCATCTGTATAAACATGGAAATATCTACACAGCCCTCTGTATAAATATGGAAATATCTGCATAGGCATCTGTATAAACATGGAAATATCCACACCGCTATCTCTATAAACATGAAAAAATCAACACTGCTATCTCTATGAACATGGGAATATCTACACCGCCATCTCTATAAACATGGAAATGTCTACACCACGATCAGTAAAAACATGGAAATATCTACACCGCTATCTATATAAACATGGAAATAGCTCCACTGCTATCTCTATAAACATCGAAATATCTACACCGCCATCTGTATAAACATGGACATACTTACAAAGTTATCTGTATAAACATGGAAATATCTACACCGCCATCTGTATAAACATGGAAATATCTACACAGCCATGTGTACATACATGGAAATATCTACACCGCTATCTATATAAACATGGAAATAACTACACCGCTATCTGTATAAACATGGAAATATCTACACCGCCATCTACATATCCATGGAAATATCTGCGCCGCCATCTGTATAAACATGGAAATATCTACACGGTCATCTGTGTATAGATGAAAATATCAACACCGCCATCTGTACAAACATGGAAATATCTGCACCGCTATCTGTATAAACATGGAAATATGTACACCGCGATCTCTATAAACATGGAAATATCTACACCGTGATCTGTATAAACAAGGAAATATTTACACCGCTATCTGTATAAACATGGAATCTTCTACACCGTTATCTGTATAAATATGGAAATATCTACACCGCTATTTCAATAAACTTGGAAATATCTACACCACCATCTGTATAAACATGGAAATACCTATACAGTCATCTGTGTAAACATGGAAATATCTACACCACCATCTGTATAAACATGGAAATATCTACAGTGCCATCTGTATAC
The DNA here is from genome assembly GCF_028858775.2 of Pan troglodytes. Lineage (NCBI taxonomy): Eukaryota > Metazoa > Chordata > Mammalia > Primates > Hominidae > Pan > Pan troglodytes. The sequence goes on from NC_072411.2 coordinate 8,189,758, forward strand.
ACATGGAAATACCTACACGGCAATCAGTGTATAGATGGAAACATCAACACCGCCATCTGTACAAACATGGAAATATCTACACTGCGGTCTCTATAAACATGGAAATATCTACACCATGATCTGTATAAACATGGAAATATATACACCGCTATCTGTATAAACATGGAAATATCTGCACCGCTATCTCTATAAATATGGAAATAACTTCAAAGACATCTGTATAAACATGGAAATACCTACACAGTCATGTGTAGGAACATTTAAATATCTACACTGCCATCTGTATAAATATAGAAATATCTACACAGCCCTCTGTATAAATATGGAAATATCTGCATAGGCATCTGTGTAAACATGGAAATATCTGCACCGCTATCTGTATAAACGTGGAAATACCTACACCGCTGTCTCTTTAAACATGGAAATATGTACACCGCTATGTGTATAAACATGGAAATATCTCCACTGCTCTCTGTATAAACATGGAAATATCTCCACCGTTATCTGTATAAACATGGAAATATCAACAGCGCCATCTATATAAACATTGAAATATCTACACTGCCATCTGTAAAAACATGGAAATATCTACACAGTCATCTGAATAAACATGGAAATATCTACACCACCATCTGTATAAACATGGAAATAGCTACAATACCATCTGTATACACATGGAAATATCTACACAGACATCTGTATAAATATGGAAATATCTACACGGCCATCTGTATAAACATGGAAATATCTACACTGCCATCTGTAGAAAGATGGAAATATCTACACCGCTATCTCTATAAATATGGAAATATCTACTCCGTGATCTGTATAAACATGGAAATATTTACACCGCTATCTGTATAAACATGGAAACTTCTACACCGTTATCTGTATAAATATGGAAATATCTACACCGCTATCTCTATAAACTTGGAAATATCTACACCGCCATCTGTATAAACATGGAAATACGTATACAGTCATCTGTGTAAACATAGAAATATCTACACAACCATCTGTATAAACATGGAAATATCTACAATGCCATCTGTATACACATGGAAATACCTACACGGCAATCAGTATATAGATGGAAACATCAACACCGCCATCTGTACAAACATGGAAATATCTACACTGCTATCTCTATAAACATGGAAATATCTACACTGCGGTCTCTATAAACATCGAAATATCTACACCATGATCTGTATAAACATGGAAATATATACACCGCTATCTGTATAAACATGGAAATATCTGCAATGCCATCTGTATACACATGGAAATACCTACGCGGCAATCAGTGTATAGATGGAAACATCAACACCGCCATCTGTACAAACATGGAAATATCTACACTGCTATCTCTATAAACATGGAAATATCTACACTGCGGTCTGTATAAACATGAAAATGTCTACACCGGTATCTGTATAAACATGGAAATATCTACACCATGATCTGTATAAACATGGAAATATATACATCGCTATCTGTATAAACATGGAAATATCTGCACCGCTATCTCTATAAACATGGAAATCACTACAAAGACATCTGTATAAACATGGAAATACCTACACAGTCATGTGTAGGAACATTTAAATATCTACACTGCCATCTGTATAAATATAGAAATATCTACACAGCCCTCTGTATAAATATGGAAATATCTGCATAGGCATCTGTGTAAACATGGAAATAACTGCACCGCTGTCTCTATAAACATGGAAATATGTACACCGCTATGTGTATAAACATGGAAATATCTCCACAGCTCTCTGTATAAACATGGAAATATCTCCACCGTTATCTGTATAAACATGGAAATATCAACAGCGCCATCTACATAAACATTGAAATATCTACACTGCCATCTGTAAAAACATGGAAATATCTACACAGTCATCTGAATAAACTTGGAAATATCTACACCACCATCTGTATAAACATGGAAATAGCTACAATACCATCTGTAGACACATGGAAATATCTACACAGACATCTGTATAAATATGGAAATATCTACACGGCCATCTGTATAAACATGGAAATATCTACACAGCCATCTGTAGAAAGATGGAAATATCTACACCGCTATCTCTATAAATGTGGAAATATCTACACCGCCATCTCTATGAACATGAAAATATCTACACTGCCATCTCCATAAAGATGGAAGTATCTACTCCGCCATGTGTATAAACACGGAAATATCTACACCACCATCTGTGTAAACATGGAAATATCTACACCGCTATCTGTATAAACATGGAAATAACTACACCGCCATCTGCATGTCCTTGGAAATATCTACGCCGCCATCTGAATAAACATGGAAATATCTACACGGACATCTGAGTATAGCTGGAAATATCAACACCGCCATCTGTACAAACATGGAAATATCTATACCGCTATCTCTATAGACATGGAAATATCTGCACCGCCATCTGTAAAAACATGGAAATACCTATACAGTCATCTGTATAAACATGGAAATATCTACAATGCCATCTGTAGAAAGATGGAAATATCTACACCGCAATCTGTGTAAACATGGAAATATCTACACCGCTATCTGTATAAACATGGAAATATCTGCACAGTTATCTCTATAAACATGGAAATATCTACACCGCCATCTGTATAAACATGGAAATACCTACAAAGTCATCTGTATAAACATGGAACTATCTACACAGCCATCTGTATAAACATGGAAATATCTACACAGCCATCTGTATATACATGGAAATATCTACACCACTATCTGTATAAACATGGAAATACCTACAAAGTCATCGGTATAAACATGGAAATATCTACAAAGTCATCTGTATAAACATGGAAATATCTACACAGCCATCAGTATAAACATGGAAATATCTACAAAGCCCTCTGTATAAATATGGAAATATCTGCATAGGCATCTGTATAAACATGGAAATATCCACAACGCAATCTCTACAAACATGAAAAAATCAACACCGCTATCTCTATGAACATGGAAATATATACAACGCCATCTCTATAAACATGGAAATGTCTACACCACGATCAGTAAAAACATGGAAATATCTACACCGCTATCTGTATAAACATGGAAATAGCTCCACTGCTATCTCTATAAACATCGAAATATCTACACCGCCATCTGTATAAACATGGACATACTTACAAAGTTATCTGTATAAACATGGAAATATCTACACCGCCATCTGTATAAACATGGAAATATCTACACAGCCATGTGTACATACATGGAAATATCTACACCGCTATCTATATAAACATGGAAATAACTACATCGCTATCTGTATAAACATGGAAATATCTACACCACCATCTGTATAAACATGGAAATATCTTCACCGCCATCTGTATAAACATGGAAATACCTACAAAGTCATCTGTATAAAAATGGAAATATGTACACAGCCATCTGTATAAACATGGAAATATCTACACAGCCATCTGTATAAACATGGAAATATCTACACAGCCGTCTGTATATACATGGAAATATCTACACCACTATCTTTATAAACATGGAAATAACTACCCTGCTATTTGTATAAACTAGGAAATATCTACACCGTGATCTGTATAAACATGGAAATATCTACACCGCCATCTCTATAAACAGGGAAATATCTACAACCCTATCTGTATAAACATGGAAATATCCACACCGCTATCTCTATAAACATGGAAAAATCAACACCGCTATCTCTATGAACATGTAAATATCTACACCGCCATCTCTATAAACATGGAAATGTCTACACCACGATCAGTATAAACATGGAAATATCTACACCGCTATCTGTATAAACATGGAAATATCTCCACTGCTATATCTATAAACATCGAAATATCTACACCGCCATCTGTATGAACATGGAAATACTTACAAAGTTATCTGTATAAACATGGAAATATCTACACCGCCATCTGTAAAAACATGGAAATATCTACACAGCCATGTGTACATACATGGAAATATCTACACCGCTATCTATATAAACATGGAAATAACTACACCGCTATCTGTATAAACATGGAAATATCTACACCGCCATCTACATATCCATGGAAATATCTGCGCCGCCATCTGTATAAACATGGAAATATCTACACGGTCATCTGTGTATAGATGGAAATATCAGCACCGCCATCTGTACAAACATGGAAATATCTGCACCGCTATCTGTATAAACATGGAAATATCTACACCGCGGTCTGTATAAACATGGAAATATCAACACTGCTATCGGTATAAACATGGAAATATCTACACCGCTATCTCTATAAACATGGAAATATCTACACCGTGATCTGTATAAACATGGAAATATTTACACCGCTATCTGTATAAACATGGAAACTTCTACACCGTTATCTGTATAAATATGGAAATATCTACACCGCTATCTCTATAAACTTGGAAATATCTACACCGCCATCTGTATAAACATGGAAATACGTATACAGTCATCTGTGTAAACATGGAAATATCTACACAACCATCTGTATAAACATGGAAATATCTACAATGCCATCTGTATACACATGGAAATACCTACACGGCAATCAGTATATAGATGGAAACATCAACACCGCCATCTGTACAAACATGGAAATATCTACACTGCTATCTCTATAAACATGGAAATATCTACACTGCGGTCTCTATAAACATGGAAATATCTACACCATGATCTGTATAAACATGGAAATATATACACCGCTATCTGTATAAACATGGAAATATCTGCAATGCCATCTGTATACACATGGAAATACCTACACGGCAATCAGTGTATAGATGGAAACATCAACACCGCCATCTGTAGAAAGATGGAAATATCTACACTGCTATCTCTATAAACATGGAAATATCTACACTGCGGTCTGTATAAACATGAAAATATCTACACCGGTATCTGTATAAACATGGAAATATCTACACCATGATCTGTATAAACATGGAAATATATACATCGCTATCTGTATAAACATGGAAATATCTGCACCGCTATCTCTATAAACATGGAAATAACTACAAAGACATCTGTATAAACATGGAAATACCTACACAGTCATGTGTAGGAACATTTAAATATCTACACTGCCATCTGTATAAATATAGAAATATCTACACAGCCCTCTGTATAAATATGGAAATATCTGCATAGGCATCTGTGTAAACATGGAAATAACTGCACCGCTATCTGTATAAACATGGAAATACCTACAACGCTGTCTCTATAAACATGGAAATATGTACACCGCTATGTGTATAAACATGGAAATATCTCCACTGCTCTCTGTATAAACATGGAAATATCTCCACCGTTATCTGTATAAACATGGAAATATCAACAGCGCCATCTACATAAACATTGAAATATCTACACTGCCATCTGTAAAAACATGGAAATATCTACACAGTCGTCTGAATAAACATGGAAATATCTACACCACCATCTGTATAAACATGGAAATAGCTACAATACCATCTGTATACACATGGAAATATCTACACAGACAACTGTATAAATATGGAAATATCTACACGGCCATCTGTATAAACATGGAAATATCTACACAGCCATCTGTAGAAAGATGGAAATATCTACACCGCTATCTCTATAAATGTGGAAATATCTACACCGCCATCTCTATGAACATGAAAATATCTACACTGCCATCTCCATAAAGATGGAAGTATCTACTCCGCCATGTGTATAAACACGGAAATATCTACACCACTATCTGTGTAAACATGGAAATACCTACACCGCTATCTGTATAAACATGGAAATAACTACACCGCCATCTGCATGTCCTTGGAAATATCTACGCCGCCATCTGAATAAACACGGAAATATCTACACGGCCATCTGTACAAACATGGAAATATCTACACCGCTATCTCTATAGACATGGATATATCTGCACCGCCATCTGTAAAAACATGGAAATAACTTTACAGTCATCTGTATAAACATGGAAATATCTACACGGCCATCTGTGTATAGCTGGAAATATCCACACCGCCATCTGTACAAACGTGGAAATATCTACACCGCTATCTCTATAGACATGGAAATATCTGCACCGCCATCTGTAAAAACATGGAAATACCTACAGAGTCATCTGTATAAACATGGAAATATCTACAATGCCATCTGTAGAAAGATGGAAATATCTACACCGCAATCTGTGTAAACATGGAAATATCTACACCGATATCTGTATAAACATGGAAATATCTACACCGCGATCTGTATAAACATGGAAATATCTACACCGCGATCTGTATAAACATGGAAATATCTACACCGCGATCTGTATAAACATGGAAATATCTACACAGTTATCTCTATAAACATGGAAATATCCACACCGCCATCTGTATAAACATGGAAATACCTACAAAGTCATCTGTATAAACATGGAAATATCTACACAGCCATCTGTATAAACATGGAAATATCTATACAGCCATCTGTATATACATGGAAATAACTACACCACTATCTGTATAAACATGGAAATAACTACACCGCTATTTGTACAAAGAAGGAAATATCTACACTGAGATCTGTATAAACATGGAAATATCTACAACGCCATCTCTATAAACAGGGAAATATCTACACCCCTATCTGTATAAACATGGAAATATCCACAACGCTATCTCTATAAACATGGAAAAATCAACACCACTATCTCTATGAACATGGAAATATCTACATCGCCATCTCTATAAACATGGAAATGTCTACACCACGATCAGTATAAACATGGAAATATCTACACCGCTATCTGTATAAACATGGAAATATCTCCACTGCTATCTCTATAAACATCGAAATATCTACCCCGCCATCTGTATAAACATGGAAATACTTACAAAGTTTTCTGTATAAACATGGAAATATCTACACCGCCATCTGTATAAACATGGAAATATCTACACAGCCATGTGTACATACATGGAAACATCTACACCGCTATCTATATAAACATGGAAATAACTACACCGCTATCTGTATAAACATGGAAATATCTACACGGCCATCTACATATCCATGGAAATATCTGCGTCGCCATCTGTATAAACATGGAAATATCTACACCGCCATCTCTATAAACATGGAAATATCAACACCGCTATCGGTATAAACATGGAAATATCTACACCGCTATCTCTATAAACATGGAAATATCTACACCGTGATCTGTATAAACATGGAAATATTTACAACGCTATCTCTATAAACATGGACACTTCTACACCGTTATCTGTATAAATATGGAAATATCTACACCGCTATCTCAATAAACTTGGAAATATCTACACCACCATCTGTATAAACATGGAAATAGCTATACAGTCATCTGTGTAAACATGGAAATATCTACACCACCATCTGTATAAACATGGAAATATCTACAATGCCATCTGTATACACATGGAAATACCTACACGGCAATCAGTGTATAGATGGAAACATCAACACCGCCATCTGTACAAACATGGAAATATCTACACTGCAATCTCAATAAACATGGAAATATCTACACTGCGGTCTGTATAAACATGGAAATATCTACACCGGTATCTGTATAAACATGGAAATATCCACACCATGATCTGTATAAACATGGAAATATATACACCGCTATCTGTATAAACATGGAAATATCTGCACCGCTATCTCTATAAACATGGAAATAACTTCAAAGACATCTGTATAAACATGGAAATAGCTACACAGTCATGTGTAGGAACATTTAAATATCTACAATGCCATCTGTAGAAATATAGAAATATCTACACAGCCCTCTGTATAAATATGGAAATATCTGCATAGGCATCTGTGTAAACATGGAAATATCTGCACCGCTATCTGTATAAACATGGAAATACCTACAATGCTGTCTCTATAAACATGGAAATATGTACACCGCTATGTGTATAAACATGGAAATATCTCCACTGCTCTCTGTATAAACATGGAAATATCTCCACCGTTATCTGTATAAACATGGAAATATCAACAGTGCCATCTATATAAACATTGAAATATCTACACTGCCATCTGTAAAAGCATGGAAATATCTACAGAGTCATCGGAATAAACATGGAAATATCTACACCACCATCTGTATAAACATGGAAATAGCTACAATACCATCTGTATACACATGGAAATATCTACACAGACATCTGTATAAATATGGAAATATCTACACGGCCATCTGTATAAACATGGAAATATCTACACTGCCATCTGTAGAAAGATGGGAATATCTACACCGCTATCCCTATAAATATGGAAATATCTACACCGCCATCTGTATGAACATGAAAATATCTACACTGCCATCTCCATAAAGATGGAAGTATCTACTCTGCCATGTGTATAAACACGGAAATATCTACACCACCATCTGTGTAAACATGGAAATACCTACACCGCTATCTGTATAAACATGGAAATAACTACACCGCCATCTGCATGTCCTTGGAAATATCTATGCCGCCATCTGAATAAACATGGAAATATCTACACGGCCATCTGTGTATAGATGGAAATATCAACACCGCCATCTGTACAAACATGGAAATATCTACACCGCTATCTCTATAGACATGGAAATATCTGCACCGCCATCTGTAAAAACATGGAAATACCTATACAGTCATCTTTATAAACATGGAAATACCTACAATGCCATCTGTAGAAAGATGGAAATATCTACACCGCAATCTGTGTAAACATGGAAATATCTACACCGATATCTGTAAAAACATGGAAATATCTACACCGCTATCTGTATAAACATGGAAATATCTACACCGCGATCTGTATAAACATGGAAATATCTACACCACGATCTGTATAAACTTGGAAATATCTACACCGCTATCTGTATAAACATGGAAATATCTACACAGTTATCTCTATAAACATGGAAATATCTACAACGCCATCTGTATAAACATGGAAATACCTACAAAGTCATCTGTATAAACATGGAAATATCTACACAGCCATCTGTATAAATATGGAAATATCTACACAGCCATCTGTATATACATGAAATATCTACACCACTATCTGTATAAACATGGAAATAAAAACACCGCTATTTGTATATACAAGGAAATATCTACACCGTGATCTATATAAACATGGAAATATCTACACCGCCATCTCTATAAACAGGGAAATATCTACACCCCTATCTGTATAAACATGGAAATATCCACACCGCTATCTCTATAAACATGGAAAAATCAACACCGCTATCTCTATGTACATGGAAATATCTACACCGCCATCTCTATAAACATGGAAAGGTCTACACCACGATCAGTATAAACATGGAAATATCTACACCGCTATCTGTATAAACATGGAAATATCTCCATTGCTATCTCTATAAACATCGAAATACCTACACCGCCATCTGTATAAACATGGAAATACTTACAAAGTCATCTGTATAAACATGGAAATATCTACACAGCCATCTGTATAAACATGCAAATATCTACAAAGCCATCTGTATATACATGGAAATATCTACACCACTATCTGTATAAACATGGAAATAACTACACCGCTATTTGTATAAACAAGGAAATATCTACACCGTGATCTGTATAAACATGGAAATATCTACACCGCCATCTCTATAAACAGGGAAATATCTACACCCCTATCTGTATAAACATGGAAATATCCACACCGCTATCTCTATAAACATGGAAAAATCAACACCGCTATCTCTATGAACATGGAAATATCTACACCGCCTTCTCTATAAAGATGGAAATGTTTACACCACGATCAGTATAAACATGGAAATATCTCCACTGCTATCTCTATAAACATCGAAATATCTATACCGCCATCTGTATAAACATGGAAATACTTACAAAGTTATCTGTATAAACATGGAAATATGTACACCGCCATCTGTATAAACATGGAAATATCTATACAGCCATGTGTACATACATGGAAATATCTACACCGCTATCTATATAAATATGGAAATAACTACACCGCTATCTGTATAAACATGGAAATATCTACAACGCCATCTACATATCCATGGAAATATCTGCGCCGCCATCTGTATAAACATGGAAATATCTACACGGTCATCTGTGTATAGATGAAAATATCAACACCGCCATCTGTACAAACATGGAAATATCTGCACCGCTATCTGTATAAACATGGAAATATCTACACCGCGATCTCTATAAACATGGAAATATCTACACCGTGATCTGTATAAACATGGAAATATTTACACCGCTATCTGTATAAACATGGAAACTTCTACACCGTTATCTGTATAAATATGGAAATATCTACACCGCTATCTCAATAAACTTGGAAATATCTACACCACCATCTGTATAAACATGGAAATACCTATACAGTCATCTGTGTAAACATGGAAATATCTACACCACCATCTGTATAAACATGGAAATATCTTCACCACCATCTGTATAAACATGGAAATATCTACAATGCCATCTGTATACACATGGAAATACCTACACGGCAATCAGTGTATAGATGGAAACATCAACACCGCCATCTGTACAAACATGGAAATATCTACACTGCGGTCTCTATAAACATGGAAATATCTACACCATGATCTGTATAAACATGGAAATATATACACCGCTATCTCTATAAACATGGAAATATCTGCACCACTATCTCTATAAACATGGAAATAACTACAAAGACATCTGTATAAACATGGAAATACCTACACAGTCATGTGTAGGAACATTTAAATATCTACACTGCCATCTGTATAAATATAGAAATATCTACACAGCCCTCTGTATAAATATGGAAATATCTGCATAGGCATCTGTGTAAACATGGAAATATCTGCACGGCTATCTGTATAAACATGGAAATACCTACACCGCTGTCTCTGTAAACATGGAAATATGTACACCGCTATGTGTAAAAACATGCAAATAGCTCCACTGCTCTCTGTATAAACATGGAAATATCTCCACCGTTATCTGTATAAACATGGAAATATCAACAGCGCCATCTATATAAACATTGAAACATCTACACTGCCATCTGTAAAAAGATGGAAATATCTACACAGTCATCTGAATAAACATGGAAATATCTACACCACCATCTGTATAAACATGGAAATAGCTACAATACCATCTGTATACACATGGAAATATCTACACAGCCATCTGTATAAACATGCAAATATCTACAAAGCCATCTGTATATACATGGAAATATCTACACCACTATCTGTATAAACATGGAAATAACTACACCGCTATTTGTATAAACAAGGAAATATCTACACCGTGATCTGTATAAACATGGAAATATCTACACCGCCATCTCTATAAACAGGGAAATATCTACACCCCTATCTGTATAAACATGGAAATATCCACACCGCTATCTCTATAAACATGGAAAAATCAACACCGCTATCTCTATGAACATGGAAATATCTACACCGCCTTCTCTATAAAGATGGAAATGTTTACACCACGATCAGTATAAACATGGAAATATCTCCACTGCTATCTCTATAAACATCGAAATATCTATACCGCCATCTGTATAAACATGGAAATACTTACAAAGTTATCTGTATAAACATGGAAATATGTACACCGCCATCTGTATAAACATGGAAATATCTACACAGCCATGTGTACATACATGGAAATATCTACACCGCTATCTATATAAATATGGAAATAACTACACCGCTATCTGTATAAACATGGAAATATCTACAACGCCATCTACATATCCATGGAAATATCTGCGCCGCCATCTGTATAAACATGGAAATATCTACACGGTCATCTGTGTATAGATGAAAATATCAACACCGCCATCTGTACAAACATGGAAATATCTGCACCGCTATCTGTATAAACATGGAAATATCTACACCGCGATCTCTATAAACATGGAAATATCTACACCGTGATCTGTATAAACATGGAAATATTTACACCGCTATCTGTATAAACATGGAAACTTCTACACCGTTATCTGTATAAATATGGAAATATCTACACCGCTATCTCAATAAACTTGGAAATATCTACACCACCATCTGTATAAACATGGAAATACCTATACAGTCATCTGTGTAAACATGGAAATATCTACACCACCATCTGTATAAACATGGAAATATCTTCACCACCATCTGTATAAACATGGAAATATCTACAATGCCATCTGTATACACATGGAAATACCTACACGGCAATCAGTGTATAGATGGAAACATCAACACCGCCATCTGTACAAACATGGAAATATCTACACTGCGGTCTCTATAAACATGGAAATATCTACACCATGATCTGTATAAACATGGAAATATATACACCGCTATCTCTATAAACATGGAAATATCTGCACCACTATCTCTATAAACATGGAAATAACTACAAAGACATCTGTATAAACATGGAAATACCTACACAGTCATGTGTAGGAACATTTAAATATCTACACTGCCATCTGTATAAATATAGAAATATCTACACAGCCCTCTGTATAAATATGGAAATATCTGCATAGGCATCTGTGTAAACATGGAAATATCTGCACGGCTATCTGTATAAACATGGAAATACCTACACCGCTGTCTCTGTAAACATGGAAATATGTACACCGCTATGTGTAAAAACATGCAAATAGCTCCACTGCTCTCTGTATAAACATGGAAATATCTCCACCGTTATCTGTATAAACATGGAAATATCAACAGCGCCATCTATATAAACATTGAAACATCTACACTGCCATCTGTAAAAAGATGGAAATATCTACACAGTCATCTGAATAAACATGGAAATATCTACACCACCATCTGTATAAACATGGAAATAGCTACAATACCATCTGTATACACATGGAAATATCTACACAGACATCTGTATAAACATGGAAATATCTACACTGCCATCTGTAGAAAGATGGAAATATCTTTACCGCTATCTCTATAAATATGGAAATATCTACACCGCCATCTCTATGAACATGAAAATATCTACACTGCCATCTCCATAAAGATGGAAGTATCTACTCCGCCATGTGTATAAACACGGAAATATCTACACCACCATCTGTGTAAACATGGAAATACCTACACCGCTATCTGTATAAACATGGAAATAACTACACCGCCATCTGCATGTCCTTGGAAATATCTACGCCGCCATCTGAATAAACATGGAAATATCTACACGGCCATCTGTGTATAGATGGAAATATCAACACCGCCATCTGTACAAACATGGAAATATCTACACCGCTATCTCTATAGACATGGAAATATCTGCACCGCCATCTGTAAAAACATGGAAATACCTATACAGTCATCTGTATAAACATGGAAATATCTACAATGCCATCTGTAGAAAGATGGAAATATCTGCACCGCAATCTGTGTAAACATGGAAATATCTACACCGATATCTGTAAAAACATGGAAATATCTACACCGCGATCTGTATAAACATGGAAATATCGACACCGTGATCTGTATAAACATGGAAATATCGACACCGCGATCTGTATAAACATGGAAATATCTACACCGCTATCTGTATAAACATGGAAATATCTACACAGTTATCTCTATAAACATGGAAATATCTACACCGCCATCTGTATAAACATGGAAATACCTACAAAGTCATCTGTATAAACATGGAAATATCTACACAGCCATCTGTATAAACGTGGAAATATCTACACAGCCATCTGTATATACATGGAAATATCAACACCACTATCTGTATAAACATGGAAATACCTACAAAGTCATCTGTATAAACATGGAAATACCTACAAAGTCATCTGTATAAACATGGAAATATATACACAGCCATCTGTATAAACATGGAAATATCTACACAGCCCTCTGTATAAATATGGAAATATCTGCATAGGCATCTGTATAAACATGGAAATATCCACACCGCTATCTCTATAAACATGAAAAAATCAACTCCGCTATCTCTATGAACATGGAAATATCTACACCGCCATCTCTATAAACATGGAAATGTCTACACCACGATCAGTATAAACATGGAAATATCTACACCGCTATCTGTATAAACATGGAAATATCTCCACTGCTATCTCTATAAACATCGAAATATCTACACCGCCATCTGTATAAACATGGACATACTTACAAAGTTATCTGTATAAACATGGAAATATCTACACCGCCATCAGTATAAACATGGAAATATCTACATAGCCATGTGTACATACATGGAAATATCTACACTGCTATCTATGTAAACATGGAAATAACTACACCGCTATCTGTATAAACATGGAAATATCTACACCACCATCTACATATCCATGGAAATATCTGCGACGCCATCTGTATTAACATGGAAATTTCTACACGGTCATCTGTGTATAGATGGAAATATCAACAACGCTATCTGTACAAACATGGAAATAACTGCACCGCTATCTGTAAAAACATGGAAATATCTACACCGCGGTCTGTATAAACATGGAAATATCAACACCGCTATCGGTATAAACATGGAAATATCTACACCGCTATCTCTATAAACATGGAAATATCTACACCGTGATCTGTATAAACATGGAAATATTTACACCGCTATCTGTATAAACATGGAAACTTCTACACCGTTATCTGTATAAATATGGAAATATCTACACCGCTATCATTATATACTTGGAAATATCTACACCGCCATCTGTATAAACATTGAAATACCTATACAGTCATCTGTGTAAACATGGAAATATCTACACCACAATCTGTATAAACATGGATATATCTACAATGCCATGTGTATTCACATGGAAATACCTACACTGCAATCAGTGTATAGATGGAAACATCAACACCGCCATCTGTACAAACATGGAAATATCTACACTGCTATCTCTATAAACATGGAAATATCTACAGTGCGGTCTGTATAAACATGGAAATATCTACACCGGTATCTGTATAAACATGGAAATATCTACACCATCATCTGTATAAACATGGAAATATATACACCGCTATCTGTATAAACATGGAAATATCTGCACCGCTATCTCTATAAACATGGAAATAACTACAAAGCCATCTGTATAAACATGGAAATACCTACACAGTCATGTGTAGGAACATTTAAATATCTACACTGCCATCTGTATAAATATAGAAATATCTACACAGCCCTCTGTATAAATATGGAAATATCTGCATAGGCATCTGTGTAAACATGGAAATATCTGCACCGCTATCTGTATAAACGTGGAAATACCTACACCGCTGTCTGTATAAACATGGAAATATGTACACCGCTATGTGTATAAACATGGAAATATCTCCACTGCTCTCTGTATAAACATGGAAATATCTCCACCGTTATCTGTATAAACATGGAAATATCAACAGCGCCATCTATATAAACATTGAAATATCTACACTGCCATCCGTAAAAACATGGAAATATCTACACAGTCATCTGAATAAACATGGAAATATCTACACCACCATCTGTATAAACATGGAAATAGCTACAATACCATCTGTGTACACATGGAAATATCTACACTGACATCAGTATAAATATGGAAATATCTACACGGCCATCTGTATAAACATGGAAATATCTACACTGCCATTT
This sequence comes from Pan troglodytes, assembly GCF_028858775.2. Taxonomy (NCBI): domain Eukaryota; kingdom Metazoa; phylum Chordata; class Mammalia; order Primates; family Hominidae; genus Pan; species Pan troglodytes. The sequence continues at coordinate 8,205,527 of NC_072411.2, forward strand.
GTAGAAAGATGGAAATATCTACACCGCTATCTCTATAAATATGGAAATATCTACACCGCCATCTGTATGAACATGAAAATATCTACACTGCCATCTCCATAAAGATGGAAGTATCTACTCCGCCATGTGTATAAACACGGAAATATCCACACGACCATCTGTGTAAACATGGAAATACCTACACCGCTATCTGTATAAACATGGAAATAACTACACCGCCATCTGCATGTCCTTGGAAATAACTACGCCTCCATCTGAATAAACATGGAAATATCTACACGGCCATCTGTGTATAGCTGGAAATATCCACACCGCCATCTGTACAAACGTGGAACTATCTACACCGCTATCTCTATAGACATGGAAATATCTGCACCGCCATCTGTAAAAACATGGAAATACCTATAGAGTCATCTGTATAAACATGGAAATATCTACAATGCCATCTGTAGAAAGATGGAAATATCTACACCGCAATCTGTGTAAACATGGAAATATCTACACCGATATCTGTATAAACATGGAAATATCTACACCGCGATCTGTATAAACATGGAAATATCTACACCGCGATCTGTATAAACATGGAAATATCTACACCGCGATCTGTATAAACATGGAAATATCTACACAGTTATCTCTATAAACATGGAAATATCCACACCGCCATCTGTATAAACATGGAAATACCTACAAAGTCATCTGTATAAACATGGAAATATCTACACAGCCATCTGTATAAACATGGAAATATCTATACAGCCATCTGTATATACATGGAAATAACTACACCACTATCTGTATAAACATGGAAATAACTACACCGCTATTTGTACAAAGAAGGAAATATCTACACTGAGATCTGTATAAACATGGAAATATCTACAACGCCATCTCTATAAACAGGGAAATATCTACACCCCTATCTGTATAAACATGGAAATATCCACAACGCTATCTCTATAAACATGGAAAAATCAACACCACTATCTCTATGAACATGGAAATATCTACATCGCCATCTCTATAAACATGGAAATGTCTACACCACGATCAGTATAAACATGGAAATATCTACACCGCTATCTGTATAAACATGGAAATATCTCCACTGCTATCTCTATAAACATCGAAATATCTACCCCGCTATCTGTATAAACATGGAAATACTTACAAAGTTATCTGTATAAACATGGAAATATCTACACCGCCATCTGTATAAACATGGAAATATCTACACAGCCATGTGTACATACATGGAAATATCTACACCGCTATCTATATAAACATGGAAATAACTACACCGCTATCTGTATAAACATGGAAATATCTACACGGCCATCTACATATCCATGGAAATATCTGCGTCGCCATCTGTATAAACATGGAAATATCTACACCGCCATCTCTATAAACATGGAAATATCAACACCGCTATCGGTATAAACATGGAAATATCTACACCGCTATCTCTATAAACATGGAAATATCTACACCGTGATCTGTATAAACATGGAAATATTTACAACGCTATCTCTATAAACATGGACACTTCTACACCGTTATCTGTATAAATATGGAAATATCTACACCGCTATCTCAATAAACTTGGAAATATCTACACCACCATCTGTATAAACATGGAAATAGCTATACAGTCATCTGTGTAAACATGGAAATATCTACACCACCATCTGTATAAACATGGAAATATCTACAATGCAATCTGTATACACATGGAAATACCTACACGGCAATCAGTGTATAGATGGAAACATCAACACCGCCATCTGTACAAACATGGAAATATCTACACTGCAATCTCAATAAACATGGAAATATCTACACTGCGGTCTGTATAAACATGGAAATATCTACACCGGTATCTGTATAAACATGGAAATATCCACACCATGATCTGTATAAACATGGAAATATATACACCGCTATCTGTATAAACATGGAAATATCTGCACCGCTATCTCTATAAACATGGAAATAACTTCAAAGACATCTGTATAAACATGGAAATAGATACACAGTCATGTGTAGGAACATTTAAATATCTACAATGCCATCTGTAGAAATATAGAAATATCTAAACAGCCCTCTGTATAAATATGGAAATATCTGCATAGGCATCTGTGTAAACATGGAAATATCTGCACCGCTATCTGTATAAACATGGAAATACCTACAATGCTGTCTCTATAAACATGGAAATATGTACACCGCTATGTGTATAAACATGGAAATATCTCCACTGCTCTCTGTATAAACATGGAAATATCTCCACCGTTATCTGTATAAACATGGAAATATCAACAGCGCAATCTATATAAACATTGAAATATCTACACTGCCATCTGTAAAAGCATGGAAATATCTACAGAGTCATCGGAATAAACATGGAAATATCTACACCACCATCTGTATAAACATGGAAATAGCTACAATACCATCTGTATACACATGGAAATATCTACACAGACATCTGTATAAATATGGAAATATCTACACGGCCATCTGTATGAACATGGAAATATCTACACTGCCATCTGTAGAAAGATGGGAATATCTACACCGCTATCCCTATAAATATGGAAATATATACACCGCCATCTGTATGAACATGAAAATATCTACACTGCCATCTCCATAAAGATGGAAGTATCTACTCTGCCATGTGTATAAACACGGAAATATCTACACCACCATCTGTGTAAACATGGAAATACCTACACCGCTATCTGTATAAACATGGAAATAACTACACCGCCATCTGCATGTCCTTGGAAATATCTATGCCGCCATCTGAATAAACATGGAAATATCTACACGGCCATCTGTGTATAGATGGAAATATCAACACCGCCATCTGTACAAACATGGAAATATCTACACCGCTATCTCTATAGACATGGAAATATCTGCACCGCCATCTGTAAAAACATGGAAATACCTATACAGTCATCTTTATAAACATGGAAATACCTACAATGCCATCTGTAGAAAGATGGAAATATCTACACCGCAATCTGTGTAAACATGGAAATATCTACACCGATATCTGTAAAAACATGGAAATATCTACACCGCTATCTGTATAAACATGGAAATATCTACACCGCGATCTGTATAAACATGGAAATATCTACACCACGATCTGTATAAACATGGAAATATCTACACCGCTATCTGTATAAACATGGAAATATCTACACAGTTATCTCTATAAACATGGAAATATCTACAACGCCATCTGTATAAACATGGAAATACCTACAAAGTCATCTGTATAAACATGGAAATATCTACACAGCCATCTGTATAAATATGGAAATATCTACACAGCCATCTGTATATACATGAAATATCTACACCACTATCTGTATAAACATGGAAATAAAAACACCGCTATTTGTATATACAAGGAAATATCTACACCGTGATCTATATAAACATGGAAATATCTACACCGCCATCTCTATAAACAGGGAAATATCTACACCCCTATCTGTATAAACATGGAAATATCCACACCGCTATCTCTATAAACATGGAAAAATCAACACCGCTATCTCTATGTACATGGAAATATCTACACCGCCATCTCTATAAACATGGAAAGGTCTACACCACGATCAGTATAAACATGGAAATATCTACACCGCTATCTGTATAAACATGGAAATATCTCCATTGCTATCTCTATAAACATCGAAATACCTACACCGCCATCTGTATAAACATGGAAATACTTACAAAGTCATCTGTATAAACATGGAAATATCTACACAGCCATCTGTATAAACATGCAAATATCTACAAAGCCATCTGTATATACATGGAAATATCTACACCACTATCTGTATAAACATGGAAATAACTACACCGCTATTTGTATAAACAAGGAAATATCTACACCGTGATCTGTATAAACATGGAAATATCTACACCGCCATCTCTATAAACAGGGAAATATCTACACCCCTATCTGTATAAACATGGAAATATCCACACCGCTATCTCTATAAACATGGAAAAATCAACACCGCTATCTCTATGAACATGGAAATATCTACACCGCCTTCTCTATAAACATGGAAATGTCTACACCACGATCAGTATAAACATGGAAATATCTCCACTGCTATCTCTATAAACATCGAAATATCTATACCGCCATCTGTATAAACATGGAAATACTTACAAAGTTATCTGTATAAACATGGAAATATGTACACCGCCATCTGTATAAACATGGAAATATCTACACAGCCATGTGTACATACATGGAAATATCTACACCGCTATCTATATAAATATGGAAATAACTACACCGCTATCTGTATAAACATGGAAATATCTACAACGCCATCTACATATCCATGGAAATATCTGCGCCGCCATCTGTATAAACATGGAAATATCTACACGGTCATCTGTGTATAGATGAAAATATCAACACCGCCATCTGTACAAACATGGAAATATCTGCACCGCTATCTGTATAAACATGGAAATATCTACACCGCCATCTCTATAAACATGAAAATATCTACACTGCCATCTCCATAAACATGGACCTAACTAATCCGCCATCTGTATAACCGTGGAAACATCTACACCGCCATCTGTGTGAATAAGGAAATATCTACAATGCCATCTGTATAAAGATATAAATAACTGCACCGCTATCTCTATAAACATGGAAATACCTACACCGCTATCTGTATAAACATGGAAATATCTACACCGCTATCTGTATAAACATGGAAATATCTACACCGCTATCTGTATAAACATGGAAATATCTACACCGCTATCTGTATAAACATGGAAATATCTACACCGTTATCTGTATAAACATGGAAATATCTACACCGCGATCTGTATAAACATGGAATTACCTACACCGCGATCTGTATAAACATGGATATATCTACACTGCAATCTGTATAAACATGGAAATATCTACAACGCTATGTGGGTAGACATGGAAATATCTACACAGCTATCTGTGTAAACTTGGAAATAGCTACACAGCTATCTGCGTAAACATGGAAATATCTACACGGCAATCTGTGCAAAGATGGAAATATCTACACCGCTATCTCTGTAAACATGGAAATATCTACACCGCTACCTGTATAAAAATGGAAATATCTACACCGCTGTCTGTATAAACAAGGAAATATCTACACCGCCATCTGTAGAAACATGGAAATATCTACACCGCAATCTGTATAAACATGGAAATACCTACACCACTTTCTCTATAAACATGGAAATATCTACAATGCAATCTCTATATACATGGAAATATCTACACCGCCATCTCTATAAACATGAAAATATCTACACCGCCATCTTCAGAAACATGGATGTATCTACACCGCTATCTGTATAATCTTGGAAATATCTACACCACTATCTGTATAAACATGGAAATATCTTCACTTCTATCTGTATAAACATGGAAATAGCTACACCACCATCTGTACAAAGATGGAAATATCTACACCGCAATCTGTATAAATATGGAAATACCTACACCGCTATCTCTATCAACATGGAAATATCTACACCGCTATCTGTATAAACATGGAAATATCTCCACTCCCATCTGTATAAAGATGGAAATATCTACACCGCGAGCTGTATAAACATGGAAATATCCACACCGCTATCTGTATAAACATGGAAGTAGCAACACCGCTATCAGTATAAATATGGAAATATCTACACCGCTATATCTATAAACATGAATATACTTACACCATCATCTCTATAAACATGAAAATATTTACAACGCTATCTCTATAAACATAGAAATAACTACACCGCCATCTCTATAAACATGGAAATATCTACACCGCCATCTGCATAAACATGGAAATATCTACACAGACATCTGTGTAAACTTGGAAATATCTACACTGACATCTGTAGAAAGATGGAAATATCTACATAGCGATCTGTATAAACATGGGAATTTCTACAGCGCTACCTGTATAAACATGGAAATATCTACACCGCTATCTGTATCAACATGGAAATTACTTCACCGCAGTCAGTATAAACATGGAAATATCTACACAGCAATCTATGCAAAGATCGAAATATCTACACCACAGTCTCTATAAACATGGAAATATCTACACCGCTATCTGTATAAACATGGAAATAACTACACCGCTATCTGTATAAACATGGAAATTTTTACACCGCTATCTGTATAAACATGGAAATATCTCCACCGCTATCTTAATAAACACGGAAATACCTACACCGGTATCTTTAAAAACATGGAAATACCTACACTGCCATCTCTATAAACAATGAAATACCTACAGCGCTATCTGTGTAAACATAGAAATATCTACACAGCTATGTGTGTAAACTTGGAAATATCTACACCGCAATTTGTGTAAGCATGGAAATATCTACAACGCTATCTGTGTAAACATGGAAATATTTAAAACGCTATCTTTGTAAACAGGGAAATATCTACACAGCTATCTGTAAAACTTGGAAATATCTACACCACTATCTGTATAACCCTGAAAATATCTACACCGCTATCTGTATCAACATGTAAATAACTACACCGCTATCTGTATAAACATGGAAATATCTACAATGATATCTCTGTAAACATGGAAATATTGACACAGGTATCTGTGTAAACTTGGAAATATCTACACCGCTATCTGTGTAAAGTTTGCAATGTCTACACCGCAATCTGTGCAAAGATGGAAATATCTTTACCGCTATATCTGTAAACATGGAAATATCTACTCCGCTATATGTATAAACATGGAAATATCTACACTGCCATCTATATACACATGAAAATATCTACACCGCTATCTGTATAAATAAGGAAATATCTACACTGCCATCCTTAGAAACATGGAAATATCTACACCGCCATCTGTATAAACATGGAAATACCTACACCACTACCTGTATAAATATGGAAATGTCTACACCGCTACCTCTATAAACACGGAAATACCTACACCACTTGCACTATAAACATGGAAATATCTACACCGCAATCTCTGTAAACATGGAAATATCTACACCAGCATCTATGTAAACATGAAAATATCTACACTGCCATATTCAGAAAGATGGCTGTATCTACACCGCCATCTGTATAAACATGGAAATATCTACACCACTATCTGTATAAAGATGGAAATATTTAAACTGCTATCTCTATGAACATGGAAATATCTACACCGCTATCTGTATAAACATGGAAATATCTACACCGCCATCTCTATTAACATGGAAATATCTACACAGTCATCTGTATAAACCTGGAAATATCTACACTGTCATCTATATAAACATGGAAATATCTACAGAGAACTCTGTATAAACTTGGAAATATCGGCACAGCAATCTGTATAAACATGGAAATATCTCCACCGCAATCTGTATAAACATGGAAAATCTACACCGCTATATCTATAAACATGCAAATATCTACACTGCCATCTGCACAAACATGGAAATATCTACACAGTCATCTGTAGAAACATAGAAATATCTACACCGCTATCTGTATAAACATGGAAATAACTACACCGTGATCTGTATAAACATGGAAATATTTACACCGCTATCTGTATAAACATGGAAACTTCTACACCGTTATCTGTATAAATATGGAAATATCTACACCGCTATCTCTATAAACTTTGAAATATCTATACCGCCATCTGTATAAACATGGAAATACCTATACAGTCATCTGGGTAAACATGGAAATATCTACACCACCATCTGTATAAACATGGAAGTATCTACAATGCCATCTGTATACACATGGAAATACCTACACGGCAATCAGTGTATAGATGGAAACATCAACACCGCCATCTGTACAAACATGGAAAAATCTACACTGCTATATCTATAAACGTGGAATTATCTACACTGCGGTCTGTATAAACATGGAAATATCTACACCGGTATCTGTATAAACATGGAAATATCTACACCATGATCTGTATAAACATGGAAATATATACACCGCTATCTGTATAAACATGGAAATATCTGCACCGCTATCTCTATAAACATGGAAATAACTACAAAGACATCTGTATAAACAACATGGAAATACCTACACAGTCATGTGTAGGAACATTTAAGTATCTACACTGCCATCTGTATAAATATAGAAATATCTACACAGCCCTCTGTATATATATGGAAATATCTGCATAGGCATCTGTGTAAACATGGAAATATCTGCACTGCTATCTGTATAAACATGGAAATACCTACACCGCTGTCTCTATAAACATGGAAATATGTACACCGCTATGTGTATAAACATGGAAATATCTCCACTGCTCTCTGTATTAACATGGAAATATCTCCACCGTTATCTGTATAAACATGGAAATATCAACAGCGCCATCTATATAAACATTCAAATATCTACACTGCCATCTGTAAAAACATGGAAATATCTAAACATTCATCTGAATAAACATGGAAATATCTACACCACCATCTGTATAAACATGGAAATAGCTACAATACCATCTGTATACACATGGAAATATCTACACAGACATCTGTATAAACATTTAAATAACTACACCGCTATTTGTATAAACAAGGAAGTATCTACACCGTGATCTGTATAAACATGGAAATATGTACACCGCCACCTCTATAAACAGGGAAATATCTACACCCCTATCTGTATAAACATGGAAAAATCCACACCGCTATCTCTATAAACATGGAAAAATCAACACCGCTATCTCTATGAACATGGAAATATCTACACCGCCATCTCTATAAACATGGAAATGTCTACACCACGATCAGTATAAACATGGAAATATCTACACCGCTATCTGTATAAACATGGAAATATCTCCACTGCTATCTCTATAAACATCGAAATATCTACACCGCCATCTGTATAAACATGGAAATACTTACAAAGTTATCTGTATAAACATGGAAATATCTACACCGCCATCTGTATAAACATGGAAATATCTACACAGCCATGTGTACATACATGGAAATATCTACACCGCTATCTATATAAACATGGAAATAACTACACCGCTATCTGTATAAACATGGAAATATCTACACCACCATCTACATATCCATGGAAATATCTGCGCCACCCTCTGTATAAACATGGAAATATCTACACGGTCATCTGTGTATAGATGGAAATATCAACACCGCCATCTGTACAAACATGGAAATATCTGCACCGCTATCGGTATAAACATGGAAATATCTACACCGCGGTCTGTATAAACACGGAAATATCTACACCATGATCTGTATAAACATGGAAATATCTACACCGCTATCTGTATAAACATGGAAATATCTGCACCGCTATCTCTCTAAACATGGAAATAACTACAAAGACATCTGTATAAACTTGGAAATACCTACACAGTCATGTGTAGGAACATTTAAATATCTACACTGCCATCTGTATAAATATAGAAATATCTACACAGCCCTCTGTATAAATATGGAAATATCTGCATAGGCATCTGTGTAAACATGGAAATATCTGCACCGCTATATGTATAAACATGGAAATACCTACACCGCTGTCTCTATAAACATGGAAATATGTACACCGCTATGTGTATAAACATGGAAATATCTCCACTGCTCTCTGTATAAACATGGAAATATCTCCACCGTTATCTGTATAAACATGGAAATATCAACAGCGCCATCTATATAAACATTGAAATATCTACACTGCCATCTGTAAAAACATGGAAATATCTACACAGTCATCTGAATAAACATGGAAATATCTACACCACCATCTGTATAAACATGGAAATAGCTACAATACCATCTGTATACACATGGAAATATCTACACAGACATCTGTATAAATATGGAAATATCTACACGGCCATCTGTATAAACATGGAAATATCTACACTGCCATCTGTAGAAAGATGGAAATATCTACACCGCTATCTCTATAAATGTGGAAATATCTACACCGCCATCTCTATGAACATGAAAATATCTACACTGCCATCTCCATAAAGATGGAAGTACCTACTCCGCCATGTGTATAAACACGGAAATATCTACACCACCATCTGTGTAAACATGGAAATACCTACACCGCTATCAGTATAAACATGGAAATAACTACACTGCCATCTGCATGTCCTTGGAAATATCTACGCCGCCATCTGAATAAACATGGAAATATCTACACGGCCATCTGTGTATAGATGGAAATATCAACACCGCCATCTGTACAAACATGGAAATATCTACACCGCTACCTCTATAGACATGGAAATATCTGCACCGCCATCTGTAAAAACATGGAAATACCTATAAAGTCATCTGTATAAACATGGAAATATCTACAATGCCATCTGTAGAAAAATGGAAATATCTACACCGCAATCTGTGTAAACATGGAAATATCTACACCGATGTCTGTATAAACATGGAAATATCTACACCGCGATCTGTATAAACATGGAAATATCTACACCGCGATCTGTATAAACATGGAAATATCTACACCGCTATCTGTATAAACATGGAAATATCTAGACAGTTATCTCTATAAACATGGAAATATCTACACCGGCATCTGTATAAACATGGAAATACCTACAAAGTCATCTGTATAAACATGGAAATATCTACACAGCCCTGTGTATAAATATGGAAATATCTGCGTAGGCACCTGTATAAACATGGAAATATCTACACCGCTATCTGTATAAACATGGAAATATCTACACAGTTTTCTCTATAAACATGGAAATATCTACACCGCCATCTGTATAAACATGGAAATACCTACAAAGTCATCTGTATAAACATGGAAATATCTACACAGCCATCTGTATAAACATGGAAATATCTACACAGCCATCTGTATATACATGGAAATATCTACACCACTATCTGTATAAACATGGAAATATCTACACCGCCATCTCTATAAACAGGGAAATATCTACACCCCTATCTGTATAATCATGGAAAAATCCACACCGCTATCTCTATAAACATGGAAAAATCAACACCGCTATCTCTATGAACATGGAAATATCTACACCGCCATCTCTATAAACATGGAAATGTCTACAACACGATCAGTATAAACTTGGAAATATCTACACCGCTATCTGTATAAACATGGAAATATCTCCACTGCTATCTCTATAAACATCGAAATATCTGCACCGCCATCTGTATAAACATGGAAATACTTACAAAGTTATCTGTATAAACATGGAAATATCTACACCGCCATCTGTATAAACATGGAAATATCTACACAGCCATGTGTACATACATGGAAATATCTACACCGCTATCTATATAAACATGGAAATAACTACACCGCTATCTGTATAAACATGGAAATATCTACACCGCCATCTACATATCCATGGAAATATCTGCGCCACCCTCTGTATAAACATGGAAATATCTACACGGTCATCTGTGTATAGATGGAAATATCGACACCGACATCTGTACAAACATGGAAATATCTGCACCGCTATCTGTATAAACATGGAAATATCTACACCGCGGTCTGTATAAACACGGAAATATCTACACCATGATCTGTATAAACATGGAAATATATACACCGCTATCTGTATAAACATGGAAATATCTGCACCGGTATCTCTATAAACATGGAAATAACTACAAAGACATCTGTATAAAGTTGGAAATACCTACACAGTCATGTGTAGGAACATTTAAATATCTACACTGCCATCTGTATAAATATAGAAATATCTACACAGCCCTCTGTATAAATATGGAAATATCTGCATAGGCATCTGTGTAAACATGGAAATATCTGCACCGCTATATGTATAAACATGGAAATATCTGCATAGGCATCTGTGTAAACATGGAAATATCTGCACCGCTATATGTATAAACATGGAAATACCTACACCGATGTCTCTATAAACATGGAAATATGTACACCGCTATGTGTATAAACATGGAAATATCTCCACTGCTCTCTGTATAAACATGGAAATATCTCCACCGTTATCTTTATAAACATGGAAATATCAACAGCGCCATCTATATAAACATTGAAATATCTACACTGCCATCTGTAAAAACATGGAAGTATCTACACATTCATCTGAATAAACATGGAAATATCTACACCACCATCTGTATAAACATGGAAATAGCTACAATACCATCTGTATACACATGGAAATATCTACACCGACATCTGTATAAATATGGAAATATCTACACGGCCATCTGTATAAACATGGAAATATCTACACTGCCATCTGTAGAAAGATGGAAATATCTACACCGCTATCTCTATAAATGTGGAAATATCTACACCGCCATCTCTATGAACATGAAAATATCTACACTGCCATCTCCATAAAGATGGAAGTATCTACTCCGCCATGTGTATAAACACAGAAATATCTACACCACCATCTGTGTAAACATGGAAATACCTACACCGCTATATGTATAAACATGGAAATAACTACACCGCCATCTGCATGTCCTTGGAAATAACTACGCCGCCATCTGAATAAACATGGAAATATCTACACGGCCATCTGTGTATAGCTGGAAATATCAACACCGCCATCTGTACAAACATGGAAATATCTACACCGCTATCTCTATAGACATGGAAATATCTGCACCGCCATCTGTAAAAACATGGAAATACCTATACAGTCATCTGTATAAACATGGAAATATCTACAATGCCTTCTGTAGAAAAATGGAAATATCTGCACCGCAATCTGTGTAAACATGGAAATATCTACACCGATATCGGTAAAAACATGGAAATATCTACACCGTTATCTGTATAAACATGGAAATATCTACACCGCTATCTGTATAAACATGGAAATATCTACACAGTTATCTCTATAAACATGGAAATATCTACACCGCCATCTGTATAAACATGGAAATACCTACAAAGTAATCTGTATAAAATTGGAAATATGTACACAGCCATCTGTATAAACATGGAAATATCTACAAAGCCATCTGTATAAACATGGAAATATCTACACAGCCATCTGTATATACATGGAAATAACTACACCACTATCTGTATAAACATGGAAATAACTACACCGCTATTTGTATAAACAAGGAAATATCTACACCGTGATCTGTATAAACATGGAAATATATACACCGCCATCTCTATAAACAGGGAAATATCTACACACCTATCTGTATAAACATGGAAATATCCACACCGCTATCTCTATAAACATGGAAAAGTCAACTCCGCTATCTCTATGAACATGGAAATATCTACACCGCCATCTCTATAAACATGGAAATGTCTACACCACGATCAGTATAAACATGGAAATATCTACACCGCTATCTGTATAAACATGGAAATATCTCCACTGCTATCTCTATAAACATCGAAATATCTACACCGCCATCTGTATAAACATGGAAATACTTACAAGGTTATCTGTATAAACATGGAAATATCTACACCGCCATCTATATAAACATGGAAATATCTACACAGCCATGTGTACATACATGGAAATATCTACACCGCTATCTATATAAACATGGAAATAACTACACCGCTATCTGTATAAACATGGAAATATCTACACCGCCATCTACATATCCATGGAAATATCTGCGCCGCCATCTGTATAAACATGGAAATATCTACACGGTCATCTGTGTATAGATGGAAATATCAACACCGCCATCTGTACAAACATGGAAATATCTGCACCGCTATCTGTATAAACATGGTAATATCCACACCGCGGTCTGTATAAACATGGAAATATCAACACCGCTATCGGTATAAACATGGAAATATCTACACCGCTATCTCTATAAACATGGAAATATCTACACCGTGATCTGTATAAACATGGAAATATTTACACCGCTATCTGTATAAACATGGAAACTTCTACACCGTTATCTGTATAAATACGGAAATATCTACACCGCTATCTCTATAAACTTGGAAATATCTACACTGCCATCTGTATAAACATGGAAATACCTATACAGTCATCTGTGTAAACATGGAAATATCTACACCACCATCTGTATAAACATGGAAATATCTACAATGCCATCTGTATACACATGGAAATACCTACACGGCAATCAGTGTATAGATGGAAACATCAACACCGCCATCTGTACAAACATGGAAATATCTACACTGCTATCTCTATAAACCTGGAAATATCTTCACTGCGGTCTGTATAAACATAGAAATATCTACACCGGTATCTGTATAAACATGGAAATATCTACACCATGATCTGTATAAACATGGAAATATATACAAGGCTATCTGTATAAACATGGAAATATCTGCACCTTTATCTCTATAAACATGGAAATAACTACAAAGACATGTGTATAAACATGGAAATACCTACACAGTCATGTGTAGGAACATTTAAATATCTACACTGCCATCTGTATAAATATAGAAATATCTACACAGCCCTCTGTATAAATATGGAAATATCTGCATAGGCATCTGTGTAAACATGGAAATATCTCCAATGCTCTCTGTATAAACATGGAAATATTTCCACCGTTATCTGTATAAACATGGAAATATCAACAGTGCCATCTATATAAACATTGAAATATCTACACTGCCATCTGTACAAACATGGAACTATCTACACAGTCATCTGAATAAACATGGAAATATCTACACCACCATCTGTATAAACATGGAAATAGCTACAATACCATCTGTATACACATGGAAATATCTACACAGACATCTGCATAAATATGGAAATATCTACACGGCCATCTGTATAAACATGGAAATATCTACACAGCCATCTGTAGAAAGATGGAAATATCTACACCGCTATCTCTATAAATATGGAAATATCTACACCGCCATCTCTATGAACATGAAAATATCTATACTGCCATCTGCATAAAGATGGAACTACCTACTCCGCCATGTGTATAAACACGGAAATATCTACACCACCATCTGTGTAAACATGGAAATACCTACACCGCTATCAGTATAAACACGGAAATAACTACACCGCCATCTGCATGTCCTTGGAAATATCTACGCCGCCATCTGAATAAACATGGAAATATCTACACGGCCATCTGTGTATAGATGGTAATATCAACACCGCCATCTGTACAAACATGGAAATATCTACACCGCTACCTCTATAGACATGGAAATATCTGCACCGCCATCTGTAAAAACATGGAAATACCTGTAAAGTCATCTGTATAAACATGGAAATATCTACAATGCCATCTGTAGAAAAATGGAAATATCTACACCGCAATCTGTGTAAACATGGAAATATCTACACCGATGTCTGTATAAACATGGAAATATCTACACCGCGATCTGTATAAACATGGAAATATCTACACCGCGATCTGTATAAACATGGAAATATCTACACCGCTATCTGTATAAACATGGAAATATCTACACAGTTATCTCTATAAACATGGAAATATCTACACCGCCATCTGTATAAACATGGAAATACCTACAAAGTCATCTGTATAAACATGGAAATATCTACACAGCCCTCTGTATAAATATGGAAATATCTGCATAGGCATCTGTATAAACATGGAAATATCCACACCGCTATCTCTATAAACATGAAAAAATCAACACTGCTATCTCTATGAACATGGGAATATCTACACCGCCATCTCTATAAACATGGAAATGTCTACACCACGATCAGTAAAAACATGGAAATATCTACACCGCTATCTGTATAAACATGGAAATAGCTCCACTGCTATCTCTATAAACATCGAAATATCTACACCGCCATCTGTATAAACATGGACATACTTACAAAGTTATCTGTATAAACATGGAAATATCTACACCGCCATCTGTATAAACATGGAAATATCTACACAGCCATGTGTACATACATGGAAATATCTACACCGCTATCTATATAAACATGGAAATAACTACACCGCTATCTGTATAAACATGGAAATATCTACACCGCCATCTACATATCCATGGAAATATCTGCGCCGCCATCTGTATAAACATGGAAATATCTACACGGTCATCTGTGTATAGATGAAAATATCAACACCGCCATCTGTACAAACATGGAAATATCTGCACCGCTATCTGTATAAACATGGAAATATGTACACCGCGATCTCCATAAACATGGAAATATCTACACCGTGATCTGTATAAACAAGGAAATATTTACACCGCTATCTGTATAAACATGGAATCTTCTACACCGTTATCTGTATAAATATGGAAATATCTACACCGCTATTTCAATAAACTTGGAAATATCTACACCACCATCTGTATAAACATGGAAATACCTATACAGTCATCTGTGTAAACATGGAAATATCTACACCACCATCTGTATAAACATGGAAATATCTACAGTGCCATCTGTATACACATGGAAATACCTACACGGCAATCAGTGTATAGATGGAAACATCAACACCGCCATCTGTACAAACATGGAAATATCTACACTGCGGTCTCTATAAACATGGAAATATCTACACCATGATCTGTATAAACATGGAAATATATACACCGCTATCTGTATAAACATGGAAATATCTGCACCGCTATCTCTATAAATATGGAAATAACTTCAAAGACATCTGTATAAACATGGAAATACCTACACAGTCATGTGTAGGAACATTTAAATATCTACACTGCCATCTGTATAAATATAGAAATATCTACACAGCCCTCTGTATAAATATGGAAATATCTGCATAGGCATCTGTGTAAACATGGAAATATCTGCACCGCTATCTGTATAAACGTGGAAATACCTACACCGCTGTCTCTATAAACATGGAAATATGTACACCGCTATGTGTATAAACATGGAAATATCTCCACTGCTCTCTGTATAAACATGGAAATATCTCCACCGTTATCTGTATAAACATGGAAATATCAACAGCGCCATCTATATAAACATTGAAATATCTACACTGCCATCTGTAAAAACATGGAAATATCTACACAGTCATCTGAATAAACATGGAAATATCTACACCACCATCTGTATAAACATGGAAATAGCTACAATACCATCTGTATACACATGGAAATATCTACACAGACATCTGTATAAATATGGAAATATCTACACGGCCATCTGTATAAACATGGAAATATCTACACTGCCATCTGTAGAAAGATGGAAATATCTACACCGCTATCTCTATAAATATGGAAATATCTACTCCGTGATCTGTATAAACATGGAAATATTTACACCGCTATCTGTATAAACATGGAAACTTCTACACCGTTATCTGTATAAATATGGAAATATCTACACCGCTATCTCTATAAACTTGGAAATATCTACACCGCCATCTGTATAAACATGGAAATACGTATACAGTCATCTGTGTAAACATGGAAATATCTACACAACCATCTGTATAAACATGGAAATATCTACAATGCCATCTGTATACACATGGAAATACCTACACGGCAATCAGTATATAGATGGAAACATCAACACCGCCATCTGTACAAACATGGAAATATCTACACTGCTATCTCTATAAACATGGAAATATCTACACTGCGGTCTCTATAAACATCGAAATATCTACACCATGATCTGTATAAACATGGAAATATATACACCGCTATCTGTATAAACATGGAAATATCTGCAATGCCATCTGTATACACATGGAAATACCTACGCGGCAATCAGTGTATAGATGGAAACATCAACACCGCCATCTGTACAAACATGGAAATATCTACACTGCTATCTCTATAAACATGGAAATATCTACACTGCGGTCTGTATAAACATGAAAATGTCTACACCGGTATCTGTATAAACATGGAAATATCTACACCATGATCTGTATAAACATGGAAATATATACATCGCTATCTGTATAAACATGGAAATATCTGCACCGCTATCTCTATAAACATGGAAATCACTACAAAGACATCTGTATAAACATGGAAATACCTACACAGTCATGTGTAGGAACATTTAAATATCTACACTGCCATCTGTATAAATATAGAAATATCTACACAGCCCTCTGTATAAATATGGAAATATCTGCATAGGCATCTGTGTAAACATGGAAATATCTGCACCGCTATATGTATAAACATGGAAATATCTGCATAGGCATCTGTGTAAACATGGAAATATCTGCACCGCTATATGTATAAACATGGAAATACCTACACCGATGTCTCTATAAACATGGAAATATGTACACCGCTATGTGTATAAACATGGAAATATCTCCACTGCTCTCTGTATAAACATGGAAATATCTCCACCGTTATCTTTATAAACATGGAAATATCAACAGCGCCATCTATATAAACATTGAAATATCTACACTGCCATCTGTAAAAACATGGAAGTATCTACACATTCATCTGAATAAACATGGAAATATCTACACCACCATCTGTATAAACATGGAAATAGCTACAATACCATCTGTATACACATGGAAATATCTACACCGACATCTGTATAAATATGGAAATATCTACACGGCCATCTGTATAAACATGGAAATATCTACACTGCCATCTGTAGAAAGATGGAAATATCTACACCGCTATCTCTATAAATGTGGAAATATCTACACCGCCATCTCTATGAACATGAAAATATCTACACTGCCATCTCCATAAAGATGGAAGTATCTACTCCGCCATGTGTATAAACACAGAAATATCTACACCACCATCTGTGTAAACATGGAAATACCTACACCGCTATATGTATAAACATGGAAATAACTACACCGCCATCTGCATGTCCTTGGAAATAACTACGCCGCCATCTGAATAAACATGGAAATATCTACACGGCCATCTGTGTATAGCTGGAAATATCAACACCGCCATCTGTACAAACATGGAAATATCTACACCGCTATCTCTATAGACATGGAAATATCTGCACCGCCATCTGTAAAAACATGGAAATACCTATACAGTCATCTGTATAAACATGGAAATATCTACAATGCCTTCTGTAGAAAAATGGAAATATCTGCACCGCAATCTGTGTAAACATGGAAATATCTACACCGATATCGGTAAAAACATGGAAATATCTACACCGTTATCTGTATAAACATGGAAATATCTACACCGCTATCTGTATAAACATGGAAATATCTACACAGTTATCTCTATAAACATGGAAATATCTACACCGCCATCTGTATAAACATGGAAATACCTACAAAGTAATCTGTATAAAATTGGAAATATGTACACAGCCATCTGTATAAACATGGAAATATCTACAAAGCCATCTGTATAAACATGGAAATATCTACACAGCCATCTGTATATACATGGAAATAACTACACCACTATCTGTATAAACATGGAAATAACTACACCGCTATTTGTATAAACAAGGAAATATCTACACCGTGATCTGTATAAACATGGAAATATATACACCGCCATCTCTATAAACAGGGAAATATCTACACACCTATCTGTATAAACATGGAAATATCCACACCGCTATCTCTATAAACATGGAAAAGTCAACTCCGCTATCTCTATGAACATGGAAATATCTACACCGCCATCTCTATAAACATGGAAATGTCTACACCACGATCAGTATAAACATGGAAATATCTACACCGCTATCTGTATAAACATGGAAATATCTCCACTGCTATCTCTATAAACATCGAAATATCTACACCGCCATCTGTATAAACATGGAAATACTTACAAGGTTATCTGTATAAACATGGAAATATCTACACCGCCATCTATATAAACATGGAAATATCTACACAGCCATGTGTACATACATGGAAATATCTACACCGCTATCTATATAAACATGGAAATAACTACACCGCTATCTGTATAAACATGGAAATATCTACACCGCCATCTACATATCCATGGAAATATCTGCGCCGCCATCTGTATAAACATGGAAATATCTACACGGTCATCTGTGTATAGATGGAAATATCAACACCGCCATCTGTACAAACATGGAAATATCTGCACCGCTATCTGTATAAACATGGTAATATCCACACCGCGGTCTGTATAAACATGGAAATATCAACACCGCTATCGGTATAAACATGGAAATATCTACACCGCTATCTCTATAAACATGGAAATATCTACACCGTGATCTGTATAAACATGGAAATATTTACACCGCTATCTGTATAAACATGGAAACTTCTACACCGTTATCTGTATAAATACGGAAATATCTACACCGCTATCTCTATAAACTTGGAAATATCTACACTGCCATCTGTATAAACATGGAAATACCTATACAGTCATCTGTGTAAACATGGAAATATCTACACCACCATCTGTATAAACATGGAAATATCTACAATGCCATCTGTATACACATGGAAATACCTACACGGCAATCAGTGTATAGATGGAAACATCAACACCGCCATCTGTACAAACATGGAAATATCTACACTGCTATCTCTATAAACCTGGAAATATCTTCACTGCGGTCTGTATAAACATAGAAATATCTACACCGGTATCTGTATAAACATGGAAATATCTACACCATGATCTGTATAAACATGGAAATATATACAAGGCTATCTGTATAAACATGGAAATATCTGCACCTTTATCTCTATAAACATGGAAATAACTACAAAGACATGTGTATAAACATGGAAATACCTACACAGTCATGTGTAGGAACATTTAAATATCTACACTGCCATCTGTATAAATATAGAAATATCTACACAGCCCTCTGTATAAATATGGAAATATCTGCATAGGCATCTGTGTAAACATGGAAATATCTCCAATGCTCTCTGTATAAACATGGAAATATTTCCACCGTTATCTGTATAAACATGGAAATATCAACAGTGCCATCTATATAAACATTGAAATATCTACACTGCCATCTGTACAAACATGGAACTATCTACACAGTCATCTGAATAAACATGGAAATATCTACACCACCATCTGTATAAACATGGAAATAGCTACAATACCATCTGTATACACATGGAAATATCTACACAGACATCTGCATAAATATGGAAATATCTACACGGCCATCTGTATAAACATGGAAATATCTACACAGCCATCTGTAGAAAGATGGAAATATCTACACCGCTATCTCTATAAATATGGAAATATCTACACCGCCATCTCTATGAACATGAAAATATCTATACTGCCATCTGCATAAAGATGGAACTACCTACTCCGCCATGTGTATAAACACGGAAATATCTACACCACCATCTGTGTAAACATGGAAATACCTACACCGCTATCAGTATAAACACGGAAATAACTACACCGCCATCTGCATGTCCTTGGAAATATCTACGCCGCCATCTGAATAAACATGGAAATATCTACACGGCCATCTGTGTATAGATGGTAATATCAACACCGCCATCTGTACAAACATGGAAATATCTACACCGCTACCTCTATAGACATGGAAATATCTGCACCGCCATCTGTAAAAACATGGAAATACCTGTAAAGTCATCTGTATAAACATGGAAATATCTACAATGCCATCTGTAGAAAAATGGAAATATCTACACCGCAATCTGTGTAAACATGGAAATATCTACACCGATGTCTGTATAAACATGGAAATATCTACACCGCGATCTGTATAAACATGGAAATATCTACACCGCGATCTGTATAAACATGGAAATATCTACACCGCTATCTGTATAAACATGGAAATATCTACACAGTTATCTCTATAAACATGGAAATATCTACACCGCCATCTGTATAAACATGGAAATACCTACAAAGTCATCTGTATAAACATGGAAATATCTACACAGCCCTCTGTATAAATATGGAAATATCTGCATAGGCATCTGTATAAACATGGAAATATCCACACCGCTATCTCTATAAACATGAAAAAATCAACACTGCTATCTCTATGAACATGGGAATATCTACACCGCCATCTCTATAAACATGGAAATGTCTACACCACGATCAGTAAAAACATGGAAATATCTACACCGCTATCTGTATAAACATGGAAATAGCTCCACTGCTATCTCTATAAACATCGAAATATCTACACCGCCATCTGTATAAACATGGACATACTTACAAAGTTATCTGTATAAACATGGAAATATCTACACCGCCATCTGTATAAACATGGAAATATCTACACAGCCATGTGTACATACATGGAAATATCTACACCGCTATCTATATAAACATGGAAATAACTACACCGCTATCTGTATAAACATGGAAATATCTACACCGCCATCTACATATCCATGGAAATATCTGCGCCGCCATCTGTATAAACATGGAAATATCTACACGGTCATCTGTGTATAGATGAAAATATCAACACCGCCATCTGTACAAACATGGAAATATCTGCACCGCTATCTGTATAAACATGGAAATATGTACACCGCGATCTCCATAAACATGGAAATATCTACACCGTGATCTGTATAAACAAGGAAATATTTACACCGCTATCTGTATAAACATGGAATCTTCTACACCGTTATCTGTATAAATATGGAAATATCTACACCGCTATTTCAATAAACTTGGAAATATCTACACCACCATCTGTATAAACATGGAAATACCTATACAGTCATCTGTGTAAACATGGAAATATCTACACCACCATCTGTATAAACATGGAAATATCTACAGTGCCATCTGTATACACATGGAAATACCTACACGGCAATCAGTGTATAGATGGAAACATCAACACCGCCATCTGTACAAACATGGAAATATCTACACTGCGGTCTCTATAAACATGGAAATATCTACACCATGATCTGTATAAACATGGAAATATATACACCGCTATCTGTATAAACATGGAAATATCTGCACCGCTATCTCTATAAATATGGAAATAACTTCAAAGACATCTGTATAAACATGGAAATACCTACACAGTCATGTGTAGGAACATTTAAATATCTACACTGCCATCTGTATAAATATAGAAATATCTACACAGCCCTCTGTATAAATATGGAAATATCTGCATAGGCATCTGTGTAAACATGGAAATATCTGCACCGCTATCTGTATAAACGTGGAAATACCTACACCGCTGTCTCTATAAACATGGAAATATGTACACCGCTATGTGTATAAACATGGAAATATCTCCACTGCTCTCTGTATAAACATGGAAATATCTCCACCGTTATCTGTATAAACATGGAAATATCAACAGCGCCATCTATATAAACATTGAAATATCTACACTGCCATCTGTAAAAACATGGAAATATCTACACAGTCATCTGAATAAACATGGAAATATCTACACCACCATCTGTATAAACATGGAAATAGCTACAATACCATCTGTATACACATGGAAATATCTACACAGACATCTGTATAAATATGGAAATATCTACACGGCCATCTGTATAAACATGGAAATATCTACACTGCCATCTGTAGAAAGATGGAAATATCTACACCGCTATCTCTATAAATATGGAAATATCTACTCCGTGATCTGTATAAACATGGAAATATTTACACCGCTATCTGTATAAACATGGAAACTTCTACACCGTTATCTGTATAAATATGGAAATATCTACACCGCTATCTCTATAAACTTGGAAATATCTACACCGCCATCTGTATAAACATGGAAATACGTATACAGTCATCTGTGTAAACATGGAAATATCTACACAACCATCTGTATAAACATGGAAATATCTACAATGCCATCTGTATACACATGGAAATACCTACACGGCAATCAGTATATAGATGGAAACATCAACACCGCCATCTGTACAAACATGGAAATATCTACACTGCTATCTCTATAAACATGGAAATATCTACACTGCGGTCTCTATAAACATCGAAATATCTACACCATGATCTGTATAAACATGGAAATATATACACCGCTATCTGTATAAACATGGAAATATCTGCAATGCCATCTGTATACACATGGAAATACCTACGCGGCAATCAGTGTATAGATGGAAACATCAACACCGCCATCTGTACAAACATGGAAATATCTACACTGCTATCTCTATAAACATGGAAATATCTACACTGCGGTCTGTATAAACATGAAAATGTCTACACCGGTATCTGTATAAACATGGAAATATCTACACCATGATCTGTATAAACATGGAAATATATACATCGCTATCTGTATAAACATGGAAATATCTGCACCGCTATCTCTATAAACATGGAAATCACTACAAAGACATCTGTATAAACATGGAAATACCTACACAGTCATGTGTAGGAACATTTAAATATCTACACTGCCATCTGTATAAATATAGAAATATCTACACAGCCCTCTGTATAAATATGGAAATATCTGCATAGGCATCTGTGTAAACATGGAAATAACTGCACCGCTGTCTCTATAAACATGGAAATATGTACACCGCTATGTGTATAAACATGGAAATATCTCCACAGCTCTCTGTATAAACATGGAAATATCTCCACCGTTATCTGTATAAACATGGAAATATCAACAGCGCCATCTACATAAACATTGAAATATCTACACTGCCATCTGTAAAAACATGGAAATATCTACACAGTCATCTGAATAAACTTGGAAATATCTACACCACCATCTGTATAAACATGGAAATAGCTACAATACCATCTGTAGACACATGGAAATATCTACACAGACATCTGTATAAATATGGAAATATCTACACGGCCATCTGTATAAACATGGAAATATCTACACAGCCATCTGTAGAAAGATGGAAATATCTACACCGCTATCTCTATAAATGTGGAAATATCTACACCGCCATCTCTATGAACATGAAAATATCTACACTGCCATCTCCATAAAGATGGAAGTATCTACTCCGCCATGTGTATAAACACGGAAATATCTACACCACCATCTGTGTAAACATGGAAATATCTACACCGCTATCTGTATAAACATGGAAATAACTACACCGCCATCTGCATGTCCTTGGAAATATCTACGCCGCCATCTGAATAAACATGGAAATATCTACACGGACATCTGAGTATAGCTGGAAATATCAACACCGCCATCTGTACAAACATGGAAATATCTATACCGCTATCTCTATAGACATGGAAATATCTGCACCGCCATCTGTAAAAACATGGAAATACCTATACAGTCATCTGTATAAACATGGAAATATCTACAATGCCATCTGTAGAAAGATGGAAATATCTACACCGCAATCTGTGTAAACATGGAAATATCTACACCGCTATCTGTATAAACATGGAAATATCTGCACAGTTATCTCTATAAACATGGAAATATCTACACCGCCATCTGTATAAACATGGAAATAACTACAAAGTCATCTGTATAAACATGGAACTATCTACACAGCCATCTGTATAAACATGGAAATATCTACACAGCCATCTGTATATACATGGAAATATCTACACCACTATCTGTATAAACATGGAAATACCTACAAAGTCATCTGTATAAACATGGAAATATCTACAAAGTCATCTGTATAAACATGGAAATATCTACACAGCCATCAGTATAAACATGGAAATATCTACACAGCCCTCTGTATAAATATGGAAATATCTGCATAGGCATCTGTATAAACATGGAAATATCCACAACGCAATCTCTATAAACATGAAAAAATCAACACCGCTATCTCTATGAACATGGAAATATATACAACGCCATCTCTATAAACATGGAAATGTCTACACCACGATCAGTAAAAACATGGAAATATCTACACCGCTATCTGTATAAACATGGAAATAGCTCCACTGCTATCTCTATAAACATCGAAATATCTACACCGCCATCTGTATAAACATGGACATACTTACAAAGTTATCTGTATAAACATGGAAATATCTACACCGCCATCTGTATAAACATGGAAATATCTACACAGCCATGTGTACATACATGGAAATATCTACACCGCTATCTATATAAACATGGAAATAACTACATCGCTATCTGTATAAACATGGAAATATCTACACCACCATCTGTATAAACATGGAAATATCTTCACCGCCATCTGTATAAACATGGAAATACCTACAAAGTCATCTGTATAAAAATGGAAATATGTACACAGCCCTCTGTATAAACATGGAAATATCTACACAGCCATCTGTATAAACATGGAAATATCTACACAGCCGTCTGTATATACATGGAAATATCTACACCACTATCTTTATAAACATGGAAATAACTACCCTGCTATTTGTATAAACTAGGAAATATCTACACCGTGATCTGTATAAACATGGAAATATCTACACCGCCATCTCTATAAACAGGGAAATATCTACAACCCTATCTGTATAAACATGGAAATATCCACACCGCTATCTCTATAAACATGGAAAAATCAACACCGCTATCTCTATGAACATGTAAATATCTACACCGCCATCTCTATAAACATGGAAATGTCTACACCACGATCAGTATAAACATGGAAATATCTACACCGCTATCTGTATAAACATGGAAATATCTCCACTGCTATATCTATAAACATCGAAATATCTACACCGCCATCTGTATGAACATGGAAATACTTACAAAGTTATCTGTATAAACATGGAAATATCTACACCGCCATCTGTAAAAACATGGAAATATCTACACAGCCATGTGTACATACATGGAAATATCTACACCGCTATCTATATAAACATGGAAATAACTACACCGCTATCTGTATAAACATGGAAATATCTACACCGCCATCTACATATCCATGGAAATATCTGCGCCGCCATCTGTATAAACATGGAAATATCTACACGGTCATCTGTGTATAGATGGAAATATCAGCACCGCCATCTGTACAAACATGGAAATATCTGCACCGCTATCTGTATAAACATGGAAATATCTACACCGCGGTCTGTATAAACATGGAAATATCAACACTGCTATCGGTATAAACATGGAAATATCTACACCGCTATCTCTATAAACATGGAAATATCTACACCGTGATCTGTATAAACATGGAAATATTTACACCGCTATCTGTATAAACATGGAAACTTCTACACCGTTATCTGTATAAATATGGAAATATCTACACCGCTATCTCTATAAACTTGGAAATATCTACACCGCCATCTGTATAAACATGGAAATACGTATACAGTCATCTGTGTAAACATGGAAATATCTACACAACCATCTGTATAAACATGGAAATATCTACAATGCCATCTGTATACACATGGAAATACCTACACGGCAATCAGTATATAGATGGAAACATCAACACCGCCATCTGTACAAACATGGAAATATCTACACTGCTATCTCTATAAACATGGAAATATCTACACTGCGGTCTCTATAAACATGGAAATATCTACACCATGATCTGTATAAACATGGAAATATATACACCGCTATCTGTATAAACATGGAAATATCTGCAATGCCATCTGTATACACATGGAAATACCTACACGGCAATCAGTGTATAGATGGAAACATCAACACCGCCATCTGTAGAAAGATGGAAATATCTACACTGCTATCTCTATAAACATGGAAATATCTACACTGCGGTCTGTATAAACATGAAAATATCTACACCGGTATCTGTATAAACATGGAAATATCTACACCATGATCTGTATAAACATGGAAATATATACATCGCTATCTGTATAAACATGGAAATATCTGCACCGCTATCTCTATAAACATGGAAATAACTACAAAGACATCTGTATAAACATGGAAATACCTACACAGTCATGTGTAGGAACATTTAAATATCTACACTGCCATCTGTATAAATATAGAAATATCTACACAGCCCTCTGTATAAATATGGAAATATCTGCATAGGCATCTGTGTAAACATGGAAATAACTGCACCGCTATCTGTATAAACATGGAAATACCTACAACGCTGTCTCTATAAACATGGAAATATGTACACCGCTATGTGTATAAACATGGAAATATCTCCACTGCTCTCTGTATAAACATGGAAATATCTCCACCGTTATCTGTATAAACATGGAAATATCAACAGCGCCATCTACATAAACATTGAAATATCTACACTGCCATCTGTAAAAACATGGAAATATCTACACAGTCATCTGAATAAACATGGAAATATCTACACCACCATCTGTATAAACATGGAAATAGCTACAATACCATCTGTATACACATGGAAATATCTACACAGACAACTGTATAAATATGGAAATATCTACACGGCCATCTGTATAAACATGGAAATATCTACACAGCCATCTGTAGAAAGATGGAAATATCTACACCGCTATCTCTATAAAT
This sequence comes from Pan troglodytes, assembly GCF_028858775.2. Taxonomy (NCBI): domain Eukaryota; kingdom Metazoa; phylum Chordata; class Mammalia; order Primates; family Hominidae; genus Pan; species Pan troglodytes. The sequence goes on from NC_072411.2 coordinate 8,234,047, forward strand.
GTGGAAATATCTACACCGCCATCTCTATGAACATGAAAATATCTACACTGCCATCTCCATAAAGATGGAAGTATCTACTCCGCCATGTGTATAAACACGGAAATATCTACACCACTATCTGTGTAAACATGGAAATACCTACACCGCTATCTGTATAAACATGGAAATAACTACACCGCCATCTGCATGTCCTTGGAAATATCTACGCCGCCATCTGAATAAACACGGAAATATCTACACGGCCATCTGTACAAACATGGAAATATCTACACCGCTATCTCTATAGACATGGAAATATCTGCACCGCCATCTGTAAAAACATGGAAATACCTACAAAGTCATCTGTATATACATGGAAATATCTACACAGCCATCTGTATAAATATGGAAATATCTACACAGCCATCTGTATATACATGAAATATCTACACCACTATCTGTATAAACATGGAAATAAAAACACCGCTATTTGTATATACAAGGAAATATCTACACCGTGATCTATATAAACATGGAAATATCTACACCGCCATCTCTATAAACAGGGAAATATCTACACCCCTATCTGTATAAACATGGAAATATCCACACCGCTATCTCTATAAACATGGAAAAATCAACACCGCTATCTCTATGTACATGGAAATATCTACACCGCCATCTCTATAAACATGGAAAGGTCTACACCACGATCAGTATAAACATGGAAATATCTACACCGCTATCTGTATAAACATGGAAATATCTCCATTGCTATCTCTATAAACATCGAAATACCTACACCGCCATCTGTATAAACATGGAAATACTTACAAAGTCATCTGTATAAACATGGAAATATCTACACAGCCATCTGTATAAACATGCAAATATCTACAAAGCCATCTGTATATACATGGAAATATCTACACCACTATCTGTATAAACATGGAAATAACTACACCGCTATTTGTATAAAGAAGGAAATATCTACACCGTGATCTGTATAAACATGGAAATATCTACACCGCCATCTCTATAAACAGGGAAATATCTACACCCCTATCTGTATAAACATGGAAATATCCACACCGCTATCTCTATAAACATGGAAAAATCAACACCGCTATCTCTATGAACATGGAAATATCTACACCGCCTTCTCTATAAACATGGAAATGTCTACACCACGATCAGTATAAACATGGAAATATCTCCACTGCTATCTCTATAAACATCGAAATATCTATACCGCCATCTGTATAAACATGGAAATACTTACAAAGTTATCTGTATAAACATGGAAATATGTACACCGCCATCTGTATAAACATGGAAATATCTACACAGCCATGTGTACATACATGGAAATATCTACACCGCTATCTATATAAATATGGAAATAACTACACCGCTATCTGTATAAACATGGAAATATCTACAACGCCATCTACATATCCATGGAAATATCTGCGCCGCCATCTGTATAAACATGGAAATATCTACACGGTCATCTGTGTATAGATGAAAATATCAACACCGCCATCTGTACAAACATGGAAATATCTGCACCGCTATCTGTATAAACATGGAAATATCTACACCGCGATCTCTATAAACATGGAAATATCTACACCGTGATCTGTATAAACATGGAAATATTTACACCGCTATCTGTATAAACATGGAAACTTCTACACCGTTATCTGTATAAATATGGAAATATCTACACCGCTATCTCAATAAACTTGGAAATATCTACACCACCATCTGTATAAACATGGAAATACCTATACAGTCATCTGTGTAAACATGGAAATATCTACACCACCATCTGTATAAACATGGAAATATCTTCACCACCATCTGTATAAACATGGAAATATCTACAATGCCATCTGTATACACATGGAAATACCTACACGGCAATCAGTGTATAGATGGAAACATCAACACCGCCATCTGTACAAACATGGAAATATCTACACTGCGGTCTCTATAAACATGGAAATATCTACACCATGATCTGTATAAACATGGAAATATATACACCGCTATCTCTATAAACATGGAAATATCTGCACCGCTATCTCTATAAACATGGAAATAACTACAAAGACATCTGTATAAACATGGAAATACCTACACAGTCATGTGTAGGAACATTTAAATATCTACACTGCCATCTGTATAAATATAGAAATATCTACACAGCCCTCTGTATAAATATGGAAATATCTGCATAGGCATCTGTGTAAACATGGAAATATCTGCACGGCTATCTGTATAAACATGGAAATACCTACACCGCTGTCTCTGTAAACATGGAAATATGTACACCGCTATGTGTAAAAATATGCAAATAGCTCCACTGCTCTCTGTATAAACATGGAAATATCTCCACCGTTATCTGTATAAACATGGAAATATCAACAGCGCCATCTATATAAACATTGAAACATCTACACTGCCATCTGTAAAAAGATGGAAATATCTACACAGTCATCTGAATAAACATGGAAATATCTACACCACCATCTGTATAAACATGGAAATAGCTACAATACCATCTGTATACACATGGAAATATCTACACAGACATCTGTATAAACATGGAAATATCTACACTGCCATCTGTAGAAAGATGGAAATATCTTTACCGCTATCTCTATAAATATGGAAATATCTACACCGCCATCTCTATGAACATGAAAATATCTACACTGCCATCTCCATAAAGATGGAAGTATCTACTCCGCCATGTGTATAAACACGGAAATATCTACACCACCATCTGTGTAAACATGGAAATACCTACACCGCTATCTGTATAAACATGGAAATAACTACACCGCCATCTGCATGTCCTTGGAAATATCTACGCCGCCATCTGAATAAACATGGAAATATGTACACGGCCATCTGTGTATAGATGGAAATATCAACACCGCCAACTGTACAAACATGGAAAATATCTACACCGCTATCTCTATAGACATGGAAATATCTGCACCGCCATCTGTAAAAACATGGAAATACCTATACAGTCATCTGTATAAACATGGAAATATCTACAATGCCATCTGTAGAAAGATGGAAATATCTGCACCGCAATCTGTGTAAACATGGAAATATCTACACCGATATCTGTAAAAACATGGAAATATCTACACCGCGATCTGTATAAACATGGAAATATCGACACCGTGTTCTGTATAAACATGGAAATATCGACACCGCGATCTGTATAAACATGGAAATATCTACACCGCTATCTGTATAAACATGGAAATATCTACACAGTTATCTCTATAAACATGGAAATATCTACACCGCCATCTGTATAAACATGGAAATACCTACAAAGTCATCTGTATAAACATGGAAATATCTACACAGCCATCTGCATAAACGTGGAAATATCTACACAGCCATCTATATATACATGGAAATATCTACACCACTATCTGTATAAACATGGAAATACCTACAAAGTCATCTGTATAAACATGGAAATACCTACAAAGTCATCTGTATAAACATGGAAATATATACACAGCCATCTGTATAAACATGGAAATATCTACACAGCCCTCTGTATAAATATGGAAATATCTGCATAGGCATCTGTATAAACATGGAAATATCCACACCGCTATCTCTATAAACATGGAAAAATCAACTCCGCTATCTCTATGAACATGGAAATATCTACACCGCCATCTCTATAAACATGGAAATGTCTACACCACGATCAGTATCAACATGGAAATATCTACACCGCTATCTGTATAAACATGGAAATATCTCCACTGCTATCTCTATAAACATCGAAATATCTACACCGCCATCTGTATAAACATGGACATACTTACAAAGTTATCTGTATAAACATGGAAATATCTACACCGCCATCAGTATAAACATGGAAATATCTACATAGCCATGTGTACATACATGGAAATATCTACACTGCTATCTATGTAAACATGGAAATAACTACACCGCTATCTGTATAAACATGGAAATATCTACACCACCATCTACATATCCATGGAAATATCTGCGACGCCATCTGTATTAACATGGAAATTTCTACACGGTCATCTGTGTATAGATGGAAATATCAACAACGCTATCTGTACAAACATGGAAATAACTGCACCGCTATCTGTAAAAACATGGAAATATCTACACCGCGGTCTGTATAAACATGGAAATATCAACACCGCTATCGGTATAAACATGGAAATATCTACACCGCTATCTCTATAAACATGGAAATATCTACACCGTGATCTGTATAAACATGGAAATATTTACACCGCTATCTGTATAAACATGGAAACTTCTACACCGTTATCTGTATAAATATGGAAATATCTACACCGCTATCATTATATACTTGGAAATATCTACACCGCCATCTGTATAAACATTGAAATACCTATACAGTCATCTGTGTAAACATGGAAATATCTACACCACAATCTGTATAAACATGGATATATCTACAATGCCATGTGTATTCACATGGAAATACCTACACTGCAATCAGTGTATAGATGGAAACATCAACACCGCCATCTGTACAAACATGGAAATATCTACACTGCTATCTCTATAAACATGGAAATATCTACAGTGCGGTCTGTATAAACATGGAAATATCTACACCGGTATCTGTATAAACATGGAAATATCTACACCATCATCTGTATAAACATGGAAATATATACACCGCTATCTGTATAAACATGGAAATATCTGCACCGCTATCTCTATAAACATGGAAATAACTACAAAGCCATCTGTATAAACATGGAAATACCTACACAGTCATGTGTAGGAACATTTAAATATCTACACTGCCATCTGTATAAATATAGAAATATCTACACAGCCCTCTGTATAAATATGGAAATATCTGCATAGGCATCTGTGTAAACATGGAAATATCTGCACCGCTATCTGTATAAACGTGGAAATACCTACACCGCTGTCTCTATAAACATGGAAATATGTACACCGCTATGTGTATAAACATGGAAATATCTCCACTGCTCTCTGTATAAACATGGAAATATCTCCACCGTTATCTGTATAAACATGGAAATATCAACAGCGCCATCTATATAAACATTGAAATATCTACACTGCCATCTGTAAAAACATGGAAATATCTACACAGTCATCTGAATAAACATGGAAATATCTACACCACCATCTGTATAAACATGGAAATAGCTACAATACCATCTGTGTACACATGGAAATATCTACACTGACATCAGTATAAATATGGAAATATCTACACGGCCATCTGTATAAACATGGAAATATCTACACTGCCATTTGTAGAAAGATGGAAATATCTACACCGCTATCTCTATAAATATGGAAATATCTACACCGCCATCTGTATGAACATGAAAATATCTACACTGCCATCTCCATAAAGATGGAAGTATCTACTCCGCCATGTGTATAAACACGGAAATATCCACACGACCATCTGTGTAAACATGGAAATACCTACACCGCTATCTGTATAAACATGGAAATAACTACACCGCCATCTGCATGTCCTTGGAAATAACTACGCCTCCATCTGAATAAACATGGAAATATCTACACGGCCATCTGTGTATAGCTGGAAATATCCACACCGCCATCTGTACAAACGTGGAAATATCTACACCGCTATCTCTATAGACATGGAAATATCTGCACCGCCATCTGCAAAAACATGGAAATACCTATAGAGTCATCTGTATAAACATGGAAATATCTACAATGCCATCTGTAGAAAGATGGAAATATCTACACCGCAATCTGTGTAAACATGGAAATATCTACACCGATATCTGTATAAACATGGAAATATCTACACCGCGATCTGTATAAACATGGAAATATCTACACCGCGATCTGTATAAACATGGAAATATCTACACCGCGATCTGTATAAACATGGAAATATCTACACAGTTATCTCTATAAACATGGAAATATCCACACCGCCATCTGTATAAACATGGAAATACCTACAAAGTCATCTGTATAAACATGGAAATATCTACACAGCCATCTGTATAAACATGGAAATATCTATACAGCCATCTGTATATACATGGAAATAACTACACCACTGTCTGTATAAACATGGAAATAACTACACCGCTATTTGTACAAAGAAGGAAATATCTACACTGAGATCTGTATAAACATGGAAATATCTACAACGCCATCTCTATAAACAGGGCAATATCTACACCCCTATCTGTATAAACATGGAAATATCCACAACGCTATCTCTATAAACATGGAAAAATCAACACCACTATCTCTATGAACATGGAAATATCTACATCGCCATCTCTATAAACATGGAAATGTCTACACCACGATCAGTATAAACATGGAAATATCTACACCGCTATCTGTATAAACATGGAAATATCTCCACTGCTATCTCTATAAACATCGAAATATCTACCCCGCCATCTGTATAAACATGGAAATACTTACAAAGTTATCTGTATAAACATGGAAATATCTACACCGCCATCTGTATAAACATGGAAATATCTACACAGCCATGTGTACATACATGGAAATATCTACACTGCTATCTATATAAACATGGAAATAACTACACCGCTATCTGTATAAACATGGAAATATCTACACGGCCATCTACATATCCATGGAAATATCTGCGTTGCCATCTGTATAAACATGGAAATATCTACACGGTCATCTGTGTATAGACGGAAATATCAACACCGCCATCTGTGCAAACATGGAAATATCTGCACCGCTATCTGTATAAACATGGAAATATCTACACCGTGGTCTTTATAAACATGGAAATATCAACACCGCTATCGGTATAAACATGGAAATATCTACACCGCTATCTCTATAAACATGGAAATATCTACACCGTGATCTGTATAAACATGGAAATATTTACACCGCTATCTGTATAAACATGGAAACTTCTACACCGTTATCTGTATAAATATGGAAATATCTACACCGCTATCATTATATACTTGGAAATATCTACACCGCCATCTGTATAAACATTGAAATACCTATACAGTCATCTGTGTAAACATGGAAATATCTACACCACAATCTGTATAAACATGGATATATCTACAATGCCATGTGTATTCACATGGAAATACCTACACTGCAATCAGTGTATAGATGGAAACATCAACACCGCCATCTGTACAAACATGGAAATACCTACACTGCTATCTCTATAAACATGGAAATATCTACACTGCGGTCTCTATAAACATGGAAATATATACACCATGATCTGTATAAACATGGAAATATCTTCACCATGATCTGTATAAACATGGAAATCTATTCACCGCTATCTCTACAAACATGGAAATATCTGCACCGCTATCTCTATAAACATGGAACTAACTTCAAAGACATCTGTATAAACATGGAAATACCTACACAGTCATGTGTAGGAACATTTAAATATTAACACTGCCATCTGTATAAATATAGAAATATCTACACAGCCCTCTGTATAAATATGGAAATATCTGCATAGGCATCTGTGTAAACATGGAAATATCTGCACCACTATCTGTATAAACGTGGAAATACCTACACCGCTGTCTCTATAAACATGGAAATATGTACACCGCTATGTGTATAAACATGGAAATACCTCCACTGCTCTCTGTATAAACATGGAAATATCTCCACCGTTATCTGTATAAACATGGAAATATCAACAGCGCCATCTATGTAGACATTGAAATATCTGCACTGCCATCTGTAAAAACATGGAAATATCTACACATTCATCTGAATAAACATGGAAATATCTACACCACCATCTGTATAAACATGGAAATAGCTACAATACCATCTGTAGACACATGGAAATATCTACACAGACATCTGTATAAATATGGAAATATCTACACGGCCATCTGTATAAACATCGAAATATCTACACCGTGATCTGTATAAACATGGAATTATCTACACCGCGATCTGTATAAACATGGAAATATCTACACCGCTATCTGTATAAACATGGAAATATCTACACTGTTATCTCTATAAACATGGAAATATCTACACCGCCATCTGTATAAACATGGAAATACCTACAAAGTCAACTGTATAAACATGGAAATATCTACACAGCCCTCTGTATAAACATGGAAATATCTACACAGCCATCTGTATATACATGGAAATATCTACACCACTATCTGTATAAACATGGAAATAATTACACCGCTATTTTATAAACAAGGAAATATCTACAACGTGATCTGTATAAATATGGAAATATCTACACCGCCATCTCTATAAACAGGGAAATATCTACACCCCTATCTGTATAAACATGGAAATATCCACACCGCTATCTCTATAAACATGGAAAAATCAACACCGCTATCTCTATGAACATGGAAATATCTACACAGTTATCTCTATAAACATGGAAATATCTACACAGTCATCTGAATAAACATGGAAATATCTACACCACCATCTGTATAAACATGGAAATAGCTACAATACCATCTGTATACACATGGAAATATCTACACAGACATCTGTATAAATATGGAAATATCTACACGGCCAACTGTATAAACATGGAAATATCTACACTGCCATCTGTAGAAAGATGGAAATATCTACACCGCTATCTCTATAAATATGGAAATATCTACACCGCCATCTCTATGAACATGAAAATATCTACACTGCCATCTCCATAAAGATGGAAGTATCTACTCCGCCATGTGTATAAACACGGAAATATCTACACCACCATCTGTGTAAACATGGAAATACCTACACCGCTATCTGTATAAACATGGAAATAACTACACCGCCATCTGCATGTCCTTGGAAATATCTACGCCGCCATCTGAATAAACATGGAACTATCTACACGGCCATCTGTGTATAGATGGAAATATCAACACCGCCATCTGTACAAACATGGAAATATCTACACCGCTATCTCTATAGACATGGAAATATCTGCACCACCATCTGTAAAAACATGGAAATACCTATACAGTCATCTGTATGAACATGGAAATATCTACAATGCCATCTGTAGAAAGATGGAAATATCTACACCGCAATCTGTGTAAACATGGAAATATCTACACCGATATCTGTAAAAACATGGAAATATCTACACCGCTATGTGTATAAACATGGAAATATCTACACCGCGATCTGTATAAACATGGAATTATCTACACCGCGATCTGTATAAACATGGAAATATCTACACCGCTATCTGTATAAACATGGAAATATCTACACTGTTATCTCTATAAACATGGAAATATCTACACCGCCATCTGTATAAACATGGAAATACCTACAAAGTCAACTGTATAAACATGGAAATATCTACACAGCCCTCTGTATAAACATGGAAATATCTACACAGCCATCTGTATATACATGGAAATATCTACACCACTATCTGTATAAACATGGAAATAATTACACCGCTATTTTATAAACAAGGAAATATCTACAACGTGATCTGTATAAATATGGAAATATCTACACCGCCTTCTCTATAAACAGGGAAATATCTACACCCCTATCTGTATAAACATGGAAATATCCACACCGCTATCTCTATAAACATGGAAAAATCAACACCGCTATCTCTATGAACATGGAAATATCTACACAGTTATCTCTATAAACATGGAAATATCTACACAGTAATCTGAATAAACATGGAAATATCTACACCACCATCTGTATAAACATGAAAATAGCTACAATACCATCTGTATACACATGGAAATATCTACACAGACATCTGTATAAATATGGAAATATCTACACGGCCAACTGTATAAACATGGAAATATCTACACTGCCATCTGTAGAAAGATGGAAATATCTACACCGCTATCTCTATAAATATGGAAATATCTACACCGCCATCTCTATCAACATGAAAATATCTACACTGCCATCTCCATAAAGATGGAAGTATCTACTCCGCCATGTGTATAAACACGGAAATATCTACACCACCATCTGTGTAAACATGGAAATACCTACACCGCTATCTGTATAAACATGGAAATAACTACACCGCCATCTGCATGTCCTTGGAAATATCTACGCCGCCATCTGAATAAACATGGAAATATCTACACGGCCATCTGTGTATAGATGGAAATATCAACACCGCCATCTGTACAAACATGGAAATATCTACACCGCTATCTCTATAGACATGGAAATATCTGCACCGCCATCTGTAAAAACATGGAAATACCTATACAGTCATCTGTATAAACATGGAAATATCTACAATGCCATCTGTATAAAGATGGAAATATCTACACCGCAATCTGTGTAAACATGGAAATATCTACACCGATATCTGTAAAAACATGGAAATATCTACACCGCTATCTGTATAAACATGGAAATATCTACACCGCGATCTGTGTAAACATGGAATTATCTACACCGCGATCTGTATAAACATGGAAATATCTACACCGCTATCTGTATAAACATGGAAATATCTACACAGTTATCTCTATAAACATGGAAATATCTACACCGCCATCTGTATAAACATGGAAATACCTACAAAGTCATCTGTATAAACATGGAAATATCTACACAGCCCTCTGTATAAACATGGAAATATCTACACAGCCATCTGTATATACATGGAAATATCTACACCACTATCTGTATAAACATGGAAATAACTACACCGCTACTTGTATAAACAGGGAAATATCTACACCGTGATCTGTATGAATATGGAAATATCTACACTGCCATCTCTATAAACAGGGAAATATCTACACCCCTATCTGTATAAACATGGAAATATCCACACCGCTATCTCTATAAACATGGAAAAATCAACACCGCTATCTCTATGAACATGGAAATATCTGCAACGCCATCTCTATAAACATGGAAATGTCTACACCACGATCAGTATAAACATGGAAATATCTACAACGCTATCTGTATAAACATGGAAATATCTCCACTGCTATCTCTATAAACATCGAAATATCTACACCGCCATCTGTATAAACATGGAAATACTTACAAAGTTATCTGTATAAACCGGGAAATATCTACACCGCCATCTGTATAAACATGGAAATATCTACACAGCCATGTGTACAAACATGGAAATATCTACACCGCTATCTATATAAACATGGAAATAACTACACCGCTATCTGTATAAACATGGAAATATCTACACCGCCATCTACATATCCATGGAAATATCTGCGCCGCCATTTGTATAAACATGGAAATATCTACACGGTCATCTGTGTATAGATGGAAATATCAACACCGCCATCTGTACAAACATGGAAATATCTGCACCGCTATCTGTATAAACATGGAAATATCTACACCGCGGTCTGTATAAACATGGAAATATCAACACCGCTATCGGTATAAACATGGAAATATCTACACCGCTATCTCTATAAACATGGAAATATCTACACCGTGATCTGTATAAACATGGAAATATTTACACCGCTATCTGTATAAACATGGAAACTTCTACACCGTTATCTGTAAAAATATGGAAATATCTACACCGCTATCTCTATAAACTTGGAAATATCTACACCGCCATCTGTATAAACATGGAAATACCTATACACTCATCTGTGTAAACATAGAAATATCTACACCACCATCTGTATAATCATGGAAATATCTACAATGCCATCTGTATACACATGGAAATACCTACTCGGAAATCAGTGTATAGATGGAAACATCAACACCGCCATCTGTACAAACAATGAAATATCTACACTGCTATCTCTATAAACATGGAAATATGTACACTGTGGTCTGTATAAACATGGAAATATCTACACCGGTATCTGTATAAACATGGAAATATCCACACCATGATCTGTATAAACATGGAAATATATACACCGCTATCTGTATAAACATGGAAATATCTGCACCGCTCTCTCTATAAACATGGAAATAACTACAAAGACATCTGTATAAACATGGAAATACCTACACAGTCATGTGTAGGAACATTTCAATATCTACACTGCCATCTGTATAAATATAGAAATATCTACACAGCCCTCTGTATAAATATGGAAATATCTGCATAGGCATCTGTGTAAACATGGAAATATCTGCACCGCTATCTGTATAAACGTGGAAACACCTACACCGCTGTCTCTATAAACATGGAAATATGTACACCGCTATGTGTATAAACATGGAAATATCTCCACTGCTCTCTGTATAAACATGGAAATATCTCCACCGTTATCTGTATAAACATGGAAATATCAACAGCGCCATCTATATAAACATTGAAATATCTACACAGCCATCTGTAAAAACATGGAAATAACTACACAGTCATCTGAATAAACATGGAAATATCTACACCACCATCTGTATAAACATGGAAATAGCTACAATACCATCTGTATACACATGGAAATATCTACACAGACATCTGTATAAATATGGAAATATCTACACGGCCATCTGTATAAACATGGAAATATCTACACTGCCATCTGTAGAAAGATGGAAATATCTACACCGCTATCTCTATAAATATGGAAATATCAACACCGCCATCTCTATGAACATGAAAATATCTACACTGCCATCTCCATAAAGATGGAAGTATCTACTCCGCCATGTGTATAAACACGGAAATATCTACACCACCATCTGTGTAAACATGGAAATACCTACACCGCTATCTGTATAAACATGGAAATAACTACACCGCCATCTGCATGTCCTTGGAAATATCTACGCCGCCATCTGAATAAACATGGAAATATCTACACGGCCATCTGTGTATAGATGGAAATATCAACACCGCCATCTGTACAAACGTGGAAATATCTACACCGCTATCTCTATAGACATGGAAATATCTGCACCGCCATCTGTAAAAACATGGAAATACCTATACACTCATCTGTATAAACATGGAAATATCTACAATGCCATCTGTAGAAAGATGGAAATATCTACACCGCAATTTGTGTAAACATGGAAATATCTACACCGATATCTGTAAAAACATGGAAATATCTACACCGCTATCTGTATAAACATGGAAATATCTACACCGCGATCTGTATAAACATGGAATTATCTACACCGCGATCTGTATAAACATGGAAATATCTACACCGCTATGTGTATAAATATGGAAATATCTACACATTTATCTCTATAAACATGGAAATATCTACACAGTCATCTGAATAAACATGGAAATATCTACACCACCATCTGTATAAACATGGAAATAGCTACAATACCATCTGTATACACATGGAAATATCTACACAGACATCTGTATAAATATGGAAATATCTACACGGCCATCTGTATAAACATGGAAATATCTACACTGCCATCTGTAGAAAGATGGAAATATCTACACCGCTATCTCTATAAATATGGAAATATCTACACCGCCATCTCTATGAACATGAAAATATCTACACTGCCATCTCCATAAAGATGGAAGTATCTACTCCGCCATGTGTATAAACACGGAAATATATACACAACCATCTGTGTAAACATGGAAATACCTACACCGCTATCTGTATAAACATGGAAATAACTACACCGCCATCTGCATGTCCTTGGAAATATCTACGCCGCCATCTGAATAAACATGGAAATATCTACACGGCCATCTGTGTATAGATGGAAATATCAACACCGCCATCTGTACAAACATGGAAATATCTACACCGCTATCTCTATAGACATGGAAATATCTGCACCGCGATCTGTGTAAACATGGAATTATCTACACCGCGATCTGTATAAACATGGAAATATCTACACCGCTATCTGTATAAACATGGAAATATCTACACAGTTATCTCTATAAACATGGAAATATCTACACCGCCATCTGTATAAACATGGAAATACCTACAAAGTCATCTGTATAAACATGGAAATATCTACACAGCCCTCTGTATAAACATGGAAATATCTACACAGCTATCTGTATATACATGGAAATATCTACACCACTATCTGTATAAACATGGAAATAACTACACCGCTATTTGTATAAACAAGGAAATATCTACACCGTGATCTGTATAAATATGGAAATATCTACACTGCCATCTCTATAAACAGGGAAATATCTACACCCCTATCTGTATAAACATGGAAATATCCACACTGCTATCACTATAAACATGGAAAAATCAACACCGCTATCTCTATGAACATGGAAATATCTGCCACGCCATCTCTATAAACATGGAAATGTCTACACCACGATCAGTATAAACATGGAAATATCTACACCGCTATCTGTATAAACATGGAAATATCTCCACTGCTATCTCTATAAACATCGAAATATCTACACCGCCATCTGTATAAACATGGAAATACTTACAAAGTTATCTGTATAAACATGGAAATATCTACACCGCCATCTGTATAAACATGGAAATATCTACACAGCCATGTGTACAAACATGGAAATATCTACACCGCTATCTATATAAACATGGAAATAACTACACCGCTATCTGTATAAACATGGAAATATCTACACCGCCATCTACATATCCATGGAAATATCTGCGCCGCCATCTGTATAAACATGGAAATATCTACACGGTCATCTGTGTATAGATGGAAATATCAACACCGCCATTTGTACAAACATGGAAATATCTGCACGGCTATCTGTATAAACATGGAAATATCTACACCGCGGTCTGTATAAACATGGAAATATCAACACCGCTATCGGTATAAACATGGAAATATCTACACCGCTATCTCTATAAACATGGAAATATCTACACCGTGATCTGTATAAACATGGAAATATTTACACCGCTATGTGTATAAACATGGAAATATCTCCACTGCTCTCTGTATAAACATGGAAATATCTCCACCGTTATCTGTATAAACATGGAAATATCAACAGCGCCATCTATATAAACATTGAAATATCTACACAGCCATCTGTAAAAACATGGAAATATCTACACAGTCATCTGAATAAACATGGAAATATCTACACCACCATCTGTATAAACATGGAAATAGCTACAATACCATCTGTATACACATGGAAATATCTACACAGACATCTGTATAAATATGGAAATATCTACACGGCCATCTGTATAAACATGGAAATATCTACACTGCCATCTGTAGAAAGATGGAAATATCTACACCGCTATCTCTATAAATATGGAAATATCAACACCGCCATCTCTATGAACATGAAAATATCTACACTGCCATCTCCATAAAGATGGAAGTATCTACTCCGCCATGTGTATAAACACGGAAATATCTACACCACCATCTGTGTAAACATGGAAATACCTACACCGCTATCTGTATAAACATGGAAATAACTACACCGCCATCTGCATGTCCTTGGAAATATCTACGCCGCCATCTGAATAAACATGGAAATATCTACACGGCCATCTGTGTATAGATGGAAATATCAACACCGCCATCTGTACAAACGTGGAAATATCTACACCGCTATCCCTATAGACATGGAAATATCTGCACCGCCATCTGTAAAAACATGGAAATACCTATACAGTCATCTGTATAAACATGGAAATATCTACAATGCCAACTGTAGAAAGATGGAAATATCTACACCGCAATCTGTGTAAACATGGAAATATCTACACCGATATCTGTAAAAACATGGAAATATCTACACCGCTATCTGTATAAACATGGAAATATCTACACCGCGATCTGTATAAACATGGAATTATCTACACCGCGATCTGTATAAACATGGAAATATCTACACCGCTATGTGTATAAATATGGAAATATCTACACAGTTATCTCTATAAACATGGAAATATCTACACAGTCATCTGAATAAACATGGAAATATCTACACCACCATCTGTATAAACATGGAAATAGCTACAATACCATCTGTATACACATGGAAATATCTACACAGACATCTGTATAAATATGGAAATATCTACACGGCCATCTGTATAAACATGGAAATATCTACACTGCCATCTGTAGAAAGATGGAAATATCTACACCGCTATCTCTATAAATATGGAAATATCTACACCGCCATCTCTATGAACATGAAAATATCTACACTGCCATCTCCATAAAGATGGAAGTATCTACTCCGCCATGTGTATAAACACGGAAATATATACACAACCATCTGTGTAAACATGGAAATACCTACACCGCTATCTGTATAAACATGGAAATAACTACACCGCCATCTGCATGTCCTTGGAAATATCTACGCCGCCATATGAATAAACATGGAAATATCTACACGGCCATCTGTGTATAGATGGAAATATCAACACCGCCATCTGTACAAACATGGAAATATCTACACCGCTATCTCTATAGACATGGAAATATCTGCACCGCCATCTGTAAAAACATGGAAATACCTATACAGTCATCTGTATAAACATGGAAATATCTACAATGCCATCTGTAGAAAGATGGAAATATCTACACCGCAATCTGTGTAAACATGGAAATATCTACACCGATATCTGTAAAAACATGGAAATATCTACACCGCTATCTGTATAAACATGGAAATATCTACACCGCGATCTGTGTAAACATGGAATTATCTACACCGCGATCTGTATAAACATGGAAATATCTACACCGCTATCTGTATACACATGGAAATATCTACACAGTTATCTCTATAAACATGGAAATATCTACACCGCCATCTGTATAAACATGGAAATACCTACAAAGTCATCTGTATAAACATGGAAATATCTACACAGCCCTCTGTATAAACATGGAAATATCTACACAGCTATCTGTATATACATGGAAATATCTACACCACTATCTGTATAAACATGGAAATAACTACACCGCTATTTGTATAAACAAGGAAATATCTACACCGTGATCTGTATAAATATGGAAATATCTACACTGCCATCTCTATAAACAGGGAAATATCTACACCCCTATCTGTATAAACATGGAAATATCCACACCGCTATCACTATAAACATGGAAAAATCAACACCGCTATCTCTATGAACATGGAAATATCTGCAACGCCATCTCTATAAACATGGAAATGTCTACACCACGATCAGTATAAACATGGAAATATCTACACCGCTATCTGTATAAACATGGAAATATCTCCACTGCTATCTCTATAAACATCGAAATATCTACACCGCCATCTGTATAAACATGGAAATACTTACAAAGTTATCTGTATAAACATGGAAATATCTACACCGCCATCTGTATAAACATGGAAATATCTACACAGCCATGTGTACAAACATGGAAATATCTACACCGCTATCTATATAAACATGGAAATAACTACACCGCTATCTGTATAAACATGGAAATATCTACACCGCCATCTACATATCCATGGAAATATCTGCGCCGCCATCTGTATAAACATGGAAATATCTACACGGTCATCTGTGTATAGATGGAAATATCAACACCGCCATCTGTACAAACATGGAAATATCTGCACGGCTATCTGTATAAACATGGAAATATCTACACCGCGGTCTGTATAAACATGGAAATATCAACACCGCTATCGGTATAAACATGGAAATATCTACACCGCTATCTCTATAAACATGGAAATATCTACACCGTGATCTGTATAAACATGGAAATATTTACACCGCTATGTGTATAAACATGGAAATATCTCCACTGCTCTCTGTATAAACATGGAAATATCTCCACCGTTATCTGTATAAACATGGAAATATCAACAGCACCATCTATATAAACATTGAAATATCTACACAGTTATCTCTATAAACATGGAAATATCTACACAGTCATCTGAATAAACATGGAAATATCTACACCACCATCTGTATAAACATGGAAATAGCTACAATACCATCTGTATACACATGGAAATATCTACACAGACATCTGTATAAATATGGAAATATCTACACGGCCATCTGTATAAACATGGAAATATCTACACTGCCATCTGTAGAAAGATGGAAATATCTACACCGCTATCTCTATAAATATGGAAATATCTACACCGCCATCTCTATGAACATGAAAATATCTACACTGCCATCTCCATAAAGATGGAAGTATCTACTCCGCCATGTGTATAAACACGGAAATATATACACAACCATCTGTGTAAACATGGAAATACCTACACCGCTATCTGTATAAACATGGAAATAACTACACCGCCATCTGCATGTCCTTGGAAATATCTACGCCGCCATCTGAATAAACATGGAAATATCTACTCGGCCATCTGTGTATAGATGGAAATATCAACACCGCCATCTGTACAAACGTGGAAATATCTACACCGCTATCTCTATAGACATGGAAATATCTGCACCGCCATCTGTAAAAACATGGAAATACCTATACAGTCATCTGTATAAACAGGGAAATATCTACAATGCCATCTGTAAAAAGATGGAAATATCTACACCGCAATCTGTGTAAACATGGAAATATCTACACCGATATCTGTAAAAACATGGAAATATCTACACCGCTATCTGTATAAACATGGAAATATCTACACCGCGATCTGTGTAAACATGGAATTATCTACACCGCGATCTGTATAAACATGGAAATATCTACACCGCTATCTGTATAAACATGGAAATATCTACACAGTTATCTCTATAAACATGGAAATATCTACACCGCCATCTGTATAAACATGGAAATACCTACAAAGTCATCTGTATAAACATGGAAATATCAACACCGCTATCGGTATAAACATGGAAATATCTACACCGATATCTCTATAAACATGGAAATATCTACACCGTGATCTGTATAAACATGGAAATATTTACACCGCTATGTGTATAAACATGGAAATATCTCCACTGCTCTCTGTATAAACATGGAAATATCTCCACCGTTATCTGTATAAACATGGAAATATCAACAGCGCCATCTATATAAACATTGAAATATCTACACAGCCATCTGTAAAAACATGGAAATATCTACACAGTCATCTGAATAAACATGGAAATATCTACACCACCATCTGTATAAACATGGAAATAGCTACAATACCATCTGTATACACATGGAAATATCTACACAGACATCTGTATAAATATGGAAATATCTACACGGCCATCTGTATAAACATGGAAATATCTACACTGCCATCTGTAGAAAGATGGAAATATCTACACCGCTATCTCTATAAATATGGAAATATCAACACCGCCATCTCTATGAACATGAAAATATCTACACTGCCATCTCCATAAAGATGGAAGTATCTACTCCGCCATGTGTATAAACACGGAAATATCTACACCACCATCTGTGTAAACATGGAAATACCTACACCGCTATCTGTATAAACATGGAAATAACTACACCGCCATCTGCATGTCCTTGGAAATATCTACGCCGCCATCTGAATAAACATGGAAATATCTACACGGCCATCTGTGTATAGATGGAAATATCAACACCGCCATCTGTACAAACGTGGAAATATCTACACCGCTATCTCTATAGACATGGAAATATCTGCACCGCCATCTGTAAAAACATGGAAATACCTATACACTCATCTGTATAAACATGGAAATATCTACACCGCGATCTGTATAAACATGGAATTATCTACACCGCGATCTATATAAACATGGAAATATCTACACCGCTATGTGTATAAATATGGAAATATCTACACAGTTATCTCTATAAACATGGAAATAACTACACAGTCATCTGAATAAACATGGAAATATCTACACCACCATCTGTATAAACATGGAAATAGCTACAATACCATCTGTATACACATGGAAATATCTACACAGACATCTGTATAAATATGGAAATATCTACACGGCCATCTGTATAAACATGGAAATATCTACACTGCCATCTGTAGAAAGATGGAAATATCTACACCGCTATCTCTATAAATATGGAAATATCTACACCGCCATCTCTATGAACATGAAAATATCTACACTGCCATCTCCATAAAGATGGAAGTATCTACTCCGCCATGTGTATAAACACGTTAATATATACACAACCATCTGTGTAAACATGGAAATACCTACACCGCTATCTGTATAAACATGGAAATAACTACACCGCCATCTGCATGTCCTTGGAAATATCTACGCCACCATCTGAATAAACATGGAAATATCTACACGGCCATCTGTGTATAGATGGAAATATCAACACCGCCATCTGTACAAACATGGAAATATCTACACCGCTATCTCTATAGACATGGAAATATCTGCACCGCCATCTGTAAAAACATGGAAATACCTATACAGTCATCTGTATAAACATGGAAATATCTACAATGCCATCTGTAGAAAGATGGAAATATCTACACCGCAATCTGTGTAAACATGGAAATATCTACACCGATATCTGTAAAAACATGGAAATATCTACACCGCTATCTGTATAAACATGGAAATATCTACACCGCGATCTGTGTAAACATGGAATTATCTACACCGCGATCTGTATAAACATGGAAATATCTACACCGCTATCTGTATAAACATGGAAATATCTACACAGTTATCTCTATAAACATGGAAATATCTACACCGCCATCTGTATAAACATGGAAATACCTACAAAGTCATCTGTATAAACATGGAAATATCTACACAGCCCTCTGTATAAACATGGAAATATCTACACAGCTATCTGTATATACATGGAAATATCTACACCACTATCTGTATAAACATGGAAATAACTACACCGCTATTTGTATAAACAAGGAAATATCTACACCGTGATCTGTATAAATATGGAAATATCTACACTGCCATCTCTATAAACAGGGAAATATCTACACCCCTATCTGTATAAACATGGAAATATCCACACCGCTATCACTATAAACATGGAAAAATCAACACCGCTATCTCTATGAACATGGAAATATCTGCAACGCCATCTCTATAAACATGGAAATGTCTACACCACGATCAGTATAAACATGGAAATATCTACACCGCTATCTGTATAAACATGGAAATATCTCCACTGCTATCTCTATAAACATCGAAATATCTACACCGCCATCTGTATAAACATGGAAATACTTACAAAGTTATCTGTATAAACATGGAAATATCTACACCGCCATCTGTATAAACATGGAAATATCTACACAGCCATGTGTACAAACATGGAAATATCTACACCGCTATCTATATAAACATGGAAATAACTACACCGCTATCTGTATAAACATGGAAATATCTACACCGCTATCTCTATAAACATGGAAATATCTACACCGTGATCTGTATAAACATGGAAATATTTACACCGCTATGTGTATAAACATGGAAATATCTCCACTGCTCTCTGTATAAACATGGAAATATCTCCACCGTTATCTGTATAAACATGGAAATATCAACAGCGCCATCTATATAAACATTGAAATATCTACACAGCCATCTGTAAAAACATGGAAATATCTACACAGTCATCTGAATAAACATGGAAATATCTACACCACCATCTGTATAAACATGGAAATAGCTACAATACCATCTGTATACACATGGAAATATCTACACAGACATCTGTATAAATATGGAAATATCTACACGGCCATCTGTATAAACATGGAAATATCTACACTGCCATCTGTAGAAAGATGGAAATATCTACACCGCTATCTCTATAAATATGGAAATATCAACACCGCCATCTCTATGAACATGAAAATATCTACACTGCCATCTCCATAAAGATGGAAGTATCTACTCCGCCATGTGTATAAACACGGAAATATCTACACCACCATCTGTGTAAACATGGAAATACCTACACCGCTATCTGTATAAACATGGAAATAACTACACCGCCATCTGCATGTCCTTGGAAATATCTACGCCGCCATCTGAATAAACATGGAAATATCTACACGGCCATCTGTGTATAGATGGAAATATCAACACCGCCATCTGTACAAACGTGGAAATATCTACACCGCTATCTCTATAGACATGGAAATATCTGCACCGCCATCTGTAAAAACATGGAAATACCTATACACTCATCTGTATAAACATGGAAATATCTACACCGCGATCTGTATAAACATGGAATTATCTACACCGCGATCTGTATAAACATGGAAATATCTACACCGCTATGTGTATAAATATGGAAATATCTACACAGTTATCTCTATAAACATGGAAATATCTACACAGTCATCTGAATAAACATGGAAATATCTACACCACCATCTGTATAAACATGGAAATAGCTACAATACCATCTGTATACACATGGAAATATCTACACAGACATCTGTATAAATATGGAAATATCTACACGGCCATCTGTATAAACATGGAAATATCTACACTGCCATCTGTAGAAAGATGGAAATATCTACACCGCTATCTCTATAAATATGGAAATATCTACACCGCCATCTCTATGAACATGAAAATATCTACACTGCCATCTCCATAAAGATGGAAGTATCTACTCCGCCATGTGTATAAACACGGAAATATATACACAACCATCTGTGTAAACATGGAAATACCTACACCGCTATCTGTATAAACATGGAAATAACTACACCGCCATCTGCATGTCCTTGGAAATATCTACGCCGCCATCTGAATAAACATGGAAATATCTACACGGCCATCTGTGTATAGATGGAAATATCAACACCGCCATCTGTACAAACATGGAAATATCTACACCGCTATCTCTATAGACATGGAAATATCTGCATCGCCATCTGTAAAAACATGGAAATACCTATACAGTCATCTGTAAAAACATGGAAATATCTACACCGCAATCTGTGTAAACATGGAAATATCTACACCGATATCTGTAAAAACATGGAAATATCTACACCGCTATCTGTATAAACATGGAAATATCTACACCGCGATCTGTGTAAACATGGAATTATCTACACCGCGATCTGTATAAACATGGAAATATCTACACCGCTATCTGTATAAACATGGAAATATCTACACAGTTATCTCTATAAACATGGAAATATCTACACCGCCATCTGTATAAACATGGAAATACCTACAAAGTCATCTGTATAAACATGGAAATATCTACACAGCCCTCTGTATAAACATGGAAATATCTACACAGCTATCTGTATATACATGGAAATATCTACACCACTATCTGTATAAACATGGAAATAACTACACCGCTATTTGTATAAACAAGGAAATATCTACACCGTGATCTGTATAAATATGGAAATATCTACACTGCCATCTCTATAAACAGGGAAATATCTACACCCCTATCTGTATAAACATGGAAATATCCACACCGCTATCACTATAAACATGGAAAAATCAACACCGCTATCTCTATGAACATGGAAATATCTGCAACGCCATCTCTATAAACATGGAAATGTCTACACCACGATCAGTATAAACATGGAAATATCTACACCGCTATCTGTATAAACATGGAAATATCTCCACTGCTATCTCTATAAACATCGAAATATCTACACCGCCATCTGTATAAACATGGAAATACTTACAAAGTTATCTGTATAAACATGGAAATATCTACACCGCCATCTGTATAAACATGGAAATATCTACACAGCCATGTGTACAAACATGGAAATATCTACACCGCTATCTATATAAACATGGAAATAACTACACTGCTATCTGTATAAACATGGAAATATCTACACCGCCATCTACATATCCATGGAAATATCTGCGCCGCCATCTGTATAAACATGGAAATATCTACACGGTCATCTGTGTATAGATGGAAATATCAACACCGCCATCTGTACAAACATGGAAATATCTGCACGGCTATCTGTATAAACATGGAAATATCTACACCGCGGTCTGTATAAACATGGAAATATCAACACCGCTATTGGTATAAACATGGAAATATCTACACCGCTATCTCTATAAACATGGAAATATCTACACCGTGATCTGTATAAACATGGAAATATTTACACCGCTATGTGTATAAACATGGAAATATCTCCACTGCTATCTGTATAAACATGGAAATATCTCCACCGTTATCTGTATAAACATGGAAATATCAACAGCGCCATCTATATAAACATTGAAATATCTACACAGCCATCTGTAAAAACATGGAAATATCTACACAGTCATCTGAATAAACATGGAAATATCTACACCACCATCTGTATAAACATGGAAATAGCTACAATACCATCTGTATACACATGGAAATATCTACACAGACATCTGTATAAATATGGAAATATCTACACGGCCATCTGTATAAACATGGAAATATCTACACTGCCATCTGTAGAAAGATGGAAATATCTACACCGCTATCTCTATAAATATGGAAATATCTACACCGCCATCTCTATGAACATGAAAATATCTACACTGCCATCTCCATAAAGATGGAAGTATCTACTCCGCCATGTGTATAAACACGGAAATATATACACAACCATCTGTGTAAACATGGAAATACCTACACCGCTATCTGTATAAACATGGAAATAACTACACCGCCATCTGCATGTCCTTGGAAATATCTACGCCACCATCTGAATAAACATGGAAATATCTACACGGCCATCTGTGTATAGATGGAAATATCAACACCGCCATCTGTACAAACATGGAAATATCTACACCGCTATCTCTATAGACATGGAAATATCTGCACCGCCATCTGTAAAAACATGGAAATACCTATACAGTCATCTGTATAAACATGGAAATATCTACAATGCCATCTGTAGAAAGATGGAAATATCTACACCGCAATCTGTGTAAACATGGAAATATCTACACCGATATCTGTAAAAACATGGAAATATCTACACCGCTATCTGTATAAACATGGAAATATCTACACCGCGATCTGTGTAAACATGGAATTATCTACACCGCGATCTGTATAAACATGGAAATATCTACACCGCTATCTGTATAAACATGGAAATATCTACACAGTTATCTCTATAAACATGGAAATATCTACACCGCCATCTGTATAAACATGGAAATACCTACAAAGTCATCTGTATAAACATGGAAATATCTACACAGCCCTCTGTATAAACATGGAAATATCTACACAGCTATCTGTATATACATGGAAATATCTACACCACTATCTGTATAAACATGGAAATAACTACACCGCTATTTGTATAAACAAGGAAATATCTACACCGTGATCTGTATAAATATGGAAATATCTACACTGCCATCTCTATAAACAGGGAAATATCTACACCCCTATCTGTATAAACATGGAAATATCCACACCGCTATCACTATAAACATGGAAAAATCAACACCGCTATCTCTATGAACATGGAAATATCTGCAACGCCATCTCTATAAACATGGAAATGTCTACACCACGATCAGTATAAACATGGAAATATCTACACCGCTATCTGTATAAACATGGAAATATCTCCACTGCTATCTCTATAAACATCGAAATATCTACACCGCCATCTGTATAAACATGGAAATACTTACAAAGTTATCTGTATAAACATGGAAATATCTACACCGCCATCTGTATAAACATGGAAATATCTACACAGCCATGTGTACAAACATGGAAATATCTACACCGCTATCTATATAAACATGGAAATAACTACACCGCTATCTGTATAAACATGGAAATATCTACACCGCTATCTCTATAAACATGGAAATATCTACACCGTGATCTGTATAAACATGGAAATATTTACACCGCTATGTGTATAAACATGGAAATATCTCCACTGCTCTCTGTATAAACATGGAAATATCTCCACCGTTATCTGTATAAACATGGAAATATCAACAGCGCCATCTATATAAACATTGAAATATCTACACAGCCATCTGTAAAAACATGGAAATATCTACACAGTCATCTGAATAAACATGGAAATATCTACACCACCATCTGTATAAACATGGAAATAGCTACAATACCATCTGTATACACATGGAAATATCTACACAGACATCTGTATAAATATGGAAATATCTACACGGCCATCTGTATAAACATGGAAATATCTACACTGCCATCTGTAGAAAGATGGAAATATCTACACCGCTATCTCTATAAATATGGAAATATCAACACCGCCATCTCTATGAACATGAAAATATCTACACTGCCATCTCCATAAAGATGGAAGTATCTACTCCGCCATGTGTATAAACACGGAAATATCTACACCACCATCTGTGTAAACATGGAAATACCTACACCGCTATCTGTATAAACATGGAAATAACTACACCGCCATCTGCATGTCCTTGGAAATATCTACGCCGCCATCTGAATAAACATGGAAATATCTACACGGCCATCTGTGTATAGATGGAAATATCAACACCGCCATCTGTACAAACGTGGAAATATCTACACCGCTATCTCTATAGACATGGAAATATCTGCACCGCCATCTGTAAAAACATGGAAATACCTATACACTCATCTGTATAAACATGGAAATATCTACACCGCGATCTGTATAAACATGGAATTATCTACACCGCGATCTATATAAACATGGAAATATCTACACCGCTATGTGTATAAATATGGAAATGTCTACACAGTTATCTCTATAAACATGGAAATATCTACACAGTCATCTGAATAAACATGGAAATATCTACACCACCATCTGTATAAACATGGAAATAGCTACAATACCATCTGTATACACATGGAAATATCTACACAGACATCTGTATAAATATGGAAATATCTACACGGCCATCTGTATAAACATGGAAATATCTACACTGCCATCTGTAGAAAGATGGAAATATCTACACCGCTATCTCTATAAATATGGAAATATCTACACCACCATCTCTATGAACATGAAAATATCTACACTGCCATCTCCATAAAGATGGAAGTATCTACTCCGCCATGTGTATAAACACGGAAATATATACACAACCATCTGTGTAAACATGGAAATACCTACACCGCTATCTGTATAAACATGGAAATAACTACACCGCCATCTGCATGTCCTTGGAAATATCTACGCCGCCATCTGAATAAACATGGAAATATCTACACGGCCATCTGTGTATAGATGGAAATATCAACACCGCCATCTGTACAAACATGGAAATATCTACACCGCTATCTCTATAGACATGGAAATATCTGCATCGCCATCTGTAAAAACATGGAAATACCTATACAGTCATCTGTAAAAACATGGAAATATCTACACCGCAATCTGTGTAAACATGGAAATATCTACACCGATATCTGTAAAAACATGGAAATATCTACACCGCTATCTGTATAAACATGGAAATATCTACACCGCGATCTGTGTAAACATGGAATTATCTAAACCGCGATCTGTATAAACATGGAAATATCTACACCGCTATCTGTATAAACATGGAAATATCTACACAGTTATCTCTATAAACATGGAAATATCTACACCGCCATCTGTATAAACATGGAAATACCTACAAAGTCATCTGTATAAACATGGAAATATCTACACAGCCCTCTGTATAAACATGGAAATATCTACACAGCTATCTGTATATACATGGAAATATCTACACCACTATCTGTATAAACATGGAAATAACTACACCGCTATTTGTATAAATAAGGAAATATCTACACCGTGATCTGTATAAATATGGAAATATCTACACTGCCATCTCTATAAACAGGGAAATATCTACACCCCTATCTGTATAAACATGGAAATATCCACACCGCTATCACTATAAACATGGAAAAATCAACACCGCTATCTCTATGAACATGGAAATATCTGCAACGCCATCTCTATAAACATGGAAATGTCTACACCACGATCAGTATAAACATGGAAATATCTACACCGCTATCTGTATAAACATGGAAATATCTCCACTGCTATCTCTATAAACATCGAAATATCTACACCGCCATCTGTATAAACATGGAAATACTTACGAAGTTATCTGTATAAACATGGAAATATCTACACCGCCATCTGTATAAACATGGAAATATCTACACAGCCATGTGTACAAACATGGAAATATCTACACCGCTATCTATATAAACATGGAAATAACTACACCGCTATCTGTATAAACATGGAAATATCTACACCGCCATCTACATATCCATGGAAATATCTGCGCCGCCATCTGTATAAACATGGAAATATCTACACGGTCATCTGTGTATAGATGGAAATATCAACACCGCCATCTGTACAAACATGGAAATATCTGCACGGCCATCTGTATAAACATGGAAATATCTACACCGCGGTCTGTATAAACATGGAAATATCAACACCGCTATTGGTATAAACATGGAAATATCTACACCGCTATCTCTATAAACATGGAAATATCTACACCGTGATCTGTATAAACATGGAAATATTTACACCGCTATGTGTATAAACATGGAAATATCTCCACTGCTATCTGTATAAACATGGAAATATCTCCACCGTTATCTGTATAAACATGGAAATATCAACAGCGCGATCTATATAAACATTGAAATATCTACACAGCCATCTGTAAAAACATGGAAATATCTACACAGTCATCTGAATAAACATGGAAATATCTACACCACCATCTGTATAAACATGGAAATAGCTACAATACCATCTGTATACACATGGAAATATCTACACAGACATCTGTATAAATATGGAAATATCTACACGGCCATCTGTATAAACATGGAAATATCTACACTGCCATCTGTAGAAAGATGGAAATATCTACACCGCTATCTCTATAAATATGGAAATATCTACACCGCCATCTCTATGAACATGAAAATATCTACACTGCCATCTCCATAAAGATGGAAATATCTACTCCGCCATGTGTATAAACACGGAAATATCTACACCACCATCTGTGTAAACATGGAAATACCTACACCGCTATCTGTATAAACATGGAAATAACTACACCGCCATCTGCATGTCCTTGGAAATATCTATGCCGCCATCTGAATAAACATGGAAATATCTACACGGCCATCTGTGTATAGATGGAAATATCAACACCGCCATCTGTACAAACGTGGAAATATCTACACCGCTATCTCTATAGACATGGAAATATCTGCACCGCCATCTGTAAAAACATGGAAATACCTATACACTCATCTGTATAAACATGGAAATATCTACAATGCCATCTGTAGAAAGATGGAAATATCTACACCGCAATCTGTGTAAACATGGAAATATCTACACCGATATCTGTAAAAACATGGAAATATCTACACCGCTATCTGTATAAACATGGAAATATCTACACCACGATCTGTATAAACATGGAATTATCTACACCGCGATCTGTATAAACATGGAAATATCTACACCGCTATGTGTATAAACATGGAAATATCTACACAGTTATCTCTATAAACATGGAAATATCTACACAGTCATCTGAATAAACATGGAAATATCTACACCACCATCTGTATAAACATGGAAATAGCTACAATACCATCTGTATACACATGGAAATATCTACACAGACATCTGTATAAATATGGGAATATCTACACGGCCATCTGTATAAACATGGAAATATCTACACTGCCATCTGTAGAAAGATGGAAATATCTACACCGCTATCTCTATAAATATGGAAATATCTATACCGCCATCTCTATGAACATGAAAATATCTACACTGCCATCTCCATAAAGATGGAAGTATCTACTCCGCCATGTGTATAAACACGGAAATATCTACACCACCATCTGTGTAAACATGGAAATACCTACACCGCTATCTGTATAAACATGGAAATAACTACACCGCCATCTGCATGTCCTTGGAAATATCTACGCCGCCATCTGAATAAACATGGAAATATCTACACGGCCATCTGTGTATAGATGGAAATATCAACACCGCCATCTGTACAAACATGGAAATATCTACACCGCTATCTCTATAGACATGGAAATATCTGCACCGCCATCTGTAAAAACATGGAAATACCTATACAGTCATCTGTATAAACATGGAAATATCTACAATGCCATCTGTAGAAAGATGGAAATATCTACACCGCAATCTGTGTAAACATGGAAATATCTACACCGATATCTGTAAAAACATGGAAATATCTACACCGCTATCTGTATAAACATGGAAATATCTACACCGCGATCTGTGTAAACATGGAATTATCTACACCGCGATCTGTATAAACATGGAAATATCTACACCGATATCTGTATAAACATGGAAATATCTACACAGTTATCTCTATAAACATGGAAATATCTACACCGCCATCTGTATAAACATGGAAATACCTACAAAGTCATCTGTATAAACATGGAAATATCTACACAGCCCTCTGTATAAACAAGGAAATATCTACACAGCTATCTGTATATACATGGAAATATCTACACCACTATCTGTATAAACATGGAAATAACTACACCGCTATTTGTATAAACAAGGAAATATCTACACCGTGATCTGTATAAATATGGAAATATCTACACTGCCATCTCTATAAACAGGGAAATATCTACACCCCTATCTGTATAAACATGGAAATATCCACACCGCTATCTCTATAAACATGGAAAAATCAACACCGCTATCTCTATGAACATGGAAATATCTGCAACGCCATCTCTATAAACATGGAAATGTCTACACCACGATCAGTATAAACATGGAAATATCTACACCGCTATCTGTATAAACATGGAAATATCTCCACTGCTATCTCCATAAACATCGAAATATCTACACCGCCATCTGTATAAACATGGAAATACTTACAAAGTTATCTGTATAAACATGGAAATATCTACACGGCCATCTGTATAAACATGGAAATATCTACACAGCCATGTGTACAAACATGGAAATATCTACACCGCTATCTATATAAACATGGAAATAACTACACCGCTATCTGTATAAACATGGAAATATCTACACCGCCATCTACATATCCATGGAAATATCTGCGCCGCCATCTGTATAAACATGGAAATATCTACACGGTCATCTGTGTATAGATGGAAATATCAACACCGCCATCTGTACAAACATGGAAATATCTGCACGGCTATCTGTATAAACATGGAAATATCTACACCGCGGTCTGTATAAACATGGAAATATCAACACCGCTATCGGTATAAACATGGAAATATCTACACCGCTATCTCTATAAACATGGAAATATCTACACCGTGATCTGTATAAACATGGAAATATTTACACCGCTATCTGTATAAACATGGAAACTTCTACAACGTTATCTGTATAAATATGGAAATATCTTCACCGCTATCTCTATAAACTTGGAAATATCTACACCGCCATCTGTATAAACATGGAAATACCTATACACTCATCTGTGTAAACATAGAAATATCTACACCACCATCTCTATAAACATGGAAATATCTACAATGCCATCTGTATACACATGGAAATACCTACTCGGCAATCAGTGTATAGATGGAAACATCAACACCGCCATCTGTACAAACAATGAAATATCTACACTGCTATCTCTATAAACATGGAAATATGTACACTGTGGTCTGTATAAACATGGAAATATCTACACCGGTATCTGTATAAACATGGAAATATCAACACCATGATCTGTATAAACATGGAAATATATACACCGCTATCTGTATAAACATGGAAATATCTGCACCGCTATCTCTATAAACATGGAAATAACTACAAAGACATCTGTATAAACATGGAAATACCTACACAGTCATGTGTAGGAACATTTAAATATCTACACTGCCATCTGTATAAATATAGAAATATCTACACAGCTCTCTGTATAAATATGGAAGTATCTGCATAGGCATCTGTGTAAACATGGAAATATCTGCACCGCTATCTGTATAAACGTGGAAATACCTACACCGCTGTCTCTATAAACATGGAAATATGTACACCGCTATGTGAATAAACATGGAAATACCTCCACTGCTCTCTGTATAAACATGGAAATATCTCCACCGTTATCTGTATAAACATGGAAATATCAACAGCGCCATCTATATAAACATTGAAATATCTACACAGCCATCTGTAAAAACATGGAACTATCTACACAGTCATCTGAATAAACATGGAAATATCTACACCACCATCTGTATAAACATGGAAATAGCTACAATACCATCTGTATACACATGGAAATATCTACACAGACATCTGTATAAATATGGAAATATCTACACGGCCATCTGTATAAACATGGAAATATCTACCCTGCCATCTGTAGAAAGATGGAAATATCTACACCGCTATCTCTATAAATATGGAAATATCTACACCGCCATCTCTATGAACATGAAAATATCTACACTGCCATCTCCATAAAGATGGAAGTATCTACTCCGCCATGTGTATAAACACGGAAATATCTACACCACCATCTGTGTAAACATGGAAATACCTACACCGCTATCTGTATAAACATGGAAATAACTACACCGCCATCTGCATGTCCTTGGAAATATCTACGCCGCCATCTGAATAAACATGGAAATATCTACACGGCCATCTGTGTATAGACGGAAATATCAACACCGCCATCTGTACAAACATGGAAATATCTAGACCGCGATCTGTATAAACATGGAAATATCTACACCGCTATCTGTATAAACATGGAAATATCTACACAGTTATCTCTATAAACATGGAAATATCTACACCGCCATCTGTATAAACATGGAAATATCTACACAGCTATCTCTATAAACATGGAAATATCTACACCGCGATCTGTATAAACATGGAAATATCTACACCGCTATCTGTATAAACATGGAAATATCTACACAGTTATCTCTATAAACATGGAAATATCCACACCGCCATCTGTATAAACATGGAAATACCTACAAAGTCATCTCTATAAACATGGAAATAACTACACAGCCCTCTGTATAAACATGGAAATATCTACACAGCCATCTGTATATACATGGAAATATCTACACCACTATCTGTATAAACATGGAAATAACTACACCGCTATTTGTATAAACAAGGAAATATCTACACCGTGATCTGTATAAACATGGAAATATCTACACCGCCATCTCTATAAACAGGGAAATATCTACACCCCTATCTGTATAAACATGGAAATATCCACACCGCTATCTCTATAAACATGGAAAAATCAACACCGCTATCTCTATGAACATGGAAATGTCTACACCGCCATCTCTATAAACATGGAAATATCTACACCACGGTCAGTATAAACATGGAAATACCTACACCGCTATCTGTATAAACATGGAAATATGTCCACTGCTGTCTCTATAAACATCGAAATAGCTACACCGCCATCTGTATAAACATGGAAATACTTACAAAGTTATCTGTATAAACATGGAAATATCTACACCGCCATCTGTACAAACATGGAAATATCTACACAGCCATGTGTACATACATGGAAATATCTACACCGCTATCTATATAAACATGGAAATAACTACACCGCTATCTGTATAAACATGGAAATATCCACACCGCCATCTACATACCCATGGAAATATCTGCGCCACCATCTGTATAAACAGGGAAATATCTACACGGTCATCTGTGTATAGATGGAAATATCAACACCGCCATCTGTACAAACATGGAAATATCTGCACCGCTATCTGTATAAACATGGAAATATCTACACCGCGGTCTGTATAAACATGGAAATATCAACACCGCTATCGGTATAAACATGGAAATATCTACACCGCTATCTCTATAAACATGGAAATAACTACACCGTGATCTGTATAAACATGGAAATATTTACACCGCTATCTGTATAAACATGGATACTTCTACACCGTTATCTGTATAAATATGGAAATATCTACACCGCTATCTCTATAAACTTGGAAATATCTACACCGCCATCTGTATAAACATGGAAATACCTATACAGTCATCTGTGTAAACATGGAAATATCTACACCACCATCTGTATAAACATGGAAATATCTACAATGCCATCTGTATACACATGGAAATACCTACAGGGCAATCAGTGTATTATTGGAAACATCAACACCTCCATCTGTACAAACATGGAAATATCTACACTGCTATCTCTATAAACATGGAAATATCTACACTGTGGTCTGTATAAACTTGGAAATATCTACACCGGTATCTGTATAAACATGGAAATATCCACACCATGATCTGTATAAACATGGAAATATATACACCGCTATCTGTATAAACATGGAAATATCTGCACCGCTATCTCTATAAACATGGAAATAACGACAAAGACATCTGTATAAACATGGAAATACCTACACAGTCATGTGTAGGAACATTTAAATATCTACACTGCCATCTGTATAAATATAGAAATATCTACACAGCCCTCTGTATAAATATGGAAATATCTGCATAGGCATCTGTGTAAACATGGAAATATCTGCACCGCTATCTGTATAAACGTGGAAATACTTACACCGCTGTCTCTATAAACATGGAAATATGTACACGGCTATGTGTATAAACATGGAAATATGTCCACAGCTCTCTGTATAAACATGGAAATTTCTCCACCGTTTTCTGTATAAACATGGAAATATCAACAGCGCCATCTATATAAACATTGAACTATCTACACTGCCATCTGTAAAAACATGGAAATATCTACACAGTCATCTGAATAAACATGGAAATATCTACACCACCATCTGTATAAACATGGAAATAGCTACAATACCATCTGTATACACATGAAAATATCTACACAGACATCTGTATAAATATGGAAATATCAACACGGCCATCTGTATAAACATGGAAATATCTACACTGCCATCTGTAGAAAGATGGAAATACCTACACCGCTATCTCTATAAATATGGAAATATCTACACCGCCATCTCTATGAACATGAAAATATCTACACTGCCATCTCCATAAAGATGGAAGTATCTACTCTGCCATGTGTATAAACACGGAAATATCTACACCACCATCTGTGTAAACATGGAAATACCTACACCGCTATCTGTATAAACATGGAAATAATTACACCGCCATCTGCATGTCCTTGGAAATATCTACGCCGCCATCTGAATAAACATGGAAATATCTACACGGCCATCTGTGTATAGCTGGAAATATCAACACCGCCATCTGTACAAACAAGGAAATATCTACACCGCTATCTCTATAGACATGTAAATATCTGCACCGCCACCTGTAAAAACATGGAAATACCTATACAGTCATCTGTATAAACATGGAAATACCTACTATGCCATCTGTAGAAAGATGGAAATATCTACACAGCAATCTGTGTAAACATGGAAATATCTACACCGATATCTGGAAATACATGGAAATATCTACACCGCTATCTGTATAAACATGGAAATATCTACACCGCGATCTGTATAAACATGGAAATATCTACACCGCGATCTGTATAAACATGGAAATATCTACACCGCTATCTGTATAAACATGGAAATATCTACAAAGTTATCTCTATAAACATGGAAATATCTACACCGCCATCTGTATAAACATGGAAATACCTACAAAGTCATCTGTATAAACATGGAAATAACTACACAGCCCTCTGTATAAACATGGAAATATCTACACAGCCATCTGTATATACATGGAAATATCTACACCACTATCTGTATAAACATGGAAATAACTACACCGCTATTTGTATAAACAAGGAAATATCTACACCGTGATCTGTATAAATATGGAAATATCTACACCGCCATCTCTATAAACAGGGAAATATCTACACCCCTATCTGTATAAACATGGAAACATCCACACCGCTATCTCTATAAACATGGAAAAATCAACACCGCTATCTCTATGAACATGGAAATATCTACACCGCCATCTCTATAAACATGGAAATGTCTACACCACGATCAGTATAAACATGGAAATATCTACACCGCTATCTGTATAAACATGGAAATATCTCCACTGCTATCTCTATAAACATCGAAATATCTACACTGCCATCTGTATAAACATGGAAATACTTACAAAGTTATCTGTATAAACATGGAAATATCTACACCGCCATCTGTATAAACATGGAAATATCTACACAGCCATGTGTACAAACATGGAAATATCTACACCGCTATCTATATAAACATGGAAATAACTACACCGCTATCTGTATAAACATGGAAATATCTACACCGCCATCTACATATCCATGGAAATATCTGCGCCGCCATCTGTATAAGCATGGAAATATCTACACGGTCATCTGTGTATAGATGGAAATATCAACACCGCCATTTGTACAAACTTGGAAATATCTGAACCGCTATCTGTATAAACATGGAAATATCTACACCGCGGTCTGTATAAACATGGAAATATCAACACCGCTATCGGTATAAACATGGAAATATCTACACCGCTATCTCTATAAACATGGAAATATCTACACCGTGATCTGTATAAACATGGAAATATTTACACCGCTATCTGTATAAACATGGAAACTTCTACACCGTTATCTGTATAAATATGGAAATATCTACACCGCTATCTCTATAAACTTGGAAATATCTACACTGCCATCTGTATAAACATGGAAATACCTATACAGTCATCTGTGTAAACATGGAAATATCTACACCACCATCTGTATAAACATGGAAATATCTACAATGCCATCTCTATACACATGGAAATACCTACACGGCAATCAGTGTATAGATGGAAACATCAACACCGCCATCTGTACAAACATGGAAATATCTACACTGCTATCTCTATAAACATGGAAATATGTACACTGTGGTCTGTATAAACATGGAAATATCTACACCGGTATCAGTATAAACATGGAAATATCCACACCATGATCTGTATAAACATGGAAATATATACACCGCTATCTGTATAAACATGGAAATATCTGCACCGCTATCTCTATAAACATGGAAATAATTACAAAGACATCTGCATAAACATGGAAATACCTACACAGTCATGTGTAGGAACAATTAAATATCTACACTGCCATCTGTATAAATATAGAAATATCTACACAGCCCTCTGTATAAATATGGAAATATCTGCATAGGCATCTGTGTAAACATGGAAATATCTGCACCGCTATCTGTATAAACGTGGAAATACCTACACCGCTGTCTCTATAAACATGGAAATATGTACTCCGCTATGTGTATAAACATGGAAATACCTCCACTGCTCTCTGTATAAACATGGAAATATCTCCACCGTTATCTGTATAAACATGGAAATATCAACAGCGCCATCTATATAAACATTGAAATATCTCCACAGCCATCTGTAAAAACATGGAACTATCTACACAGTCATCTGAATAAACATGGAAATATCTACACCACCATCTGTATAAACATGGAAATAGCTACAATACCATCTGTATACACATGGAAATATCTACACAGACATCTGTATAAACATGGAAATATCTACACTGCCATCTGTAGAAAGATGGAAATATCTACACCGCTATCTCTATAAATATGGAAATATCTACACCGCCA
Source organism: Pan troglodytes (assembly GCF_028858775.2). Taxonomy (NCBI): domain Eukaryota; kingdom Metazoa; phylum Chordata; class Mammalia; order Primates; family Hominidae; genus Pan; species Pan troglodytes. The sequence continues at coordinate 8,271,826 of NC_072411.2, forward strand.
TCTCTATGAACATTAAAATATCTACACTGCCAACTCCATAAAGATTGAAGTATCTACTCCGCCATGTGTATAAACACGGAAATATCTACACCACCATCTGTGTAAACATGGAAATACCTACACCGCTATCTGTATAAACATGGAAATAACTACACCGCCATCTGCATGTCCGTGGAAATATCTACGCCACCATCTGAATAAACTTGGAAATATCTACACGGCCATCTGTGTATAGATGGAAATATCAACACCGCCATCTGTACAAACATGGAAATATCTACACCGCTATCTCTATAGACATGGAAATATCTGCACCGCCATCTGTAAAAACATGGAAATACCTATACAGTCATCTGTATAAACATGGAAATATCTACAATGCCATCTGTAGAAAGATGGAAATATCTACACCGCAATCTGTGTAAACATGGGAATATCTACACCGATATCTGTAAAAACATGGAAATATCTACACCGCTATCTGTATAAACATGGAAATATCTACACCGCGATCTGTATAAACATGGAAATATCTACACCGTGATCTGTATAAACATGGAAATATCTACACCGCTATCTGTATAAACATGGAAATATCTTCACAGTTATCTCTATAAACATGGAAATATCTACACCGCCATCTGTATAAACATGGAAATACCTACAAAGTCATCTGTATAAACATGGAAATATCTACACAGCCCTCTGTATAAACATGGAAATATCTACACAGCCATCTGTATATACATGGAAATATCTACACCACTATCTGTATAAACATGGAAATAACTACACCGCTATTTGTATAAACACGGAAATATCTACACCGTGATCTGTATAAATATGGAAATATCTACACTGCCATCTCTATAAACATGGAAATATCTACACCCCTATCTGTATAAACATGGAAATATCCACACCGCTATCTCTATAAACATGGAAAAATCAACACCGCTATCTCTATGAACATGGAAATATCTACACCGCCATCTCTATAAACATGGAAATGTCTACACCACGATCAGTATAAACATGGAAATATCTACACCGCCATCTACATATCCATGGAAATATCTGTGCCGCCATCTGTATAAACATGGAAATATCTACACGGTCATCTGTGTATAGATGGAAATATCAACACCGCCATCTGTACAAACATGGAAATATCTGCACCGGTATCTCTATAGACATGGAAATATCTGCACCGCCATCTGTGAAAACATGGAAATACCTATACAGTCATCTGTATAAACATGGAAATATCTACAATGCCATCTGTAGAAAGATGGAAATATCTACACCTCAATCTGTGTAAACATGGAAATATCTACACCGATATCTGTAAAAACATGGAAATATCTACACCGCTATCTGTATAAACATGGAAATATCTACTCCGCGATCTGTATAAACATGGAAATATCTACACCGCGATCTGTATAAACATGGAAATATCTACAACGCTATCTGTATAAACATGGAAATATCTACACAGTTATCTCTCTAAACATGGAAATATCTACACCGCCATCTGTATAAACTTGGAAATACCTACAAAGTCATCTGTATAAACATGGAAATATCTACACAGCCCTCTGTATAAACATGGAAATATCTACACAGCCATCTGTATATACATGGAAATATCTACACCACTATCTGTATAAACATGGAAATATCCACACCGCTATCTCTATAAACATGGAAAAATCAACACCGCTATCTCTATGAACATGGAAATATCTACACCGCCATCTCTATAAACTTGGAAATGTCTACACCACGATCAGTATAAACATGGAAATATCTACACGGCAATCTGTATAAACATGGAAATGTCTCCACTGCTGTCTCTATAAACATCGAAATATCTACACCGCCATCTGTATAAACATGGAAATACTTACAAAGTTATCTGTATGAACATGGAAATATCTACACCGCCATCTCTATAAACATGGAAATATCTACACAGCCATGTGTACATACTTGGAAATATCTACACCGCTATCTATATAAACATGGAAATAACTACACCGCTATCTGTATAAACATGGAAATATCTACACCGCCATCTACATATCCATGGAAATATCTGCGCCGCCATCTGTATAAACATGGAAATATCTACACGGTCATCTGTGTATAGATGGAAATATCAACACCGCCATCTGTACAAACATGGAAATATCTGCACCGCTATCTGTATAAACATGGAAATATCTACACCGCGGTCTGTATAAACATGGAAATATCAACACCGCTATCGGTATAAACATGGAAATATCTACACCGCTATCTCTATAAACATGGAAATATCTACACCGTGATCTGTATAAACATGGAAATATTTACACCGCTATCTGTATAAACATGGAAACTTCCACACCGTTATCTGTATAAATATGGAAATATCTACACCGCTATCTCCATAAACTTGGAAATATCTACACCGCCATCTTTATAAACATGGAAATACCTATACAGTCATCTGTGTAAACATGGAAATATCTACACCACCATCTGTATAAACATGGAAATATCTACAATGCCATCTGTATACACATGGAAATACCTACACGGCAATCAGTGTATAGATGGAAACATCAACACCGCCATCTGTACAAAGATGGAAATATCTACACTGCTATCTCTATAAACATGGAAATATCTACACTGTGGTCTGTATAAACATGGAAATATCTACACCGGTATCTGTATAAACATGGAAATATCCACACCATGATCTGTATAAACATGGAAATATATACACCACTATCTGTATAAACGTGGAAATATCTGCACCGCTATCTCTATAAACATGGAAGTAACTACAAAGACATCTGTATAAACATGGAAATACCTACAGAGTCATGTGTAGGAACATTTAAATATCTACACTGCCATCTGTATAAATATAGAAATATCTACACAGCCCTCTGTATAAATATGGAAATATCTGCATAGGCATCTGTGTAAACATGGAAATATCTGCACCGCTATCTGTATAAACGTGGAAATACCTACACCGCTGTCTCTATAAACATGGAAGTATGTACACCGCTATGTGTATAAACATGGAAATATCTCCACTGCTCTCTGTATAAACATCGAAATATCTCCACCGTTATCTGTATAAACATGGAAATATCAACAGCAGCATCTATATAAACATTGAAATATCTACACTGCCATCTGTAAAAACATGGAAATATCTACACAGTCATCTGAATAAACATGGAAATATCTACACCACCATCTGTATAAACATGGAAATAGCTACAATACCATCTGTATACACATGGAAATATCTACACAGACATCTGTATAAATATGGAAATATCTACACGGCCATCTGTATAAACATGGAAATATCTACACTGCCATCAGTAGAAAGATGGAAATATCTACACCGCTATCTCTATAAATATGGAAATATCTACACCGCCATCTCTATGAACATGAAAATATCTACACTGCCATCTCCATAAAGATGGAAGTATCTACACCGCCATGTGTATACACACGGAAATATCTACACCACCATCTGTGTAAACATGGAAATACCTACACCGCTATCTGTATAAACATGGAAATAACTACAACGCCATCTGCATGTCCTTGGAAATATCTACGCCGCCATCTGAATAAACATGGAAATATCTACACCGCCATCTGTGTATAGCTGGAAATATCAACACCGCCATCTGTACAAACATGGAAATATCTACACCGCTATCTCTATAGACATGGAAATATCTGCACCGCCATCTGTAAAAACATGGAAATACCTATACAGTCATCTGTATAAACATGGAAATATCTACAATGCCATCTGTAGAAAGATGGAAATATCTACACCGCAATCTGTGTAAACATGGAAATATCTACACCGATATCTGTAAAAACATGGAAATATCTACACCGCTATCTGTATAAACATGGAAATATCTACACAGTTATCTCTATAAACATGGAAATATCTACACCGCCATCTGTATAAACATGGAAATACCTACAAAGTCATCTGTATAAACATGGAAATATCTACACAGCCCTCTGTATAAACATGGAAATATCTACACAGCTATCTGTATATACATGGAAATATCTACACCACTATCTGCATAAACATGGAAATAACTACACCGCTATTTGTATAAACAAGGAAATATCTACACCGTGATCTGTATAAATATGGAAATATCTACACTGCCATCTCTATAAACAGGGAAATATCTACACCCCTATCTGTATAAACATGGAAATATCCACACCGCTATCTCTATAAACATGGAAAAATCAACACCGCTATCTCTATGAACATGGAAATATCTGCAACGCCATCTCTATAAACATGGAAATGTCTACACCACGATCAGTATAAACATGGAAATATCTACACCGCTATCTGTATAAACATGGAAATATCTCCACTGCTATCTCTATAAACATCGAAATATCTACACCGCCATCTGTATAAACATGGAAATACTTACAAAGTTATCTGTATAAACATGGAAATATCTACACCGCCATCTGTATAAACATGGAAATATCTACACAGCCATGTGTACAAACATGGAAATATCTACACCGCTATCTATATAAACATGGAAATAACTACACCGCTATCTGTATAAACATGGAAATATCTACACCGCCATCTACATATCCATGGAAATATCTGCGCCGCCATTTGTATAAACATGGAAATATCTACACGGTCATCTGTGTATAGATGGAAATATCAACACCGCCATCTGTACAAACATGGAAATATCTGCACGGCTATCTGTATAAACATGGAAATATCTACACCGCGGTCTGTATAAACATGGAAATATCAACACCGCTATCGGTATAAACATGGAAATATCTACACCGCTATCTCTATAAACATGGAAATATCTACACCGTGATCTGTATAAACATGGAAATATTTACACCGCTATCTGTATAAACATGGAAACTTCTACAACGTTATCTGTATAAATATGGAAATATCTACACCGCTATCTCTATAAACTTGGAAATATCTACACCGCCATCTGTATAAATATGGAAATACCTATACACTCATCTGTGTAAACATAGAAATATCTACACCACCATCTCTATAAACATGGAAATATCTGCAATGCCATCTGTATACACATGGAAATACCTACTCGGCAATCAGTGTATAGATGGAAACATCAACACCGCCATCTGTACAAACAATGAAATATCTACACTGCTATCTCTATAAACATGGAAATATGTACACTGTGGTCTGTATAAACATGGAAATATCTACACCGGTATCTGTATAAACATGGAAATATCAACACCATGATCTGTATAAACATGGAAATATATACACCGCTATCTGTATAAACATGGAAATATCTGCACCGCTATCTCTATAAACATGGAAATAACTACAAAGAAATCTGTATAAACATGGAAATACCTACACAGTCATGTGTAGGAACATTTAAATATCTACACTGCCATCTGTATAAATATAGAAATATCTACACAGCCCTCTGTATAAATATGGAAATATCTGCATAGGCATCTGTGTAAACATGGAAATATCTGCACCGCTATCTGTATAAACGTGCAAATACCTACACCGCTGTCTCTATAAACATGGAAATATGTACACCGCTATGTGAATAAACATGGAAATACCTCCACTGCTCTCTGTATAAACATGGAAATATCTCCACCGTTATCTGTATAAACATGGAAATATCAACAGCGCCATCTATATAAACATTGAAATATCTCCACAGCCATCTGTAAAAACATGGAACTATCTACACAGTCATCTGAATAAACATGGAAATATCTACACCACCATCTGTATAAACATGGAAATAGCTACAATACCATCTGTATACACATGGAAATATCTACACAGACATCTGTATAAACATGGAAATATCTACACTGCCATCTGTAGAAAGATGGAAATATCTACACCGCTATCTCTATAAATATGGAAATATATACACCGCCATCTCTATGAACATGAAAATATCTACACTGCCAACTCCATAAAGATTGAAGTATCTACTCCGCCATGTGTATAAACACGGAAATATCTACACCACCATCTGTGTAAACATGGAAATACCTACACCGCTATCTGTATAAACATGGAAATAACTACACCGCCATCTGCATGTCCGTGGAAATATCTACGCCACCATCTGAATAAACATGGAAATATCTACACGGCCATCTGTGTATAGATGGAAATATCAACACCGCCATCTGTACAAACATGGAAATATCTACACCGCTATCTCTATAGACATGGAAATATCTGCAACGCCATCTGCAAAAACATGGAAATACCTATACAGTCATCTGTATAAACATGAAAATATCTACAATGCCATCTGTAGAAAGATGGAAATATCTACACCGCAATCTGTGTAAACATGGGAATATCTACACCGATATCTGTAAAAACATGGAAATATCTACACCGCTATCTGTATAAACATGGAAATATCTACACCGCGATCTGTATAAACATGGAAATATCTACACCGTGATCTGTATAAACATGGAAATATCTACACCGCTATCTGTATAAACATGGAAATATCTTCACAGTTATCTCTATAAACATGGAAATATCTACACCGCCATCTGTATAAACATGGAAATACCTACAAAGTCATCTGTATAAACATGGAAATATCTACACAGCCCTCTGTATAAACATGGAAATATCTACACAGCCATCTGTATATACATGGAAATATCTACACCACTATCTGTATAAACATGGAAATAACTACACCGCTATTTGTATAAACAAGGAAATATCTACACCGTGATCTGTATAAATATGGAAATATCTACACTGCCATCTCTATAAACATGGAAATATCTACACCCCTATCTGTATAAACATGGAAATATCCACACCGCTATCTCTATAAACATGGAAAAATCAACACCGCTATCTCTATGAACATGGAAATATCTACACCGCCATCTCTATAAACATGGAAATGTCTACACCACGATCAGTATAAACATGGAAATATCTACACCGCCATCTACATATCCATGGAAATATCTGTGCCGCCATCTGTATAAACATGGAAATATCTACACGGTCATCTGTGTATAGATGGAAATATCAACACCGCCATCTGTTCAAACATGGAAATATCTGCACCGGTATCTCTATAGACATGGAAATATCTGCACCGCCATCTGTGAAAACATGGAAATACCTATACAGTCATCTGTATAAACATGGAAATATCTACAATGCCATCTGTAGAAAGATGGAAATATCTACACCTCAATCTGTGTAAACATGGAAATATCTACACCGATATCTGTAAAAACATGGAAATATCTACACCGCTATCTGTATAAACATGGAAATATCTACTCCGCGATCTGTATAAACATGGAAATATCTACACCGCGATCTGTATAAACATGGAAATATCTACAACGCTATCTGTATAAACATGGAAATATCTACACAGTTATCTCTCTAAACATGGAAATATCTACACCGCCATCTGTATAAACTTGGAAATACCTACAAAGTCATCTGTATAAACATGGAAATATCTACACAGCCCTCTGTATAAACATGGAAATATCTACACAGCCATCTGTATATACATGGAAATATCTACACCACTATCTGTATAAACATGGAAATATCCACACCGCTATCTCTATAAACATGGAAAAATCAACACCGCTATCTCTATGAACATGGAAATATCTACACCGCCATCTCTATAAACTTGGAAATGTCTACACCACGATCAGTATAAACATGGAAATATCTACACGGCAATCTGTATAAACATGGAAATGTCTCCACTGCTGTCTCTATAAACATCGAAATATCTACACCGCCATCTGTATAAACATGGAAATACTTACAAAGTTATCTGTATGAACATGGAAATATCTACACCGCCATCTCTATAAACATGGAAATATCTACACAGCCATGTGTACATACTTGGAAATATCTACACCGCTATCTATATAAACATGGAAATAACTACACCGCTATCTGTATAAACATGGAAATATCTACACCGCCATCTACATATCCATGGAAATATCTGCGCCGCCATCTGTATAAACATGGAAATATCTACACGGTCATCTGTGTATAGATGGAAATATCAACACCGCCATCTGTACAAACATGGAAATATCTGCACCGCTATCTGTATAAACATGGAAATATCTACACCGCGGTCTGTATAAACATGGAAATATCAACACCGCTATCGGTATAAACATGGAAATATCTACACCGCTATCTCTATAAACATGGAAATATCTACACCGTGATCTGTATAAACATGGAAATATTTACACCGCTATCTGTATAAACATGGAAACTTCCACACCGTTATCTGTATAAATATGGAAATATCTACACCGCTATCTCCATAAACTTGGAAATATCTACACCGCCATCTTTATAAACATGGAAATACCTATACAGTCATCTGTGTAAACATGGAAATATCTACACCACCATCTGTATAAACATGGAAATATCTACAATGCCATCTGTATACACATGGAAATACCTACACGGCAATCAGTGTATAGATGGAAACATCAACACCGCCATCTGTACAAAGATGGAAATATCTACACTGCTATCTCTATAAACATGGAAATATCTACACTGTGGTCTGTATAAACATGGAAATATCTACACCGGTATCTGTATAAACATGGAAATATCCACACCATGATCTGTATAAACATGGAAATATATACACCACTATCTGTATAAACGTGGAAATATCTGCACCGCTATCTCTATAAACATGGAAGTAACTACAAAGACATCTGTATAAACATGGAAATACCTACAGAGTCATGTGTAGGAACATTTAAATATCTACACTGCCCTCTGTATAAATATAGAAATATCTACACAGCCCTCTGTATAAATATGGAAATATCTGCATAGGCATCTGTGTAAACATGGAAATATCTGCACCGCTATCTGTATAAACGTGGAAATACCTACACCGCTGTCTCTATAAACATGGAAGTATGTACACCGCTATGTGTATAAACATGGAAATATCTCCACTGCTCTCTGTATAAACATCGAAATATCTCCACCGTTATCTGTATAAACATGGAAATATCAACAGCACCATCTATATAAACATTGAAATATCTACACTGCCATCTGTAAAAACATGGAAATATCTACACAGTCATCTGAATAAACATGGAAATATCTACACCACCATCTGTATAAACATGGAAATAGCTACAATACCATCTGTATACACATGGAAATATCTACACAGACATCTGTATAAATATGGAAATATCTACACGGCCATCTGTATAAACATGGAAATATCTACACTGCCATCAGTAGAAAGATGGAAATATCTACACCGCTATCTCTATAAATATGGAAATATCTACACCGCCATCTCTATGAACATGAAAATATCTACACTGCCATCTCCATAAAGATGGAAGTATCTACACCGCCATGTGTATACACACGGAAATATCTACACCACCATCTGTGTAAACATGGAAATACCTACACCGCTATCTGTATAAACATGGAAATAACTACAACGCCATCTGCATGTCCTTGGAAATATCTACGCCGCCATCTGAATAAACATGGAAATATCTACACCGCCATCTGTGTTTAGCTGGAAATATCAACACCGCCATCTGTACAAACATGGAAATATCTACACCGCTATCTCTATAGACATGGAAATATCTGCACCGCCATCTGCAAAAACATGGAAATACCTATACAGTCATCTGTATAAACATGGAAATATCTACAATGCCATCTGTAGAAAGATGGAAATATCTACACCGCAATCTGTGTAAACATGGGAATATCTACACCGATATCTGTAAAAACATGGAAATATCTACACCGCTATCTGTATAAACATGGAAATATCTACACCGCGATCTGTATAAACATGGAAATATCTACACCGTGATCTGTATAAACATGGAAATATCTACACCGCTATCTGTATAAACATGGAAATATCTTCACAGTTATCTCTATAAACATGGAAATATCTACACCGCCATCTGTATAAACATGGAAATACCTACAAAGTCATCTGTATAAACATGGAAATATCTACACAGCCCTCTGTATAAACATGGAAATATCTACACAGCCATCTGTATATACATGGAAATATCTACACCACTATCTGTATAAACATGGAAATAACTACACCGCTATTTGTATAAACAAGGAAATATCTACACCGTGATCTGTATAAATATGGAAATATCTACACTGCCATCTCTATAAACATGGAAATATCTACACCGCGGTCTGTATAAACATGGAAATATCAACACCGCTATCGGTATAAACATGGAAATATCTACACCGCTATCTCTATAAACATGGAAATATCTACACCGTGATCTGTATAAACATGGAAATATTTACACCGCTATCTGTATAAACATGGAAACTTCCACACCGTTATCTGTATAAATATGGAAATATCTACACCGCTATCTCTATAAACTTGGAAATATCTACACCGCCATCTGTATAAACATGGAAATACCTATACAGTCATCTGTGTAAACATGGAAATATCTACACCACCATCTGTATAAACATGGAAATATCTACACGGCAATCAGTGTATAGATGGAAACATCAACACCGCCATCTGTACAAACATGGAAATATCTACACTGCTATCTCTATAAACATGGAAATATCTACACTGTGGTCTGTATAAACATGGAAATATCTACACCGGTATCTGTATAAACATGGAAATATCCACACCATGATCTGTATAAACATGGAAATATATACACCGCTAGCTGTATAAACATGGAAATAACTACAAAGACATCTGTATAAACATGGAAATACCTACACAGTCATGTGTAGGAACATTTAAATATCTACACTGCCATCTGTATAAATATAGAAATATCTACACAGCCCTCTGTATAAATATGGAAATATCTGCATAGGCATCTGTGTAAACATGGAAATATCTGCACCGCTATCTGTATAAACGTGGAAATACCTACACCGCTGTCTCTATAAACATGGAAATATGTACACCGCTATGTGTATAAACATGGAAATATCTCCACTGCTCTCTGTATAAACATGGAAATATCTCCACCGTTATCTGTATAAACATGGAAATATCAACAGCGCCATCTATATAAACATTGAAATATCTACACTGCCATCTGTAAAAACATGGAACTATCTACACAGTCATCTGAATAAACATGGAAATATCCACACCACCATCTGTATAAACATGGAAATAGCTACAATACCATCTGTATACACATGGAAATATCTACACAGACATCTGTATAAATATGGAAATATCTACACGGCCATCTGTATAAACATGGAAATATCTACACTGCCATCTGTAGAAAGATGGAAATATCTACACCGCTATCTCTATAAATATGGAAATATCTACACCGCCATCTCTATGAACATGAAAATATCTACACTGCCATCTCCATAAAGATGGAAGTATCTACTCCGCCATGTGTATAAACACGGAAATATCTACACCACCATCTGTGTAAACATGGAAGTACCTAAACCGCTATCTGTATAAACATGGAAATAACTACACCGCCATCTGCATGTCCTTGGAAATATCTACGCCGCCATCTGAATAAACATGGAAATATCTACACGGCCATCTGTGTATAGATGGAAATATCAACACCGCCATCTGTAGAAACATGGAAATATCTACACCGCTATCTCTATAGACATGGAAATATCTGCACCGCCATCTGTAAAAACATGGAAATACCTATACAGTCATCTGTATGAAGATGGAAATATCAACAATGCCATCTGTAGAAAGATGGAAATATCTACACCGCAATCTGTGTAAACATGGAAATATCTACACCGATATCTGTAAAAACATGGAAATATCTACACCGCTATCTGTATAAACATGGAAATATCTACACCGCGATCTGTATAAACATGGAATTATCTACACCGCGATCTGTATAAACATGGAAATATCTACACCGCTATCTGTATAAACATGGAAATATCTACACCGTTATCTCTATAAACATGGAAATATCTACACCGCCATCTGTATAAACATGGAAATACCTACAAAGTCATCTGTATAAACATGGAAATATCTACACAGCCCTCTGTATAAACATGGAAATATCTACACAGCCATCTGTATATACATGGAAATATCTACACCACTATCTGTATAAACATGGAAATAACTACACCGCTATTTGTATAAACAAGGAAATATCTACACCGTGATCTGTATAAATATGGAAATATCTACACCGACATCTCTATAAACAGGGAAATATCTACACCCCTATCTGTATAAACATGGAAATATCCACACCGCTATCTCTATAAACATGGAAAAATCAACACCGCTATCTCTATGAACATGGAAATATCTACACCGCCATCTCTATAAACATGGAAATGTCTACACCACGATCAGTATAAACATGGAAATATCTACACCGCTATCTGTATAAACATGGAAATATCTCCACAGCTATCTCTATAAACATCGAAATATCTACACCGCCATCAGTATAAACATGGAAATACTTACAAAGTTATCTGTATAAACATGGAAATATCTACACCGCCATCTGTATAAACATGGAAATATCTACACAGCCATGTGTACATACATGGAAATATCTACACCGCTATCTATATAAACATGGAAATAACTACACCGCTATCTGTATAAACATGGAAATATCTACACCGCCATCTACACATCCATGGAAATATCTGCGCCGCCATCTGTATAAACATGGAAATATCTACACGGTCATCTGTGTATAGATGGAAATATCAACACCGCCATCTGTACAAACATGGAAATATCTGCACCGCTATCTGTATAAACATGGAAATATCTACACCGCGGTCTGTATAAACATGGAAATATCAACACCGCTATCAGTATAAACATGGAAATATCTACACCGCTATCTCTATAAACATGGAAATATCTACACCGAGATCTGTATAAACATGGAAATATTTACACCGCTATCTGTATAAACATGGAAACTTCTACACCGTTATCTGTATAAATATGGAAATATCTACACCGCTATCTCTATAAACTTGGAAATATCTACACCGCCATCTGTATAAACATGGAAATACCTATACAGTCATCTGTGTAAACATGGAAATATCTACACCACCATCTGTATTAACATGGAAATATCTACAATGCCATCTGTATACACATGGAAATACGTACACGGCAATCAGTGTATAGATGGAAACATCAACACCGCCATCTGTACAAACATGGAAAAATCTAAACTGCTATCTCTATAAACATGGAAATATGTACACTGTGGTCTGTATAAACATGGAAATATCTACACGGGTATCTGTATAAAAATGGAAATATCCACACCATTATCTCTATAAACATGGAAATATATAAACCGCTATCTGTATAAACATGGAAATATCTGCACCGCTATCTCTATAAACATGGAAATAACTACAAAGACATCTGTATAAACATGGAAATACCTACACAGTCATGTGTAGGAACATTTAAATATCTACACTGCCATCTGTATAAATATAGAAATATCTACACAGCCCTCTGTATAAATATGGAAATATCTGCATAGGCATCTGTGTAAACATGGAAATATCTGCACCGCTATCTGTATAAACGTGGAAATACCTACACCGCTGTCTCTATAAACATGGAAATATGTACACCGCTATGTGTATAAACATGGAAATATCTCCACTGCTCTCTGTATAAACATGGAAATATCTCCACCGTTATCTGTATAAACATGGAAATATCAACAGCGCCATCTATATAAACATTGAAATATCTACACAGCCATCTGTAGAAACATGGAACTATCTACACAGTCATCTGAATAAACATGGAAATATCTACACCACCATCTGTATAAACATGGAAATAGCTACAATACCATCTGTATACACATGGAAATATCTACACAGACATCTGTATAAATATGGAAATATCTACACGGCCATCTGTATAAACATGGAAATATCTACACTGCCATCTGTAGAAAGATGGAAATATCTACACCGCTATCTCTATAAATATGGAAATATCTACACTGCCATCTCTATGAACATGAAAATATCTACACTGCCATCTCCATAAAGATGGAAGTATCTACTCCGCCATGTGTATAAACACGGAAATATCTACACCACCATCTGTGTAAACATGGAAATACCTACACCGCTATCTGTATAAACATGGAAATAACTACACCGCCATCTGCATGTCCTTGGAAATATCTACGCCGCCATCTGAATAAACATGGAAATATCTACACGGCCATCTGTGTACAGCTGGAAATATCAACACCGCCATCTGTACAAACATGGAAATATCTACACCGCCATCTCTATAAACAGGGAAATATCTACACCCCTATCTGTATAAACATGGAAATATCCACACAGCTATCTCTATAAACATGGAAAAATCAACACCGCTATCTCTATGGACATGGAAATATCCACACCGCCATCTCTATAAACATGGAAATGTCTACACCACGATCAGTATAAACATGGAAATATCTACACCGCTATCTGTATAAACATGGAAATATCTCCACTGCTATCTCTATAAACATCGAAATATCTACACCGCCATCAGTATAAACATGGAAATACTTACAAAGTTATCTGTATAAACATGGAAATATCTACACCGCCATCTGTATAAACATGGAAATATCTACACAGCCATGTTTGCATACATGGAAATATCTACACCGCTATCCATATAAACATGGAAATAACTGCACCGCTATCTGTATAAACATGGAAATATCTACACCGCCATCTACATATCCATGGAAATATCTGCGCCGCCATCTGTATAAACATGGAAATATCTACACGGTCATCTGTGTATAGATGGAAATATCAACACCGCCATCTGTACAAACATGGAAATATCTGCACCGCTATCTGTATAAACATGGAAATATCTACACCACGGTCTGTATAAACATGTAAATATCAACACCGCTATCGGTATAAACATGGAAATATCTACACCGCTATCTCTATAAACATGGAAATATCTACACCGTGATTTGTATAAACATGGAAATATTTACACCGCTATCTGTATAAACATGGAAACTTCTACACCGTTATCTGTATAAATATGGAAATATCTACACCGCTATCTCAATAAACTTGGAAATATCTACACCACCATCTGTATAAACATGGAAATACCTATACAGTCATCTGTGTAAACATGGAAATATCTACACCAGCATCTGTATAAACATGGAAATATCTACAATGCCATCTGTATACACATGGAAATACCTACACGGCAATCAGTGTATAGATGGAAACATCAACACCGCCATCTGTACAAACATGGAAATATCTACACTGCTATCTCTATAAACATGGAAATATCTACACTGCGGTGTCTATATACATGGAAATATCTACACCATGATCTGTATAAACATGGAAATATATACACCGCTATCTGTATAAACATGGAAATATCTGCACCGCTATCTCTATAAACATGGAAATAACTACAAAGACATCTGTATAAACTTGGAAATACCTACACAGTCATGTGTAGGAACATTTAAATATCTACACTGCCATCTGTATAAATATAGAAATATCTACACAGCCCTCTGTATAAATATGGAAATATCTGCATAGGCATCTGTGTAAACATGGAAATATCTGCACCGCTATCTGTATAAACATGGAAATACCTACACCGCTGTCTCTATAAACATGGAAATATGTACACCGCTATGTGTATAAACATGGATATATCTCCACCATTATCTGTATAAACATGGAAATATCAACAGCGCCATCTATATAAACATTGAAATATCTACACTGCCATCTGTAAAAACATGGAAATATCTACACATTCATCTGAATAAACATGGAAATATCTACACCACCATCTGTATAAACATGGAAATAGCTACAATACCATCTGTATACACATGGAAATATCTTCACCGACATCTGTATAAATATGGAAATATCTACACGGCCATCTGTATAAACATGGAAATATCTACACTGCCATCTGTAGAAAGATGGAATTATCTACACCGCTATCTCTATAAATATGGAAATATCTACACCGCCATCTGTATGAACATGAAAATATCTACACTGCCATCTCAATAAAGATGGAAGTATCTACTCCGCCATGTGTATAAACACGGAAATATCTACACCACCATCTGTGTAAACATGGAAATACCTACACCGCTATCTGTATAAACATGGAAATAACTACACCGCCATCTGCATGTCCTTGGAAATATCTATGCCGCCATCTGAATAAACATGGAAATATCTACACGGCTATCTGTGTATAGCTGGAAATATCAACACCGCCATCTGTACAAACATGGAAATATCTACACCGCTATCTCTATAGACATGGAAATATCTGCACCGCCATCTGTAAAAACATGGAAATACCTATACAGTCATCTTTATAAACATGGAAATATCTACAATGCCATCAGTAGAAAGATGGAAATATCTACACCGCAATCAGTGAAAACATGGAAATATCTACACCGATATCTGTATAAACATGGAAATATCTACACCGCGATCTGTATAAACATGGAAATACCTACACCGCGTTCTGTATAAACATGGAAATATCTACACCACGATCTGTATAAACATGGAAATATCTACACAGTTATCTCTATAAACATGGAAATATCTACACCGCCATCTGTATAAACATGGAAATACCTACAAAGTCATCTGTATAAACATGGAAATATCTACACAGCCATCTGTATAAACATGGAAATATCTACACAGCCATCTGTATATACATGGAAATATCTACACCACTATCTGTATAAACATGGAAATAACTACACCGCTATGTGTATAAACAAGGAATTATCTACACTGTGATCTGTATAAACATGGAAATATCTACACCGCCATCTCTATAAACAGGGAAATATCTACACCCCTATCTGTATAAACATGGAAATATCCACACCGCTATCTCTATAAACATGGAAAAATCAACACCGCTATCTCTATGAACATGGAAATATCTACACCGCCATCTCTATAAACATGGAAATGTCTACACCACGATCAGTATAAACATGGAAATATCCACACCGCTATCTGTATAAACATGGAAATATCTCCACTGCTATCTCTATAAACATCGAAATATCTACACCGCCATCAGTATAAACATGGAAATACTTACAAAGTTATCTGTATAAACATGGAAATATATACACCGCCATCTGTATAAACATGGAAATATCTACACAGCCATGTGTACATTCATGGAAATATCTACACCGCTATCTATATAAACATGGAAATAACTACACCGCTATCTGTATAAACATGGAAATATCTACACCGCCATCTACATATCCATGGAAATATCTGCGCCGCCATCTGTATAAACATGGAAATATCTACACGGTCATCTGTCTATAGATGGAAATATCAACACCGCCATCTGTACAAACATGGAAATATCTGCACCGCTATCTGTATAAACATGGAAATATCTACACCGCGGTCTGTATAAACATGGAAATATCAACACCGTTATCGGTATAAACATGGAAATATCTACACCGCTATCTCTATAAACATGGAAATATCCACACCGTGATCTGTATAAACATGGAAATATTTACACCGCTATCTGTATAAACATGGAAACTTCTACACCGTTATCTGTATAAATATGGAAATATCTACAACGCTATCTCAATAAACTTGGAAATATCTACACCACCATCTGTATAAACATGGAAATACCTATACAGTCATCTGTGTAAACATGGAAATATCTACACCACCATCTGTATAGACATGGAAATATCTACAATGCCATCTGTATACACATGGAACTACCTACACGGCAATCAGTGTATAGATGGAAACATCAACACCGCCATCTGTACAAACATGGAAATATCTACACTGCTATCTCTATAAACATGGAAATATCTACACTGCGGTCTGTATAAACATGGAAATATCTACACCGGTATCTGTATAAACATGGAAATATCTACACCATGATCTGTATAAACATGGAAATATATACACCGCTATCTGTATAAACATGGAAATATCTGCACCGCTATCTCTATAAACATGGAAATAACTTCAATGACATCTGTATAAACAAGGAAATACCTACACAGTCATGTGTAGGAACATTTAAATATCTACACTGCCGTCTGTATAAATATAGAAATATCTGCACAGCCCTCTGTATAAATATGGAAATATCTGCATAGGCATCTGTGTAAACATGGAAATATCTGCACCGCTATCTATATAAACATGGAAATACCTACACCGCTGTCTCTATAAACATGGAAATATGTACACCGCTATGTGTATAAACATGGAAATATCTCCACTGATCTCTGTATAAACATGGAAATATCTCCACCGTTATCTGTATAAACATGGAAATATCAACAGCGCCATCTATATAAACATTGAAATATCTACACTGCCATCTGTAAAAACATGGAAATATCTACACAGTCATCTGAATAAACATGGAAATATCTACACCACCATCTGTATAAACATGGATATAGCTACAATACCATCTGTATACACATGGAAATATCTACAAAGACATCTGTATAAATATGGAAATATCTACACGGCCATCTGTATAAACATGGAAATATCTACACTGCCATCTGTAGAAAGATGGAAATATCTACACCGCTATCTCTATAACTATGGGAATATCAACACCGCCATCTCTATGAACATGAAAATATCTACACTGCCATCTCCATAAAGATGGATGTATCTACTCCGCCATGTGTATAAACACCGAAATATCTACACCACCATCTGTGTAAACATGGATATAACTACACCGCTATCTGTATAAACATGGAAATAACTACACCGCCATCTGCATGTCCTTGGAAATATCTACGCCGCCATCTGAATAAACATGGAAATATCTACACGGCCATCTGTACAAACATGGAAATATCTACACCGCCATCTGTACAAACATGGAAATATCTACACCGCTATCTCTATAGACATGGAAATATCTGCACCGCCATCTGTAAAAACATGGAAATACCTATACAGTCATCTTTATAAACATGGAAATATCTACAATGCCATCTGTAGAAAGATGGAAATATCTACACCGCAATCTGTGTAAACATGGAAATATCTACACCGATATCTGTAAAAACATGGAAATATCTACACCGCGATCTGTATAAACATGGAAATATCGACACCGCGATCTGTATAAACATGGAAATATCTACACCGCTATCTGTATAAACATGGAAATATCTATACAGTTATCTCTATAAACATGGAAATATCTACACCGCTATCTGTATAAACATGGAAATAACTCCACTGCTATCTCTATAAACATCGAAATATCTACACCGCCATCTGTATAAACATGGAAATACTTACAAAATTATCTGTATAAACATGGAAATATCTACACCGCCATCTGTATAAACATGGAAATATCTACACAGCCATGTGTACATACATGGAAATATCTACTCCGCTATCTATATAAAGATGGAAATAACTACACCGCTATCTGTATAAACATGGAAATATCTACACCGCCATCTACATATCCATGGAAATATCTGCGCCGCCATCTGTATAAACATGGAAATATCTACACGGTCATCTGTGTATAGATGGAAATATCAACACCGCCATCTGTACAAACATGGAAATATCTGCACCGGTATCTGTATAAACATGGAAATATCTACACCGCGGTCTGTATAAACATGGAAATATCAACACCGCTATCGGTATAAACATGGAAATATCTACACCGCTATCTCTATAAACATGGAAATATCTACACCGTGATCTGTATAAACATGGAAATATTTACACCGCTATCTGTATAAACATGGAAACTTCTACACCGTTATCTGTATAAATATGGAAATATCTACACCGCTATCTCTATAAACTTGGAAATATCTACACCGCCGTCTGTATAAACATGGAAATACCTATACAGTCATCTGTGTAAACATGGAAATATCTACACCACCATCTGTATAAACATGGAAATATCTACAATGCCATCTGTATACACATGGAAATACCTACACGGCAATCAGTGTATAGATGGAAACATCAACACCGCCATCTGTACAAACATGGAAATATCTACACTGCAATCTCAATAAACATGGAAATATCTACACCGCTATCTGTATAAACATGGAAATATCTACACAGTTATCTCTATGAACATGGAAATATCTACACCGCCATCTGTATAAACATGGAAATACCTACACAGTCATGTGTAGGAACATTTAAATATCTAAACTGCCATCTGTATAAATATAGAAATATCTACACAGCCCTCTGTATAAATATGGAAATATCTGCATAGGCATCTGTGTAAACATGGAAATATCTGCACCGCTATCTGTATAAACATGGAAATACCTACACCGCTGTCTCTATAAACATGGAAATATGTACACCGCTGTGTGTATAAACATGGAAATATCTCCACTGCTCTCTGTATAAACATGGAAATATCTCCACCGTTTTCTGTATAAACATGGAAATATCAACAGCGCCATCTATATAAACATTGAAATATCTACACTGCCATCTGTAAAAACATGGAACTATCTACACAGTCATCTGAATAAACATGGAAATATCTACACCACCATCTGTATAAACATGGAAATAGCTACAATACCATCTGTATACACATGGAAATATGTACACCGCCATCTCTATAAACAGGGAAATACCTACACCACTATCTGTATAAACATGGAAATATCCACACCGCTATCTCTATAAACATGGAAAAATCAACACCGCTATCTCTATGAACATGGAAATATCTACAACGCCATGTCTATAAACATGGAAATGTCTACACCACGATCAGTATAAACATGGAAATATTTACACCGCTATCTGTATAAACATGGAAACTTCTACACCGTTATCTGTATAAATATGGAAATACCTACACCGCTATCTCTATAAACTTGGAAATATCTACACCGCCATCTGTATAAACATGGAAATACCTATACAGTCATCTGTGTAAACATGGAAATATCTACACCACCATCTGTATAAACATGGAAATATCTACAATGCCATCTGTATACACATGGAAATACCTACACGGCAATCAGTGTATAGATGGAAACAACAACACCGCCATCTGTACAAACATGGAAATATCTACACTGCGGTCTGTATTAACATGGAAATATCTACACCGGTATCTGTATAAACATGGAAATATCTACACCATGATCTGTATAAACATGGAAATATATACACCGCTATCTGTATAAACATGGAAATATCTGCACCGCTATCTCTATAAACATGGAAATAACTTCAATGACATCTGTATAAACAAGGAAATACCTACACAGTCATGTGTAGGAACATTTAAATATCTACACTGCCATCTGTATAAATATAGAAATATCTGCACAGCCCTCTGTATAAATATGGAAATATCTGCATAGGCATCTGTGTAAACATGGAAATATCTGCACCGCTATCTGTATAAACATGGAAATATCAACAGCGCCATCTATATAAACATTGAAATATCTACACTGCCATCTGTAAAAACATGGAAATATCTACACAGTCATCTGAATAAACATGGAAATATCTACACCACCATCTGTATAAACATGGATATAGCTACAATACCATCTGTATACACATGGAAATATCTACAAAGACATCTGTATAAATATGGAAATATCTACACGGCCATCTGTATAAACATGGAAATATCTACACTGCCATCTGTAGAAAGATGGAAATATCTACACCGCTATCTCTATAACTATGGGAATATCAACACCGCCATCTCTATGAACATGAAAATATCTACACTGCCATCTCCATAAAGATGGAACTATCTACTCCGCCATGTGTATAAACACGGAAATATCTACACCACCATCTGTGTAAACATGGAAATAACTACACCGCTATCTGTATAAACATGGAAATAACTACACCGCCATCTGCATGTCCTTGGAAATATCTACGCCGCCATCTGAATAAACATGGAAATATCTACACGGCCATCTGTGTATAGATGGAAATATCAACACCGCCATCTGTACAAACATGGAAATATCTACACCGCTATCTCTATAGACATGGAAATATCTGCACCGCCATCTGTAAAAACATGGAAATACCTATACAGTCATCTTTATAAACATGGAAATATCTACAATGCCATCTGTAGAAAGATGGAAATATCTACACCGCAATCTGTGTAAACATGGAAATATCTACACCGATATCTGTAAAAACATGGAAATATGTACACCGCGATCTGTATAAACATGGAAATATCGACACCGCTATCTGTACAAACATGGAAATATCGACACCGCGATCTGTATAAACATGGAAATATCGACACCGCGATCTGTATAAACATGGAAATATCTACACCGCCATCTGTATAAACATGGAAATAACTACAAAGTCATCTGTATAAACATGGAAATATCTACACAGCCATCTGTATAAACATGGAAATATCTACACAGCCATCTGTATATACATGGAAATATCTACACCACTATCTGTATAAACATGGAAATACCTACAAAGTCATCTGTATAAACATGGAAATATCTACACAGCCATCTGTATAAACATGGAAATATTTACACAGCCCTCTGTATAAATATGGAAATATCTGCATAGGCATCTGTATAAACACGGAAATATCCACACCGCTATCTCTATAAACATGAAAATATCAACACCGCTATCTCTATGAACATGGAAATATCTACACTGCCATCTCTATAAACATGGAAATGTCTACACCACGATCAGTATAAACATGGAAATATCTACACCGCTATCTGTATAAACATGGAAATAACTCCACTGCTATCTCTATAAACATCGAAATATCTACACCGCCATCTGTATAAACATGGAAATACTTACAAAATTATCTGTATAAACATGGAAATATCTACACCGCCATCTGTATAAACATGGAAATATCTACACAGCCATGTGTACATACATGGAAATATCTACTCCGCTATCTATATAAAGATGGAAATAACTACACCGCTATCTGTATAAACATGGAAATATCTACACCGCCATCTACATATCCATGGAAATATCTGCGCCGCCATCTGTATAAACATGGAAATATCTACACGGTCATCTGTGTATAGATGGAAATATCAACACCGCCATCTGTACAAACATGGAAATATCTGCACCGGTATCTGTATAAACATGGAAATATCTACACCGCGGTCTGTATAAACATGGAAATATCAACACCGCTATCGGTATAAACATGGAAATATCTACACCGCTATCTCTATAAACATGGAAATATCTACACCGTGATCTGTATAAACATGGAAATATTTACACCGCTATCTGTATAAACATGGAAACTTCTACACCGTTATCTGTATAAATATGGAAATATCTACACCGCTATCTCTATAAACTTGGAAATATCTACACCGCCGTCTGTATAAACATGGAAATACCTATACAGTCATCTGTGTAAACATGGAAATATCTACACCACCATCTGTATAAACATGGAAATATCTACAATGCCATCTGTATACACATGGAAATACCTACACGGCAATCAGTGTATAGATGGAAACATCAACACCGCCATCTGTACAAACATGGAAATATCTACACTGCAATCTCAATAAACATGGAAATATCTACACCGCTATCTGTATAAACATGGAAATATCTACACAGTTATCTCTATGAACATGGAAATATCTACACCGCCATCTGTATAAACATGGAAATACCTACACAGTCATGTGTAGGAACATTTAAATATCTAAACTGCCATCTGTATAAATATAGAAATATCTACACAGCCCTCTGTATAAATATGGAAATATCTGCATAGGCATCTGTGTAAACATGGAAATATCTGCACCGCTATCTGTATAAACATGGAAATACCTACACCGCT
Organism: Pan troglodytes; assembly: GCF_028858775.2. Taxonomy (NCBI): domain Eukaryota; kingdom Metazoa; phylum Chordata; class Mammalia; order Primates; family Hominidae; genus Pan; species Pan troglodytes. Next base: position 8,296,017 of record NC_072411.2, read on the forward strand.
GTCTCTATAAACATGGAAATATGTACACCGCTGTGTGTATAAACATGGAAATATCTCCACTGCTCTCTGTATAAACATGGAAATATCTCCACCGTTTTCTGTATAAACATGGAAATATCAACAGCGCCATCTATATAAACATTGAAATATCTACACTGCCATCTGTAAAAACATGGAACTATCTACACAGTCATCTGAATAAACATGGAAATATCTACACCACCATCTGTATAAACATGGAAATAGCTACAATACCATCTGTATACACATGGAAATATGTACACCGCCATCTCTATAAACAGGGAAATATCTACACCACTATCTGTATAAACATGGAAATATCCACACCGCTATCTCTATAAACATGGAAAAATCAACACCGCTATCTCTATGAACATGGAAATATCTACAACGCCATGTCTATAAACATGGAAATGTCTACACCACGATCAGTATAAACATGGAAATATTTACACCGCTGTCTGTATAAACATGGAAACTTCTACACCGTTATCTGTATAAATATGGAAATACCTACACCGCTATCTCTATAAACTTGGAAATATCTACACCGCCATCTGTATAAACATGGAAATACCTATACAGTCATCTGTGTAAACATGGAAATATCTACACCACCATCTGTATAAACATGGAAATATCTACAATGCCATCTGTATACACATGGAAATACCTACACGGCAATCAGTGTATAGATGGAAACAACAACACCGCCATCTGTACAAACATGGAAATATCTACACTGCGGTCTGTATTAACATGGAAATATCTACACCGGTATCTGTATAAACATGGAAATATCTACACCATGATCTGTATAAACATGGAAATATATACACCGCTATCTGTATAAACATGGAAATATCTGCACCGCTATCTCTATAAACATGGAAATAACTTCAATGACATCTGTATAAACAAGGAAATACCTACACAGTCATGTGTAGGAACATTTAAATATCTACACTGCCATCTGTATAAATATAGAAATATCTGCACAGCCCTCTGTATAAATATGGAAATATCTGCATAGGCATCTGTGTAAACATGGAAATATCTGCACCGCTATCTGTATAAACATGGAAATATCAACAGCGCCATCTATATAAACATTGAAATATCTACACTGCCATCTGTAAAAACATGGAAATATCTACACAGTCATCTGAATAAACATGGAAATATCTACACCACCATCTGTATAAACATGGATATAGCTACAATACCATCTGTATACACATGGAAATATCTACAAAGACATCTGTATAAATATGGAAATATCTACACGGCCATCTGTATAAACATGGAAATATCTACACTGCCATCTGTAGAAAGATGGAAATATCTACACCGCTATCTCTATAACTATGGGAATATCAACACCGCCATCTCTATGAACATGAAAATATCTACACTGCCATCTCCATAAAGATGGAACTATCTACTCCGCCATGTGTATAAACACGGAAATATCTACACCACCATCTGTGTAAACATGGAAATAACTACACCGCTATCTGTATAAACATGGAAATAACTACACCGCCATCTGCATGTCCTTGGAAATATCTATGCCGCCATCTGAATAAACATGGAAATATCTACACGGCCATCTGTGTATAGATGGAAATATCAACACCGCCATCTGTACAAACATGGAAATATCTACACCGCTATCTCTATAGACATGGAAATATCTGCACCGCCATCTGTAAAAACATGGAAATACCTATACAGTCATCTTTATAAACATGGAAATATCTACAATGCCATCTGTAGAAAGATGGAAATATCTACACCGCAATCTGTGTAAACATGGAAATATCTACACCGATATCTGTAAAAACATGGAAATATGTACACCGCGATCTGTATAAACATGGAAATATCGACACCGCTATCTGTACAAACATGGAAATATCGACACCGCGATCTGTATAAACATGGAAATATCGACACCGCGATCTGTATAAACATGGAAATATCTACACCGCCATCTGTATAAACATGGAAATAACTACAAAGTCATCTGTATAAACATGGAAATATCTACACAGCCATCTGTATAAACATGGAAATATCTACACAGCCATCTGTATATACATGGAAATATCTACACCACTATCTGTATAAACATGGAAATACCTACAAAGTCATCTGTATAAACATGGAAATATCTACACAGCCATCTGTATAAACATGGAAATATTTACACAGCCCTCTGTATAAATATGGAAATATCTGCATAGGCATCTGTATAAACACGGAAATATCCACACCGCTATCTCTATAAACATGAAAATATCAACACCGCTATCTCTATGAACATGGAAATATCTACACTGCCATCTCTATAAACATGGAAATGTCTACACCACGATCAGTATAAACATGGAAATATCTACACCGCTATCTGTATAAACATGGAAATAACTCCACTGCTATCTCTATAAACATCGAAATATCTACACCGCCATCTGTATAAACATGGAAATACTTACAAAATTATCTGTATAAACATGGAAATATCTACACCGCCATCTGTATAAACATGGAAATATCTACACAGCCATGTGTACATACATGGAAATATCTACTCCGCTATCTATATAAAGATGGAAATAACTACACCGCTATCTGTATAAACATGGAAATATCTACACCGCCATCTACATATCCATGGAAATATCTGCGCCGCCATCTGTATAAACATGGAAATATCTACACGGTCATCTGTGTATAGATGGAAATATCAACACCGCCATCTGTACAAACATGGAAATATCTGCACCGGTATCTGTATAAACATGGAAATATCTACACCGCGGTCTGTATAAACATGGAAATATCAACACCGCTATCGGTATAAACATGGAAATATCTACACCGCTATCTCTATAAACATGGAAATATCTACACCGTGATCTGTATAAACATGGAAATATTTACACCGCTATCTGTATAAACATGGAAACTTCTACACCGTTATCTGTATAAATATGGAAATATCTACACCGCTATCTCTATAAACTTGGAAATATCTACACCGCCGTCTGTATAAACATGGAAATACCTATACAGTCATCTGTGTAAACATGGAAATATCTACACCACCATCTGTATAAACATGGAAATATCTACAATGCCATCTGTATACACATGGAAATACCTACACGGCAATCAGTGTATAGATGGAAACATCAACACCGCCATCTGTACAAACATGGAAATATCTACACTGCAATCTCAATAAACATGGAAATATCTACACTGCGGTCTGTATAAACATGGAAATATCTACACCGGTATCTGTATAAACATGGAAATATCTACACCGGTATCTGTATAAACATGGAAATATCTACACCATGATCTGTATAAACATGGAAATATATACACCGCTATCTGTATAAACATGGAAATATCTACACAGTTATCTCTATGAACATGGAAATATCTACACCGCCATCTGTATAAACATGGAAATACCTACACAGTCATGTGTAGGAACATTTAAATATCTAAACTGCCATCTGTATAAATATAGAAATATCTACACAGCCCTCTGTATAAATATGGAAATATCTGCATAGGCATCTGTGTAAACATGGAAATATCTGCACCGCTATCTGTATAAACATGGAAATACCTACACCGCTGTCTCTATAAACATGGAAATATGTACACCGCTGTGTGTATAAACATGGAAATATCTCCACTGCTCTCTGTATAAACATGGAAATATCTCCACCGTTTTCTGTATAAACATGGAAATATCAACAGCGCCATCTATATAAACATTGAAATATCTACACTGCCATCTGTAAAAACATGGAACTATCTACACAGTCATCTGAATAAACATGGAAATATCTACACCACCATCTGTATAAACATGGAAATAGCTACAATACCATCTGTATACACATGGAAATATGTACACCGCCATCTCTATAAACAGGGAAATATCTACACCACTATCTGTATAAACATGGAAATATCCACACCGCTATCTCTATAAACATGGAAAAATCAACACCGCTATCTCTATGAACATGGAAATATCTACAACGCCATGTCTATAAACATGGAAATGTCTACACCACGATCAGTATAAACATGGAAATATTTACACCGCTATCTGTATAAACATGGAAACTTCTACACCGTTATCTGTATAAATATGGAAATACCTACACCGCTATCTCTATAAACTTGGAAATATCTACAACGCCATCTGTATGAACATGGAAATACCTATACAGTCATCTGTGTAAACATGGAAATATCTACACCACCATCTGTATAAACATGGAAATATCTACAATGCCATCTGTATACACATGGAAATACCTACACGGCAATCAGTGTATAGATGGAAACAACAACACCGCCATCTGTACAAACATGGAAATATCTACACTGCGGTCTGTATTAACATGGAAATATCTACACCGGTATCTGTATAAACATGGAAATATCTACACCATGATCTGTATAAACATGGAAATATATACACCGCTATCTGTATAAACATGGAAATATCTGCACAGCTATCTCTATAAACATGGAAATAACTTCAATGACATCTGTATAAACAAGGAAATACCTACACAGTCATGTGTAGGAACATTTAAATATCTACACTGCCATCTGTATAAATATAGAAATATCTGCACAGCCCTCTGTATAAATATGGAAATATCTGCATAGGCATCTGTGTAAACATGGAAATATCTGCACCGCTATCTGTATAAACATGGAAATATCAACAGCGCCATCTATATAAACATTGAAATATCTACACTGCCATCTGTAAAAACATGGAAATATCTACACAGTCATCTGAATAAACATGGAAATATCTACACCACCATCTGTATAAACATGGATATAGCTACAATACCATCTGTATACACATGGAAATATCTACAAAGACATCTGTATAAATATGGAAATATCTACACGGCCATCTGTATAAACATGGAAATATCTACACTGCCATCTGTAGAAAGATGGAAATATCTACACCGCTATCTCTATAACTATGGGAATATCAACACCGCCATCTCTATGAACATGAAAATATCTACACTGCCATCTCCATAAAGATGGAACTATCTACTCCGCCATGTGTATAAACACGGAAATATCTACACCACCATCTGTGTAAACATGGAAATAACTACACCGCTATCTGTATAAACATGGAAATAACTACACCGCCAGCTGCATGTCCTTGGAAATACCTACACCGCCATCTGAATAAACATGGAAATATCTACACGGCCATCTGTGTATAGATGGAAATATCAACACCGCCATCTGTACAAACATGGAAATATCTACACCGCTATCTCTATAGACATGGAAATATCTGCACCGCCATCTGTAAAAACATGGAAATACCTATACAGTCATCTTTATAAACATGGAAATATCTACAATGCCATCTGTAGAAAGATGGAAATATCTACACCGCAATCTGTGTAAACATGGAAATATCTACACCGATATCTGTAAAAACATGGAAATATGTACACCGCGATCTGTATAAACATGGAAATATCGACACCGCGATCTGTATAAACATGGAAATATCGACACCGCGATCTGTATAAACATGGAAATATCTACACCGCCATCTGTATAAACATGGAAATAACTACAAAGTCATCTGTATAAACATGGAAATATCTACACAGCCATCTGTATAAACATGGAAATATCTACACAGCCATCTGTATATACATGGAAATATCTACACCACTATCTGTATAAACATGGAAATACCTACAAAGTCATCTGTATAAACATGGAAATATCTACACAGCCATCTGTATAAACATGGAAATATTTACACAGCCCTCTGTATAAATATGGAAATATCTGCATAGGCATCTGTATAAACACGGAAATATCCACACCGCTATCTCTATAAACATGAAAATATCAACACCGCTATCTCTATGAACATGGAAATATCTACACTGCCATCTCTATAAACATGGAAATGTCTACACCACGATCAGTATAAACATGGAAATATCTACACCGCTATCTGTATAAACATGGAAATAACTCCACTGCTATCTCTATAAACATCGAAATATCTACACCGCCATCTGTATAAACATGGAAATACTTACAAAATTATCTGTATAAACATGGAAATATCTACACCGCCATCTGTATAAACATGGAAATATCTACACAGCCATGTGTACATACATGGAAATATCTACTCCGCTATCTATATAAAGATGGAAATAACTACACCGCTATCTTTTTAAACATGGAAATATCTACACCGCCATCTACATATCCACGGAAATATCTGCGCCGCCATCTGTATAAACATGGAAATATCTACACGGTCATCTGTGTATAGATGGAAATATCAACACCGCCATCTGTACAAACATGGAAATATCTGCACCGGTATCTGTATAAACATGGAAATATCTACACCGCGGTCTGTATAAACATGGAAATATCAACACCGCTATCGGTATAAACATGGAAATATCTACACCGCTATCTCTATAAACATGGAAATATCTACACCGTGATCTGTATAAACATGGAAATATTTACACCGCTATCTGTATAAACATGGAAACTTCCACACCGTTATCTGTATAAATATGGAAATATCTACACCGCTATCTCTATAAACTTGGAAATATCTACACCGCCGTCTGTATAAACATGGAAATACCTATACAGTCATCTGTGTAAACATGGAAATATCTACACCACCATCTGTATAAACATGGAAATATCTGCAATGCCATCTGTATACACATGGAAATACCTACACGGCAATCAGTGTATAGATGGAAACATCAACACTGCCATCTGTACAAACATGGAAATATCTACACTGCTATCTCTATAAACATGGAAATATGTACACTGTGGTCTGTATAAACATGGAAATATCTACACCGGTATCTGTATAAACATGGAAATATCCACACCATGATCTGTATAAACATGGAAATATATACACCGCTATCTGTATAAACATGGAAATATCTGCACCGCTATCTCTATAAACATGGAAATAACTACAAAGACATCTGTATAAACATGGAAATACCTACAGAGTCATGTGTAGGAACATTTAAATATCTACACTGCCATCTGTATAAATATAGAAATATCTACACAGCCCTCTGTATAAATATGGAAATATCTGCATAGGCATCTGTGTAAACATGGAAATATCTGCACCGCTATCTGTATAAACGTGGAAATACCTACACCGCTGTCTCTATAAACATGGAAATATGTACACCGCTATGTGTATAAACATGGAAATATCTCCACTGCTCTCTGTATAAACATGGAAATATCTCCACCGTTATCTGTATAAACATGGAAATATCAACAGCGCCATCTATATAAACATTGAAATATCTACACTGCCATCTGTAAAAACATGGAACTATCTACACAGTCATCTGAATAAACATGGAAATATCTACACCACCATCTGTATAAACATGGAAATAGCTACAATACCATCTGTATACACATGGAAATATCTACACAGACATCTGTATAAATATGGAAATATCTACACGGCCATCTGTATAAACATGGAAATATCTACACTGCCATCTGTAGAAAGATGGAAATATCTACACCGCTATCTCTATAAATATGGAAATATCTACACCGCCATCTCTATGAACATGAAAATATCTACACTGCCATCTCCATAAAGATGGAAGTATCGACTCCGCCATGTGTATAAACACGGAAATATCTACACCACCATCTGTGTAAACATGGAAGTACCTACACCGCTATCTGTATAAACATGGAAATAACTACACCGCCATCTGCATGTCCTTGGAAATATCTACGCCGCCATCTGAATAAACATGGAAATATCTACACGGCCATCTGTGTATAGATGGAAATATCAACACCGCCATCTGTACAAACATGGAAATATCTACACTGCTATCTCTATAGACATGGAAATATCTGCACCGCCATCTGTAAAAACATGGAAATACCTATACAGTCATCTGTATAAACATGGAAATATCTACAATGCCATCTGTAGAAAGATGGAAATATCTACACCGCAATCTGTGTAAACATGGAATTATCTACACCGCGATCTGTATAAACATGGAAATATCTACACCGCTATCTGTATAAACATGGAAATATCTACACCGCGATCTGTATAAACATGGAAATATCTACACCGCCATCTGTATAAACATGGAAATACCTACAAAGTCATCTGTATAAACATGGAAATATCTACACCGCCCTCTGTATAAACATGGAAATATCTACACAGCCATCTGTATATACATGGAAATATCTACACCACTATCTGTATAAACATGGAAATAACTACACCGCTATTTGTATAGACAAGGAAATATCTACACCGTGATCTGTATAAACATGGAAATATCTACACCCCTATCTGTATAAACATGGAAATATCCACACCGCTATCTCTATAAACATGGAAAAATCAACACCGCTATCTCTATGAACATGGAAATATCTACACCGCCATCTCTATAAACATGGAAATGTCTACACCACGATCAGTATAAACATGGAAATATCTACACCGCTATCTGTATAAACATGGAAATATCTCCACTGCTATCTCCATAAACATCGAAATATCTACAACGCCATCTGTATAAACATGGAAATACTTACAAAGTTATCTGTATAAACATGGAAATATCTACACCGCCATCTGTATAATCATGGAAATATCTACACAGCCATGTGTACATACATGGAAATATCTACACCGCTATCTATATAAACATGGAAATAACTACACCACTATCTGTATAAACATGGAAATGTCTACACCGCCATCTACACATCCATGGAAATATCTGCGCCGCCATCTGTATAAACATGGAAATATCTACACGGTCATCTGTGTATAGATGGAAATATCAACACCGCCATCTGTACAAACATGGAAATATCTGCACCGCTATCTGTATAAACATGGAAATATCTACACCGCTATCTCTATAAACATGGAAATATCTACACCGTGATCTGTATAAACATGGAAATATTTACACCGCTATCTGTATAAACATGGAAACTTCCACAGCGTTATCTGTGTAAATATGGAAATATCTACACCGCTATCTCTATAAACTTGGAAATATCTACACCGCCATCTGTATAAACATGGAAATACCTATACAGTCATCTGTGTAAACATGGAAATATCTACACGACCATCTGTATAAACATGGAAATATCTACAATGCCATCTGTATACACATGGAAATACCTACACAGCAATCAGTGTAAAGATGGAAACATCAACACTGCCATCTGTACAAACATGGAAATATCTACACTGCTATCTCTATAAACATGGAAATATGTACACTGTGGTCTGTATAAACATGGAAATATCTACACCGGTATCTGTATAAACATGGAAATATCCACACCATGATCTGTATAAACATGGAAATATATACTCCGCTATCTGTATAAACATGGAAATATCTGCACCGCTATCTCTATAAACATGGAAATAACTACAAAGACATCTGTATAAACATGGAAATACCTACAGAGTCATGTGTAGGAACATTTAAATATCTACACTGCCATCTGTATAAATATAGAAATATCTACACAGCCCTCTGTATAAATATGGAAATATCTGCATAGGCATCTGTGTAAACATGGAAATATCTGCACCGCTATCTGTATAAACGTGGAAATACCTACACCGCTGTCTCTATAAACATGGAAATATGTACACCGCTATGTGTATAAACATGGAAATATCTCCACTGCTCTCTGTATAAACATGGAAATATCTCCACCGTTATCTGTATAAACATGGAAATATCAACAGCGCCATCTATATAAACATTGAAATATCTACACTGCCATCTGTAAAAACATGGAACTATCTACACAGTCATCTGAATAAACATGGAAATATCTACACCACCATCTGTATAAACATGGAAATAGCTACAATACCATCTGTATACACATGGAAATATCTACACAGACATCTGTATAAATATGGAAATATCTACACGGCCATCTGTATAAACATGGAAATATCTACACTGCCATCTGTAGAAAGATGGAAATATCTACACCGCTATCTCTATAAATATGGAAATATCTACACCGCCATCTCTATGAACATGAAAATATCTACACTGCCATCTCCATAAAGATGGAAGTATCTACTCCGCCATGTGTATAAACACGGAAATATCTACACCACCATCTGTGTAAACATGGAAGTACCTACACCGCTATCTGTATAAACATGGAAATAACTACACCGCCATCTGCATGTCCTTGGAAATATCTACGCCGCCATCTGAATAAACATGGAAATATCTACACGGCCATCTGTGTATAGATGGAAATATCAACACCGCCATCTGTACAAACATGGAAATATCTACACTGCTATCTCTATAGACATGGAAATATCTGCACCGCCATCTGTAAAAACATGGAAATACCTATACAGTCATCTGTATAAACATGGAAATATCTACAATGCCATCTGTAGAAATATGGAAATATCTACACCGCAATCTGTGTAAACATGGAAATATCTACACCGATATCTGTAAAAACATGGAAATATCTACACCGCTATCTGTATAAACATGGAAATATCTACACCGCGATCTGTATAAACATGGAATTATCTACACCGCGATCTGTATAAACATGGAAATATCTACACCGCTATCTGTATAAACATGGAAATATCTACACTGTTATCTCTATAAACATGGAAATATCTACACCGCCATCTGTATAAACATGGAAATACCTACAAAGTCATCTGTATAAACATGGAAATATCTACACCGCCCTCTGTATAAACATGGAAATATCTACACAGCCTTCTGTATATACATGGAAATATCTACACCACGATCTGTATAAACATGGAAATAACTACACCGCTATTTGTATAGACAAGGAAATATCTACACCGTGATCTGTATAAACATGGAAATATCTACACCGCCCTCTCTATAAACAGGGAAATATCTACACCCCTATCTGTATAAACATGGAAATATCCACACCGCTATCTCTAAAAACATGGAAAAATCAACACCGCTATCTCTATGAACATGGAAATATCTACACCGCCATCTCTATAAACATGGAAATGTCTACACCACGATCAGTATAAACATGGAAATATCTACACCGCAATCTGTATAAACATGGAAATATCTCCACTGCTGTCTCTATAAACATCGAAATATCTACACCGCCATCAGTATAAACATGGAAATACTTACAAAGTTATCTGTATAAACATGGAAATATCTACACCGCCATCTGTATAAACATGGAAATATCTACACAGCCATGTGTACATACTTGGAAATATCTACACCGCTATCTATATAAACATGGAAATAACTACACCGCTATCTGTATAAACATGGAAATATCTACACCGCCATCTACATATCCATGGAAATATCTGCGCCGCCATCTGTATAAACATGGAAATATCTACACCGCGGTCTGTATAAACATGGAAATATCAACACCGCTATCGGTATAAACATGGAAATATCTACACCGCTATCTCTATAAACATGGAAATATCTACACCGTGATCTGTATAAACATGGAAATATTTACACCGCTATCTGTATAAACATGGAAACTTCCACACCGTTATCTGTATAAATATGGAATATCTACACCGCTATCTCTATAAACTTGGAAATATCTACACCGCCATCTGTATAAACATGGAAATACCTATACAGTCATCTGTGTAAACATGGAAATATCTACACCACCATCTGTATAAACATGGAAATATCTACAATGCCATCTGTATACACATGGAAATACCTACACGGCAATCAGTGTATAGATGGAAACATCAACACCGCCATCTGTACAAACATGGAAATATCTACACTGCTATCTCTATAAACATGGAAATATGTACACTGTGGTCTGTATAAACATGGAAATATCTACACCGGTATCTGTATAAACATGGAAATATCCACACCATGATCTGTATAAACATGGAAATATATACACCGCTATCTGTATAAACATGGAAATATCTGCACCGCTATCTCTATAAACATGGAAATAACTACAAAGACATCTGTATAAACATGGAAATACCTACAGAGTCATGTGTAGGAACATTTAAATATCTACACTGCCATCTGTATAAATATAGAAATATCTACACAGCCCTCTGTATAAATATGGAAATATCTGCATAGGCATCTGTGTAAACATGGAAATATCTGCACCGCTATCTGTATAAACGTGGAAATACCTACACCGCTGTCTCTATAAACATGTAAATATGTACACCGCTATGTGTATAAACATGGAAATATCTCCACTGCTCTCTGTATAAACATCGAAATATCTCCACCGTTATCTGTATAAACATGGAAATATCAACAGCGCCATCTATATAAACATTGAAATATCTACACTGCCATCTGTAAAAACATGGAACTATCTACACAGTCATCTGAATAAACATGGAAATATCTACACCACCATCTGTATAAACATGGAAATAGCTACAATACCATCTGTATACACATGGAAATATCTACACAGACATCTGTATAAATATGGAAATATCTACACGGCCATCTGTATAAACATGGAAATATCTACACTGCCATCTGTAGAAAGATGGAAATATCTACACCGCTATCTCTATAAATATGGAAATATCTACACCGCCATCTCTATGAACATGAAAATATCTACACTGCCATCTCCATAAAGATGGAAGTATCTACTCCGCCATGTGTATAAACACGGAAATATCTACACCACCATCTGTGTAAACATGGAAATACCTACACCGGTATCTGTATAAACATGGAAATAACTACAACGCCATCTGCATGTCCTTGGAAATATCTACGCCGCCATCTGAATAAACATGGAAATATCTACACCGCCATCTGTGTATGGATGGAAATATCAACACCGCCATCTGTACAAACATGGAAATATCTACACCGCTATCTCTATAGACATGGAAATATCTGCACCGCCATCTGTAAAAACATGGAAATACCTATACAGTCATCTGTATAAACATGGAAATATCTACAATGCCATCTGTAGAAAGATGGAAATATCTACACCGCAATCTGTGTAAACATGGAAATACCTACACCGATATCTCTAAAAACATGGAAATATCTACACCGCTATCTGTATAAATATGGAAATATCTACACCACGATCTGTATAAACATGGAAATATCCACACCGCGATCTGTATAAACATGGAAATATCTACACCGCTATCTGTATAAACATGGAAATATCTACACAGTTATCTCTATAAACATGGAAATATCTACACCGCCATCTGTATAAACATGGAAATACCTACAAAGTCATCTGTATAAACATGGAAATATCTACAAAGCCATCTGTATAAACATGGAAATATCTACACAGCCATCTGTATATACATGGAAATATCTACACCACTATCTGTATAAACATGGAAATAACTACACCGCTATTTGTATAAACACGGAAATATCTACACCGTGATCTGTATAAACATGGAAATTTCTACACCGCCCTCTCTATAAACAGGGAAATATCTACACCCCTATCTGTATAAACATGGAAATATCCACACCGCTATCTCTATAAACATGGAAAAATCAACACCGCTATCTCTATGAACATGGAAATATCTACACCGCCATCTCTATAAACATGGAAATGTCTACACCACGATCAGTATAGACATGGAAATATCTACACCGCAATCTGTATAAACATGGAAATATCTCCACTGCTGTCTCTATAAACATCGAAATATCTACACCGCCATCAGTATAAACATGGAAATACTTACAAAGTTATCTGTATAAACATGGAAATATCTACACCGCCATCTGTATAAACATGGAAATATCTACACAGCCATGTGTACATACTTGGAAATATCTACACCGCTATCTATATAAACATGGAAATAACTACACCGCTATCTGTATAAACATGGAAATATCTACACCGCCATCTACATATCCATGGAAGTATCTGCGCCGCCATCTGTATAAACATGGAAATATCTACACGGTCATCTGTGTATAGATGGAAATATCAACACCGCCATCGGTACAAACATGGAAATATCTGCACCGCTATCTGTATAAACATGGAAATATCTACACCGCGGTCTCTATAAACATGGAAATATCAACACCGCTATCGGTATATACATGGAAATATCTGCACCGCTATCTCTATAAACATGGAAATATCTACACCGTGATCTGTATAAACATGGAAATATTTACACCGCTATCTGTATAAACATGGAAACTTCCACACCGTTATCTGTATAAATATGGAAATATCTACACCGCTATCTCTATAAACTTGGAAATATCTACACCGCCATCTGTATAAACATGGAAATACCTATACAGTCATCTGTGTAAACATGGAAATATCTACACCACCATCTGTATAAACATGGAAATATCTACAATGCCATCTGTATACACATGGAAATACCTACACGGCAATCAGTGTATAGATGGAAACATCATCACCGCCATCTGTACAAACATGGAAATATCTACACTGCTATCTCTATAAACATGGAAATATCTACACTGTGGTCTGTATAAACATGGAAATATCTACACCGGTATCTGTATAAACATGGAAATATCCACACCATGATCTGTATAAACATGGAAATATATACACCGCTATCTGTATAAACATGGAAATATCTGCACCGCTATCTCTATAAACATGGAAATAACTACAAAGACATCTGTATAAACATGGAAATACCTACACAGTCATGTGTAGGAACATTTAAATATCTACACTGCCATCTGTATAAATATAGAAATATATACACAGCCCTCTGTATAAATATGGAAATATCTGCATAGGCATCTGTGTAAACATGGAAATATCTGCACCGCTATCTGTATAAACGTGGAAATACCTACACCGCTGTCTCTATAAACATGGAAATATGTACACCGCTATGTGTATAAACATGGAAATATCTCCACTGCTCTCTGTATAAACATCGAAATATCTCCACCGTTATCTGTATAAACATGGAAATATCAACAGCGCCATCTATATAAACATTGAAATATGTACACTGCCATCTGTAAAAACATGGAACTATCTACACAGTCATCTGAATAAACATGGAAATATCTACACCACCATCTGTATAAACATGGAAATAGCTACAATACCATCTGTATACACATGGAAATATCTACACAGACATCTGTATAAATATGGAAATATCTACACGGCCATCTGTATAAACATGGAAATATCTACACTGCCATCTGTAGAAAGATGGAAATATCTACACCGCTATCTCTATAAATATGGAAATATCTACACCGCCATCTCTATGAACATGAAAATATCTACACTGCCATCTCCATAAAGTTGGAAGTATCTACTCCGCCATGTGTATAAACACGGAAATATCTACACCACCATCTGTGTAAACATGGACATACCTACACCGGTATCTGTATAAACATGGAAATAACTACAACGCCATCTGCATGTCCTTGGAAATATCTACGCCGCCATCTGAATAAACATGGAAATATCTACACCGCCATCTGTGTATGGATGGAAATATCAACACCGCCATCTGTACAAACATGGAAATATCTACACCGCTATCTGTATAGACATGGAAATATCTGCACCGCCATCTGTAAAAACATGGAAATAACTATACAGTCATCTGTATAAACATGGAAATATCTACAATGCCATCTGTAGAAAGATGGAAATATCTAAACCGCAATCTGTGTAAACATGGAAATACCTACACCGATATCTGTAAAAACATGGAAATATCTACACCGCTATCTGTATAAATATGGAAATATCTACACCACGATCTGTATAAACATGGAAATATCTACACTGCGATCTGTATAAACATGGAAATATCTACACCGCTATCTGTATAAACATGGAAATATCTACACAGTTATCTCTATAAACATGGAAATATCTACACCGCCATCTGTATAAACATGGAAATACCTACAAAGTCATCTGTATAAACATGGAAATATCTACACAGCCATCTGTATAAACATGGAAATATCTACACAGCCATCTGTATATACATGGAAATATCTACACCACTATCTGTATAAACATGGAAATAACTACACCGCTATTTGTATAAACACGGAAATATCTACACCGTGATCTGTATAAACATGGAAATATCTACACCGCCCTCTCTATAAACAGGGAAATATCTACACCCCTATCTGTATAAACATGGAAATATCCTCACCGCTATCTCTATAAACATGGAAAAATCAACACCGCTCTCTCTATGAACATGGAAATATCTACACCGCCATCTCTATAAACATGGAAATATCTTCACCACGATCAGTATAAACATGGAAATATCTACACCGCAATCTGTATAAACATGGAAATATCTCCACTGCTGTCTCTATAAACATCGAAATATCTACACCGCCATCAGTATAAACATGGAAATACTTACAAAGTTATCTGTATAAACATGGAAATATCTACACCGCCATCTGTATAAACATGGAAATATCTACACAGCCATGTGTACATACTTGGAAATATCTACACCGCTATCTATATAAACATGGAAATAACTACACCGCTATCTGTATAAACATGGAAATATCTACACTGCCATCTACATATCCATGGAAATATCTGCGCCGCCATCTGTATAAACATGGAAATATCTACACGGTCATCTGTGTATAGATGGAAATATCAACACCGCC
Organism: Pan troglodytes; assembly: GCF_028858775.2. Lineage (NCBI taxonomy): Eukaryota > Metazoa > Chordata > Mammalia > Primates > Hominidae > Pan > Pan troglodytes. The sequence continues at coordinate 8,312,912 of NC_072411.2, forward strand.
ATCGGTACAAACATGGAAATATCTGCACCGCTATCTGTATAAACATGGAAATATCTACACCGCGGTCTGTATAAACATGGAAATATCAACACCGCTATCGGTATAAACATGGAAATATCTACACCGTGATCTGTATAAACATGGAAATATTTACACCGCTATCTGTATAAACATGGAAACTTCCACACCGTTATCTGTATAAATATGGAAATATCTACACCGCTATCTTTATAAACTTGGAAATATCTACACCGCCATCTGTATAAACATGGAAATACCTATACAGTCATCTGTGTAAACATGGAAATATCTACACCACCATCTGTATAAACATGGAAATATCTACAATGCCATCTGTATACACATGGAAATACCTACACGGCAATCAGTGTGTAGATGGAAACATCAACACCGCCATCTGTACAAACATGGAAATATCTACACTGCTATCTCTATAAACATGGAAATATCTTCACTGCGGTCTCTATAAACATGGAAATATCTACACCATGATCTGTATAAACATGGAAATATATACACCGCTATCTGTATAAACATGGAAATATCTGCACCGCTATCTCTATAAACATGGAAATAACTACAAACACATCTGTATAAACTTGGAAATACCTACACAGTCATGTGTAGGAACATTTAAATATCTACACTGCCATCTGTGTAAATATAGAAATATCTACACAGCCCTCTGTATAAATATGGAAATATCTGCATAGGCATCTGTGTAAACATGGAAATATCTGCACTGCTATCTGTATAAACATGGAAATACCTACACCGCTGTCTCTATAAACATGGAAATATGTACACCGCTGTGTGTATAAACATGGAAATATCTCCACTGCTCTCTGTATAAACATGGAAATATCTCCACCGTTATCTGTATAAACATGGAAATACCAACAGCGCCATCTATATAAACATTGAAATATCTACACTGCCATCTGTAAAAACATGGAAATATCTACACAGTCATCTGAATAAACATGGAAATATCTACACCACCATCTGTATAAACATGGAAATAGCTACAATACCATCTGTATACACATGGAAATATCTACACCGACATCTGTATAAATATGGAAATATCTACACGGCCATCTGTATAAACATGGAAATATCTACACTGCCATCTGTAGAAAGATGGAAATATCTACACCGCTATCTCTATAAATACGGAAATATCTACACCGCCATCTGTATGAACATAAAAATATCTACACTGCCATCTCAATAAAGATGGAAGTATCTACTCCGCCATGTGTATAAACACGGAAATATCTACACCACCATCTGTGTAAACATGGAAATATCTACACCGCTATCTGTATAAACATGGAAATAACTACACCGCCATCTGCATGTACTTGGAAATATCTACGCCGCCATCTGAATAAACATGGAAATATCTACACGGCCATCTGTGTATAGCTGGAAATATCAACACCGCCATCTGTACAAACAAGGAAATATCTACACCGCTATCTCTATAGACATGGATATATCTGCACCGCCATCTGTAAAAACATGGAAATACCTATACAGTCATCTGTATAAACATGGAAATATCTACAATGCCATCTGTAGAAAGATGGAAATATCTACACCGCAATCTGTGTACACATGGAAATATCTACACCGATATCTGTATAAACATGGAAATAACTACACCGCGATCTGTATAAACATGGAAATATCTACACCGCGATCTGTATAAACATGGAAATATCTACACCGCGATCTGTATAAACATGGAAATATCTACACAGTTATCTCTATAAACATGGAAATAACTACACCGCCATCTGTATAAACATGGAAATACCTACAAAGTCATCTGTATAACATGGAAATATCTACACAGCCATCTGTATAAACATGGAAATATCTACACAGCCATCTGTATATACATGGAAATATCTACACCATTATCTGTATAAACATGGAAATAACTACACCGCTATTTGTATAAACAAGGAAATATCTACACTGTGATCTGTATAAACATGGATATATCTACACCGCCATCTCTATAAACAGGGAAATATCTACACCCCTATCTATATAAACATGGAAATATCCACACCGCTATCTCTATAAACATGGAAAAATCAACACCGCTATCTCTATGAACATGGAAATATCTACACCGCCATCTCTATAAACATGTAAATGTCTACACCACGATCAGTATAAACATGGAAATATCTACACAGCTATCTGTATAAACATGGAAATATCTCCACTGCTATCTCTATAAACATCGAAATGTCTACACCGCCATCTGTAAAAACATGGAAATACTTACAAAGTTATCTGTATAAACATGGAAATATCTACACCGCCATCTCTATAAACATGGAAATATCTACACAGCCATGTGTACATACATGGAAATATCTACACCGCTATCTATATAAACATGGAAATAACTGCACCGCTATCTGTATAAACATGGAAATATCTACACCGCCATCTACATATCCATGGAAATATCTGCACCGCCATCTGTATAAACATGGAAATATCTACACGGTCATCTGTGCATAGATCGAAATATCAACACCGCCATCTGTACAAACATGGAAATATCTGCACCGCTATCTGTATAAAGATGGAAATATCTACACCGCGGTCTGTATAAACATGGAAATATCAACACCGCTATCGGTATAAACATGGAAATATCTACACCGCTATCTCCATAAACATGGAAATATCTACACAGTGATCTGTATAAACATGGAAATATTTACACCGCTATCTGTATAAACATGGAAACTTCTACACCGTTATCTGTATAAATATGGAAATATCTACACCGCTATCTCAATAAACTTGGAAATATCTACACCACCATCTGTATAAACATGGAAAAACCTATACAGTCTTCTGTGTAAACATGGAAATATCTACACCACCATCTGTATAAACATGGAAATATCTACAATGCCATCTGTATACACATGGAAATACCTACACGGCAATCAGTGTATAGATGGAAACATCAACACCGCCATCTGTACAAACATGGAAATATCTACAGTGCAATCTCTATAAACATGGAAATATCTACACTGCGGTCTCTATAAACATGGAAATATCTACATCATGATCTGTATAAACATGGAAATATATACACCGCTATCTGTATAAACATGGAAATATCTGCACCGCTATCTCTATAAACATGGAAGTAACTACAAAGACATCTGTATAAACTTGGAAACACCTACACAGTCATGTGTAGGAACATATAAATATCTACACTGCCATCTGTAGAAATATAGAAATATCTACACAGCCCTCTGTATAAATATGGAAATATCTGCATAGGCATCTGTGTAAACATGGAAATATCTGCAACGCTATCTGTATAAACATGGAAATACCTACACCGCTGTCTCTATAAACATGGAAATATGTACACCGCTATGTGTATAAACATGGAAATATCTCCACCGTTATCTGTGTAAACATGGAAATATCAACAGCGCCATCTATAAAAACATTGAAATATCTACACTGCCATCTGTAAAAACATGGAAATATCTACACATTCATCTGAGTAAACATGGAAATATCTACACCACCATCTGTATAAACATGGAAATATCTACAATACCATCTGTATACACATGGAAATATCTACACCGACATCTGTATAAATATGGAAATATCTACATGGCCATCTGTATAAACATGGAAATATCTACACTGCCATCTGTAGAAAGATGGAAATATCTACACCGCTATCTCTATAAATTTGGAAATATCAACACCGCCATCTGTATGAACATGAAAATATCTACACTGCCATCTCCATAAAGATGGAAGTATCTGCTCCGCCATGTGTGTAAACACAGAAATATCTACACCACCATCTGTGTAAACATGGAAATACCTACACCGCTATCTGTATAAACATGGAAATAACTACACCGCCATCTGCATGTCCTTGGAAATATCTACGCCGCCATCTGAATAAACATGGAAATATCTACACGGCCATCTGTGTATAGATGGAAATATCAACACCGCCATCTGTACAAACATGGAAATATCTACACCGCTATCTCTATAGACATGGAAATATCTGCACCGCCATCTGTAAAAACATGGAAATACCTATACAGTCATCTGTATAAACATGTAAATATCTACAATGCCATCTGAAGAAAGATGGAAATATCTACACCGCAATCTGTGTAAACATGGAAATATCTACACCGATATCTGTATAAACATGGAAATATCTACACCGCGATCTGTATAAACATGGAAATATCTACACCGCGATCTGTATAAACATGGAAATATCTACACCGCGATCTGTATAAACATGGAAATATCTACACAGTTATCTCTATAAACATGGAAATATCTACACCGCCATCTGTATAAACATGGAAATACCTACAAAGTCATCTGTATAAACATGGAAATATCTACACAGCCATCTGTATAAACATGGAAATATCTACACAGCCATCTGTATATACATGGAAATATCTACACCATTATCTGTATAAACATGGAAATAACTACACCGCTATTTGTATAAACAAGGAAATATCTACACTGTGATCTGTATAAACATGGAAATATCTACACCGCCATCTCTATAAACAGGAAAATATCTACACCCCTATCTGTATAAACATGGAAATATCCACACCGCTATCTCTATAAACATGGAAAAATCAACACCGCTATCTCTATGAACATGGAAATATCTACACCGCCATCTCTATAAACATGGAAATGTCTACACCACGATCAGTATAAACATGGAAATATCTACACCGCTATCTGTATCAACATGGAAATATCTCCACTGCTATCTCTATAATCATCGAAATATCTACACCGCCATCTGTATAAACATGGAAATACCTACACAGCCATGTGTACATACATGGAAATATCTACACCGGTATCTATATAAACATGGAAATAACTGCACCGCTATCTGTATGAACATGGAAATATCTACACCGCCACCTACATATCCATGGAAATATCTGCGCCGCCATCTGTATAAACATGGAAATATCTACACGGTCATCTGTGTATAGATGGAAATATCAACACCGCCATCTGTACAAACATGGAAATATCTGCACCGCTATCTGTATAAAGATGGAAATATCTACACCGCGGTCTGTAGAAACATGGAAATATCAACACCGCTATCGGTGTAAACATGGAAATATGTACACCGCTATCTCTATAAACATGGAAATATCTACAGCGTGATCTGTATAAACATGGAAATATTTACACCGCTATCTGTATAAACATGGAAACTTCCACACCGTTATCTGTATAAATATGGAAATATCTACACCGCTATCTCAATAAACTTGGAAATATCTACACCACCATCTGTATAAACATGGAAATACCTATACAGTCTTCTGTGTAAACATGGAAATATCTACACCACCATCTGTATAAACATGGAAATATCTACAATGCCATCTGTATACACATGGAAATACCTACACGGCAATCAGTGTATAGATGGAAACATCAACACCGCCATCTGTACAAACATGGAAATATCTACACTGCTATCTCTATAAACATGGAAATATCTACACTGCGGTCTCTATATACATGGAAATATCTACACCATGATCTGTATAAACATGGAAATATATACACCGCTATCTGTATAAACATGGAAATATCTGCACCGCTATCTCTATAAACATGGAAATAACTACAAAGACATCTGTATAAACATGGAAATACCTACACAGTCATGTGTAGGAACATTTAAATATCTACACTGCCATCTGTAGAAATATAGAAATATCTACACAGCCCTCTGTATTAATATGGAAATATCTGCATAGGCATCTGTGTAAACATGGAAATATGTACACCGCTATCTGTATAAACATGGAAATACCTACACCGCTGTCTCTATAAACATGGAAATATGTACACCGCTATGTGTATAAACATGGAAATATCTCCACTGCTCTCTGTATAAACATGGAAATATCTCCACTGCTCTCTGTATAAACATGGAAATATCTCCACCGTTATCTGTATAAACATGGAAATATCAACAGCGCCATCTATATAAACATTGAAATATCTACACTGCCATCTGTAAAAACATGGAAATATCTACACATTCATCTGAATAAACATGAAAATATCTACACCACCATCTGTATAAACATGGAAATAGCTACAATACCATCTGTATACCCATGGAAATATCTACAGCAACATCTGTATAAATATGGAAATATCTACACAGCCATCTGTATAAACATGGAAATATCTACACTGCCATCTGTAGAAAGATGGAAATATCTACACCGCTATCTCTATAAATATGGAAATATCTACACCGCCATCTGTATGAACATGAAAATATCTACACTGCCATCTCAATAAAGATGGAAGTATCTACTCCGCCATGTGTATAAACACGGAAATATCTACACCACCATCTGTGTAAACATGGAAATACCTACACCGCTATCTGTATAAACATGGAAATATCTACACCGACATCTGCATGTCCTTGGAAATACCTACGCCGCCAACTGAATAAACATGGAAATATCAACACGGCCATTTGGGTATAGCTGGAAATATCAACAGCGCCATCTGTACAAACATGGAAATATCTACACTGCTATCTGTATAAACATGGAAATAACTACACCGCTATCGGTATAAACATGGAAATATCTGCACCGCTATCTCTATAAACATGGAAATATCTACACCGTGATCTGTATAAACATGGAAATATTTACACCGCTATCTGTATAAACATGGAAACTTCCACACCGTTATCTGTATAAATATGGAAATATCTACACCGCTATCTCTATAAACTTGGAAATATCTACACCGCCATCTGTATAAACATGGAAATACCTATACAGTCATCTGTGTAAACATGGAAATATCTACACCACCATCTGTATAAACATGGAAATATCTACAATGCCATCTGTATACACATGGAAATACCTACACGGCAATCAGTGTATAGATGGAAACATCATCACCGCCATCTGTACAAACATGGAAATATCTACACTGCTATCTCTATAAACATGGAAATATCTACACTGTGGTCTGTATAAACATGGAAATATCTACACCGGTATCTGTATAAACATGGAAATATCTGCACCGCTATCTCTATAAACATGGAAATAACTACAAAGACATCTGTATAAACATGGAAATACCTACACAGTCATGTGTAGGAACATTTAAATATCTACACTGCCATCTGTATAAATATAGAAATATATACACAGCCCTCTGTATAAATATGGAAATATCTGCATAGGCATCTGTGTAAACATGGAAATATCTGCACCGCTATCTGTATAAACGTGGAAATACCTACACCGCTGTCTCTATAAACATGGAAATATGTACACCGCTATGTGTATAAACATGGAAATATCTCCACTGCTCTCTGTATAAACATCGAAATATCTCCACCGTTATCTGTATAAACATGGAAATATCAACAGCGCCATCTATATAAACATTGAAATATGTACACTGCCATCTGTAAAAACATGGAACTATCTACACAGTCATCTGAATAAACATGGAAATATCTACACCACCATCTGTATAAACATGGAAATAGCTACAATACCATCTGTATACACATGGAAATATCTACACAGACATCTGTATAAATATGGAAATATCTACACGGCCATCTGTATAAACATGGAAATATCTACACTGCCATCTGTAGAAAGATGGAAATATCTACACCGCTATCTCTATAAATATGGAAATATCTACACCGCCATCTCTATGAACATGAAAATATCTACACTGCCATCTCCATAAAGATGGAAGTATCTACTCCGCCATGTGTATAAACACGGAAATATCTACACCACCATCTGTGTAAACATGGAAATACCTACACCGGTATCTGTATAAACATGGAAATAACTACAACGCCATCTGCATGTCCTTGGAAATATCTACGCCGCCATCTGAATAAACATGGAAATATCTACACCGCCATCTGTGTATGGATGGAAATATCAACACCGCCATCTGTACAAACATGGAAATATCTACACCGCTATCTGTATACACATGGAAATATCTGCACCGCCATCTGTAAAAACATGGAAATAACTATACAGTCATCTGTATAAACATGGAAATATCTACAATGCCATCTGTAGAAAGATGGAAATATCTAAACCGCAATCTGTGTAAACATGGAAATACCTACACCGATATCTGTAAAAACATGGAAATCTCTACACCGCTATCTGTATAAATATGGAAATATCTACACCACGATCTGTATAAACATGGAAATATCTACACTGCGATCTGTATAAACATGGAAATATCTACACCGCTATCTGTATAAACATGGAAATATCTACACAGTTATCTCTATAAACATGGAAATATCTACACCGCCATCTGTATAAACATGGAAATACCTACAAAGTCATCTGTATAAACATGGAAATATCTACACAGCCATCTGTATAAACATGGAAATATCTACACAGCCATCTGTATATACATGGAAATATCTACACCACTATCTGTATAAACATGGAAATAACTACACCGCTATTTGTATAAACACGGAAATATCTACACCGTGATCTGTATAAACATGGAAATATCTACACCGCCCTCTCTATAAACAGGGAAATATCTACACCCCTATCTGTATAAACATGGAAATATCCTCACCGCTATCTCTATAAACATGGAAAAATCAACACCGCTCTCTCTATGAACATGGAAATATCTACACCGCCATCTCTATAAACATGGAAATATCTACACCACGATCAGTATAAACATGGAAATATCTACACCGCAATCTGTATAAACATGGAAATATCTCCACTGCTGTCTCTATAAACATCGAAATATCTACACCGCCATCAGTATAAACATGGAAATACTTACAAAGTTATCTGTATAAACATGGAAATATCTACACCGCCATCTGTATAAACATGGAAATATCTACACAGCCATGTGTACATACTTGGAAATATCTACACCGCTATCTATATAAACATGGAAATAACTACACCGCTATCTGTATAAACATGGAAATATCTACACTGCCATCTACATATCCATGGAAATATCTGCGCCGCCATCTGTATAAACATGGAAATATCTACACGGTCATCTGTGTATAGATGGAAATATCAACACCGCCATCGGTACAAACATGGAAATATCTGCACCGCTATCTGTATAAACATGGAAATATCTACACCGCGGTCTGTATAAACATGGAAATATCAACACCGCTATCGGTATAAACATGGAAATATCTACACCGCTATCTCTATAAACATGGAAATATCTACACCGTGATCTGTATAAACATGGAAATATTTACACCGCTATCTGTATAAACATGGAAACTTCCACACCGTTATCTGTATAAATATGGAAATATCTACACCGCTATCTTTATAAACTTGGAAATATCTACACCGCCATCTGTATAAACATGGAAATACCTATACAGTCATCTGTGTAAACATGGAAATATCTACACCACCATCTGTATAAACATGGAAATATCTACAATGCCATCTGTATACACATGGAAATACCTACACGGCAATCAGTGTGTAGATGGAAACATCAACACCGCCATCTGTACAAACATGGAAATATCTACACTGCTATCTCTATAAACATGGAAATATCTTCACTGCGGTCTCTATAAACATGGAAATATCTACACCATGATCTGTATAAACATGGAAATATATACACCGCTATCTGTATAAACATGGAAATATCTGCACCGCTATCTCTATAAACATGGAAATAACTACAAAGACATCTGTATAAACTTGGAAATGCCTACACAGTCATGTGTAGGAACATTTAAATATCTACACTGCCATCTGTGTAAATATAGAAATATCTACACAGCCCTCTGTATAAATATGGAAATATCTGCATAGGCATCTGTGTAAACATGGAAATATCTGCACCGCTATCTGTATAAACATGGAAATACCTACACCGCTGTCTCTATAAACATGGAAATATGTACACCGCTGTGTGTATAAACATGGAAATATCTCCACTGCTCTCTGTATAAACATGGAAATATCTCCACCGTTATCTGTATAAACATGGAAATATCTCCACCGTTATCTGTATAAACATGGAAATACCAACAGCGCCATCTATATAAACATTGAAATATCTACACTGCCATCTGTAAAAACATGGAAATATCTACACAGTCATCTGAATAAACATGGAAATATCTACACCACCATCTGTATAAACATGGAAATAGCTACAATACCATCTGTATACACATGGAAATATCTACACCGACATCTGTATAAATATGGAAATATCTACACGGCCATCTGTATAAACATGGAAATATCTACACTGCCATCTGTAGAAAGATGGAAATATCTACACCGCTATCTCTATAAATACGGAAATATCTACACCGCCATCTGTATGAACATAAAAATATCTACACTGCCATCTCAATAAAGATGGAAGTATCTACTCCGCCATGTGTATAAACACGGAAATATCTACACCACCATCTGTGTAAACATGGAAATATCTACACCGCTATCTGTATAAACATGGAAATAACTACACCGCCATCTGCATGTACTTGGAAATATCTACGCCGCCATCTGAATAAACATGGAAATATCTACACGGCCATCTGTGTATAGCTGGAAATATCAACACCGCCATCTGTACAAACAAGGAAATATCTACACCGCTATCTCTATAGACATGGATATATCTGCACCGCCATCTGTAAAAACATGGAAATACCTATACAGTCATCTGTATAAACATGGAAATATCTACAATGCCATCTGTAGAAAGATGGAAATATCTACACCGCAATCTGTGTACACATGGAAATATCTACACCGATATCTGTATAAACATGGAAATAACTACACCGCGATCTGTATAAACATGGAAATATCTACACCGCGATCTGTATAAACATGGAAATATCTACACCGCGATCTGTATAAACATGGAAATATCTACACAGTTATCTCTATAAACATGGAAATAACTACACCGCCATCTGTATAAACATGGAAATACCTACAAAGTCATCTGTATAACATGGAAATATCTACACAGCCATCTGTATAAACATGGAAATATCTACACAGCCATCTGTATATACATGGAAATATCTACACCATTATCTGTATAAACATGGAAATAACTACACCGCTATTTGTATAAACAAGGAAATATCTACACTGTGATCTGTATAAACATGGATATATCTACACCGCCATCTCTATAAACAGGGAAATATCTACACCCCTATCTATATAAACATGGAAATATCCACACCGCTATCTCTATAAACATGGAAAAATCAACACCGCTATCTCTATGAACATGGAAATATCTACACCGCCATCTCTATAAACATGTAAATGTCTACACCACGATCAGTATAAACATGGAAATATCTACACAGCTATCTGTATAAACATGGAAATATCTCCACTGCTATCTCTATAAACATCGAAATGTCTACACCGCCATCTGTAAAAACATGGAAATACTTACAAAGTTATCTGTATAAACATGGAAATATCTACACCGCCATCTCTATAAACATGGAAATATCTACACAGCCATGTGTACATACATGGAAATATCTACACCGCTATCTATATAAACATGGAAATAACTGCACCGCTATCTGTATAAACATGGAAATATCTACACCGCCATCTACATATCCATGGAAATATCTGCACCGCCATCTGTATAAACATGGAAATATCTACACGGTCATCTGTGCATAGATCGAAATATCAACACCGCCATCTGTACAAACATGGAAATATCTGCACCGCTATCTGTATAAAGATGGAAATATCTACACCGCGGTCTGTATAAACATGGAAATATCAACACCGCTATCGGTATAAACATGGAAATATCTACACCGCTATCTCCATAAACATGGAAATATCTACACAGTGATCTGTATAAACATGGAAATATTTACACCGCTATCTGTATAAACATGGAAACTTCTACACCGTTATCTGTATAAATATGGAAATATCTACACCGCTATCTCAATAAACTTGGAAATATCTACACCACCATCTGTATAAACATGGAAAAACCTATACAGTCTTCTGTGTAAACATGGAAATATCTACACCACCATCTGTATAAACATGGAAATATCTACAATGCCATCTGTATACACATGGAAATACCTACACGGCAATCAGTGTATAGATGGAAACATCAACACCGCCATCTGTACAAACATGGAAATATCTACAGTGCAATCTCTATAAACATGGAAATACCTACACTGCGGTCTCTATAAACATGGAAATATCTACATCATGATCTGTATAAACATGGAAATATATACACCGCTATCTGTATAAACATGGAAATATCTGCACCGCTATCTCTATAAACATGGAAGTAACTACAAAGACATCTGTATAAACTTGGAAACACCTACACAGTCATGTGTAGGAACATATAAATATCTACACTGCCATCTGTAGAAATATAGAAATATCTACACAGCCCTCTGTATTAATATGGAAATATCTGCATAGGCATCTGTGTAAACATGGAAATATCTGCAACGCTATCTGTATAAACATGGAAATACCTACACCGCTGTCTCTATAAACATGGGAATATGTACACCGCTATGTGTATAAACATGGAAATATCTCCACTGCTCTCTGTATAAACATGGAAATATCTCCACCGTTATCTGTGTAAACATGGAAATATCAACACAGCCATCTGTACAAACATGGAAATATCTACACCGCTATCTCTATAGACATGGAAATATCTGCACCGCCATCTGTAAAAACATGGAAATACCTATACAGTCATCTGTATAAACATGGAAATATCTACAATGCCATCTGTAGAAAGATGGAAATATCTACACTGCAATCTGTGTAAACATGGAAATATCTACACCGATATCTGTAAAAACATGGAAATATCTACACCGCTATCTGTATAAACATGGAAATATCTACACCGCGATCTGTGTAAACATGGAAATATCTACACCGCGATCTGTATAAACATGGAAATATCTACACCGCTATCTGTATAAACATGGAAATATCTACACAGTTATCTCTATAAACATGGAAATATCTACACCGCCATCTGTATAAACATGGAAATACCTACAAAGTCATCTGTATAAACATGGAAATATCTACACAGCCCTCTGTATAAACATGGAAATATCTACACAGCCATCAGTATTTACATGGAAATATCTACACCACTATCTGTATAAACATGGAAATAACTTCACCGCTATTTGTATAAACAAGGAAATATCTACACTGTGATCTGTATAAACATGGAAATATCTACACCGCCATCTCTATAAACAGGGAAATATCTACACCCCTATCTGTATAAACATGGAAATATCCACACCGCTATCTCTATAAACATGGAAAAATCAACACCGCTATCTCTATGAACATGGAAATATCTACACCGCCATCTCTATAAACTTGGAAATGTCTACACCACGATCAGTATAAACATGGAAATATCTACACCGCTATCTGTATAAACATGGAAATATCTCCACAGCTGTCTCTATAAACATCGAAATATCTACACCGCCATCTGACTAAACATGGAAATACTTACAAAGTTATCTGTATAAACATGGAAATATCTACACCGCCATCTGTATAAACATGGAAATATCTACACAGCCATGTGTACATACATGGAAATATCTACACCGCTATCTATATAAACATGGAAATAACTACACCGCTATCTGTATAAACATGGAAATATCGACACCGCCATCTACATATACATGGAAATATCTGCGTCGCCATCTGTATAAACATGGAAATATCTACACGGTCATCTGTGTATATATGGAAATATCAACACCGCCATCTGTACAAACATGGAAATATCTGCACCGCTATCTGTATAAACATGGAAATATCTACACCGCGGTCTGTATAAACATGGAAATATCAACACCGCTATCAGTATAAACATGGAAATATCTACAACGCTGTCTCTATAAATATGGAAATATCTACACCGTGATCTGTGTAAACATGGAAATATTTACACCGCTATCTGTATAAACATGGAAACTTCCACACCGTTATCTGTATAAATATGGAAATATCTACACCGCTATCTCTATAAACTTGGAAATATCTACACCGCCATCTGTATAAACATGGAAATACCTATACAGTCATCTGTGTAAACATGGAAATATCTACACCACCATCTGTATAAACATGGAAATATCTACACCGCCATCTGTATAAACATGGAAATATCTACACAGCCATGTGTACATACATGGAAATATCTACACCGCTATCTATATAAACATGGAAATAACTACACCGCTATCTGTATAAACATGGAAATATCGACACCGCCATCTACATATCCATGGAAATATCTGCGCCGACATCTGTATAAACATGGAAATATCTACACGGTCATCTGTGTATAGATGGAAATATCAACACCGCCATCTGTACAAACATGGAAATATCTGCACCGCTATCTGTATAAACATGGAAATATCTACACCGCGGTCTGTATAAACATGGAAATATCAACACCGCTATCAGTATAAACATGGAAATATCTACACCGCTATCTCTATAAATATGGAAATATCTACACCGTGATCTGTGTAAACATGGAAATATTTACACCGCTATCTGTATAAACATGGAAACTTCCACACCGTTATCTGTATAAATATGGAAATAACTACACCGCTATCTCTATAAACTTGGAAATATCTACACCGCCATCTGTATAAACATGGAAATACCTATACAGTCATCTGTGTAAACATGGAAATATCTACACCACCATCTGTATAAACATGGAAATATCTACAATGCCATCTGTATACACATGGAAATACCTACACGGCAATCAGTGTATAGATGGAAACATCAACACCGCCATCTGTACAAACATGGAAATATCTACACTGCTATCTCTATAAACATGGAAATATCTACACTGTGGTCTGTATAAACATGGAAATATCTACACCGGTATCTGTATAAACATGGAAATATCCACACCATGATCTGTATGAACATGGAAATATATACACCGCTATCTGTATAAACATGGAAATATCTGCACCGCTATCTCTATAAACATGGAAATAACGACAAAGACATCGGTATAAACATGGAAATACCTACACAGTCATGTGTAGGAACATTTAAATATCTACACTGCCATCTGTATAAATATAGAAATATCTACACAGCCCTCTGTATAAATATGGAAATATCTGCATAGGCATCTGTGTAAACATGGAAATATCTGCACCGCTATCTGTATAAACGTGGAAATACCTACACCGCTCTCTCTATAAACATGGAAATATGTACACCGCTATGTGTATAAACATGGAAATATCTCCACTGCTCTCTGTATAAACATGGAAATATCTCCACCGTTATCTGTATAAACATGGAAATATCAACAGCACCATCTATATAAACATTGAAATATCTACATTGCAATCTGTAAAAACATGGAAATATCTACACATTCATCTGAATAAACATGGAAATATCTACACCACCATCTGTATAAACATGGAAATAGCTACAATACCATCTGTATACACATGGAAATATCTACACAGACATCTGTATAAATATGGAAATATCTACACGGCCATCTGTATAAACATGGAAATATCTACACTGCCATCTGTAGAAAGATGGAAATATCTACACCGCTATCTCTATAAATATGGAAATATCTACACCGCCATCTCTATGAACATGAAAATAACTACACTGCCATCTCCATAAAGATGGAAGTATCTACTCCGCCATGTGTATAAACACGGTAATATCTACACCACCATCTGTGTAATCATGGAAATACCTACACCGCTATCTGTATAAACATGGAAATAACTACACCGCCATCTGCATGTCCTTGGAAATATCTACGCCGTCATCTGAATAAACATGGAAATATCTACACGGACATCTGTGTATAGATGGAAATATCAACACCGCCATCTGTACAAACATGGAAATATCTACACCGCTATCTCTATAGACATGGAAATATCTGCACCGCCATCTGTAAAAGCATGGAAATAACTATACAGTCATCTGTATAAACATGGAAATATCTACAATGCCATCTGTAGAAAGATGGAAATATCTACACCGCAATCTGTGAAAACATGGAAATATCTACACCGATATCTGTAAAAACATGGAAATATCTACACCGCTATCTGTATAAACATGGAAATATCTACACCGCGATCTGTACAAACATGGAAATATCTACACCGCGATCTGAATAAACATGGAAATAACTACACCGCTATCTGTATAAACATGGAAATATCTACACAGTTATCTCTATAAACATGGAAATATCTACACCGCCATCTGTATAAACATGGAAATACCTACAAAGTCATCTGTATAAACATGGAAATATCTACACAGCCATCTGTATAAACATGGAAATATCTACACAGCCATCTGTATATACATGGAAATATCTACACCGCTATCTGAATAAACATGGAAATAACTACACCGCTATTTGTATAAACAAGGAAATATCTACACCGTGATCTGTATAAACATGGAAATATCTACACCGCCATCTCTATAAACAGGGAAATATCTACACCCCTATCTGTGTAAACATGGAAATACCCACACCGCTATCTCTATAAACACGGAAAAATCAACACCGCTATCTCTATGAACATGGAAATATCTACACCGCCATCTCTATAAACATGGAAGTGTCTACACCACGATCATTATAAACATGGAAATATCTACACCGCTATCTGTATAAACATGGAAATATCTCCACTGCTATCTCTATAAACATCGAAATATCTACACCGCCATATGTATAAACATGGAAATACTTACAAAGTTATCTGTATAAACATGGAAATATCTACACCGCCATCTGTATAAACATGGAAATATCTACACAGCCATGTGTACATACATGGAAATATCTACACCGCTCTCTATATAAACATGGAAATAACTACACCACTATATCTATAGACATGGAAATATCTACACCGCCATCTACATATCCATAGAAATATCTGTGCCGCCATCTGTATAAACATGGAAATATCTGCACGGTCATCTGTGTATAGATGGAAAAATCAACACCGCCATGTGTACAAACACGGAAATATCTACAAAACCATTTGTATAAACATGAAAATATCTACAATGCCATCTGTATACACATGGAAATAACTACACGGCAATCTGTGTATAGATGGAAACATCAACACCACCATCTGTACAAATATGGAAATATCTACACCGCGATCTCTATAAACATGGAAATATCTACACTGCGGTCTGTATAAACATGGAAATATCTACACCGGTATCTGTATAAACATGGAAATATCTACACCACGATCTGTATAAACATGGAAATATTTACACCGCTATCTGTACAAATATGGAAATATCTGCACCGCTATCTCTATATACATGGAAATATCTGCAAAGCCATCTGAATAAACATGGAAGTACCTACACAGTCATGTGTAGGAACACGGAAATATGTACACTGCCATGTGTATAAACATGGAAATATCTACACAGCCCTCTGTATAAATATGGAAATATCTGCATAGGCATATGTATAAACATGGAAATATCTGCACCGCTATCTCTATAAACATGGAAATACCTACACCGCTGTCTCTATAAACATGGAATTATGTACACCGCTATGTGTATAAACATGGAAATATCTCCACTGCTGTCTGTATAAACATGGAAATATCTACAACGAGATCTGTATAAACATGGAAATATCTACACCGCTATCTGTATAAACATGGAAATATCTACACATCTATATAAACATCAAAATACCTACACCGCCATCTGTAAAAACATGGAAATACCTACAAAGTCATCTGTATAAACATGGAAATATCTACACAGCCATCTGTATAAGCATGGAAATACCTACACAGCCATCTGTATATACATGGAAATATCTACAGTGATATCTGTATAAACATGGAAATAACTACACCGCTATTTGTATAAACAAGGAAATATCTACACCGCCATCTGTTTAAACATGGAAATATATACACAGACATCTGTTTATACATGGAAATATCTACACCGCTATCTGTATAACCATGATAATAACTACACCGCTATCTGTATAAATGTGCAAATATTTGCACCGCTATCCCTATAAACATGGTAATATCAACACCGCGATCTGTATAAACATGGAAATATCTACACCATGATATGTATAAACATGGAAATATCAACACCGTGGTCTGTATAAATATGGAAATATCTACACTGCCATCTCTATAAACACGGAAATATCTACACCCCTATCTGTATAAACATGGAAATATCCACAGCGCTATCTCTATAAACATGGAAAAATCAACACCGCTATCTCTATGAACATGGAAATATCTACACCGCCATCTCTGTAAACATGGAAATATCTACACCGCGACCAGTATAAACATGGAAATATCTACACCGCTATCTGTATAAACATGGATATATCTCCACTGCTATCTCTATAAACAACGAAATATCTACACTGCCATCTGTATAAACATGGAAATACTTACAAAGTTATCTGTATAAACATGGAAATATCTACACCGCCATCTGTATAAACCTGGAAATATCAACACAGCCATGTGTATATACATGAAAATATCTACACCGCTATCAATATAAACATGCAAATAACTACACCACTATCTGTATAAACATGGAAATATTTACACCGCCATCAACATATCAATAGAAATATCTGTGCCGCCATCTGTATAAACATGAAAATATCTACACTGCCACCTCCATAAAGACGGAAGTACATACTCCGCCATGTGTATAAACACGGAAATATCTACACAACCATCTGTGTAAACATGGAAATAGCTACACCGCTATCTGTATAAACATGGAAATAACTACACCGTGATCTGTATAAACATGGAAATATCTACACCGCCATCTGTATAAACATGGAAATATCTACACTGCTATCTCTATAAACATGGAAATATCTACAATGCCATCTGTATACACATGGAAATACCTACACGGCAATCTGTGTATAGATGGAAACATCAACACCGCCATCTGTACAAACATGGAAATATCTACACCGCTATCTGTATAAACATGGAAGTATCTACACTGCGGTCTGTATAAACATGGAAATATCTCTACCGCTATCTCTATAAACATGGAAATATCTACAAAGCCATCTGTATAAACATGGAAATACCTTCACAGTCATGTGTAGGAACATGGAAATATCTACACTGCCATCTGTATAAATATGGAAATATCTGCATAGGCATCTGTATAAAAATGGAAATATCTGCACCGCTATCTGTATAAACATTGAAACACCTACACCGCTGTCTCTATAAACATGGAAATATGTACACCGCTATGTGTATAAACATGGAAATATCTCCACTGCAGTCTGTATAGACATGGAAATATCTCCACCGTTATCTGTATAAACCTGGAAATATCTACACCCCTATCTGTATAAACATGGAAATATCTATACCGCGATCTGTATAAACATGGATATATCTACACCACGATCTGTAAAAAAATGGAAATATCTTCACCACAATCTGTACAAACATGGAAATATCTACACCGCTATCTGTATAAACATGGTAATATCTACACCACCATCTATATAAACATGGAAATAACTACACCACCATCTGTATAAACATGGAAATATCTGCAATGCCATCTGTAGAAAGATGGAAATATCTACACCGCAATCTGTGTAAACATGGAAATGTCTACACCAATATCTGTAAACACATGGAAATATCTACACAGACATCTGTATAAACATGGAAATATCTACACCGCCATCTGTATAAACATGGAAATATCTACACTGCCATCTGTAGAAAGATGGAAATATCTACACCGCTATCTCTATAAATATGGAAATATCTACACCGCCATCTCTATAAACATGAAAATATCTACACTGCCATCTCCATAAAGATGGAAGTATCTACTCCGCCATGTGTATAAACATGGAAATAACTACACAGCCATCTGTACAAACATGGATATATCTACACCGCTATCTCTATAAACATGGAAATATCTACACCGCCATCTCTATAAACATGAAAATATCTGCACTGCCATCTGTAAAAACATGGAAATACCTATAAAGTCATCTGTATAAACATGGAAATATCTACAATGCCATCTGTATACACATGGAAATATCTACACAGCCATGTGTATAAACATGGAAATATCTACACTGCTATCTCTATAAACATGGAAATAGCTACACCGCCATCTCTATAAACATGAAAATATCTACACTGCCATCTCCATAAACAGGGATCTAACTACTCCGCCATCTGTATAAACATGGAAACATCTACACCGCCATCTGTGGGAATAAGGGAATATCTACAATGCCATCTTTATAATGATATAAATATCTGCACCGCGAGCTGTATAAACATGGAAATATCTACATCGCTATCTGTATCAACGTGGAAATACCAACACCGCTATCGGTATAAACATGGAAATATCTACAACGCCATCTATATAAACACGGAAATATCTACACCGTTATGACTAAAAACAAGGAAATAACTACACCGCTATCTCTATAAACATGGAAATATCTACACCGATATCTGTATAAAGATGGAAATATCTACAACGCTATCTGTATAAACATGGAAATATCTACACCGCGATCTATATAGACATGGAAATATCTACACCGCGATCTGTATAAACATGGAAATATCTTCATCACGATCTCTATAAACATGGAAATATCTACACCGCAATCTGTATAAACATGGTAATATCTACACGACCATCTATATAAACATGGAAATATCTACACCGCCATCTGTATAAACATGGAAATATCTACAATGCCATCTGTAGAAAGATGGAAATAACTACACCGCAATCTGTGTAAACATGGAAATATCTACAACAATATCTGTAAAAACATGGAAATATCTACACCGCTATCTGTATAAACATGGAAATATCTCCACCGCGATCTGTAAAAAGAAATGGAAATATCTACAGCGCCATCTCTATAAACATTGAAATATCTACACTGCCATCTGTAAAAACATGGAAATATCTACACAGTCATCTGAATAAACATGGAAATCTCTACACCACCATCTGTATAAACATGGAAATACCTACAGTACCATCTGTATACACATGGAAATATCTACAAAGACATCTGTATAAATATGGAAATATCTACACCGCCATCTGTATAAACATGGAAATATCTACACTGCCATCTGTAGAAAGATGGTAATATCTACACCGCTATCTCTATAAATATGAAAATATCTACACCGCCATCTCAATAAACATGAAAATATCTACAATACCATCTCCATAAAGATGGAAGAATCTACTCCGCCATGTGTATAAACACGGAAATATCTACACCAACATCTTTGAAAACATGGAAATATCTACACCGCTATCTCTATAAACATGGAAATATCTACACCGCCATCTCTATAAACATGAAAATATCTACACTGCCATCTCCATAAACATGGAACTAACTACTCCGCCACCTGTATAAACATGGAAACATCGACACCGCCATCAGTGTGAATAAGGAAATATCTACAATGCCATCTGTATAAAGATATAAATATCTGCACCGCGAGCTGTGCGAACATGGAAATATCTACATCGCTATCTGTATAAACGTGGAAATACCAACACGGCTATCGGTATAAACATGGAAATATCTACAACGCCATCTATATAAACATGGAAATATCTACACCGCTATGTCTATAAACATGGAAATACCTACACCGCTATCTCTATAAACATGGAAATATCAACACCGCTATCTGTATAAACATGGAAATATTTACACCGCTATCTGTATAAACGTGGAAATATCTACACCGCGATCTGTATAAACATGGAAATATCTACACCACGATCTGTATAAACATGGAAATATCTTCACCACGATCTGTATAAACATGGAAATATCTACAACGCTATCTGTATAAACATGGTAATATCTACACCACCATCTATATAAACATGGAAATATCTACACCGCCATCTGTATAAACATGGAAATATCTACAATGCCATCTGTAGAAAGATGGAAATATCTACACCGCAATATGTGTAAACATGGAAATATCTACACCGATATCTGTAAAAACATGGAAATATCTACACCGCTATCTGTATAAACATGGCAATATCTTCACCGCGATCTGTATAAACATGGAAATATCTACAGCGCCATCTCTATAAACATTGAATTATCTACACTGCCATCTGTAAAAACATGGAAATATCTACACAGACATCTGAATAAACATGGAAATATCTACACCACCATCTGTATAAACATAGAAATACCTACAATACCATCTGTATACACATGGAAATATATACACAGACATCTGTATAAATATGGAAATATCTACACCGTCATCTGTATAAACATGGAAATATCTACACTGCCATCTGAAGAAAGATGGAAATATCTACACCGCTATCTCTATAAATATGGAAATATCTACACCGCCATCTCTATAAACATGAAAATATCTACACTGCCATCTCCATAAAGATGGAAGTATCTACTCCGCCATGTGTATAAACACGGAAATATCTACTCCACCATCTGTGTAAACATGGAAATATCTACACCGCTGTCTGTATAAACATGGAAATATCTACACCGCCATCTGCATGTCCATGGAAATATCTACGCCGCCATCTGTATAAACATGGAAATATCTACACTGCCATCTGTGTATAGATGGAAATATCAACACCGCCATATATACAAACATGGAAATATCTACACCGCTATCTCTATAAACATGGAAATATCTACACCGCTATCTGTATAAACATGGAAATATCTACACCGCTATCTGTATAAACATGGAAATATCTACACCGCGATCTGTAAAAACATGGAAACACCTACACCGCGATCTGTATAAACATGGAAATATCTTCACAAAGATCTGTATAAACATGGAAATATCTACACCGCCATCTGTATAAACATGTAAATATCTACACTGCTATCTGTATAAACATGGAAATACCTACACCACCATCTACATATCCATAGAAATATCTGTGCCGCCATCTGTATAAACATGGAAATATCTACACGGTCATATGTGTATAGATGGAAATACCAACAACGCCATCTGTACAAACATGGAAATATCTGCACCGCTCTCTGAATAAACATGGAAATAACTACAATGCTATTTGTATAAACAAGGAAATATCTACACCGCCATCTGTTTAAACATGGAAATATATACACAGACATCTGTTTATACACCGAAATATCTACACTGCTATCTGTATAAACATGCTAATAACTACACGGCTATCTGTATAAATGTGGAAATATTTGCACCACTATCCCTATAAACATGGTAATATCAACACCGCGGTCTGTATAAACATGGAAATATCTACACCATGATCTGTATAAACAAGGAAATATCTACACCGCCATCTCTGTAAACATGGAAATATCTACACCCCTATCTGTATAAACATGGAAATATCCACACCGCTATCTCTATAACATGGAAAAATCAACACCGCTATCTCTATGATCATGGAAATATCTACAGCGCCAACTCTATAAACATGGAATTATCTACACCGCGATCAGTATAATCAGGGAAATATCTACACCGCTATCTGTATAAACATGGAAATATCTCCACTGCTATCTTTATAAACATCGAAATAACTACACCGCCATCTCTTTAAACATGGAGATACTTACAAAGATATCTGTATATACATGGAAATATCTACAGCGCCATCTGTATAAACATGGAAATATCTACACAGCCATGTGTATATACATGGAAATATATACACCGCTATCTATATAAACATGGAAATAACTACACCGCTTTCTGTATAAACATGGAAATATTTTCACCGCGGTCTGTATAAACATGGAAATATCTACATCGCTATCTGGTTAAACATGGAAATACCTACACCGTGATCTGTATAAACATGGAAATATTTACACGGCTATCTGTATAAACATGGAAATATCTACACCGTTATCTGTATAAATATGGAAATATCTACACCGCTATCTCTATAAACATGGAAATATCTACACTGCCATCTGTATAAACATGGAAATATCTACACTGCTATCTCTATAAACATGGAAATATCTACAATGCCATCTGTAAAAACATGGAAATACCTATACAGTCATCTGTATAAACATGGAAATATCTACACCACCATCTGTATAAACATGGAAATATCTACAATGCCATCTGTATACACATGGAAATACCTACACGGCAATCTGTGTATATATGGAAATATCAACACCACCATCCGTACAAACATGGAAATATCTACACCGCTATCTCTATAAACATGGAAATATCTACAAAACGATCTGTATAAACATGGATATATCTACACAGTCATCTCTACAAACATGGAAATATCGACACCACCATCTGCTTAAACATGGAAACATCTACACTGCCATCTGTATGCACATGGAAATACCTACACAGTCATGTGTAGGAACATGGAAATATCTACACTGCCATCTGTATAAACATGGAAATATCTGCATAGGCATCTGTATAAACATGGAAATATCTGCACCGCTATCTGTATAAACATGGAAATAGCTACACCGTTGTCTCTATAAACATGGAAATATGGACACCGCTATGTGTATAAACATGGAAATATCTCCACTCCAGTCTGTATAAACATGGAAATATCTACACCGCGATCTGTATAAACATGGAAATAACAACACCGCTATCTGTATAAACACGGAAATGTCTACACAGCTATCTGTATTAACATGGAAATACCTACACCGCCATCTGTATAAACATGGAAATACCTACAAAGTCATCTGTATAAACATGGAAATATCTACACAGCCATCTGTATAAACATGGAAATATCTACACAGCCATCTGTATATTCATGGAAATATCTACATTGCTATCTTTAAAAACATGGAAATAACTACACCGCTATTTGTATAAACAAGGAAATATCTACACCGCCATCTGTTTAAACATGGAAATATATACACAGACATCTGTTTATACATGGAAATAACTACACCGCTATCTGTATAAACATGCTAATAACTACACCGCTATCTGTATAAATGTGGAAATATTTGCACCGCTATCCCTATAAACGTGGTAATATCAACACCGTGATCTGTATAAACATGGAAATAACAACATGATCTGTATAAACATGGAAATATCTGCACCGCGATCTGTATAAACATGAAAATATCTACACCGTGATCTATGTAAAGATGGAAATATCTACACCGCCATCTGTATAAACATAGAAATATCTACACCCCTATCTGTATAAACATGGAAATATCCACACAGCTATCTCTATAAACATGGAAAAATCAACACCGCTATCCCTATGAACATGGAAATATCTGTACCGCCATCTCTATAAACAAGGAAATATCTACACCGTGATCAGTATAAACATGGAAATATCTACACCGCTATATGTATAAACATGGAAATATCTCCACTGCTATCTCTATAAACATCGAAATATCTACACCGCTATCTGTATAAACATGGAAATACTTACAAAGTTATCTGTATAAACATGGAAATATCTACACCGCTATCTCTGTAAACATGGAAATATCTTCACTGCCATCTGTAAAAACATGGAAATACCTATACAGTCATCTGTATAAGCATGGAAATATCTACAATGCCATCTATATACACATGGAAATATCTACAGAGCCATCTGTATAAACATGTAAATATCTACACTGCTATCTCTGTAAACATGGAAATTTCTACACCGCCATCTGTATAAACATGAAAATATCTACACTGCCATCTCCATAAAGATGGAAGTATCTACTCCGCCATGTGTATAAACACGGAAATATCTACACCACCATCTGTGTAAACATGGAAATATCTACACCGCTATCTCTATAAACATGGAAATATCTACACCGCCATCTGCATGTCCATGGAAATATCTATGCCGCCATCTGTATAAACATGGAAATATCTACACGGCCATCTGTGTATAGATGGAAATATCAACACCGCCGTCTGTACAAACATGGAAATATCTACATCGCTATCTCTATAAACATGGAAATATCTGCACTGCCATCTGTAAAAACATGGAAATACCTATACAGTCATCTGTATAAACATGTAAATATCTACAATGCCATCTGTATACACATGGAAATATCTACACAGCCATCTGTATCAACATGTAAATATCTGCACTGCTATCTCTATAAACACGGAAATTTCTACACCGCCATCTCTATAAACATGAAAATATCTACACTGCCATCTCCATAAACATGGAACTAACTACTTCGCCATCTGTATAAACATGGAAACATCTACACCGCCATCTGTGTGAATAAGGAAGTATCAACAATGCCATCTGTATAAAGATATAAATATCTGCACCGCGAGCTCTATAAACATGGAAATATCTACATCGCTATCTGTATAAACGTGGAAATACCAACACCGCTATCGGTATGAACATGGAAATATCTACAACGCCATCTATATAAACATGGAAATATCTGCACCGCTATGTCTATAAACCTGGAAATACCAACACCGCTAACTCTATAAGCATGGAAATATCTACACCGCTATCTGTATAAACATGGAAATATCTACACCGCTATCTGTATAAACATGGAAATATCTACACCGTGATCTGTATAAACATGGAAATATCTTCACTGCTATCTGTATAAACATGGAAATATCTACACAGCTATCCCTATAAACATGGAAATATCTACACCGCCATCGGTAAAACATGGAAATACCTACAAAGTCATCTGTAAAAACATGGAAATATCTACACAGCCATCTGTATAAACATGGAAATATCAACACAGCCATCTGTATATACATGGAAATATCTACACCGCTATCTGTATAAAGATGGAAATAACTACACCGCTATTTGTATAAACAAGGAAATATCTACACCGTTATCTGTATAAACATGGAAATATCTACACCGCCATCTCTATAAACATGGAAATATCTACACCCCTATCTGTATAAACATGGAAATACCCACACCGCTATCTCTATAAACATGGAAAAATCAACACCGCTATCTCTATGAACATGGAAATATCTACACCGCCATCTCTATAAACATGGAAATATCTACACCGCTATCTGTATAAACATGGAAATATCTCCACTGCTATCTGTATAAACATCGAAATAACTACACCGCCATCTGTATAAACATGGAAATACTTACAAAGTTATCTGTATAAACATGGAAATATCTACACCGCCATCTGTATAAACATGGAAATATCTACACAGCCATGTGTACATACATGGAAATATCTACACCACTATCTATATAAACATTGAAATAACTACAACGCTATCTGTATAAACATGGAAATATCTACACCGCCATTTACATATCCATGGAAATATCTGCGCCTCCATCTGTACAAACATGGAAATATCTACACAGTCATCTGTGTATAGATGGAAATATCAACAAAGCCGTCTGTACAAACATGGAAATATCTGCACCGCTATCTGTATAAACATGGAAATATCTACACCGCGGTCTGTAAAAACATGGAAATATCTACACCGCTATCTGTATAAACATGGAAATATCTACACCGTGATCCGTATAAACATGGAAATATTTACACCGCTATCTGTATAAACGTGGAAATTTCTACAACGTTATCTGTATAAATACGGAAATGTCTACACCGCTATCTCTATAAACATGGAAATATCTACACCGCCATCTGTATAGACATGGAAATACCTATACAGTCATCTGTGTAAACATGGAAATATCTACACCACCATCTGTATAAACATGGAAATATCTACATCGCTATCTCTATAAACAGGGAAATATCTGCACTGCCATCTGTAAAAACATGGAAATACCTATACAGTCATCTGTATAAACATGGAAATATCTACAATGCCATCTGTATACACATGGAAATACCTACAAGGCAATCTGTGTATACATGGAAACATCAACACCGCCATCTGTACAAACATGAAAATATCTACACTGCTATCTCTATAAACATGGAATTATCTACACTGCGGTCTGTATAAACATGGAAATATCTACACCGGTATCTGTATAAACATGGAAATATCTACACCACGATCTGTATAAACGTGGAAATATATACAGCGCTATCTGTATAAACATGGAAATATCTGCACCGCTATCTCTATAAACATGGAAATATCTACAAAGACATCTGTATAAAGATGGAAATACCTACACAGTCATGTGTAGGAACATGGAAATATCTACATTGCCATCTGTATAAACGTGGAAATATCTACACAGCCCTCTGTATAAATATGGAAATATCTGCATAGGCATCTGTGTAAACATGGAAATATCTGCACCGCTATCTGTATAAACATGGAAATACCTACACTGTTGTCTCTGTAAATATGGAAATATGTACACCGCTATGTGTATAAACATGGAAATATCTCCACTGCTGTCTGTATAAACAAGGAAATATCTCCACCGTTATCTGTTTAAACATGGAAATATCTACAGCGCCATCTCTATAAACATTGAAATATCTACACTGCCATCTGTAAAAACATGGAAATATCTACACAGTCATCTGAATAAACATGGAAATATCTACACCACCATCTGTATATACATGGAAATACATACAATACCATCTGTATACACATGGAAATATCTACACAGACATCTGTAAAAATATGGAAATATCTACACGGCCTTCTGTATAAACATGGAAATATCTACATTGCCTTCTGTAGAAAGATGGAAATATGTACACCGCTATCTGCATAAACACGGAGATATCTACACCGCCATCTGCATGTCCATGTAAATATCTATGCCGCCATCTGTATAAACATGGAAATATCTACACGGCCATCTGTGTACAGATGGAAATATCAACACCGCCATCTGTACAAACATGGAAATATCTACATCACTATCTCTATAAACATGGAAATATCTGCACTGCCATCTGTAAAAACATGGAAATACCTATACAGTCATCTGTATAAACATGGAAATATCAACAATGTCATCTGTATACACATGGAAATATCTACACAGACATCTGTATAAACATGTAAATATCTACACTGCTATCTCTATAAACATGGAAATATCTACACCGCGATCTCTATGAACATGGAAATAACTACACCGCGATCTGTATAAACATGGAAATATCTACACGGCTATCTGTATAAACACGAAAAAATCTACACAGCTATCTCTATAAACACAGAAATATCTGCACCGCCATCTGTAAAACATGGAAATACCTACAAAGTCATCTGTAAAAACATGGAAATATCTACACAGCCATCTGTATAAACATGGAAATATCTACACTGCTATCTCTATAAACATGGAAATATCTACACCGCCATCTCTATAAACATGAAAATATCTACACTGCCATCTCCATAAACATGGAACTAACTACTTCGCCATCTGTATAAACATGGAAATATCTACACCGCGATCTCTATAAACATGGAAATAACTACACCGCGATCTGTATAAACATGGAAATATTTACACCGCTATCTGTATAAACATGGAAATATCTACACCGCTATCTACACATCCATAGAAATATCTGTGCCGCCATCTGTATAAACATGGAAATATCTACACGGTCATCTGTGCATAGATGGAAATATCAAAACCGCCATCTGTACAAACATGGAAAATCTGCACCGATATCTGTATAAACATGGAAATATCTACACCGCAGTCTGTATAAACATGGAAATATTTACATATCAATCTGTATAAACATGGAGATATCTGCACCGCTCTCTCTATAAACATGTACATACCTACACCGTGATCTGTATAAACATGGAAATATTTACACGGCTATCTGTATAACCATGGAAATATCTACACCGTTATCTGTATAAATATGGAAATATCTACACCGCTATCTCTATAAACATGGAAATATCTGCACCGCCATCTGTATAAACATGGAAATATCTACACTGCTATCTCTATAAACATGGAAATATCTACAATGCCATCTGTAAAAACATGGAAATACCTATACAGTCATCTGTATAAGCATGGAAATATCTACACCACCATCTGTATAAACATGGAAATATCTACAATGCCATCTGTATACACATGGAAATACCTACACGGCAATCTGTGTATAGATGGAAACATCAACACCGCCATCTGTACAAACATGGAAATATCTACACCGCTATCTCTATAAACATGGAAATACCTACAATGCGGTCGGTATAAACATGTAAATATCTACACCGGTATCTGTATAAACAAGGAAATATCTACACCACGATCTGTATAAACAAGGAAATATTTACACCGCTATCTGTATAAACATGGAAATATCTGCACTGCTATCTCTATAAACATGGAAATATCTACAAAGCGATCTGTATAAACATGGAAATACCTATACAGTCATGTGTATAAACATGGAAATATCTACACCGCCATCTGTATAAACATGGAAATATCTACAGCGCTATCTGTACAAACATGGAAATGTCTACACCGCTATCTGTATAAACATGGAAATATCTACACTGTGATCTGTATAAACATGGAAATATCTACACCGCGATCTGTATAAACATGGAAATATCTACACCGCTATGTGTATAAACATGGAAATATCTACACCGCTATCTGTATAAACATGGAAATATCTACACAGCTATCTCTATAAACATGGAAATATCTACACCGCCATCTGTATAAACATGGAAATAACTATAAAGTCGTCTGTATAAACATGGAAGTATCTACACAGCCATCTGTATTAACATGGAAATATCTACACAGCCATCTGTATATACATGGAAATATCTACACAGCTATCTGCATAAACATGGAAATAACTACACCGCTATTTGTATAAACAAGGAAATATCTAGACTGCCATCTGTTTAAACATGGAAATATATACACACACTTCTGTTTATACGTGGAAATATCTACACCACTATCTGTATAAACATGCTATTAACTACACCGCTATCTGTATAAATGTGGAAATATTTGCACCGCTATCCCTATAAACATGGTAATATCAACACCGCAATCTGTGTAAACATGGAAATATCTGCACCATGATCTGTATAAACATGGAAACATCTACAACGTGATCTGTATAAACATGGAAAAATCAACACTGCTATCTCTATGAACATGGAAATATCTGCACCGCCATCTCTATAAACATGGAAATATCTACACCGCGATCAGTATAAACATGGAAATATCTACACCGCTACCTGTATAAACATGCAAATATCTGCACTGCTATCTCTATAAACATCGTAATATCTACACCGCCATCTGTATAACATGGAAATACTTACAAAATTATCTGTATAAACATGGAAATATCTACACCGCCATCTGTATAAACATGGAAATATCAACACAGCCATGTGAAAATACATGGAAATACCTACACCGCTATCTATATAAACATGGAAAAATCTACACCGCTTTCTCTATAAACATGGAAATCTTTACACAGCCGTCTATGTATCCATAGAAATATCTGCACCGCCATCTGCATAAACATGGAAATATATTCATCGCTATCTGTATAAACATGGAAATATCTACACCGCTATCTGTATAAACATGGAAATATCTACACTGTGATCTGTATAAACATGGAAATATCTACACCGCGATCTGTATAAACATGGAAATATCTACACCGCTATGTGTACAAACATGGAAATATCTACACCGCTATCTGTATAAACATGGAAATATCTACACAGCTCTCTCTACAAACATGGAAATATCTACACCGCCATCTGTATAAACATGGAAATACCTATAAAGTCGTTTGTATAAACATGGAAGTATCTACACAGCCATCTGTATTAACATGGAAATATCTACTCAGCCATCTGTATATACATGGAAATATCTACACCGCTATCTGCATAAACATGGAAATAACTACGCCGCTATTTGTATAAACAAGGAAATATCTAGACTGCCATCTGTTTAAACATGGAAATATATACACACACTTCTGTTTATACATGGAAATATCTACACCACTATCTGTATAAACATGCTATTAACTACACCGCTATCTGTATAAATGTGGAAATATTTGCACCGCTATCCCTATAAACATGGTAATATCAACACCGCGATCTGTGTAAACATGGAAATATCTACACCATGATCTGTATAAACATGGAAACATCTACAACGTGATCTGTATAAACATGGAAAAATCAACACTGCTATCTCTATGAACATGGAAATATCTACACCGCCATCTCTATAACCACGGAAATATCTACACCGCGATCAGTATAAACATGGAAATATCTACACCACTACCTGTATAAACATGGAAATATCTCCACTGCTATCTCTATAAACATCGTAATATCTACACCGCCATCTGTATAACATGGAAATACTTACAAAGTTATCTGTATAAACATGGAAATATCTACACTGCCATCTGTATAAACATGGAAATATCAACACAGCCATGTGTATATACATGGAAATACCTACACCGCTATCTATATAAACATGGAAAAATCTACACCGCTTTCTCTATAAACATGGAAATCTTTACACAGCCGTCTATGTATCCATAGAAATATCTGCACCGCCATCTGCATAAACATGGAAATATATTCATCGCTATCTGTATAAACATGGAAATATCTACACGGCTATCTCTATAAACATGGAAATAACTACACCGTGATCTGTATAAACAAGGAAATATTTACACGGCTATCTTTATAAACATGGAAATATCTACACCGTTATCTGTATAAATATGGAAATATCTACACCGCTATCTCTATATACTTGGAAATATCTACACCGCCATCTGTAAAAACCTGGAAATATCTACACTGCTATCTCTATAAACATGAAAATATCTACAATGCCATCTGTAAAAACAGGGAAATACCTATACAGTCATCTGTATAAACATGGAAATATCTACACCACCATCTGTATAAACATGGAAATAACTACAATGCCATCTGTATACACATGGAAATACCTACTCGGCAATCTGTGTATAGAAGGAAACACCAATACCGCCATCTGTACAAACATGGAAATATCTACACCGCTATATCTATAAGCATGGAAATACCTACACTGCGGTCTGTATAAACATGTAAATATCTACACCGGTATCTTTATAAACATGGAAATATCTACACCACGATCTGTATAAACATAGAAATATTTACACCGCTATCTGTATAAACATGGAAATATCTGCACCGCTATCTCTATAAACATGGAAATATCTACAAAGCCATCGGTATAAACATGGAAATACCTACACAGTCATGTGTATAAACATGGAAATATCTACAACGCAATCTGTATAAACATGGAAATATCTACACCGCTATCTGTATAAATATGAAATATCTAAACTGCTGTCTCTATAAAAATGGAAATATCTACACTGCTATCTGTATAAACATGGAAATATCCTCACTGCTATCTCTATGAACATGGATATATCTACACCGCTATCTCTATAAACATGGAAATATCTACACCGCCATCTCTATAAACTTGGAAATATCTACACCGCCATCTGTATAAACATGGAAATATCTACAGCGCTATCTGTACAAACATGGAAATGTCTACACCGCTATCTGTATAAACACGGAAATATCTACACTGTGATCTGTATAAACATGGAAATATCTACACCGCGATCTGTATAAACATGGAAATATCTACACCGCTATGTGTATAAACATGGAAATATCTACACCGCTATCTGTATAAACATGGAAATATCTACACAGCTATCTCTATAAACATGGAAATATCTACACCGCCATCTGTATAAACATGGAAATACCTATAAAGTCGTCTGTATAAACATGGAAGTATCTACACAGCCATCTGTATTAACATGGAAATATCTACACAGCCATCTGTATATACATGGAAATATCTACACAGCTATCTGCATAAACATGGAAATAACTACACCGCTATTTGTATAAACAAGGAAATATCTAGACTGCCATCTGTTTAAACATGGAAATATATACACACACTTCTGTTTATACATGGAAATATCTACACCACTATCTGTATAAACATGCTATTAACTACACCGCTATCTGTATAAATGTGGAAATATTTGCACCGCTATCCCTATAAACATGGTAATATCAACACCGCGATCTGTGTAAACATGGAAATATCTACACCATGATCTGTATAAACATGGAAACATCTTCAACGTGATCTGTATAAACATGGAAAAATCAACACTGCTATCTCTATGAACATGGAAATATCTACACCGCCATCTCTATAAACATGGAAATATCTACACCGCGATCAGTATAAACATGGAAATATCTACACCGCTACCTGTATAAACATGGAAATATCTGCACTGCTATCTCTATAAACATCGTAATATCTACACCGCCATCTGTATAACATGGAAATACTTACAAAGTTATCTGTATAAACATGGAAATATCTACACCGCCATCTGTATAAACATGGAAATATCAACACAGCCATGTGTATATACATGGAAATACCTACACCGCTATCTATATAAACATGGAAAAAACTACACCGCTTTCTCTATAAACATGGAAATCTTTACACCGCCGTCTACATATCCATAGAAATATCTGCTCCGCCATCTGTATAAACATGGAAATATCTACATCGCTATCTGTATAAACATGGAAATATCTACACCGCTATCTCTATAAACATGGAAACAACTACACCGTGATCTGTATAAACATGGAAATATTTACACGGCTATCTGTATAAACATGGAAATATCTACACCGTTATCTGTATAAATATGGAAATATCTACACCGCTATCTCTATAAACTTGGATATATCTACACCGCCATCTGTAAAAACCTGGAAATATCTACACTGCTATCTCTATAAACATGAAAATACCTACAATGCCATCTGTAAAAACAGGGAAATACCTATACAGTCATCTGTATAAACATGGAAATATCTACACCACCATCTGTATAAACATGGAAATAACTACAATGCCATCTGTATACACATGGAAATACCTACACGGCAATCTGTGTATAGAAGGAAACATCAATACCGCCATCTGTACAAACATGGAAATATCTACCCCGCTATATCTATAAGCATGGAAATACCTACACTGCGGTCTGTATAAACATGTAAATATCTACACCGGTATCTTTATAAACATGGAAATATCTACACCACGATCTGTATAAACATGGAAATATTTACACCGCTATCTGTATAAACATGGAAATATCTGCACCGCTATCTCTATAAACATGGAAATATCTACAAAGCCATCGGTATAAACATGGAAATACCTACACAGTCATGTGTACAAACATGGAAATATCTACACCGCAATCTGTATAAACATGGAAATATCTACACCGCTATCTGTATAAATATGAAATATCTTAACTGCTATCTCTATAAAAATAGAAATATCTACACTGCTATCTGTATAAACATGGAAATATCCTCACTGTTATCTCTATGAACATGGATATATCTACACCGCTGTCTCTATAAACATGGAAATATCTACACCGCCATCTCTATAAACATGGAAATATCTACACCACGATCTGTATAAACATGGAAATATCTACACCGCCATCTGTATAAACATGGAAATAACTACACAGTCATGTGTAGGGACATGGATGTATCCACACCACCGTTTGTATAAAGATGGAAATATGTACAAAGTTATCTGTATAAACATGGAAATATCTACACAGTGATCTGTATAAACATGGAAATATGTACAGCACTCTCTGAATAAAGTTGGAAATATCTACACCGCTATCTGTAAAAACATGGAAATATATACAGCACTATCTGTATAAATATGGAAATATTTACACCGCTATCTCAATAAACATGGAAATATCTACACCGCTATCTGTATAAACATGGAAATATCTACACCACGACCTGTATAAACATGGAAATATCTACATCGCAATCTGTATAAACAAGGAAATATCTTCACCACGATCTGTATAAACATGGAAATATCTACACCGCTATCTGTATAAACATGGAAATATCTGCAGCGCCATCTCTATAAACATTGAAATATCTACACTGCCATCTGTAAAAACATGGAAATATCTACACACTCATCTGAATAAACATGTAAATATCTACACCACCATCTGTATAAACATGGAAATACCTACAATACCATCTGTATACACATGGAAATATCTACACAGACATCTGTATAAATATGGAAATATCTACACCGCTATCTCTATAAATATGGAAATATCTACACCGCCATCTCTATAAACATGAAAATATCTACACCACGTTCAGTATAAACATGGAAATATGTACACCGCTATCTGTATAAACATGGAAATATCTCCACTGCTATCTCTATAAACATCGAAATATCTACACCGCCATCTGTATAAACATGGAAATACTTTCAAAGTTATCTGTATAAACATGGAAATATCTACACCGCCATCTGTATAAACATGGAAATATCTACACAGCCTTGTGTATATACATGGAAATATCTACACCGTTATATATAAAAACATGGAAATAACTATACCGCTATCTGTATAAACATGGAAATATCTACACCGTCATCTACATATCCATGGAAATATCTGCACCGCCATCTGTATAAACATGGAAATATCTACACGGTCATCTGTGTATAGATGGAAATATCAACATCGCCATCTGTACAAACATGGAAATATCTGCACCGCTATCTGTATAAACATGGAAATATCTATACCGTGGTCTGTATAAACATGGAAATATATACACCGCTGTCTGTATAAACATGGAAATATCTACACCGCTATCTCTGTAAACATGGAAATATCTACACCGTGATCTGTATAAACATGGAAATATTTACACCGTCATCTGTATAAATATGGAAATTTCTACACCGTTATCTGTATAAATATGGAAATATCTACACCGTTATCTCTATAAACATGGAAATATCTACACTGCCATCGGTATAAACATGGAAATAGCTATACAGTCATCTGTGTAAACATGGAAATATCTACGCCACCATCTGTATAAACATGGAAATATCTACAATGCCATCTGTATACACATGGAAATACCTACACGGCAATCTGTGTGTAGATGGAAATATCAACACGGCCATCTGTACAAACATGGAAATATCTACACTGCTATCTCTATAAACATGGAAATACCTACACTGCGGTCTGTATAAACATGGAAATATCTGCACCGCTATCTCTATAAACATGGAAATATCTACAAAGACATCTGTATAAACATGGAAATACCTACACAGTCATGTGTAGGAACATTTAAATATCTACACGGCCATCTGTATAAACAGAAATATCTACACAGCCATCTGTATAAATATGGAAATATCTGCATAGGCATCTGTGTAAACAGGGAAATATCTGCACCGCTATCTGTATAAACATGGAAATACCTACACCGCTGTCTCTATAAACATGGAAATATGTACAACGCTATGTGCATAAACATGAAAATATCTCCACTGCATTCTGTATAAACATGGAAATATCTCCACCATTATCTGTATAAACATGGAAATATCTACAGCGCCATCTCTATAAACATTGAAATATCTACACTGCCATCTGAAAAAACATGGAAATATCTACAGAGTCATCTGAGTAAACAGGGAAATATCTAAACCACCATCTGTATAAACATGGAAATAGCTACAATTCCATCTGTATATACATGGAAATATCTACACAGACATCTGTATAAATATGGAAATATCTACACGGCCATCACTATAAACTTGGAAATATCTACACTGCCATCTGTAGAAAGATGGAAATATCTACACCGCTATCTCTATAAATATGGAAATATCTACACCGCCATCTCTAAAAACATGAAAATATCTACACTGCCATCTCGATAAAGATGGAAGTATCTACTCAGCCATTTGTATAAACACGGAAATATCTACATCACCATCTGTGTAAACATGGAAATATCTACACCGCTATCTGTATAAACATGGAAATATCTACACCGCCATCTGCATGTCCATGGAAATACCTACACCGCCACCTGTATAAACATGGAAATATCTACACGGCCATCTGTGTATAGATGGAAATATCAACACCGCCATCGGTACAAACATGGAAATATCTACACCGCTACCTTCATAGACATGGAAGTATCTGCACTGCCATCTGTAAAAACATGGAAATACCTATACAGTCATCTGTATAAACATGGAAATATCTACAATGCCGTCTGTATATACATGGAAATATCTACACAGCCATCTGTATAAACATGTAAATATCTACACTGATATCTCTGTAAACATGGAAATATCTACACCGCCATCTCTATAAACATGAAAATATCTACACTGCCATCTCCATAAACATGGAACTAACTACTCCGCCATCTGTATAAACATGGAAACATCTACACCGCCCTCTGTATGAATAAGGAAATATCTACAATGCCATCTGCATAAAGATATAAATATCTGCACCGCGAGCTGTATAAACATGGAAATATCTACATCGCTATCTGTATAAACGTGGAAATACCAACACCGCTATCGGTATAAACATGGAAATATCTACAACGCCATCTATATAAACATGGAAATATCTACACTGCTATGTCTATAAACATGGAAATAACTACACCACTATCTCTATAAACATGGAAATGTCTACACCGCTATCTCTATAAACATGGAATTATCTACACCGCTATCTGTATAAACATGGAAATATGTACACCGCGATCTGTATAAACATGGAAATATCTACAACGCTATCTGTATAAACATGGAAATATCTTCACCACGATCTGCATAAACATGGAAATATCTACACCGCTATCTGTATAAACATGGTAATATCTACACCACCAACTATATAAAAATGGAAATATCTACACCGCCATCTGTATAAACATGGAAATACCTACAATGCCATCTGTAGAAGGATGGAAATATCTACACCGCAATCTGTGTAAAGATGGAAATATCTACACCGCGGTCTGTATAAACATGGAAATATCTACACCGCTATCTCTATAAACATGGAAATATCTACACCGTGATCTGTATAAACATGGAAATATTTACACCGCTATCTGTATAAACATGGAAAAATCTACGCCGTTATCTGTATAAACATGGAAATACCTACAATGCCATCTGTAGAAACATGGAAATATCTACACAGCCATGTGTATATACATGGAAATATCTACACCGCGATCAATTTAAACATGGAAATAACTACACCAATATCTGTATAAACATGGAAATATCTACACCGCCATCTACATATCCATAGAAATATCTGTGCCGCCATCTGTATAAACATGGAAATATCTACAGGGTCATCTGCGTATAGATGGAAATATCAACACCGCCATCTGTACAAACATGGAAATATCTGCACCGCTATCTGTGTAAACATGGAAATATCTACACCGCGGTCTGTATAAACATGGAAATATCTACAGCGCTATCTGTATAAACATGGAAATATCTACACCTCTATCTCTATAAACATGGAAATATCTACACCATGATCTGTATAAACATGGAAATATTTACACCACTATCTGTATAAACATGGAAATTTCTACACATTTATCTGTGTAAATATGGAAATATCTACACCGCTATCTCTATAAACATGGAAATATCTACACCGCCATCTGTATAAACCTGGAAATATCTACACTGCTATCTCTATAAACATGGAAATATCTACAATGCCATCTGTAAAAACATGGAAATACCTATACAGTCATCAATATAAACATGGAAATATCTACACCACCATCTGTATAAACATGGAAATATCTACAATGCCATCTGTATACACTTGGAAATACCTACATGGCAATCTGTTTATAGGTGGAAACGTCAACACCGCCATCTGTACAAACATGGAAATATCTATACCGCTATCTCTATAAACATGGAAATACCTACACTGCGGTCTGTATAAACATGTAAATATCTACACCGGTATCTGTATAAACATGGAAATATCTACACCACGATCTTTATAAACATGGAAATATTTACACGGCTATCTGTATAAACATGGATATATCTGCACCGCTATCTCTATAAACATGGAAATATCTACAAAGCCATCTGTATAAACATGGAAATACCTACAGAGTCATGTGTAGAAACATGGAAATATCTACACCGCAATCTGTATAAACGTGGAAATATCTACACCACTATCTGTATATATATGAAATATCTAAACCGCTATCTCTATAAAAATGGAAATATCTGCACTGCTATCTGTGTAAACATGGAAATATCCTCACTGCTATCTCTATGAACATGGATATATATACACCGCTATCTTTATAAACATGGAAATATCTTCACCGCCATCTCTATAAACATGGAAATATTACACCGCCATCTGTATAAACATGGAAATATCTACAGCGCTGTCTGTATAAACATGGAAATATCTACACCGCTATCTGTATAAACACGGAAATATCTACACCGTGATCTGTATAAACATGGAAATATCTACACCGCGATCTGTATAAACACGGAAATATCTACACCGCGATCTGTATAAACATGGAAATATCTACACCGCGATCTGTATAAACATGGAAATATCTACACCGCGATCTGTATAAACATGTAAATATCTACACCGCGATCTGTATAAACATGGAAATATCTACACAGCCATCTCTATAAATATGGAAATATCTACACCTCCATCTCTATAAACATGGAAATATGTACACCGCCATCTGTATAAACGTGGAAATATCTACAGCGCTATCTGTATAAACATGGAAATATCTAGACCGCTATCTGTATAAACATGGAAATATCTACGCCGCGATCTGTATAAATATGGAAATATCTACACCGCGATCTGTATAAACATGGAAATATCTACACCACGATCTGTATAAACATGGAAATATCTACACCGCGATCTGTATAAACATGGAAATATCTACACCGCGATCTGTATAAACATGGAAATATCTACACCGCGATCTGTATAAACATGGAAATATAAACACAGCTATCTCTATAAAGATGGAAATATCTACACCGCCATCTGTATAAACATGGAAATACCTACAAAGTCATCTGTATAAACATGGAAATATCTACACAGCCATCTGTACACACATGGAAATATCTACACAGCCATCTGTATATACATGGAAATATCTACACCGCTATCTGTATAAACATGGAAATAACTACACCGCTATTAGTATAAACAAGGAAATATCTACACCGCCATCTGTATAAACATGGAAATACCTACACAGTCATGTGTAGGAACAGGGATATATCTACACTGCCATCTGTATAAACATGGAAATATCTACACAGCCCTCTGTATAAATATGGAAATATCTGCATAGGCATCTGTATAAACATGGTAATATCTGCACCGCTATCTGTATAAACATGGAAATACCTACACCGCTGTCTCTATAAACATGGAAATATGTACACCGCTATGTGTATAAACATGGAAATATCTACACGGTCATCTGTGTATAGATGGAAATATCAACACCGCCATCTGTACAAACATGGAAATATCTGCACCGCAATCTGTATAAACATGGAAATATCTACACCGCGGTCTGTATAAACATGGAAATATCTTAACCGCTATCTGTATAAACATGGAAATATCTACACCGCTATCTCTATAAACATGGAAATATCTACACCGTGTTCTGTATAAACATGGAAATATCTACACCGCTATCTGTATAAACATGGAAATATCTACAATGCCATCTGTAGAAACATGGAAATATCTACACAACCATCTGCATAAACATGGAAATCTCTACAATGCCATCTGCATACACATGGAAATACCTACACGGCAATCTGTTTATAGATGGAAACATCAACACCGCCATCTGTACAGACATGGAAATATCTACACGGCTATCTGTATAAACATGGAAATATCTACACTGCGGTCTGTAGAAACATGGAAATATCTACACCGGTATCTGTATAAACTTGGAAATATCTATAACACGATCTGTATAAAACATGGAAATATTTACACGACTATCTGTATAAACATGGAAATATCTACACCGCTATCTCTATAATCAAGGAAATAACTGCAAAGCCATCTGTATAAACATGGAAATAACTACACAGTCATGTGTAGGAACATGGAAATATATACACTGCCATCTGTGTAAACATGGAAATATTTAAACAGCCCTCTGTATAAATATTGAAATATCTGCATAGGCATCTGTATAAACCTGGAAATATCTGCACCGCTATCTGTATAAACATGGAAATACCTACACTGCTGTCTCTATAAACATGGAAATATGTACACCGCTATGTGTATAAACATGGTAATATCTCCACTGTTGTCTGTATAAACATGGAAATATCTCCACCTTTATCTGTATAAACATGGAAATATCTACAGCGCCATCTCTATAAACAT
Source organism: Pan troglodytes (assembly GCF_028858775.2). Taxonomy (NCBI): domain Eukaryota; kingdom Metazoa; phylum Chordata; class Mammalia; order Primates; family Hominidae; genus Pan; species Pan troglodytes. The sequence continues at coordinate 8,355,851 of NC_072411.2, forward strand.
TGAAATATCCACACTGCCATCTGTAAAAACATGGAAATATCTACACAGTCATCCGAATAAACATGGAAATATCTACACCACCATCTGTATAAACATGGAAATACCTACAATACCATCTGTATACACATGGAAATATCTACACAGACATCTGTATAAATATGGAAATATCTACACCGCCATCTGTATAATCATGGAAATATCTACACCGCGATCAGAATAAACATGGAAATATCTACACCACTATCTGTATAAACATAGAAATATCTCCACTGATATCTCTATAAACATCGAAATATCTACACCGCCATCTGTATAAACATGGAAATACTTACAAAATTATCTGTATAAACATGGAAATATCTACACAGACATCTGTTTATACATGGAAATATCTACACCGCTATCTGTATTAAGATGGTTATATCTACACCACCATCTATATAAACATGGAAATATCTACACAGCCATCTGTATAAACATGGAAATATCTACAATGCCATCTGTAGAAAGACGGAAATATGTACACTGCAATCTGTGTAAACATGGAAATGTATACACCGATATCTGTAAATACATGGAAATATCTACACCGCTATCTGTATAAACATGGAAATATCTACACCGCAATCTGTTTAAACATGGAAATATCTACACCGCGATGTGTATAAACATGGAAATATATACACCGCTATCTGTATAAACATGGAAATATCTACACAGCTATCTTTATAAACATGGAAATATCTACACCGCCATCTGTATAAACATGGAAATATCTACAAAGCCAACTGTATAAACATGGAAATATCTGCAAAGCCATCTCTATAAACATGGAAATATCTACACCGTGATCAGTATAAACATGGAAATATCTACACCGCTACCTGTATAAACATGGAAATATCTCCACTGCTATCTCTATAAACATCGAAATATCTACACCGCCATCTGTATAAACATGGAAATACTTAACAATTTATCTGTATAAACATGGAAATATCTACACCGCCATCTGTATAATCATGGAAATATCTACACCGCCATGTGTATATACATAGAAATATCTGCACCGCTATCTATTTAAACATGGAAATAACTACACCGCTATCTGTATAAACATGGAAATATCTACACCGCCATCTACGTATCCATAGAAATATCTGTGCCGCCATCTGTATAAACATGGAAATATCTGCACGGTCATCTGTGTATAGATGGAAATATCAACACCGCCATCTGTACAAACATGGAAATATCTGTACCGCTATCTGTATAAACATGGAAATATCTACACCGCGGTCTGTATAAACATGGAAATATCTACAGCGCTATCTGTATGAACATGGAAATATCTACACCGCTATCTCTATAAACATCGAAATATCTACACCGTGATCTGTATAAACATGGAAATATTTACACCGCTATCTGTATAAACATGGAAATATCTACACCGTTATCTGTATAAATATGGAAATATCTACACCGCTATCTCTATAAACATGGAAATATCTACACCGCCATCTGTATAAACCTGGAAATATCTACACTGCTATCTCTATAAACATGGAAATATCTACAATGCCATCTGTAAAAACATGGAAATACCTATACAGTCATCTGTATAAACATGGAAATATCTACACCACCATCTGTATAAAGATGGAAATATCTACAATGCCATCTTTATACACATGGAAATACCTACACGGCAATCTGTGTATAGATGGAAACACCAACACCGCCATCTGTACAAACCTGGAATTATCTACACCGCTATCTCTATAAACATGGAAATATCTACACTGCGGTCTGTATAAACATCGAAATATCTACAACGGTATCTGTGTAAACTTGGAAATATCTACACCACGATCTGTATAAACATGGAAATATTTACACCGCTATCGGTATAAACATGGAAATATCTGCACCTCTATCTCTATAAACATGAAAATATCTACACTGCGATCTGTATAAACATGGAAATATCTACACCGCTATCTGTATAAACATGGAAATATCTACACATCTATCTCTATAAACATGGAAATAACTACACCGCCATGTGTATAAACATGGAAATACCTACAAAGTCATCTGTATAAACATGGAAATGGCTACACAGCCATCTGTATAAACATGGAAATATCTACACAGCCATCTGTATATACATGGAAATATCTACACCGCTATCTGTATTAACATGGAAATAACTACACCGCTATTTGTATAAACAAGGAAATATCTACACCGCCATCTGTTTAAACATGGCAATATATACACAGACATCTGTTTATACATGGAAATATCTACACCGCTATCTGTATAAACATGCTAATAACTACACCGCTATCTGTATAAATGTGGAAATATTTGCACCGCTATCCCTATAAACATGGTAATATCAACACCGCAATCTGTATAAACATGGAAATATCTACACCATGATCTGTATAAACAGGGAAATATCTACATCGTTATCTCTATAAACATGGAAAAATCTACACCGTGATCTGTATAAACATGGAAATATCTACACCGCCATTTCTATAAACATGGAAATATCTACACCCCTATCTGTATAAACATGGAAATATCCACACAGCTATCTCTATAAACATGGAAAAATCGACACCGCTATCTCTATGAACATGGAACTATCTACACCGCCATCTCTATAAACATGGAAATATCTACACCGTGATCAGTATAAACATGGAAATATCTACACCGCTATCTGTATAAACATGGAAATATCTCCACTGCTATCTCTTTAAACATCGAAATATCTACAACACCATCTGTATAAACATGGAAATACTTACCAATTTATCTGTATTAACATGGAAATATCTACACCGCCATCTGTATAAACTTGGAAATATCTACACAGCCATGTGTATATAAATAGAAATATCTGCAACGCTATCTATAAAAACATGGAAATAACTACACCGCTATTTGCATAAACATGGAAATATCTCCACTGCTATCTCTATAAACATCGAGATGTCTACACTGCCATCTGTTTAAACATGGAAATACTTACAAACTTATCTGTAAACATGGAAATATCTACACCGCCATCTGTATAAACATGGAAATATCTACACAGCCATGTGTACATACATGGAAATAACTACACCGCTATCTGTATAAACATAGAAATATCTACACCGCCATCTATATATCCATAGAAATATCTGTGCCGCCATCTGTATAAACATGGAAATATCTACACGGTCATCTGCGTATAGATGGAAATATCAACACCGCCATCTGTACAAACATGGAAATATCTGCACCGCTATCTGTATAAACTTGGAAATATCTACACCGCGGTCTGTATAAACATGGAAGTATCTACACCGCTATCTCTATAAACATGGAAATATCTACAAAGCCATCGGTATAAACATGGAAATACCTACACAGTCATGTGTAGGAACATGGAAATATCTACACTGCCATCTGTATAAACATAGAAATATCTACAGAGCCCTCTGAATAAATATGGAAATATCTGCATAGGCATCTGTATAAACATGGAAATATCTGCACCGCTATTGTTATAAACATGGAAATACCTACACCGCTGTCTCTATATACATGGAAATATGTACACCGCTATATTTATAAACATTGAAATATCTCCACTGCTGTCTGTATAAACATGGAAATATCTCCACCGTTATCTGTATATACATGGAAATATCTACAGCGCCATCTCTATAAACATTGAAATATCTACACTGCCATCTGTAAAAACATGGAAATATCTACACAGTCATCTGAATAAACATGGAAATACCTACACCACCATCTGTATAAACATGGAAATATCTACAGAGACATCTGTATACACATGGATATACCTACACGGCAATCTGTGTATAGATGGAAACATCAACACCGCCATCTGTACAAACATGGAAATATCAACACCGCTATCTCTATAAACGTTGAAATATCTACACTGCGATCTGTATAAACATGGAAATATCCACTCCGCTATCTGTATAAATATGGAAATATCTACAACGCTATCTCTATAAACATGGAAATGTCAACACCGCTATCTGTATAAACCTGGACATATCTACATGGCTATCCCTAAAAACATGGAAATATCTTCACCGCCTTCTGTATAAACATGGAAATATCTACACTTCCATGTGTATAAACATAGAAATAACTAAACCGCTATCTCTATAAACATTGAAATATCAACACTTTCTTCTAGATATTCATGGAAATACCTACAGAGTCAAGTGTGTAAACATGGAAATATGTACACAGCCATCTCTATAAAGATGGAAATACCTACACTGCTATTTCTATAAACATGAAAATAGCCACCACGCAATCTGTATAAACATGAAAATATCTACACTGCCATCTGTATAAACAAGGAAATATCTACACTGCCATCTGTATACACATGGAAATATCTACACCGCTATCTGTATTAACTTGGAAATATCTACAACGCTATCTGTGTAAACATGGAAATATCTACACAGCTATCTGTGTAAACTTGGAAATATATACACAGCTATCTGTGTAAAAATGGAAATATCTACACAGCCATCTGTGCAAAGATTGAAATATCTACACTGATATCTCTGTAAACATGGAAATATCTACACCGCTATCTGTATAAACACGGAAATATCTATACTGCTGTCTCTATAAACATGGAAATATCTCCACCGCTATCTGTATAAACATGAAAATATCTACACCGCAATCTGTATAAACTTGGATATATCTACACCGCAGTCTGTATAAACATGGAAATATCTACAACGCTATGTGTGTAAACATGGACATATCTACACAACTATCTGTGTAAACTTGGAAATATCTACACAGATATTTGCGTAAACATGGAAATATCTACACGGAAATCTGTGCAAAGATGGAAATAACTACACTGCTATCTCTGTAAATATGGAAACATCTACACTGCTACCTGTATAAACATGACAATATCTACACCGCTGTCTGTATAAACAAGGAAATATCTACACCGCCATCTGTAGAAACATGGAAATATCTACACCGCTATCTGTGCAAATATGGAAATATATACACATCTATCTCTGTAAATATGGAAATATCAACTCCGCTATCTATATAAACATAGAAATATCTACACCGCTACCTGCATAAACTTGGAAATATCTACAATACCATCTCTAGAAAGATGGAAATATCTCCACCGCTATCTGTATAAACATGGAAATATCTCCACCACTCTCTGTATAAACATGGAAATATCTACAATGCTGCCTGTATAAACATGGAAATATCTACACCGCTATCTGTATAAACATGGAAATATCTACACCGCTATCTTTATAAACATGTAAATATCTACACCGTAATCTGTATAAACACGGAAATATCTACAACATTATCTGTTTAAACATGGAAATATGTACACAGCTGTCTGTTTAAACATTGAAATATGTACACCGCAATCTGTTTGAAGATGGAAATATCTACACCTCTATCTCTGTAAACATGGAAATATCTACACATCTATCTGTATAAACATGGAAATACCTACTCCGCTATCTGTATAAACATGAAAATATCTACACCGCTATCTCTATAAACATGGAAATGTCTACATCGCCTTCTGTATAAACATAAAAATATCTACACTGCCATCTGTATAAACAGGGAAATAACTACACCGCTATCTCCATAAACATGGAAATATCTACACATCCATCTATATATACATGGAAATAGCTACACAGTCACCTGTATAAACATGGAAACATCTAAACCACCATCTGTATAAACGTGGAAATATCTACACTGCCATCTGTATAAACATGGAAATATCTACACCGCCATCTGTACACTCATGGAAATATCTAAATAGCCATCTGTATAAACATTCAAATATCTACACCGCTATCTTTATAAACATGGAAATGTCTACATCGCTATCTGTATAAACAGGGAAATATCTCCACCGCTATCTGTATAAACATGGAAATATCTACACCGCTATCTGTATAAACATGGAAATATCTACACCGCTATCTGTATTAACTTGGAAATATCTACAACGCTATCTGTGTAAACATGGAAATATCTACACAGCTATCTGTGTAAACTTGGAAATATCTACACAGCTATCTGTGTAAAAATGGAAATATCTACACAGCCATCTGTGCAAAGATTGAAATATCTACACTGATATCTCTGTAAACATGGAAATATCTACACCGCTATCTGTATAAACACGGAAATATCTATACTGCTGTCTCTATAAACATGGAAATATCTCCACCGCTATCTGTATAAACATGAAAATATCTACACCGCAATCTGTATAAACTTGGATATATCTACACCGCGGTCTGTATAAACATGGAAATATCTACAACGCTATGTGTTTAAACATGGAAATATCTACACAACTATCTGTGTAAACTTGGAAATATCTACACAGATATTTGCGTAAACATGGAAATATCTACACGGAAATCTGTGCAAAGATGGAAATAACTACACCGCTATCTCTGTAAAAATGGAAACATCTACACTGCTACCTGTATAAACATGACAATATCTACACCGCTGTCTGTATAAACAAGGAAATATCTACACCGCCATCTGTAGAAACATGGAAATATCTACACCGCTATCTGTATAAATATGGAAATATCTACACCGCTATTTCTATAAACATGGAAATACCTACGCCACTTTCTCTATAAACATGGAAATATCTACACTGCAATCTCTATATACATGGAAATATCTACACCGCTATCTCTATAAACATGAAAATATCTATACAGCTATCTTTGTAAACTTGGAAATATCTACACAGATATCTGCGTAAACGTGGAAATATCTACACGGCAATCTGTGCAAAGATGGAAATAACTACACCGCTATCTCTGCAAAAATGGAAATATCTACACCGCCATCTTCAGAAACATGGATGTATCTACACCGCCATCTGTATAAACATGGAAATATCTACACCACTATCTGTATAAACATGGAAATATCTTCACTGCTGTCTCTATAAACATGGAAATATCTACACCGCTATCTGTATAAACATAGAAATATCTCCACCGCTATCTCTGTAAACATGGAAATATCTTCAACGCTATCTGTATAAACGTGGAAATATCTACATCGCTATCTGTATAAACGTGGAAATACCTTCAACGCTATCTCTATAAACCTAGAAATATCTACACCGCTATATGTATCAACATGGAAATAACTACACCGATATCTGTATAAACATGGAAATATCTACAATGCTATCTCTGTAAACATGGAAATATCTACACAGCTATCTGCATAAACTTGGAAATATCTACACCGCTATCTGTGTAAAGTTGGCAATATCTACACCGCAATCTGTGCAATGATGGAAATATCTACTCCGCTATCTCTGTAAACAAGGAAATATCTACTCCGCTATCTGTATAAACATGGAAATATCTACACTGCCATCTGTCTATACATGGAAATATCTACAGCGCCATCTATATGAACATGGAAATATCTACAGCGCTATCTCTGTAAACATTGAAATATCTACACTGCCATCTTTAAAAATATGGAATTATCTACCCAGTCATCTGTATAAACATGGATATATCTACAACACCATCTCTATAAACATGGAAATATCTACAATGCGATCTGTATTCACACGGAAATATCTACACAGCCATCTGTGTAAACATGGAAAATCTACACCGCTATCTCCATAAACATGGAAATACCTACACTGCTATCTCTATAAACATGGAAATATGCACACCACCATCAGTATAAACATGGAAATTCTTACAAAGTTATCTGTATAAACATGGAAATATCTACACCGCCATCTGTATAAACATGGAGATACCTACTCAGCCATCTGAATATACATGGAAATATCTACACCGCCATCTGCATATCCATGGAAATATCGATGCCGCCATCTGTATAAACTTGGAAATATCTACACGGCTATCTGTGTATAGATGGAAATATCAACACGGCCATCTGTACAAACATGGAAATATCTACACCGCTATCTCTATAAACATGTGAATATCTACACCACCATCTGTATAAACATGGAAATATCTACAATGCCATCTGTATACACATGGAAATATCTACAGAGCCATCTGTATAAACATGTAAATATCTACACTGCTATCTCTATAAACATTGAAATATCTACACCGCAATCTCTATAAATATGAAAATATCTACACAGCCATCTCCATAAACATGGAACTATCTACTCCGCCATCTGTATAAACATGGAAACACCTACACCGCCATCTGTGTGAATAAGGAAATATCTACAATGCCATCTGTATGAATATATAAATATCTGCACCGCGAGCTTTATAAACATGGAAATATCTACATCGCTATCTGTATAAACGTGGAAATACCAACACCGCTATCTGTATAAACATGGAAATATCTACAACGCCATCTATATAAACATGGAAATATCTACACCGCTATGTCTATAAACATGGAAATATCTACACCGCTATCTCTATAAATATGGAAATATCTACACCGCCATCTGCATATCCATGGAAATATCTGCAATGCCATCTGTATAAAGATGGAAATATGTACACGGCAATCTGTGTACAGATAGAAATATCAACTCCGCCATCTGTACAAACTTGGAAATATCTACTCCGCTATCTGTATAAACATAGAAATATCTACACTGCAGTCTGTTTAAACATGGAAATATCTACACCGGTATCTGTATAAACATGGAAATATCTACACCACTATCTGTATAAACATGGAAATATTTACACCGCTATCTGTATAAACTTGGAAATATCTACACTACTATCTTTGTAAGTATGGAAATATATACACCGCCGTCTGTATAAACATGGAAATAACTACACAGTCATGTGTAGGAACATGGAAATATCTACACCACCGTTTGTATAAAGATGGAAATATCTACAACGTTATCTGTATAAACATGGAAATATGTACACAGCCCTCTGTATAAATATGGAAGTATCTGCATAGGCATCTTTTTAAACTTGGAAATATCTACACAGATATCTGTATAAACATGGAAATATCTGCAACAATATCTTTGTAAACATGGAAATATCTACATCGCTATCTGTGTAAACATGGAAATATCTACTATGATATCTGTATAAAGATGGAAATATGTTCACCGCTATCTGTATAAACATGGAAATGTCAACATCGCTATCTGTATAAACATGGAAATATCTACACCGGTATCTGTAAAAACATGGAAATATCTACACCGCTATCTGAATAAATATGGAAATATCTACACCGCTATCTCTATAAACAAGGAAATATCTACAACACTATCTTTGTAAACATGGAAATAACTACACAGCTATCTGTGTAAACTTGGAAATATCTACACCGCTATCTGTGTAAAGATGGAAATATCAACATCGAAATCTGTGCAAAGATGGAAATATCTACACCGCTTTCTCTGTAAAAATGGAAATATCTACACCGCTATCTGTATAAACATGGAAATATCTATGCTGCTATCTGTATAAACATGGAAATATCTACACCGCCATCTATATAAACATGGAAATATCTACACCGGGATCTTTATAAATATGGAAGTATCTAAACCGCTATCTGTGTAAATATGGAAATATCTACACCGCTATCTCCATAAACATTGAAATATCTACACTGCTATCTGTATAAAAATGGAAATTCTTCACCGTTATCTCTATAAACATGGGAATATCTACACTGCCATCTGTATAAACATGGAAATATCTCCACCGCTATCTCTATAAACATGGAAATATCTACACCTCCATCTGCATAAACATGGAAATATCTACACTGCCAGGTATACACATGGAAATATCTACACAGCCATCTGTATAAACATGGAAATATCTACACCGCTACCTCTATAAACATGGAAATACCTACAAAGCAATCTGTATAAACATGGAAATATCTACATCGCTCTCTGTATAAACATGGAAATATCACCACCGCTATCTGTTTATATATTGAAATATCTACACCGCTATCTGTATAAAAATGGAAATATCTACACAGTCAACTGTATATACATGGAAATATCTACACCACCATCTCTGTAAACATGGAAATATCTACACTGCCATCTGTAAACATGGAAATATCTACAGAGTCATCTGTATATACATGGAAATATTTACACCACCATCTCTATAAACATGGAAATATCTACACTGCCGTCTGTATACACATGGAAATGTCTACAGAGCCATCAGTATAAACATGGAAACATCTGCACCGCTATCTCTATACACATGGAAATACCTACACTGCAATCTCTATAAACCTGGAAATATATACACCACAATCTCCAGAAACATGGAAATATCTACACCGCCATCTCTATAAACATGAAAATAACTACACCGCCATCTCCATAAACATGGAACTATCTACACCGCCATCTGTGTAAACATGGAAATATCTACACTGCCGTCTGTATAAAGATGGAAATATCTGCACCCTGAGCTGTATAAACATGGAAATATCTACACTGCTATCTGTATAAACAGGGAAATACCAACACCACTATCTGTATAAACGTGGAAATATCTACAAGTCTCTCTGTATAAACATGGAAATAAATACACCGCTGTCTGTATAAACATGGAAATATCCACACTGCCCTCTGAATAAACATGGAAATATCTACACTGCTATCTCTATAAATATGGAAATATATACACCGCTATCTCTATAAACATGGAAATATCTATGCCGCCATCTGTATAAACATGGAAATTTCTACACAGCCATCTGCACAAACATGGAAATAACTACACCGCTTTCTCTATACAGATGGAAATAATTACACAGCTATCTCTATAAACATGGAAATATCTACAACGCCATCTCTATAAACCTGGAAATATCTACACTGACATATTTATAAACATGCAAATATCTACACCGCCATCTCCAAAAACATGGAACAATCTACACCACCATCTGTGTATAATGGAAATATCTAAACCGCTATCTGTATAAACATGGACATATCTACACTGCTATCTCTATAAAGATGGAAATATCTACACCGCGAGCAGTATAAACATGGAAATATCTACACCGCTATCTGTATAAACATGGAAATACCAACACTGCTATCTGTATCAACATGGAAATATTTATACCGCTCTCTGTATAAACATGGAAATATCTACAGCACTATCTCTTTAAACTTGGAAATAACTGCACTGCCATCTCTATAAACATGGAATTATCTACACCAATATCTCTATAAACAAAGAAATACCTACACCGCCATATCTATAAACATGGAAATATCTACACCACTATCTCTACAAACATATAAATATCTACACCGCCATTTCTATAAACATGGAAATATCTACAGTGCCATCTGCATAAACATGGAAATATCTACACCGCCATCTGTATAAACATGGAAATATCTATGCCGCCGTCTGTATAAACATAGAAATATCTACACTGCCATCTGTGGAAAGATGGAAATGTCTACACCGTGATCTGTATAAACTTGGAAATATCTACACCGCCACTTTTATAAACATGGAAATATCTACACAACGATCTATATAAAAATGGAAATATCTACACTGCTATCTGTATAAACATGGAAATATCTACAACGCTAACTGTATAAACATGCAAATATCTACACCGAGATCTGTATAAATATGGAAATATCTACACCGCTATCTCTATAAACATGGAAATGTCTACACCACTATCTGTATAAACATGGAAATATATACAAGGCTAACTCTATAAATATGGAAATTGCTAAACCGCCTTCTGTATAAACATGGAAATAACAACACAGTCATCTGTGTAAACATGGAAATATCTACAGCGCCATCTGTGTAAACATGGAAATACCTACACCGCCATCAGTATAAACATGGAAACATGTACACCGCTATCTGTATAAACATGGAAATATCTACACCGCTTTCTGTATAAACATGCAAATATCTACATCGCTATCTGTTAAACATGGAAATATCTACTCCGCTATCTTTGTAAAGTAGGAAATATCTACACCGCAATCTGTGCAAAGATTTAAATATCTACACCGCTATTTGTGTAAACATGGTAATATACACACCACTCTCTGTATAAACATGGAAATATCTACACTGCTATCTGTATAAACATGGAAATATCTACACTGCCATCTGTAAAAACGTGGAAATATCTACACCACCATCTGAATAAACATGGAAATATCTACACCGCTAACACTACATGGAAATATCTACACCGGTATCTCTATAAGCATGGAAATATCTACACCGCTATCTGTTTAAACATGGAAATGTCTACAACCCTATCTGTGTAAACATGGAAAAATCTACACCGCTATCTGTGTAAAGATGGAAATATCTGCTCCACAATCTGTGCAAAGATGGAAATATATACAACGCTATCTCTATAAACATGGAAATATCTTAACCGCTATCTGTATAAACATGGAAATATCTACACCGCTATCTCTATAATCATGGAAATATCTACACCGCCATCTGTAGAAACATAGAAATATCTACACAGTCATCTGTATATACATGGAAATATCTACAACACCATCTCTATACACATGGAAATATCTACACGACCATGTGTATACACGTGGAAATATCTACAAAGCCACCAGTATAAACTTGTAAACATCTGCACCGCTATCTGTATACACATGGAAATACCTACACCCCTATCTCTATAAACATGGAAATAACTACACCGCTATCTGTATAAAAATGGAAATATCTACACCAGAATCTGCATAAACATGGAAATTACTACACTGCCATCTATATAAAGATGGAAATATCTAAACCGCGAGCTGTATAAACATGGAAATATCTACACAGGTATGTGTATAAACATGGAAATACCAACACCACTATCTGTATAAACTTTTAAATATCGACAGCGCTGACTGTAAACATGGAAATATCTACCCCACTATCTCTATAAACATAGAAATACCTACACCGCCATCTCTATAAACATTGAATTATCTACACCACTATCTCTATAAACATAGAAAGATCTACAACGCAATCTCAGTAAACATGGCAATATCTACACCGCCATCTGCATAAACATGGAAATAACTACACCGCGATCTGTGTAAAAATGGAAATATCTACACCGCCATCTGTATAAACTTAGAAATATCTACACTGCCATCTGTAGAAAGATGGAAATAACTACACCGTGATCTGTATAAACATGGAGATATCTACACTTCTTCCTGTACAAATATGGAGATATCTACACCGCCAACTGAATAAATATGGAAATATCCACACTGCTATCTCTATAAACATGGAAATATCTACACGTCTGTCTGTATAAACATGGAAATATCTACATGGCTATCTGTATGAACTTGGAAATATCTACACTGCATTCTGTATATACATGGAAATAACTACACAGTCTTCTCTATAAACATGGAAATATCTACACCACTATCTGTATAAACATGGAAATATCTACACTGCCATCTGTATAAACATGGAAATATCCACACAGCCATCTCTATAAACATGGAAATATCTACACCGCTATCCCTATAAACATGGAAATATCGACACCGATATCTGTATAAACATGGAAATATTTACACCGCTATCTGCATAAACATGGAAATACCTACACTGACATCACCATAAAGATGGAAATACCTACACCGCGAGCTGTATAAACATGGAAATATCTACAACGCTATCTGTATATACATGGACATACCAACACAACTATCTCTATAAACGTGGAAATATCTACACAGCTATCTGTATAAATATGGAAATGTCTATACCGCTATCTCTATAAACATGGAAATACCTACACTGCCATCTTTATGAACATGGAAATATCTACACCGCTATCTCTGTGAACATGAAAATGCCTTCAACGCTATCTGTAAAAACATGGAATTATCTACATGGCCATTTCTATAAACATGGAAATATCTACGCCGCCATCTGTATAAACATGGAAATACCTACACAGTCATCTGTATGAACATGGAAATATCTACACCACTATCTGTATAAACATGGAAATATCTACACTGCCATCTGTTTAAACATGGAATTATCTACAAAGACATCTGTATAAACATGGAAATATCTACACCGCTATCTGTATAAACGAAGAAATAGCCACACCGCTATCTGTATAAACATGGAAATATCTACACAGCCATCTAAATAAACATGGAAATATTTACACCGCTATCAGTGTAAATATGGAAATATATACACCGCTATCTCTATAAACATGGAAATATCTACAACGCCATCTGTATAAACATGAAAATATCTATACAGTCATCTGTATAAACATGGAAATATCTGCACCAGCATCTGTATAAACCTGGAAATATCTAGACTACCATCTGTATAAACGTGGAAATACCTACACAGCCATCTGTATAAAGATGGAATTACCTACACCGCTTTCTCTATACACATGGAAATAATTACACAATCTACAACGCAATCTCAGTAAACATGGAAATATCTACACCGCTATCGGCATAAACATGGAAATACCTACACTGCCATCTGTATAAACATGGAAATACCTGCACAGCGGGCAGAATAAACATGGAAATGTCTACACCGCTATGTGTATAAACATGGAAATATCAACACCACTATCTGTATAATCATGGAAATATCTACACCACTATCGGAATAAACATGGAAATATCTACTCCACTATCTTTATAAACATGGAAATACCTACACCACAATCTCTATAAACATGGAATTATCTACACCAATATCTTTATAAACATAGAAATATCTACACCGCCATCTCTATAAACATGGAAATATCTACACTGCCGTCTGCATAAACATGGAAATATCTACACCACAATCTGTATAAACATGGAAATATCTACACTTCTACCTGTATAAACATGCAAATATCTACACCATTATCTGTATAAACATGGAAATATCTACACCGCTACCTGTATAAACATGGAAATATCTACACCGCTACCTGTATAAACATGGAAATATCTACAACACAATCTGTGTAAACATGGAAATACCTACACAGATATCTGTGTAAACATGGTAACATGTACACCGCTATCTGTGTAAAATGGAAATATCTACACCGCAATCTGTGCAAATACGGAATTATCTACACTGCCATCTCTGTAAACATGGAGATATCTACACCGCTATCTGTATAAACATGGAAATATCTACACCACTATCTGTATGAACAGAGAAATATCTACACCACTGTCAGTATAAACATGGAAATATCTACACCATCTGTATAAACATGGAAATATCTGCACTGCCATCTGAATAAACATGGAAATATCTACACCGTTATCTGTATGAATATGGAAATATCTACACCGCTATCTCCATAAACATAGAAATATCTACACCACGATCTGTATAAACATGGAAAAATCTCCACCACTATCTGTATAAACATGGAAACATCTACACCGCTATCCGTATAAACATGGAAATATCTACACCGCTGTCTGTATAAACATGGAAATATCTACAACACTATCTGTGTAAACATGGAAATATCTATGCCGCTATCTGTATAAACATGGAAACATATACAGCACGATCTGTAGAAAAATGGAAATATCTACACCGCCATCTGTATAAACATGAAAATACCTGCACCGCCATCTGTATAAACATAGAAATAACTACACTGTCTTCTGTATAAACATGGTAATACCTACAGAGTTATCTGTATACACATGGAAATATCTACACAACTATCTGTGTAAACATGGAAATATCTACACCCCAATCTGTGTAAACATGGAAATATCTACACCGCTATCTTTGTAAAGATGGAAATATCTACACCGCAATCTGTGCAAAGATGGAAATATCTAAACCGCTATCTGTGTAAACATGGTAATATCTACACCACTGTCTGAATAAACATGGAAATATCCACACCGCTATTTGTATATACATGGAAATATCTACACAGACATCTGTAAAAACATGGAAATATCTACACCGCAATCTGTATAAACATGGAAATACCTACACAATCATCTGTATAAACATGGTGACATCTACACAGCTATCTGTATAGTCATGGAAATATCTACACCGCTATCAGTATGAACATGGAAATATCTACAACGCTATCTGTGTAAACATGGAAATGACTACACAGCTATCTGTGCAAACATGGAAATATCTACACCGCTATTTTTGCAAAGATGGAAATATCTGCACCGCAATCTGTGCAAACATGGAAATATTTACACAGCTATCTCTTTAAACATGGAAATATCTAAACCGGTATCTGTATAAACATGGAAATATCTACACCGCTATCTCTATCAACATGGAAATATCTACACCGCCGTCTGTATAAACATGGAAATATCTACACAGTCATCTGTATACACATGGAAATATCAACACCACCATATCTATAAACATGGAAATATCTACACTGCCATGTGTATACACATGGAAATATCTACAAAGCCATCAGTATAAACTTGGAAACATGTTCACCGCTATCTGAATACACATGGAATTACCTCCTCCGCTTTCTCTATAAACATGGAAAGATCTAAACTTCTATATGTATAAACATGGAAATAACTACGAAGATATCTGCATAAACATGGAAATACCTACACTGCCATCTGTATAAACATGGAAATACCTTCACCGCATACTGTATAAACATGGAAATGTCTAGACCGCTATGTCTATAAACATGGAAATATCAACACCACTCTCTGTATAAGCATGAAAATATGTACACCGCTGTCTGTATAGACATGGAAATATCTACACCGCTGTCTGTATAAATATGGAAATATCTACAACACTATCTGTGTCAACATGGAAATATCTACACCGCTCTCTGTATAAACATGGAAATATCTACACCGCTATCTGCATAAACATGGAAAAACCTACAATGACATCTCTATATACATGGAAATATCTACACCGCCATCTGCATAAACATGGAAATATCTACACCACGATCTGTATAAACATGGAAATATGTACACCTCTACCTGTATAAACACGCAAATATCTACACCGCTATCTGTATAAACATGGAAATATCTACACTGCTATCTGTATAAACTTGGAAATATCTACACCGCCATCTGTATAAAGATGGAAATATCTCCACGGTCATCTGTATAAACATGGAAATATCTACAACACTATCTGTGAAAACATGGAAATATCTACACCGCTATTTTTATAAACATGGAAATATCTACACCACCATCTGTATAAACATGGAAATATATCTACCGCTATCTGTATAAACATGGAAATATCTACATCGCTATCTGTATAAACATGGAAATATCTCGACCGCTATATGCATAAACTTGGAAATATCTGCACCGCAATCTTTATAAACATGGAAATATCTATACCGCAATCTGTATAAACATGGAAATATCTACAAAACTATCAGTGTTAACATGGAAATATCTACACCGTTATCTGTGGAAACATGGAAATATGTTCACCGCTATCTGTGTAAAGATGGAAATATCTACACCGCTATCTGTGCAAATATGGAATTATCTACACCGCTATCTCTATAAACATGGAAATATCTACACCGTTATCTGTATAAATATGGAAGTATCTACACCACGATCTCTATAAACATGGAAATAGCCACACCGCTATCTGCATATACATGGAAATATCTTCACCGCCATCTGTAAAAACATGGAAATATCTACACCGCTATCTGTATAAACATGGAAATTACACCGCTACCAGTATAAAAATGGAAGTATTTACACCACCATCTGAATAAAGATGGAAATAGTTTACACCGCTATCTGTATAAACATGGAAATATCTACACCATTATCTGCACAAACATGGAAATACCAACCCTGCCATCTGTATAAACATGGTAATATCTACACCGCCATCTGTAAAAACATGGAAATATCTACACTGTCATCTGTATAAACATGGAAATACCTACTCATCCATCTGTATAAACATGGAAATATCGACACTGCCATCTTTATACACAAGGAAATATGTACACTGCCATCAGTTTGAACACGGAAATATCTACACTGCTATCTCTATAAATATGGAAATACCTACACCGCCATCTGTATAAACATGGAAATATCTACACCGCTATCTGTATAAAGATGGAAACATCTACACCGCTATTTTTATAAACACAGAAATATCTGCACTACTATCTCTATAAACATGGAAATATCTACAACACTATCTGTGTAAAGATGGAAATATCTACACGGCAATCTGTGCTAAGATGGAAATGTCTACACCGCTATCTCTGTAAACATGGAAATATCTACACTGCTATCTCTATAAACATGAAAATATCTACACTGCTGTCTGTATAAACATGGAAATATCTACACCACGATCTGTATAAACATGGAAATATCTACACCGCTATCTGTAAAAACATGGAAATATCTACAACACTGTGTGTGTTAACACGGAAATAAATACACCGCTATCTGTGTAAACATGGAAATATATACACAGCTATCTCTATAAACATGGAAATATCTGCAACACTCTCTGTATAAACACGGAAATATCTCCACCGCTATCTGTATAAACATGGAAATATCTACATTGTTATATTTATAAACATGGAAATGTCTACAACGCTATCTGTATAAACATGGAAATATCTGCAACACTATCTGTATAAACATGGAAATATCTACACCGCTATCTGTATAAACATGGAAATATCTACACCACGGTCTGTATAAACATGGAAATACCTTCACCGCTATCTGTATAGACATGGAAACATCTACACCGCAATCTGCATAAACATGGAAATATCTACACCGCTATCTGTATAAACCTGGAAATATCTACAACGCTATCTAAGTAAACATAGAAATATCTAAACAGCTATCTGTGTAAACATGGCAATAACTACACCGCTATCTCTGTAAAGATGGAAATATCTACGCCGCAATCTTTGCAAAGATGGAAATATCTACAACGCTATCTCTATAAACATGGAATTATATGCACCGCTCTCTTTATAAACATGGAAATATCTACACCGCTATCTGAATAAACATGGAAATATATACACCACGTTTTGTATAAACATGGAAATATCTCCACCGCTATCTGTATAAACATGGAAATATCTCCACTGCTATCTGCATACTCATGGAAATATGTACACCGCTATCTGTATAAACATGGAAATATCTACCCCACTATCTGTATAAACATGGAAATATCTACACCGCTATCTGTATATACCTGGAAATATCTGCATCGCTATCTGTATAAACATGGAAATGTCTACACCGCTATCTCTATAAACATGGATATATTTACACGGCTATGTTTATAAACATGGAAATATCTACACCGCAATCTGTATAAACATGGAAAATCTACACCGCTATCTCTATAAACATGGAAATATCTACATGGCTATCTCTATAAACATGGAAATACCTACACCACCATCTGTATAAACATGGAAATATATCCACCGCTATCTGTATAAACATGGAAAGATCTCCACCGCTATCTGTATAAACGTGGAAATATCTACAACGCTATCTCTATAAACATGGAAATATCTACAACACTATCTGTGTAAACATGGAAATATCTACACAGCTATCTGTGCAAACATGGAAATATGTACGCCGCTATCTGTGTAAAGATGGAAATATCTACACCGCGAGCTGTATAAACATGGAAATATCTACACCGCTATCCGTATAAACATGGACATAGCAACACCACTATCCCTATAAACATGGAACTATCTACACCACTATCTGTATAAACATGCAAATATCTGCACCGCGAGCAGAATAAACATGGAAATGTCTACACCGCTATGTGTATAAACATGGAAATATCAACACCACTATCTGTATAAGCATGGAAATATCTACACCGCTACCTCTATAAACATGGAAATATCTATACCGCTATCTCTATAAACATGGAAATATCTACACCGCTATCTGTATAAACATGGAAATATCTACATCGATATCTGTATAAACATGAAAATATCTATACCGCAGTCTCTATAAACACGGAAATATCTCCACCGCTATCTGTATAAACATGAAAATATCTACACCGCTATCTGTATAATCTTGGACATATCTACACCGCAATCTGTATAAACATGGAAATATCTAACACGATATGTGTGTAAACATGGAAATTTCTACACCGTGGTCTGTATAAACATGTTAATTTCTACACCACTATCTGTATAAACATGTAAATATCTACACCACGATCTGTATAAACATGGAAATATCTTCACCGCTATCTGTGCAAGCATGAAAATTTCTACACCGCCATCTCTAAAAACATGGAAATATCTACACTGCCATCTCTATAAAGATGGAAATATCAACACCGCGAGCTGTATAAACATGGAAATATGTACACCATGATCTGTATAAACATGGAAATACCTACACCGCTGTCTGTATAAACGTGGAAATATCTACACAACTATCTCTATAAACATGGAAATACCTACACCGCCATCTCTATACACATAGAAATATCTACACCGCTATCTCTATAAACATAGAAATATCTACACCGCCATCTCTATAAACATGGAAATATCTACACCGCCATCTGCATGAACTTGGAAATATCTACACCGCTATCTGTATAAACATGGAAATATCTACACTGCCATCTGTATAAACATGGAAATATCTAAACTGACATCTCTGGAAAGATGGAAACATCTACACCACGATCTGTATAAATATGAAAATAGCAACACCGCTATCTGTGTAAAGATGGAAATATCTACACCACAATCTGTGCAAAGATGCAAAAATCTACACCACTATCTCTGTAAACATGGAAATATCTACACCACTATCTGTATAAACATGGAAATAACTACATCGCTATCTGTATAAACATGGATATATCTACACCGTTATCTGTATAAACTTGGAAATAACTACACCACCATTTGTGTAATCATACAAATATCTACAGAGTCATCTGTATACACATGGAAATATCTACACAGCCATCTGTATAAACATGGATGTATCTACACAACTATCTGTATAAACAAGGAAATACCTACAGCGCTATCTCTATAAACATGGAAATATCAACACCACAATCTCTACAAACATGAAAATATCTACACCGCCATCTCCATAAACATGGAACTATCTACACCGCCATCTGTATAAACATGGAAATATCTACACTGCTATCTCTATAAATATGCAAATATCTACACCGTTATCTGTATAAACATGGAAATATCTACATCGCTATCTGTATAAACAGGGAAATATCTCCACCGCTTTCTGTATAAACATGGAAATATCTACACCGCTATCTGTATAAACATGGAAATATCTACACCGCTGTCTGTATAAACATGGAAATATCTACAACGCTAACTGTGTAAACATGGAAATACCTACACAGCTATCTGTGTAAACTTGGAAATATCTACACAGGTATCTGTGTAAAAATGGAAATTTCTACACGGCAATCTGTGCAAAGAGGGAAATATCTACACCGCTTTCTCTGAAAACATGGAAATATCTACACCGCTATCTGTATAAACCTGCAAAGATCTACACCGCTATCTGTATAAATATGGAAATATCTACAACGCTATCTCTCTAAACATGGAAATGTCTACACCGCTATCTGTATAAACATGGAAATATCTACATCGTTATCTCTATAAACATGAAAATATCTACACTGACATGTGTATAAACATGGAAATAATTTCACAGTCATCTGTATAAACATGGAAATATCTACACCACCATCTGTATGAACATGGAAATATCTACACGGAAAGCTGTATAAACATGGAAATATCTAGACAGTCATCTCTATAAACATGTAAATATCTATACCGCTATCTGTATAAACATTGAAATAGCCACACCGCTATCTGTATAAACATGGAAATAGCCACACCTCTATCGGTATAAACATGGAAATATCTGCACCTCTATCTTTATAAACATGGAAATATCTGCAACTCTGTCTGTGTAAACATAGAAATATCTACAAGGCTATTTGTATAAACATGGAAATATCTGCACCGCTATCTGTATAAAGACGGAAATATCTACACCACTATCTGTAAAACGTGGAAATATCTACACCGCTCTCTGTATAAACCTGGAAATATCTACACCGATATCTGTATAAACAACGAAATATCTACACTGCCATCTGTATAAACATGGAAATACGTACACCGCTATCTGTATAAATATGGAAATATCCACACCGCTATCTCTATAAACATGGAAATACCAACACCGATTTCTCTATAAACATGGAAATATCTACACTGCTATCTCTATATACATGGAAATATCTACACCGCCATCTCTATAAACATGAAAATATCTACACCGCCATCTTCAGAAACATGGATGTATCTACACCGACATCAGTATAAACATGGAAATATCTACACCACTATCTGTATAAACATGGAAATACCTTCACTGCCATCTGTATAAACATGGAAATATCTACACCGCCATCTGTATAAAGATGGAAATATCTACACCGCAATCTGTATAAATATGGAAATAACTACACCACTATCTCTATAGACAAGGAAATATCTACACCGCCATCTGTATAAACATGGAAATATCTACACTGCCATCTGTATAAAGATGGAAATATCTACACCGCCAGCTGTATAAACATGGAAATATCTACACCGCATTCTGTATAAACATGGAAATATCTACACCTCTATCTCTTTATACATGAAAATACTTACACCACCATCTCTATAAACATGGAAATATTTACAACGCTATCTCTATAAACTTAGAAATAACTAGACCGCCATCTCTATAAACTTGGAAATATCTACACCGCTATCGGCATAAACATGGAATTATCTACACAGACATCTGTATAAACATGTAAATATCTACACCGCCATCTCTATAAACATTAAAATATCTACACCAAAACCTGTATAAACATGGAAATACCTTCACTGCCATCTGTATAAACATGGAAATATCTACACCGCCATCTGTATGAAGATGGAAATATCTACACCGCAATCTGTATAAATATGGAAATACCTACACCGCTATCTCTTTAGACATGGAAATATCTACACCGCTATCTGTATAAACATGGAAATATCTACACTGCAATCTTTATAAAGATGGAAATATCTACACCGCAAGCTGTATAAACATGGAAATATCTACACCACTATCTGTATAAACATGGAAATACCAACACCGTTATGTGTATAAACATGGAAATATCTACAGCGCTATCTCTATAAACATGAAAATACTTACACCACCGTCTCTATAAACATGGAGATATTTACACCGCTATCTCTATAAACATAGAAATAACTACACCACCATCTCTATAAACATGAAAATATCTGCACCGATGTTTGTATAAACATGGAAATATCTACACTGCCATCTGTATAAACATGGAAATACCTACACCGCTTTCTCTATAAACATGAAAATATCTACACTGCTATCTCTATATACATGGAAATATCTACACTTCCATCTCTATAAACATGAAAATATCTACACTGCCATCTTCAGAAACTTGGATGTATCTACACCGCCATCTGTATAAACATGGAAATATCTACACCACTATCTGTATAAATATGGAAATATCTTCACTGCCATCTGTATAAAGATGGAAATATCTACACCGCCACCTGTATAAACATGTAAATATCTACACCGCCATCTGCATTAACATGGAAATATCTACACAGACATCTGTATAAAAGGGAAATATCTACACTGCCATCTGTATAAACTTGGAAATATCTACATTGACATCTGTAGAAAGATGGAAATGCCTACAAAGCGATCTGTATAAACATTGGAATTTCTACACCACTACCTCTATAAACATGGAAATATCTACACAGCTATCCCTATCAACATGGAAATAACTACACCGCAATCTGTATAAACATGGAAATATCTGCAATGCTATCTCTGTAAACATGGAAATATCTACACAGATATCTGTGTAAACTTGGAAATATCTACACCGCTATGTGTGTAAATTTGGCAATACTCACACCGCAATCTGTGCAAAGATGGAAATATCTACACCGCTATCTCTGTAAACAAGGAAATATCTACACCGTTATCTGTAAAAACATGGAAATATCTACACTGCCATCTGTATAAACATGGAAATAACTACAGCACCATCTGTATAAACATGGAAATATCTACACTGCCATCTGTACACACCTGGAATTATCTACACAGCCATCTGTATAAACATGGAAATATCTACACCGCTCTCTGTATAAACATGGAAATATCTACACCGCTATCTGTATAAACATGAAAATATCTACATCGCTATCTGTATAAGCAGGGAAGTATCTCCACCGCTATCTGTATAAACATGGAAATATCTACACCGCTGTCTGTATAAACAAGGAAATATCTACACCGCCATCTGTAGAAACATTGAAATACCTACACCGCAATCTGTATAAACGTGGAAATACCTACACCGCTATCTGTATATATGGAAATATCTACACCGCTATCTCTATAAACATGGAAATACTTACAACGCTTTCTCTATAAACATGAAAATATCTACACTGCTATCTCTATATACATGGAAACATCTACAACTCCATCTCTATAAACATGAAAATATCTACACCGCCATCTTCAGAAACATGGATGTATCTACACCGCTATGTGTATAAACATGGAAATATCTACACTACTATCTGTATAAACATGGAAATATCTTCACTGCCATCTGTATAAACATGGATACACCTACACCGCCATCTGTATTAGATGGAAATATCTACACCGCAATCTGTATAAAGATGGAAATAACTACACCGCTATCTCAATAGACAAGGAAATATGTACACCGATATCTGTATAAACATGGAAATATTTACACTGCCATCTGTATAAAGATGGAAATATCTACACCGCGAGCTGCATAAACATGGAAATATCTACAACGCTATCTGTATAAACATGGAAATACCAATACCGTTATCTGTATAAACATGGAAATATCTACAGCGCTATCTCTATAAACATGAAAATACTTACACCACCATCTCTATAAACATGGAGATATTTGCACCGCTATCTCTATAAACATAGCAATAACTACACCGCCATCTCTATAAACATGGAAATATCTACACCGCCATCTGCATAAACATGGAAATATCTACACCGACATCTGCATAAACATGGAAATATCTACACTGCCATCTGTACAAACTTGGAAATATCTACACTGACATCTGTAGAAAGATGGAAATGTCTACAAAGCGATCTGTGTAAGCATGGGAATTTCTACACCACTACTTGTATAAACATGGAAATATCTACACCGCTATCTATATCAACATGGAAATAACTACACAGCAATCTGTATAAACATGGAAATATCTACAATGCTATCTCTGTAAACATGAAAATATCTACACAGCTATCTGTGTAAACTTGGAAATATCTACACCGCAATCTGTGCAAAGATAGAAATACCTACACCGCTATCTCTGTAAACATGGAAATATCTACACCGATATCTGTATAAACATGGAAATAACTACACCACTTTCTCTATGAACATGAAAATATCTACAAGGCTATCTCTATATACATGGAAATATCTACACCTCCATCTCTATAAACATGAAAATATCTACACCGCCATCTTCAGAAACATGGATGTATCTACACCGCAATCTGTATAAACATCGAAATATCTACACCACTATCTGTATAAATATGGAAATATCTTCTCTGCCATCTGTATAAACATGGAAATATCTACACTGCCATCTGTATAAAGATGGAAATATCTACACAGCAATCTGTAGAAATATGGAAATAACTACACCGCTATCTCTATAGACATGGAAATATCTACACCGCTATCTGTATAAACATGGAAATGTGTACACTGCCATCTGTATAAAGATGGAAATATCTACCCCGCGAGCTGTATATACATGGAAATGTCTACACCGCTATTTTTATAAACAAGGAAATATCTACA
Source organism: Pan troglodytes (assembly GCF_028858775.2). NCBI lineage: Eukaryota > Metazoa > Chordata > Mammalia > Primates > Hominidae > Pan > Pan troglodytes. Next base: position 8,382,085 of record NC_072411.2, read on the forward strand.
CCGCCATCTATATAAACATGGAAATATATACACAGACATCTGTTTATACATGGAAATATCTACACTGCTATCTGTATAAACATGCTAATAACTACACCGCTATCTGTATAAATGTGGAAATATTTGCACCGCTATCCCTATAAACATGGTAAAATCAACACCGCCATCTGTATAAACATGGAATTATCTACACAGCCATGCGTATATACATGGAAATATCTACACCGCTATCTGTATAAACATGCTAATAACTACACCGCTATCTGTATAAATGTGGAAATATTTGCACCGCTATCCCTATAAACATGGTAATATCAACACCGCGATCACTATAAACATGTTAATATCTACACCATGATCTGTATAAACATGGAAACATCTACACCGTGATCTGTATAAACATGTAAATATCTCCACTGCCATCTCTATAAACATGGAAATATCTACACACCTATCTGTATAAACATGGAAATATACACACCGCTATCTCTATAAACAAGGAAAAATCAACACCACTATCTCTATGAACATGGAAATATCTACACCGCCATCTTTATAAACACGGAAATATCTACATCGCGATCAGTATAAACATGGAAATATCTACACCGCAATCTGTATAAACATGGAAATATCTACACCGCTATGTGTATTAACGAGGAAATATCTCCATTTCTATCTGTATAAATATGGACATATCTCCACCGCATTCTGAATAAACATGAAAATATCTAAACCGCTATATCTATAAACATGGAAATATCTACACTGCCATCTGTACAAACATGGAAATATCTGCACAGTCATCTATAGAAATATGGAAATATCTACACCTCAATCTCTATAAACATGGAAATAACTACTCTTCTATCTCTATAAACATGGAAATATCTACAAAGCTATCTCCATCAACATGGAAGTATATACACCGCCATCTCTTTAAACATGGAGATATCTACAACGCCATCTACATAAACAAGAAAATATCTACACTGCCATCTATATAAACATGGAAATACCTAAACTGCCATCTCTATAAACATGGAAATATCTACAATGCCATTTGTAGAAAGATGGAAATATCTACACCGCCATCTCTATAAACGTGGAAATATCTACACCGCTATCTGAATAATCATGGAAATATCTACACCGCAATCTGTATAAACATGGAAATATCTACACCGCTATCTGTATAAATATGAAATATCAAAACCGCTATCTCTATAAAAATGGAAATATCTACACTGCGATCTGTATAAACATGGAAATATCTACACCGCGATCTGTATAAACATGGAAATATCTTCACCAAGATCTGTATAAACATGAAAATATCTACACCGCTATCTGTATAAACATGGTAATATCTACACCACCATCTATATAAACGTGGAAATATCTACACAGCCATCTGTATAAACATGGAAATATCCACAATGCCATCTGTAGAAAGATGGAAATATCTACACCGCAATCTGTGTAAACATGGAAATATCTACACCGCTATCTGAATAATCATGGAAATATCTACACCGCAATCTGTATAAACATGAAAATATCTACACCGCTATCTGTATAAATATGAAATATCAAAACCGCTATCTCTATAAAAATGGAAATATCTACACTGCGATCTGTATAAACATGGAAATATCTACACCGCGATCTGTATAAACATGGAAATATCTTCACCAAGATCTGTATAAACATGGAAATATCTACACCGCTATCTGTATAAACATGGTTATATCTACACCACCATCTATATAAACGTGGAAATATCTACACAGCCATCTGTATAAACATGGAAATATCCACAATGCCATCTGTAGAAAGATGGAAATATCTACACCGCAATCTGTGTAAACATGGAAATATCTACACCAATATCTGTAAAAACATGGAAATATCTACACCGCGATCTGTATAAACATGGAAATATCTACACCGCGATCTGTATAAACATGGAAATATCTACACCGTGATCTGTATAAACATAGAAACACCTACACCGCCATCTGTATATACATGGAAATAACTACAAAGTCATCTGTATAAACATGGAAATATCTATACAGCCATCTGTATATACATGGGAATATCTACACCGCTATCTGTATAAACATGCAAATAACTACACCCCTATTTGTATAAACATGGAAATATCTACACCGCTATTTATATAAACAAGGAAATATCTACACCGCTATCTGTATAAACATGAAAATAACTACACCGCTATTTGTATAAACAAGGAAATACCTACACCGTGATCTGTATAAACATGGAAATAACTACACCGCTATTTGTATAAACAAGGAAATATCTACACGGCCATCTGTTTAAACATGGAAATATATACACAGATATCTGTATATACATGGAAATATCTACACGGCTATCTGTATAAACATGCTAATTACTACACCGCTATCTGCATAAATGTGGAAATATTTGCACCGCTATCCCTATAAACATGGTAATATTAACACCGCGACCTGTATAAACATGGAAATATCTACACCATGATCTGTATAAACATGGAAATATCTACACCGCGATGAGTATAAACATGGAATTAACTACACCGCGATCAGTATTAATTTGGAAATATCTACACCGCTATCTCTATAAACATGGAAATATCTCCACTGCTATCTCTATAAAAATCGAAGTATCTACAACGCCATCTGTAGAAACATGGAAATACTTACAAAGTTGTCGGTATAAACATGGAAATATCTACACCGCCTTCTGTATAAACATGGAAATATCTACACAGCCATGAGTATATACATGGAAATATCTACACCGCTATCTATATAAACATGGAAATAACTACACTGCTATCTGTATAAACATGGAAATATCCATACCGCCATCTACATATCCATGGAAATATTTGTGCCGCCGTCTGTATAAACATGGAAATATCTACACGGTCATCTGTGTATAGATGGAAATATCAACACCGAAATCTGTACAAACATGGAAATATCTACACCGCTATCTGTATAAACATGGAAATATCTACGTTGCGGTCTGTATAAACATGGAAATATCTAAACCGCTATCTGTACAAACATGGAAATATCTACACCGCTATCTCTATAAACATGGAAATATCTACACCATGATCTGTATAAACATGGAAATATTTACACCGTTATCTGTATAAATATGGAAATACCTTCACCGCTATCTCTATACACATGGAAATATCTACACCGCCATCTATATAAACATGGAAATATCTACACTGCTATCTCTATAAACATGGAAATATCTACAATGCCATCTGTAAAAACATGGAAATACCTATACAGTCATCTGTATAAACATGGAAATATCTACTCCACCATCTGTATAAACATGGAAATATCTACCATGCCATCTGTATACACATGGAAATACCTACACGGCAATCTGTGTATAGATGGAAACATCAACACCGCCATCTGTACAAACATGGGAATATCTACACCGCTCTCTGTATAAATATGGAAATATCTACACTGCGGTCTGTATAAACATGGAAATTTCTAAACCGGTATCTGTATAAACATGGAAATATCTACACCACGAACTGTATAAACATGGAAATATTTACACAGCTATCTGTATAAACATGGAAATATCTACACCGCTATCTCTATAAACATGGAAATATCTACAAAGCCATCAGTATAAACATGGAAATACCAACACAGTCATGTCTAGTAACATGGAAATATCTACCCCGCTATCTGTATAAACTTGGAAATATCTACACAGCTATCTCTATAAACATGGAAATGTCTACACCGCAATCTGTATAAACATGGAAATACCTACAAAGACATCTGTATAAACATGGAAATATCTACACAGCCATCTGTATAAACATGGAAATATCTACACAGCCGTCTGTATATACATGGAAATATCTACACCGCTATCTGTATAAACATGGAAATAAATACACCGCTATTTGTATAAACTAGGAAATATCTACACTACCATCTGTTTAAACATGGAAATATCTACACAGACATCAGTTTATACATGGAAATATCTACACCGCTATCTGTATAAACATGTTAATAACTACACCGCTATCTGTATAAATGTGGAAATATTTGCACCGCTATCCCTATAAACATGGTAATTTCAACACCGCGATCTGTATAAATATGGTAATATCTACACCAATATCTGTATAAACATGGAAATATCTACACCGCAATCTGTGTAAACATGGAAATATCTACACCAATATCTGTAAAAACATGGAAATATCTACACCGCGATCTGTATAAACATGGAAATACCTACACCTCCATCTCTATACACATTGAAATAACTACACCGCTATCTCTATAAACATAGGAATAGCTACACCGCCATCTCTATAAACATGGAAATATCTACACTGCCATCTGCATGAACATGGAAATATCTACACCGCTTTCTGTAAAAACATGGAAATATCTACACTGTCATCTGTATAAACATGAAAATATCTAAACTGCCATCTGTGGAAAGATGGAAATATCTACACCACGATCTGTATAAATATGAAAATATCTACACCGCTATCTGTGTAAAGTTGGAAATATATACACCGCAATCTGTGCAAAGATGGAAATATCTACACCGCTATCTCTGTAAACATGGAAATATCTACACCAATATCTGTATAAACATGGAAATATCTACATCGCTATCTGTGTAATCATGGATTTATCTACACCGTTATCTGTATAAATATGGAAATATCTGCACTGCTTTCTGTAAAAATATTTAAATATCTACACCGCCATTTGAGTAAACATACAAATATGTACAGAGTCATCTGCATACACATGGAAATATCTACACAGCCATCTGTATAAACATGGATGTATCTACACAACTATCTGTATAAACAAGGAAATACCTACAGCGCTATCTCTATAAACATGAAAATATCTACACCGCCATCTCCATAAACATGGAACTATCTACACCGCCATCTCTATAAACACGGAAATATTTACACCGCTATCTGTATAAAGATGGAAATATCTACACCGCTATCTTTATAAACTTGGAAAAATCTACACAGCCATCTGTATAAACATGGAAATAACTACACTGCTTTCTCTACAAACATGGAAATATCTACACCGTTATCTGTATAAACATGGAAATATCTACATCGCTATCTCTATAAACAGGGAAATATCTCCACCACTATCTGTATAAACATGGAAATATCTGCACCGCTATCTGTATAAACATGGAAATATCTACACCGGTATCTGTATAAACGTGGAAATATCTACAACGCTATCTGTGTAAACATGGAAATATCTACACAGCTATCTGTGTAAACTTGGAAAGATCTACACAGGTTTCTGTGTAAAAATGGAAATATCTACACAGCAATCTGTGCAAAGAGGGAAATATCTACACCGCTTTCTCTGAAAACATGGAAATATCTACACCGCTATCTGTATAAACATGGAAATATCTACACCGTTATCTGTATAAACAAGGAAATATCTACACCGCCATCTGTAGAAACATGGAAATATCTTCACCGCCATCTGTATAAACATGGAAATACCTACACCAATATCTGTAGAAATATGCAAATATCTACAGCGCTATCTCTATAAATATGGAAATACCAACACCGCTTTCTCTATAAACATGGAAATATCAACATCGCAATCTCTATAAACATGGAATTATCTACACCGCCATCTCTATAAACCTGAAAATGTCTACACCGCCATCTTCAGAAACATGGCTGTATCTACACAATCATCTGTATAAACATGGAAATATCTACACCACTATCTGTATAAACATGGAAAAATCTTCACTGCCATCTGTATAAAGATGGAAATATCTGCACTGCGAGTTGTATAAACATGGAAATATCTACACCGATATCTCTATAAACATGGAAATACCTACAACGCCATCTCTATAGACATGGAAATATCTACACCACTATCTGTATAAACATGGAAATATCTACACCGCTATCTGTATAAACCTGGAAAGATCTACACCGCTATCTGTATAAATATGAAAATATCTACAACGCTATCTCTCTAATCATGGAACTGTCTACACCTCTATCTGTATAAACATGGAAATATCTACATCGTTATCTCTATAAACATGAAAATATCTACACTGACATCTGTAAACATGGAAATAACTTCACAGTCATCTCTATAAACATGGAAATATCTACACCACCATATGTATAAACATGGAAATATCTACACGGAAAGCTGTATAAACATGGAAATATCTAGACAGTCATCTCTATAAACATGGAAATATCTATACCGCTATCTGTATAAACATGGAAATACCCACACCGATATCTGTATAAACATGGAAATAGCCTCACCGCCATCTGTATAAACATGGAAATATCTGCACCGCTGTCTTTATAAACATGGAAATATCTGCAACTCTATCTGTGTAAACATAGAAATATCTACATGGCTATTTGTGTAAACATGGAAATATCTGCACCACTATCTGTATAAAGATGGAAATATCTACACCACTATCTGTAAAACGTGGAAATATCTACACCGCTCTCTGTATAAACCTGGAAATATCTACACCAATATCTGTATAAACAAGGAAATATCTACACTGCCATCTGTATAAACATGGAAATACCTACACCATTATCTGTATAAATATGGAAATATACACACCGCTATCTCTATAAACATGGAAATACCTACACCGATTTCTCTATAAACATGGAAATATCTACACTGCAATCTCTATATACATGGAAATATCTACACCGCCATCTCTATAAACATGAAAATATCTACACCGCCATCTTAAGAAACATGGAAGTATCTACACCACCATCTGTATAAACATGGAAATATCTACACCACTATCTGTATATACATGGAAATATCTTCACTGCCATCGTATAAACATGGAAATATCTACACCGCCATCTGTATAAAGACGGAAATATCTACACCACAATCTGTATAAATATGGAAATACCTACACTGCTACCTCTATAGACATGTAAATATCTACACCGCTATCTGTATAAACATGGAAATATCTACACTGCCATCGGTATAAAGATGGAAATATCTACACCGCAATCTGTATAAATATGGAAATACCTACACTGCTACCTCTATAGACATGTAAATATCTACACCGCTATCTGTATAAACATGGAAATGTCTACACTGCCATCTGTATAAAGATGGAAATATCTACACCGTGAGCTGTGTAAACATGGAAATATCTACAATGCTATCTCTGTAAACATAGAAATATCTACACAGCTATCTGTGTAAAATTGGAAATATCTACAACGCTATCTGTGTAAATTTGGCAATACTCATACCGCAATCTGTGCAAAGATGGAAATATATACACCGCTATCTCTGTAAACATGGAAATATCTACACCGCTATCTGTATAAACATGGAAATATCTACACTGCCATCTGTATAAACATGGAAATATCTACACCGCTATCTGTATAAACATGGAAATATATACAATGCTATCTGTGTAAACATGGAAATACCTACACAGCTATCTGTGTAAACTTGAAAATATCTACCCAGCTATCTGTGTAAAAATGGAAATAACTACACAGCAATCTGTGCAAAGATGGAAATATCTACACCGCTATATCTGTAAACATGGAAATATCTACACCGCAATCTGTATAAACATGGAAGTATCTATACCGCAGTCTCTATATCATGGAAATATCTCCACCACTATCTGTATAAACTTGAAAATATCTACACCGCTATCTGTATAATCATGGACATATCTACACCGCAATGCGTATAAACATGGAAATATTTACCACGCTATGTGTGTAAACATGGAAATATCTACACAGCTATCTGTGTAAACTTGGAAATATCTACACAGCTGTCTGCGTAAACATGGAAATATCTACACGGCACTCTGTGCAAAAATGGAAATATCTACACCGCTATCTCTGTAAACATGGAAATATCTACACCGCTACCTGTATAAACATGGAAACACCAACCAACACCGCTGTCTGTATAAACAAGGAAGTATCTACACCGCCATCTGTGAAACATGGAAATATCTACGCCACCATCAGTATAAACATGGAAATATCTACACGGCCATCTGTGTATAGATGGAAATATCAACACCGCCATCTGTACAAACATGGAAATATCAACACCGCCATCTCTATAAACATGGAAATATCTACACAGCCATCTGTATGAACATGTAAATAACTACACTGCTATCTCTATAAACATGGAAATATCTACAAAGCCATCTGTATAAAGATGGAAATATCTACACGGCAATTGGTGTACAGATGGAAATATCAACACCGCCATCTGTACAAACATGGAAATATCTACACCGCTATCTGTATAAACATAGAAATACCTAAACTGCAGTCTGTATAAACATGGAAATATCTACACCACTATCTGTATAAATATGAAAATATTTACACCGCTATCTCAATAAACATGGAAATATCTACACCGCTATCTCTATAAACATGGAAATATCTACACCGCCATCTGTATTAACATGGAAATATCTACAGAGTCATCTGTATATACCTGGAAATATGTACACTGTCATCTATATAAACATGGAAATATCTACAGAGAACTGTGTATAAACATGGAAATATCGGCACAGCCATCTGTATAAACATGGAAATATCTACACCGCTATATGTATAAACATGGAAATATCTACACCGCTATGTGTATTAATGTGGAAATATCTCCATTCTTATCTGTATAAACATGGACATATCTCCACGGCAATCTGTACAAACATGAAAATATCTACACCGCTATCTCTATAAACATGGAAATGTCTATACTGACATCTGTACAAACATGGAAATATCTACACAGTCATCTGTAGAAATATGGAAATATCTACACCGCTCTCTCTATAAACATGGAAATAACTACACCGCTATCTCTATAAACATGGAAATATCTATACCTCTATCTCCATAAACATGGAAATATATACACCGCCATCTCTTTAAACATGGAGATATCTACAAAGCCATCTACATAAACAAGAAAATATCTTCATTGCCATCTATATAAACATGGAAATATCTACACCGCTATCTCTATAAACATGGAAATATCTACACTGCCATTTGTAGAAAGATGGAAATATCTACTCCACCATCTGTATAAACGTGGAAATATCTACACCGCAATCTGTATAAACATGGAAATATCTACACCGCTATCTGTATAAATATGAAATATCAAAACCGCTATTCAAATAAAAATGGAAATATCTACACTGCTATCTGTATAAACATGGAAATATCCTCACTGCTATCTCTATGAACATGGATATATCTACACCGCCATCTCTATGAACATGGAAATATCTAAACCGCCATCTCTATAAACATGGAAGTATCTACACCGCCATCTGTATAAACATGAAAATATCTACACGGCTATCTGTATAAACATGGAAATATCTACACGGCTATCTGTATAAACATGGAAATATCTTCACCACGATCTGTATAAACATGGAAATATCTACACCGCTATCTGTATAAACATGGTAGTATCTACACCACCATCTATATAAACATGGAAATATCTACAATGCCATCTGAATAAACATGGAAATATCTACAATGCCATCTGTAGAAAGATGGAAATATCTACACCGCAATCTGTGTAAACATGGAAATATCTGCACCAATATCTGTGAAAACATGGAAATATCAACAGTGCTCTCTGTATAAACATGGAAATATCTACACAGTCATCTGTATAAACATGAAAATTTCTACACAGCCATCTGTATATACATAGAAATATCTATACCGTTATCTGTATAAACATGGAAATAACTACACCGCTATTAGTATAAACAAGGAAATATCTACACTGCCATCTGTATAAACATGGAAATATATACAGAGGCATCTGTTTATACATGGAAATATCTACACCGCTATCTATATAAACATGCAAATAACTACACAGCTATCTGTATAAATTTGGAAATATTTGCACCGCTATCCCTACAAACATGGTAATATCAACACCGCGATCTGTATAAACATGAAAATATCTGCACCATGATCTGTATAAACATGGAAATATCTACACCGCGATCTCTATAAACATGGAAATATCTACACCGCTATCTGTATAAACATGGAAATATCTCCACTGCTATCTCTATAAACATCGAAATATCTACACCGCCATTTGTATAAACATGGAAATACTTACAAAGTGATCTGTATAAACATGGAAATATCTACACCGCCATCTGTATAAACATGGAAATATCTACAAAGCCATGTGTATATACATGGAAATATCTACACCGCTATCTATATAAACATGGAAATAACTACACCGCTATTTGTATAAACATGGAAATATCTCCACTGCTATCTCTATAAACATCGAATTATCTACACCGCCATCTGTATAAACATGGAAATACTTACAAAATTATCTGTATAAATATGGAAATATCTACACCGCCATCTGTATAAACATCGTAATAACTACACAGCCATGTGTACATACATGGAAATATCTACACTGCTCTCTATATAAACATGGAAATAACTACACCGCTATCTGTATATACATGGAAATGTCTACACCGCCATCTATATATCCATAGAAATATCCGCGCCGCCATCCGTATAAACATGGAAATATCTAGAATGCCATCTGTATACAAATGGAAATACCTACACGGCAATCTGTGTATAGATGGAAACATCAACACCGCCATCTGTACAAACATGGAAATATCTACACTGCTATCTCTATAAACATGGAAATATCTACACTGCGGTCTGTATAAACATGTAAATATCAACACCGGTATCTGTATAAACATGGAAATATCTACACGACGATCTGTATAAACATGGAAATATATACACCGCTATCTGTATAAACATGGAAATATCTGCACCGCTATCTCTATAAACATGGAAATATCTACATAGCCATCTGTATAAACATGGAAATACCTACACAGTCATGTGTAGGAACATGGAAATATCTACACTGCCATCTGTATAAACATAGAAATATCTACACAGCCCTCTGTATAAATATGGAAATATCTGCATAGGCATCTGTATAAACATGGAAATATCTGCACCGCTATCTGTATAAACATGGAAATACCTACACCGCTGTCTCTATAAAAATGGAAATATGTACACCGCTATGTGTATAAACATGGAAATATATCCACTGTCTGTATAAACATGGAAATATCTCCACCGTTATCTGTATAAACATGGAAATATCTACAGTGCCATCTCTATAAAGATTGAAATATCTACACTGCCATCTGTAAAAACATGGAAATGTCTACACAGTCATCTGAATAAACATGGAAATATCTACACCACCATCTGTATAAACATGGAAATAGTTACAATACCATCTGTATAGACATGGAAATATCTACACGGACATCTGTATAAATTTGGAAATATCTACACCGCCATCTGTATAAACATGGAAATATCTACACTGCCATCTGTAGAAAGATGGAAACATCTACACCGCTATCTCTATAAATATGGAAATATCTACACCGCCATCTCTATAAAGATGAAAATATCTGCACTGCCATCTCCATAAAGATGGAAGTATCTACTCCGCCATGTGTATAAACACGGAAATATCTACACCACCATCTGTGTAAACATGGGAATATCTACACCGCTGTCTGTATAAACATGGAAATAACTACACCGCCATCTGCATGTCCATGGAAATATCTACGCCGCCATCTGTATAAACATGGAAATATCTACACGGCCATCTGTGTATAGATGGAAATATCAACACCGCCATCTGTACAAACATGGAAATATCTACACCGCCATCTCTATAAACATGGAAATATCTACACAGCCATCTGTATGAACATGTAAATATCTACACTGCTTTCTCTATAAACAGGGAAATATCTACACCGCCATCTCTATAAACAGGAAAATATCTACACTGCCATCTCCATAAACATGGAACTAACTGCTTCGCCATCTGTATAAACATGGAAACACCTACAGCGCCATCTGTGTGAATAAGGAAATATCTACAATGCCATCTGTATAAAGATATAAATATCTGCACCGCGAGCTGTATAAACATGGAAATATCTGCACCGCTATCTGTATAAACATGGAAATACCTACACCGCTGTCTCTATAAACATGGAAATATGTACACCGCTATGTGTATAAACATGGAAATATCTCCACTTCTGTCTGTATAAACATGGAAATATCTCCACCGTTATCTGTATAAACATGGAAATATCTACAGCGCCATCTCTATAAACATTGAAATATCTACACTGCCATCTGTAAAAAGATGGAAATATCTACACAGTCATCTGAATAAACATGGAAATATCTACACCACCATCTGTATAAACATGGAAATAGCTACAATACCATCTGTATACACATGGAAATATCTACACAGACATCTGTATAAATATGGAAATATCTACACAGACATCTGTATAAATATGGAAATATCTACACCACCATCTGTTTAAACATGGAAATATCTACACAGACATCTGTTTATACCTGGAAATATCTACACCGCTATCTGTATAGACATGCTAATAACTACACCGCTATCTGTATAAATGTGGAAATATTTGCACCGCAATCCCTATAAACATGGTAATATGAACAACGCGATCTGTATAAACATGGAAATATCTACACAATGATCTGTATAAACATGGAAATATCTACACCGTGATCTGTATAAGCATGGAAATATATACACCGCCATCTCTATAAACATGGAAATATCTACACCCCTAAATGTATAAACATGAAATATCCACACCGCTACCTCTATAAACATGGAAAAACCAACACCGCTATCTCTATGAACATGGAAATATCTACACCGCCATCTCTATAAACATGGAAATATCTACACCACGATCAGTATAAACATGGAAATATCTACACCGCTATCTGTATAAGCATGGAAATATCCCCACTGCTGTCTCTATAAACATCGAAATATGTACACCGCCATCTGTATAAACATGGAAAAACTTACAAAGTTATCTGTATAAAGATGGAAATATCTACACCGCCATCTGTATAAACATGGAAACATCTACACAGCCATGTGTACATACCTGGAAATATCTACACCGCTCTCTATATAAACATGGAAATAACTACACAGCTATCTGTATATTCATGGAAATATCTACACCGCCATCTACATATGCATAGAAATATCTGCCCTGCCATCTGTATAAACATGGAAATATCAACACCGCCATCTGTACAAACATGGAAATATCTGCACCGCCGTCTGTACAAACATGGAAATATCTACTCCGCTATCTGTATAAACATAGAAATACCTACACCGCAGTCTGTATAAACATGGAAATATCTACACCGGTATCTGTATAAACATGGAAATATCTACACCACGATCTGTATAAACATTTAAATATATACACCGCTATCTGTATAAACATGGAAATATCTGCAACGCTATATCTATAAACATGGAAATATCTACAAAGCCATCTGTATAAACATGTAAATGCCTACACCGCTGTCTCTATAAACATGGAAATATATACACCGCTATGTGTATAAACATGGAAATATCTCCACTGCTGTGTGTATAAACATGGAAATATCTCCACCGTTAACTATATAAACATGGAAATATCTACAGCGCCATCTCTATAAACATTGAAATATCTACACTGCCGTCTGTAAAAACATGGAAATATCTACACAGTCATCTGAATAAACATGGAAATATCTACATCGCTATCTGTATAAATGTGGAAATACCAACACCGCTATCGGTATAAACATGGAAATACCTACAACACCATCTATATAAACATGGAAATATCTACACCGCTATGTCTATAAACATGGAAATACCTACACCGCTATCTCTATAAACATGGAAATATCCACACCGCCATCTGCATATCCATGGAAATATCTACAACGCCATCTGTATAAAGATGGAAATATCTACACGGCAATCTCTGTACAGATGGAAATAACAACACCGCCATCTGTACAAACATGGAAATATCTACACCGCTATCTGTATAAACATAGAAATACCTACACTGCAGTCTGTATAAACAACGAAATATCTACACCGGTATCTGTATAAACATGGAAATATCTACACGGCAATCTGTATAAAAATTAAAATATCTACACCGCTATCTGCATAAACATGGAAATATCTGCACTGCTATCTCTATAAACATGGAAATACCTACAAAGTCATCTGCATAAACATGGAAATGCCTACACCGCTGTCTCTATAAACATGGAAATATATACACCGCTATGTGTATAAACATGGAAATATCTCCACTGCTGTCTGTGTAAACATGGAATTATCTCCACCGTTATCTGTATAAACATGGAAATATCTACACAGTCATCTGAATAAACATGGAAATATCTACACCACCATCTGTATAATCATGGAAATAGCTACAATACCATCTGTATACACATGGAAATATCTACACAGACATCTGTATAAATATGGAAATATCTACACCACCATCTGTATAAACATGGAAATATCTACACTGCCATCTGGAGAAAGACGGAAATATCTACACCGCTATCTCTATAAATATGGAAATATCTACACCGCCATCTCTATAAACATGAAAATATCTACACTGCCATCTCCATAAAGATGGAAGTATCTACTCCGCCATGTGTATAAACACGGAAATATCTACACCACCATCTGTGTAAACATGTAAATATCTACACCGCTATCTGTATAAACATGGAAATAACTACACCGCCATTTGCATGTCCATGGAAATATCTACGCCGCCATCTGTATAAACATGGAAATATCTACACGGCCATCTGTATATAGATGGAAATATCAACACCGCCATCTGTACAAACATGGAAATATGTACACCGCTATCTCTATAAACATGGAAATATCTGCACTGCCATCTGTAAAAACATGGAAATACCTATACAGTCATCTGTATAAACATGGAAATATCTACAATGCCATCTGTATACACATGGAAATATCTACACAGTCATCTGTATGAACATGTAAATATCTACACTGCTATCTCTATAAACATGGAAATATCTACACCGCCATCTCTATAAACATGAAAATATCTACACTGCCATCTCCATAAACATGGAACTAACTACTCCGCCATCTGTATAAACATGGAAACATCTACACCGCCATCTGTGTGAATAAGGAAATATCTACAATGCCATCTGTATACAGATATAAATATCTGCACCGCGAGCTGTATAAACATGGAAATATCTACATCGCTATCTGTATAAACGTGGAAATACCAACACTGCTATCGGTATAATCATGGAAATACCTACAACGCCACCTATATAAACATGGAAATATCTACACCGCTATGTCTATAAACATGGAAATTCCTACACCGCTATCTCTATAAACATGGAAATATCCACACCGCCATCTGCATATCCATGGAAATATGTGTAACGCCATCTATATAAAGATGGAAATATCTACACGGCAATCTGTGTACAGATGGAAATATCAACACCGCCATCTGTACAAACATGGAAATATCTACACCGCTATCTGCATAAACATGGAAATATCTACACCGTGATCTGTATAAACCTGGAAATATCTCCACTGCTATCTCTATAAACATCGAAATATCTACACCGTGATCAGTGTAAACATGGAAATACTTACAAAGTTATCTGTATAAACATGGAAATATCTACACCGGCATCTGTATAAACATGGAAATATCTGCACTGCTATCTCTATAAACATGGAAATATCTACAAAGTCATCTGTATAAACATGGAAATGCCTACACCGCTGTCTCTATAAACATGGAAATATATACACCGCTATGTTTATAAACATGGAAATATCTCCACTGCTGTCTGTGTAAACATGGAATTATCTCCACCGTTATCTGTATAAACATGGAAATATCTACACAGTCATCTGAATAAACATGGAAATATCTACACCACCATCTGTATAATCATGGAAATAGCTACAATACCATCTGTATACACATGGAAATATCTACACAGACATCTGTATAAATATGGAAATATCTACACCACCATCTGTATAAACATGGAAATATCTACACTGCCATCTGGAGAAAGATGGAAATATCTACACCGCTATCTCTATAAATATGGAAATATCTACACCGCCATCTCTATAAACATGAAAATATCTACACTGCCATCTCCATAAAGATGGAAGTATCTACTCCGCCATGTGTATAAACACGGAAATATCTACATCACCATCTGTGTAAACATGTAAATATCTACACCGCTATCTGTATAAACATGGAAATAACTACACCGCCATCTGCATGTCCATGGAAATATCTACGCCGCCATCTGTATAAACATGGAAATATCTACACGGCCATCTGTATATAGATGGAAATATCAACACCGCCATCTCCATAAACATGGAACTAACTACTCCGCCATCTGTATAAACATGGAAACATCTACACCGCCATCTGTGTGAATAAGGAAATATCTACAATGCCATCTGTATAAAGATATAAATATCTGCACCGCGAGCTGTATAAACATGGAAATACCTACATCGCTATCTGTATAAACGTGGAAATACCAACACTGCTATCGGTATAAACATGGAAATACCTACAACGCCATCTATATAAACATGGAAATATCTACACCGCTATGTCTATAAACATATAAATTCCTACACCGCTATCTCTATAAGCATGGAAATATCCACACTGCCATCTGCATATCCATGGAAATATGTACAGCGCCATCTATATAAAGATGGAAATATCTACACGGCAATCTGTGTACAGATGGAAATATCAACACCGCCATCTCTACAAACATGGAAATATCTCCACTGCTATCTCTATAAACATCGAAATATCTACACCGTGATCAGTATAAACATGGAAATACTTACAAAGTTATCTGTATAAACATGGAAATATCTACACCGGCATCTGTATAAACATGGAAATATCTACACAGCCATGTGTACATACATGGAAATATCTACACCGCTCTCTATATAAACATGGAAATAACTACACCACTATCTGTATATACATGGAAATATCTACACCGCCATCTACATATCCATAGAAATATCTGCGCCGCCATCTGTATAAACATGGAAATATCTACACGGTCATCTGTGTATAGATGGAAATATCAACACCGCCATCTGTACAAACATGGAAATATCTGCACCCCTTTCTGTATAAACATGGAAATATCTACACCGCGGTCTGTATAAACATGGAAATATCTACAACGCTATCTGTATAAACATGGAAATATATACTCCGCTATCTCTATAAACATGGATATATCTACACCGTGATCTGTATAAACATGGAAATATTTACACCGATATCTGTATAAACATGGAAATTTCTACACCGTTATCTGTATAAATATGGAAATATCTACACCGCTATCACTATAAACATGGAAATATGTGCAACGCCATCTGTATAAACATGGAAATACCTATACAGTCATCTGTGTAAACATGGAAATATCTACACCACCATCTGTATAAACATGGAAATATCTACAATGCCATCTGTATACACATGGAAATACCTACACGGCAATCTGTGTATAGATGGAAACATCATCACCGTCATGTGTACAAACACGGAAATATCTACATTGCTATCTCTATAAACATGGAAATATCTACACCGGTATCTGTATAAACATGGAAATACCTACACCGCTATCTGTATAAACATGGAAATATCTACAACGCTATCTGTGTAAACATGGAAATATCTACAACGCCATCTGTGTAAACATGGAAATATCTACACAGCTATCTTTGTAAACTCGGAAATATCTACACCACTATCTGTGTAAAGATGGAAATACCTACACCGCAATCTGTGCAAAGATGGAAATATCTACACCGCTATCTCAGTAAACACGGAAATATCAACACCACCATCTGCATAAACATGGAAATATCTACACCGCCATCTGTATAAACATGGAAATATCTACACCGCTATCTGTATTAGCATGGAAATACCTACACCGCTATCCGTATAAACATGAAAATATCAACACCGCTATCCGTATAAACATGGAAATATCTACACCGCTATCACTATAAACATGGAAATTCCTACACCGCTATCACTACAAACATGGAAATATCTACACCGCTATATGTATTAATATGGAAATATCTACACCGCTATCTCTAAAAACATGGAAATATCTACACCACTATCTGTATAAACATGGAAATGTCTACACCGCTATCTCAATAAACATGGAAATATCTACACCGCCATCTGTGTAAACATGGAAATATCTACACCGCTACCTGTATTAAAATGGAAATATCTACACTGCTCTCTTTAAAAACGTGGAAATATCTACACCGCTATCTGTATAAACATGGAAATATCTACACCGCCATCTCTATAAACGTGGAGGTATCTACACCGCCATCTTTAAAAACATGGAAATATGTACATACTCATCTGTATTAACCTGGAAATATCTACACTATCATCTGTAGAAACATGGAAATATCTACACTGCCAGGAGCTCAAGAGCAGCCTGGGCAATACAGCAAGGCCTCATCTCTACAAAAAAATTAGAAATATTAGCTGGCCATGGTCGTGTGCACCTGTAGTCCCAGCTTCTTAGGAGGCTGAGGTGGGAGGATCTACGGAGCCCAGGATTTTAAGGCTGCAGTGAGTTTGGATAACGACTGCACTCCAACCTGGATGACAGAACAACAACCTGTTTCAAAAAAGAAAAAAGAAAAAAAAACCTAAAAACTAAAAACTTGATGTAGTTTGCTAGTAACTAAACAGCAAATTAATTGTAACATGCTTACATATCAACGATGTCTTTCTTCTTTGATCATAAACCTGCTCACTAAGAAGCTGCTGAAGTCCATGGTAGTGACAGGTACATGTCTGCATCCTTGTCCTGACCTGCATCTTCTTTGATTGTCCCCATCTGTGTCTCCGACTGGCACTGCCGAACCGTCTTGCTACCTGATCAATGTTGTACTGAACCGGACTGCTAACTGATCAATGTTGTCGAGCTCACTGCACAAAGCTGTTCTTACAAGGTAGATTTCTGCCTGGAATAGCCATACTTACACTGTTTATATTCCTTACTCCTGACCCATCCAACGCAGCACAAGTTCTATTTATTGCCATAGAAACATAGGTCATTTGGAAACCCCTCCTTCATTTCTATGGAATGTTCAAACATTTCTGACATTTTGGACTCTGTTCTAGCCTCTTGTTAAATATATCCAGAAAAGAGACAAAGCTTTATGGGGGGGGGCTATATGCACACATATGCTATAGAATAAGCTATCTAAATGCTTAGAAATACTTTCCATCTGTCACCGCACCTTAATAGGTACACAGAAATTAAGTATGCGTATATCTGTCTGTATAGATACGTATAAATATATATCCCCAAAACAAAAACTCATTCTCTTACTTATACATAGGTAGAATATAGGTGAATATACATATACATTTATAGGTAGAACAAAAAAACCCTCAGCCTCTTTAGGGCCATGTGTTTTCTCTGAGTAATTGTCACAATTAATTATAATACATGTGTATGCCTTTTTAGATAAATTTCATCAGACCAGTTTCTGTCTGGTTGGAAAATAATAACTGCCTATTTGCTAAGTGCCCCTGCCCCCATACTATGTTCCAGTGAACTAAAGACCTCTGGCAATCATAGATTTACAACTCAGCAAGATTAAACAATTTATTGTTATTTATGACATCCAAGCTGTATCTTCTGTATTATATTCCACATTAGCATCTATCACCTTACATTTGGGAGATCCTGTCCAAAAAATGATTGTGCCTCCTAACCAAACATTCAGCAGGGCTGCAGGAACAGGCCCCCTGAACAAACATCCTGCCAAAGTACTTTAAAGCACCGTGAGCTCCCACAGCTGTGCATTTTCAGATGACTCAGCAGATTAGCGTGGAGTCTCTTAGCCTCTGCTTGGTCTGTTCCTTTCAGTGATCTCTCACATGGCCCAGTCCATTCGGTTTCAAAATCCTCATGAAATGAGCAGATTATGATCTGGCTTCAGTAGAGGGCCATGGGATGGGCATGGAGGGGAGAGGGTTTGCTCTTAACACAGCCTGAGCCTCAGAAAGGTTTCAGATGGAAAAGCATGGCACTGACTCAGCTCATGCTTAACAGGAAATAATGCACAGACCACACCAAAAAAGCCCTTTATGTTGTGTGAAAGTCTATGCCGGAGCAGCTGCTGCCACCTCATGTACTGTGATACAGTGTGCATGTGTGTGTTTGTGTGTGCATGAGTGTGAGTATGCACACAAATGTGTGCTGGGAGGGGGAGGAGATCACACCTTCCACAGTCGCCACCTCAGCCTTAGCTAGCAGCGTGGAGAATTGCCAAAAGTCAACAGGAAGCTGCACCAAAGCAACTGTGATCACCACATCAGCAGGCGCTTTCTGGTTAGTAAAGCTACTGGGACTGAAAAACACACACGATCTCGTCCTTCTTTTATTTTAATCAGAGCAAAATATTTTTATAATAATTGTGTTATATGAATAGATAATTCATAATGCTGTAACCCATTATCACATTCAATCCTCCCAACAACCCTAGAAGATATGTAGACAAGTATTATTACTTTCCCTATTTTTATAAATGAGGAAATAAACCCCAGGAGGCTAGGCGACTTCCCCACGGTCATAGAAGTTGCAAACAGTAGTATCATGATTCAAATCCAAAGCTTCTCCTTTTGTCTTTATCATTTTAATTTTGAAGGTAATGCATATGGATGTATGATCTTTTAAATCCAGAGATGTATATGGAATAGATAGGAAAAGGGACTCTCCTTCCACATTATACACCCCCTCCACCCAAGCTATATACACTGTTGACTAGAGTATGTCCTTTCAATCCTATTTTCTATGCCTACATTATATACAGAAAAGCAGGATTACGTTACACACAATATTCCAGTCATTGCTGTTTTTCACCAACAAGCTATCATTCACATCTTTTTCATACTACATATAAATTTATATCCTTTATTTTAGTGGTGTATATTGTGCAGTTGTGTCATAAATTATGTACCTGTTCTCTGTTGAACATATAGATTTTTTCTGAGTTTTTCCTTAGCAAAATGCTGCAGTGAGTACCCTTGTACACAGATGTTTGTACATTTGTTCTAGAAAAATCTACAGTAAAGATTCTTAGATTAAGAGATTCCCAGGTTATTAGAAAACTACTCTATTAATTTAGATATATACTTCCAAATTGCCTGACCAAAAAGTTATGTCAATTTAACTTCTATGAACAGTATACAAACATGACAATTTTCCATCACCTACACCAACTCTGGGTAATTTCATCTTTTTTACAAGTTGATGGATTGTTTTCATTTATATTTCTCTGGTTATTAATAAGGTTGGCCACCTGTTCATGTGTTATTATTGATGATATTTGCATTGAATTGTTTGAATTTTCTTGATTTCAAAAAACGTTTTACATGTCATAGATATTAAATATTTGTTGTAAAACTCTCCTTCCAGTATTGTGTATGTGTTTGGTCAAGTAGAATAAACTCTCGTCCTCTGATTTCAGATTCCTTTCTCTTTCCATTAGAAATCCCTAAATGTAAAACTACATATTGATAGCTAAAAACCAGGATGTTTACTAGAGAAAAAGAATACAAAGGCAATAATTAAATATTATATTTATACAAAATACCTACTAGTACAAACTTAAAAAGAGAAAGTAAAAGTCAAATGCTTCTACGACTTCAGACTAAGAAAAAGAACTTTTGAGGTTGAATGTTCCTGAAATTTTTCTTTTCATACAACTACGGACATGACTTCAAAAGTTGATGTGACTAAAAAATGTAAGATATGAAAGATATTTGAAGACTCAGAGAAGGTGGATTTTCATTTTAACAAGTCACATATATATTCTAGATATCCTCTTATTCGTAACTAAGAGAGTCAAATCAGATGAAAGAATCTAAAAATTTCCCTTTGACTGTGTTAAGTAGAAGTAGTAGAGGCATATTGGCCAAATCTTGAGTGTTTGCAAATTGACTCTTAAGGCTATAGGCTGGCACAGGTCATTGAAGCCCTAGCTTTTTATCTTTAATTTTAAAATCCCCAAACAATTTATACTAATTTTTCTTGTCCATTATTTCCAAATAATCTTGTTTAAAGGTTATTACAGTGCTTGCTCATGTTACTGTTGTCTAACAGAAGGGTATCCGGGGCCTTAAAACTGAGAGGGTTAGGATTAATGATTCCAATACCTATGCTTGGACATCTCCAAAAGTGGGTTCCAACTTCTTGTCCTCAAGTCTGTATAGAAACTAGCAAACTTCCAGAGTTCACAAAAGGCTCAAAGAGAACAGATGTTTTATAGAAAATTCTTAGAGCAAGTTTCACGCATAATGTTGCTGATGCGTGTCTGCCTTTTCAATAAACATCACTATGCTTTATCACAAGATTTAATAAAGCAGCTTAGTTAAAAATGCCATCTGGGTCTCTGGACACATTAAACAAAGCTTAAAATAACCACCCCAGCAACTGGGAGGACCCAGCTGTTCTCATAATCTGTCCCACTCCTTTTACTTCCCCATAAAAAGAGTGAATGAAGACCACAGACTAAAAGCATCCAGAAGGAACTGACACAAACAGGGAGATAGATGGAGCCAAGGGCTCCTGTAAGTTTGCTATTGCTCACATAATAGATTTGCTAATTCCACAACCTGCGGATGGTGATTAAGAACGGGAAGCAGAAAGAGGGAAGAGAGAATCATAGAAGGGCTCATTCAAGTTTTCTAATGTATCACAAACCTGTCCTCCCTAATGTCTGGATCATAGCAGCCCATTCCATTCACCTATTCTCTAGTGAACTCCAATAGAAAATACAAAGCCATCACCACCCAGTTCTTTCTCCCTTCTAGAGATGAGATATTAGCCACCCAATCCCAGATTCTCAGATCCATTCCAGGAAAGAAGCCCTAGGTATTGAAGCACAGCTTTCCCTCCCTCCCTTCTTTCTTCCACCCCAAGATTTGTTCCCCAGATAGTTCTAGTAAATGCAAAACCAAGTATATTCTCATTCTTTAGAGCAACCAGCTTTTCATGGCCAACTGGAATCAAACACAACCTGCACGAACATCTATCTGGAGGACACTCCCAAGGCTCCTACTGAGCCAGCCTTCTGCATACCACTGCATTTCAGCTTCCTAGTTCACAAGACACAGAGATATTCTTGAATTCTGCAAGGTGCACTGTGTGTTAATATCTTGGCTGCTCATCATGTGGCCAATAAAGGGCATGACTAGTCAACAAATAAATTTTCTCTTGGCTAAAACTTGCAACAAAACTGTAAGCTGTTTACCAAGGGGCCCACTACAGGTTATATTCAATATATACAGTCAAATCCTAACTATCTGAGATATATTCAGTTGGCCATACACCTTTATATTTCAGTAAAAGGTCTTTACATTTCCCAGTGCTATCGATGTTACAAAGTGCTTTCATATGCAGTGCTTCATCTGATTTCCAGGATAATTAAATGATCCTGTCATACCTGATTTTTAGATGAGGAAACAAGTGGTTTCTGGGTATTTCAAGAGGCTAACGCATCTGCCCTCCAACTTGTATGTGAAAACCAAAAACAAAATTCCAAGGCCCTTCAACCATCTGAATGGACTTTGACTCTTTTGGTCAATATATGGCAGAGCTAGGAAAAGAAGGTGAGTCTTCCAGCTGCTGATACAGGGTTTTTTTCTGCCATACTCCATTACCTCCAAGGCTAAAGTCAAAAGAGGGTGTGGTTATCACATGAAAAAATCTGGTTTGGATTTCCCAAATGTGTATGTAGTATTTGGGGATTTACCTTAATTTAACCTACAGTTCTTTTGGGTTGTAACAGTCTGACTCCATTTTTGAAAACAAAACAAAATCGATTTTAAATGCTGAATTATAGATCTTTGCTGTCCAGTATGGTAGCTACTAACCACTTATGGTTATTTGCATTTCTATTTTAATTAAATAAAATTCAGTAAAATGCAAAATTCAGTTCTTCAGTTGCTCTAGCCACATTTCAAGTGTTACAGTAGTCACATATGGCTAGTGGCTGGGACAATGCAGATTATAGAACAGTTCCATCATCAAAGAAACTTCTATTGAACAGTGCTATTATATAATGTCATCTCCAGAGAAAGAAGACTTTAGAAAAAGTCAGAAACGGCCGGGTGCAGTGGCTCACACGTGTAATCCCAGCACTTTGGGAGGCCAAGGCAGGCAGATCCCTTGAGGTCAGGAGTTCAAGACAAGCCTGGCCAACATGGTGAAACCCCGTCTCTAGTAAAAATACAAAAAATTAGCTAGGCGTGGTGGTGCATGCCTGTAACCACAGCTACTCAGGAGGCTAAGTTGGGAGAATCACTGGAACCCAGGAGACAGAAGTTGTAGTGAGCCAAGATTGTGCCACTGCACTCTAGCCTGGGTGACAGAGCAAGACTCCATCTCAAAAAAAAAAAAAAAAGAAAAAGAAAAAGTCAGAAACATCTTGAGGCAGGCATAGTGCTGTCATCTGTCCAATATTGAAGATGATTTAAGAATAAGAAAGAAGAAGAGAACAAAGAAGAGAAAAAGAAGTTGCCTTAGGTGTACCTACCCAGAAAAGGACAAGGGCATTCCTGTAGTCATTGTGTTGTATTTTAGCTCTTAAACTTTTTAAGAGATTAGAATAATTTGACACATAGAAGATCTAAAACACTGAAGAGGCTCTGAAGCAGATAAAAGTAGAAAGAAAATAAAAAACTAATTAGTTACAAACTAAGCTTAACCACAATTCGTTTAAACGATACTATTTACTCTTCACATGATTGGTTTTTCTTTTGCTTTATAGTATGACATAGTTTATATCTTTAAAGGGGAATTAAAATATTTCTGGGAATTTTTAAAAGTAAGTTCACACAGCCACAAAAAAACTACAGAAACAGATAAAACCTATCTTCTCATTTATTCCCTAATCCATTCAAATTAAATATAAAAATCCAAGCAGCCACAGTGATATTCAAAAAAGCAAAAGTGAGACAAAACAAAATTCATTTGTCACCTGTGGAGGTAGTTAGCTCACCTAATCTTCACTCCAAACACCAGTAATTTTTAAAAGACAGAAATAAACATATGTTCTGCCTTCCCGGAAGGAACTATGTTTCAGGGTAGCCAAATAACCCAGTTGTGAAGAAAATGGTCTGCTTATAGAAAAATGCCAGCTAAAACATGTAGATAGAATTAGAGAATTAGAAATTCACCATTTTGAAACCCCTAATGAAATAATCAACTCAAGCAAGGATCATTAATAAATGCTAAAACAATCAAGTAACTATTGATACAGAATATAACTGAATATACACATGGTACAAAGTTCACGTCACAGACTACTGGCTTGACCCAAGGGGGAATATAGCAGAGTAGATAGGCAGTGATCACCCTAACCTTGCGATCATCTCACCATCACTAATGATGGGATGTGAATACACATTATTGCCTATGAAATAGTCTTTAAAAAAGAAGTTGAACCTGAATCTAACTAAACCTTGCAATGGGCTGAACGTGTATGTCTTCCCCAAATTAATATGTTGACATCCTAACCCCAAAGGTGCTGGTATTAAAAGGTGGGGCCTTTAGGGGGTCATTAGATCATAAGGACAGAGGCTTCATGATTGGAATTAGTGCCCTTATAAAAGAGGCCCCAGAGAGCTAGCTAGTCTCTCCCACTATGTGAGGGCCCAGCAAGAAGGCCAATCTATGAACCAGAAAGTTGGTCCTAACCAGATATCAAAACCACATGCTCCTTGATTTTAAACTTGCTAGCCTCTAGGACTGTGAGAAATAAATTTCTGTTCTTTATAAGTCATCCAGTTTTTGGTATTTTGTTATAGCAGGCCTAAAAGCCTTTAGAACTAACTTCCAGTTAACCAGGAAAAAACAGAGTGAAAAGTTAAATGACACCATAAAAAGCAACCAGAAAATTCCAGAAGGGGAAATATTCTACAGGACAACTGACTAGTTTTTCAACAAGTCAATTTCACTAAATAAATACATAAACAAAGAGTATGTGTATTTTCCAGGTTAAAAAAGTCTTGAGCTAAATAATCAAATGCAATGTGTATCCCTTGATTAGAAGAAACTAATTTGAACAAACCAGCCACAAAAGATATTTCAGGGAGACCAAGCTGGAAGGATCACTTGAGGCCAGGAGTTTGAGACCAGCCTGGGCAACGTAGTAAGACCTCCATCTCTACAAAAACAATAAATTAGCTGGGCATGGTGGTGTGCACCTCTAGTCCTAGCTACTCAGGAAGCTGAGGCAGGAAGATCACTTGAGCCCAGGAGTTTGAGGCTGCAATGAGCTATGATTGTTTCACTGCACTTCAGGCTGTGTGAAAGAGCAAGACTTTGTCTCAAAAAATAAAAGGACATTTCATAATAATTGAGGAAATCTGAATGTGGACTGGGTAATAAATGATATAAAAAAGCCATTTTTTATTTTGTTTGAAAAGATGATTTTGTAACTATACAGGAAAATGTTCTTATTTTTTTAGAAATCTGTACTAAAGAATTTAGGGGTAAAATATCATTTTCTTTAATATACTTTCAAACACAAGCACAAAATAGTCATGACACAAATATAGCAAAATGTTTACAATCTATGTTCTATGCTTGCCTGTGAGTGCCATTAATCTCATCTCTCTGCTTTTCTGAAAGTTTGAACATTTCAAAGTTTTATAATAAATTTTTTTACATCCCATAATTTTATAATAATTTTTTTAAAGTTTGAAGCAAATCAACAACTATAGCTTCAAAAATATCCTGACCCACAGTAAACATTGAACAGGGTATATTTCTCCCATTTCCTAAAAAAGTTGGCCCAGGAAGGAGTATGAGAGCTGCCATAGCTCTCCCAAGGCTCATTATTCTCCATCACTCCATGGGAAATCCCAAAATAAATTTTTAAAAAAGTTGTTTAAATTTATAATGTTTTTGATTCTATAATAATTTTATAATAAAATAATTGTAAAATGTTTTTGATTTTATAATTTATAAAAATTTTTATACATGTTTATGTTTGAAATGTCTATTTCAAACTTTATGAGATATTAAAATATAAGTAATATAGTTCATCATTTTAGAAATGCCATGCTTTTCTTCTCCAGCAATTACATAATCAAAGAGTAACCGTAGTTTTTCCTAGAACATTGCTTTGTAGGCTGGGCATGGTGGTTCATGACACTTTAGGAGGCCAAGGCAGGCAGATCTCTTGAGATCAGGAGTTTGAGACTAGACTGGGCAACAGAGAGAAACCCTATGAGTAGTAAAAACACAAAAATCAGCTGTGCGTAGTGTTGTGCACCTATAGCCCCAGCTACTCAGGAGGCTGAGGTGGGAAGATCACCTGAATCTGGGGAGGTCAAGGCTACAGTGAGCCAAGACTGTACCATTGCTCTCCAGCCTGGGCAACAAAGTGAGACCCTGTGTCAAAAAAAAAAATGAAATTTAATTGAAAAAAAGAAAATTGCTTTGTAAAATTAATTTTTTAATCAAAACCAAGATTTTTCAGATATAGAGAATGCAGCCCACTGGTCAGATTTGTCAGTTCAAAGAGAATAAATTCTAGTTTCCTATTTTTCTAGCCTGCTTATGATTATCCAATAGGATATCAAAAAAGACCAAAGCCTTTGGGATCCATGTTCAGTATTCCTGAGTCTAACTCAGGATGCCAAATCAGGAGACAAGCACACTCTCATCAATTTTCAATCATTCGAGACCAATTTTGCTTATAATTATCCAGTTCTTTTAGACCACCTTTCTCCTGAAGCCAGCCTTATGGCTATTCACTTCACTTTAGCATAAGCCCCCAAGAAGGTGAACAAAATGAGGAAACGATTGGTTAAAGTTGGCATTTGAAATTCTGAAACATGTCCACCATTCCCTTCACCCATGCCCGCCCCTCTTAGAAGTAGTACTTTCAGATTATTTAAGAGTCAATGCTTCTATGTGGATTTTGTCATCTGTCCTTTATAACAGCTAGTAGGTTTAATTTGACTCTATTTTCAGCATATATTGACCTATGCTAATTATCTGTTAAAATAAATTCCACTCTTAGAGTTAATAAAGTGTGTGTGTCATGGAAGACCCATTGAAGTAAGAAGCTGAGGAGCCCTTATGGTAAAGTGGGACAAGAAATAATAAGACATAATAATTTTCCCATGCAAATCAACAACCGTAGCTTCAAAAATATCTTGACCCACAACAAGTATTGGACAGGCCATGTTTCTCTCACTCCCTAAAAAATTGGCTCGGGAAGGAGTATGAGAGCTCCCATAGCTCTCCCAAGGCTCATTATTCTCCATCACTCCACAGGAACAGCCTGTCAGAGAAGAGTGAAAGACCATTTGTCAACCTCTCTTCAACTCCCTGATTCTAGCCAAACTTCATCAATCTCAAGTGAGGAGCCAGAGAGAAATCAAACCCCATATATCCAGCATCATTGTCTACTGGAGTCAAAAATCACAATTCCACTACCCACCCCAACACCATTGGCCCTGTTTCTCCCAATTGCTTTTTATTGTGTTTTTTAAAAAATCCTCTTTCCCTATCTCTGCAACACCGAGAAGGAGGAATTATAGTAGATAAATATGAAGCATGGAGATCCTTTAAAAATGTTTTTAATAATAAATGAGAAAATGAAAAGGAGAGGGTTGGGAAGGAAGGAGGGAATTCAAATGCCAGGGAATTGTGCAGTTTCGCTTTTAAAGATGTTAACACTCATTTATACATCTGCAAGACACTCCCCTTAAAGAAAAGTTCTATGAGTGTGGGTCTGGTTGCATGAATAAGGATAAAATTACTTTTTTAGACGATGTTTCCCACATATCATTCAGAGACCCCTGAAGTTAGGTATCCCTCTTGTAGATGTCCTTGAGATGCTGCTGGACCTGGGAAAGAGGAAACTGGGATACGGGTCTATGCCAAAAGGTGCTTCTAGTTATAGGACAGAGAGGAATGGGGCAGAGGGAGAAAAACCCGAAGTCTGAGAATCTGGATTGCAGAAGACTACCGAGGTCGTGGGAGAAGGGAGAGAAAACAAGGATGAAAAGCGAAAGGGGAAGAGGCATGAAATGTTGTCAAATGTCAAAAGGCATTTGGAGAGAAGTTGGGAATTGCATTAAGAAAACCACTGCAAATCTCGTTTCAGACCATTTAGAGATATGCCCCCTGGGAACTGCGAGCTCAGGCTGTTTAGCATCAAACAAATGGATCCACTCCATCCCTACCCTAATTAAATAAATCATTCAGTAATTCCACTGGGTTAAAGAACCAAAATATTAAAAACCTTGAGGGCCTACTCTTGCCAAATATGTCAGGGATCGTGTGTGTGTGTGTGTGTGTGTGTGTGTGTGTGTGTTCTGAGACACCACTACTGTTAAACAGGCAGAGCTAAGACTTAGGGGACTGGCAGATTATTGCAAAAAGGGCACGGGGCAGAGGGACTCTGTTGTGAGCCTGGGAAAGAAGTTTGTGTGGGGACTGTGGGCAGTGAACGCGTTGGGAACAATATGGAAAACTGGGAGCTGCCTTGGAATCTACAGGGCCGGGTAAGAGAATGTCCGAAAGAAAAATGAGCAGGTGCGGGATGTGTGCAGAGTCGGAGAAGAGTCCAGGGCGCCCGGAGTGGCTCCAGGAACGACGGACACCCCTCAAGGCTTTTGGGGGCGGTGGGTACTAATAGAACCCAGTGTCTGGGGTGCGCCGGGGAGGCTGCAAGCACGGTGGGAGTGGGGCGCTGGAGGGTGAGGACGCGGGAGTGAGGAAGCAAAGCCTGGGCCGGGCAGGGGCCTCCCAGCTGGGCCTGGAGGCAGCAGGGGGACAAGGGCTAGGAGAGGGCATGGCGGCAGCGTGGCAGGAAGCGATGGGCATCTGGACACTCACCCCGTTGGCCGCGGCCATCTGCCCCACGATCTCGATGGCCGTCCTGCTAAAGTACCTGCCGTCGCTGCCCACCACCGTGGTGCAGCCCCGACGGTCACGCAGGTCAATGGACGATAGCACGCTCTGGATGAATTTGGGCAGGTAGTTGTGCTGGCCCTCGAAGAGGCCGGTAGGTCGCCGCAGAACCCCGCCGCTGGCCCGCCGCGAGTCCTCGTAGGGCACGGTGGGCACTGTCAGCACCGGGATGGGGCTCCCCTCCGTGGTGCCTCCTGGCCGGTCCTGCTGTGGCTCCCGGGGCCGGAGGGAATCTGCAGCCTGCCGGGGGCCTCCACCAGCCTGGCCGCGTGCCGGGACTCCGCCTCGCACCCGGGCCCCCTCTCCGGCAGTTCGGCACCCTGCGCCCTGCGCCCGCCCGCCTGGGGACCGCCCGCCCCTCCTCTCCACGCGGCCGCTCGCTGACTCCCTCGGCGGAGATTGCTTCTGCCTTCCTGTAAAGTTTTCTCCCGCCCACCTTCTCCGCTGCCAGACCGCCCGAGGTGTCCTCAGTTTCTCCCCAAGTTGGACTCACTTTCGGGGTGTCCCAAAAGCCTGATTCCAGGGCCTGCTAGCCCGACCCCGGTGACGCTTGCACCCGCGCCTGGCCCCAGCCTTCACGCGCGATCGCCGCGCTCCGGGGCACACCCTCCGCCAGAAAACAGCCGGCGGGCGGCGAGACTTTGGGCAGAGTCCGGGTTCCTCTCCGGCGCCTGGCCCGTCTCCCTGTCTCCCTGGGAGTGCGCAGCCTACACGCAACAGTTTCTCTTTAGACAAGCATGGGGAGGGATTTGGGAGGGGGCTGAAACCTTTTGCCATCAGCGAACAGCCTCAGCCAAAAATAACCCTGGAAAGGCGAGCTAAGAATGGTTATCTCCTGCCAGCGCTGAAATCGGAGGCTTGGTGCTGCGTGTGGGGTGTGTGTGTGTGTGTATGTGTGTGTGTACCCTCCCACCCCGACCATTTGTTGAAGGGAATCACCACTGTCAGATTTCAATCCAACAGGACCCACTCGAGCCATCCACACTTTCCCCAGCCTCCTCCAAAACAGCACACTTTCCAGTATGGACAATTCTTTTTTTTTTTTTTTTCACTTGTTTGTTTGTTTTGGTGGTTGCAACAGCAGCAACACAGACGACACATATTTCCCTATTCTTCTCGCCCTTCTCACCCTCCCTACCCAGCTCCTGCCTTAGAAACAGGCTTGGCCTACACTGTATCTGTCCACACTGCCTGAACTCTTCCCTGAATTAATCGTTTTCAATAGGAGGGGGCTAAATCCCTTATTAATGCCCTACCAGGAGTGAATGAATAAAGCCAAGTTAAAGGGGAACTGGGTACCACATACTGTGCTAGGTTCCTTTGCATGTATCCTTTCATTCTGCTGGAGCTAAAGATGTTCTGCCTCCTCTCCATAAAACGCACCCAAACTCCAAAACCAGGAAATTCTCCATAGAAAATAGGAGTGAAGAGAGAAAAGACTAACAGGATAAACCCCAAAGCAGGAAGAAAGTTTTGTCTCCCATTTCGCTCAAGGAATTTTTGGACCCACCAAGGCTACTGTCCTGAAAGATCCTGCTGCTTCTCCTTCCCAAATATTGTCCACTTCCTGAGAGTAAGGCTGACTTGCCACAGGCTTATAAAGTGTTTGGTCACAGTAAGACAACTGTGAGTAATAACACACATTGTATACTGTTTTGCAATTGATAAAAGGCTTTGCATCTGTTTTTTCTTTGGAGGCTGAAGAAAAGAAGAATGGTATTCACGCAGTTCCCATTTTACAGATGAAAACAAGAGGACTTTTTCTGTGAAGTCAGGAAAGTGGTTACAGTGGTACTTTCCGCCTGTCCAAATTATGTATTGCCCCTCCCCTTTCTATTAATAACATTGAAGTGTGATGGGACAACCACTGAAGCCGTCAGTTGAAACCTGCTGGGACTTTTTAGCCATTCTCTTCAACATAAAGAATGGGTGTTTTTGGAGGGGGTGAGAGGAATGGGGAAATGTTGTCAAAGAGTACAATGTTTTAGTTGAGACTGGAAGAATACATTTTGTTGAGATCTACAGCACAGCATGGTGACTGTAGTTAACAATGAAGTATTGTGTATTTCAAAATTGCTAAGACAATAAATTTCAAATGTTCTCACCACAAAAAAGATAGGTTTTGAGGTGATGAATCTATTAATTCTCTGGATTTAATTATTCCACAATGTATACATATATCATAACATCACATTATACCTCCGTAAATACATACAATTTTAATTTGTCAATTAACATTTTTTTAAAAGAATAGTGTGGCCAGTTGGGGAGGTAGTTTTTTTTTTTCTCTCTAGTCTCTACTCAGTCTCCAAGATCCCATTCCCCATAAAGTTCCTGTCACCCAGGTGGAGTGCAGTGGCACAATCATGGTTCACTGCACCCTCTCCCTCTTGGGCTCAAGCGATCCTCCCGCCTACAGGTACATGCCACCACGCCCAGCTAATTTTTGTAGTTTTTGTAGACATGGGGTTTCACCATGTTGCCTAGGCTGCTCTCGAACTCCTCAGCTCAATCAATCTGCCCACTTTAGCCTCCCACAGTGCTGGGATTACAGGTGGGAGCCACCAAGCCCAACCCATAAAGTTCCTAACTTTTTATCTCCCTGGGAGTGCACAGCCTACACAAACCAGTTTCTCTTTAGAACATACTTAAGAGTCTTGGCTTAGCATCCAACAGACAGAACTTTAACACTTCTACGGATCTGTGCACCTGTCTATGGTGTGGGGTTTTTAAGATCTCTTTCTAATGACACTTTATTTTGCAAAGCAGGACAGTTTCATTCCCAGAAGAGCAGGTATGGTAAATCCTTTGTTCCAGTAACGAAGACAATGATCCAAACCCTAAGCCTCAGAGAAGCCCAGAAACCCTCCAGGCCTCCATTTCTCTGCTCCTAGCACCTGCCTCTCTCTTGACATCAACATCATTCTCCCCTCTCACAGCCCAGCTCCTTCCACAGACCCAGGGATTAGGCACCAGCACCTCAGACTAGATTTTAGAGAATTACCATTCAAGAGGCAATCCTCTTCCCTTGGTTCCAATTTCAAGGTTCTCAAAGACTGGAACAGGGCTAGTTTGAGGCAATGTGCCCCATCGCATAGCCAGAAAGAACCTTACAGTGAAAAGGAAAACAATTCTTCCAAAGTAAGGGGGTGCTGATCCCAGAGGGAGGACAGATGGGCAACCAAACAGTAACCGGGCCACCACATGCTTCACACTCACTGATCAAGGATTTCTAAAACCACTTTTCTTTTCTCTGAATTTACATAGGACTTTGTATCACTCATAAAGGAATGTCTTATAGGCTAATAACACCTTTCTATTCATGCTTATACTTAACATTTAGGCTAGGATAATTTCCTAACCTCAGTGTCCTCACTATAAGATGGGAATTATTATAATCCCTACCTCATAAATTGTTGGGAGGATTAAAATACTTAGTAAAGTGCCTGACTAATAGAAAGGCATTCAATAAATGTTAGCTATTCATGGTGTCATCATCATTATATTTACCATTATTACTAATCTCCTGTATTGCAAGAATTACAGTTTATATTTTTGTAGACCATCACTGTAGCTAAAGGGTCTTTGGGCCATAGGTGATATTCCATAAAGGTTGGTTAAATTGATCTGTGGTTTTTGACTATGGAAACTCAGAACTCCCTCAAAATGTACAAAACAGATTTACCTGCTAAATAAATCTCTTCAAAGCTGACCCCAGTTTTTATTGAATTAATTCCAATGAATTTGTCACAATGATGGAGAAAGGAAACTTAGAGGGCCCCACAGTTGTTTGCTGGTAAAATGAGAAGTTTGGATTAGATCAATGTTTCCCAAAATATTTTCCTCAGAATGTTAGTGCCCCTCGAATCCTGCACAAAGCAAGAGTTTCATGACCAAGTAGCTTCTAAAACTCCTGTACACTCTACTCCCATTCTTCACAATGCACACTTTCATATTAAAAGTTCTGAGAGGTCCTCAACAGAAGACATCACTTAACTTTTTTTTTTTTTTTTTAAGACAGATTCTCACTCTGTCACCCAGGCTGGAGTACAGTGGCCACCACTCCTGGCCTAAAATTTTTTTAACCTGGTGCTTCCCAATCTAAACTCACAGGGACCAGTTTTCTTAATGAAAGAGAATCAGACTAGCTTGTAACCATAGCTGGTGACACTCCCCTGCCCCATTCCTTGTATGTCCTCAGTGGACTAGGTCAGGAATAAATAAATTTTCCTGATTCTCAAGGGCTGGTCACTCCTTTGCACTGAGCTCAAAGCTTCTCTGTAGCATGGGTCACAATGAATGGTAGCCCTGATAGCCTAGAGTAGCCTTTCAGCCTTCTCTGAGCCTCTAAAGACTGAGGATACTTGGCATGAAATGGAGCAACTGATATACCCTTGCTTCCCCTGGGGACTCTCTTGCTCTCAAAAAGGCATCAGCCATCATCTCCATCTAGAGAATATACTAGCTGACTCAGCTTGACCAGCCTGTACCAAAATGAGAATCTGGGTAAAATAAGCATTGAAACACTTCATTCCTTGTAGATTCACAAAACATATTAGCATATTAAAGACTATGAAGTTCTGCAGGAAAAAAAAAAAACCTATTTAACTTTAATCCAACATTGCCAAGTTTTATTTGACCATGGAAGATTTTTCCAAAACACTTACAAACAGATCAAGGACATTAATCTTTCATGAAACACTAGATCCCCAGGGTCCTCTCCAGCTACATCATTCTGTGATTTTCTTTTTTATTTATGATGCATTAAAAGATTAATCTCTATCAGACTTCCATTTAGAAATTCACCAGAATGTGCAAAGGCAGCAGGTAAAATTGCTGAAGGGTATTATAAAAATACCCTCCAGTGATTTTTGAAACTTAAACTGAAATATTTATATAACTATATATTTCAGTTTGTATATTATATATATATGTATATACACACATATATATGTATGTATATACACACATATATATGTGTGTATATATATGTATACACACATATATATGTGTGTATATATATTGGTGTATGTATATCTATATCTATGTATATATGGCATTATATCCATTTTACAGATGCAGAAACTGAGCTTTAGAGGGGGTGAGCAATTGGTCCAAAGCCACACAGCACACAGGTAGTCATTGATAAAGGTAAAAACAAGAGTTGAAGCCTGAGGTGTAAGGACACAGAGACAAGTACACAAATGTTTACAAGTTACACATATGACACGTGCCTTTAACATGAATTTCTTGAACATTCCTTTAGAGGCCTTACAATGAAGACATCAGAGTGGCAGCAAGTTCTGTTGGAATCAGGGGAGCGTGTTCTTCTATAATCCCCTGGCTAACAGGAAAGCACACTGATTTGGCCCATGGTAGTTATACACTCCCATTGAGTCAGGGGCCACTTCTATGCACACAGGAGGTGCTAAAAATACGCTGTTGACTCATTGCCTCTAAGAGCAGAAGAAATGCCAAAAGTATAGGACAAGAGGCAGAAAAGCACACGGAAAAATGTCGTAGGGCAGTCCTCTGAGGAAGTGTTAGATCCCTTTGAAATCTGTCCAAACACTTTCTTGTGCTGGGGAAAGTCAATTACATATTTCAAGCAACCCCACATGTCATACGAGTATCTTGTACGTGTTTGTGTACTCGTGTCTGTGAACTTACATCTCAGACTTCAACTTCTCGCTCCCCACCCTTATCAATGACTGCCTGCATGGCCTTGGGCAAGTTGCTTTCCCTCTTCAAAGCTCAGTTTCTGCATCTATAAAATGGACATAATGCTACCTACCTCATGGGGTTAGTGATCACATTTAAGGAGCTAATATGTGGAAATTGCTTACACAGTACCTATCACATAATAAGGGTTTAATAAGTGTTTGATGTAATTGTTTTGATTATTACTACTATTACTAAAATAATAATTACTACAATAATAATGATTCTTATTCTCTATATTAGTATTATCTTTGAAAATGGGCATGGATTATGTCTATGTAACACTTTTGGCACAATATCTAGCATTATATCACACACAAATTAGAGAATTCATGTTATTAAGGATGAAAAAATATTTTTACTGACCCTTAAATTCTTCGTAAGTAACTGCAAAAGAAGCCATTGTCCCAACACATGAAATAAAAAAAAAAATTCAGTTCCTCTGGAGTTTGTTTTTGGAGGTAGCCACAGGATACCTAATATTTTTTTTCTTTTCAGAGAGACCGAGGGGCTCACTAGGTTGACCAGGCTGGTCTTGAACTCCTGGTCTCAAGCCATCCTCCCACCTCAGCCTCCCAAAGTGCTGGGATTACATGCATGAGCCACCACATCCAGCCTACCTAAAATATTGAATGCTGTTAATAAATCTCCTGAGGCCAGCATAAGAAGGTGATGGGCAAAACTAATGCAGGTATGTTTTTCTGGCTTTTTCATGTATTGGGCCAAACTTTGAAAAGCACTTACTATTAATGGCTAACTTGCAAAATTTGTGATTTATTAAAAGCAGATTTTAATTGTTTTACCTAAAAATAATAGGCCTCTGATCTGCCAAAGATGAAGATTTAATTTCTAGGTGTTCCCCACAATACCTAGAAACATCAGTGGAATCGAGTATTAAACACTTTAGAACTATTCTCATCAAAGTTCTTTAATATATAATACAGCAAAAGAAAAGTTTCTTTTCTAAAGGCTTCTCTATACTTTTTTTAATAGTTGAATTTCATTTCTGAAGGCTCCTAAAAAGAATAGAATTTAGATCTTTATTAAAGAGGAAATATATTTTCCATGTTTAATTTAAATTACATTCCATCAGTCATTTGCAATCTTAGCCTACACGGAATTTCTTTTTTTGGTAGTTTTTATGTTTGGGCTTTAGGAGGGGATTCCCAATAATCTCTATATAAATATTTCTAATCTCTATATAAATATTTTAACATTTCAATGTAAATTAGATTTTTAAAGCTATTTTATCCATAAAAATGATAAATTTGC
Source organism: Pan troglodytes (assembly GCF_028858775.2). Taxonomy (NCBI): domain Eukaryota; kingdom Metazoa; phylum Chordata; class Mammalia; order Primates; family Hominidae; genus Pan; species Pan troglodytes. The sequence continues at coordinate 8,419,331 of NC_072411.2, forward strand.
ATGGCTGAGGGTGAAATAATGTGTTACCAGGACCCCTCAGTTTTGGGGGTTGTGAGTAGATCCCATCTTCATGTTCCTCCAGCCCAGCCCAAGCCTGGCTCAGGGCCTCCTCCCCCATTTGCCAGGAACCACCATCCCCAGGGATTCTATGTGCCCTGCCTGACCAGTGTTCTCCATCAGAGTTTACCAAACTTTTGTTCATTCCCTCAGAGCACAGCTAAGCAAGAGTACACTAATTTGAAAATTAACTCAAGCAAATAGAGGAACAATATCCCCAACACATTGCATTTTAACATAGGGTTTCCTGGACACACTGTTTCAACCCAAGAGTTGGGCTAATAGTAGGAGTTCCATCTGCTAAAATACGGCTGTCAGCTTCAGAGGGAAATTCATGAACGTCTTCGTAGTTTGTTTTTACGTTTCACTTGGCACTGTTTCTAAAATTTCCTCTGAAGCCAAAAAATAAGTTATTTCCCAGCACACTGGGCACTTTTCATTTATCATTGGATTGATTTTTGTAACTTGCAGTAGGAGCTGAAATCGACCAGGGGGTTCTTATCCAACAGACAGCAGCAAAACTCTTTGTGTATCTGCGTTCCTTTCAACAAGCGTGACTTCCTCAATGGCATCATTCGTGAGCGTAACACAGAGCTCAGCAATAACGTTTCTTCACTAACCCTACCAGGTATCCAACATAGGATGTTACTTCCTTTCACTGTTTTCCGACTCCTGGCAGATATTAATCATTGGGATTTGGGAACAAGGAAATAGAATTTCTGAGAATGCTTGGGAATTCCCAAATTCATATGATTTTCATAACACTTCACTTACAAGTTTTTGAAAAATAATAAGTGACTATAATAACAAGCAAATAGTCGTTTTTTTCTGTAACAGGATTATATGAAAAGTTTTAGTAGTCTTCTGTTTTTAAAAGATATGATAACAAATGATGATTTCTTATTATTAGGAGCCAACATATTGTAACAAGATTATAAAATCCAATAGCATTAATAGAGAAAACATTAAAAAGAAATGAATATTATCACAAAATAAATGCTAAAGAAAAGTCCTTTAAAGATTGAAAGGTAACACCACAAATACTTAAAGCTTTAATCGGTGTTTACATGACATTGTTAAACAAGGCATCAATCATCCCCTCCAATACCATTTAAATAACATAACATTCTGATCTCCTGGCAAGATGAATAGCACTAGAAAGAAGCAACTGTCAAAATTGCCGATTTAAGGGCATATTTTGTTTCTAAAACTTGGCATTTCTTAGAAAACCTCTCATAGGATTTGTAAAACATATACTATGCCTAGGAACACATTAATATTTATTTGCAGAAATGGTTCACTGTTAGCAGTGGACAAGGCCATGAACACACACTTGTAACACAGCAACAGATACAAGAAAGTCTGACTGAGGCTCCTTAACTGCTCCTGTCCTGTTCACCTTAACTTTCATCTCCACATGTCAGTGCTTCCTCATCTTGCTTGACTTGAAGTCAGTGCATTTCTTCAAGCCAGTAAGTTCTCTATACTGACTATTAAGCTGTAATTTTCACAGGAAAATTAGAATGTTCCTTCCCATTTTCCTAATTTCTCAACTGATTTTTCTCAGAATTCAGAATCCATAAATATTGAAATGCCAGGAGAGAATTTCCAAATGGAAATGCTGTTCCCTTAGTCCATTTTCAGAAGAAACCGTAGGATAGTGTTATCCTTCTCTTCTCCAATTTTTTTTTCCTGCAAACTTATGGTTATCACCTCTTTAAGTGAGTAGCTCATAATTTTGCCTCCCCTGCAAATGGTCCCAAAACAGTGAAGTGGGTCCTCTTTAGCTGTGTCTTTAGTACATAATCCTGCATTTCTGACCATATGCAGGGAGTGTGACCCAGGGAAGGATCCCTGACTCAATGGGATTTCTCTTGCTGTCTCTAGAATTTGAACACCGGAACCCAGACGTACAGAGGCTGGGAGCCATCGTGGTGTGCTATATTGATGACGGCAGCAGTGGGTGGTGTGGGGGCAGTTAATTGACAGCTACCTGTTGCTGACATCCCAGGAACTGCCTGAACCTCCTCTTTCCCAGTCATAAGATATCTAAGATTCTGCAGTATTCTTCATTAAATCCTAGCATGGTTTAAGCTAGCCAGAATTAGGTTCTGTTGCTTTCAATCAACAGAACCTTAGCTAATACGTTGTTATTTCCTGGTCTTTGTTCCTTTAATTTTCCAGGAAAAGAAGGGAAAATGGCTTATTGGTTTTAAAAAGAGACAAGGGACAACATACCATTTATGCAAAATTTAGAAGCACTCAAAGGAAACTCTGGAAATTTCCTGAGACATACCTAGGTAGGATCAGCATAAAACTTGAACAGTGTATCTAGATCATGGTTGCCATGGTTGCCTTGACACAATGAACATCTGTATCAAGATCATATTTTCTTGGTGGGACAGAGAGAAGCACAAGGCAGGACTCACATTTACAGTAATCCTTGTTTTCCAGGAACCATACAACCCAGTTTGTCCAGAGCTGTTCATCTTAAGTTTGTTATCCCACCATAATTATAAATAGAACCTCGTTTTTCTCTCAAGAATATCCCACTTTGGATGATAATTTCTGTGACTACCCATTAAGAATATTTAATAACTATAGAAAACTGCTTCTCTATATTTTTTGTATGTTTGAAACATTTTATAACAAAAATATCTTTAAAGTTATCACCTACACAGAATATAGCTGCCAAATGCTCCTACTCTGCTATTCTAACCATGAATCCCTCTGGGGCCCCTTCCTCCTACGGCGCTTGTGAGGATGAAATGAAATAAGCTCTATGAAGTGCCCAACAGTGACCAACACTGAATAAAATACAGCCACCATAGGTGGCCTTCCCTTAAGTTCACCAAACTCCTGATAAGTTATTCGGTGATGTTTTAATCTTAATATTTTATGTAGATTATACATTCATCTGATTCAAAATGCAAAAGGTACAAAAGCATATACAGTTAAAAGTTTCCCAACCCACTACCATTTATCTCCCTGGAGGCAACTGTTTCCAGATTTTTGAATATCCTTAAAGAATATCATATGTATGGAAAAGAAAGATTATATATTTATATGCATCTGTGTATGCATTTTCTTATGAGAGGCTCACAAAGTCTCCTTGAAGAGATATCATTATTACAAATACCCCTCAATTTACAATAGGGTTATATTCCAATAAACTTATGAAAATATTGTAAGCTGAAAATGCATTTAATACACTTAACCTACTAAACATCATAGCTTAGCTCGGCCTACCTTAAACACTCACATTAACCTACAGTTAGGCAAAATCATCTAACAGAAAGCCCATTTTATAATAAAGTGGGCTTTGAATATCTCATGTAATATAATGAATACTGTACTGAAAGTGGAAAACAGAATGGTTGTATGAGTACTCAAAGTACAGCTTCTGCTGAATGTGTATTGCTTTCAAACTATCTTAAAGTTGAAAAATCGTAAGTCAAAATATTCTAAGTCAGGGATTGTTTGTACTTCTACTTTACATGATGAAATTGAGCCTTGAAAAGATTAAGTGACTCGCCCAAGGTCACACTGGCAGTTAAATAGTGAAACTTGGATCCAAATTGTTCAGTCACTACATGTATTGTCTTGAAATTTGAAAAAGTGGAAGAGGAATTAAACTACTAAATTGAAGGACTATTTTAGGCATAGAAGAAGCAGATGCCTTCATGTCCAAGTGATTGTGAAAAGCCCACTTGCCCCAAAATATGTCTCCTGGTCATATGAAATTCCACCATTTCAGATTTTTACCTGGGGATTTAGAGTAATCTGCTGTTTTCCTAGAGCTCCCCTAAAATAGAAATAGAAAATTTTGGAAGGCTAAATATATGCTAACATTGGAAAACTGATTTTCTCCCCTTCGTAAGGCAAGGTACTGAAGGAGGGGGCCCTACGGGCCGTGCAGGGACATCCTGGAGGCATGGGGAGAAGAAACTGAAAGGCAAGTTTGTATGGAACAAAGAATACCGATCTCAGGATTCTCCCTTGAACCTGCCCTAACTTTGTTCAAATAGACTTAGCCACTGACCTGCTGTCAAAAGACCACAGCCAATCTGACTTGTTTTCAATATAATGATGAATATTGATTTGGTCCCTTCATCCAACATTCTCAGCTGGATCTTTTTTGACCAAGGATATACATTACTAGGTGAGTACAGGCAGTTAATTCTTCCACACGGGACTTCGGAGTTTCTGAGTTAACCAGAATCACCCACCTTAACATCTGCCAGTTTATACCCCAAGTCCTGACCAGTGCCCCCTACCTGCTATGCCTCATGTTTTCAATAGAGCATAAAATCAGAAATGAAAGATGAAACATCATAGCCAATATCACAGAAATACAAAGGATCCTAAGAAACTGCTAGGTATAATTACACACTAACTAATTGGATCATCTAGAAGAAATGGATAAATTCCCAGACACATAAAACCTACCAAGATTGACTCATGAAGAAATTTAAAAATCTGAACAGACTAATAGCAAGCAAGGAGGGTGAATCAGTAAGAAAATGTCTCCTATCAATGAAAAACCCAAAACCAGATGGCTTCCCAGATTAATTCTACCAAATATTTTAAGAAGAACTAATACCAGTCCTTCTCAAACTCTTCCAAAAAGCTGAAGTGGAGGGAATACTTCCAAACTCATCTTACAGGGCCAGCATTACCCTGATTCCAAAGCCAGACAAGAACACTACAAGAAAGGAAAATGACAGGCCAATATCCTTGATCTACATAGATGCAAAAATCCTCAACAAAATCCTAGCAAACCAAATTCAATAGCACATTGAAAGAATCATTCACCATGATCATGTCATGGTTCAACATAAGCAAATCAATACATATAATATACCATATTAGAAAAATAAAGGATAGAAACTATATGGCCATCACAATAGATATAGAAAAAGCTTTTGACAAAATTCGAAACCCTTTCATGGTGAAAAAAAAAAAAAACACCCAACAGATCACGTATTGAGGGACTGTATCCCAACAAAATAAAGGCCATATATGACAAACCCATAGCTAACACCATGATCAATGGTGAAAAGTTGAAACTTTTCCTCTACCATCAGGAACAAGACAAGGATGCCCACAGACACCACTTCTCAGGGTAATTAGGCAAAAGAAAGAAATAAAAGGCATCTTAATAGGAAAGGAAGAAGTGAAACTGTCTCTACTGACGGCATGATCTTGTTATATATAGAAAACCCTACAAACTTCACTAAAAAAAGGTTAGAACTCAACACAAAGAAGGGAACAATAGACACTGGGGGACTCCAAAGGTGGGAGGGAAGGATGGTGGGAGCAAGGGTTGAAAAACTACCTATCGATTACTATGCTCACTGCTTGGGTGGTGGGATCATTAGAAGCCCAAACCTCAGCACCATGCAATATACCTGTTTAAGAAACCTGTACATCTACGCTCCTGACTCTAAAATGAAACATGCAATATTTAAAAAACAAAAACAAATAAATAAAATTTGAAAACTGTTAGAACTGAACTGATAGGTGATATCAGTAAAGTTGTAGGATACAAAATCAACATATAGAGCCTTGAACACAGCAACATCCAGCTGTCTGACACGAAAGTCTCAGGGGCAATAAAACCTCTATATGAACTCAGAAACAATGAGCTAAGTTGTGTTTATGTCTGAAAGGATGTTAAGAACTTCATTCATGTTACATCAGAGCCAACAGAAAGAACCAACAGGAAACCTGTACCCAACAAACAGAAATGACAAGATGAAGGGAAAGCAGAGGTAAGGGCTTACCTTAGAAAGGGCAAGTGATTAGCTCAATATACAATACAATGTTTGCTCCTGAGCCAAAAATTTGTACAATAATTTGGATATTACTTGCACAACCAGAAAAATCAGCCACTCATTAGGAAAATGTGTTTCTGTAGAAGTCTTAGGACTCAGCTATCTATAATAACATGAAAAGACAATATTTTCATCCAAAATGAGTATTTTTGTTTGTCTTGGCTTGTTATTCTAACGTCGACAGCCTCTAAATAAACTGTTGAAGTACATGATATAACCACCTCTTTCTCCATCTTTCCCATTGCTCCCATAGGGTTTCAGTTGTGCAATTTCACCATTAGCAAAGCTTTTTGCTGAAATCTGGCTTTTCAAAGGGAGAGTATCCAGAAACAGAAGATGCTGATCTGGGAGGCTCTTCCTAATAGAACTGCTGCTTCAGTTTAACTTGAAAAAGCCCACACCCAGTTCCTAATGACAGACATCTGAACACCGGGTCTTCCCCTGAGCAAGACCATGCTATGCCTCCTGCTCGCTCTGTTCTATAAGCAACCCACAGATTGCTCCCTGTGAAGAGGAGCCTGCCAGGGGAGCAGCATTCCACCAGACCCTGATTTAGCAAGATATTTCCGTATCATTCCCCCAACCAGCTGGAAGTCCTCCACTGCTCTTGTGTAAAAATCTAACTCATCTCGCTGAATTTCCTGATTTAAAAGTCTAATTCATTTCACCAAAAGTGTGACAGAAGGAAACCAAGTACACCATCTCTCTCTTACCAAACCAAAGCTATTGCATGTGCATTCTGGGGGGAAAACATGGTCCAAATATGTTATGGAGGGGGTGCCAGCCCAGTGTCATCCTCTTACTATTGCCATAGGATCTTGGCTGATGGCATCAGAGGAAAAACAAGTTTATCGATTACTTTCAACCATTAAGCTCACTCCTCCATGAAAAATAAGTCACAAGTCCAATGTCTCTTATTAAAATAAGCACTGCAAAATATAAAGGAGTCACAGTTTTAAAATGGGACACACGTTCTCTAAGCAGTGAACCATGTTAGAGGTGCACTGTTTACATTGTATAAAGTCCCCTGGAGCCAGGGTTAGGAAGCCCATCTGTTCTTTGGTGTTCTGGGATGAAGGAGAAAGGAAAATGTGCTGCCAGAAGTGAGTGGGAAGGAGCCCATGAGATAAAGGAAGTAAATCCATTTGCTGATTGCAATAATAATGGTAATACACGAAGCTATACATACATACATACATACATACATACATACATGCAAATTTTCACATTTTTTTAAAAAAGGAACTTAAGGCTTCCACTCATGTAATCAGCCCTTATGAACTCTCCTGATTAGCTGCAAGGAAAATCTTCCTTTCTCCTCTTTCTTGCACCATCCTGGGCTCCCTTTTGACTTGTTTTTTTTTTTTTTTTTTTTAACTTATAAACGATCAGCTCATATTCTGAAGTTTGTAGTCCCCTCCCGCCCCCTCTCTCTCTATACGGCTCATTTACATTGGCAGCTGTCGTGCTGCTGGGCATCCTCAAACCCACAAGTTTCCCTTTAATGTTTGAGCAGAGAAACATGATCATGCACTAGGCATCACTGTGCCACTCAAAATGCTTTTTTGTTTTTTTTATTGCATCTGAGAGAAATCTCAAGGTTGCAAACCTGGAGTCAGAATTGTCTCCATGTGTCTCAGTGGGAAGAGTATCGTGTGAAGAAACAAGTTGATTCTACTAATCAAAAGGAATTTTTTTTGATATCAGGTCATCCTCCGAATGAATTTATATTACCGAGTGGAGGGTCACATGAAGAAAATGGTCAAACAGCACCACCTAGAGCAAGAGCTGAGAAGTGCAGCGGAGCCGGGCTGTGTCAGGAAAGAAAAGCAAGCTGGGGCCTGGCTCAGCGCTCTCCCCTCTGCTCCTGTCTGCACGGAAAGATTAGGATGACAGTGGCAGGAAGCCTGTGCACCTAGTATGCATCACTTGAAGGGAACACACAGATTCCAGTAAACAGTTGGAAGGAAATGTTAACACCAGGCTCTGCTAAACAATATGAAATGACTCCTAGATGAGACAAGCGACTTTCATCAAAGTTCCCTGATACCTGAAAAGGCAGCCCAGGGGATCCTGCACTACATGTGGTGTATGTAAATTAAGCGGGGTTTTTTCCCCTTTGTAATCAAGGCTCATACACAAACAAAATCACACTTTAGAAACGGCCTATTTCAACTTGTAACTAGCTTGCTTTCAGGGGCTCCAGGTCAAAAAGAAATAGAGCACAAAGACGCTTTCTCCTTAGGGATCATACACAAATTCACTCTGTCCGTTTCTTTCCCACATGGAGCAACAAAGCCGTCAGACCTCTCCATCCACACATCGGGTCCTTCCTGATTAAAGTGAGATAAATCACAGCCCTCTCTCTCTAGATGGCAGGCAACAAGAGGGGGATGCTTGCCTCAAGAAGTCCTCCCCATCCCTCTGCATTCATGCAAGCCCGAGCGGAGAGATGCAAGAAATTACGGATGCATTTTAATTCCCCAGACCCTGCAATTAAAAATGGAAATTTTTTGGCCACGCCTGTTGGCTCACGCCTGTAATCCCAGCACTTTCAGAGGCCGAGGTCGGCGGATCACCTGGGGTCAGGAGTTCGAGACCAGCCTGGCCAACATGGTGAAACCCTGTCTCTACTAAAAATACAAAAATTAGCTAGGAATGGTGGTGGGCGCCTGTAGTCCCAGCTACTCGGGAGGATGAGGCAGGAGAATCACTTGAACCCGGGAGGCAAAGTTTGCAGTGAGCCAAGATCGCACCACTGCACTCCACTCTGGGTGACAAAGGAAGACTTCATCTCAAAAAATGTTTTTAAAAAATTGAAGTGTTGTTCTTTCATTTGTAAATGTGTTTTGGTAAAAGAGGGGCAGTTTAAGCAACCCTTTCTATTGTCTACATTGTTAAAATTCATCCGACATGGACTCTTGACTCCGTTTTGCCTGGGCAGACCCAATTCAAGCATTTACAACAGCTATAACCTCCTCAAATCAAAAAGAGGAATCAGCATTATTGCTAAGTTCAAATAAGTTCTTGTTTTATTTCATTTTTATTTTTGAATGCAGCCATTCCTCCATGTGCTGTCATCAGGTAAGATTGTCAGTCCTGATTAGGTAAAGGTATTATTACAAAATGCAATTCTTAAAAATTCAGTGTCTAACTACACTTTTAATAAGCCTTTCCCCCTCCCCTATGTATTCTCCCTTAGACACCCCTTCTCAAATTTAAAATCACAGAAACTAAAATATGATGCCTAAAGAGAGCCTAGCGACTGCCCAGTCCTCTAATTTGATGAGTGGGAGTACTGAAGCCCAGAGGAGGTCAAGTAATTTGTTCCCAATGTCTTAGATAAGAAGAAAATGACCAGCTGGGAAATCCCACTCATGTCAAGGCAGAGGCACAGGGCCAGAGACTGTGGTTGAATTGTGCCACACTCCTACATCCTTCTTTAGGAATCACAGAACATTCCTGTGTTGAGTCGGAGTCACTGACTTCCTTTTCAGGCTGATTGAGTTCTGTCCTTACAGGCTGCGACAAGAAGTTTTGGTATTATGCTACACCAAGACCATTTATCTAGTTCAAGAAATGCACAGTCCTTAGAGCCCAGCAACTTTCCCCATGTCCAGTATATGTAGCTTCTCCATTAGAAGCTGTCAGAATGGAGCCTTCTGGCTCATCTTGATTTTAATTTGTGCAAGAATGAATGGTTGTGCTAAGACAGCTTTCCTAGCTGATAGAGAGCGAAACTTTTTTCTCATAATCTATAAAAAAATTAAATTAGAACTTTTTTCTCATAATCTGTGAAAAAATATTAAATTAAATCTGGCTCGTCTTGATTTTGATTTGTGCAAGAATGAATGGTTGTGCTAAGACAGCTTTCCTAGCTGATAGTGAGCAAAACTTTTTTCTCATAATCTATAAAAAATATTAAATTAGAAGCATAGAGTTTATTTCATGACTGTTATCTTCCTGCAATTTTCTTGTGGGCATAAATGATTTGTTTTTATCCTGCCTGCCCCCCAATCCCTTTTCCAAGAGACTAAAAGAGTATCTAGTGCAAAGTGGAGACTCAAATATTTTTTAATAAACAGTGATCCCAGCCACCCAGTGCATGTTGCCAAATGCCAACCCCATAAATAATCAAACACATCATCTCATTCAGCCAATCAAAATCAAGTGCTACCTATTTTTTTAAGTTTTCATAGCCCTTGGGCATCTGCTTTCTCAGCATTTCCCAAACTTGAGTCATTCTCATCCTGCCTTCCTAATTTTGATCTGTCAATTACCTCTACTATAATTTATTTCATATATTTTTAAATAGACCCACTTTTGAAACTTAAATACACGCCTTTTAAAAGGAAGCTTTCTTACTACTATACATCAAAAGCCATTATTACTTGTTCTAAGTACTCATAACAAGATGGTCACAACTATTAAAATTTACTAATGTGCATCCACATACTCTCTAAATTCATGGAGCATCTGCACACACTTTAAGAAACAATTCTGCATTACTCACTCAATTTTCTTGACATCCTTCTGAGGCAGGACAAACCTTGGGCCCAAAGAATTGAGGTAGGAGTCCAAGCAAGTTGCCAGCCACATAAAGGCAAACCTTGGCTCGGAAGTCAGGACTACCAGCCCCTAGGTTATGGTTCATGCTCTTTCCTCTGCTCTCCAGAACCTCCTATCTCCAAGTGTAGTTAGCAGCCCAGATGCAGCAGCATCCTCTAGAGACTTGTTAAAAATGCAGAAGCTCAGGCTCCACCCCAGGCCTTTGCAGACTGAATCTGCATTTTAACAAGGTCCAGGTAATTCACGTGCACATTAAGTTTGAAAAGGCCTGGTCTAGATCAGCGGTTCTCTAACTTAGCAGCACATTAGAACCATCTGTAGAGACTTTAAAAATACCAGTGCCTGGGCTTCACCTCCCAGAGAATCTGACTTAAGTGTCTGGGGTTTGCCCTGAGTCTAGGTATTTTTAAAAACTCCTCAGCTTATACAAAGCTGGCAGGGCCGGGCACAGTGGCTCATGCCTATAATCCCAGCAGTTCGTGAGGCCAAAGTGGGCAGATTGCTTGAGTCCAGGAGTTTGAGATTAGCCTGGGCTAAAACCCCATCCCTACAAAAAAAAAAAAAAATACAAAAAGTAGTTGGGCATGGTGGTGGCACATACCTGTAGTCCCGGCTACTCAGGAGGCTGAGTCCTCACTTCAACCCAGGAGGTCACGGTCTGGTCAACAGAGCAAGACCCTGTATCAAAACAAACAAACAAGCAAACAAAAAATGCTAGCAGCTTACCAGCTAGGGAGGCCTGTAGAGGCAAGTTTTCCAAATGGGGCTACATTAGTTGTTCCAGAACTTTAGCTGCATCAAAACCACCTGGATGGCTTGTTCAGCTACAGAGGGTCTGGCCATGCCCCTAGAGTTTCCAGCTGAGGGTCTGGAATGAGGCCCGATGACTTGCATTTCTAACAATCTCCAGGTGATGCTGATGCTGTGGGTCCAGGGACCACATTTTGAGAATCTATGCTAAATGAATCGGAGAAGACCAAAGCTCAAACTTATTCCAAGAACTTTTCAAGGCTCACCTGCAAGTTGTAGTGGAAGTAAGCATCTAAGGGTGCAAAAAAGTTTCACTGTAGACTAAGGCCTTTTACCTGAGCTCTCAAATGTTCACATTTCTCTTATCAACCTAAATAACAAACAGAGAGAGGCTCTCCACAAGAAAAAGATATTCGTTTGGAAACAGAGCCTTGCAATAGAAACAGGCAAGCCAGAGTAAACTATATGCATATTCACGGAGGTAAAGGAAGACAAAAGAAAAAATGAGGAAGATTATATGATCATTTGGAAATGACTATCCTTGGCTACAAAGATCAATAACAAAGGTGATGCCAGGCACAGATTGGACAGGCAGTTGTTGGGCAAATATCCTTCAAAAGCATTGTTGTGTGCAAAGTTGCAATGGGCTTTGTGCAAGATTGTGTTTTTTGCAGTCTTCTGTGATAAGTTTTTGTTATCAGGCATACAAGCCCAAGAATCCTTTATTGCATGGACTTTCCTGGCTCTATAAGTCAGGGTTTTGGTTAGGGTAGGGGTATTTTTAACACTCTCAATGTAAAAAATGACATAAGGTAGGTACCCCAATGACTTGTTTGGTCTTCATAAAATAACTTTTCATAAAATCTCTGTAAACGTGGAAATATCTCCACCGCTATCTCTGTAAATGTGTAAACATTTACAACGCTATCGGTATAAACATGGAACTATTTACACCGCCATCTCTATAAACATGGAAATATCTACACCGCTATCTCCATAAACATGGAAATATCTACACCGCTATCTCTATAAACATGGAAATATCTACACCGCTATCTGTATAAACATGGAAATATCTACACTGCTGTCTCTATAAACATGGAAATATCTACACCTCTATCTGTATAAACATGGAAATATCTACACCACTGTCCCTATAAACATGGAAATATCTACAATGCTATCTCTATAAACACGCAAATATCTACATCACTGTCTCTATAAACATGGAAATATCTACACCGCTACCTCTATGAACATGGTAATATCTACACCGCTGTCTCTAGAAACATGGAAATATCTACAAAGCTATCTGTATAAACGTGGAAATATATACAGCGCTATCTCTAAAAACATGGAAATATCTACACCGCTATCTCTATAAACGTGGGAACATCTACACCGCTAACTCTATAAACCTGGAAATATCTACACCGCTATAAGTATAAATGTGGAAATATCTACACCGCTATCTGCATAAACATGGAAATATCTACACCGCTATCTCTATAAACATGGAAATATTTACACCGCTATCTGTATAAACATGGAAATATTTACAAAGCTATCTCTATAAACATGGAAATATCTACACCGCTATCTCTACAAACATGGAAATATCTACACCACTATGTGTAAAACATGGAAACATCTACACCGCTGTCTGTATAAACATGGAAATATATACACGGCTATCTGTTTAAACATGGAAATATCTACACCACTGACTGTATAAACATGGAAATATCTACACCGCTATCTGTATAAACATGGAAATATCTACACTGCCATCTGTATAAAGATGGAAATATCTACACCGCGAGCTGTATAAACATGGAAATATCTACACCGCTATCTGTATAAACTTGGAAATAACAACACCGTTATCTGTATTAACATGGAAATATCTACACCGCTATCTCTATAAACATGAAAATACTTACAGCACCATCTCTATAAACATGGAGATATTTACAACGCTATCTCTATAAACATAGAAATAAGTAAACCGCCATCTCTATAAACAGGGAAATATCTACACTGCTATCTCTATAAACATGAAAATACTTACAGCACCATCTCTGTAAACATGGAGATATTTACAACGCTATCTCTATAAACATAGAAATAATTACACCGCCATCTCTATAAACATGGAAATATCTACACCGCTATCTGAATAAACATGGAAATATCTACACAGACATATGTATAAACATGGAAATATCTACACTGCCATCTGTATAAACTTGGAAATATCTACACTGACATCTGTAGAAAAATGGAAATGTCTACAAAGCGATCTGTATAAACATGGGAATTTCTACACCGCTACCTGTATAAACATGGAAATATCTACACCGCTATCTGTATCAACATGGAAATAACTACACCGCAATCTGTAAAAACACGGAAATAACTACAATGCTATCTCTGTAAACATGGAAATATCTACACAGCATTCTGTGTAAACTTGGAAATATCTACACAGCTATCTGTGTAAATTTGGCAATACCTACACCGCAATCTGTGCAAAGATGGAAATATCTACAACGCTATCTCTGTAAACATGGAAATATCTACATCGATATCTGTATAAACATGGAAATATCTACACTGCCATCTGTATAAACATGGAAATATCTACAACGCCATCTGTATAAACATGGAAATATCTACACCGCTATATGTATATACATGGAAATATCTACACCGCTATCTGTATAAACAAGGAAATATCTAAACCGCCATCTTTAGAAACATGGAAATATCTACACCGCCATCTGTATAAACATGGAAATACCTACACCACTACCTGTATAAATATGGAAATGTCTACACCGCTATCTCCATAAACATGGAAATACCTACAACACTTGCACTATAAACATGGAAATATCTACACTGCAATCTCTGTAAACATGGAAATATCTACACCGCTATCTATATAAACATGAAAATATCTACACTGCCATCTTCAGAAAAATCGCTGTGTCTACACTGCCATCTGTATAAACATGGAAATATCTACACCATGATCTGTATAAACATGGAAATATCTACACCGCGATCTGTATAAACATGGAAATATCTACACCGTGATCTGTATAAACATGGAAATATCTACACCGCCATCTCTATAAACATGGAAATATCTACACCCCTATCTGTATAAACATGGAAATATCCACACAGCTATCCCTATAAACATGGGAAAATCAACACCGATATCTCTATGAACATGGAAATATCTACACCGCCATCTCTATAAACATGGAAATATCTACACCGCGATCAGTATAAAAATGGAAATATCTACACCGCTATCTGTATAAACATGGAAATATCTCCACAGCTATTTCAATAAACATGGAAATATCTACAAAGACATCTGTATAAACATGGAAATACCTACACAGTCATGTGTAGGAACATTTAAATATCTACACTGCAATCTGTATAAACATAGAAATATCTACACAGCCCTCTGTATAAATATGGAAATATCTGCATAGGCATCTGTGTAAACATGGAAATATCTGCACCACTATCTGTATAAACATGGAAATAACTTCACCACGATCTCTATTAACATGGAAATATCTACACGGCTATCTGTATAAACATGGTAATATCTACACCACCATCTATATAAACATGGAAATATCTACACCGCCATCCGTATAAACATGGAAATATCTACAATGCCATCTGTAGCAAGATGGAAATATCTACACCGCAATCTGTGTAAACATGGAAATATCTACACCGATATCTGTAAAAACATGGAAATATCTACACCGCTATCTGTATAAACATGGAAATATCTACACCGCGATCTGTATAAACATGTAAATATCTACACCGCGATCTGTATAAACAAGGAAATATCTACACAGCTATCTGTATAAACATGGAAATATCTACACAGCTCTCTCTATAAACATGGAAATACCTACACCGCCATCTGTATAAACATGGAAATACATACAAAGTCATCTGTATAAACATGGAAATATCTACACCGCTATCTGTATAAACATGGAAATAACTACACCGCTATTTGTATAAACAAGGAAATATCTATACCGTTATCTGTATAAACATGGAAATATCTACACCGCCATCTCTATAAACACGGAAATATCTACACCCCTATCTGTATAAACATGGAAATATCCACACAGCTATCTCTATAAACATGGAAAAATCAACACCACTATCTCTATGAACATGGAAATATCTACACCGCCATCTCTATAAACATGGAAATATCTACACCACGATCAGTATAAACATGGAAATATCCACACCGCTATCTGTATATACATGGAAATATCTCCACTGCTATCTCTATAAACATCGACATATCAACACCGCCATCTGTATAAACATGGAAATACTTACAAAGTTATCTGTATAAACATGGAAATATCTACACCGCCATCTGTATAAACATGGAAATATCTACACAGACATGTGTATATACATGGAAATATCTACACCGCTATCTAGACAAACATGGAAATAACTACACCGATATCTGTATAAACATGGAAATATCTACACCGCCATCTACATATCCATGGAAATATCTGCGCTGCCATCTGTATAAACATGGAAATATCTACACGATCATTTCCGTATAGATGGAAATATCAACACCGCCATCTGTACAACCATGGAAATATCTGCACCGCAATCTGTATAAACATGGAAATATCTACACAGCGGTCTGTATAAACATGGAAATATCTAAACCGCTATCTGTATAAACATGGAAATATCTACACAACTATCTCTATAAACATGGAAATATCAACACCGTGATCTGTATAAACATGGAAATATTTACACCGCTATCTGTATAAACATGGAAATACCTACACCGTTATCTGTATAAACATGGAAATACCTACAACGCCATCTTTAGAAACATGGAAATGTCTACACCACCATCTGTATCAACATGGAAATATCTACAATGCCATCAGTATACACATGGAAATATCTTCACGGCAATCTGTGTATAGATGGAAACATCAACACCGCCATCTGTACAGTCATGGAAATATCTACCCTGCGGTCTGTATAAACATGGAAATATCTACACCGGTATCTGTATAAACATGGAAATATCTACACCACGATCTGTATAAAACATGGAAATATTTACACCACTATCTGTATAAACATGGAAATATCTACACTGCTGTCTCTATGAACAAGGAAATTGCTGCAAAGCCATCTGTATAAACATGGAAATAACTAAACCGTCATGTGTAGGAACATGGAAATATCTACACTGCCATCTGTATAAACATGGAAATATCTACACAGCCCTCTGTATAAATATGGAAATGTCTGCATAGGTATCTGTATAAACATGGAAATATCCGCACCGCTATCTGTATAAACATGGAAATACCTACACCACTGTCTCTATAAACATGGAAATATGTACACCGCTATGTGTATAAACATGGTAATATCTCCACTGCTGTCTGTATAAACATGGAAATATCTCCACCTTTATCTGTATAAACGTGGAAATATCTACAGCGCCCTCTCTATAAACATTGAAATATCTACACTGACATCTGTAAAAACATGGAAATATCTACACAGTCATCCGTATAAACATGGAAATAACTACACCATCATCTGTATAAACACGGAAATACCTACAATACCAACTGTATACACATGGAAATATCTACACAGTCATCTGTATAAATATGGAAATATCTACACCGCCATCTGTATAAACCTGGAAATACCTACACCGCGATCAGTATAAACGTGGAAATATCTACACCGCTATCTGTATAAACATGGAAATATCTCCACTGCTATCTCTATGAACATCGAAATACTACACCGTCCTCTGTATATGCATGGAAATATTTACAAAGCTATCTGTATAAACATGGAAATATTTACACCACCATCTGTATAAACATGGAAATATCTACACAGCCATGTGTATATACACGGAAATATCTCCACCGCTATCTATATAAACATGGAAATATCTACACCGCTATCTGTATAAACATGGAAATGTCTTCACCGCCATCAACATATCCATAGAAATATCTGTGCCGCCATCTGAATAAACATGGAAATATCTACACGGTCATCTGTGCATAGATGGAATTATCAACACCGCCATCTGTACAAACATGGAAATATCTGCACCGCTATCTCTATAAACATGGAAATAACTACAACGCTATTTGTATAAACAAGGAAATATCTACACAGCCATCTGTTTAAACATGGAAATATATACACAGACATCTGTTTATACACGGAAATATCTACACCGCTATCTGTATACACATGCTAATAACTACACCACTATCTGTATAAATGTGGAAATATTTGCACGGCTATCCCTATAAACATGGTAATATCTACACCGTGGTCTGTATAAACATGGAAATATCTCCACCATGATCTGTATAAACATGGAAACATCTACACCGTGATCTCTATAAACATGGAAATATCTACACCGCCATCTCTATGAACATGGAAATATCTACATCCCTATCTGTATAAACATGGAAATATCCACACCGCTATCTCAATAAACTTGGAAAAATCAACACCGCTATCTCTATGAACATGGAAATATCTACACCGCCATCGCTATAAACATGGAAATATCTACACCCCGATCAGTATAAAGATGGAAATATCTACACCGCTATCTGTATAAACATGGAAATATCTCCAATGCAATCTCTATAAACATTGAAATATCTGCACCGCCATCTGTATAAACATGGAAATACTTACAAAGTTATCTGTATAAACATGGAAATACTTACACCGCCATCTGTAAAAACATGGAAATGTCTACACCGCTTTCTGTATAAACATGGAAATATTTACACCGCAGTCTGTATAAACATGGAAATATCTACACCGCTATCTGTATAAACATGGAAATATCTACACCGCTATCTCTATAAACATGGAAATATCTACACCGTGATCTGTATAAACATGGAAATATTTACAACGGCTATCTGTATAAACACGGAAATATCTACACCGTTATCTGTATAAATATGGAAATATCTACACCGCTATCTCTATAAACATGGAAATATCTACACAGCCATCTGTATAAACATGGAAATGTCTTCACTGCTATCTCTATAAACATGGAAATATCTACAATGCCATCTGTATACACATGGAAATACCTACACGGCAGTCTGTGTATAGATGGAAACATCAACACCGCCATCTGTACAAACATGGAAATATCTACACCGCTATCTCAATAAACATGGATATATCTACACTGCGGTCTGTATAAACATGGAAATATCTACACAGACCTCTGTATGAACATGGAAATATCTACACCAAGATCTGTATAAACATGGAAATAACTACACCGCTATTTGTATATACAAGGAAATATCTTCACCACCATCTGTTTAAACATGGAAATATATACACAGACATCTGTTTATACATGGAAATATCTACATCCCTATCTGTATAAACATGCTAATAACTACACAGTTATCTGTATCAATGTGGAAATATTTGCACCGCTATCCCTATAAACGTGGTAATATCAACACCGCGATCTTTATAAACATGGAAATATCTACACCTTGATCTGTATAAACTTGGAAATATCTACACAGCCATCTCTATAAACATGGAAATATCTACTCCCCTATCTGTATAAACATGGAAATATCCACACAGCTATCTCTATAAACATGGAAAAATCAACACCGCTATCTCTATGAACATGGAAATATTTACACCGACATCTCTATAAACATGGAAATATCTACACCGTGATCAGTATAAACATGGAAATATCTACACCGCTATCTGTATAAACATGGAAATATCTCCACTGCTATCACTATAAACATCGAAATATCTACACCGCCACCTGTATAAACATGGAAATAATTACAAAGTTATCTGTATAAACATGGAAATATCTACACCGCCATCTGTATAAACATGGAAATATCTACACAGCCATGTGTATATACATAGAAATATCTACACCACTATCTATATAAACATGGAAATAACTACACCGCTATTTGTATAAACATGGAAATATCTCCAATGCTATCTCTATAAACATCGAAATATCTACACCGCCATCTGAATAAACATGGAAATAATTACAAAGTTATCTGTATAAACATGGAAATATCTACACCGCCATCTGTATAAACATGGAAATATCTACACAGCCATGTGTACATACATGGAAATATCTACACCGCTCTCTATATAAACATGGAAATAACTACACCGCTATCTGTATATATATGGAAATATCTACACCGACATCTACATATCCATAGAAATATCTGCACCGCCATATGTATAAACATGGAAATATCTACACGGTCATCTGTGTATAGATGGAAATATCAACACCGCCATCTGTACATACAAGGAAATATCTGCACCGCTATCTGTATAAACATGGAAATATCTACACCGCTATCTGTATAAACATGGAAATATATACAGCGCTATCTGTATAAACATGGAAATATCTGCACCGCTCTCTCTACAAACATGGAAATATCTACAAAGCCATCTGTATAAACATTGAAATACCTACACAGTCATGTGTAGGAACATGGAAATATCTACACTGCCATCTGTATAAACATAGAAATATTTACAGAGCCCTCTGTATAAATATGGAAATATCTGCATAGGCATCTGTATAAGCATGGAAATATCTGCACCGCTATCTGTTTAAACATGGAAATAACTACACCGCTGTCTCTATAAACATGGAATTATGTACACCAATATGTGTATAAACATGGAAATATCTCCACTGCTGTCTGTATAAACATGGAAATATATCCATCGTTATCTGTATAAACATTGAAATATCTACAGCGCCATCTCTAGAAACATTGAAATATCTACACTGCCATCTGTAAAAACATGGAAATATCTACACAGTCATCTGAATACATATGTTAATATCTACACCACCATCTGTATAAACATGGAAATACCTACAATACCATCTGTATACACATGGAAATATCCACACAGACATCTGTAAAAATATGGAAATATCTACACCGCCATCTGTATAAACATGGAAATATCTACACTGCCATCTGTAGAAAGATAGAAATATCTACACCGCTATCTCTATAAATATGGAAATATCTACACCTCCATCTCTATAAACATGAAAATATCTACACTGCCATCTCCATAAAGATGGAAGTATCTACTCCACCATGTGTATAAACACGGAAATATCTACACCACCATCTGTGTAAACATGGAAATATCTACACCGCTATCAGTATAAACATGGAAATAACTGCACCGCCATCTGCATGTCCATGGAAATATCTACGCCGCCATCTGTATAAACATGGAAATATCTACACGGCCATCTGTGTATAGATGGAAACATCAACACCGCCATCTGTACAAACATGGAAATATCTACACCGCTTTCTCTATAAACATGGAAATATCTGCACTGCCATCTGTAAAAACATGGAAATACCTATACAGTCATCTGTGTAAACATGGAAATATCTACAATGCCATCTATATACACATTGAAATATCTACACCGCTATGTGAATTAACGTGGAAATATCTCCACTGCTATCTGTATAAACACCGAGATATCTCCACCGCAATCTGTATAAACATGAAGATATCTACACTGCTATCTCTATAAACATGGAAATATCTGCACTGCCATCTGCATAAACATGGAACTAACTACTCCGCCATCTGTATAAACATGGAAACATCTACACCGCCATCTGTGTGAATAAGGAAATATCTACAATGCCATCTGTATAAAGATATAAATATCTGCACCGCGAGCTGTATAAACATGGAAATATCTACATCGCTATCTGTATACACGTGGAAATACCAACACCGCTATCGGTATAAACATGGAAATATCTACAACGCCATCAATATAAACATGGAAATATCTACACCGCTATGTCTATAAACTTGGAAATACCTACACCGTTATCTGTATAAACATGGAAATATCTACACCGCTATCTGTATAAACATGGAAATATCTACACCGCTGTCAGTATAAACATGGAAATATCTACACCGCAATCTGTATAAACATGGAAATATCTACACCCCGATCTGTATAAACATGGAAATAACTTCACCACGATCTTTATAAACATGGAAATATCTACACCGCTATCTGTGTAAACATGGTAATATCTTCACCACCATCTATCTAAACATGGAAATATCTACACCGCCTTCTGTATAAACATGGAAATATCTACAATGCCATCTGTAGAAAGATGGAAATTTCTACACCGCAGTCTGTGTAAACATGGAAATATCTACACCGATATCTGTAAAAACATGGAAATATCTACAACGCTATCTGCATAAACATGGAAATATCTACACCGCGATCTGTATAAACATGGAAATATCTACACCGCGATCTGTATAAACATGGAAATATCTACAGCGCCATCTCTATAAACATTGAAATGTCTACACTGCCATCTGTAAAAACATGGAAATATCTACACAGCCTTCTGAATAAACATGGGAATATCTACACCACCATCTGTAAAAACATGGAAATAGCTACAATACCATCTGTATACACATGGAAATACCTACACAGACATCTGTAGAAAGATGGAAATATCTACACCGCTATCTCTATAAATATGGAAATATCTGCACCGCCATCTCTATAAACATGAAAATATCTACACTGTCATCTCCATAAAGATGGAAGTATCTACTCCACCATGTGTATAAACACGGAAATATCTACACCACCATCTGTGTAAACATGGAAATATCTACACCGCTATCTGTGTAAACATGGAAATATCTACACCACCATCTCCATGTCCATGGAAATATCTATGCCGCCATCTGTATAAACATGGAAATATCTACACGGCCATCTGTGTATAGATGGAAATATCAACACCGCCGACTGTACAAACATGGAAATATCTACAGCGCTATCTCTATAAACATGGAAATATCTGCACTGCCATCTGTAAAAACATGGAAATATCTATACAGTCATCTGTATAAACATGGAAATATCTACAATGCCATATGTATACACATGGAAATATTTACACAGCCATCTGTATAAACATGTAAATATCTACACTGCTATCTCTATAAACATGGAAATGTCTACACCGCCATCTCTATAAACATGAAAATTTCTACACTGCCATCTCCATAAACATGGAACCAACTACTCCGCCATCTGTATAAACATGGAAACTGTTACACCGCCATCTGAGTGAATAAAGAAATATCTTAAATACCATCTGTATAAAGATATAAATATCTGCACCGCGAGCTGTATAAACATGGAAATATCTACATCGCTATCTGTATAAACGTGGAAATACCAACACCGCTATCGGTACAAACATGCAAATATCTACAACGCCATCTATATAAACATGGAAATACATACACCTCTATCTCTATAAACATGGAAATATCTACACCGCTGTCTGTATAAACATGGAAATATCTACACCGCGATCTGTATAAACATGGAAATATCTTCACCATGATCTGTATAAACATGGAAATATCTACACCGCTATCTGTATAAACATGGTAATATCAACACCACCATCTATATAAACATGGAAATATCTACACCGCCATCTGTATAAACATGGAAATAACTACAATGCCATCTGTAGAAAGATGTAAATATCTACACCGCAATCTGTGTAAACATGGAAATATCTACACCGAAATCTGTAAAAACATGGAAATATCTACACCGCTATCTGTATAAACATGGAAACATCTACACCGCGATCTGTATAAACATGGAAATATCTACACCGCG
Organism: Pan troglodytes; assembly: GCF_028858775.2. Lineage (NCBI taxonomy): Eukaryota > Metazoa > Chordata > Mammalia > Primates > Hominidae > Pan > Pan troglodytes. The sequence continues at coordinate 8,442,446 of NC_072411.2, forward strand.
ATCTGTATAAACATGGAAATATCTACACCGCGATCTGTATAAACATGGAAATATCTACACCGCTATCTGTATAAACATGGAAATATCTACACAGCTATCTCTATAAACATGGAAATAACTACACCGCCATCTATACAAACATGGAAATACCTACAAAGTCATCTGTATAAACATGGAAATATCTAAAAAGCCATCTGTATAAACATGGAAATGTCTACAAAGCCATCTGTATATACATGGAAATATCTACACCGCTAACTGTATAATTATGGAAATAACTACACCGCTATTTGTATAAACAAGGAAATATCTACACCGTGATCTGTATAAACATGAAATATTTACAGCGCTATCTGTATAAACATGCAAATTTCTACACCGTTATATGTATAAATTTGGAAATATCTACACCGTTATCTCTATAAACAAGGAAATATCTACACCGCCATCTGTATAAACATGGAAATACCTATACAGTCATCTGTGTAAACATGGAAATATCTACACCACCATCTGTATAAACATGGAAACATCTACAATGCCATCTGTATACACATGGAAATTCCTACACGGCAATCTGTGTATAGATGGCAACATCAACACCGCCATCTGTACAAACTTGGAAATATCTACACCGCTATCTATATAAACATGGAAATATCTACACTGCTGTCTGTATAAACACGGAAATATCTACACCGATATCTGTATAAACATGGAAATATCTACACCAAGATCTGTATAAACATGGAAATATTTACACCGCTATCTGTATAAACATGGAAAGACCTGCACCGCTATCTCTATAAACATGGAAATATCTACAAAGCCATTTGTATAAACATGGAAATACCTACACAGTCATCTGTATAAACATGGAAATATCTACACAGCCATCTGTATAAACATGGAAATATCTACAGAGCCATCTGTATATACATGGAAATATCTACACCACTATCTGTATAAACATGGAAATATCTCCACTGCAATCTCTATATACATCGAAATATCTACAACGCCATCTGTATAAACATGGAAATACTTACAAAGTTATCTGTATAAACATGGAAATATCTACAACGCCATCTGTATAAACATGGAAATATCTACACAGCCATGTGTATATACATGGAAATATCTATACCACTATCTATATAAACATGGAAATAACTACACCGCTATCTGTTTAAACATGGAAATATCTACACCGCCATCTACATATCCATGGAAATATCTGCACCACCATCTGTATAAACATGGAAATATCTACACGGTCATCTGTGTATAGATGGAAATATCAACACCGCCATCTGTACAAACATGGAAATATCTGCACCGCTATCTGTATAAACATGGAATTATCTACACCGCAGTGTGTATAAACATGGAAATATCTACACCGCTATCTCTATAAACATGGAAATATTTACACCGCTATCTGTATAAACATGGAAATTTCTACCCCGTTATCTGTATAAATATGGAAATGTCTACACCGCTATCTCTATAAACATACAAATATCTACACCGCCATCTGTATAAACATGGAAATACCTATACAGTCATCTGTGTAAACATGGAAATATCTACACCACCATCTGTATAAACATGGAAATATCTACAATGCCATCTGTATACACATGGATATACCTACACGGCAATCTGTGTACAGATGGAAACATCAACACCGCCATCTGTATAAACATGAAAATATCTACACTGCTATCTCTATAAACATGGAATTATCTACACTGCGGTCTGTATAAACATGGAAATATCTACACCGGTATCTGTATAAACATGGAAATATCTACACCACGATCTGTATAAACATGGAAATATATACAGCGCTATCTGTAAAAACATGGAAATATCTGCACCGCTATCTCTATAAACATGGAAATATCTACAAAGCCATCTGTATAAAGATGGAAATACCTACACAGTCATGTGTAGGAACATGGAAATATCTACCCTGCCATCTGTATAAACATAGAAATATCTACACAGCCCTCTGTATAAATATGGAAATATCTGCATAGGCATCTGTGTAAACATGGAAATATTTGCACCGCTATCTGTATAAACATGGAAATAACTACACCGCTGTCTCTATAAACATGGAAATATCTCCACCGTTATCTGTTTAAACATGGAAATATCTACAGCACCATCTCTATAAACTTTGAAATATCTACACTGCCATCTGTAAAAACATGGAAATATCTAAACAGTCATCTGAATAAACATGGAAATATCTACACCACCATCTGTATAAACATGGAAATACCTACAATATCATCTGTATACACATGGAAATACCTACACAGACATCTGTAAAAATATGGAAATACCTACACGGCCTTCTGTATAAACATGGAAATATCTACACTGCCATCTGTGGAAAGATGGAAATATGTACAACGCTATCTCTTTAAATATGGAAATATCTACACCGCCATCTCTATAAACATGAAAATATCTACACTGCCATCTCCATAAAGATGGAACTATCTACTACGCCATGTGTATAAACACGGAAATATCTACACCACCATCTGTGTAAACATGGAAATATCTACACCGCTATCTGTATAAACATGGAAATATCTACACCGCCATCTGCATGTCCATGGAAATATCTATGCGGCCATCTGTATAAACATGGAAATATCTACACGGCCATCTGTGTATAGATGGAAATATCAACACCGCCATCTGTACAAACATGGAAATATCTACATCGCTATCTCTATAAACATGGAAATACATACACTGCCAGCTGTAAAAACATGGAAATACCTATACAGTCATCTGTATAAACATGGAAATAACTACAATGCCATCTGTATACACATGGAAATATCTACACAGCCATCTGTATAAAGATGTAAATATCTACACTGCCATCTCTATAAACATGGAAATATCTACACCGCCATCTCTATAAACATGAAAATATCTACACTGCCATCTCCATAAACATGGAACTAACTACTCCGCCATCTGTATAAACATGGAAACATCTACACCGCCATCTGTGTGAATAAGGAAATATCTGCAATGCCATCTGTATAAAGATATAAATATCTGCACCGCGAGCTGTATAAACATGTAAATATCTACACCGCAATCTGTATAAACATGGAAATATCTACACCGCAATCTGTATAAACATGGAAATACCTACACCGCGATCTGTATAAACATGGAAATATCTACACCGCTATCTGCATAAACATGGAAATATCTACACAGCTATCTCTATAAACATGGAAATATCTACACCGCCATCTGTATAAACATGGAAATACCTACAAAGTCATCTGTAAAAACATGGAAATATCTACACAGCCATCTGTATAAACATGGAAATATCTACACAGCCATCTGTATATACATGGAAATATCTATACCGCTATCTGTATAAACATGGAAATAACTACACCACTATTTGTATAAACAAGGAAATATCTTCACCGTGATCTGTATAAACATGGAAATATCTACAAGGCCATCTCTATAAACATGGAAATATCTACACCCCTATCTGTATAAACATGGAAATATCCACACAGCCATCTCTATAAACATGAAAATATCTTCACCGCCATCTTCTGAAACATGGATGTATCTACACCGCCATCTGTATAAACATGGAAATATCTACATCACTATCTCTATAAATATGGAAATACCTACACCGCTATATCTATAGACATGGAAATATCTACACCGCTATCTGTATAAACATGGAAATATCTACACTGCCATCTGTATAAAGTATTAAGTATCTACACCGCGAGCTGTATAAACATGGAAATATCTACCCCGCTCTCTGTATAAACATGGAAATACCAACACCGTTATCTGTATAAAAATGGAAATATCTACACCGCAATCTCTATAACCATGAAAATACTTACACCACCATCTCTGTAAACATGGAAATATTTACACCGCTATCTCTATAAACATAGAAATAACTACACCGCCATCTCTATAAACATGGAAATATCTACACCGCAATCTGCATAAACATGGAAATATCTAAACAGATATCTGTATAAACATGGAAATATCTACACTACCATCTGCATAAACTTGGAAATATCTACACTGACATCTGTAGAAAGATGGAAATGTCTACAAAGCGATCTGTATAAACATGGGAATTTCTACACCGCTACCTATATAAACGTGGAAATATCTTCACCGCTATCTGTATCAGCATGGAAATAACTACAGCGCAATCTGTATATACATGGAAATATCTACAATGCTATCTCTGTAAACATGGGAATATCTACACAGCTATCTGTGTAAACTTGGAAATATCTACACCGCTATCTGGGTAAATTTGGCAATACCTACAGAGCAATCTGTGCAAAGATGGAAATAGTTACACTGCTATCTCTGTAAACATGGAAATATCTACACTGCCATCTGTATAAACATGGAAATATCTACAGCGCCATCTGTATAAACACGGAAATATCTACACCGCCATCTGAACACTCATGGAAATATCTAAACAGCCATCTGTATAAACATGGAAATATCTACACCGCTATCTCTATAAACATGGAAATGTCTACATCGCTATCTGTATAAACAGGGAAATATCTCCACCGCTATCTGTATAAACATGGAAATATCTACACCGCTCTCTGTATAAACATGGAAATATCTACACCGCTATCTGTATAAACATGGAAATATATACAATGCTATCTGTGTAAACATGGAAATATCTACACAGCTATCTGTGCAAACTTCGAAATATCTACCCAGCTATCTGTGTAAAATGGAAATATCTACACATCAAACTGTGCAAAGATGGAAATATCTACACCGCTATCTCTGTAAACATGGAAATATCAACACCGCTATCTGTATAAACATGGAAATATCTATACCGCAGTCTCTATAAACATGGAAATATCTCCACCACTATCTGTATAAGCATGAAAATATCTACACCGCTATCTGTATAATCATGGACATATCTACACCGCAATCTGTTTAAACATGGAAATATCTACCACGCTATGTGTGTAAATATGGAAATATCTACACAGCTATCTGTGTAACTCGGAAATATCTACAAAGCTATCTGCGTAAACATGGAAATATCTACACGGCAATCTGTGCAAAGATGGTAATATCTACTCCGCTATCTCTGTAAACATGGAAATATCTACACCGCTACCTGTATAAACATGGAAATATCTACCCCGCTGTCTGTATAAACAAGGAAATATCTACACTGCCATCTGAAGAAACATGGAAATATCTATACCGCAATCTGTATAAACATGGAAATACCTACACCGCTATCTGTATAAATATGGAAATATCTACACCGTTATCTCTATAAACATGGAAATTCCTACACCGCTTTCTCTATAAACATGAAAATATCTACACTGCTATCTCTATATACATGGAAATATCTACACCTCCATCTCTATAAACATGAAAATATCTACACCGCCATCTTCAGAAACATGGATGTATCTACAACGCTATGTGTATAAAGATGGAAATATCTACACCACTATCTGTATAAACAAGGAAATATCTTCACTGCCATCTGTATAAACATGGAAATACCTACACCGCCATCTGTATAAAGATGTAAATATCTACACCGCAATCTGTATAAAGGTGGAAATAACTACACCGCTAACTCTATAGACAAGGAAATATTTACACCGCTATCTGTATTAACATGGAAATACCTACACTGCCATCTGTATTAACATGGAAATATCTACACTGCCATCTGTATAAACATGGAAATATCTACACCGCTATCTGTATAAACATGGAAATAACAACACCGTTATCTGTATAAACATGGAAATATCTACAGCGCTATCTCTATAAACATGAAAATACTTACACCACCATCTCTATAAACAAGGAGATATTTACACCGCTATCTCTATAAACATAGAAATAACTACACCGCCATCTCTATAAACATGGAAATATCTACACCGCCATCTGCATAAACATGGAAATATCTACACCGTCATCTGTATAAACATGGAAATATCTACACTGCCATCTGTATAAACTTGGAAATATCTACACTGACATCTGTAGAAAGACGGAAATGTCTACAAAGCGATCTGTATAAACATGGGAATTACTACAACACTACTTGTATAAACATGGAAATATCTACACCGCTATCTGTATCAACATGGAAATAACTACACCGCAATCTGTATAAACATGGAAATATCTACAATGCTATCTCTGTAAACATGGAAGTATCCACACAGCTATCTGTGTAAACTTGGAAATATCTACACCGCTATCTCTGTAAGTTTGGCAATACCTACACCGCAATCTGGGCAAAGATAGAAATACCTACACCGCTATCTCTGTAAACATGGAAATATCTACACCGATATCTGTATAAACATGGAAATATCTACACTGCCATCTGTATAAACTTGGAAATAACTACACCACTTTCTCTATAAACATGAAAATGTCTACAATGTTATCTCTATATACATGGAAATATCTACACCTCCATCTCTATAAACATGAAAATATCTACACCGCCATCTTCAGAAACATGGATGTATCTACACCGCCATCTGTATAAACATGGAAATATCTACACCACTATCTGTATAAATATGGAAATATCTTCACTGCCATCTGTATAAACATGGAAATATCTACACTGCCATCTGTATAAAGATGGAAATATCTACACCGCAATCTGTACAAATATGGAAATAACTACACCGCTATCTCTATATACATGGAAATATCTACACCGCTATCCGTATAAACATGGAAATGTCTACACTGCCATCTGTATAAAGATGGAAATATCTACACCGCGAGCTGTATATACATGGAAATATCTACACCGCTCTTTGTATAAACTAGGAAATATCTACACCGCAATCTGTTTAAACATATAAATATATACACAGACATCTGTTTATACATGGAAATATCTACACCGCTATCTGTATAAACATGCTAATAACTACACCGCTATCTGTATAAATGTGGAAATATTTGCATCGCTATCCCTATAAACATGGTAAAATCAACACCGCCATCTGTATAAACATGGAAATATCTACACAGCCATGCTTATATACATGGAAATATCTACACCGCTATCTATATAAACATGGAAATAACTACACCGCTATTTGTATAAACATGGAAATATCTATACCGCCATCTACATATCCATAGAAATATCTGTGCCGCCATCTGTAGAAACATGGAAATATCTACACGATCATCTGTGTATAGATGGAAATATCAACACCGCCATCTGTACAAACATGCAAATATCTGCACCGCTATCTGTATAAACATGGAAATATCTACACTGCGGTCTGTATAAACATGGAAATATCTACACCGCGATCTGTATAAACATGGAAATATCTACGCCATGATCTGTATAAACATGGAAATATCTACAATGCGATCTGTATAAACATGGAAATATCTACACCGTGATCTGTACAAACATGGAAATATCTATACCACCATCTCTATCAACATGGAAATATCTACACCCTTATCTGTATAAACATGAAAATATCCACACCGCTATCTCTATAAACACGGAAAAATCAACACCGATATCTCTATGAACTTGGAACTATCTACACCGCGATCAGTATAAACATGGAAATATCTACACCACTATCTGTATAAACATGGAAATATCTCTCCTGCTATCGCTATAAACATCGAAATATCTACACCGCCATCTGTATAAACATGGAAAAACTTACAAATTTATCTGTATAAACATGGAAATAGCTTCAAAGCCATCTGTATAAACATGGAAATACCTACACAGTCATGTGTAGGAACATGGAAATATCTACACTGCCATCTGTATAAACATGGAAATATCTACAGAGCCCTCTGTATAAATAAGGAAATATCTGCATAGGCATCTGTATAAACATGGAAATATCTGCACCGCTATCTGTATAAACATGGAAATACCTACACCGCTGTCTCTATAAACATGGAAATATGTACACCGCTATGTGTATAAACATGGAAATATCTCCACTGCTGTCTGTATAAACATGGAAATAGCTACACCGCGATCTGTATAAACATGGAAATATCTACACCGCTATCTGTATAAACATGGAAATATCTACAGCGCCATCTCTATAAACATTGAAATATCTACACTGCCATATGTAAAAACATGGAAATATCTACACAGTCATCTGAATAAACATGGAAATATCTACACCACCATCTGTATAAACATGGAAATAGCTACAATACCATCTGAATACACATGGATATATCTACACAGACATCTGTATAAATATGGAAATATCTACACCGCGATCTGTATAAACATGGAAATATCTACACTGCCATCTGTAGAAAGATGGAAATATCTACATCGCTATCTCTATAAACATGGAAATATCTACACCACCATCTCTATAAACATGAAAATATCTACACTGCCATCTCCATAAAGATGGAAGTATCTACTCCGCCATGTGTATAAACACGGAAATATCTACACCACCATCTGTGTAAACATGGAAATATCTACACCGCTATCTGTATAAACATGGAAATAACTACACCGCCATCTGCATGTCCATGGAAATATCTACTCCGCCATCTGTATAAACATGGAAATATCTACATGGCCGTCTGTGTATAGATGGAAATATCAACACCGCCATCAGTACAAACATGGAAATATCAACACCGCTATCTCTATAAACATGGAAATATCTGCACTGCCATATGTAAAAACATGGAAATACCTATACAGTCATCTGTATAAACATGGAAATATCTTCAATGCCATCTGTATACACATGGAAATATCTACACAGCCTTCTGAACAAACATGTAAATATCTACACTGCTATCTCTATAAACATGGAAATATATACACCGCCATCTCTATAAACATGAAAATATCTACACTGCCATCTCCATAAACATGGAACTAACTACTCCGCCATCTGTATAAACATGGAAACATCTACACCACCATCTGTGTGAATAAGGAAATATCTACAATGCCATCGGTATAAAGATATAAATATCTGCACTGCGAGCTGTATAAACATGGAAATATCTACATCGCTATCTGTATAAACGTGGAAATAACAACACCGCTATCGGTATAAACATGGAAATATCTACAACGCCATCTATATAAACATGGAAATATCTGCACCGCTATCTGTATAAACATGGAAATACCTACACCGCTGTCTCTATAAACATGGAAATATGTACACCGCTATGTGTATAAACATGGAAATATCTCCACTGCTGTCTGTATAAACATGGAAATATCTACACCGCTATCTGTATAAACATGGAAATATCTACACAGCTATCTCTATAAACATGGAAATACCTACACCGCCATCTGTATAAACATGGAAATACCTACAAAGTCATCTGTATAAACATGGAAATATCTACTCCGCCATCTGTATAAACATGGAAATATCTACATGGCCGTCTGTGTATAGATGGAAATATCAACACCGCCATCAGTACAAACATGGAAATATCAACACCGCTATCTCTATAAACATGGAAATATCTGCACTGCCATATGTAAAAACATGGAAATACCTATACAGTCATCTGTATAAACATGGAAATATCTTCAATGCCATCTGTATACACAGGGAAATATCTACACAGCCTTCTGAACAAACATGTAAATATCTACACTGCTATCTCTATAAACATGGAAATATATACACCGCCATCTCTATAAACATGAAAATATCTACACTGCCATCTCCATAAACATGGAACTAACTACTCCGCCATCTGTATAAACATGGAAACATCTACACCACCATCTGTGTGAATAAGGAAATATCTACAATGCCATCGGTATAAAGATATAAATATCTGCACTGCGAGCTGTATAAACATGGAAATATCTACATCGCTATCTGTATAAACGTGGAAATAACAACACCGCTATCGGTATAAACATGGAAATATCTACAACGCCATCTATATAAACATGGAAATATCTGCACCGCTATCTGTATAAACATGGAAATACCTAAACCGCTGTCTCTATAAACATGGAAATATGTACACCGCTATGTGTATAAACATGGAAATATCTCCACTGCTGTCTGTATAAACATGGAAATATCTACACCGCTATCTGTATAAACATGGAAATATCTACACAGCTATCTCTATAAACATGGAAATACCTACACCGCCATCTGTATAAACATGGAAATACCTACAAAGTCATCTGTATAAACATGGAAATATCTACACAGCCATCTGTATAAACATGGAAATATCTACACAGCCATCTGTATATACAGGGAAATATCTACACCGCTATCTGTATAAACATGGAAATAACTACACCGCTATTTGTATAAACAAGGAAATATCTATACCGCCACCTGTTTAAACATGGAAATATATACACAGACTTCTGTTTATAAATGGAAATATCTACACCGCTATCTGTATAAACATGCTAAAAACTATACCGCTATCTGTATAAATGTGGAAATATTTGCACCGCTATCCCTATATACATGGTAATATCAACACCGCGATCTGTATAAACATGGAAATATCTACACCATGACCTGTATAAACATGGAAATATCTACACCGCGATAGGTATAAACATGGAAATATCTACACCGTTATCTGTATAAACATGGAAATATCTACACTGCCATCTCTATCAACATGGAAATATCTACACCCCTATCTGTATAAACATGAAAAATATCCACACAGCTATCTCTATAAACATGGAAAAATCAGCACCGCAATCTCTATGAACATGGAAATATGTTCACCGCCATCTCTCTAAACATGGAAACATCTACACCGTGATCAGTATAAACATGCAAATATCTACACCGCTATCTGTATAAACATGGAAATATCTCCACTGCTATCTCTATAAACATCGAAATATCTACACCGCCATATGTATAAACATGGAAATACTTACAAAGTTATCTGTATAAACATGGAAATATCTACACCGCTACCTGTATAAAAATGGAAACATTTTCACCGCTATCTTTAAAAACATGGAAATATCTACACCGCGATCTGTAGAAACATGGAAATACCTACACCGCTATCTGTATATACATGGAAGTATCTACACCTCTGTCTCTGTAAACATGGAAATATCTACACCGCTATCTCTATAAACATGGAAATATCTACACCGCCATCTTTAAAAACATGTAAATATCTACACACTCATCTGTATAAACATGGAAGTATCTACACCATCATCTGTATAAACATGGAAATATCTACACTGCCAGGAGCTCAAGAGCAGCCTGGGCAATACAGCAAGGCCTCATCTCTACAAAAAAATAAGAAATATTAGCTGGCCATGGTGGTGTGCACCTGTAGTCCCAGCTTCTTGGGAGGCTGAGTTGGGAGAATCCACGGAGCCCAGGAGTTTAAGGCTGCAGTGAGCTTGGATAACGACTGCACTCCAGCCTGGATGACAGAACAAGAACCTGTTTCAAAAAAGAAAAATGAAACAAAAACCTAAAAACTAAAAACTGGTTGTAATTTGCTAGTCACTAAACAGCAAATTAATTGTAACATGCTTACATATCAATGATGTCTTTCTTCTTTGATCATAAACCTGCTCACTAAGAAGCTGCTGAAGTCCATGGTAGTGACAGGTACATGTCTGCATCCTTGTCCTGACCTGCATCTTCTTTGATTGTCCCCATCTGTGTCTCTGACTGGCACTGCCGAACCGTCTTGCTACCTGATCAATGTTGTACTGAACCGGACTGCTAACTGATCAATGTTGTCGAGCTCACTGCACAAAGCTGTTCTTACAAGGTAGATTTCTGCCTGGAATAGCCATACTTACACTGTTTATATTCCTTACTCCTGACCCATCCAACGCAGCACAAGTTCTATTTATTGCCATAGAAACATAGGTCATTTGGAAACACCTCCTTCATTTCTATGGAATGTTCAAACATTTCTGACATTTTGGACTCTGTTCTAGCCTCTTGTTAAATATATCCAGAAAAGAGACAAAGCTTTATGGGGGTGCTATATGCACACATATGCTATAGAATAAGCTATCTGAATGCTTAAAAATACCTTCCATCTGTCACCGCACCTTAATAGGTACACAGAAATTAAGTATGTGTATATCTGTCTGTATAGATACGTATAAATATATATCCCCAAAACAAAAACTCATTCTCTTACTTATACATAGGTAGAATATAGGTGAATATACATATACATTTATAGGTAGAACAAAAAAACCCTCAGCCTCTTTAGGGCCATGTGTTTTCTCTGAGTAATTGTCACAATTAATTAAAATACATGTGTATGCCTTTTTAGATAAATTTCATCAGACCAGTTTCTGTCTGGTTGGAAAATAATAACTGCCTATTTGCTAAGTGCCCCTGCCCCCATACTATGTTCCAGTGAACTAAAGACCTCTGGCAATCATATATTTACAACTCAGCAAGATTAAACAATTTATTGTTATTTATGACATCCAAGCTGTATCTTCTGTATTATATTCCACATTAGCATCTATCACCTTACATTTGGGAGATCCTGTCCAAAAAATGATTATGCCTCCTAACCAAACATTCAGCAGGGCTGCAGGAACAGGCCCCCTGAACAAACATCCTGCCAAAGTACTTTAAAGCACCGTGAGCTGCCACAGCTGTGCATTTTCAGATGACTCAGCAGATTAGCGTGGAGTCTCTTAGCCTCTGCTTGGTCTGTTCCTTTCAGTGATCTCTCACATGGCCCAGTCCATTCGGTTTGAAAATCCTCATGAAATGAGCAGATTATGATCTGGCTTCAGTAGAGGGCCATGGGGTGGGCATGGAGGGGAGAGGGTTTGCTCTTAACACAGCCTGAGCCTCAGAAAGGTTTCAGATGGAAAAGCATGGCACTGACTCAGCTCATGCTTAACAGGAAATAATGCACAGACCACACCAAAAAAGCCCTTTATGTTGTGTGAAAGTCTATGCTGGAGCAGCTGCTGCCACCTCATGTACTGTGATAGAGTGTGCATGTGTGTGTTTGTGTGTGCATGAGTGTGAGTATGCACACAAATGTGTGCTGGGAGGGGGAGGAGATCACACCTTCCACAGTCGCCACCTTAGCCTTAGCTAGCAGCGTGGAGAATTGCCAAAAGTCAACAGGAAGCTGCACCAAAGCAACTGTGATCACCACATCAGCAGGCGCTTTCTGGTTAGTAAAGCTACTGGGACTGAAAAACACACACGATCTCATCCTTCTTTTATTTTAATCAGAGCAAACTATTTTTATAATAATTGTGTTATATGAATAAATAATTCATAATGCTGTAACCCATTATCACATTCAATCCTCCCAACAACCCTAGAAGATATGTAGACAAGTATTATTACTTTCCCTATTTTTATAAATGAGGAAATAAACCCCAGGAGGCTAGGTGACTTCCCCACGGTCATAGAAGTTGCAAACAGTAGTATCATGATTCAAATCCAAAGCTTCTCCTTTGGTCTTTATCATTTTAATTTTGAAGGTAATGCATATGCATGTATGATCTTTTAAATCCAGAGATGTATATGGAATAGATAGGAAAAGGGACCCTCCTTCCCCATTATACACCCCCTCCACCCAAGCTATATACACTGTTGACTAGAGTATGTCCTTTCAATCCTATTTTCTATGCCTACATTATATACAGAAAAGCAGGATTACGTTACACACAATATTCCAGTCATTGCTGTTTTTCACCAACAAGCTATCATTCACATCCTTTTCATACTACATATAAATTTATATCCTTTATTTTAGTGGTGTATATTGTGCAGTTGTGTCATAAACTATGTACCTGTTCTCTGTTGAACATATAGATTTTTTCTGAGTTTTTCCTTAGCAAAATGCTGCAGTGAGTACCCTTGTACACAGATGTTTGTACATTTGTTCTAGAAAAATCTACAGTAAAGATTCTTAGATTAAGAGATTCCCAGGTTATTAGAAAACTACTCTATTAATTTAGATATATACTTCCAAATTGCCTGACCAAAAAGTTATGTCAATTTAACTTCTATGAACAGTATACAAACATGACAATTTTCCATCACCTACACCAACTCTGGGTAATTTCATCTTTTTTACAAGTTGATGGATTGTTTTAATTTATATTTCTCTGGTTATTAATAAGGTTGGCCACCTGTTCATGTGTTATTATTGATGATATTTGTATTGAATTGTTTGAATTTTCTTGATTTCAAAAAACGTTTTACATGTCATAGATATTAAATATTTGTTGTAAAACTCTCCTTCCAGTATTGTGTATGTGTTTGGTCAAGTAGAATAAACTCTCGTCCTCTGATTTCAGATTCCTTTCTCTTTCCATTAGAAATCCCTAAATGTAAAACTACATATTGATAGCTAAAAACCAGGATGTTTACTAGAGAAAAAGAATACAAAGGCAATAATTAAATATTATATTTATACAAAATACCTACTAGTACAAACTTAAAAAGAGAAAGTAAAAGTCAAATGCTTCTACGACTTCAGACTAAGAAAAAGAACTTTTGAGGTTGAATGTTCCTGAAATTTTTCTTTTCATACAACTACGGACATGACTTCAAAAGTGGATGTGACTAAAAAATGTAAGATATGAAAGATATTTGAAGACTCAGAGAAGGTGGATTTTCATTTTAACAAGTCACATATATATTCTAGATATCCTCTTATTCGTAACTAAGAGAGTCAAATCAGATGAAAGAATCTAAAAATTTCCCTTTGACTGTGTTAAGTAGAAGTAGTAGAGGCATATTGGCCAAATCTTGAGTGTTTGCAAATTGACTCTTAAGGCTATAGGCTGGCACAGGTCATTGAAGCCCTAGCTTTTTATCTTTAATTTTAAAATCCCCAAACAATTTATACTAATTTTTCTTGTCCATTATTTCCAAATCATCTTGTTTAAAGGTTATTACAGTGCTTGCTCATGTTACTGTTGTCTAACAGAAGGGTATCCGGGGCCTTAAAACTGAGAGGGTTAGGATTAATGATTCCAATACCTATGCTTGGACATCTCCAAAAGTGGGTTCCAACTTCTTGTCCTCAAGTCTGTATAGAAACTAGCAAACTTCTAGAGTTCACAAAAGGCTCAAAGAGAACAGATGTTTTATAGAAAATTCTTAGAGCAAGTTTCACGCATGATGTTGCTGATGCGTGTCTGCCTTTTCAATAAACATCACTATGCTTTATCACAAGATTTAATAAAGCAGCTTAGTTAAAAATGCCATCTGGGTCTCTGGACACATTAAACAAAGCTTAAAATAACCACCCCAGCAACTGGGAGGACCCAGCTGTTCTCATAATCTGTCCCACTCCTTTTACTTCCCCAGAAAAAGAGTGAATGAAGACCACAGACTAAAAGCATCCAGAAGGAACTGACACAAACAGGGAGATAGATGGAGCCAAGGGCTCCTGTAAGTTTGCTATTGCTCACATAATAGATTTGCTAATTCCACAACCTGCGGATGGTGATTAAGAACGGGAAGCAGAAAGAGGGAAGAGAGAATCATAGAAGGGCTCATTCAAGTTTTCTAATGTATCACAAACCTGTCCTCCCTAATGTCTGGATCATAGCAGCCCATTCCATTCACCTATTCTCTAGTGAACTCCAATAGAAAATACAAAGCCATCACCACCCAGTTCTTTCTCCCTTCTAGAGATGAGATATTAGCCACCCAATCCAAGATTCTCAGATCCATTCCAGGAAAGAAGCCCTAGGTATTGAAGCACAGCTTTCCCTCCCTCCCTTCTTTCTTCCACCCCAAGATTTGTTCCCCAGATAGTTCTAGTAAATGCAAAACCAAGTATATTCTCATTCTTTAGAGCAACCAGCTTTTCATGGCCAACTGGAATCAAACACAACCTGCACGAACATCTATCTGGAGGACACTCCCAAGGCTCCTACTGAGCCAGCCTTCTGCATACCACTGCATTTCAGCTTCCTAGTTCACAAGACACTGAGACATTCTTGAATTCTGCAAGGTGCACTGTGTCTTAATATCTTGGCTGCTCATCATGTGGCCAATAAAGGGCATGACTAGTCAACAAATAAATTTTCTCTTGGCTAAAACTTGCAACAAAACTGTAAGCTGTTTACCAAGGGGCCCACTACAGGTTATATTCAATATATACAGTCAAATCCTAACTATCTGAGATATATTCAGTTGACCATACACCTTTATATTTCAGTAAAAGCTCTTTACATTTCCCAGTGCTATCGATGTTACAAAGTGCTTTCATATGCAGTGCTTCATCTGATTTCCAGGATAATTAAATGATCCTGTCATACCTGATTTTTAGATGAGGAAACAAGTGGTTTCTGGGTATTTCAAGAGGCTAACGCATCTGCCCTCCAACTTGTATGTGAAAACCAAAAACAAAATTCCAAGGCCCTTCAACCATCTGAATGGACTTTGACTCTTTTGGTCAATATATGGCAGAGCTAGGAAAAGAAGGTGAGTCTTCCAGCTGCTGATACAGGGTTTTTTCTGCCATACTCCATTACCTCCAAGGCTAAAGTCAAAAGAGGGTGTGGTTATCACATGAAAAAATCTGGTTTGGATTTCCCAAATGTGTATGTAGTATTTGGGGATTTACCTTAATTTAACCTACAGTTCTTTTGGGTTGTAACAGTCTGACTCCATTTTTGAAAACAAAACAAAATCGATTTTAAATGCTGAATTATAGATCTTTGCTGTCCAGTATGGTAGCTACTAACCACTTATGGTTATTTGCATTTCTATTTTAATTAATTAAAATTCAGTAAAATGCAAAATTCAGTTCTTCAGTTGCTCTAGCCACATTTCAAGTGTTACAGTAGTCACATATGGCTAGTGGCTGGGACAATGCAGATTATAGAACAGTTCCATCATCAAAGAAACTTCTATTGAACAGTGCTATTATATAATGTCATCTCCAGAGAAAGAAGACTTTAGAAAAAGTCAGAAACGGCCGGGTGCAGTGGCTCACACGTGTAATCCCAGCACTTTGGGAGGCCAAGGCAGGCAGATCCCTTGAGGTCAGGAGTTCAAGACCAGCCTGGCCAACATGGTGAAACCCCGTCTCTAGTAAAAATACAAAAAATTAGCTAGGCGTGGTGGTGCATGCCTGTAACCACAGCTACTCAGGAGGCTGAGTTGGGAGAATCACTGGAACCCAAGAGACAGAAGTTGTAGTGAGCCAAGATTGTGCCACTGCACTCTAGCCTGGGTGACAGAGCAAGACTCCATCTCAAAAAAAAAAAAAGAAAAAAGAAAAAGAAAAAGTCAGAAACATCTTGAGGCAGGCATAGTGCTGTCATCTGTCCAATATTGAAGATGATTTAAGAATAAGAAAGAAGAAGAGAACAAAGAAGATAAAAAGAAGTTGCCTTAGGTGTACCTACCCAGAAAAGGACAAGGGCATTCCTGTAGTCATTGTGTTGTATTTTAGCTCTTAAACTTTTTAAGAGATTAGAATAATTTGACACATAGAAGATCTAAACCACTGAAGAGGCTCTGAAGCAGAAAAAAGTAGAAAGAAAATAAAAAACTAATTAGTTACAAACTAAGCTTAACCACAATTCGTTTAAATGATACTATTTACTCTTCACATGATTGGTTTTTCTTTTGCTTTATAGTATGACATAGTTTATATCTTTAAAGGGGAATTAAAATATTTCTGGGAATTTTTAAAAGTAAGTTCGCACAGCCACATAAAAACTACAGAAACAGATAAAACCTATCTTCTCATTTATTCCCTAATCCATTCAAATTAAATATAAAAATCCAAGCAGCCACAGTGATATTCAAAAAAGCAAAAGTGAGACAAAACAAAATTCATTTGTCACCTGTGGAGGTAGTTAGCTCACCTAATCTTCACTCCAAACACCAGTAATTTTTAAAAGACAGAAATAAACATATGTTCTGCCTTCCCGGAAGGAACTATGTTTCAGGGTAGCCAAATAACCCAGTTGTGAAGAAAATGGTCTGCTTATAGAAAAATGCCAGCTAAAACATGTAGATAGAATTAGAGAATTAGAAATTCACCATTTTGAAACCCCTAATGAAATAATCAACTCAAGCAAGGATCATTAATAAATGCTAAAACAATCAAGTAACTATTGATACAGAATATAACTGAATATACACATGGTACAAAGTTCACGTCACAGACTACTGGCTTGACCCAAGGGGGAATATAGCAGAGGAGATAGGCAGTGATCACCCTAACCTTGCGATCATCTCACCATCACTAATGATGGGATGTGAATACACATTATTGCCTATGAAATAGTCTTTAAAAAAAGAAGTTGAACCTGAATCTAACTAAACCTTGCAATGGGCTGAACGTGTATGTCTTCCCCAAATTAATATGTTGACATCCTAACCCCAAAGGTGCTGGTATTAAAAGGTGGGGCCTTTAGGGGGTCATTAGATCATAAGGACAGAGGCTTCATGATTGGAATTAGTGCCCTTATAAAAGAGGCCCCAGAGAGCTAGCTAGTCTCTCCCACTATGTGAGGGCCCAGCAAGAAGGCCAATCTATGAACCAGAAAGTTGGTCCTAACCAGATATCAAAACCACATGCTCCTTGATTTTAAACTTGCTAGCCTCTAGGACTGTGAGAAATAAATTTCTGTTCTTTATAAGTCATCCAGTTTTTGGTATTTTGTTATAGCAGGCCTAAAAGCCTTTAGAACTAACTTCCAGTTAACCAGGAAAAAACAGAGTGAAAAGTTAAATGACACCATAAAAAGCAACCAGAAAATTCCAGAAGGGGAAATATTCTACAGGACAACTGACTAGTTTTTCAACAAGTCAATTTCACTAAATAAATACATAAACAAAGAGTATGTGTATTTTCCAGGTTAAAACAGTCTTGAGCTAAATAATCAAATGCAATGTGTATCCCTTGATTAGAAGAAACTAATTTGAACAAACCAGCCACAAAAGATATTTCAGGGAGACCAAGCTGGAAGGATCACTTGAGGCCAGGAGTTTGAGACCAGCCTGGGCAACGTAGTAAGACCTCCATCTCTACAAAAACAATAAATTAGCTGGGCATGGTGGTGTGCACCTCTAGTCCTAGCTACTCAGGAAGCTGAGGCAGGAAGATCACTTGAGCCCAGGAGTTTGAGGCTGCAATGAGCTATGATTGTTTCACTGCACTTCAGGCTGTGTGAAAGAGCAAGACTTTGTCTCAAAAAATAAAAGGACATTTCATAATAATTGAGGAAATCTGAATGTGGACTGGGTAATAAATGATATAAAAAAGCCATTTTTTTATTTTGTTTGAAAAGATGATTTTGTAACTATACAGGAAAATGTTCTTACTTTTTTAGAAATCTGTACTAAAGAATTTAGGGGTAAAATATCATTTTTTTTAATATACTTTCAAACACAAGCACAAAATAGTCATGACACAAATATAGCAAAATGTTTACAATCTATGTTCTATGCTTGCCTGTGAGTGCCATTAATCTCATCTCTCTGCTTTTCTGAAAGTTTGAAAATTTCAAAGTTTTATAATAAATTTTTTTACATCCCATAATTTTATAATAATTTTTTTAAAGTTTGAAGCAAATCAACAACTATAGCTTCAAAAATATCCTGACCCACAATAAACATTGAACAGGGTATATTTCTCCCATTTCCTAAAAAAGTTGGCCCAGGAAGGAGTATGAGAGCTGCCATAGCTCTCCCAAGGCTCATTATTCTCCATCACTCCATGGGAAATCCCAAAATAAATTTTTTAAAAAGTTGTTTAAATTTATAATGTTTTTGATTCTATAATAATTTTATAATAAAATAATTGTAAAATGTTTTTGATTTTATAATTTATAAAAATTTTTATACATGTTTATGTTTGAAATGTCTATTGCAAACTTTATGAGATATTAAAATATAAGTAATATAGTTCATCATTTTAGAAATGCCATGCTTTTCTTCTCCAGCAATTACATAATCAAAGAGTAACTGTAGTTTTTCCTAGAACATTGCTTTGTAGGCTGGGCATGGTGGTTCATGACACTTTAGGAGGCCAAGGCAGGCAGATCTCTTGAGATCAGGAGTTTGAGACTAGACTGGGCAACAGAGAGAAACCCTATGAGTAGTAAAAACTCAAAAAAATGAACCCTATGAGTGTCAAAAAAAAAATGAAATTTAATTGAAAAAAAGAAAATTGCTTTGTAAAATTAATTTTTCAATCAAAACCAAGATTTTTCAGATATAGAGAATGCAGCCCACTGGTCAGATTTGTCAGTTCAAAGAGAAAAAATTCTAGTTTCCTATTTTTCTAGCCTGCTTATGATTATCCAATAGGATATCAAAAAAGACCAAAGCCTTTGGGATCCATGTTCAGTATTCCTGAGTCTAACTCAGGATGCCAAATCAGGAGACAAGCACATTCTCATCAATTTTCAATCATTCGAGACCAATTTTGCTTATAATTATCCAGTTCTTTTAGACCACCTTTCTCCTGAAGCCAGCCTTATGGCTATTCACTTCACTTTAGCATAAGCTCCCAAGAAGTTGAACAAAATGAGGAAACGATTGGTTAAAGTTGACATTTGAAATTCTGAAACATGTCCACCATTCCCTTCACCCATGCCCGCCCCTCTTAGAAGTAGTACTTTCAGATTATTTAAGAGTCGATGCTTCTATGTGGATTTTGTCAGCTGTCCTTTATAACAGCTAGTGCGTTTAATTTGACTCTATTTTAAGCATATATTGACCTATGCTAATTATCTGTTAAAATAAATTCCACTCTTAGAGTTAATAAAGTGTGTTTGTCATGGAAGACCCATTGAAGTAAGGAGCTGAGGAGCCCTTATGGTAAAGTGGGACAAGAAATAATAAGACATAATAATTTTCCCATGCAAATCAACAACCGTAGCTTCAAAAATATCCTGACCCACAACAAGTATTGGACAGGCCATGTTTCTCTCACTCCCTAAAAAATTGGCTCGGGAAGGAGTATGAGAGCTCCCATAGCTCTCCCAAGGCTCATTATTCTCCATCACTCCACAGGAACAGCCTGTCAGAGAAGAGTGAAAGACCATTTGTCAACCTCTCTTCAACTCCCTGATTCTAGCCAAACTTCATCAATCTCAAGTGAGGAGCCAGAGAGAAATCAAACCCCATATATCCAGCATCATTGTCTACTGGAGTCAAAAATCACAATTCCACTACCCACCCCAACACCACTGGCCCTGTTTCTCCCAATTGCTTTTTATTGTGTTTTTTAAAAAATCCTCTTTCCCTAACCCTGCAACACCGAGAAGGAGGAATTATAGTAGATAAATATGAAGCATGGAGATCCTTTAAAAATGTTTTTAATAATAAATGAGAAAATGAAAAGGAAAGGGTTGGGAAGGAAGGAGGGAATACAAATGCCAGGGAAATGTTCAGTTTTGCTTTTAAAGATGTTAACACTCATTTATACATCTGCAAGACACTCCCCTTAAAGACAAGTTCTATGAGTGTGGGTCTGGTTGCATGAATAAGGATAAAATTAACTTTTTAGACGATGTTTCCCACATATCATTCAGAGACCCCTGAAGTTAGGTATCCCTCTTGTAGATGTCCTTGAGATGCTGCTGGACCTGGGAAAGAGGAAACTGGGATACGGGTCTATGCCAAAAGGTGCTTCTAGTTATAGGACAGAGAGGAAAGGGGCAGAGGGAGAAAAACCCGAAGTCTGAGAATCTGGATTGCAGAAGACTACCGAGGTCGTGGGAGAAGGGAGAGAAAACAAGGATGAAAAGCGAAAGGGGAAGAGGCATGAAATGTTGTCAAATGTCAAAAGGCATTTGGAGAGAAGTTGGGAATTGCATTAAGAAAACCACTGCAAATCTCATTTCAGACCATTTAGAGATATGCCCCCTGGGAACTGCAAGCTCAGGCTGTTTAGCATCAAACAAATGGATCCACTCCATCCCTACCCTAATTAAATAAATCATTCAGTAATTCCACTGGGTTAAAGAACCAAAATATTAAAAACCTTCAGGACCTACTCTTGCCAAATATGTCAGGGATCGTGTGTGTGTGTGTGTGTGTGTGTGTGTGTGTCTGTGTGTGTGTGTGTGTTCTGAGACACCACTACTGTTAAATAGGCAGAGCTAAGACTTAGGGGACTGGCAGATTATTGCAAAAAGGGCACGGGGAAGAGGGACTATGTTGTGAGCCTGGGAAAGAAGTTTGTGTGGGGACTGTGGGCAGTGAACGCGTTGGGAACAATATGGAAAACTGGGAGCTGCCTTGGAATCTACAGGGCCGGGTAAGAGAATGTCCGAAAGAAAAATGAGCAGGTGCGGGATGTGTGCAGAGTCGGAGAAGAGTCCAGGGCACCCGGAGTGGCTCCAGGAACGACGGACACCCCTCAAGGCTTTTGGGGGCGGTGGGTACTAATAGAACCCAGTGTCCGGGGTGCGCCGGGGAGGCTGCGAGCTTGGCGGGAGTGGGGCGCTGGAGGGTGAGGACGCGGGAGTGAGGAAGCAAAGCCTGGACCGGGCAGGGGCCTCCCACCTGGGCCCGGAGGCAGCAGGGGGACAAGGGCTAGGAGAGGGCATGGCGGCAGCGCGGCGGGAAGCGAGGGGCATCCGGACACTCACCCCGTTGGCCGCGGCCATCTGCCCCATGATCTCGATGGCCGTCCTGCTAAAGTACCTGCCGTCGCTGCCCACCACCGTGGTGCAGCCCCGGCGGTCGCTCAGGTCAATGGATGATAGCACTCTCTGGATGAATTTGCGCAGGTAGTTGCGCTGTCCCTCGAAGAGGCCGGAAGGTCGCCGCAGACCCCCGCAGCCGGCCGGCCGCCGGTCCTCGTAGGGCGCGGTGGGCACTGTCAGCACCGGGATGGGGCTCCCCTCCGTGGCGCCTCCTGGCCGGTCCTGCTGAGGCTTCCGGGGCTGGAGGCAATCTGCAGCCTGCCGGGGGCCTCCGCCCACCTGGCCGCGCACCGGGACTCCGCCTCGCGCCCAGGCCCCCTCTCCGGCAGGTCGGCACCCTGCGCCCTGCACCCGCCCGCCTGGGGACTGCCCGCCCCTCCTCTCCGTGCGGCTGCTCGCTGACTCCCTCGGCGGAGATTGCTTCTGCCTTCCTGTAAAGTTTTCTCCCGCCCACCTTCTCCGCTGCCAGACCACCCGAGGTGTCCTCAGTTTCTCCCCAAGTTGGACTCACTTTCGGGGTGTCCCAAAAGCCTGATTCCAGGGCCTGCTAGCCCGACCCCGGTGACGCCTGCACCCGCGCCTGGCCCCAGCCTTCACGCGCGATCGCCGCCCTCCGGGACACACCCTCCGCCAGAAAACAGCCAGCGGGTGGCGAGACTTTGGGCAGAGTCCGGGTTCCTCTCCGGCGCCAGGCCCGTCTCCCTGTCTCCCTGGGAGTGCGCCGCCTACACACACCAGTTTCTCTTTAGAACAAGCACGGGGAGGGATTTGGGAGGGGGCTGAAACCTTTTGGAATCAGCGAACAGCCTCAGCCAAAAATAACCCTGGAAAGGCGAGCTAAGAATGGTTATCTCCTGCCAGCGCTGAAATCGGAGGCTGGGCGCTGCATGTGGGGTGTGTGTGTGTGTGTGTGTGTGTGTGTGTGTGTGTGTGTACCCTCCCACCCCGACCATTTGTTGAAGGGAATCACCACTGTCAGACTTCAATCCAACAGGACCCACTCGAGCCATCCACACTTTCCCCAGCCTCCTCCAAAACAGCACACTTTCCGGTATGGACAATCCTTCTTTTTTTTTTTTTTCACTTGTTTGTTTGTTGTGGTGGTTGCAACAGCAGCAACACAGACGACACATATTTCCCTATTCTTCTCGCCCTTCTCACCCTCCCTACCCAGCTCCTGCCTTAGAAACAGGCTTGGCCTACACTGTATCTGTCCACACTGCCTGAACTCTTCCCTGAATTAATCGTTTTCAATAGGAGGGGGCTAAATCCCTTATTAATGCCCTACCAGGAGTGAATGAATAAAGCCAAGTTAAAGGGGAACTGGGTACCACATACTGTGCTAGGTTCCTTTGCAAGTATCCTTTCATTCTGCTGGAGCTAAAGATGTTCTGCCTCCTCTCCATAAAACGCACCCAAACTCCAAAACCAGGAAATTCTCCATAGAAAATAGGAGTGAACAGAGACAAGACTAACAGGATAAACCGCAAAGCAGGAAGAAAGTTTTGTCTCCCATTTCGCTCAAGGAATTTTTGGACCCACCAAGGCTACTGTCCAGAAAGATCCTGCTGCTTCTCCTTCCCCAAATATTGTCCACTTCCTGAGAGTAAGGCGGACTCGCCGCAGGCTTATAAAGTGTTTGGTCACAGTAAGACAACTGTGAGTAATAACACACATTGTATACTGTTTTGCAATTGATAAAAGGCTTTGCATCTGTTTTTTCTTTGGAGGCTGAAGAAAAGAAGAATGGTATTCACGCAGTTCCCATTTTACAGATGAAAACAAGAGGACTTTTTCTGTGAAGTCAGGAAAGTGGTTACAATGGTACTTTCTGCCTGTGCGAATTATGTATTGCCCCTCCCCTTTCTATTAATAACATTGAAGTGTGATGGGACAACCACTGAAGCTGTCAGTTGAAACCTGCTGGGACTTTTTAGCCATTCTCTTCAACATAAAGAATGGGTGTTTTTGGAGGGGGTGAGAGGAATGGGGAAATGTTGTCAAAGAGTACAATGTTTTAGTTGAGACAGGAAGAATACATTTTGTTGAGATCTACAGCACAGCATGGTGACTGTAGTTTACAATGAAGTATTGTGTATTTCAAAATTGCTAAGACAATAAATTTCAAATGTTCTCACCACAAAAAGATAGGTTTTGAGGTGATGAACCTATTAATTCTCTGGATTTAATTATTCCACAATGTATACATATATCATAACATCACATTATACCTCCGTAAATACATACAATTTTAATTTGTCAATTAACATTTTTTTAAAAGAATAGTGTGACCAGTTGGGGAGGTAGTTTTTTTTTTCCTCTAGTCTCTAGTCAGTCTCCAAGATCCCATTCCCCATAAAATTCCTGTCACCCAGGTGGAGTGCAGTGGCACAATCATGGCTCACTGCACCCTCTCCCTCTTGGGCTCAAGCGATCCTCCCGCCTACAGGTACATGCCACCACGCCCAGCTAATTTTTGTAGCTTTTGTAGACATGGGGTTTCACCATGTTGCCTAGGCTGGTCTCGAACTCCTCAGCTCAATCAATCTGCCCACTTTAACCTCCCACAGTGCTGGGATTACAGGTGAGAGCCACCAAGCCCAACCCATAAAGTTCCTAACTTTTTATCTCCCTGGGAGTGTACAGCCTACACACACCAGTTTCTCTTTAGAACATACTTAAGAGTCTTGGCTTAGCATCCAACAGACAGAACTTTAACACTTCTATGGATCTGTGCACCTGTCTATGGTGTGGGGTTTTTAAGATCTCTTTCTAATGACACTTTATTTTGCAAAGCAGGACAGTTTCATTCCCAGAAGAGCAGGTATGGTAAATCCTTTGTTCCAGTAATGAAGACAATGATCCAAACCCTAAGCCTCAGAGAAGCCCAGAAACCCTCCAGGCCTCCATCTCTCTGCTCCTAGCACCTGCCTCTCTCTTGACATCAACATCATTCTCCCCTCTCACAGCCCAGCTCCTTCCACAGACCCAGGGATTAGGCACCAGCACCTCAGACTAGATTTTAGAGAATTACCATTCAAGAGGCAATCCTCTTCCCTTGGTTCCAATTTCAAGGTTCTCAAAGACTGGAACAGGGCTAGTTTGAGGCAATGTGCCCCATCGCATAGCCAGAAAGAACCTTACAGTGAAAAGGAAAACAATTCTTCCAAAGTAAGGGGGTGCTGATCCCCAGAGGGAGGACAGATGGGCAAACAAACAGTAACCGGGCCACCACATGCTTCACACTCACTGATCAAGGACTTCTAAAACCACTTTTCTTTTCTCTGAATTTATATAGGATTTTGTATCACTCATAAAGGAATGTCTTATAGGCTGATAACACCTTTCTATTCAAGCTTACACTTAACGTTTAGGCTAGGATAATTTCCTAACCTCAGTGTCCTCACTATAAGATGGGAATTATTATAATCCCTACCTCATAAATTGTTGGAAGGATTAAAATACTTAGTAAAGTGCCTGACTAATAGAAAGGCATTCAATAAATGTTAGCTATTCATGGTGTCATCATCATTATATTTACCATTATTACTAATCTCCTGTATTGCAAGAATTACAGTTTATATTTTTGTAGACCATCACTGTAGCTAAAGGGTCTTTGGGCCATAGGTGATATTCCATAAAGGTTGGTTAAATTGATCTGTGGTTTTTGACTATGGAAACTCAGAACTCCCTCAAAATGTACAAAACAGATTTACCTGCTAAATAAATCTCTTCAAAGCTGACCCCAGGTTTGAATGAATTAATTCCAATGAATTTGTCACAATGATGGAGAAAGGAAACTTAGAGGGCCCCACAGTTGTTTGCTGGTAAAATGAGAAGTTTGGATTAGATCAATGTTTCCCAAAATATTTTCCTCAGAATGTTAGTGCCCCTCGAATCCTGCACAAAGCAAGAGTTTCATGACCAAGTAGCTTCTAAAACTCCTGTACACTCTACTCCCATTCTTCACAATGCACACTTTCATATTAAAAGTTCTGAGAGGTCCTCAACAGAAGACATCACTTAACTTTTTTTTTTTTTAAAGACAGATTCTCACTCTGTCACCCAGGCTGGAGTACAGTGGCCACCACTCCTGGCCTAAAATTTTTTTTAACCTGGTGCTTCCCAATCTAAACTCACAGGGACCAGTTTTCTTAATGAAAGAGAATCAGACTAACATGTAACCATAGCTGGTGACACTCCCCTGCCCCATTCCTTGTATGTCCTCAGTGGACTAGGTCAGGAATAAATAAATTTTCCTGATTCTCAAGGGCTGGTCACTCCTTTGCACTGAGCTCAAAGCTTCTCTGTAGCATGGGTCACAATGAATGGTAGCCCTGATAGCCTAGAGTAGCCTTTCAGCCTTCTCTGAGCCTCTAAAGACTGAGGATCCTTGGCATGAAATGGAGCAACTGATATACCCTTGCTTCCCCTGGGGACTCTCTTGCTCTCAAAAAGGCATCAGCCATCATCTCCATCTAGAGAATATACTAGCTGACTCAGCTTGACCAGCCTGTACCAAAATGAGAATCTGGGTAAAATAAGCATTGAAACACTTCATTCCTTGTAGATTCACAAAACATATTAGCATATTAAAGACTATGAAGTTCTGCAGGAAAAAAACCTATTTAACTTTAATCCAACATTGCCAAGTTTTATTTGACCATGGAAGATTTTTCCAAAACACTTACAAACAGATCAAGGACATTAATCTTTCATGAAACACTAGATCCCCAAGGTCCTCTCCAGCTACATCATTCTGTGATTTTCTTTTTTATTTATGATGCATTAAAAGATTAATCTCTATCAGACTTCCATTTAGAAATTCACCAGAATGTGCAAAGGCAGCAGGTAAAATTGCTGAAGGGTATTATAAAAATACCCTCCAGTGATTTTTGAAACTTAAACTGAAATATTTATATAACTATATATTTCAGTTTGTATATTATATATATATGTATATACACACATATATATGTGTGCATATATATTGGTGTATGTATATCTATATCTATGTATATATGGCATTATATCCATTTTACAGATGCAGAAACTGAGCTTTAGAGGGGGTGAGCAATTGGTCCAAAGCCACACAGCACACAGGTAGTCATTGATAAAGGTAAAAACAAGAGTTGAAGCCTGAGGTGTAAGGACACAGAGACAAGTACACAAATGTTTACAAGTTACACATATGACACGTGCCTTTAACATGAATTTCTTGAACATTCATTTAGAGGCCTTACAATGAAGACATCAGAGTGGCAGCAAGTTCTGTTGGAATCAGGGGAGCGTGTTCTTCTATAATCCCCTGGCTAACAGGAAAGCACACTGATTTGGCCCATGGTAGTTATACACTCCCATTGAGTCAGGGGCCACTTCTATGCACACAGGAGGTGCTAAAAATACGCTGTTGACTCATTGCCTCTAAGAGCAGAAGAAATGCCAAAAGTATAGGACAAGAGGCAGAAAAGCACACGGAAAAATGTCGTAGGGCAGTCCTCTGAGGAAGTGTTAGATCCCTTTGAAATCTGTCCAAACACTTTCTTGTGCTAGGGAAAGTCAATTACATATTTCAAGCAACCCCACATGTCATACGAGTATCTTGTACGTGTTTGTGTACTCGTGTCTGTGAACTTACATCTCAGACTTCAACTTCTCGCTCCCCACCCTTATCAATGACTGCCTGCATGGCCTTGGGCAAGTTGCTTTCCCTCTTCAAAGCTCAGTTTCTGCATCTATAAAATGGACATAATGCTACCTACCTCATGGGGTTAGTGATCACATTTAAGGAGCTAATATGTGGAAATTGCTTACACAGTACCTATCACATAATAAGGGTTTAATAAGTGTTTGATGTAATTGTTTTGATTATTACTACTATTACTAAAATAATAATTACTACAATAATAATGATTGTTATTCTCTATATTAGTATTATCTTTGAAAATGGGCATGGATTATGTCTATGTAACACTTTTGGCACAATATCTAGCATTATATCACACACAAATTAGAGAATTTATGTTATTAAGGATGAAAAAATATTTTTACTGACCCTTCAATTCTTCGTAAGTAACTGCAAAAGAAGCCATTATCCCAACACATGAAATAAAAAAGAAAATTCAGTTCCTCTGGAGTTTGTTTTTGGAGGTAGCCACAGGATACCTAAATTTTTTTTCTTTTCAGAGAGACCGAGGGGCTCACTAGGTTGACCAGGCTGGTCTTGAACTCCTGGTCTCAAGCCATCCTCCCACCTCAGCCTCCCAAAGTGCTGGGATTATATGCATGAGCCACCACATCCAGCCTACCTAAAATATTGAATGCTGTTAATAAATCTCCTGAGGCCAGCATAAGAAGGTGATGGGCAAAACTAATGCAGGTATGTTTTTCTGGCTTTTTCATGTATTGGGCCAAACTTTGAAAAGCACTTACTATTAATGGCTAACTTGCAAAATTTGTGATTTATTAAAAGCAGATTTTAATTGTTTTACCTAAAAATAATAGGCCTCTGATCTGCCAAAGATGAAGATTTAATTTCTAGGTGTTCCTCACAATACCTAGAAACATCAGTGGAATCGAGTATTAAACACTTTAGAACTATTCTCATCAAAGTTCTTTAATATATAATACAGCAAAAGAAAAGTTTCTTTTCTAAAGGCTTCTCTATACTTTTTTTAATAGTTGAATTTCATTTCTGAAGGCTCCTAAAAAGAATAGAATTTAGATCTTTATTAAAGAGGAAATATATTTTCCATGTTTAATTTAAATTACATTCCATCAGTCATTTGCAATCTTAGCCTACACAGAATTTTTTTTTTGGTAGTTTTTATGTTTGGCTTTAGGAGGGGATTCCCAATAATCTCTATATAAATATTTCTAATCTCTATATAAATATTTTAACATTTCAATGTAAATTAGATTTTTAAAGCTATTTTATCCATAAAAATAATGAATTTGCATGGCTGAGGGTGAAATAATATGTTACCAGGACCCCTCAGTTTTAGGGGTTGTGAGTAGATCCCATCTTCATGTTCCTCCAGCCCAGCCCAAGCCTGGCTCAGGGCCTCCTCCCCCATTTGCCAGGAACCACCATCCCCAGGGATTCTATGTGCCCTGCCTGACCAGTGTTCTCCATCAGAGTTTACCAATCTTTTGTTCATTCCCTCAGAGCACAGCTAAGCAAGAGTACACTAATTTGAAAATTAACTCAAGCAAATAGAGGAACAATATCCCCAACACATTGCATTTTAACATAGGGTTTCCTGGACACACTGTTTCAACCCAAGAGTTGGGCTAATAGTAGGAGTTCCATCTGCTAAAATACGGCTGTCAGCTTCAGAGGGAAATTCATGAACGTCTTCGTAGTTTGTTTTTACGTTTCACTTGGCACTGTTTCTAAAATTTCCTCTGAAGCCAAAAAATAAGTTATTTCCCAGCACACTGGGCACTTTTCATTTATCATTGGATTGATTTTTGTAACTTGCAGTAGGAGCTGAAATCGACCAGGGGGTTCTTATCCAACAGACAGCAGCAAAACTCTTTGTGTATCTGCGTTCCTTTCAACAAGCGTGACTTCCTCAATGGCATCATTCGTGAGCGTAACACAGAGCTCAGCAATAACGTTTCTTCACTAACCCTACCAGGTATCCAACATAGGATGTTACTTCCTTTCACTGTTTTCCGACTCCTGGCAGATATTAATCATTGGGATTTGGGAACAAGGAAATAGAATTTCTGAGAATGCTTGGGAATTCCCAAATTCATATGATTTTCATAACACTTCACTTACAAGTTTTTGAAAAATAATAAGTGAGTATAATAACAAACAAATAGTCGTTTTTTTCTGTAACAGGATTATATGAAAAGTTTTAGTAGTCTTCTGTTTTAAAGAGATATGATAACAAATGATGATTTCTTATTATTAGGAGCCAACATATTGTAACAAGATTATAAAATCCAATAGCATTAATAGAGAAAATATTAAAAAGAAATGAATGTTATCACAAAATAAATGCTAAGGAAAAGTCCTTTAAAGATTGAAAGGTAACACCACAAATACTTAATGCTTTAATCGTTGTTTACATCACATTGTTATACAAGGCATCAATCATCCCCTCCAATACCATTTAAATAACATAACATTCTGATCTCCTGGCAAGATGAATAGCACTAGAAAGAAGCAACTGTCAAAATTGCCGATTTAAGGGTATATTTTGTTTCTAAAACTTGGCATTTCTTAGAAAACCTCTCATAGGATTTGTAAAACATATACTATGCCTAGGAACAGATTAATATTTATTTGCAGAAATGGTTCACTGTTAGCAGTGGACAAGGCCATGAACACACACTTGTAACACAGCAACAGATACAAGAAAGTCTGACTGAGGCTCCTTTACTGCTCCTGTCCTGTTCACCTTAACTTTCATCTCCACATGTCAGTGCTTCCTCATCTTGCTTGACTTGAAGTCAGTGCATTTCTTCAAGCCAGTAAGTTCTCTATACTGACTATTAAGCTGTAATTTTCACAGGAAAATTAGAATGTTCCTTCCCATTTTCCTAATTTCTCAACTGATTTTTCTCAGAATTCAGAATCCATAAATATTGAAATGCCAGGAGAGAATTTCCAAATGGAAATGCTGTTCCCTTCGTCCATTTTCAGAAGAAACCGTAGGATAGTGTTATCCTTCTCTTCTCCAATTTTTTTTTCCCTGCAAACTTATGGTTATCACCTCTTTAAGTGAGTAGCTCACAATTTTGCCTCCCCTGCAAATGGTCCCAAAACAGTGAAGTGGGTCCTCTTTAGCTGTGTCTTTAGTACATAATCCTGCATTTCTGACCATATGCAGGGAGTGTGACCCAGGGAAGGATCCCTGACTCAATGGGATTTCTCTTGCTGTCTCTAGAATTTGAACACCGGAACCCAGACGTACAGAGGCTGGGAGCCATCGTGGTGTGCTATATTGATGACGGCAGCAGTGGGTGGTGTGGGGGCAGTTAATTGACAGCTACCTGTTGCTGACATCCCAGGAACTGCCTGAACCTCCTCTTTCCCAGTCATAAGATATCTAAGATTCTGCAGTATTCTTCATTAAATCCTAGCATGGTTTAAGCTAGCCAGAATTAGGTTCTGTTGCTTTCAATCAACAGAACCTTAGCTAATACATTGTTATTTCCTGGTCTTTGTTCCTTTAATTTTCCAGGAAAAGAAGGGAAAATGGCTTACTGGTTTTAAAAAGAGACAAGGGACAACATACCATTTATGCAAAATTTAGAAGCACTCAAAGGAAACTCTGGAAAGTTCCTGAGACATATATATGTAGGATCAGCATACAACTTGAACAGTGTATCTAGACCATGGTTGCCATGGTTGCCTTGACACAATGAACATCTGTATCAAGATCATATTTTCTTGGTGGGACAGAGAGAAGCACAAGGCGGGACTCACATTTACAGTAATCCTTGTTTTCCAGGAACCATACAACCCAGTTTGTCCAGAGCTGTTCATCTTAAGTTTGTTATCCCACCATAATTATAAATAGAACCTCCTTTTTCTCTCAAGAATATACCACTTTGGATGATAATTTCTGTGACTACCCATTAAGAATATTTAATAACTATAGAAAACTGCTTCTCTATATTTTTTGTATGTTTGAAACATTTTATAACAGAAATAACTTTAAAGTTATCACCTACACAGAATATAGCTGCCAAATGCTCCTACTCTGCTATTCTAACCATGAATCCCTCTGGGGCCCCTTCCTCCTACGGCGCTTGTAAGGATGAAATGAAATAAGCTCTATGAAGTGCCCAACAGTGACCAACACTGAATAAAATACAGCCACCATAGGAGGCCTTCCCTTATGTTCACCAAACTCCTGATAAGTTATTCGGTGATGTTTTAATCTTAATATTTTATGTAGATTATACATTCATCTGATTCAAAATGCAAAAGGTACAAAAGCGTATACAGTTAAAAGTTTCCCAACCCACTACCATTTATCTCCCTGGAGGCAACTGTTTCCAGATTTTTGAATATCCTTAAAGAATATCATATGTATGGAAAAGAAAGATTATATATTTATATGCATCTGTGTATGCATTTTCCTATGAGAGGCTCACAAAGTCTCCTTGAAGAGATATCATTATTACAAATACCCCTCAATTTACAATGGGGTTATATTCCAATAAACTTATGAAAATATTGTAAGCTGAAAATGCATTTAATACACTTAACCTACTAAACATCATAGCTTAGCTCGGCCTACCTTAAACACTCACATTAACCTACAGTTAGGCAAAATCATCTAACAGAAAGCCCATTTTATAATAAAGTGGGCTTTGAATATCTCGTGTAATATAATGAATACTGTACTGAAAGTGGAAAACAGAATGGTTGTATGAGTACTCAAAGTACAGCTTCTGCTGAATGTGTATTGCTTTCAAACTATCTTAAAGTTGAAAAATCATAAGTCAAAATATTCTAAGTCAGGGATTGTTTGTACTTCTACTTTACATGATGAAATTGAGCCTTGAAAAGATTAAGTGACTCGCCCAAGGTCACACTGGCAGTTAAATAGTGAAACTTGGATCCAAATTGTTCAGTCACTACATGTATTGTCTTGAAATTTGAAAAAGAGGAAGAGGAATTAAACTACTAAATTGAAGGACTATTTTAGGCATAGAAGAAGCAGATGCCTTCATGTCCAAGTGATTGTGAAAAGCCCACTTGCCCCAAAATATGTCTCCTGGTCATATGAAATTCCACCATTTCAGATTTTTACCTGGGGATTTAGAGTAATCTGCTGTTTTCCTAGAGCTCCCCTAAAATAGAAATAGAAAATTTTGGAAGGCTAAATATATGCTAACATTGGAAAACTGATTTTCTCCCCTTCGTAAGGCAAGGTACTGAAGGAGGGGGCCCTACGGGCCGTGCAGGGACATCCTGGAGGCATGGGGAGAAGAAACTGAAAGGCAAGTTTGTAAGGAACAAAGAATACCGATCTCAGGATTCTCCCTTGAACCTGCCCTAACTTTGTTCAAATAGACTTAGCCACTGACCTGCTGTCAAAAGACCACAGCCAATCTGACTTGTTTTCAATATAATGATGAATATTGATTTGGTCCCTTCATCCAACATTCTCAGCTGGATCTTTTTTGACCAAGGATATACATTACTAGGTGAGTACAGGCAGTTAATTCTTCCACACGGGACTTCGGAGTTTCTGAGTTAACCAGAATCACCCACCTTAACATCTGCCAGTTTATACCCCAAGTCCTGACCAGTGCCCCCTACCTGCTATGCCTCATGTTTTCAATAGAGCATAAAATCAGAAATGAAAGATGAAACATCATAGCCAATATCACAGAAATACAAAGGATCCTAAGAAACTGCTAGGTATAATTACACACTAACTAATTGGATCATCTAGAAGAAATGGATAAATTCCCAGACACATAAAACCTACCAAGATTGACTCATGAAGAAATTTAAAAATCTGAACAGACTAATAGCAAGCAAGGAGGTTGAATCCATAAGAAAATGTCTCCTATCAATGAAAAACCCAAAACCAGATGGCTTCCCAGATTAATTCTACCAAATATTTTAAGAAGAACTAATACCAGTCCTTCTCAAACTCTTCCAAAAAGCTGAAGTGGAGGGAATACTTCCAAACTCATCTTACAGGGCCAGCATTACCCTGATTCCAAAGCCAGACAAGAACACTACAAGAAAGGAAAATGACAGGCCAATATCCTTGATCTACATAGATGCAAAAATCCTCAACAAAATCCTAGCAAACCAAATTCAATAGCACATTGAAAGAATCATTCACCATGATCATGTCATGGTTCAACATAAGCAAATCAATACATATAATATACCATATTAGAAAAATAAAGGATAGAAACTATATGGCCATCACAATAGATATAGAAAAAGTTTTTGACAAAATTCGAAACCCTTTCATGGTGAAAAAAAAAAAACACCCAACAGATCACGTATTGAGGGACTGTATCCCAACAAAATAAAGGCCATATATGACAAACCCATAGCTAACACCATGATCAATGGTGAAAAGTTGAAACTTTTCCTCTACCATCAGGAACAAGACAAGGATGCCCACAGACACCACTTCTCAGGGTAATTAGGCAAAAGAAAGAAATAAAAGGCATCCTAATAGGAAAGGAAGAAGTGAAACTGTCTCTACTGACGGCATGATATTGTTATATATAGAAAACCCTACAAACTTCACTAAAAAAAGGTTAGAACTCAACACAAAGAAGGGAACAATAGACACTGGGGGACTCCAAAGGTGGGAGGGAAGGATGGTGGGAGCAAGGGTTGAAAAACTACCTATCGATTACTATGCTCACTGCTTGGGTGGTGGGATCATTAGAAGCCCAAACCTCAGCACCATGCAATATACCTGTTTAAGAAACCTGTACATCTACCCTCCTGACTCTAAAATGAAACATACAATATTTAAAAAACAAAAACAAATAAATAAAATTTGAAATCTGTTAGAACTGAACTGATATGTGAAATCAGTAAAGTTGTAGGATACAAAATCAACAGATAGAGCCTTGAACACAGCAACATCCAGCTGTCTGACACGAAAGTCTCAGGGGCAAGAAAACCTCTATATGAACTCAGAAACAATGAGCTAAGTTGTGTTTATGTCTGAAAGGATGTTAAGAACTTCATTCATGTTACATCAGAGCCAACAGAAAGAACCAACAGGAAACCTGTACCCAACAAACAGAAATGACAAGATGAAGGGAAAGCATAGGTAAGGGCTTACCTTAGAAAGGGCAAGTGATTAGCTCAATATACAATACAATGTTTGCTCCTGAGCCAAAAATTTGTACAATAATTTGGACATTACTTGCACAACCAGAAAAATCAGCCACTCATTAGGAAAATGTGTTTCTGTAGAAGTCTTAGGACTCAGCTATCTATAATAACATGAAAAGACAATATTTTCATCCAAAATGAGTATTTTTGTTTGTCTTGGCTTGTTATTCTAACGTCAACAGCCTCTAAATAAACTGTTGAAGTACATGATATAACCACCTCTTTCTCCATCTTTCCCATTGCTCCCATAGGGCTTCAGTTGTGCAATTTCACCATTAGCAAAGCTTTTTGCTGAAATCTGGCTTTTCAAAGGGAGAGTATCCAGAAACAGAAGATGCTGATCTGGGAGGCTCTTCCTAATAGAACTGCTGCTTCAGTTTAACTTGAAAAAGCCCACACCCAGTTCCTAATGACAAACATCTGAACACCGGGTCTTCCCCTGAGCAAGACCATGCTATGCCTCCTGCTCGCTCTGTTCTATAAGCAACCCACAGATTGCTCCCTGTGAAGAGGAGCCTGCCAGGGGAGCAGCATTCCACCAGACCCTGATTTAGCAAGATATTTCCATATCATTCCCCCAACCATCTGGAAGTCCTCCACTGCTCTTGTGTAAAAATCTAACTCATCTCACTGAATTTCCTGATTTAAAAGTCTAATTCATTTCACCAAAAGTGTGACAGAAGGAAACCAAGTACACCATCTCTCTCTTACCAAACCAAAGCTATTGCATGTGCATTCTGGGGGGAAAACATGGTCCAAATATGTTATGGAGGGGGTGCCAGCCCAGTGTCATCCTCTTACTATTGCCATAGGATCTTGGCTGATGGCATCAGAGGAAAAACAAGTTTATCGATTACTTTCCACCATTAAGCTCACTCCTCCATGAAAAATATGTCACAAGTCCAATGTCTCTTATTAAAATAAGCACTGCAAAATATAAAGGAGTCACAGTTTTAAAATGGGACACACGTTCTCTAAGCGGTGAACCACGTTAGAGGCGCACTGTTTACAATGTATAAAGTCCCCTGGAGCCAGGGTTAGGAAGCGCATCTGTTCTTTGATGTTCTGGGATGAAGGAGAAAGGAAAATGTGCTGCCAGAAGTGAGTGGGAAGGAGCCCATGAGATAAAGGAAGTAAATCCATTTGCTGATTGCAATAATAATGGTAATACACGAAGCTATACATACATACATACATACATACATACATGCAAATTTTCACATTTTTTAAAAAAAAGAACTTAAGGCTTCCACTCATGTAATCAGCCCTTATGAACTCTCCTGATTAGCTGCAAGGAAAATCTTCCTTTCTCCTCTTTCTTGCACCATCCTGGGCTCCCTTTTGACTTTTTTTTTTTTAACTTATAAACGATCAGCTCATATTCTGAAGTTTGTAGTCCCCTCCCGCCCCCTCTCTCTCTATACGGCTCATTTACATTGGCAGCTGTCGTGCTGCTGGGCATCCTCAAACCCACAAGTTTCCCTTTAATGTTTGAGCAGACAAACATGATCATGCACTAGGCATCACTGTGCCTCTCAAAATGCTTTTTTTTTTTTATTGCATCTGAGAGAAATCTCAAAGTTGCAAACCTGGAGTCAGAATTGTCTCCATGTGTCTCAGTGGGAAGAGTATCGTGTGAAGGAACAAGTTGATTCTACTAATCAAAAGGATTTTTTTTTGATATCAGGTCAACCTCCGAATGAATTTATATTACCGAGTGGAGGGTCACATGAAGAAAATGGTCAAACAGCACCACCTAGAGCAAGAGCTGAGAAGTGCAGCGGAGCCGGGCTGTGTCAGGAAAGAAAAGCAAGCTGGGGCCTGGCTCAGCGCTCTCCCCTCTGCTCCTGTCTGCATGGAAAGATTAGGATGACAGTGGCAGGAAGCCTGTGCACCTAGTATGCATCACTTGAAGGGAACACACAGATTCCAGTAAACAGTTGGAAGGAAATGTTAATACCAGGCTCTGCTAAACAATATCAAATGAGTCCTAGATGAGGCAAGCGACTTTCATCAAAGTTTCCTGATACCTGAAAAGACAGCCCAGGGGATCCTGCGCTACATGTGGTGTATGTAAATTAAGCGGGTTTTTTTCCCCTTTGTAATCAAGGCTCATACACAAACAAAATCACACTTTAGAAATGGCCTATTTCAACTTGTAACTAGCTTGCTTTCAGGGGCTCCAGGTCAAAAAGAAATAGAGCACAAAGACGCTTTCTCCTTAGGGATCATACACAAATTCACTCTGTCCGTTTCTTTCCCACATGGAGCAACAAAGCCGTCAGACCTCTCCATCCACACATCGGGTCCTTCCTGATTAAAGTGAGATAAATCACAGCCCTCTCTCTCCAGATGGCAGGCGACAAGAGGGGGATGCTTGCCTCAAGAAGTCCTCCCCATCCCTCTGCATTCATGCAAGCCCGAGCGGAGAGATGCAAGAAATTACGGATGCATTTTAATTCCCCAGACCCTGCAATTAAAAATGGAAATTTTTTGGCCACGCCTGTTGGCTCACGCCTGTAATCCCAGCACTTTCAGAGGCCGAGGTCGGCAGATCACCTGGGGTCAGGAGTTCGAGACCAGCCTGGCCAACATGGTGAAACCCTGTCTCTACTAAAAATACAAAAATTAGCTAGGAATGGTGGTGGGGGCCTTTAGTCCCAGCTACTCGGGAGGATGAGGCAGGAGAATCACTTGAACCCGGGAGGCAAAGTTTGCAGTGAGCCAAGATCGCACCACTGCACTCCACTCTGGGTGACAAAGCAAGACTTCATCTCAAAAAATGTTTTTAAAAAATGGAAGTGTTGTTCTTTCATTTGTAAATGTGTTTTGGTAAAAGAGGGGCAGTTTAAGCAACCCTTTCTATTGTCTACATTGTTAAAATTCATCCGACATGGACTCTTGACTCCGTTTTGCCTGGGCAGACCCAATTCAAGCATTTACAACAGCTATAACCTCCTCAAATCAAAAAGAGGAATCAGCATTATTGCTAAGTTCAAATAAGGTCTTGTTTTATTTCATTTTTATTTTTGAATGCAGCCATTTCTCCATGTGCTGTCATCAGGTAAGATTGTCAGTCCTGATTAGGTAAAGCTATTATTACAAAATGCAATTCTTAAAAATTCAGTGTCTAACTACACTTTTAATAAGCCTTTCCCCCTCCCCTATGTATTCTCCCTTAGACACCCCTTCTCAAATTTCAAATCACAGAAACTAAAATATGATGCCTAAAGAGAGCCTAGCCACTGCCCAGTCCTCTAATTTGATGAGTGGGAGTACTGAAGCCCAGAGGAGGTCAAGTAATTTGTTCCCAATGTCTTAGATAAGAAGAAAATGACCAGCTGGGAAATCCCACTCATGTCAAGGCAGAGGCACAGGGCCAGAGACTGTGGTTGAATTGTGCCACACTCCTACATCCTTCTTTAGGAATCACAGAACATTCCTGTGTTGAGTCGGAGTCACTGACTTCCTTTTCAGGCTGATTGAGTTCTGTCCTTACAGGCTGCGACAAGAAGTTTTGGTATTATGCTACACCAAGACCATTTATCTAGTTCAAGAAATGCACAGTCCTTAGAGCCCAGCAACTTTCCCCATGTCCAGTATATGTAGCTTCTCCATTAGAAGCTGTCAGAATGGAGCCTTCTGGCTCATCTTGATTTTGATTTGTGCAAGAATGAATGGTTGTGCTAAGACAGCTTTCCTAGCTGATAGAGAGCGAAACTTTTTTCTCATAATCTATAAAAAAATTAAATTAGAACTTTTTTCTCATAATCTGTGAAAAAATATTAAATTAAATCTGGCTCGTCTTGATTTTGATTTGTGCAAGAATGAATGGTTGTGCTAAGACAGCTTTCCTAGCTGATAGTGAGCAAAACTTTTTTCTCATAATCTATAAAAAATATTAAATTAGAAGCATAGAGTTTATTTCATGACTGTTATCTTCCTGCAATTTTCTTGTGGGCATAAATGATTTGTTTTTATCCTGCCTGCCCCCCAATCCCTTTTCCAAGAGACTAAAAGAGTATCTAGTGCAAAGTGGAGACTCAAATATTTTTTAATAAACAGTGATCCCAGCCACCCAGTGCATGTTGCCAAATGCCAACGCCATAAATAATCAAACACATCATCTCATTCAGCCAATCAAAATCAAGTGCTACCTATTTTTTTAAGTTTTCATAGCCCTTGGGCATCTGCTTTCTCAGCATTTCCCAAACTTGAGTCATTCTCATCCTGCCTTCCTAATTTTGATCTGTCAATTACCTCTACTATTATTTATTTCATATATTTTTAAATAGACCCACTTTTGAAACTTAAATACACGCCTTTTAAAAGGAAGCTTTCTTACTACTATACATCAAAAGCCATTATTACTTGTTCTAAGTACTCATAACAACATGGTCACAACTATTAAAATTTACTAATGTGCATCCACATACTCTCTAAATTCATGGAGCATCTGCACACACTTTAAGAAACAATTCTGCATTACTCACTCAATTTTCTTGACATCCTTCTGAGGCAGGACAAACCTTGGGCCCAAAGAATTGAGGTAGGAGTCCAAGCAAGTTGCCAGCCACATAAAGGCAAACCTTGGCTCGGAAGTCAGGACTACCAGCCCCTAGGTTATGGTTCATGCTCTTTCCTCTGCTCTCCAGAACCTCCTATCTCCAAGTGTAGTTAGCAGCCCAGATGCAGCAGCATCCTCTAGAGACTTGTTAAAAATGCAGAAGCTCAGGCTCCACCCCAGGCCTTTGCAGACTGAATCTGCATTTTAACAAGGTCCAGGTAATTCACGTGCACATTAAGTTTGAAAAGGCCTGGTCTAGATCAGCGGTTCTCTAACTTAGCAGCACATTAGAACCATCTGTAGAGACTTTAAAAATACCAGTGCCTGGGCTTCACCTCCCAGAGAATCTGACTTAAGTGTCTGGGGTTTGCCCTGAGTCTAGGTATTTTTAAAAACTCCTCAGCTTATACAAAGCTGGCAGGGCCGGGCACAGTGGCTCATGCCTATAATCCCAGCAGTTCGTGAGGCCAAAGTGGGCAGATTGCTTGAGTCCAGGAGTTTGAGATTAGCCTGGGCTAAAACCCCATCCCTACAAAAAAAAAAAAAAATACAAAAAGTAGTTGGGCATGGTGGTGGCACATACCTGTAGTCCCGGCTACTCAGGAGGCTGAGTCCTCACTTCAACCCAGGAGGTCACGGTCTGGTCAACAGAGCAAGACCCTGTATCAAAACAAACAAACAAGCAAACAAAAAATGCTAGCAGCTTACCAGCTAGGGAGGCCTGTAGAGGCAAGTTTTCCAAATGGGGCTACATTAGTTGTTCCAGAACTTTAGCTGCATCAAAACCACCTGGATGGCTTGTTCAGCTACAGAGGGTCTGGCCATGCCCCTAGAGTTTCCAGCTGAGGGTCTGGAATGAGGCCCGATGATTTGCATTTCTAACAATCTCCAGGTGATG
Organism: Pan troglodytes; assembly: GCF_028858775.2. Classification (NCBI taxonomy): domain Eukaryota; kingdom Metazoa; phylum Chordata; class Mammalia; order Primates; family Hominidae; genus Pan; species Pan troglodytes. Next base: position 8,483,526 of record NC_072411.2, read on the forward strand.
CTGATGCTGTGGGTCCAGGGACCACATTTTGAGAATCTATGCTAAATGAATCGGAGAAGACCAAAGCTCAAACTTATTCCAAGAACTTTTCAAGGCCCACCTGCAAGTTGTAGTGGAAGTAAGCATCTAAGGGTGCAAAAAAGTTTCACTGTAGACTAAGGCCTTTTACCTGAGCTCTCAAATGTTCACATTTCTCTTATCAACCTAAATAACAAACAGAGAGAGGCTCTCCACAAGAAAAAGATATTCGTTTGGAAACAGAGCCTTGCAATAGAAACAGGCAAGCCAGAGTAAACTATATGCATATTCATGGAGGTAAAGGAAGACAAAAGAAAAAATGAGGAAGATTATATGATCATTTGGAAATGATTATCCTTGGCTACAAAGATCAATAACAAAGGTCATGCCAGGCCCAGGTTGGACAGGCAGTTGTTGGGCAAATATCCTTCAGAAGCATTGTTGAGTGCAAAGTTGCAATGGGCTTTGTGCAAGATTGTGTTTTTTGCAGTCTTCTGTGATAAGTTTTTGTTATCAGGCATACATGCCCAAGAATTCTTTATTGCATGGCCTTCCCTGGCTCTATTTGTCAGGGTTTTGGTTAGGGGAGGGGTATTTTTAACACTCTCAATGTAAAAAATGCCATAAGGTAGGTACCCCAATTGCTTGTTTCGTCTTCATAAAATAACTTTTCCACCCGAACAAAGTCTACACATAAATTGTAAAAATACCCTGGCATGCAGTCCCTGGAAAAGTCTGGAGTCATTCTCGGGGTTCCCACCCAGGTGGGCAAGCGTAGCCACCACAGATAAACACAAAGTAGGGGTCCCCGCTGGGGTTCAGCGGCAGGCAGTGGCCCTGGTTCTGATATTTGGCTGAAAACACAGCTCCTCTTTGTCACCCTCAGGACATTTCAGCTATTTCCTAGATAATAATCTCACTTCACCCTGCACAAAACAGGCACATGATCATGTCACTCTGACCTGGTTTGAGTCCAAGGAGAATTTTGTTTTTAAAATAATTTAGGTTAGTAGTTAAAATATGAACTTTGGGCCAGGAGTGGTGGCCCATGCCTATAATCCCAGCACTTCGTGAGGCCAAAGTGGGCAGATTGCTTGAGTCCAGGAGTTTGAGACTAGCCTGGGCTAAAACCCCATCCCTACAAAAAAAAAAAATACAAAAAGTAGTTGGGCATGGTGGTGGCACATACCTGTAGTCCCGGCTACTCAGGAGGCTGAGTCCTCGCTTCAACCCAGGAGGTCACGGTCTGGTCAACAGAGCAAGACCCTGTATCTAAACAAAGAAACAAACAAACAAAAAATGCTAGCAGCTTACCAGCTAGGGAGGCCTGTAGAGGCAAGTTTTCCAAATGGGGCTACATTAGTTGTTCCAGAACTTTAGCTGCATCAAAACCACCTGGATGGCTTGTTCAGCTACAGAGGGTCTGGCCATGCCCCTAGAGTTTCCAGCTGAGGGTCTGGAATGAGGCCCGATGATTTGCATTTCTAACAATCTCCAGGTGATGCTGATGCTGTGGGTCCAGGGACCACATTTTGAGAATCTATGCTAAATGAATCGGAGAAGACCAAAGCTCAAACTTATTCCAAGAACTTTTCAAGGCTCACCTGCAAGTTGTAGTGGAAGTAAGCATCTAAGGGTGCAAAAAAGTTTCACTGTAGACTAAGGCCTTTTACCTGAGCTCTCAAATGTTCACATTTCTCTTATCAACCTAAATAACAAACAGAGAGAGGCTCTCCACAAGAAAAAGATATTCGTTTGGAGACAGAGCCTTGCAATAGAAACAGGCAAGCCAGAGTAAACTATATGCATATTCACGGAGGTAAAGGAAGACAAAAGAAAAAATGAGGAAGATTATATGATCATTTGGAAATGACTATCCTTGGCTACAAAGATCAATAACAAAGGTGATGCCAGGCACAGGTTGGACAGGCAGTTGTTGGGCAAATATCCTTCAAAAGCATTGTTGTGTGCAAAGTTGCAATGGGCTTTGTGCAAGATTGTGTTTTTTGCAGTCTTCTGTGATAAGTTTTTGTTATCAGGCATACAAGCCCAAGAATCCTTTATTGCATGGCCTTTCCTGGCTCTATAAGTCAGGGTTTTGGTTAGGGTAGGGGTATTTTTAACACTCTCAACGTAAAAAATGACATAAGGTAGGTACCCCAATGACTTGTTTGGTCTTCATAAAATAACTTTTCATAAAATCTCAGTAAACGTGGAAATATCTACACCGCTATCTCTGTAAATGTGTAAACATTTACAACGCAATCTGTATAAACATGGAACTATTTACACCGCCGTCTCTATAAACATGGAAATATCTACACCGCTATCTCTATAAACATGGAAATATCTACACCGCTATCTCTATAAACATGGAAATATCTACACCGCTATCTGTATAAACATGGAAATATCTACACTGCTGTCTCTATAAACAAGGAAATATCTACACCTCTATCTGTATAAACATGGAAATATCTACACCACTGTCTCTATAAACATGGAAATATCTACAATGCTGTCTCTATAAACACGCAAATATCTACATCACTGTCTCTATAAACATGGAAATATCTACACCGCTATCTCTATGAACATGGAAATATCTACACCGCTGTCTCTAGAAACATGGAAATATCTACAACGCTATCTCTATAAACGTGGAAATATATACACCGCTATCTCTAAAAACATGGAAATATCTACACCGCTATCTCTAGAAACGTGGGAACATCTACACCGCTAACTCTATAAACCTGGAAATATCTACACCGCTATAATTATAAATATGGAAATATCTACACCGCTATCTGCATAAACATGGAAATATCTACACCGCTATCTCTATAAACATGGAAATACACCGCTATCTGTATAAACATGGAAATATTTACAAAGCTATCTCTCTAAACATGGAAATATCTACACCGCTATCTCTATAAACATGGAAATATCTACACCACTATCTGTAAAACATGGAAAAATCTACACCGCTGTCTGTATAAACATGGAAATATATACACGGCTATCTGTTTAAACATGGAAATATCTACACCACTGACTGTATAAACATGGAAATATCTACACCGCTATCTGTATAAACATGGAAATATCTACACCGCTGTCTCTATAAACATGGATATATCTATACTGCTATCTGTAGCAACATGGAAATATCTACACCGCTATCTCTATAAAGTGGAAATATCTACACCGTTATCTGTATTAACGTGGAAATACCTACACGGCTATCTGTATACACGTGGAAATATCTACATCGCTATCTCTACAAACCTGGAAATAACTACACCGCTATCTGTATAAACATGGAAATATCTACACCGGTATGTGTATAAACGTGGAAATATCTGCACCGCTATGTGTATAAACTTGGAAATTTCTACACCGCAATCTGTATAAAAGTGGAAATATCTTCACCGCTATCTGTGTAAACGTGGAAATATCTACACCGCTATCTCTATAAACGGGGAAATATCTACACCGCTATCTGTATAAACGTGGGAATATCTACACCGCTATCCCTATAAACGTGTAAACATTTACACGGCTATGTGTATTAACATGGAAATATTTACACCGCTATCTCTAAAAACATGGAAATACCTACACCGCTATGTCTATAAACATGAAAATATTTACACCGCTATATGTATAATCATGGAAATATTTACACCGCTATCTGTAAAAACTTGGAAATATTTACACCGCTATGTCTATAAAAATGAAAATATCTACACCGCTATCTCCATAAACATGAAAATATCTACACTGTTGTTTGTATGAACATGAAAATATCTACACCGCTATCTCTATGAATATAGAAATATCTACATTGCTGTCTGTATAAACATGGAAATATCTACACAGCTATCTGTATAAACATGGAAATATCTACACCGCTATCTGTATAAACATGGAAATATCTACACGGAAAGCTGTATAAACATGGAAATAACTAGACAGTCATCTCTATAAAGATGGAAATATCTCTACCGCTATCTGTATAAACATGGAAATACCCACACCGCTATCTGTATAAACATGGATATACCCACACCGCTATCTGTATAAAGATGGAAATATCTGCACCGATATCTTTATATACATGGAAATATCGGCAACTCTATCTGTGTAAACATAGAAATATCTACACGGCTATTTGTGTAACCATGGAAATATCTGCACTGCCATCTGTATAAAGATGGAAATATCTACACCGCAAGCTTTATAAACATGGAAATATCTACACCGCTATCTGTATAAACATGGAAATACCAACACCGTTATCTGTATAAACATGGAAATATCTACACCGCTATCTCTATAAACATGAAAACACACCACCATCTCTATAAGTATGGAAATATTTACACCGCTATCTCTATAAACATAGAAATATCTACCCCGCCATCCCTATAAACATGGAAATATCTACACCGCCATCTGCATAAACATGGAAATATTTACACAGACATCTGTATAAACATGGAAATATCTACACTGCCATCTGTATAAACTTGGAAATATCTACACTGACATCTGTAGAAAGATGGAAATGTCTACAAAGCGATCAGTACAAACATGGGAATTTCTACACTGCTACCTGTATAAACATGGAAATATCTACACCACTATGGGTATCAACATGGAAATAACTACACAGCAATCTCTATAAACATGGAAATATCTACAAAGCTATCTCTGTAAACATGGAAATATCTACACAGTTTTCTGTGTAAACTTGGAAATACCTACACCACTATCTGTGTAAATTTAGCAATAACTACACCGCAATCTGTGCAAAGATGGAAATGTCTACACCGCTATTTCTGTAAACATGGAAATATCTACACCGCTATCTGTATATACAAGGAAATATCTACACTGCCATCTGTATAAACATGGAAATATCTACAGCGCCATCTGTATAAACATGGAAATATATACACTGCCATCTGTACACACATGGAAATATCTACTCAGCCATCTGTATAAACATGGAAATATCTACACCGCTATCTCTATAAACATGGAAATATCTACACCGCTATCTGTATAAACATGGAAATATCTACAGCGCTATCTGTATAAACAGGGAAATATCTCCACCGCTATCTGTATAAACATGGAAAAACTACACCGCTATCTGTATAAACATGGAAATATCTACACCGCTATCTGTATAAACATGGAAATATATACAATGCTGTCTGTGTAAACATGGAAATATCTACACAGCTATCTGTGTAAACTTGGAAATATCTACACAGCTATCTGTGTAAAAATGGAAATATCTACACAGCAATCTGTGCAAAGATGGAAATATCTACACTGCTATCTCTGTAAACATGGAAATATCTACACCGCTATCTGTATAAACATGGAAATATCTATACCACAGTCTCTATAAACATGGAAATACCTCCACCGCTATCAGTATAAACATGAAAATATCTACACCGCAATCTGTATAATCATGGACATATCTACACCGCAATCTGTATAAACATGGAAATATCTGCCACGGTATGTGTGTAAACATGGAAATGTGTACACAGATATCTGTGTAAACTTGGAAATATCTACACAGCTATCTGCGTAAACATGGAAATATCTACACGGCAATCTGTGCAAAGATGGAAATAACTACATCGCTATCTCTGTAAACTTGGAAATATCTACACCGTTAACTGTATAAAAATGGAAATATCTACACCGCTGTCTGTATAAACAAAGAAATATTTACACCGCCATCTGTTGAAACATGGAAATATCTACACCACAATCTGTATAAACATGGAAATACCTACACCGCTATCTGTATAAATATGGAAATATCTACACCGCTATCTCTATAAACATGGAAATACCTACACCGCTTTCTCTATAAACATGAAAATATCTACATTGCTATCTGTATAAAGATGGAAATATCTACACCGCGAGCTGTATAAACATGGAAATATCTACACCGCTATCTGTATAAACATGGAAATACCAACACCGCTATCTGTATAAACATGGAAATATCTACACCGCTATCTCTATGAACATGAAAATACTTACACCACCATCTCTATAAACATGGAAATATTTACACCGCTATCTCTATAAACTTAGAAATAACTATACCGCCATCTCTATGAACATGGAAATATCTACAGCGCTATCTGCATAAACATGGAAATATCTACACAGACATCTGCATAAACATGGAAATATCTACACCGCCATCTCTATAAACATGAAAATATCTACACCGCCATCTTCAGAAACATGGATGTATCTACACCGCCATCTGTATAAACATGGAAATATCTACAACACTATCTCTATGAACATGGAAATATATTCACTGCCATCTGTATAAACATGGAAATATCTACACCGCCATCAGTGTAAAGTTGGAAATATCTACACCGCAATCTGTATAAATATGGAAATACCTACACCGCTATCTCTATAGACATGGAAATATCTACACCGATATCTGTATAACCATGGAAATATCTACACTGCCATCTGTATACAGATGGAAATATCTACACCGCTATCTGTATAAACATGGAAATACCAACACCGCTATCTGTATAAACATGGAAATATCTACACCGCTATCTCTATAAACATGAAAATACTTACACCACCATCTCTATAAACATGGAGATATTTACACCGCTATCTCTATAAACTTAGAAATAACTATACCGCCATCTCTATGAACATGGAAATATCTACAGCGCTATCTGCATAAACATGGAAATATCTACAAAGACATCTGCATAAACATGGAAATATCTACACCGCCATCTCTATAAACATGAAAATATCTACACCGCCATCTTCAGAAACATGGATGTATCTACACCGCCATCTGTATAAACATGGAAATATCTACACCGCTATCTGTATCAACATGGAAATAACTATACCGCAATCTGTATAAACATGGAAATATCTACAATGCTATCTCTGTAAACATGGAAATATCTACACAGCTATCTGTGTAAACTTGGAAATATCTACACCGCTATTTGTGTAAATTTGGCAATACCTACACCGCAATCTGTGCAAAGATGGAAATATCTACACCGCTATCTCTGTAAACATGGAAATATCTACACCGATATCTGTATAAACATGGAAATATCTACACTGCCATCTGTATAAACATGGAAATACCTACACCGCTTTCTCTATAAACATGAAAATATCTACACTGCTATCTCTTTATACATGGAAATATCTACACCGCCATCTGTATAAACATGGAAATATCTACACCACTATCTGTATAAACATGGAAATACCCTCACTGCCATCTTTATAAACATGGAAATATCTACACCACCATCTGTATAAAGATGGAAATATCTACACCGCAATCTGTATAAATATGGAAATAACTACACCGCTATCTCTATAGACATGGAAATATCTACACCGCTATCTGTATAAACATGGATATATCTACACTGCCATCAGTATAAAGATGGAAATATCTACACCGCGAGCTGTATAAACATGGAAATATCTACACCGCCATCTGTATAAACATGGAAATACCAACACCACTATTTGTATAAACATGGAAATATCTACACCGCCATCACTATAAACATGAGAATATCTACACCGCCATCTTCAGAAACATGGATGTATCTACACCGCCATCTGTATAAACATGGAAATATCTACAACACTATCTGTATAAACATGGAAATACCTTCACCGCCATCTGTATAAACATGGAAATATCTACACCGCCATCTGTATAAAGATGGAAATATCTACACCTCAATCTGTATAAATATGGAAATACCTACACCGCTATCTCTATAGACATGGAAATATCTACACCGCTATATGTATAAACATGGAAATATCTACGCTGCCATCTGTATAAAGATGGAAATATCTACACCGCTATCTGTATAAACATGGAAATATCTACACCGCTATCTGTATAAACATGGAAATATCTACACCGTTATCTGTATAAACATGGAAATATCTACACCGCGATCTGTATAAACATGGAATTACCTACACCGCGATCTGTATAAACATGGATATATCTACACTGCAATCTGTATAAACATGGAAATATCTACAACGCTATGTGTGTAGACATGGAAATATCTATACAGCTATCTGTGTAAACTTGGAAATAGCTACACAGCTATCTGCGTAAACATGGAAATATCTACACGGCAATCTGTGCAAAGATGGAAATATCTACACCGCTATCTCTGTAAACATGGAAATATCTACACCGCTACGTGTATAAAAATGGAAATATCTACACCGCTGTCTGTATAAACAAGGAAATATCTACACCGCCATCTGTAGAAACATGGAAATATCTACACCGCAATCTGTATAAACATGGAAAAACCTACACCACTTTCTCTATAAACATGGAAATATCTACACTGCAATCTCTATATACATGGAAATATCTACACCGCCATCTCTATAAACATGAAAATATCTACACCGCCATCTTCAGAAACATGGATGTATCTACACCGCTATCTGTATAAACTTGGAAATATCTACACCACTATCTGTATAAACATGGAAATATCTTCACTTCTATCTGTATAAACATGGAAATAGCTACACCGCCTTCTGTATAAAGATGGAAATATCTACACCGCAATCTGTATGAATATGGAAATACCTACACCGCTATCTCTATCGACATGGAAATATCTACACCGCTATCTGTATAAACATGGAAATATCTACACCGTTATCTGTATAAACATGGAAATATCTACACGGCAATCTGTGCAAAGATGGAAATATCTACACCGCTATCTCTGTAAACATGGAAATATCTACACCGCTACCTGTATAAAAATGGAAATATCTACACCGCTGTCTGTATAAACAAGGAAATATCTACACCGCCATCTGTAGAAACATGGAAATAACTACACCGCAATCTGTATAAACATGGAAATACCTACACCACTTTCTCTATAAACATGGAAATATCTACACTGCAATCTCTATATACATGGAAATATCTACACCGCCATCTCTATAAACATGAAAATATCTACACCGCCATCTTCAGAAACATGGATGTATCTACACCGCTATCTGTATAAACTTGGAAATATCTACACCACTATCTGTATAAACATGGAAATATCTTCACTTCTATATGTATAAACATGGAAATAGCTACACCGCCATCTGTATAAAGATGGAAATATCTACACCGCAATCTGTATAAATATGGAAATACCTACACCGCTATCTCTATCGACATGGAAATATCTACACCGCTATCTGTATAAACATGGAAATATCTCCACTCCCATCTGTATAAAGATGGAAATATCTACACCGCGAGCTGTATAAACATGGAAATATCCACACCGTTATCGGTATAAACATGGAAGTAGCAACACCGCTATCAGTATAAATATGGAAATATCTACACCGCTATATCTATAAACATGAAAATACTTACACCATCATCTCAATAAACATGAAAATATTTACAACGCTATCTCTATAAACATAGAAATAACTACACCGCCATCTCTATAAACATGGAAATATCTACACCGCCATCTGCATAAACATGGAAATATCTACACTGACATCTGTGTAAACTTGGAAATATCTACACTGACATCTGTAGAAAGATGGAAATATCTACATAGCGATCTGTATAAACATGGGAATTTGTACACTGCTACGTGTATAAACATGGAAATATCTACACCGCTATCTGTATCAACATGGAAATAACTTCACCGCAGTCAGTATAAACATGGAAATATCTACACAGCAATCTGTGCAAAGATCGAAATATCTACACCACAGTCTCTATAAACATGGAAATATCTACACCGCTATCTGTATAAACATGGAAATAACTACACCGCTATCTGTATAAACATGGAAATTTTTACACCGCTATCTGTATAAACATGGAAATATCTCCACCGCTATCTTAATAAACACGGAAATACCTACACCGGTATCTTTAAAAACATGGAAATACCTACACCGCCATCTCTATAAACAATGAAATACCTACAGCGCTATCTGTGTAAACATAGAAATATCTACACAGCTATCTGTGTAAACTTGGAAATATCTACACCGCAATCTGTGTAAGCATGGAAATATCTACAACGCTATCTGTGTAAACATGGAAATATTTACAACGCTATCTTTGTAAACAGGGAAATATCTACACAGCTATCTGTAAAACTTGGAAATATCTACACCACTATCTGTATAACGCTGAAAATATCTACACCGCTATCTGTACCAACATGTAAATAACTACACCGCTATCTGTATAAACATGGAAATATCTACAATGATATCTCTGTAAACATGGAAATATCGACACAGGTATCTGTGTAAACTTGGAAATATCTACACCGCTATCTGTGTAAAGTTTGCAATGTCTACACCGCAATCTGTGCAAAGATGGAAATATCTTTACCGCTATATCTGTAAACATGGAAATATCTACTCCGCTATATGTATAAACATGGAAATAACTACACTGCCATCTATATACACATGGAAATATCTACACAGCCATCTGTGTAAACATGGAAATATCTACACCGCTATCTCTATAAACATGGAAATATCTACACCGCTATCTGTATAAACATGGAAATATCTACATCGCTATCTGTATAAACAGGGAAATATCTCTACCGCTATCTGTGTAAACATGGATATATCTACACCGCTATCTGTATTTACATGAAAATATCTACAGCGCTATCTGTATAAACAAGGAAATATCTACACCGCCATCCTTAGAAACATGGAAATATCTACACCGCCATCTGTATAAACATGGAAATACCTACACCACTACCTGTATAAATATGGAAATGTCTACACGGCTACCTCTATAAACATGGAAATACCTACACCACTTGCATTATAAACATGGAAATATCTACACCGCAATCTCTGTAAACATGGAAATATCTACACCAGCATCTATGTAAACATGAAAATATCTACACTGCCATATTCAGAAAGATGGCTGTATCTACATCGCCATCTGTATAAACATGGAAATATCTACACCACTATCTGTATAAAGATGGAAATATTTAAACTGCTAACTCTATGAACATGGAAATATCTACACCACTATCTGTATAAACATGGAAATATCGGCACAGCAATCTGTATAAACATGGAAATACCTCCACCGCAATCTGTATAAACATGGAAAATCTACACCGCTATATCTATAAACATGGAAATATCTACACTGCCATCTGCACAAACATGGAAATATCTACACAGTCATCTGTAGAAACATAGAAATATCTACACCGCTATCTGTATAAACATGGAAATAACTACACCGCTGTCTCTATAAACATGGAAATATCTACACCGCTATCCCCATCAACATGGAAATATACACACCACCATCTCTTTAAACATGGATGTATCTACAACGCCATCTACATAAACAAGAAAATATCTACACTGCCATCTATATAAACATGGAAATATCTACACCGCCATCTCTATAAACATGGAAATATCTACACTGCCGTTTGTAGAAAGATGGAAATATCTACACCGCCATCTGTTTAAAGGTGGAAATATCTACGCAGCTATCTCTATAAACATGGAAATATCTACACCGCAATCTCTATAAACATAGAAATATCTACACCGCTATCTGTATAAATGTGAAATATCTAAACCGCTATCTCTATAAAAGTGGAAATATCTACACTGCTATCTGTATAAACATCTAAATATCCTCACTGCTATCTCTATGAACATGGATATATCTACACCGCCATCTGTATAAACATGGAAATATCTACACCGCTATCTGTATAAACATGGAAATATCTACACCGCGATCTGTATAAACATGGAAATATCTGCACCGCGATCTGTATAAACATGGAAATATCTAGACCGCTATCTGTGTAAACATGGAAATAACTACACAGCTATCTCTATAAACATGGAAATAACTACACCGCCATAAGTATAAAAATGGAAATACCTACAAAGTCATCTGTGTAAACATGGAAATATCTACAAAGCCATCTGTATAAACATGGAAATATCTACACAGCCATCTGTATATACATGGAAATATCTACACCGCTATCTGTATAAACATGGAAATATCTACACCGCTATTTGTATAAACAAGGAAATATCTTCACCGCCATCAGTTTAAACATGGAAATATATACACAGACATCTGTTTATACATGGAAATATCTACACCGCTATCTGTATAAACATGCTAATAACTACACCGCTATCTGTATAAATGTGGAAATATTTGCACCTCTGTCCCTATAAACATGGTAATATCAACACCGTGATCTCTATAAACATGGAAATATCTACACCATGATCTGTATAAACACGGAATTATCTACACCGCGATCTGTATAAACATGGAAATATCTACACCGCGATCTGTATAAACCAGCAAATATCTACAAAGCTATCTCTATAAACATGGAAATATCTACACCGCCATCTGTATAAACATGGAAATACCTACAATGTCATCTGTATAAACATGGAAATGTCTACAAAGCCTTCTGTATAAACATGGAAATACCTACACAGCCATCTGTATATACATGGAAATATCTACACCGCTATCTGTATAAACATGGAAATATCTACACCCCTATCTGTATAAACATAGAAATATCCACACCGCTATCTCTGTAAACATGGAAAAATCAACACCGCTATCTCTATGAACATGGAAATATCTACACCGCCATCTCTATAACATGGAAATATTTACACCACGATCAGTATAAACATGGAAATATCTACACCGCTATCTGTATAAACATGGAAATATCTCCACTGCTATCTCTATAAACATTGAAATATCTACACCGCCATCTGTATAAACATGGAAATACTTACAAAGTTATCCGTATAAACATGGAAATATCTACACCGCCATCTGTATAAACATGGAAATATCTACACAGCCATGTGTATATACATGGAAAACCCTACACCGCTCTCTATATAAACATGGAAATATCTACACCGCTATCTGTATAAACATGGAAATATCTACGCCACGATCTGTATAAACATGGAAATATATACATCGCTATCTGTATAAACATGGAAATACCTGCACCGCTATCTCTATAAACATGGAAATATCTACAAAGCCATCTGTATAAACATGGAAATACCTACACAGTCATGTGTAGGAACATGGAAATATCTACACTGCCATCTGTATAAACATAGAAATATCTACACAGCCCTCTGAATAAATATGGAAATATCTGCATAGGCATCTGTATAAACATGGAAATATCTGCACCGCTATCTGTATAAACATGGAAATACCTACACCGCTGTCTCTATAAACATGGAAAAATGTACACCGCTATGACTATAAACATGGAAATATCTCCAGTGCTGTCTGTATAAACATGGAAATAGCTCCACCGTTAACTGTATAAACATGGAAATATCTACAGCGCCATCTCTATTAACATTGAAATGTCTACACTGCCATCTGTAAAAACATGGAAATATTTACACAGTCATCTGAATAAACATGGAAATATCTACACCGCTATCTGTATAAACATGAAAATAACTACACCGCTATCTGTATAGACATGGAAATTTTTACACCGCTATGTGTATAACCATGGAAATATCTCCGCCTCTACCTTTTAAACACGGAAATACCTACACCGGTATCTTTAAAAACATGGAAATACCTACACCGCTATCTCTATAAACAATGAAATATCTACAACGCTATCTGTGTAAACATGGAAATATTACACTGCTATCTGTGTAAACTTGGAAATATCTACACCGCAATCTGTGTAAGCATGGAAATATCTACAATGCTATCTGTGTAAACATGGAAATATTTACAACGCTATCTGTGTAAACAGGGAAATATCTACACAGCTATCTGTAAAACGTGGAAATATCTACAACACCATCTGTATAAACCTGAAAATTTCTACACCTCTACCTGTATCTACATGTAAATAACTACACCGCTATCTGTACAAACATGGAAATATCTACAATGATATCACTGTAAACATGGAAATATCGACACAGGTATCTGTGTAAACTTGGAAATATCTACAACGCTATCTGTGAAAAGTTTGCAATTTCTACACCGCAATCTCTGCAAAGATGGAAATATCTTTACCTCTATATCTGTAAACATGGAAATATCTACACTGCTATATGTATAAACATGGAAATATCTACACCGCCACCTGTATACACATGGAAATATCTACACAGCTTTCTGTATAAACATGGAAATATCTACACCGCTATCTCTATAAACATGGAAATATCTACACCGCTATCTGTATAAGCAGGGAAATATCCATATCGCTATCTGTATAAACAGGGAAATATCTCCACGGCTATCTGTGTATAGATGGAAATATCAACACCGCCATCTGTACAAACATGGAAATATCTGCACCGCAATCTGTATAAACATGGAAATATCTACACCGCGGTCTGTATAAACATGGAAATATCTTCACCGCTATCTGTATAAACATGGAAATATCTACACCGCTATCTCTATATACATGGAAATATCTACAAAGCCATCTGTATATACATGGAAATACCTACGCAGTCATGTATAGGAACATGGAAATATCTACACTGCCATATATATAAACATGGAAATATCTACACAGTCCTCTGTATAAATATTAAAATAATTGCATAGGCATCTGTATAAACATGGAAATATCTGCACCGCTAACTGTATAAACATGGAAATACCTACACAGCTGTCTCTATAAACATGGAAATATGTACACCGCTATGTGTATAAAAAAGGAAATATCTCCACTGCTGTCTGTATAAACATGGAAATATCTAAACGGTCATCTGTGTATAGATGGAAATATCAACACCGCCGTCTGTACAAACATGGAAATATCTGCACTGCTATCTGTACAAACATGGAAATATCTACTCCGCGGTCTGTATAAACCTGGAAATAACAACACCGCTATCGGTATAAATATGGAAATATCTACACTGCTATCTCTATAAACATGGAAATATCTACACCGTGATCTGTATAAACATGGAAATGTTTACACCGCTATCTGTATAAACATGCAAACTTCTACAACGTTATCTGTATAAATATGGAAATATCTACACCGCTATCTCTATAAACTTGGAAATATCTACACCGCCATCTGTATAAACATGGAAATACCTATACAGTCATCTGTGTAAACATGGAAATATCTACACCACCATCTGTATAAACATGGAAATATCTACAATGACATCTGTATACACATGGAAATATCCACACCGCTATCTCTATAAACATGGAAAAATCAACACCGCTATCTCTATTAACATGGAAATATCTACACCGCCATCTCTATAAACATCGAAATGTCTACACCGGGATCGGTATAAACATGGAAATATCTACACCGCTATCTGTATAAACATGGAAATATCTCCACTGCTATCACTATAAACAACGAAATATCTACACCGCCATCTGTATAAACATGGAAATACTTACAAAGTTATCTGTATAAACATGGAAATATCTACACCGCCATCTGTATAAACATGGAAATATCTACGCATTCATGTGTACATACATGGAAATATCTACACCGCTATCTATATAAACATGGAAATAACTACACCGCTATCTGTATAAACATGGAAATAGCTACACCGCCATTTACATGTCCATGGAAATATCTGCGCCGCCATCTGTATAAACATGGAAATATCTACACGGTCATCTGTGTATAGATGGAAATATCAACACCGCCATCTGTACAAACACGGAAATATCTGCACCGTTATCTGTATAAACATGGAAATATCAACAGCGCCATCTATATAAACATGGAAATACCCACAAAGTCATCTGTATAAACATGGAAATGTGTACACAGCCATCTGTATAAACATGGAAATATCTACACAGCCATCTGTATAAACATGGAAATATCTACACAGCCATCTGTATATACGTGGAAATATCTACAGCACTATCTGTATAAACATGGAAATAACTACACCGCTATTTGTATAAATAAAGAAATATCTACACCGTGATCTGTATAAACATGGAAATATATACACCGCCATCTCTATAAACAGGGAAATATCTACACCCCTATCTGTATAAACATGGAAATATCCATACCGCTATCTCTATAAACATGGAAAAATCAACACCGCTATCTCTATGAACATGTAAATATCTACACCGCCATCTCTATAAAGATGGAAATGTCTACACCACGATCAGTATAAACATGGAAATATCTACACCGCTATCTGTATAAACATGGAAATATCTCCACTGCTATCTCTATAAACATCGAAATATCTACACTGTCATCTGTATAAACATGGAAATACTTACAAAGTTCTCTGTATAAACATGGAAATATCTACACCGCCATCTGTATAAACATGGAAATATCTACACAGCCATGTGTACATACATGGAAATATCTACACCGCTATCTATATAAACATGGAAATAACTACACCGCTATCTGTATAAACATGGAAATATCTACACCGCCATTTACATATCCATGGAAATATCTGCACCGCCATCTGTATAAACATGGAAATATCTACACGGTCATCTGTGCATACATGGAAATATCAACACCGCCATCTGTACAAACATGGAAATATCTGCACCGCTATCTGTATAAACATGGAAATATCTACACCGCGGTCTGTATAAACATGGAAATATCAACACCGCTATCGGTATAAACATGGAAATATCTACACCGCTATCTCTATAAACATGGAAATAACTACACCGTGATCTGCATAAACTTGGAAATATTTACACCGCTATCTGTATAAACATGGAAACTTCTACACCGTTATCTGTAGAAAGATGGAAATATCTACACCGCAATCTGTGTAAACATGGAAATATCTACACCGATATCTGAAAAAACATGGAAATATCTACACCGCTATCTGTATAAACATGGAAATATCTACACCGCGATCTGTATAAACATGGAAATATCTACACCGCGATCTGTATAAACATGGAAATATCTACACCGCGATCTGTATAAACATGGAAATATCTACACCGCTATCTGTATAAACATGGAAATATCTACACAGTTTTCTCTATATACATGGAAATATCTACACCGCCATCTGTATAAACATGGAAATACCTACAAAGTCATCTGTATAAACATGGAAATATCTACACAGCCATCTGTATAAACATGGAAATATCTACACAGCCATCTGTATATACATGGAAATATCTACACCATTATCTGTATAAACATGGAAATAACTACACTGCTATTTGTATAAACAAGGAAATATCTACACCGTGATCTGTATAAACATGGAAATATCTACACCGCCATCTCTATAAACAGGGAAATATCTACACCCCTATCTGTATAAACATGGAAAAATCCACACCGCTATATCTATAAACATGGAAAAATCAACACCGCTATCTCTATGAACATGGAAATATCTACACCGCCATCTCTATAAACATGGAAATGTCTACACCACGATCAGTATAAACATGGAAATATCTACACCGCTATCTGTATAAACATGGAAATATCTCCACTGCTATCTCTATAAACATCGAAATATCTACACCGCCATCTGTATAAACATGGAAATATCTACACGGCCATCTGTGTATAGATGGAAATATCAACACCACCATCGGTACAAACATGGAAATATCTACACCGCTATCTCTAGAGACATGGAAATATCTGCACCGCCATCTGTAAAAACATGGAAATACCTATACAGTCATCTGTATAAACATGGAAATATCTACAATGCCATCTGTAGAAAGATGGAAATATCTACACCGCAATCTGTGTAAACATGGAAATATCTACACCGATATCTGAAAAAACATGGAAATATCTACACCGCTATCTGTATAAACATGGAAATATCTACACCGCGATCTGTATAAACATGGAAATATCTACACCGCGATCTGTATAAAGATGGAAATATCTACACCGCTATCTGTATAAACATGGAAATATCTACACAGTTATCTCTATAAACATGGAAATATCTACACCGCCATCTGTATAAACATGGAAATACCTACAAAGTCATCTGTATAAACATGGAAATATCTACACAGCCATCTATATAAACATGGAAATATCTACACCACTGTCTGTATAAACATGGAAATAACTACACCGCTATTTGTATAAACAAGGAAATATCTACACCGTGATCTGTATAAACATGGAAATATGTACACCGCCATCTCTATAAACAGGGAAATGTCTACACCCCTATCTGTATAAACATGGAAAAATCCACACCTCTATCTCAATAAACATGGAAAAATCAACAGGGCTATCTCTATGAATATGGAAATATCTACACCGCCATCTCTATAAAGATGGAAATGTCTACACCACGATCAGTATAAACATGGAAATATCTACACCGCTATCTGTATAAACATGGAAATATCTCCACTGCTATCTCTATAAACATCGAAATATCTACACTGTCATCTGTATAAACATGGAAATACTTACAAAGTTCTCTGTATAAACATGGAAATATCTACACCGCCATCTGTATAAACATGGAAATATCTACACAGCCATGTGTACATACATGGAAATATCTACACCGCTATCTATATAAACATGGAAATAACTACACCGCTATCTGTATAAACATGGAAATATCTACACCGCCATTTACATATCCATGGAAATATCTGCACCGCCATCTGTATAAACATGGAAATATCTACATGGTCATCTGTGCATACATGGAAATATCAACACCGCCATCTGTACAAACATGGAAATATCTGCACCGCTATCTGTATAAACATGGAAATATCTACACCGCGGTCTGTATAAACATGGAAATATCAACATCGCTATCGGTATAAACATGGAAATATCTACACCGCTATCTCTATAAACATGGAAATATCTACACCGTGATCTGTATAAACATGGAAATATTTACACCGCTATCTGTATAAACATGGAAACTTCTGCACCGTTATCTGTATAAATATGGAAATATCTACACTGCTATCTCTATAAACTTGGAAATATCTACACCGCCATCTGTAGAAACATGGAAATACCTATACAGTCATCTGTGTAAACATGGTAATATCTACACCACCATCTGTATAAACATGGAAATATCTACAATGCCATCTGTATACACATGGAAACACCTACACGGCAATCAGTGTATAGATGGAAACATCAACACCGCCATCTGTACAAACATGGAAATATCTACACTGCTATCTCTATAAACATGGAAATATCTACACTGCGGTCTGTATATCCATGGAAATATCTACACCGGTATCTGTATAAACATGGAAATATATACACTGCTATCTGTATAAACATGGAAATATCTGCACCGCTATCTCTATAAACATGGAAATATCTACAAAGACATCTGTATAAACATGGAAATACCTACACATTCATGTGTAGGAACATTTAAATATCTACACTGCCATCTGTATAAATATAGAAATATCTACACAGCCCTCTGTATAAATATGGAAATATCTGCATAGGCATCTGTTTAAACATGGAAATATCTGCACCGCTATCTATATAAACATGGAAATACCTACACCGCTGTCTCTATAAACATGGAAATATGTACACCGCTATGTGTATAAACATGGAAATATCTCCAGTGCTCTCTGTATAAACATGGAAATATCTCCACCGTTATCTGTATAAACATGGAAATATCAACAGCGCCATCTATATAAACATTGAAATATCTACACTGCCATCTATAAAAACATGGAAATATCTAAACATTCATCTGAATAAACATGGAAATATCTACACCGCTATCAGTATAAACATGGAAATATCTACACCGTGATCTGTATAAACATGGAAATATTTACACCGCTATCTGTATAAACATGGAAACTTCTACACCGTTATCTGTATAAATACGGAAATATCTACACCACTATCTCAATAAACTTGGAAATATCTACACCACCATCTGTATAAACATGGAAATACCTATACAGTCATCTGTGTAAACATGGAAATATCTACACCAATATCTGTATAAACATGGAAATATCTACACAGCCATCTGTATATACATGGAAATATATACACCACTATCTGTATAAACATGGAAATAACTACACAGCTATTTGTATAAACAAGGAAATATCTACACTGTGATCTGTATAAACATGGAAATATCTACCCCGCCATCTCTATAAACAGGGAAATATCTACACCCCAATCTGTATAAACATGGAAATATCCACACCGCTATCTCTATAAACATGGAAAAATCAACACCGCTATCTCTATGAACATGGAAATATCTACACCGCCATCTCTATAAACATGGAAATGTCTACACCACGATAAGTATAAACATGGAAATATCTACACCGCTATCTGTATAAACATGGAAATATCTACACTGCTATCTCTATAAACATCGAAATATCTACACCGCTATCTTTATAAACATGGAAATATCTCCACTGCTAGCTCTATAAACATCGAAATATCTACACCGCCATCTGTATAAACATGGAAATACTTACAAAGTTATCTGTATAAACATGGAAATATCTACACCGCCATCTGTATAAACATGGAAATATCTACACAGCCATGTGTACATACATGGAAATATCTACACAGCTATCTATATAAACTTGGAAATAACTACACCGCTATCTGTATATACATGGAAATATCTACACCGCCATCTACATATCCATGGAAATATCTGCGCCGCCATCTGTATAAACATGGAAATATCTACACGGTCATCTGTGTATAGATGGAAATATCAACACCGCCATCTGTACAAACATGGAAATATCTGCACCGCTATCTGTATAAACATGGAAATATCTACACCGCGGTCTGTATAAACATGGAAATATCAACACCGCTATCGGTATAAACATGGAAATATCTACACCGCTATCTCTATAAACATGGAAATATCTACACCGTGATCTGTATAAACATGGAAATATTTACACCGCTATCTGTATAAACATGGAAACTTCTACACCGTTATCTGTATAAATATGGAAATATCTACACCGCTATCTCTATAAACATGGAAATATCTACACCGCCATCTCTATGAACATGAAAATATCTACACTGCCATCTCCATAAAGATGGAAGTATCTACTCCGCCATGCGTATAAAAACGGAAATATCTACACCACCATCTGTGTAAACATGGAGATACCTACACCGCTATCTGTATAAACATGGAAATAACTACACCGCCATCTGCATGTCCTTGGAAATATCTACGCCGCCATCTGAATAAACATGGAAATATCTACACGGCCATCTGTGTATAGATGGAAATAACAACACCGCCATCTGTACAAACATGGGAATATCTACACCGCTATCTCTATAGGCATGGAAATATCTGCACCGCCATCTGTAAAAACATGGAAATACCTATACAGTCATTTGTATAAACATGGAAATATCTACAATGCCATCTGTAGAAAGATGGAAATATCTACACCGCAATCTGTGTAAACATGGAAATATCTACACCGATATCTGTAAAAACATGGAAATATCTACACCGCTATCTGTATAAACATGGAAATACCTTCACCGCGAACTGTATAAACATGGAAATATCTGCACCGCGATCTGTATAAACATGGAAATATCTACACCGTGATCTGTATAAACACGGAAATATCTACACGGTTATCTCTATAAACATTGAAATATCTACACCGCCATCTGTATAAACATGTAAATACCTCCAAAGTCATCTGTATAAACATGGAAATATCTACACAGCCATCTCTATATACATGGAAATATCTACACCACTATCTGTATAAACATGGAAATAACTACACCGCTATTTGTATAAACAAGGAAATATCTACACCGTGATCTGTATAAACATTTAAATATCTACACCGCCATCTCTATAAACAGGGAAATATCTACAGCCCTATCTGTATAAACATGGAAATATCCACACCGCTATCTCTATAAACATGGAAAAATCAACACCGCTATCTCTATGAACATGGAAATATCAACATCGCCATCTCTATAAACATGGAAATGTCTACACCACGATCAGTATAAACAGGGAAATATCTACACCGCTGTCTGTATAAACATGGAAATATCTCCACTGCTATCTCTATAAACATCGAAATATCTACACCGCCATCTGTATAAACATGGAAATACTTACAAAGTTATCTGTATAAACATGGAAATATCTACACCGCCTTCTGTATAAACATGGAAATATCTACACAGCCATGTGTACATACATGGAAATATCTACACCGCTATCTATATAAACATGGAAATAACTACACCGCTATCTGAATAAACATGGAAATATCTACACCGCCATCTACATATCCATGGAAATATCTGGGCCGCCATCTGTATAAACATGGAAATATCTACATGGTCATCTGTGTATAGATGGAAATATCAACACCGCCATCTGTACAAACATGGAAATATCTGCACCGCTATCTCTATGAACATGGAAATAACTACAAAGACATCTGTATAAACATGGATATACCTACACAGTCATGTGTAGGAACATTTAAATATCTACACTGCCATCTGTATAAATATAGAAATATCTACACAGCCCTCTGTATAAATATGGAAATATCTGCATAGGCATCTGTGTAAACATGGAAATAACAGCACCGCTATCTGTATAAACATGGAAATACCTACACCGCTGTCTCTATAAACATGGAAATATGTACACCGCTATGTGTATAAACATGGAAATATCTCCACTGCTCTCTGTATAAACATGGAAATATCTCCACCGTTATCTGTATAAACATGGAAATATCAACAGCGCCATCTATATAAACATTGAAATATCTACACTGCCATCTGTAAAAACATGGAAATATCTACACAGCCATCTGAATAAACATGGAAATATCTACACCACCATCTGTATAAACATGGAAATAGCTACAATACCATCTGTATACACATGGAAATATCTACACAGACAGCTGTATAAATATGGAAATATCTACACGGCCATCTGTATAAACATGGAAATATCTACACTGCCATCTGTAGAAAGATGGAAATATCTACACCGCTATCTCTATAAATATGGAAATATCTACACCGCCATCTCTATGAACATGAAAATATCTACACTGCCATCTCCATAAAGATGGAAGTATCTACTCCGCCATGTGTATAAACACGGAAATATCTACACCACCATCTGTGTAAACATGGAAATACCTACACCGCTATCTGTATAAACATGGAAATGACTACACCGCCATCTGCATGTCCTTGGAAATATCTACGCCGCCATCTGAATAAACATGGAAATATCTACACGGCCATCTGTGTATAGCTGGAAATATCAACACCGCCATCTGTACAAACATGGAAATATCTACACCGCTATCTCTATAGACATGGAAATATCTGCACCGCCATCTCTAAAAACATGGAAATACCTATACAGTCATCTGTATAAACATGGAAATATCTACAATGCCATCTGTAGAAAGATGGAAATATCTACACCGCAATCTGTGTAAACATGGAAATATCTACACCGATATCTGTATAAACATGGAAATATCTACACCACGATCTGCATAAACATGGAAATATCTACACCGCGATCTGTATAAACATGGTAATATCTACACAGTTATCTCTATAAACATGGAAATATCTTCACCGCCATCTGTATAAACATGGAAATACCTACAAAGTCATCTGTATAAACATGGAAATATCTACACTGCCATCTGTAGAAAGATGGAAATATCTACACCGCTATCTCTATAAATATGGAAATATCTACACCGCCATCTCTATGAACATGAAAATATCTACACTGCCATCTCCATAAAGATGGAAGTATCTACTCCGCCATGCGTATAAACACGGAAATATCTACACCACCATCTGTGTAAACATGGAAATACCTACACCGCTATCTGTATAAACATGGAAATAACTACACCGCCATCTGCATGTCCTTGGAAATATCTACGCCGCCATCTGAATAAACATGGAAATATCTACACGGCCATCTGTGTATAGATGGAAATATCAACACCGCCATCTGTACAAACATGGAAATATCTACACCGCTATCTCTATAGGCATGGAAATATCTGCACCGCCATCTGTAAAAACATGGAAATACCTATACAGTCATCTGTATAAACATGGAAATATCTACAATGCCATCTGTAGAAAGATGGAAATATCTACACCGCAATCTGTGTAAACATGGAAATATCTACACCGATATCTGTAAAAACATGGAAATATGTACACCGCGATCTGTATAAACATGGAAATATCTACACCGCGAACTGTATAAACATGGAAATATCTACACCGCGATCTGTATAAACATGGAAATATCTACACCGTGATCTGTATAAACACGGAAATATCTACACGGTTATCTCTATAAACATTGAAATATCTACACCGCCATCTGTATAAACATGTAAATACCTCCAAAGTCATCTGTATAAACATGGAAATATCTACACAGCCATCTCTATATACATGGAAATATCTACACCACTATCTGTATAAACATGGAAATAACTACAACGCTATTTGTATAAACATGGAAATATCTACACCGCCATCTCTATAAACAGGGAAATATCTACAGCCCTATCTGTATAAACATGGAAATATCCACACCGCTATCTCTATAAACATGGAAAAATCAACACCGCTATCTCTATGAACATGGAAATATCAACAGCGCCATCTCTATAAACATGGAAATGTCTACACCACGATCAGTATAAACATGGAAATATCTACACCGCTGTCTGTATAAACATGGTAATATCTCCACTGCTATCTCTATAAACATCGAAATATCTACACCGCCATCTGTAGAAACATGGAAATATTTACAAAGTTATCTGTATAAACATGGAAATATCTACACCGCCTTCTGTATAAACATGGAAATATCTACACAGCCATGTGTACATACATGGAAATATCTACACCGCTATCTATATAAACATGGAAATAACTACACCGCTATCTGTATAAACATGGAAATATCTACACCGCCATCTACATATCCATGGAAATATCTGCGCCGCCATCTGTATAAACATGGAAATATCTACACGGTCATCTGTGTATAGATGGAAATATCAACACCGCCATCTGTACAAACATGGAAATATCTGCACCGCTATCTGTATAAACATGGAAATATCTACACCGCGGTCTGTATAAACATGGAAATATCAACACCGCTATCGGTATAAACATGGAAATATCTACACCGCTATCTCTATAAACATGGAAATATCTACACCGTGATCTGTATAAACATGGAAATATTTACACCGCTATCTGTATAAACATGGAAACTTCTACACCGTTATCTGTATAAATATGGAAATATCTACACCGCTATCTCTATAAACTTGGAAATATCTACACCGCCATCTGTATTAACATGGAAATACCTATACAGTCATCTGTGAAAACATGGAAATATCTACACCACCATCTGTATAAACATGGAAATATCTACAATGCCTTCTGTATACACATGGAAATACCTACACTGCAATCAGTGTATAGATGGATACATCAACACCGCCATCTGTACAAAAATGGAAATATCTACACTGCTATCTCTATAAACATGGAAATATCTACACTACGGTCTGTGTAAACATGGAAATATCTACACAGGTATCTGTATAAACATGGAAATATCTACACCATGATCAGTATAAACATGGAAATATATACACCGCTATCTGTATAAACATGGAAATATCTGCACCGCTATCTCTATAAACATGGAAATAACTACAAAGACATCTGTATAAACATGGAAATACCTACACAGTCATGTGTAGGAACATTTAAATATCTACACTGCCATCTGTATAAATATAGAAATATCTTCACAGCCCTCTGTATAAATATGGAAATATCTGCATAGGCATCTGTGTAAACTTGGTAATATCTGCACCGCTATCTGAATAAACATGGAAATACCTACACCGCTGTCTCTATAAACATGGAAATATGTACACCGCTATGTGTATAAACATGGAAATATCTCCACTGCTCTCTGTATAAACATGGAAATATCTCCACAGTTAACTGTATAAACATGGAAATATCAACAGCGCCATCTATATAAACGTTGAAATATCTACACTGCCATCTGTAAAAACATGGAAATATCTACACAGTCATCTGAATAAACATGGAAATATCTACACCACCATCTGTATAAACATGGAAATAGCTACAATACCATCTGTATACACATGGAAATATCTACACCGACATCTGTATAAATATGGAAATATCTACAAGGCCATCTGTATAAACATGGAAATATCTACAGTGCCATCTGTAGAAAGATGGAAATATCTACACCGCTATCTCTATAAATATGGAAATATCTACACCGCCATCTCTATGAACATGAAAATATCTACACTGCCATCTCCATAAAGATGGAAGTATCTACTCCGCCATGTGTATAAACACAGAAATACCTACACCACCATCTGTGTAAACATGGAAATACCTACACCGCTATCTGTATAAACATAGCAATAACTACACCGACATCTGCATGTCCTTGGAAATATCTACGCCGCCATCTGAATAAACATGGAAATATCTACACGGCCATCTGTGTATAGATGGAAATATCAACACCGCCATCTGTACAAACATGGAAATATCTACACCGACATCTGTATAAATATGGAAATATCTACACGGCCATCTGTATAAACATGGAAATATCTACACTGCCATCTGTAGAAAGATGGAAATATCTACACCGCCATCTGTATGAACATGAAAATATCTACACTGCCATCTCCATAGAGATGGAAGTATCTACTCCGCCATGTGTATTAACACGGAAATATCTACACCACCATCTGTGTAAACATGGAAATACCTACACCGCTATCTGTATAAACATGGAAATAACTACACCGCCATCTGCATGTCCTTGGAAATATCTACGCCGCCATCTGAATAAACATGGAAATATCTACACGGCCATCTGTGTATAGCTGGAAATATCAACACCGCCATCTGTACAAACCTGGAAATATCTACACCGCTCTCTCTATAGACATGGAAATATCTGCACCGCCATCTGTAAAAACATCGAAATAGCTATACAGTCATCTGTATAAACATGGAAATATCTACAATGCCATCTGTAGAAAGATGGAAATATCTACACCGCAATCAGTGTAAACATGGAAATATCTACACCGATATCTGTATAAACATGGAAAATCTACACCGCGATCTGAATAAACATGGAAATATCTACACCGCGATCTGTAGAAACATGGAAATATCTACACCGCGATCTGTATAAACATGGAAATATCTACAGTTATCTCTATAAACATGGAAATATCTACGCCACCATCTGTATAAACATGGAAATAACTACAAAGTCATCTGTATAAACATGGAAATATCTACACAGCCATCTGTATAAACATGGAAATATCTACACAGCCATCTGTATATACATGGAAATATCTACACCACTATCTGTATAAACATGGAAATAACTACACCGCTATTTGAATAAACAAGGAAATATCTACACTGTGATCTGTATAAACATGGAAATATCTACACCGCCATCTCTATAAACAGGGAAATATCTACACCCCTATCTGTATAAACATGGAAATATCCACACCGCAATCTCTATAAACATGGAAAAATCAACACCGCTATCTCTATGAACATGGAAATATCTACACCGCCATCTCTATAAACATGGAAATGTCTACACCATGATCAGTATAAACATGGAAATATCTACACCGCTATCTGTATAAACATGGAAATATCTACACTGCTATCTCTATAAACATCGAAATATCTACACCGCTATCTTTATAAACATGGAAATATCTCCACTGCTATCTCTATAAACATCGAAATATCTACACCGCCATCTGTATAAACATGGAAATACTTACAAAGTTATCTGTATAAACATGGAAATATCTACACCGCCATCTGTATAAACATGGAAATATCTACACAGCCATGTGTACATACATGGAAATATCTACACCGCTATCTATATAAACATGGAAATAACTACACCGCTATCTGTATATACATGGAAATATCTACACCGCCATCTACATATCCATGGAAATATCTGCGCCGCCATCTGTATAAACATGGAAATATCTACACGGTCATGTGTGTATAGATGGAAATATCAACACCGCCATCTGTACAAACATGCAAATATCTGCACCGCTATCTGTATAAACATGGAAATATCTACACCGCGGTCTGTATAAACATGGAAATATCAACACCGCTATCGGTATAAACATGGAAATATCTACACCGCTATCTCTATAAACATGGAAATATCTACACCGTGATCTGTATAAACATGGAAATATTTACACCGCTATCTGTATAAACATGGAAACTTCTACACAGTTATCTGTATAAATATGGAAATATCTACAACGCTATCTCAATAAACTTGGAAATATCTACACCACCATCTGTATAAACATGGAAATACCTTTACAGTCATCTGTGTAAACATGGAAATATCTACACCACCATCTGTATAAACATGGAAATATCTACAATGCCATCTGTATACACATGGAAATACCTACACGGCAATCAGTGTATAGATGGAAACATCAACACCGCCATCTGTACAAACATGGAAATATCTACACTGCTATCTCTATAAACATGGAAATATCTACACTGCGGTCTCTATAAACATGGAAATATCTACACCATGATCTGTATAAACATGGAAATATATACACCGCTATCTGTATAAACATGGAAATATCTGCACCACTATATCTATAAACATGGAAATAACTACAAAGACATCTGTATAAACTTGGAAATACCTACACAGTCATGTGTAGGAACATTTAAATATCTACACTGCCATCTGTATAAATATAGAAATATCTACACAGCCCTCTGTATAAATATGGAAATATCTGCATAGGCATCTGTGTAAACATGGAAATATCTCCACCGTTATCTGTATAAACATGGAAATATCAACAGCGCCATCTATATAAACATTGAAATATCTACACTGCCATCTGTAAAAACATGGAACTATCTACACAGTCATCTGAATAAACATGGAAATATCTACACCACCATCTGTATAAACATGGAAATAGCTACAATACCATCTGTATACACATGGAAATATCTACACAGACATCTGTATAAATATGGAAATATCTACACGGCCATCTGTATAATCATGGAAATATCTACACTGCCATCTGTAGAAAGATGGAAATATCTACACCGCTATCTCTATAAATATGGAAATATCTACACCGCCATCTCTATGAACATGAAAATATCTACACTGACATCTCCATAAAGATGGAAGTATCTACTCCGCCATGTGTATAAACACGGAAATATCTACACCACCATCTGTGTAAACACGGAAATACCTACAGCGCTATCTGTATAAACATGGAAATAACTACACCGCCATCTGCATGTCCTTGGAAATATCTACGCCGCCATCTGAATAAACATGGAAATAACTACACCGCCATCTGTGTATAGATGGAAACATCAACACCGCCATCTGTACAAACATGGAAATATCTACACCGCTATCTCTATAGACATGGAAATATCTGCACCGCCATCTGTAAAAACATGGAAATACCTATACAGTCATTTGTATAAACATGGAAATATCTACAATGCCATCTGTAGAAAGATGGAAATATCTACAACGCAATCTGTGTAAACATGGAAATATCTACACCGATATCTGTAAAAACATGGAAATATCTACACCGCTATCTGTATAAACATGGAAATATCTACACCGCGATCTGTATAAACATGGAAATATCTTCACTGCGATCGGTATAAACGTGGAAATATCTACACCGCTATCTGTATAAACATGGAAATATCTACAGTTATCTCTATAAACATGGAAATACCTACACCGCCATCTGTATAAACATGGAAATACCTACAAAGTCATCTGTATAAACATGGAAATATCTACACAGCCCTCTGTATAAACATGGAAATATCTAAACAGCCATCTGAATATACATGGAAATATCTACACCAATATCTGTATAAACATGGAAATAACTCCACCGCTATTTGTATAAACAAGGAAATATCTACACCACGATCTGTATAAACATGGAAATATCTACACCGCCATCTCTATAAACAGGGAAATATCTACACCCCATCTGTATAAACATGGAAATATCCACAACACTATCTCTATAAACATGGAAAAATCAACACCGCTATCTCTATGAACAGGGAAATATCTACACCGCCATGTCTATCAACATGGAAATGTCTACACCACGATCAGTATAAACATGGAAATATCTACACCGCTATCTGTATAAACATGGAAATATCTCCACTGCTGTCTCTATAAACATCGAAATATCTACACCGCCATCTGTATAAACATGGAAATACTTACAAAGTTATCTGTATAAACATGGAAATATCTACACCGCCATCTGTATAAACATGGAAATATCTACACAGCCATGTGTACATACATGGAAATATCTACACCGCTATCTATATAAACATGGAAATAACTACACCTCTATCTGTATAAACATGGAAATATCTACACCGCCATGTACATATCCATGGAAATATCTGCGCCGCCATCTGTATAAACATGGAAATATCTACACGGTCATCTGTGTATAGATGGAAATATCAACACCGCCATCTGTACAAACATGGAAATATCTGCACCGCTATCTGTATAAACATGGAAATATCCACACCGCGGTCTGTATAAACATGGAAATATCAACACCGCTATCGGTATAAACATGGAAATATCTACACCGCTATCTCTATAAACATGGAAATATCTACACCGTGATCTGTATAAAAATGGAAACATTTACACCGCTATCTGTATAAACATGGAAACTTCCACACCGTTATCTGTATAAATATGGAAATATCTACACCGCTATCTCTATAAACTTGGAAATATCTACACCGCCATCTGTATAAACATGGAAATACCTATACAGTCATCTGTGTAAACATGGATATATCTACACCACCATCTGTATAAACATGGAAATATCTACAATGCCATCTGTATACACATGGAAATACCTACACGGCAATCAGTGTATAGATGGAAACATCAACACCGCCATCTGTACAAACATGGAAATATCTACACTGCTATCTCTATAAACATGGAAATATCTACACTGTGGTCTGTATAAACATGGAAATATCTACACCGGTATCTGTATAAACATGGAAATATCCACACCATGATCTGTATAAACATGGAAATATATACACCGCTATCTGTATAAACATGGAAATATCTGCACCGCTATCTCTATAAACATGGAAATAACGACAAAGACATGGGTATAAACATGGAAATACCTACACAGTCATGTGTAGGAACATTTAAATATCTACACTGCCATCTGTATAAATATAGAAATATCTACACAGCCCTCTGTATAAATATGGAAATATCTGCATAGGCATCGGTGTAAACATGGAAATATCTGCACCGCTATCTGTATAAACGTGGAAATACCTACACCGCTGTCTCTATAAACATGGAAATATGTACACCACTATGTGTATAAACATGGAAATATCTCCACGGCTCTCTGTATAAACATGGAAATATCTCCACCGTTATCTGTATAAACATGGAAATATCAACAGCGCCATCTATATAAACATGGAAATATCTACACCGCGATCTGTATAAACATGGAAATATCTACACCGCGATCTGTATAAACATGGAAATATCTACACAGTTATCTCTATAAACATGGAAATATCTACACCGCCATCTGTATAAACATGGAAATACCTACAAAGTCATCTGTATAAACATGGAAATATCTACACAGCCTTCTGTATAAACATGGAAATATCTACACAGCCATCAGTATATACATGGAAATATCTACACCATTATCTGTATAAACATGGAAATAACTACACCGCTATTTGTATAAACAAGGAAATATCTACACCATGATCTGTATAAACATGGAAATATCTACACCGCCATCTCTATAAACAGGGAAATATCTACACCCCTATCTGTATAAACATGGAAATATCCACACCGCTATCTCTATAAACATGGAAAAATCAACACCGCTATCTCTATGAACATGGAAATATCTTCACCGCCATCTCTATAAACTTGGAAATGTCTACACCACGATCAGTATAA
This sequence comes from Pan troglodytes, assembly GCF_028858775.2. NCBI lineage: Eukaryota > Metazoa > Chordata > Mammalia > Primates > Hominidae > Pan > Pan troglodytes. The sequence continues at coordinate 8,516,034 of NC_072411.2, forward strand.
ACATGGAAATATCTACACCGCAATCTGTATAAACATGGAAATATCTCCACTGCTGTCTCTGTAAACATCAAAATATCTACACCGCCATCTGTATAAACATGGAAATACTTACAAAGTTATCTGTATAAACATGGAAATATCTACACCGCCATATGTATAAACATGGAAATATCTACACAGCCATGTGTACATACTTGGAAATATCTACACCGCTATCTATATATACATGGAAATAACTACACCGCTATCTGTATAAACATGGAAATATCTACACCGCCATCTACATATCCATGGAAATATCTGCGCCGCCATCTGTATAAACATGGAAATATCTACACGGTCATCTGTGTATTGATGGAAATATCAACACCGCCATCTGTACAAACATGGAAATATCTGCACCGCTATCTGTATAAACATGGAAATATCTACACCGCGGTCTGTATAAACATGGAAATATCTGCACCGCTATCTCTATAAACATGGAAATAACTACAAAGACATCTGTATAAACATGGAAATACCTACACAGTCATGTGTAGGAACATTTAAATATCTACACTGCCATCTGTATAAATATAGAAATATCTACACAGCCCTCTGTATAAATATGGAAATATCTGCATAGGCATCTGTGTAAACATGGAAATATCTGCACCGCTATCTGTATAAACGTGGAAATACCTACACCGCTGTCTCTATAAACATGGAAATATGTACACCGCTATGTTTATAAACATGGAAATATCTCCACTGCTCTCTGTATAAACATGGAAATATCTACACCGAGGTCTGTATAAACATGGAAATATCAACACCGCTATCCCTATAAACATGGAAATATCTACACCGCTATCTCTATAAACATGGAAATATCTACACCGTGATCTGTATAAACATGGAAATATTAACACCGCTATCTGTATAAACATGGAAACTTCTACACCGTTATCTGTATAAATATAGAAATATCTACACCGCTATCTCTATAAACTTGGAGATATCTACACCGCCATCTGTATAAACATGGAAATACCTATACAGTCATCTGTGTAAACATGGAAATATCTACACCACCATCTGTATAAACATGGAAATATCTACAATGCCATCTGTATACACATGGAAATACCGACACGGCAATCAGTGTATAGATGGAAACATCAACACCGCCATCTGTACAAACATGGAAATATCTACACTGCTATCTCTATAAACATGGAAATATCCACACTGTGGTCTGTATAAACATGGAAATATCTACACCGGTATCTGTATAAACATGGAAATATCCACACCATGATCTGTATAAACATGGAAATATATACACCGCTATCTGTATAAACATGGAAATATCTGCACCGCTATCTCTATAAACATGGAAATAACTACAAAGACATCTGTATAAACATGGAAATACCTACACAGTCATGTGTAGGAACATTTAAATATCTACACTGCCATCTGTATAAATATAGAAATATCTACACAGCCCTCTGTATAAATATGGAAATATCTGCATAGGCATCTGTGTAAACATGGAAATATCTGCACCGCTATCTGTATAAACGTGGAAATACCTACACCGCTGTCTCTATAAACATGGAAATATGTACACCGCTATGTTTATAAACATGGAAATATCTCCACTGCTCTCTGTATAAACATGGAAATATCTCCACCGTTATCTGTATAAACATGGAAATATCAACAGCGCCATCTATATAAACATTGAAAAATCTACACAGCCATCTGTAAAAACATGGAAATATCTACCCAGTCATCTGAATAAACATGGAAATATCTACACCACCATCTGTATAAACATGGAAATAGCTACAATACCATCTGTATACACATGGAAATATCTACACAGACATCTGTATAAATATGGAAATATCTACACGGCCATCTGTATAAACATGGAAATAACTACACTGCCATCTGTAGAAAGATGGAAATATCTACACCGCTATCTCTATAAATATGGAAATATCTACACCGCCATCTCTATGAACATGAAAATATCTACACTGCCATCTCCATAAAGATGGAAGTATCTACTCCGCCATGTGTATAAACACGGAAATATCTACACCACCATCTGTGTAAACATGGCAATACCTACACCGTTATCAGTATAAACATGGAAATAACTACACCGCCATCTGCATGTCCTTGGAAATATCTACGCCGCCATCTGAATAAACATGGAAATATCTACACGGCCATCTGTGTATAGATGGAAATATCAACACCGCCATCTGTACAAACATGGAAATATCTACACCGCTATCTCTATAGACATGGAAATATCTGCACTGCCATCTGTAAAAACATGGAAATACCTATACAGTCATCTGTATGAACATGGAAATATCTACACTGCCATCTGTATAAACATGGAAATATCTACACTGCTATCTCTATAAAATTGGAAATATCTACAATGCCATCTGTAAAAACATGGAAATACCTATACAGTCATCTGTATAAACATGGAAATATCTACACCACCATCTGAATAAACATGGAAATAACTACAATGCCGTCTGTATCAACTTGGAAATACCTACACGGCAATCTGTGTATAGATGGAAAAATCAACACCGCCATCTGTACAAACATGGAAATATCTACACCGCTATCTGTATAAACATGGAAATATCTAAACTGCGGTCTGTATAAACATGGAAATATTTACACCGCTATCTGTATAAACATGGAAATACCTACACCACTATGTCTATAAATATGGAAATATCTACAAAGCCATCTGTATAAACATGGAAATACCACAACAGTCATGTGTAGGAACATGGAAATATCTACACCGCGATCTGTATAAACATGGAAATATCTACACCGCGATCTGTATAAACATGGAAATATCTACACTGCTATCTGTATAAACATGGAAATATCTACACCGCTATCTGTATAAACATGGAAATATCTACACAGCTATCTCTATAAACATGGAAATATCTACACCGCAATCTGTATAAACATGGAAATACCTACAAAGTCATCTGTATAAACATGGAAATATCTACACAGCCATCTGTATAAACATGGAAATATGTACACAGCCGTCTGTATATACATGGAAATATCTACACCGCTATCTGTATAAACATGGAAATAAATACACCACTATTTGTATAAACAAGGAAATATCTGCACCACCATCTCGTTAAACATGGAAATATCTACACAGACATCTGTTTATACATGGAAATATCTACACCGCTATGTGTATAAACATGGAAATATCTGCACTGCCATCTGTAAAAACTTGGAAATACCAATACAGTCATCTGAATAAACATGGAAATATATATGATGCCATCTGTATACACATGGAAATATCTACACAGCCATCTATATAAACATTTAAATATCTACACTGCTATCTCTATAAACATGGAAATATCTACACCGCCATCTCTATAAACATGAAAATATCTACACTGCCATCTCCATAAACATGGAACTAACTACTCCGCCATCTGTATAAACATGGAAACATCTACACCGCCATCTGTGTGAATAAGGAAATATCTACAATGCCATCTGTATAAAGACATAAATATCTCCACCGTGAGCTGTATAAACATGGAAATAGCTACACCACTATCTGTATAAACGTGGAAATACCAACACCGCTATCGGTTTAAACGTGGAAATAACTACATCGCTATCTGTATAAACGTGGAAATACCAACACCGCTATCGGTATAAACATGGAAATATCTACAACGCCATCTATATAATCATGGAAATATGTACACCGCTATGTCTATAAACATGGAAATACCTACACCGCTATCTCTATAAACATAGAAATATCGACACCGCCATCTGCATATCCATGGAAATATCTACAATGCCATCTGTATAAAGATGGAAATGTCTACACGGCAATCTGTGTAGAGATGGAAATATCAACACCGCCTTCTGTACAAACTTGGAAATATCTACACAGTCATCTGTATAAACCTGGAAACATCTGCACTGTCATCTATATAAACATGGAAATAACTGCAGAGAACTCTGTATAAACATGGAAATATCTGCACAGCCATCTGTATAAACATGGAAATATCTACACCACTATCTGTATAAAGATGGAAATATCTACACCGCTATGTGCATTAAAGTGGAAATATATCAATTGCTATCTGTATAAACATGGACATATCTCCACCGCAATCTGTATAAACATGAAAATAACTACACCGCTATCTCTATAAACATGGAAATATCTACAATGCCATCTGTACAAACATGGAAATATCTACACAGTTATCTGTAGAAACATGGAAGTATCTACACCGCTATCTCTATAAACATGGAAATAACTACACCGCTATCTCTATAAACATGGAAATATCTACACCGCTATCTCCATCAACATGGAAATATATACACCGCCATCTCGTTATACATTGAGATAAACACAACGCCATCTACATAAACAAGAAAATATCTACACTGCCATCTGTATAAACATGGAAATATCTACACCGCCATCTCTATAAACATGGAAATATCTAGACTGCCATTTGTAGAAAGATGGAAATATCTACACTGCCATCTGTATAAACATGGAAATATCTACACCGCTATCTGTATAAACATGGAAATATCTACACCGCAATCTGTATAAACATGGAAATATCTACACCGCTATCTGTATAAATATGAAATATCTAAACCGCTATCTCTATAAAAATGGAAATATCTACACTGCTATCTGTATAAAAAGGGAAATATTCTCTCTGCTATCTCTATGAACATGGATATATACACACTGCTATCTAAATAATCATGGAAATATCTACACCGCCATCTGTATAAACATGGAAATATCTACACCGCTATCTGTATAAGCATGGAAATCTCTACACTGCTATCTGTATAAACATGGAAATATCTACGCCGCGATCTGTATAAACATGGAAATATCAACACCGAGATCTGTATAAACATGGAAATATCTACACCGCGATCTGTATAAGCATGGTAATCTCTACACCACCAACTATGTAAACATGGAAACATCTACAATGCCATCTGTATAAAGATGGAAATTTCTACACTGCAATCTGTGTAAACATGGAAATATCTACCCCGATATCTGTAAAAACATGGAAATATCTACAGTGCTAACTGTATAAACATGGAAATATCTACACCGCGATCTGTATATACATGGAAATATCTGCACCGCTATCTGTATAAACAAGGAAATATCTACACCGTGATCTGTATAAACATGGAAATATCTGCACCGCGATCTGTATAATCATGGAAATATCTACACCGCTGTCTATATAAACATGGAAATATCTACAAAGCTATCTCAATAAACGTGAAATATCTACAGCGATATCTGTATAAACATGGAAATATCTACAATGCCATCTGTATAAACATGGAAATATCTAAACTGCCATCTGTGGAAAGATGGAAATATCTACACCACGATCTGTATAAATATGAAAATATCTACAACGCTATCTGTGTAAAGATGGAAATATCTACACCGCAATCTGTGCAAAGATGGAAATATCTACACCGCTATCTCTGTAAACATAGAAATATCTACGCCACAATCTGTATAAACATGTAAATATCTACATCGCTATCTGTATAAACATGGATATATCTACACCGATATCTGTGTAAACATTGAAATATCTACACCGCTATCTGTATAAACATGGAATTATCTACACCGTGAGCTGAATAAACATGGAAATGTCTACACCGCTATGTGTATAAACATGGAAATATCAACACCACTATCTGTATAAAAATGGAAATATCTACACCGCTATCTGAATAAACATGGAATTATCTACACCACTATTTCTATAAACATGGAAATACCTACACCACCATCTCTATAAACATGGAATTATCTACACCGCTATCTCTATAAACATAGAAGTATCTACACCGCCATCTCTATATATATGGAAATATCTACACCGCCATCTGCATAAACATGGAAATATCTACACCACGATCTGTATAAACATGGAAATATCTACAAATACACCTGTATTAAAATGCAAATATCTACACCGCTATCTCTATAAACATGCAAATATCTACACTGCTATCTGTATAAACTTGGAAATATCTACACCGCCATCTGTATAAAGATGGATATATCTCCACGGCCATCTGTATAACCATGGAAAGATCTCCACCGCTATCTGTATAAACATGGAAATATCTAAAACACTATCTGTATAAACATGGAAATATCTACAACACTATCTGGATAAACATGGATATATCTACACATCTATCTGTGTAAACATGGAAATGTGTACACCGCTATCTGTGTAAAGATGGAAATATCTACACCGCAATCTATGCCAATATGGAAATATCTACACCGCTATCTCTGTAAACATGGAGATATCTAAACCGCTATCTGTATAAACATGGAATTATCTACACCACTATCTGTATAAACGTGGAAATATCTACACCACTATCAGTATAAACATAGAAATATCTGCACCACCATCTGTATAAACATGGAAATATCTACACCATGTGAATAAAGATGGAAATATCTACACCTCTATCTGTATAAATATGGAAATATCTACACTGCTATCTCCATAAACATGCAAATATCTACACCACGATCTGTATAAACATGGAAATATCTCCACCGCTATCTGTATAAACATGGAAACATCTACTCCGCAATCTCTATAAACATGGAAATATCTGCACGGCAATCTGTATAAACATGGAAATATCTACACCGCCATCTCTATAAACATGAAAATGTCTACACAGCCATCTCCATAAACATGGAACAATCTAGACTGCCATCTGTGGAAACATGGAAATCTCTGCACCGCTATCTGTATAAACATGGAAATACCAACACCACTATCTGTATAAACATGGAAATATCTACAACACTATCTGTGTAAACATGGAAATATCTACACCGCTATCTGTATAAACATGGAAACATATACACCACGATCTGTATAAAAATGGATGTATCTACAACGCCATCTGTATAAACATGAAAATATCTGCACCGCCATCTGTATAAACATAGAAATATCTACACTGTCATCTGTATAAACATGGAAATACCTAAACAGTTATCTGTATAAACATGGAAACATCTACACCACTATCTGTGTAAACATAGAAATATCTACACCGCAATCTGTGTAAACATGGAAATAACTTCACCGCTATGTTTGTAAAGATGGAAATATCTACACCGCAATTTGCGCAAAGATGGAAATATCTAAACCGCTATCTCTGTAAACATGGTAATATCTAAACCACTGCCTGTATAAAAATGGAAATATCCACAACGCTATCTGTATATACATGGAAATATCTACGCCGCCATCTGTAAACACATGGAAATATCTACACTGCAATCTGTATAAACAAGGAAATACCTACAGATTCATCTGTATAAACATGGTGACATCTACACAGCTATCTGTATAGTCATGGAAATATCTACACCGCTATCAATATAAACATGGAAATATCTACAACGCTATCTGTGTAAACATGGAAATGTCTACACAGCTATCTGTGTAAACATGGAAATATCTACACCGCTATTTTTGTAAAGTTGGAAATATCTGCACCGCAATCTGTGCAAACATGGAAATATTTACACCGCTATCTCTAAAAACATGGAAATATCAGCACCGGTATTTCTATAAACATGGAAATACCTACACCGCTATCTCTATAAACATGGAAATATCTACACCGCCATCTCTATAAACATGGAAATATCTACACAGTCATCTGTATATACATGGAAATATCTACACCACCATCTCTATAAACATGGAAATATCTACACTGCCATGTGTATACACATGGAAATATCTACACAGCCAACAGTATAAACTTGGAAACATCTGCACCGCTATCTGAATACACATGGAAATACCTACACCGCTATCTCTATAAACGTGGAAAGATCTAAACTGCTATCTGTATAAACATGGAAATATCTACGCCGCAATCTGCATAAACATGGAAATTCCTACACTGCCATGTGTATAAACATGGAAATACCTGCACCGCGAGCTGAATAAACATGGAAATGTCTACACCGCTATGTGTATAAACATGGAAATATCAACACCACTATCTCTATAAGCATGGAAATATGTACACAGCTGTCTGAATAAACATGGAAATACCTAAAGCACCATCTCTATAAACATGGAATTATCTACACCGCTATCTCTATAAACATAGAAATATCTACACCGCCATCTCTAGAAACATGGAAATATCTACACCGCCATCTGCATAAACATGGAAATATCTACACCGTGATCTGTATAAATAAGGAAAAATCTACACCGCTATCTGTATAAACATGGAAATATCTACACCGCTGTCTGTATAAACGTGGAAATATCTACAACACTATCTGTGTAAACATGGAAATATCTACACAGCTATCTGTGTCAACATGGAAATATCTACACCGCTATCTGTATAAACTTGGAAACATATACACCACGATCTGTATAAAAATGGAAATATCTACACTGCTCTCTGTATAAACATGGAAATATCTACACCGCTATCTGCATAAACATGGAAAAACCTACAATGCCATCTGTATAAACATGGAAATATCTACACCGTGAGCTGAATAAACATGGAAATGTCTACACCGCTATGTGTATAAACATGGAAATATCAACACCACTATCTGTATAAACATGGAAATATCTACACCGCTATCTGAATAAACATGGAAATATCTACACCACTATTTCTATAAACATGGAAATACCTACACCACCATCTCTATAAACATGGAATTATCTACACCGCTATCTCTATAAACATAAAAGTATCTACACCGCCATCTCTATATATATGGAAATATCTACACCGCCATCTGCATAAACATGGAAATATCTACACCACGATCTGTATAAACATGGAAATATCTACAAATACACCTGTATTAAAATGCAAATATCTACACCGCTATCTCTATAAACATGCAAATATCTACACTGCTATCTGTATAAACTTGGAAATATCTACACCGCCATCTGTATAAAGATGGATATATCTCCACGGCCATCTGTATAACCATGGAAAGATCTCCACCGCTATCTGTATAAACATGGAAATATCTAAAACACTATCTGTATAAACATGGAAATATCTACAACACTATCTGGATAAACATGGATATATCTACACATCTATCTGTGTAAACATGGAAATGTGTACACCGCTATCTGTGTAAAGATGGAAATATCTACACCGCAATCTATGCCAATATGGAAATATCTACACCGCTATCCCTGTAAACATGGAGATATCTAAACCGCTATCTGTATAAACATGGAATTATCTACACCACTATCTGTATAAACGTGGAAATATCTACACCACTATCAGTATAAACATAGAAATATCTGCACCACCATCTGTATAAACATGGAAATATCTACACCATGTGAATAAAGATGGAAATATCTACACCTCTATCTCTATAAATATGGAAATATCTACACCGCTATCTCCATAAACATGCAAATATCTACACCACGATCTGTATAAACATGGAAATATCTCCACCGCTATCTGTATAAACATGGAAACATCTACTCCGCAATCTCTATAAACATGGAAATATCTGCACGGCAATCTGTATAAACAGGGAAATATCTACACCGCCATCTCTATAAACATGAAAATGTCTACACAGCCATCTCCATAAACATGGAACAATCTACACTGCCATCTGTGGAAACATGGAAATCTCTGCACCGCTATCTGTATAAACATGGAAATACCAACACCACTATCTGTATAAACATGGAAATATCTACAACACTATCTGTGTAAACATGGAAATATCTACACCGCTATCTGTATAAACATGGAAACATATACACCACGATCTGTATAAAAATGGATGTATCTACAACGCCATCTGTATAAACATGAAAATGTCTACACAGCCATCTCCATAAACATGGAACAATCTACACTGCCATCTGTGGAAACATGGAAATCTCTGCACCGCTATCTGTATAAACATGGAAATACCAACACCACTATCTGTATAAACATGGAAATATCTACAGCTCTTTCTGTATAAACGTGGAAATATCTACACTACTATCTCTAAAAACATTTAAATACCTACACCGCCATCTCTATAAATATGGAATTATCTACAACGCTATCTCTACAAACCTTGAAATATCTACACCGCCATCTCTATTAACATTTAAATATTTACAGCGCCATCAGCATAAACATGCAAATAACTTCACTGCCTTCTGTATAAACATGGAATTATCAACACTGCCATCTCTATAAACATTGAAATATCTACACTGCCATCTGTAGAAAGATGGAAATATCTACACCGACATCTGCATAAACATGGAAATATCTACACCTCTATCTGTATAAACATTTAATTATCTACACAGCTATCTGAATAAATATGGAAATATCTTCACCGCTATGTCTATGAATATGGAAATGTCTACACCGCTATCTTTATAAACATGGAAATATCTAAACCGCCATCTGTATAAACATGGAAATAACTAAACCGTCATCTGTATAAACATGGAAATATCTACACCACTATATGTCTAAACATGGAAATATTTGCACTGCCATCTGTATAAACATGGAAATATCTACAAAGGCATCTCTATAAACATGGAAATATCTACACCGCTATCTGTATAAACATGGAAATATCGACACCACGATCTGTATAAACATGGAAATATCTACAACGCTATCTGTATAAACATGGAAATGTCTACACCGCAATCTGTATAAACATGGAAATATCTCCATGGGTATCTCTATAAACATGGAAATGTCTACACCACCATCCGTATAAACATGGAAATACCTACACAGTCATCTGTATAAACATGGAAATATCTACACCACTATCTCTATAAACATGGAAATATCTACACTGCCATCTGTATAAACATGGAAATATCTACAGAGCCATCTGTATGAACATGGAAATATCTACACTGCTATCTCTATGAACATGGAAATACCTACACAGCTATCTGTATAAACATGGAAATATCTACACCGCTATCTGTAGAAACATGGAAATATCTACACCACTATCTGTATAAACTTGGAAATATCTACACTTCCATCTGTATAAACATGGAAATACCTACACTGCCATCTATACACATTTAAATATCTAAACTGCCATGTGTATAAACATGGAAATATCTACACCGTTATCTCTATAAACATGGAAATTCCTACACTGCTTTCTGTATAAACATGGAAGTATCTACATGGCTATCTGTATAAACATGGAAATATCTACAACGCCATCTGTATAAACATGGAAATACATACACAGTCCTCAGTATAAACATGGAAATATCTACACCACTATCTGTATAAACGCGGAAATATCTACACCGCCATCTGTATAATCATGGAAATATCTCCACCGCTCTCTCTATAAACATGGAAATATCTACACCGCTATCTGTATAAACATGGAAATATCCCCACCGCTATCGGTATAAACATGGAAATATCTACACCGCTATATTTATAAACATGGAAATATCTACACCGCTATCTGCATAAACATGGAAAGTCTACACCACTATATGTATAAACATGGAAATATCTACACCGCTATCTGTATAAATATGGAAATATCTACACCACGATCTCTATAAATATGGAAATACCTACACCGCTGTCTGTATAAACATGGAAATATCTTCAAAACTATCTGTGTTAACATGGAAATATCTTCACCGCTATTTGTGTAAACATGAAAATATGTCCACCGCTATCTGTATAAACTTGAAAATATCTCCACCACTATCTGTATAAACATGGAAATATCAACACCGCTATCTGTATAAACATGGAAATATCTAAAATGCTATCTGTGTAAACATGGAAATACCTACACAGCTATCCGTGTAAACTTGGAAATATCTACACAGCTATCTGTGTAAAGATGGAAATATCCACACCGCAATCTGTGCAAAGAAGGAAATATCTACAACGCTATCTGTGTAAACATGGAAAAATCTACACCGCTATCTGCATAAACATATAAATATCTACACCGCTATCTGAATAACGTGGAAATATCTACACCGCAATCTGAATAAACGTGGAAGTATCTACACCGCTATCTGTATAAACGTGGAAATATCTACAATGCTATCTGCATAAACGTGGAAATATCTACATCGATATCGGTATGAACGTGGAAATATCTCCACCGCTATCTGTATAAACATGGACATATCTACACTGCTATCTGAATGAACATGGAAATATCCACAACGCTATCTGCATAAACATGTAAATACCTACACAGCTATCTGTAAAACGTGGAAATATCTACACCACTATCTGTATAAACATGGAAATATCTACACTGCTGTCTCTATAAACATGGAAATATCTACACAGCTGTCTCCATAAACATGGAAATATCTGCACTGCTATCTGTATAAACATGGAAATATCTGCACTTCCATCTGTATAAACATGGAAATATCTTCACTGCAATCTGTATACACATGGAAATAACTACACAGCTCTCTGTATAAGCATGGAAATAACTACACCGCTATCTTTATAAACATGGAAATATCTTCACCGCTATCTGTATAAACATGGAAATATCTACAACAATATCTGTGTAAACATGGAAATATCTACACAGCTATCTGTGTAGACATGGAAATATGTACAACGCTCTCTGTGTAAAGATGAAAATATGTACACCCCAATCTGTGCAAATATCAAAATATCTACACAGGTATCTCTGCAAACATGGAAATATCTACCCCGTTATCTGTATAAACATGGAAATATCTACCCCGCTATCTGTATAAACATGGAAATATCTACACCACGATCTGTATAAACATGGAAATGTCTACACCGCTATCTGTATAAACATGGAAATATCTACACCACTATCTGCATAAACATGGAAATATCTACAACGCTATCTCTATAAATATTGAAATACCTACAACGTTATCTCTATAAACATTGAAATGCCTACACCGCTATCTTTATAAATATGGAAATATTCACATGGCTAACTCCATAAACATGGAAATATCTACACCACCACCTGTATAAACATGGAAATACCTACACAGTCATCTGTATAAACATGGAAAAATCTACACCACTATCTATATAAACATGGAAATATCTACACTGCCATCTGTATAAACAAGGAAATATCTACACCGCTATCTGTACAAACATGGGAAAATCTACACAGCTATCTCTATAAACATCGAAATATCTACACTGCTGTCTGTATAAACATAGAAATAGCGACACCGTATCTGTATAAACATGGAAATATCAACACCGCCATGTGTAAAACAGGAAAATATCTACACAGTCATCTGTATGAACCTGGAAATATCTACATTGCCATCTGTATACACATGGAAATATCTACACAGCCATCTGTACAAACATGGAAATGTCTACACCGCTATCTCTATAAACATGGAAATACCTGCACCGCAATCTGTATAAACATGGAAATATCTACTCCGCTATCTGTATAAACACGGAAATATCTACACTGCCGTCTATATAAAGATTGAAATATCTACACCACGAGCTTTATAAACATGGAAATATCTACACCGCTATCTGTATAAACATGGAAATATCTACACTGCTATGTGTATAATGAAGGAAATCACTACTCCACCATCTGTATAAACATGGAAATATCTGCAACGCCATCTATATAAACATGGAAATATCTACACCGCTATCTGTATAAATATGGAAATAGCTACACCGCTATCTCTATAAACATGAAAATACCTACACCGCTATCTTTATAAACATGGAAATATCTACACTGTTATCTCTATAAACATGGAAATATCTACACCACCATCTGTATAAACATGCAAATATCTACACAGTCGTCTGTATAAACATGGAAATATCTACACCACCATCACTATAAACATGGAAATATCTACACTGCCATCGGTATACACATGGAAATAACTACAAAGCCATCTGTATAAACATGGAAATATCTACACCGCTACCTCCATAAACATGGAAATACCTACACCGCAATCTGTACAAATATGGAAATATCTACACCGCGAGCTGTATAAACTTGGAAATATCTACACCGCAATCTGGATAAACGTGGTATTATCTACACCGCTATCGGTATAAACGTGGAAATATCTCCACCGCTATCTGTATAAACATGGACATATCTACACTGCTATCTGTATGAACATGGAAATATCTACAACGCTATCTGTATAAACATGGAAATATCTACACTGTTATCTCTATAAACATGGAAATATCTACACCGCCATCTGTATAAACATACAAACATCTACACAGTCATCTGTATAAACATGGAAATATCTACACCACCATATCTATAAACATGGAAATATCTAAATTGCCATCTGTATACACAGAGAAATAACTACAAAGCCATCTGTAGAAACGTGGAAGTATCTACACCGCAATCTCTATAAACATGGAAATATCTACACCGCCATCTCTATAACCATGGAAATATCTACACCGCTATCTGTATAAACATGGAAATATCTACAACGCTATCTGTGTAAAAATGGAAATATCTACACAGCTATCTGTGTAAACTTGGAAATATCTACATAGCTATCTCTGTAAAGATGGAAATATCTATAGCACAATCTGCGGAAGGCTGCAAATATCTTCACCGCTATCTCTGTAAACATGGAAATAACTGCACCACTATCTGCATAAAGATGGAAATACCTACACCGCAATCTGTATAAAGATGGAAATATCTACACCGCGAGCTGTATAAACTTGGATATATCTACACCACTCCCTGTATAAACATGGAAATACCTACAATGCTATCTGTGTAAACATGGAAATACCTACACAGCTATCTGTGTAAACTTGGAAATATCTACACAGCTATCTGTGTACAGATAGAAATATCCACACCGCAATCTGTGCAAAGATGGAAATATCTACACTGCTATCTCTGTAAACATGGAATTATCTACACCGCTATCTGCATAAACATGGAAATATCTACACCGCTATCTGTAAAACGTGGAAATATCTACACCGCTATCTCTATAAACGTGGAAATATCTACAACAATATCTGTGTAATCATGGAAATATCTACACCACTATCTGCATAAACATGGAAATATCTACACCGCTATCTCTATAAATATTGAAATACCTACAACGCTGTCTGTATAAACATGGATATATCTACAACAATATCTGTGTAAACATGGAAATATCTACACCGCTATCTGTATAAACATGGAAATATCTACACCGCTTTCTTTATAAACATGGAAATATCTACACCGATATCTGTAAAAACATGGGAATATCTACAACAATATCTGTGTAAACATGGAAATAACTACCCAGCTATCTGTGTAAACATGGAAATATTTACACCACTATCTGTGTAAAGATGAAAATATGTACACCGCAATCTGTGGAAATATCAAAATATATACTATGCTATCTCTGTAAACATGGAAATATCTCCCCCCTTATCTGTATAAACATGGAAATATCTACACCGCTATCTGTATAAACATGGAAATATCTACAACGCTATCTGTATAAACATGGAAATATCTACACCGCTATCTGTATAAACATGGAAATATCTACACCGCTATCTGTAGAAACATGGAAATATCTACGTCGCTATCTGTATAAATATGGAAATATCTCCAGCGCTATCTCTATAAACATGAAAATATCTACACCGTTATCTTTGTAAACATGGAAATATCTACACCGCTATATGTATAAACGTGGAAATACCCACAATGCCATCTGTATAAACATGGAAATATCTACACAGCCATCTGTATAAACCTGGAAATATCTACACTGCCCTCTGTATAAACATGGAAATATCTACACAGCCATCTCTATAAACATGGAAATATTTACATTGCTATCTGTATAAACATGGAAATAGCCACACCGCTATCTGCATAAACATGGAAATATATACCCCGCTTCTGTAAAAACATGGAAATATCTACACAGTCACCTCTATAAACATGGAAATATTTACACCGCTATCTGCATAAACATGGAAATATCCCCAGCGCTATCTCAATAAACATGGAAATAACTACACCGTTATCTTTGTAAACATGGAAATATATACACCGCTACCTGTATAAATACGGAAATACCTACAACACTATCTGTGTAAACATGAGAATATCTTCACTGCTATCTTTGTAACCATGAAAATATGTACACCGCTATCTGTGTAAAGATGGAAATATCTACACCGCAATATGCGGAAATATGGAAATATCTACACCGCTATATCTATAAACATGGAAATATCTACACCGCTATCTCTGTAAACATGGAAATATGTACACCGCTATCTGTATAAACATGGAAATATCAGCACTGCTATCTGTATAAACCTGGAAATATCTACATGGCTACCTCTATAACCCTGGAAATATCTACACCGCCATCTGTATAAACATGGAAATACCTACACAGTCATCTGTATAAACATGGAAAAAACTACACCACTATCTGTATAAACATGGAAATATCTACACTGCCATCTGTATAAACATGGAAATATCTACACAGCCATCTGTATAAACATGGAAATGTCTACACAGCCATCTCTATAAACATGGAAATATCTACAGAGCTATCTGTATAAACATGGAAATAGCCACACCGCTATCTGTAAAAACATGGAAATATCTACACTGCCGTCTGTAAAAACATGGAAATATCTACACAGTCATCTCTAAAAACATGGAAATATCTACACCTCCATGTGTATAAACATGGAAATATCTACACCGTCACCTGTATACACATGGAATTATCTACACAGCCATCTGTATAAACATGGAAATATCTACACCGCTATCTCCATAAACATGGAAATACCCACACCGGAATCTGTATAAACATGGAAATATCTACACCGCAATCTGTATAAACATGGAAGTATCTACTCTGCTATCTGTAAAAATATGGAAATATCTACACCACTATCTCTATAAACATGGAATTATCTACACCACTAGCTGTATAAACGTGGAAATATCTACTTGGCTATCTCTAGAAACATGGAAATATCTACACGGCCATCTGTATAAACATGGAAATATCTACACAGTCGATCGCATAAACCTGGAAATATCTACACCACAATCTGTATAAACATGGAAATATCTACACCGCTATCTTTATAAACATGGAAATATCTACACCGCTATCAGTATAAACATGGGAATATCTACAACAATATCTGTGTAAACATGGAAATATCTACAAAGCTATCTGTGTAAACCTGGAAATATGTACACCACTATCTGTGTAAAGATGAAAATATGTACACCGCAATCTGTACAAATATCAAAATATCTACTACGCTATCTCTGTAAACATGGAAATATCTACCCCGTTATCTGTTTAAGCATGGAAATATCTACACTGCTATCTGTATAAACATGGAAATATCTACACCGCTATCTCTATAAATATTGGAATATCTACAACGCTATCTCTATAAACATGGAAATGCCTACACAGCTATCTGTATAAACATGGAAATATCTATATGGCTATCTCTATAAACATGGAAATATCTACACTGCCATCTGTATAAACATGGAAATACCTACACAGTCATCTGTATAAACATGGAAACATCTACACCACTATTTGTATAAACATGGAAATACCTACACTGCCATCTGTATAAACATGGGTATATCTACACCGCCATCTGTATAAACATGGAAATATCTCCAACGCTATCTGTATAAACACAGAAATATCTGCACTGCCATCTGTATAAACATGGAAATATCTACATGGCTATCTCCATAAACATGGAAATATCTACACCGCCATCTGTATAAACATGGAAATATCTACAAATTCATCTTTATAAACATGGAAAAATCTACACCACTATCTGTATAAACATGGAAATATCTACACTGCCCTCCGTATAAACATGGAAATATCTACACAGCCGTCTGTATAAACATGGAAATATCTACACTGCCATCTGTATAAACATGGAAATATCTACACAGCCATCTGTATAAACATGGAAATATCTACACAGCCATCTGTTTAAACATGGAAATAGCTACACTGCTATCTGTATAAACATGGAAATAGCCACACCGCTATCTGTATAAACATGAAAATGTCTACACCGCCATCTGTAAAAACATGGAAATATCTACACAGCCATCTGTATAAACATGGAAATATCTACACCTCCATGTATATAAACATGGAAATATCTACACTGCCATCTGTATACACATGGAAATATCTACACAGCCATCTGTATATACATGGAAATATCTACACTGCTATCTCCATAAACATGGAAATACCTACACCGCTATCTCTATAAACACGGAAATATTTACACCGCTAGCTGTATAAACGTGGAAATATCTACTTGGCTATCTCTAGAAACATGGAAATATCTACACCGCCATCTGTATAAACATGGAAATACCTACACAGTCAATTGCATAAACATGGAAATATCTACACCACTATCTGTATAAACATGGAAATATCTACACCGCTATCTGTATAAACATGGAAATACCTACACCGCTATCTATATAAACATGGAATTATCTACACCGATATCTCTATAAACATAGAAATATCTAAAATACCATCTCTATAAACATGTAAATATCTACGCCGCCATCAGCATAAACATGGAAATAACTACACCGCCATCTGTATAAACATGGAAATATCTACATCACCATCTCTATAAACATAGAAACATCTACACTGTCATCTGTTGAAAGATGGAAATACCTAAACCGAGATCTGCATAAACATGGAAATATCCATACTGCTATCTGTATAAACATGGAAATATCTACACCGCTATCTGTATAAACATGGAAATACCTAACACGCTATCTCTATAAAGAAGGAAATATCTACAATGCCATCTGTAGAAAGATGGAAATAACTACCACGCGATCTGTGTAAACATGGAAATATCTACACCGCGACATGTATAAACATGGAAATATCTACACCGCTACCTGTATAAACATGGAAATATCTGCGCCGATATCTGTATAAACATGGAAATATCTACACTGCTATCTTTATAAATATGGAAATATCTACACCGCTATCTCTATAAACATGGAAATGTATACACCGCTATCTGTATAAACATGGAAATACCTACACGGCTATCTCTATAACCATGGAAATATCTACGATACCATCTGTATTAACATGGAATTACCTAGAAAGTCATCTGTAATAACATGGAAATACCTACACCACCATCTGAATAAACATGGAAATATCTACACTTCCATCTATGTAAACATGGAAATATCTACACAGCCATCTCTACAAACATGGAAATAGCCACACCGCTATCTGTATAATCCTGGAAATAGCCACACCGTTATGTGTATAAACATGGAAATATCTACACCGCCATCTGTATAAACATGGAAATATCTACACTGCCATATGTATAAACATGGAAATACCTAAAATGCTATCTCTATAAACAAGGAAATATCTACATCGCCATCTATATAAACATGGAAATATCTACACCACGATCTGTATAAACATGGAAATATCTACACCGCGATCTGCATAAGCATGGAAATTACTACACCGCTATCTGTATAAACATGGAAATATCTACAACGCTATGTGTATAAATATGTAAATATCTACACCATGATCTGTATAAACATGGAAATATCTACACCGCTATCTCTATAAACATGGAAATATCAACACGAGTACCTCTATAAACATGGATATATATACAACGCCACCTCTATAAACATAGAAATATCTACACCGGCATCTACATAAACAAGGATATATCAACACGGCCATCTGTATAAACATGGAAATATCTACACAGCTATCTGAAAACATGGAACTATCTACACCGCTATCTGTATAAAGATGGAAATATCTACCCAGCTAACTCTATAAATATGGAAAAACCTACACCGCCATCTGTATAAACCTGGACATATCTACACAGTCATCTCTATAAACATGGAAATACCTACACCGCTATCTGTATAAACATGGAAATGTCTACATAGCTATCTGCATAAAGATGGAAATATCTCCACCGCTGTCTGTATAAGCATGCAAATATCGACACCGCTATCCATATAAACATGGAAATATCTACACCGCTATCTGTATAAACATGGAAAATCTACAACAGCATCTCTGTAAACATGTAAATATCTACACAGCTATCTAGGTAAACTTGGAAATATCTACACTGCTATCTGTATAAACATGGAAATATCTACAACATGATCTGTATAAACATGGAAATATCTAAACCGCTATCTGTATAAATATGGAAATATCTACACCACTATCTCTACAAACATGGAAATATCTACACCACCATCTCTATAAACATTGAAATATATACACTGCTTTCTGTATACACATGGAAATATCTACACAGCCATCTGTATAAACATGGAAATATCTACACTACAATCTCTATAAACATGGAAATACCTACGCAGCTATCTCTAAAAACATGGAAATATATACTCCGCAATCTCAATAAACATGGAAATATCTACAACGCCATCTCTATGAACATGAAAATATCTACACCGCCATCTCCATAATCATGGAAATAACTACACCACCATCTGTATAAAAGTGTAAATATCTACACCGCTTTCTGTATAAACATGGAAACATCTACACTGAAATCTGTATAAAGATGGAAATATCTATACCGTGAGCGGTATAAACATGGAAATATCTAAACCACTATCTGTATAAATATAGAAATATCAAATCCGCTATCGGTATAAACGTGGCAATATCTACAACGCTGTCTGTATAAACATGGAAATATCTAAACCAGTATCTCTATTAAAATGGAAATACCTACACCGCCATCTCTATGAACATGAAAATATCTACACCGATATCTGCATTAGCATGGACATATCTACACCGCTATCTGTATAAACATGGAAATATCTACACCGCTATCTGTATAAATATGGAAATATCTACACCGCTATCTCTATAAACATGGAAATGTCTACACCGCTATCGGTATAAACATGGAAATATCTAAACCGATATCTCTATGGATATGACAATATCTACACCAACATATCTATAAACATGCAAATATCTACACCGCCTTCTGCATAAATATGGAATTATCTACACTGCCATCTGTATAAACATGGAAATATCTACACAGCCATGTCTATCAACATGGAAATATCTACACCGCTAAGTATATAAAAATGGAAATACCTACACCGCTATCTGTATAAACATGGAAGCATCTACACCACTATCCCCATAAACATTGAAATATCAACACCGCTATCCATATAAACATGGAAATATCTACCCCGCTACCTGTATAAACATGGAAATATCTACAATGCTATCTGTATAAACATGGAAATATCTACACCATGATCTGTGTAAACATGGAAATATGTACTCCGCTATCTGCATAAATATGGAAATATCTACACCGCTATCTCTATAAATATGGAAATATCTATACCACTATCTCTATAAACATGGAAATATCTACATCGCTATCTGTATAAACATGGAAACATATCCACCGCTGTCTGTATAAACATGGAAATATCTGCACCGCTATGTGTATAAACATGGAAATATCTACACCGCTATCTGTATAAACATGAAAATACCAACACCGCTGTCTGCATAAACATGGAAATATATACACCGCCATCTCTATAAACATGGAGATATCTTCCCCGCCATTTACATAAACAAGGAAGTATCTACACTGACATCTATATAATCATGGAAATCTCTACACCGCCATTTGTAGAAACATGCAAATGTCTACACTGCAATCTGTAGAGAGAAATATCTACACCGCGATCTGTATAAACATGGAAATATCTACATGGCTATCTGAATAAACATGGAAATATCTACAACGCTATCTGTGTAAACGTGGAAATATGTACACTATGATCTGTATAAACATGGAAATATCTACACCGCTTTCTGTATAAGTCTGGAAATATGTACACCGCTATCTGTATAAACATGGAAATATCTACACCACTTTCTGTATAAACATGGAAATATCTACACCTCTATCTCTATTAATATGGAAATATCTACACCGCTATGTGTGTAAACATGGATATATCTCCACTGCTATCTGTATAAACATGGAAATATCTACACCGCTATCTGTATAAACATGGAAATACCTACACCGCTATCTGTATAAATATGGAAATATCTACACTGCCATCTGTATAAAGATGGAAATATCTATACCGTGAGCTGCATAAAGATAGAAATATCTACACTGCTATCTTTATAAACATGGAAATACCAACACAGCTATCTGTATAAACATGGAAATACCTACACCACTATCGGTATAAACATGGATATATCTACAACACTATCTCTATAAACATGGAAATAACACCGCCATCTCTGTAGACATGGAGATATCTACACCGCTATCTGCATAAACATGGAAATGTCTTCACCGCTATCTGTATAAACATGGAAATAACTATACCGCTATCTGTATAAATATGGAAATAACTACACCGCTATCTGTATAAACATGGAAATGTCTACACCGCTATCTGTATAAAGATGGAAATATCTACACCTCTATCTCTATAAACATGGAAATATCTACACCGCTATCTCTAAAAACATGGAAATATCTACACAGTCATCTGTATAAACATGGAAATATCTACACCACCATCTGTGTAAACATGGAAATATCTATACTGCCATCTGTATAAACATGGAAATACCTAAACCGCTATCTGTATAAATATGGAAACATCTACACCACTATCCATATAACCATGGAAATATCAACAACGCTATCAAAATAAACATGGATATATCTACACCGCTATCTGCTTCAACATGGAAATATCTACACCACTATCACTATAAACATGGAAATACCTACACCGCCATCTCTATAAACATGGAAACATCTATACCACCATGTCTATAAACTTGGAAATATCTACACCGCCATCGGGACAACCATGGAAATATCTACCCCGCCGTCTGCATAAACATGGAAAAATCTACACCGACATCTGTGTAAACATGGAAATATCTGCACTGCTATGTGTGGAAACATGGAAATATCTACATCACTATCTGTATAAACATGGAAATATCTACACAGCCATGTCTATGAACATGGAAATATCTACACCGCTAAGTGTATAAAAATGGAAATACCTACACCGCTATCTGTATAAACTTGGAAGCATCTACACCACTATCCCCATAAACATGGAAATATCAACACCGCTATGCATGTAAACATGGAAATATCTGCACCGCTACCTGTATAAACATGGAAATATCTGCACCGCTATCACTATAAACATGGAAATACCTACATCGCTATCTCTCTAACATGGAAAAATCTACACTGCCGTCTGTATAAACATGGAAATATCTACACCGCTATCTGTATAAACATGGAAATATCTACAACGCTATCTGTGTAAACATGGAAATATCTACACCGCTATCTGTGTAAACATGGAAATATATACACCGCTATCTCTATAAAGATGGAAATATCTACACCACTATCTGTATAATCGTGGAAATATGTACACCGCTATCTGTATAAACGTGGAAATATCTATACCGCTATATGAATAAACGTGGAAATATCTACAGCGCTATATGTATAAACCTGGAAATATTTTCAACGCTATCTGTGCATACGTGGAAATACCTACACAGCTATCTGTGTAAACTTGGAAATATCTACACTGCTATCTGTGTAAAGTTGGAAATACCTACACCGCAATCTGTGCAAAGATGGAAATATCTACACCGCTATCTCGGTAAACATGGAAATATCTACACCGCTATCTGTATAAACATGGAAATATCTTCACCGCTATATCTATAAATATGGAAATATCTACACCGCTATCACTATTATCATGGAAATATCTACTCCGACATCTGTATGAACATGCAAATATCTACACAGTCATCTGTAGAAACATGTAAATATCTACACCACCATCTCAAAAAACATAGAAATATATAGACAGCCATATCTATACACATGGAAATATCTACACAGCCATCTGTATAAACGTGGAAATACCTACACCTCTATCTCTGTAAACATGGAAATACCTACACCGCTATCTGTAGAAACATGGAAATATCTATACTGCCATCTGTATACACAAGGAAATATCTACAAAGCCATCCCTATAAACATGGAAATATCTACACCAATATCTCTATAAACATGGAAATACCTACAACGCTATATGAATGAACATGGAAATATCTACATCGCTATCTCTGTAAACAAGGAAATATCTACACCGCCATCTCTATAAACATGAAAATATCTCCACTGCCATGTCTATAAACATGGAAGTATCTACACAGCCATCTTTATAAACATGGAAATATCTACACTGCCATCTGTATAAACTTGGAAATATCTACACTGACATCTGTATTAAGATGGAAATATCTACATCACCATCTGTATAAATATGGAAATATCTACACCGCCGTCTGTATAAACATGGAAATATCTACAGAGCCCTCTGTATAAACATGGAAATATCTACACCGCTATCTGTGTAAAGATGGAAATATCTAAACCGCAATCTGTGCATAGATGCAACTATCTACACCAATATCTCTGTAAACATGGAAATATCTACACTGCTATCTGTATAAATATGGAAATATTTACTCCGCTATCTCTAAAAACATGGAAATATCTACACCGCTATCTCTATAAAGATGGAAATATCTACAGCGTTCTCTCTATAAACATGGAAATATGTACACTGCCATCTGTAGAAACATGGAAATATCCACACAGTCATCTTTATACACATGGAAATATCTACACCGCTATCTGTATAAACATGGAAATATCTACAATGCTATCTCTATAAACATGGAAATATCTGCACCGCCATCTGTATAAACATGGAAATAGCTAAACAGTCATCTGTATAAACAAGGAAATACCTACATCACCATCTGTAAAAACATGAAGATATCTACACTGCCATCTGTATAAACATGGAAATATCTACACAGCCATCTGTATAAACATGGAAATATCTACACCGCAATCTGAATAAACTTGGGAATAACTACATCGCTATGTGTATAAACATGGAAATATCTACACCACTATCTTTATAAACATGGAAATATTTACACCGCTATCTGTATAAATATTGAAATATCTCAACCACTATCTCTGTAAACATGGAAATATCTACACTGCCATCTGTATAAAGATGGAAATATCTATAACGCGATCTGTATAAACATGGAAATATGAACACCGCCACCTGTATAAACATGGAAATATCTACACAACTATCTGTATAAATATGGAAATATCTACAACAACATCTGTATAAACATGGAGATATCTACACTGCTATCTGTATAAACATGGAAATATCTACACCGCTATATCTATAAACATGGAAATAGCTAGAAGGTCGTCTGTATAAACATGGAAATATCTACACTGCCGTCTGTAGAAAGATGAAAATACCTACACCACGATCTTTATAAACATGGAAATATCTACACCGCTATCTGTATAAACATGGAAATATCTTCAATGCTATCTGTGTACACATGGAAATATCTACACCGCCATGTGTATAAACATGGAAACATCTACACAGCCATCTTCATAAACATGGAAATATCTACACTGCCATCTGTATAAACATGGAAATGCGTTCTCAGCCCTCTTTATAAACATGGAAACATCTGCACAGCAATCTGTATAAACATGTAAATATCTACACCGCTATCTGTATAAACAGGGAAATATCTACACCACTATCACTATAAATATGGAAATATCTACACCGCTATGTGTATAAACATGAAAATATTTCCACTGCTATCTCTATCAACAGAGAAATAACTACACCGCTATCTGTATAAACATGGAAATACCTACACTGCCATCTGTATTAACATTGAAATATCCACACCACCATTAGTATAAAAGTGGAAATATCTACATGGCGAGCTCTATAAACACGGAAATATTTACACCGATATCTGTATAAACATGGAAATACCAACACCGCTCTCTCTATAAAGGTGGAAATATCTACACCGCTATCTCTATAAACATGGAAACATCTACACCGCGATCTGTATGAAAATGGAAATATCTGCACCTCCATCACTATAAACATGAAAATATCTACACTGCCATCTCCATAAACATGGGACTATCTACAAAGCCATCTGTATAAACATGGAAATATCTACACTGCCATCAGTATAAAGATGTAAATATCTACAACGCGAGCTGTATAAACATGGAAAGATTTATACCACTATCAGTATAAACATGGAAATACCAACACCGCTATCTGTATATACTTGGAAATATCTACACCGCTATCTGAATAAACATGGAAATATCTACAAAGCTATCTCTATAAACATGGAAATACCTAAACCGCTATCTCAATAGACATGGAAATATCTACACCACTGTCTCTATAAACATGGAAATATATACACAGCCATCTCTACAAACATGGAAATGTCTACAACGCCATCTAAATAAACAAGGAAATATCTACACTGCCATCTATATAAACATGGAAATATCTACACCGCCATCTGTATAAACATGGAAATATCTACATTGCCATCTGTAGAAAGATGGAGTTATCTACACTGCAATCTGTATAAACGTGGAAATATCTACAACATGATCTGTATAAACATGGAAATATCTACACCCATATCTGTAAACATGGAAATATCTACACCGCTATCTGTGCAAAGATGGAAATATCTACAACGCTATCTCTGTAAACATGGAAATACCTACACCGCTATCTGTATACACATGGAAATATCTACACCACTATCTCTATAAACATGGAAATATCTACACTGCTATCTCTATAAACATGGAAATATCTACACCGTTATCTGTATAAACATGGAAATATATACACCACTATCTGTATAAACATGGAAATATCCACACTGCCATCTGTATAAATATGGAAATATCTACACAGCTATCTCCATTAACATTGAAATATCTACACCACCATCTGTATAAACATGGAAACAACTACACAGCTATCTCTGTAAACGTGGAAATATATGCACCGCCATCTCAACAAACATGGAAATATCTACAGCGCCATCTACATAAACAAGGAAATATCTACACTGCCATCTATATAAACAAGGAAATATCTACACCGCTATTTGAATAAACATGGAAATATAGACAGTGCCGTCCATAAAAAATGGAAATATCTACACAGTCATCAGTATAAACATGGAAATATATACACCACCATCTGTATAAACTTGGAAATATCTCCACCGCCATCTGTATAAACATGGAAATAGCTACACAGTCATCTGTATAAACATGGAAATATCAACAACACCTTCTCTATAAACATGGAAATATCTACACCCCCATCTCTATAAACATGAAAATATCTACACCTCCATCTCCATAAACATGGAACTATCTACACAGCCATTTGTGTAAACATGGAAGTATGTACACCTCTATCTGTATAAACATGGAAATATCTACACTACCATCTTTATAAACATGGAAATATCTTCATCGTGACCTGTATAAACATGGAAATATCTACACCGCTATCTCTATAAACGTTGAAATATCTACAGCACTATCTCTATAAACATTGAAATATCTACCCCGCTATCTCTGTAAACATGGAAATATGTACACCGCCATCTCTGTAAACATGGAAATATTTTCACCGCCATCTACATAAACTAGGAAATATCTACACTGCCATCTATATAAACATGAAGATTTCTAAACCACCGTCTGTATAAACATGGAAATATCTACACTGCCGTCTGTAGAAAGATGAAAATACCTACGCCACGATCTTTATAAACATGGAAATATCTACACCGCTATCTGTATAAACATGGAAATATCTTCAATGCTATCTGTATAAACAGGGAAATATCTACACCATGATCTGTGTAAACATGGAAATATGTACACCGCTATCTGCATAAACATGGAAATATCTACACCGCTATCTCTATAAATATGGAAATATCTATACCACTATCTCTATAAACATGGAAATATCTACATTGCTATCTGTATAAACATGGAAACATCTCCACCGCTGTCTGTATAAACATGGAAATATCTGCACTGCTATGTGTATAAATATGGAAATATCTACACCGCTATCTGTATAAACATGGAAATATCTACACCGCTATCTGTATAAACATGGAAATACCAACACTGCTATCTGCATAAACATGGAAATATATACACCGCCATCTCTATAAACATGGAGATATCTTCCCCGCCATTTACATAAACAAGGAAATATCTACACCGCCATTTATATAATCATGGAAATCTCTACACCGCCATCTGTATAAACATGCAAATGTCTACACTGCCATCTGTAGAGAGAAATATCTACACCGCGATATGTACAAACATGGAAATATCTACATCACTATCTGAATAAACATGGAAATATCTACAACGCTATTTGTGTAAACGGGGAAATATGTACACCATGATCTGTATAAACATGGAAATATCTACACCGCTTTCTGTATAAATATGAAAATATCTACACCACTATCTCTATAAACATGGAAATATCTACACCGCTATGTGTGTAAACATGGATATATCTCCACTGCTATCTGTATAAACATGGAAATATCTACACCGATATCTGTATAAACATGGAAATACCTACACCGCTATCTGTTTAAACATGGAAATATCTACACTGCCATCTGTATAAAGATAGAAATATCTATACCGCGAGCTGCATAAGGATAGAAATATCTACACCGCTATCTGTATAAACATGGAAATACCAACACAGCTATCTGTATAAACATGGAAATACCTACACCACTATCGGTATAAACATGGATATATCTACAACACTATCTCTATAAACATGGAAATACCTACACCGCCATCTCTGTAGACATGGAAATATCTACACCGCTATCTGCATAAACATGGAAATGTCTACACTGCTATCTGTATAAACGTGGAAATATCTATACCGCTATCTGTATAAATATGGAAATATCTACACCGCTATCTCTATAAACATGGAAATGTCTACACCGCTATCTGTATAAAAATGGAAATATCTACACCTCTATCTCTATAAACATGGAAATGTCTACACCGCTATCTGTATAAAAATGGAAATATCTACACCTCTATCTGTATAAACTTGGAAATATCTACACTGCTATCTCTATAAACATGGAAATATCTACACAGTCATCTGTATAAACATGGAAATATCTACACCACCATCTGTATAAACATGGAAATATCTATACTACCATCTGTATAAACATGGAATCACCTAAACCGCTATCTGTATAAATATGGAAACATCTACACCACTATCCCTATAAACATGGAAATATCAACAACGCTATCCAAATAAACATGGAAATATCTACACCGCTATCTGCTTCAACATGGAAATGTCTACACCACTATCACTATAAACATGGAAATAACTACACCGCCATCTCTATAAACATGGAAATACCTACACCGCCATCTCTATAAACATGGAAACATCTATAACACCGTGTCTATAAACTTGGAAATACCTACACCGCCATCTCTGTAAACATGGAAACATCTATAACACCGTGTCTATAAACTTTGAAATATCTACACCGCCATCGGCACAACCATGGAAATATCTACCCCGCCGTCTACATAAACATGGAAAAATCTACACCGACATCTGTATAAACATGGAAATATCTGCAACGCTATCTGTGTAAACATGGAAATATCTACACTGCTATATGTGGAAACATGGAAATATCTACATCACTATCTGTATAAACATGGAAATATCTACACCGTTATCTCTATAAACTTGGAATTCTCTACACCGCTATCTCAATAAACATGGAAATATCTACACCGCTGTCTGTATAAACATGGAAATATCTACACCGCTATCTCTATAAAGATGGAAATATCTACACCGCCATCTGTATAAACATGCAAATATCTACACATTCATCTGTATAAACATGGAAATATCTACACCACCATCTCTATAAACATGGAAATATCAAGACTGCCATCTCTATACACATGGAAATATCTACACAGCCATCTGTATAAACATGGAAATATCTACATCGCTATCTCTATAAACATGGAAATATCTACATGGCTATCTGTATAAACATGGAAATATCTACATCACTATCTGTATAAACATGGAAATATCTCCACCGCTATCTCTATAAATATGGAAATATCTACACCGCTATCTGTATAGACATGGAAATATCTACACCGCTATCTGTATAATCATGGAAATACCTACTCCGCTATCTGTATAAACATGGATATATCTACAAAGCTATCTGTGTAAACATGGAAATATCTACAATGCTATCTGTGTAAACATGGAAATATCTACACAGCTATCTGTGTAAACTGGGAAATATCTACACCACTATGTGTGTAAAGATGGAAATACCTACACCGCAATCTGTGAAAAGATGGAAATATCTACACCGCTATCTCTGTAAACACGGAAATATCAACACCACCATCTGCAGAGACTTGGAAATATCTACACTGCCATCTGTATAAACATGGAAATATCTACACAGCCATCTCTATAAACATGGAAATATCTACACAGCCATCTGTATTAACATGGAAATATCTACCCCGTTATCTGTATAAACATGGAAATACCTACACCGCTATCTGTATAAACATGAAAATATCAACACCGCTATCTGTAAAAACATGGAAATATCTACACCGCTATCTGTATAAACATGGAAATATCTACACCGCTATCACTATAAACATGGAAATTCCTACACCGCTATCACTATAAACATGGAAATATCTACACTGCTATATGTATAAATATGGAAATATCTACACTGCTATCTCTGTAAACATGGTAATATCTTCACCACTATCTGTATAAACATGGAAATGTCTACACCGCTATCTCAATAAACATGGAAATATCTACACCGCCATCTGTATAAACATGGAAATATCTACACCGCTACCTGTATAAAAATGGAAACATCTTCACCGCTATCTTTAAAAACATGGAAATATCTACACCGCTATCTGTAGAAACATGGAAATACCTACACCGCTATCTGTATAAACATGGAAATATCTACACCTCTGTCTCTATAAACATGGACATATCTACACCGCTATCTCTGTAAACATGGAAATATCTACACCGCCATCTTTAAAAACATGGAAATATCTACACACTCATCTGTATAAACTTGGAAATATCTACACCATCATCTTTATAAACATGGAAATATCTACACTGCCAGGAGCTCAAGAGCAGCCTGGGCAATACAGCAAGGCCTCATCTCTACAAAAAAATTAGAAATATTAGCTGGCCATGGTGGTGTGCACCTGTAGTCCCAGCTTCTTGGGAGTCTGAGGTGGGAGGATCCACGGAGCCCAGGAGTTTAAGGCGGCAGTGAGCTTGGATAACGACTGCACTCCAGCCTGGATGACAGAACAAGAACCTGTTTCAAAAAAGAAAAAAGAAAAAAAAACCTAAAAACTAAAAACTGGATGTAGTTTGCTAGTAACTAAACAGCAAATTAATTGTAACATGCTTACATATCAACGATGTCTTTCTTCTTTGATCATAAACCTGCTCACTAAGAAGCTGCTGAAGTCCATGGTAGTGACAGGTACATGTCTGCATCCTTGTCCTGACCTGCATCTTCTTTGATTGTCCCCATCTGTGTCTCCGACTGGCACTGCCGAACCGTCTTGCTACCTGATCAATGTTGTACTGAACCGGACTGCTAACTGATCAATGTTGTCGAGCTCACTGCACAAAGCTGTTCTTACAAGGTAGATTTCTGCCTGGAATAGCCATACTTACACTGTTTATATTCCTTACTCCTGACCCATCCAACGCAGCACAAGTTCTATTTATTGCCATAGAAACATAGGTCATTTGGAAACACCTCCTTCATTTCTATGGAATGTTCAAACATTTCTGACATTTTGGACTCTGTTCTAGCCTCTTGTTAAATATATCCAGAAAAGAGACAAAGCTTTATGGGGGGGCTATATGCACACATATGCTATAGAATAAGCTATCTAAATGCTTAAAAATACTTTCCATCTGTCACCGCACCTTAATAGGTACACAGAAATTAAGTATGTGTATATCTGTCTGTATAGATACGTATAAATATATATCCCCAAAACAAAAACTCATTCTCTTACTTATACATAGGTAGAATATAGGTGAATATACATATACATTTATAGGTAGAACAAAAAAACCCTCAGCCTCTTTAGGGCCATGTGTTTTCTCTGAGTAATTGTCACAATTAATTAAAATACATGTGTATGCCTTTTTAGATAAATTTCATCAGACCAGTTTCTGTCTGGTTGGAAAATAATAACTGCCTATTTGCTAAGTGCCCCTGCCCCCATACTATGTTCCAGTGAACTAAAGACCTCTGGCAATCATATATTTACAACTCAGCAAGATTAAACAATTTATTGTTATTTATGACATCCAAGCTGTATCTTCTGTATTATATTCCACATTAGCATCTATCACCTTACATTTGGGAGATCCTGTCCAAAAAAATGATTATGCCTCCTAACCAAACATTCAGCAGGGCTGCAGGAACAGGCCCCCTGAACAAACATCCTGCCAAAGTACTTTAAAGCACCGTGAGCTGCCACAGCTGTGCATTTTCAGATGACTCAGCAGATTAGCGTGGAGTCTCTTAGCCTCTGCTTGGTCTGTTCCTTTCAGTGATCTCTCACATGGCCCAGTCCATTCGGTTTGAAAATCCTCATGAAATGAGCAGATTATGATCTGGCTTCAGTAGAGGGCCATGGGGTGGGCATGGAGGGGAGAGGGTTTGCTCTTAACACAGCCTGAGCCTCAGAAAGGTTTCAGATGGAAAAGCATGGCACTGACTCAGCTCATGCTTAACAGGAAATAATGCACAGACCACACCAAAAAAGCCCTTTATGTTGTGTGAAAGTCTATGCCGGAGCAGCTGCTGCCACCTCACGTACTGTGATAGAGTGTGCATGTGTGTGTTTGTGTGTGCATGAGTGTGAGTATGCACACAAATGTGTGCTGGGAGGGGGAGGAGATCACACCTTCCACAGTCGCCACCTCAGCCTTAGCTAGCAGCGTGGAGAATTGCCAAAAGTCAACAGGAAGCTGCACCAAAGCAACTGTGATCACCACATCAGCAGGCGCTTTCTGGTTAGTAAAGCTACTGGGACTGAAAAACACACACGATCTCGTCCTTCTTTTATTTTAATCAGAGCAAACTATTTTTATAATAATTGTGTTATATGAATAAATAATTCATAATGCTGTAACCCATTATCACATTCAATCCTCCCAACAACCCTAGAAGATATGTAGACAAGTATTATTACTTTCCCTATTTTTATAAATGAGGAAATAAACCCCAGGAGGCTAGGCGACTTCCCCACGGTCATAGAAGTTGCAAACAGTAGTATCATGATTCAAATCCAAAGCTTCTCCTTTTGTCTTTATCATTTTAATTTTGAAGGTAATGCATATGCATGTATGATCTTTTAAATCCAGAGATGTATATGGAATAGATAGGAAAAGGGACTCTCCTTCCCCATTATACACCCCCTCCACCCAAGCTATATACACTGTTGACTAGAGTATGTCCTTTCAATCCTATTTTCTATGCCTACATTATATACAGAAAAGCAGGATTACGTTACACACAATATTCCAGTCATTGCTGTTTTTCACCAACAAGCTATCATTCACATCTTTTTCATACTACATATAAATTTATATCCTTTATTTTAGTGGTGTATATTGTGCAGTTGTGTCATAAATTATGTACCTGTTCTCTGTTGAACATATAGATTTTTTCTGAGTTTTTCCTTAGCAAAATGCTGCAGTGAGTACCCTTGTACACAGATGTTTGTACATTTGTTCTAGAAAAATGTACAGCAAAGATTCTTAGATTAAGAGATTCCCAGGTTATTAGAAAACTACTCTATTAATTTAGATATATACTTCCAAATTGCCTGACCAAAAAGTTATGTCAATTTAACTTCTATGAACAGTATACAAACATGACAATTTTCCATCACCTACACCAACTCTGGGTAATTTCATCTTTTTTACAAGTTGATGGATTGTTTTAATTTATATTTCTCTGGTTATTAATAAGGTTGGCCACCTGTTCATGTGTTATTATTGATGATATTTGTATTGAATTGTTTGAATTTTCTTGATTTCAAAAAACGTTTTACATGTCATAGATATTAAATATTTGTTGTAAAACTCTCCTTCCAGTATTGTGTATGTGTTTGGTCAAGTAGAATAAACTCTCGTCCTCTGATTTCAGATTCCTTTCTCTTTCCATTAGAAATCCCTAAATGTAAAACTACATATTGATAGCTAAAAACCAGGATGTTTACTAGAGAAAAAGAATACAAAGGCAATAATTAAATATTATATTTATACAAAATACCTACTAGTACAAACTTAAAAAGAGAAAGTAAAAGTCAAATGCTTCTACGACTTCAGACTAAGAAAAAGAACTTTTGAGGTTGAATGTTCCTGAAATTTTTCTTTTCATACAACTACGGACATGACTTCAAAAGTTGATGTGACTAAAAATGTAAGATATGAAAGATATTTGAAGACTCAGAGAAGGTGGATTTTCATTTTAACAAGTCACATATATATTCTAGATATCCTCTTATTCGTAACTAAGAGAGTCAAATCAGATGAAAGAATCTAAAAATTTCCCTTTGACTGTGTTAAGTAGAAGTAGTAGAGGCATATTGGCCAAATCTTGAGTGTTTGCAAATTGACTCTTAAGGCTATAGGCTGGCACAGGTCATTGAAGCCCTAGCTTTTTATCTTTAATTTTAAAATCCCCAAACAATGTATACTAATTTTTCTTGTCCATTATTTCCGAATAATCTTGTTTAAAGGTTATTACAGTGCTTGCTCATGTTACTGTTGTCTAACAGAAGGGTATCCGGGGCCTTAAAACTGAGAGGGTTAGGATTAATGATTCCAATACCTATGCTTGGACATCTCCAAAAGTGGGTTCCAACTTCTTGTCCTCAAGTCTGTATAGAAACTAGCAAACTTCCAGAGTTCACAAAAGGCTCAAAGAGAACAGATGTTTTATAGAAAATTCTTAGAGCAAGTTTCATGCATAATGTTGCTGATGCGTGTCTGCCTTTTCAATAAACATCACTATGCTTTATCACAAGATTTAATAAAGCAGCTTAGTTAAAAATGCCATCTGGGTCTCTGGACACATTAAACAAAGCTTAAAATAACCACCCCAGCAACTGGGAGGACCCAGCTGTTCTCATAATCTGTCCCACTCCTTTTACTTCCCCATAAAAAGAGTGAATGAAGACCACAGACTAAAAGCATCCAGAAGGAACTGACACAAACAGGGAGATAGATGGAGCCAAGGGCTCCTGTAAGTTTGCTATTGCTCACATAATAGATTTGCTAATTCCACAACCTGCGGATGGTGATTAAGAACAGGAAGCAGAAAGAGGGAAGAGAGAATCATAGAAGGGCTCATTCAAGTTTTCTAATGTATCACAAACCTGTCCTCCCTAATGTCTGGATCATAGCAGCCCATTCCATTCACCTATTCTGTAGTGAACTCCAATAGAAAATACAAAGCCATCACCACCCAGTTCTTTCTCCCTTCTAGAGATGAGATATTAGCCACCCAATCCCAGATTCTCAGATCCATTCCAGGAAAGAAGCCCTAGGTATTGAAGCACAGCTTTCCCTCCCTCCCTTCTTTCTTCCACCCCAAGATTTGTTCCCCAGATAGTTCTAGTAAATGCAAAACCAAGTATATTCTCATTCTTTAGAGCAACCAGCTTTTCATGGCCAACTGGAATCAAACACAACCTGCACGAACATCTATCTGGAGGACACTCCCAAGGCTCCTACTGAGCCAGCCTTCTGCATACCACTGCATTTCAGCTTCCTAGTTCACAAGACACTGAGACATTCTTGAATTCTGCAAGGTGCACTGTGTCTTAATATCTTGGCTGCTCATCATGTGGCCAATAAAGGGCATGACTAGTCAACAAATAAATTTTCTCTTGGCTAAAACTTGCAACAAAACTGTAAGCTGTTTACCAAGGGGCCCACTACAGGTTATATTCAATATATACAGTCAAATCCTAACTATCTGAGATATATTCAGTTGACCATACACCTTTATATTTCAGTAAAAGCTCTTTACATTTCCCAGTGCTATCGATGTTACAAAGTGCTTTCATATGCAGTGCTTCATCTGATTTCCAGGATAATTAAATGATCCTGTCATACCTGATTTTTAGATGAGGAAACAAGTGGTTTCTGGGTATTTCAAGAGGCTAACGCATCTGCCCTCCAACTTGTATGTGAAAACCAAAAACAAAATTCCAAGGCCCTTCAACCATCTGAATGGACTTTGACTCTTTTGGTCAATATATGGCAGAGCTAGGAAAAGAAGGTGAGTCTTCCAGCTGCTGATACAGGGTTTTTTCTGCCATACTCCATTACCTCCAAGGCTAAAGTCAAAAGAGGGTGTGGTTATCACATGAAAAAATCTGGTTTGGATTTCCCAAATGTGTATGTAGTATTTGGGGATTTACCTTAATTTAACCTACAGTTCTTTTGGGTTGTAACAGTCTGACTCCATTTTTGAAAACAAAACAAAATCGATTTTAAATGCTGAATTATAGATCTTTGCTGTCCAGTATGGTAGCTACTAACAACTTATGGTTATTTGCATTTCTATTTTAATTAATTAAAATTCAGTAAAATGCAAAATTCAGTTCTTCAGTTGCTCTAGCCACATTTCAAGTGTTACAGTAGTCACATATGGCTAGTGGCTGGGACAATGCAGATTATAGAACAGTTCCATCATCAAAGAAACTTCTATTGAACAGTGCTATTATATAATGTCATCTCCAGAGAAAGAAGACTTTAGAAAAAGTCAGAAACGGCCGGGTGCAGTGGCTCACACGTGTAATCCCAGCACTTTGGGAGGCCAAGGCAGGCAGATCCCTTGAGGTCAGGAGTTCAAGACCAGCCTGGCCGACATGGTGAAACAGTGTCTCTAGTAAAAATACAAAAAATTAGCTAGGCGTGGTGGTGCATGCCTGTAACCCCAGCTACTCAGGAGGCTGAGTTGGGAGAATCACTGGAACCCAGGAGGCAGAAGTTGTAGTGAGCCAAGATTGTGCCACTGCGCTCTAGCCTGGGTGAGAGAGCAAGACTCCATCTCAAAAAAAAAAAAAAAAAAGAAAAAGAAAAAGTCAGAAACATCTTGAGGCAGGCATAGTGCTGTCATCTGTCCAATATTGAAGATGATTTAAGAATAAGAAAGAAGAAGAGAACAAAGAAGAGAAAAAGAAGTTGCCTTAGGTGTACCTACCCAGAAAAGGACAAAGGCATTCTTGTAGTCATTGTGTTGTATTTTAGCTCTTAAACTTTTTAAGAGATTAGAATAATTTGACACATAGAAGATCTAAACCACTGAAGAGGCTCTGAAGCAGATAAAAGTAGAAAGAAAATAAAAAACTAATTAGGTACAAATTAAGCTTAACCACAATTCGTTTAAACGGTACTATTTACTCTTCACATGATTGGTTTTTCTTTTGCTTTATACTATGACATAGTTTATATCTTTAAAGGGGAATTAAAATATTTCTGGGAATTTTTAAAAGTAAGTTCACACAGCCACATAAAAACTACAGAAACAGATAAAACCTATCTTCTCATTTATTCCCTAATCCATTCAAATTAAATATAAAAATCCAAGCAGCCACAGTGATATTCAAAAAAGCAAAAGTGAGACAAAACAAAATTCATTTGTCACCTGTGGAGGTAGTTAGCTCACCTAATCTTCACTCCAAACACCAGTAATTTTTAAAAGACAGAAATAAACATATGTTC
This sequence comes from Pan troglodytes, assembly GCF_028858775.2. Lineage (NCBI taxonomy): Eukaryota > Metazoa > Chordata > Mammalia > Primates > Hominidae > Pan > Pan troglodytes. Next base: position 8,554,327 of record NC_072411.2, read on the forward strand.
TGCCTTCCCGGAAGGAACTATGTTTCAGGGTAGCCAAATAACCCAGTTGTGAAGAAAATGGTCTGCTTATAGAAAAATGCCAGCTAAAACATGTAGATAGAATTAGAGAATTAGAAATTCACCATTTTGAAACCCCTAATGAAATAATCAACTCAAGCAAGGATCATTAATAAATGCTAAAACAATCAAGTAACTATTGATACAGAATATAACTGAATATACACATGGTACAAAGTTCACGTCACAGACTACTGGCTTGACCCAAGGGGGACTATAGCAGAGGAGATAGGCAGTGATCACCCTAACCTTGCGATCATCTCACCATCACTAATGATGGGATGTGAATACACATTATTGCCTATGAAATAGTCTTTAAAAAAAGAAGTTGAACCTGAATCTAACTAAACCTTGCAATGGGCTGAACGTGTATGTCTTCCCAAAATTAATATGTTGACATCCTAACCCCAAAGGTGCTGGTATTAAAAGGTGGGGCCTTTAGGGGGTCATTAGATCATAAGGACAGAGGCTTCATGATTGGAATTAGTGCCCTTATAAAAGAGGCCCCAGAGAGCTAGCTAGTCTCTCCCACTATGTGAGGGCCCAGCAAGAAAGCCAATCTATGAACCAGAAAGTTGGTCCTAACCAGATATCAAAACCACATGCTCCTTGATTTTAAACTTGCTAGCCTATAGGACTGTGAGAAATAAATTTCTGTTCTTTATAAGTCATCCAGTTTTTGGTATTTTGTTATAGCAGGCCTAAAAGCCTTTAGAACTAACTTCCAGTTAACCAGGAAAAAACAGAGTGAAAAGTTAAATGACACCATAAAAAGCAACCAGAAAATTCCAGAAGGGGAAATACTCTACAGGACAACTGACTAGTTTTTCAACAAGTCAATTTCACTAAATAAATACATAAACAAAGAGTATGTGTTTTTTCCAGGTTAAAACAGTCTTGAGCTAAATAATCAAATGCAATGTGTGTCCCTTGATTAGAAGAAACTAATTTGAACAAACCAGCCACAAAAGGTATTTCAGAGAGACCAAGCTGGAAGGATCACTTGAGGCCAGGAGTTTGAGACCAGCCTGGGCAACGTAGTAAGACCTCCATCTCTACAAAAACAATAAATTAGCTGGGCATGGTGGTGTGCACCTCTAGTCCTAGCTACTCAGGAAGCTGAGGCAGGAAGATCACTTGAGCCCAGGAGTTTGAGGCTGCAATGAGCTATGATTGTTTCACTGCACTTCAGGCTGTGTGAAAGAGCAAGACTTTGTCTCAAAAAATAAAAGGACATTTCATAATAATTGAGGAAATCTGAATGTGGACTGGGTAATAAATGATATAAAAAAGCCATTTTTTATTTTGTTTGAAAAGATGATTTTGTAACTATACAGGAAAATGTTCTTATTTTTTTAGAAATCTGTACTAAAGAATTTAGGGGTAAAATATCATTTTCTTTAATATACTTTCAAACACAAGCACAAAATAGTCATGACACAAATATAGCAAAATGTTTACAATCTATGTTCTATGCTTGCCTGTGAGTGCCATTAATCTCATCTCTCTGCTTTTCTGAAAGTTTGAAAATTTCAAAGTTTTATAATAAATTTTTTTACATCCCATAATTTTATAATAATTTTTTTAAAGTTTGAAGCAAATCAACAACTATAGCTTCAAAAATATCCTGACCCACAATAAACATTGAACAGGGTATATTTCTCCCATTTCCTAAAAAAGTTGGCCCAGGAAGGAGTATGAGAGCTGCCATAGCTCTCCCAAGGCTCATTATTCTCCATCACTCCATGGGAAATCCCAAAATAAATTTTTTAAAAAGTTGTTTAAATTTATAATGTTTTTGATTCTATAATAATTTTATAATAAAATAATTGTAAAATGTTTTTGATTTTATAATTTATAAAAATTTTTATACATGTTTATGTTTGAAATGTCTATTGCAAACTTTATGAGATATTAAAATATAAGTAATATAGTTCATCATTTTAGAAATGCCATGCTTTTCTTCTCCAGCAATTACATAATCAAAGAGTAACTGTAGTTTTTCCTAGAACATTGCTTTGTAGGCTGGGCATGGTGGTTCATGACACTTTAGGAGGCCAAGGCAGGCAGATCTCTTGAGATCAGGAGTTTGAGACTAGACTGGGCAACACAGAGAAACCCTATGAGTAGTAAAAACACAAAAATCAGCTGTGCGTAGTGGCGTGCACCTATAGCCCCAGCTACTCAGGAGGCTGAGGTGGGAAGATCACCTGAATCTGGGGAGGTCAAGGCTACAGTGAGCCAAGACTGTACCATTGCACTCCAGCCTGGGCAACAAAGTGAGACCCTGTGTCAAAAAAAAATGAAATTTAATTTAAAAAAAGAAAATTGCTTTGTAAAATTAACTTTTTCAATCAAAACCAAGATTTTTCAGATATAGAGAATGCAGCCCACTGGTCAGATTTGTCAGTTCAAAGAGAAAAAATTCTAGTTTCCTATTTTTCTAGCCTGCTTATGATTATCCAATAGAATATCAAAAAAGACCAAAGCCTTTGGGATCCATGTTCAGTATTCCTGAGTCTAACTCAGGATGCCAAATCAGGAGACAAGCACATTCTCATCAATTTTCAATCATTCGAGACCAATTTTGCTTATAATTATCCAGTTCTTTTAGACCACCTTTCTCCTGAAGCCAGCCTTATGGCTACTCACTTCACTTTAGCATAAGCCCCCAAGAAGGTGAACAAAATGAGGAAACGATTGGTTAAAGTTGGCGTTTGAAATTCTGAAACATGTCCACCATTCCCTTCACCCATGCCCGCCCCTCTTAGAAGTAGTACTTTCAGATTATTTAAGAGTCGATGCTTCTATGTGGATTTTGTCAGCTGTCCTTTATAACAGCTAGTGCATTTAATTTGACTCTATTTTAAGCATATATTGACCTATGCTAATTATCTGTTAAAATAAATTCCACTCTTAGAGTTAATAAAGTGTGTTTGTCATGGAAGACCCATTGAAGTAAGAAGCTGAGGAGCCCTTATGGTAAAGTGGGACAAGAAATAATAAGACATAATAATTTTCCCATGCAAATCAACAACCGTAGCTTCAAAAATATCCTGACCCACAACAAGTATTGGACAGGCCATGTTTCTCTCACTCCCTAAAAAATTGGCTCAGGAAGGAGTGTGAAAGCTCCCATAGCTCTCCCAAGGCTCATTATTCTCCATCACTCCACAGGAACAGCCTGTCAGAGAAGAGTGAAAGACCATTTGTCAACCTGTCTTCAACCCCCTGTTTCTAGCCAAACTTCATCAATCTCAAGTGAGGAGCCAGAGAGAAATCAAACCCCATATATCCAGCATCATTGTCTACGGGAGTCAAAAATCACAATTCCACTACCCACCCCAACACCACTGGCCCTGTTTCTCCCAATTGCTTTTTATTGTGTTTTTTAAAAAATCCTCTTTCCCCATCCCTGCAACACCGAGAAGGAGGAATTATAGTAGATAAATATGAAGCATGGAGATCCTTTAAAAATGTTTTTAATAATAAATGAGAAAATGAAAAGGAGAGGGTTGGGAAGGAAGGAGGGAATTCAAATGCCAGGGAATTGTGCAGTTTCGCCTTTAAAGATGTTAACACTCATTTATACATCTGCAAGACACTCCCCTTAAAGAAAAGTTCTATGAGTATGGGTCTGGTTGCATGAATAAGGATAAAATTACTTTTTTAGACGATGTTTCCCACATATCATTCAGAGACCCCTGAAGTTAGGTATCCCTCTTGTAGATGTCCTTGAGATGCTGCTGGACCTGGGAAAGAGGAAACTGGGATACGGGTCTATGCCAAAAGGTGCTTTTAGTTATAGGACAGAGAGGAATGGGGCAGAGGGAGAAAAACCCGAAGTCTGAGAATCTGGATTGCAGAAGACTACCGAGGTCGTGGGAGAAGGGAGAGAAAACAAGGATGAAAAGCGAAAGGGGAAGAGGCATGAAATGTTGTCAAATGTCAAAAGGCATTTGGAGAGAAGTTGGGAATTGCATTAAGAAAACCACTGCAAACCTCGTTTCAGACCATTTAGAGATATGCCCCCTGGGAACTGTGAGCTCAGGCTGTTTAGCATCAAACAAATGGATCCACTCCATCCCTACCCTAATTAAATAAATCATTCAGTAATTCCACTGGGTTAAAGAACCAAAATATTAAAAACCTTCAGGGCCTACTCTTGCCAAATATGTCAGGGATCGTGTGTGTGTGTGTGTGTGTGTGTGTGTGTGTGTGTGTGTGTTCTGAGACACCACTACTGTTAAATAGGCAGAGCTAAGACTTAGGGGACTGGCAGATTATTGCAAAAAGGGCACGGGGCAGAGGGACTATGTTGTGAGCCTGGGAAAGAAGTTTGTGTGGGGACTGTGGGCAGTGAATGCGTTGGGAACAATATGGAAAACTGGGAGCTGCCTTGGAATCTACAGGGCCGGGTAAGAGAATGTCCGAAAGAAAAATGAGCAGGTGCGGGATGTGTGCAGAGTCGGAGAAGAGTCCAGGGCGCCCGGAGTGGCTCCAGGAATGACGGACACCCCTCAAGACTTTTGGGGGTGGTGGGTACTAATAGAACCCAGTGTCCGGGGTGCGCCGGGGAGGCTGCGAGCACGGCGGGAGTGGGGCGCTGGAGGGTGAGGACGCGGGAGTGAGGAAGCAAAGCCGGGCAGGGGCCTCCCAGCTGGGCCCGGAGGCAGCAAGGGGACAAGGGCTAGGAGAGGGCATGGTGGCGGCACGGCGGGAAGCGAGGGGCATCCGGACACTCACCCCATTGGCCGCGGCCATCTGCACCACGATCTCGATGGCCGTCCTGCTAAAGTACCTGCCGTCGCTGCCCATCACCGTGGTGCAGCCCCGACGGTCACGCAGGTCGATGGACGACAGCACGCTCTGGATGAAGTTGGGCAGGTAGTTGCGATGGCCCTCGAAGAAGCCGGTAGGTCGCCACAGACCCCCGCCGCCGGCCGGCCGCCGGTCCTCGTAGGGCGCGGTGGGCACTGTCAGCACCGGGATGGGGCCCCCCTCCGTGGCGCCTCCTGGCCGGTCCTGCTGTGGCTCCCGGGGCCGGAGGGAATCTGCAGCCTGCTGGGGGCCTCCGCCAGCCTGGCCGCGCGCCAGGACTCCGCCTCACGCCCGGGCCCCCTCTCTGGCAGGTCGGCGCCCTGCGCCCGCCCGCCTGGGGACCACCCGCCCCTCCTCTCCGCGCGGCCGCTCGCTGACTCCCTCAGCGGAGATTGCTTCTGCCTTCCTGTAAAGTTTTCTCCCTCCCACCTTCTCTGCTGCCAGACCGTCTGAGGTGCCCTCAGTTTCTCCCCAAGTTGGACTCACTTTCGGGGTGTCCCAAAAGCCTGATTCCAGGGCCTGCTAGCCAGACCCCGGTGACGCCTGCACCCGCGCCTGGCCCCAGCCTTCACGCGCGATCGCCGCCCTCTGGGGCACACCCTCCGCCAGAAAACAGCCGGCGGGTGGCGAGACTTTGGGCAGAGTCCGGGTTCCTCTCCGGCGCCAGGCCCGTCTCCCTGTCTCCCTGGGAGTGTGCAGCCTACTCGCACCAGTTTCTCTTTAGAACAAGCACGGGGAGGGATTTGGGAGGGGGCTGAAACCTTTTGCCATCAGCGAACAGCCTCAGCCAAAAATAACCCTGGAAAGGCGAGCTAAGAATGGTTATCCCCTGCCAGCGCTGAAATCGGAGGCTGGGCGCTGCATGTGGGGTGTGTGTGTGTGTGTGTGTGTGTGTGTGTGTGTGTGTGTGTGTACCCTCCCACCCTGACCATTTGTTGAAGGGAATCACCACTGTCAGTCTTCAATCCAACAGGACCCACTCGAGCCATCCACACTTTCCCCAGTCTCCTCCAAAACAGCACACTTTCTGGTATGGACAATTCTTTTTTTTTTTTTTTTTCACTTGTTTGTTTGTTGTGGTGGTTGCAACAGCAGCAACACAGACGACACATATTTCCCTATTCTTCTCGCCCTTCTCACCCTCCCTACCCAGCTCCTGCCTTAGAAACAGGCTTGGCCTACACTGTATCTGTCCACACTGCCTGAACTCTTCCCTGAATTAATCGTTTTCAATAGGAGGGGGCTAAATCCCTTATTAATGCCCTACCAGGAGTGAATGAATAAAGCCAAGTTAAAGGGGAACTGGGTACCACATACTGTGCTAGGTTCCTTTGCATGTATCCTTTCATTCTGCTGGAGCTAAAGATGTTCTGCCTCCTCTCCATAAAACGCACCCAAACTCCAAAACCAGGAAATTCTCCATAGAAAATAGGAGTGAAGAGAGAAAAGACTAACAGGATAAACCCCAAAGCAGGAAGAAAGTTTTGTCTCCCATTTCGCTCAAGGAATTTTTGGACCCACCAAGGCTACTGTCCTGAAAGATCCTGCTGCTTCTCCTTCCCCAAATATTGTCCACTTCCTGAGAGTAAGGCTGACTTGCCACAGGCTTATAAAGTGTTTGGTCACAGTAAGACAACTGTGAGTAATAACACACATTCTATACTGTTTTGCAATTGATAAAAGGCTTTGCATCTGTTTTTTCTTTGGAGGCTGAAGAAAAGAAGAATGGTATTCACGCAGTTCCCATTTTACAGATGAAAACAAGAGGACTTTTTCTGTGAAGTAAGGAAAGTGGTTACAATGGTACTTTCTGCCTGTCCGAATTATGTATTGCCCCTCTCCTTTCTATTAATAACATTGAAGTGTGATGGGACAACCACTGAATCCGTCAGTTGAAACCTGCTGGGACTTTTTAGCCATTCTCTTCAACATAAAGAATGGGTGTTTTGGAGGGGGTGAGAGGAATGGGGAAATGTTGTCAAAGAGTACAATGTTTTAGTTGAGACAGGAAGAATACATTTTGTTGAGATCTACAGCACAGCATGGTGACTGTAGTTAACAATGAAGTATTGTGTATTTCAAAATTGCTAAGACAATAAATTTCAAATGTTCTCACCACAAAAAAGATAGGTTTTGAGGTGATGAATCTATTAATTCTCTGGATTTAATTATTCCACAATGTATACATATATCATAACATCACATTATACCTCCGTAAATACATACAATTTTAATTTGTCAATTAACTTTTTTTTAAAAGAATAGTGTGACCAGTTGGGGAGGTAGTTTTTTTTTTTTCCTCTAGTCTCTACTCAGTCTCCAAGATCCCATTCCCCATAAAGTTCCTGTCACCCAGGTGGAGTGCAGTGGCACAATCATGGCTCACTGCACCCTCTCCCTCTTGGGCTCAAGCGATCCTCCCGCCTACAGGTACATGCCACCATGCCCAGCTAATTTTTGTAGCTTTTGTAGACATGGGGTTTCCCCATGTTGCCTAGGCTGGTCTCGAACTCCTCAGCTCAATCAATCTGCCCACTTTAGCCTCCCACAGTGCTGGGATTACAGGTGGGAGCCACCAAGCCCAACCCATAAAGTTCCTAACGTTTTATCTCCCTGGGAGTGCACAGCCTACACACACCAGTTTCTCTTTAGAACATACTTAAGAGTCTTGGCTTAGCATCCAACACACAGAATTTTAACGCTTCTACGGATCTGTACACCTGTCTATGGTGTGGGGTTTTTAAGATCTCTTTCTAATGACACTTTATTTTGCAAAGCAGGACAGTTTCATTCCCAGAAGAGCAGGTATGGTAAATCCTTTGTTCCAGTAATGAAGACAATGATCTAAACCCTAAGCCTCAGAGAAGCCCAGAGACCCTCCAGGCCTCCATCTCTCTGCTCCTAGCACCTGCCTCTCTCTTGACATCAACATCATTCTCCCCTCTCACAGCCCAGCTCCTTCCACAGACCCAGGGATTAGGCACCAGCACCTCAGACTAGATTTTAGAGAATTACCATTCAAGAGGCAATCCTCTTCCCTTGGTTCCAATTTCAAGGTTCTCAAAGACTGGAACAGGGCTAGTTTGAGGCAATGTGCCCCATCGCATAGCCAGAAAGAACCTTACAGTGAAAAGGAGAACAATTCTTCCAAAGTAAGGGGGTGCTGATCCCCAGGGGGAGGACAGATGGGCAACCAAACAGTAACCGGGCCACCACATGCTTCACACTCACTGATCAAGGACTTCTAAAACCACTTTTCTTTTCTCTGAATTTATATAGGAATTTGTATCACTCATAAAGGAATGTCTTATAGGCTGATAACACCTTTCTATTCATGCTTATACTTAACATTTAGGCTAGGATAATTTCCTAACCTCAGTGTCCTCACTATAAGATGGGAATTATTATAATCCCTACCTCATAAATTGTTGGGAGGATTAAAATACTTAGTAAAGTGCCTGACTAATAGAAAGGCATTCAATAAATGTTAGCTATTCATGGTGTCATCATCATTATATTTACCATTATTACTAATCTCCTGTATTGCAAGAATTACAGTTTATATTTTTGTAGACCATCACTGTAGCTAAAGGGTCTTTGGGCCATAGGTGATATTCCATAAAGGTTGGTTAAATTGATCTCTGGTTTTTGATTATGGAAACTCAGAACTCCCTCAAAATGTACAAAACAGATTTACCTGCTAAATAAATCTCTTCAAAGCTGACCCCAGGTTTAATTGAATTAATTCCAATGAATTTGTCACAATGATGGAGAAAGGAAACTTAGAGGGCCCCACAGTTGTTTGCTGGTAAAATGATAAGTTTGGATTAGATCAATGTTTCCCAAAATATTTTCCTCAGAATGTTAGTGCCCCTCGAATCCTGCACAAAGCAAGAGGTTCATGACCAAGTAGCTTTTAAAACTCCTGTACACTCTACTCCCATTCTTCACAATGCACACTTTCATATTAAAAGTTCTGAGAGGTCCTCAACAGAAGACATCACTTAACTTTTTTTTTTTTTAAAGACAGATTCTCACTCTGTCACCCAGGCTGGAGTACAGTGGCCACCACTCCTGGCCTAAAAATTTTTTTTAACCTGGTGCTTCCCAATCTAAACTCACAGGGACCAGTTTTCTAAATGAAAGAGAATCAGACTAGCTTGTAACCATAGCTGGTGACACTCTCCTGCCCCATTCCTTGTATGTCCTCAGTGGACTAGGTCAGGAATAAATAAATTTTCCTGATTCTCAAGTGCTGGTCACTCCTTTGCACTGAGCTCAAAGCTTCTCTGTAGCATGGGTCACAATGAATGGTAGCCCTGATAGCCTAGAGTAGCCTTTCAGCCTTCTCTGAGCCTCTAAAGACTGAGGATCCTTGGCATGAAATGGAGCAACTGATATACCCTTGCTTCCTCTGGGGACTCTCTTGCTCTCAAAAAGGCATCAGCCATCATCTCCATCTAGAGAATATACTAGCTGACTCAGCTTGACCAGCCTGTCCCAAAATGAGAATCTGGGTAAAATAAGCATTGAAACACTTCATTCCTTGTAGATTCACAAAACATATTAGCATATTAAAGACTATGAAGTTCTGCAGGAAAAAAAAAACCTATTTAACTTTAATCCAACATTGCCAAGTTTTATTTGACCATGGAAGATTTTTCCAAAACACTTACAAACAGATCAAGGACATTAATCTTTCATGAAACACTAGATCCCCAAGGTCCTCTCCAGCTACATCATTCTGTGATTTTCTTTTTTATTTATGATGCATTAAAAGATTAATCTCTATCAGACTTCCATTTAGAAATTCACCAGAATGTGCAAAGGCAGCAGGTAAAATTGCTGAAGGGTATTATAAAAATACCCTCCAGTGATTTTTGAAACTTAAACTGAAATATTTATATAACTGTATATTTCAGTTTGTATATTATATATATATATGTATATACACACATATATATGTGTGTATATATATTGGTGTATGTATATCTATATCTATGTATATATGGCATTATATCCATTTTACAGATGCAGAAACTGAGCTTTAGAGGGGGTGAGCAATTGGTCCAAAGCCACACAGCACACAGGTAGTCATTGATAAAGGTAAAAACAAGAGTTGAAGCCTGAGGTGTAAGGACACAGAGACAAGTACACAAATGTTTACAAGTTACACATATGACACGTGCCTTTAACATGAATTTCTTGAACATTCATTTAGAGGCCTTACAATGAAGACATCAGAGTGGCAGCAAGTTCTGTTGGAATCAGGGGAGCGTGTTCTTCTATAATCCCCTGGCTAACAGGAAAGCACACTGATTTGGCCCATGGTAGTTATACACTCCCATTGAGTCAGGGGCCACTTCTATGCACACAGGAGGTGCTAAAAATATGCTGTTGACTCATTGCCTCTAAGAGCAGAAGAAATGCCAAAAGTATAGGACAAGAGGCAGAAAAGCACACGGAAAAATGTCGTAGGGCAGTCCTCTGAGGAAGTGTTAGATCCCTTTGAAATCTGTCCAAACACTTTCTTGTGCTGGGGAAAGTCAATTACATATTTCAAGCAACCCCACATGTCATACGAGTATCTTGTACGTGTTTGTGTACTCGTGTCTGTGAACTTACATCTCAGACTTCAACTTCTCGCTCCCCACCCTTATCAATGACTGCCTGCATGGCCTTGGGCAAGTTGCTTTCCCTCTTCAAAGCTCAGTTTCTGCATCTATAAAATGGACATAATGCTACCTACCTCATGGGGTTAGTGATCACATTTAAGGAGCTAATATGTGGAAATTGCTTACACAGTACCTATCACATAATAAGGGTTTAATAAGTGTTTGATGTAATTGTTTTGATTATTACTACTATTACTAAAATAAAAATTACTACAATAATAATGATTCTTATTCTCTATATTAGTATTATCTTTGAAAATGGGCATGGATTACGTCTATGTAACACTTTTGGCACAATATCTAGCATTATATCACACACAAATTAGAGAATTCATATTATTAAGGATGAAAAAATATTTTTACTGACCCTTAAATTCTTCGTAAGTAACTGCAAAAGAAGCCATTATCCCAACACATGAAATAAAAAAAAAAATTCAGTTCCTCTGGAGTTTGTTTTTGGAGGTAGCCACAGGATACCTAAATTTTTTTCTTTTCAGAGAGACCGAGTGTCTCAGTAGGTTGACCAGGCTGGTCTTGAACTCCTGGTTTCAAGCCATCCTCCCACCTCAGCCTCCCAAAGTGCTGGGATTACATGCATGAGCCACCACATCCAGCCTACCTAAAATACTGGATGCTGTTAATAAATCTCCTGAGGCCAGCATAAGAAGGTGGTGGGCAAAACTAATGCAGGTATGTTTTTCGGGCTTTTTCATGTATTGGGCCAAACTTTGAAAAGCACTTACTATTAATGGCTAACTTGCAAAATTTGTGATTTATTAAAAGCAGATTTTAATTGTTTTACCTAAAAATAATAGGCCTCTGATCTGCCAAAGATGAAGATTTAATTTCTAGGTGTTCCTCACAATACCTAGAAACATCAGTGTAATCGATTATTAAACACTTTAGAACTATTCTCTTCAAAGTTCTTTAATATATAATACAGCAAAAGAAAAGTTTCTTTTCTAAAGGCTTCTCTATACCTTTTTTAATAGTTGAATTTCATTTCTGAAGGCTCCTAAAAAGAATAGAATTTAGATCTTAATTAAAGAGGAAATATATTTTCCGTGTTTAATTTAAATTACATTCCATCAGTCATTTGCAATCTTAGCCTACACGGAATTTTTTTTTTTTTGGTAGTTTTTATTTTTGGGCTTTAGGAGGGGATTCCCAATAACCTCTATATAAATATTTCTAATCTCTATATAAATATTTTAACATTTCAATGTAAATTAGTTTTTTAAAGCTATTTTATCCATAAAAATAATGAATTTGCATGGCTGAGGGTGAAATAATGTGTTACCAGGACCCGTCAGTTTTGGGGGTTGTGAGTAGATCCCATCTTCATGTTCCTCCAGCCCAGCCCAAGCCTGGCTCAGGTCCTCCTCCCCCATTTGTCAGGAACCACCATCCCCAGGGATTCTATGTGCCCTGCCTGACCAGTGTTCTCCATCAGAGTTTACCAATCTTTTGTTCATTCCCTCAGAGCACAGCTAAGCAAGAGTACACTAATTTGAAAATTAACTCAAGCAAATAGAGGAACAATATCCCCAACACATTGCATTTTAACATAGGGTTTCCTGGACACACTGTTTCAACCCAAGAGTTGGGCTAATAGTAGGAGTTCCATCTGCTAAAATACGGCTGTCAGCTTCAGAGGGAAATTGATGAACGTCTTCATAGTTTGTTTTTACTTTTCACTTGGCACTGTTTCTAAAATTTCCTCTGAAGCCAAAAAATAAGTTATTTCCCAGCACACTGGGCACTTTTCATTTATCATTGGATTGATTTTTGTAACTTGCAGTAGGAGCTGAAATCGACCAGGGGGTTCTTATCCAACAGACAGCAGCAAAACTCTGTGTATCTGCGTTCCTTTCAACAAGCGTGACTTCCTCAATGGCATCATTCGTGAGCGTAACACAGAGCTCAGCAATAACATTTCTTCACTAACCCTACCAGGTATCCAACATAGGATGTTACTTCCTTTCACTGTTTTCCGACTCCTGGCAGATATTAATCATTGGGATTTGGGAACAAGGAAATAGAATTTCTGAGAATGCTTGGGAATTCCCAAATTCATATGATTTTCATAACACTTCACTTACAAGTTTTTGAAAAATAATAAGTGACTATAATAACAAGCAAATAGTCGTTTTTTTCTGTAACAGGATTATATGAAAAGTTTTAGTAGTCTTCTGTTTTTAAAAGATATGATAACAAATGATGATTTCTTATTATTAGGAGCCAACATATTGTAACAAGATTATAAAATCCAATAGCATTAATAGAGAAAACATTAAAAAGAAATGAATGTTATCACAAAATAAATGCTAAAGAAAAGTCCTTTAAAGATTGAAAGGTAACACCACAAATACTTAATGCTTTAATCGTTGTTTACATGACATTGTTAAACAAGGCATCAATCATCCCCTCCAATACCATTTAAATAACATAACATTCTGATCTCCTGGCAAGATGAATAGCACTAGAAAGAAGCAACTGTCAAAATTGCCGATTTAAGGGCATATTTTGTTTCTAAAACTTGGCATTGCTTAGAAAACCTCTCATAGGATTTGTAAAACATATACTATGCCTATGAACACATTAATATTTATTTGCAGAAATGGTTCACTGTTAGCAGTGGACAAGGCCATGAACACACACTTGTAACACAGCAACAGATACAAGAAAGTCTGACTGAGGCTCCTTTACTGCTCCTGTCCTGTTCACCTTAACTTTCATCTCCACATGTCAGTGCTTCCTCATCTTGCTTGACTTGAAGTCAGTGCATTTCTTCAAGCCAGTAAGTTCTCTATACTGACTATTAAGCTGTAATTTTCACAGGAAAATTAGAATGTTCCTTCCCATTTTCCTAATTTCTCAACTGATTTTTCTCAGAATTCAGAATCCATAAATATGGAAATGCCAGGAGAGAATTTCCAAATGGAAATGCTGTTCCCTTCGTCCATTTTCAGAAGAAACCGTAGGATAGTGTTATCCTTCTCTTCTCCAATTTTTTTTTCCTGCAAACTTATGGTTATCACCTCTTTAAGTGAGTAGCTCACAATTTTGCCTCCCCTGCAAATGGTCCCAAAACGGTGAAGTGGGTCCTCTTTAGCTGTGTCTTTAGTACATAATCCTGCATTTCTGACCATATGCAGGGAGTGTGACCCAGGGAAGGATCCCTGACTCAATGGGATTTCTCTTGCTGTCTCTAGAATTTGAACACCGGAACCCAGACGTACAGAGGCTGGGAGCCATCGTGGTGTGCTATATTGATGACGGCAGCAGTGGGTGGTGTGGCGGCAGTAATTTGACAGCTACCTGTTGCTGACATCCCAGGAACTGCCTGAACCTCCTCTTTCCCAGTCATAAGATATCTAAGATTCTGCAGTATTCTTCATTAAATCCTAGCATGGTTTAAGCTAGCCAGAATTAGGTTCTGTTGCTTTCAATCAACAGAACCTTAGCTAATACGTTGTTATTTCCTGGTCTTTGTTCCTTTAATTTTCCAGGAAAAGAAGGGAAAATGGCTTACTGGTTTTAAAAAGAGACAAGGGACAACATACCATTTATGCAAAATTTAGAAGCACTCAAAGGAAACTCTGGAAAGTTCCTGAGACATATATAGGTAGGATCAGCATAAAACTTGAACAGTGTATCTAGATCATGGTTGCCATGGTTGCCTTGACACAATGAACATCTGTATCAAGATCATATTTTCTTGGTGGGACAGAGAGAAGCACAAGGCAGGACTCACATTTACAGTAATCCTTGTTTTCCAGGGACCATACAACCCAGTTTGTCCAGAGCTGTTCATCTTAAGTTTGTTATCCCACCATAATTATAAATAGAACCTCCTTTTTCTCTCAAGAATATCCCACTTTGGATGATAATTTCTGTGACTACCCATTAACAATATTTAATAACTATAGAAAACTGCTTCTCTATATTTTTTGTATGTTTGAAACATTTTATAACAAAAACATCTTTAAAGTTATCACCTACACAGAATATAGCTGCCAAATGCTCCTACTCTGCTATTCTGACCATGAATCCCTCTGGGGCCCCTTCCTCCAACGGCGCTTGTGAGGATGAAATGAAATAAGCTCTATGAAGTGCCCAACAGTGACCAACACTGAATAAAATACAGCCACCATAGGTGGCCTTCCCTTATGTTCACCAAACTCCTGATAAGTTATTCGGTGATGTTTTAATCTTAATATTTTATGTAGATTATACATTCATCTGATTCAAAATGCAAAAGGTACAAAAGCGTATACAGTTAAAAGTTTCCCAACCCACTACCATTTATCTCCCTGGAGGCAACTGTTTCCAGATTTTTGAATATCCTTAAAGAATATCATACGTATGGAAAAGAAAGATTATATATTATGGGGTTATATTCCAATAAACTTATGAAAATATTGTAAGCTGAAAATGCATTTAATACACTTAACCTACTAAACATCATAGCTTAGCTCGGCCTACCTTAAACACTCACATTAACCTACAGTTAGGCAAAATCATCTAACAGAAAGCCCATTTTATAATAAAGTGGGCTTTGAATATCTCGTGTAATATAATGAATACTGTACTGAAAGTGGAAAACAGAATGGTTGTATGAGTACTCAAAGTACAGCTTCTGCTGAATGTGTATTGCTTTCAAACTATCTTAAAGTTGAAAACTCATAAGTCAAAATATTCTAAGTCAGGGATTGTTTGTACTTCTACTTTACATGATGAAATTGAGCCTTGAAGAGATTAAGTGACTCGCCCAAGGTCACACTGGCAGTTAAATAGTGAAACTTGGATCCAAATTGTTCAGTCACTACATGTATTGTCTTGAAATTTGAAAAAGAGGAAGAGGAATTAAACTACTAAATTGAAGGACTATTTTAGGCATAGAAGAAGCAGATGCCTTCATGTCCAAGTGATTGTGAAAAGCCCACTTGCCCCAAAATATGTCTCCTGGTCATATGAAATTCCACCATTTGAGATTTTTACCTGGGGATTTAGAGTAATCTGCTGTTTTCCTAGAGCTCCCCCAAAACAGAAATAGAAAGTTTTGGAAGGCTAAATATATGCTAACATTGGAAAACTCATTTTCTCCCCTTCGTAAGGCAAGGTACTGAAGGAGGGGGCCCTACGGGCCGTGCAGGGATATCCTGGAGGCATGGGGAGAAGAAACTGAAAGGCAAGTTTGTATGGAACAAAGAATACCGATCTCAGGATTCTCCCTTGAACCTGCCCTAACTTTGTTCAAATAGACTTAGCCACTGACCTGCTGTCAAAAGACCACAGCCAATCTGACTTGTTTTCAATATAATGATGAATATTGATTTGGTCCCTTCATCCAACATTCTCAGCTGGATCTTTTTGACCGAGGATATACATTACTAGGTGAGTACAGGCAGTTAATTCTTCCACACGGGACTTCGGAGTTTCTGAGTTAACCAGAATCACCCACCTTAACATCTGCCAGTTTATACCCCAAGTCCTGACCAGTGCCCCCTACCTGCTATGCCTCATGTTTCCAATAGAGCATAAAATCAGAAATGAAAGATGAAACATCATAGCCAATATCACAGAAATACAAAGGATCCTAAGAAACTGCTAGGTATAATTACACACTAACTAATTGGATCATCTAGAAGAAATGGATAAATTCCCAGACACATAAAACCTACCAAGATTGACTCATGAAGAAATTTAAAAATCTGAACAGACTAATAGCAAGCAAGGAGGTTGAATCAGTAAGAAAATGTCTCCTATCAATGAAAAACCCAAAACCAGATGGCTTCCCAGATTAATTCTACCAAATATTTTAAGAAGAACTAATACCAGTCTTTCTCAAACTCTTCCAAAAAGCTGAAGTGGAGGGAATACTTCCAAACTCATCTGACAGGGCCAGCATTACCCTGATTCCAAAGCCAGACAAGAACACTACAAGAAAGGAAAATGACAGGCCAATATCCTTGATCTACATAGATGCAAAAATCCTCAACAAAATCCTAGCAAACCAAATTCAATAGCACATTGAAAGAATCATTCACCATGATCATGTCATGGTTCAACATAAGCAAATCAATACATATAATATACCATATTAGAAAAATAAAGGATAGAAACTATATGGCCATCACAATAGATACAGAAAAAGCTTTTGACAAAATTCGAAACCCTTTCATGGTGAAAAAAAAAAACACCCAACAGATCACGTATTGAGGGACTGTATCCCAAGAAAATAAAGGCCATATATGACAAACCCATAGCTAACACCATAATCAATGGTGAAAAGTTGAAACTTTTCCTCTACCATCAGGAACAAGACAAGGATGCCCACAGACACCACTTCTCAGGGTAATTAGGCAAAAGAAAGAAATAAAAGGCATCCTAATAGGAAAGGAAGAAGTGAAACTGTCTCTACTGACGGCGTGATCTTGTTATATATAGAAAACCCTACAAACTTCACTAAAAAAAGGTTAGAACTCAACACAAAGAAGGGAACAATAGACACTGGGGGCCTCCAAAGGTGGGAGGGAAGGATGGTGGGAGCAAGGGTTGAAAAACTACCTATCGATTACTATGCTCACTGCTTGGGTGGTGGGATCATTAGAAGCCCAAACCTCAGCACCATGCAATATACCTGTTTAAGAAACCTGTACATCTACGCTCCTGACTCTAAAATGAAACATACAATATTTAAAAAACAAAAACAAATAAATACAATTTGAAAACTGTTAGAACTGAACTGATAGGTGAAATCAGTAAAGTTGTAGGATACAAAATCAACAGATAGAGCCTTGAACACAGCAACATCCAGCTGTCTGACACGAAAGTCTCAGGGGCAAGAAAACCTCTATATGAACTCAGAAACAATGAGCTAAGTTGTGTTTATGTCTGAAAGGATGTTAAGAACTTCATTCATGTTACATCAGAGCCAACAGAAAGAACCAACAGGAAACCTGTACCCAACAAACAGAAATGACAAGATGAAGGGAAAGCAGAGGTGAGGGCTTACCTTAGAAAGGGCAAGTGATTAGCTCAATATGCAATACAATGTTTGCTCCTGAGCCAAAAATTTGTACAACAATTTGGATATTACTTGCACAACCAGAAAAATCAGCCACTCATTAGGAAAATGTGTTTCTGTATAAGTCTTAGGACTCAGCTATCTATAATAACATGAAAAGACAATATTTTCATCCAAAATGAGTATTTTTGTTTGTCTTGGCTTGTTATTCTAACGTCAACAGCCTCTAAATAAACTGTTGAAGTACATGATATAACCACCTCTTTCTCCATCTTTCCCATTGCTCCCATAGGGTTTCAGTTGTGCAATTTCACCATTAGCAAAGCTTTTTGCTGAAATCTGGCTTTTCAAAGGGAGAGTATCCAGAAACAGAAGATGCTGATCTGGGAGGCTCTTCCTAATAGAACTGCTGCTTCAGTTTAACTTGAAAAAGCCCACACCCAGTTCCTAATGACAAACATCTGAACACCGGGTCTTCCCCTGAGCAAGACCATTCTATGCCTCCTGCTCGCTCTGTTCTATAAGCAACCCACAGATTGCTCCCTGTGAAGAGGAGCCTGCAAGGGGAGCAGCATTCCACCAGACCCTGATTTAGCAAGATATTTCCGTATCATTCCCCCAACCAGCTGGAAGTCCTCCACTGCTCTTGTGTAAAAATCTAACTCATCTCGCTGAATTTCCTGATTTGAAAGTCTAATTCATTTCACCAAAAGTGTGACAGAAGGAAACCAAGTACACCATCTCTCTCTTACCAAACCAAAGCTATTGCATGTGCATTCTGGGGGAAAAACATGGTCCAAATATGTTATGGAGGGGGTGCCAGCCCAGTGTCATCCTCTTACTATTGCCATAGGATCTTGGCTGATGGCATCAGAGGAAAAACAAGTTTATCGATTACTTTCAACAATTAAGCTCACTCCTCCATGAAAAATATGTCACAAGTCCAATGTCTCTTATTAAAATAAGCACTGCAAAATATAAAGGAGTCACAGTTCTAAAATGGGACACACGTTCTCTAAGCGGTGAACCACGTTAGAGGTGCACTGTTTACATTGTTTAAAGTCCCCTGGAGCCAGGGTTTGGAAGCGCATCTGTTCTTTGGTGTTCTGGGATGAAGGAGAAAGGAAAATGTGCTGCCAGAAGTGAGTGGGAAGGAGCCCATGAGATAAAGGAAGTAAATCCATTTGCTGATTGCAATAATAATGGTAATACACGAAGCTATACATACATACATACATACATACATGCAAATTTTCACATTTTTTTAAGAAAAGAACTTAAGGCTTCCACTCATGTAATCAGCCCTTATGAACTCTCCTGATTAGCTGCAAGGAAAATCTTCCTTTCTCCTCTTTCTTGTACCATCCCGGGCTCCCTTTTGACTTGTTTTTTTTTTTTTAACTTATAAACAATCAGCTCATATTCTGAAGTTTGTAGTCGCCTCCGGCCCCCTCTCTCTCTATACGGCTCATTTACATTGGCAGCTGTCGTGCTGCTGGGCATCCTCAAACCCACAAGTTTCCCTTTAATGTTTGAGCAGACAAACATGATCATGCACTAGGCATCACTGTGCCACTCAAAATGCTTTTTTGTTTTTTTTATTGCATCTGAGAGAAATCTCAAAGTTGCAAACCTGGAGTCAGAATTGTCTCCATGTGTCTCAGTGGGAAGAGTATCGTGTGAAGAAACAAGTTGATTCTACTAATCAAAAGGAATTTTTTTTTGATATCAGGTCATCCTCCGAATGAATTTATATTACGGAGTGGAGGGTCACATGAAGAAAATGGTCAAACAGCACCACCTAGAGCAAGAGCTGAGAAGTGCAGCGGAGCCGGGCTGTGTCAGGAAAGAAAAGCAAGCTGGGGCCTGGCTCAGCGCTCTCCCCTCTGCTCCTGTCTGCACGGAAAGATTAGGATGACAGTGGCAGGAAGCCTGTGCACCTAGTATGCATCACTTGAAGGGAACACACAGATTCCAGTAAACAGTTGGAAGGAAATGTTAATACCAGGCTCTGCTAAACAATATGAAATGACTCCTAGATGAGACAAGCGACTTTCATCAAAGTTTCCTGATACCTGAAAAGACAGCCCAGGGGATCCTGCACTACATGTGGTGTATGTAAATTAAGCGGGTTTTTTTCCCCTTTGTAATCAAGGCTCATACACAAACAAAATCACACTTTAGAAACGGCCTATTTCAACTTGTAACTAGCTTGCTTTCAGGGGCTCCAGGTCAAAAAGAAATAGAGCACAAAGACGCTTTCTCCTTAGGGATCATACACAAATTCACTCTGTCCGTTTCTTTCCCACATGGAGCAACAAAGCCGTCAGACCTCTCCATCCACCCATCGGGTCCTTCCTGATTAAAGTGAGATAAATCACAGCCCTCTCTCTCCAGATGGCAGGCGACAAGAGGGGGATGCTTGCCTCAAGAAGTCCTCCCCATCCCTCTGCATTCATGCAAGCCCGAGCGGAGAGATGCAAGAAATTACGGATGCATTTTAATTCCCCAGACCCTGCAATTAAAAATGGAAATTTTTTGGCCACGCCTGTTGGCTCACGCCTGTAATCCCAGCACTTTCAGAGGCCGAGGTCGGCGGATCACCTGGGGTCAGGAGTTCGAGACCAGCCTGGCCAACATGGTGAAACCCTGTCTCTACTAAAAATACAAAAATTAGCTAGGAATGGTGGTGGGCGCCTGTAGTCCCAGCTACTCGGGAGGATGAGGCAGGAGAATCACTTGAACCCGGGAGGCAAAGTTTGCAGTGAGCCAAGATCGCACCACTGCACTCCACTCTGGGTGACAAAGCAAGACTTCATCTCAAAAAATGTTTTTAAAAAATGGAAGTGTTGTTCTTTCATTTGTAAATGTGTTTTGGTAAAAGAGGGGCAGTTTAAGCAACCCTTTCTATTGTCTACATTGTTAAAATTCATCCGACATGGACTCTTGACTCCGTTTTGCCTGGGCAGACCCAATTCAAGCATTTAAAACAGCTATAACCTCCTCAAATCAAAAAGAGGAATCAGCATTATTGCTAAGTTCAAATAAGGTCTTGTTTTATTTCATTTTTATTTTTGAATGCAGCCATTCCTCCATGTGCTGTCATCAGGTAAGATTGTCAGTCCTGATTAGGTAAAGGTATTATTACAAAATGCAATTCTTAAAAATTCAGTGTCTAACTACACTTTTAATAAGCCTTTCCCCCTCCCCTATGTATTCTCCCTTAGACACCCCTTCTCAAATTTAAAATCACAGAAACTAAAATATGATGCCTAAAGAGAGCCTAGCGACTGCCCAGTCCTCTAATTTGATGAGTGGGAGTACTGAAGCCCAGAGGAGGTCAAGTAATTTGTTCCCAATGTCTTAGATAAGAAGAAAATGACCAGCTGGGAAATCCCACTCATGTCAAGGCAGAGGCACAGGGCCACAGACTGTGGTTGAATTGTGCCACACTCCTACATCCTTCTTTAGGAATCACAGAACATTCCTGTGTTGAGTCGGAGTCACTGACTTCCTTTTCAGGCTGATTGAGTTCTGTCCTTACAGGCTGCGACAAGAAGTTTTGGTATTATGCTACACCAAGACCATTTATCTAGTTCAAGAAATGCACAGTCCTTAGAGCCCAGCAACTTTCCCCATGTCCAGTAAATGTAGCTTCTCCATTAGAAGCTGTCAGAATGGAGCCTTCTGGCTCATCTTGATTTTGATTTGTGCAAGAATGAATGGTTGTGCTAAGACAGCTTTCCTAGCTGATAGAGAGTGAAACTTTTTTCTCATAATCTATAAAAAAATTAAATTAGAACTTTTTTCGCATAATCTGTGAAAAAATATTAAACTAAATCTGGCTCGTCTTGATTTTGATTTGTGCAAGAATGAATGGTTGTGCTAAGACAGCTTTCCTAGCTGATAGTGAGCAAAACTTTTTTCTCATAATCTATAAAAAATATTAAATTAGAAGCATAGAGTTTATTTCATGACTTTTATCTTCCTGCAATTTTCTTGTGGGCATAAATGATTTGTTTTTATCCTGCCTGCCCCCCAATCCCTTTTCCAAGAGACTAAAAGAGTATGTAGTGCAAAGTGGAGACTCAAATATTTTTAATAAACAGTGATCCCAGCCACCCAGTGCATGTTGCCAAATGCCAACCCCATAAATAATCAAACACATCATCTCATTCAGCCAATCAAAATCAAGTGCCACCTATTTTTTTAAGTTTTCATAGCCCTTGGGCATCTGCTTTCTCAGCATTTCCCAAACTTGAGTCATTCTCATCCTGCCTTCCTAATTTTGCTCTGTCAATTACCTCTACTATTATTTATTTCATATATTTTTAAATAGACCCACTTTTGAAACTTAAATACACGCCTTTTAAAAGGAAGCTTTCTTACTACTATACATCAAAAGCCATTATTACTTGTTCTAAGTACTCATAACAACATGGTCACAACTATTAAAATTTACTAATGTGCATCCACATACTCTCTAAATTCATGGAGCATCTGCACACACTTTAAGAAACAATTCTGCATTACTCACTCAATTTTCTTGACATCCTTCTGAGGCAGGACAAACCTTGGGCCCAAAGAATTGAGGTAGGAGTCCAAGCAAGTTGCCAGCCACATAAAGGCAAACCTTGGCTCAGAAGTCAGGACTACCAGCCCCTAGGTTATGGTTCATGCTCTTTCCTCTGCTCTCCAGAACCTCCTATCTCCAAGTGTAGTTAGCAGCCCAGATGCAGCAGCATCCTCTAGAGACTTGTTAAAAATGCAGAAGCTCAGGCTCCACCCCAGGCCTATGCAGACTGAATCTGCATTTTAACAAGGTCCAGGTAATTCACGTGCACATTAAGTTTGAAAAGGCCTGGTCTAGATCAGCGGTTCTCTAACTTAGCAGCACATTAGAACCATCTGTAGAGACTTTAAAAATACCAGTGCCTGGGCTTCACCTCCCAGAGAATCTGACTTAAGTGTCTGGGGTTTGCCCTGAGTCTAGGTATTTTTAAAAACTCCTCAGCTTATACAAAGCTGGCAGGGCCGGGCACAGTGGCTCATGCCTATAATCCCAGCAGTTCGTGAGGCCAAAGTGGGCAGATTGCTTGAGTCCAGGAGTTTGAGATTAGCCTGGGCTAAAACCCCATCCCTACAAAAAAAAAAAATACAAAAAGTAGTTGGGCATGGTGGTGGCACATACCTGTAGTCCCGGCTACTCAGGAGGCTGAGTCCTCACTTCAACCCAGGAGGTCACGGTCTGGTCAACAGAGCAAGACCCTGTATCAAAACAAACAAACAAGCAAACAAAAAATGCTAGCAGCTTACCAGCTAGGGAGGCCTGTAGAGGCAAGTTTTCCAAATGGGGCTACATTAGTTGTTCCAGAACTTTAGCTGCATCAAAACCACCTGGATGGCTTGTTCAGCTACAGAGGGTCTGGCCATGCCCCTAGAGTTTCCAGCTGAGGGTCTGGAATGAGGCCCGATGATTTGCATTTCTAACAATCTCCAGGTGATGCTGATGCTGTGGGTCCAGGGACCACATTTTGAGAATCTATGCTAAATGAATCAGAGAAGACCAAAGCTCAAACTTATTCCAAGAACTTTTCAAGGCCCACCTGCAAGTTGTAGTGGAAGTAAGCATCTAAGGGTGCAAAAAAGTTTCACTGTAGACTAAGGCCTTTTACCTGAGCTCTCAAATGTTCACATTTCTCTTATCAACCTAAATAACAAACAGAGAGAGGCTCTCCACAAGAAAAAGATATTCGTTTAGAAACAGAGCCTTGCAATAGAAACAGGCAAGCCAGAGTAAACTATATGCATATTCACGGAGGTAAAGGAAGACAAAAGAAAAAATGAGGAAGATTATATGATCATTTGGAAATGATTATCCTTGGCTACAAAGATCAATAACAAAGGTGATGCCAGGCACAGGTTGGACAGGCAGTTGTTGGGCAAATATCCTTCAAAAGCATTGTTGTGTGCAAAGTTGCAAAGGGCTTTTTGCAAGATTGTGTTTTTTGCAGTCTTCTGTGATAAGTTTTTGTTATCAGGCATACAAGCCCAAGAATCCTTTATTGCATGGCCCTTCCTGGCTCTATTTGTCAGGGTTTTGGTTAGGGGAGGGGTATTTTTAACACTCTCAATGTAAAAAATGCCATAAGGTAGGTACCCCAATTGCTTGTTTCGTCTTCATAAAATAACTTTTCCACCCGAACAACGTCTACACATAAATTGTAAAAATACCCTGGCATGCAGTCCCTGGAAAAGTCTGGAGTCATTCTCGGGGTTCCCACCCAGGTGGGCAAGCGTAGCCACCACAGATAAACACAAAGTAGGGGTCCCCGCTGGGGTTCAGCGGCAGGCAGTGGCCCTGGTTCTGATATTTGGCTGAAAACGCAGCTCCTCTTTGTCACCCTCAGGACATTTCAGCTATTTCCTAGATAATAATCTCACTTCACCCTGCACAAAACAGGCACATGATCATGTCACTCTGACCTGGTTTGAGTCCAAGGAGAATTTTGTTTCTAAAATAATTTAGGTTAGTAGTTAAAATATGAACTTTGGGCCAGGAGTGGTGGCCCATGCCTATAATCCCAGCACTTCATGAGGCCAAAGTGGGCAGATTGCTTGAGTCCAGGAGTTTGAGACTAGCCTGGGCTAAAACCCCATCCCTACAAAAAAAAAATACAAAAAGTAGTTGGGCATGGTGGTGGCACATACCTGTAGTCCCGGCTATTCAGGAGGCTGAGTCCTCGCTTGAACCCAGGAGGTCACGGTCTGGTCAACAGAGCAAGACCCTGTATCAAAACAAAGAAACAAACAAACAAAAAATGCTAGCAGCTTACCAGCTAGGGAGGCCTGTAGAGGCAAGTTTTCCAAATGGGGCTACATTAGTTGTTCCAAAACTTTAGCTGCATCAAAACCACCTGGATGGCTTGTTCAGCTACAGAGGGTCTGGCCATGCCCCTAGAGTTTCCAGCTGAGGGTCTGGAATGAGGCCCGATGATTTGCATTTCTAACAATCTCCAGGTGATGCTGATGCTGTGGGTCCAGGGACCACATTTTGAGAATCTATGCTAAATGAATCAGAGAAGACCAAAGCTCAAACTTATTCCAAGAACTTTTCAAGGCCCACCTGCAAGTTGTAGTGGAAGTAAGCATCTAAGGGTGCAAAAAAGTTTCACTGTAGACTAAGGCCTTTTACCTGAGCTCTCAAATGTTCACATTTCTCTTATCAACCTAAATAACAAACAGAGAGAGGCTCTCCACAAGAAAAAGATATTCGTTTGGAAACAGAGCCTTGCAATAGAAACAGGCAAGCCAGAGTAAACTATATGCCTATTCACGGAGGTGAAGGAAGACAAAAGAAAAAATGAGGAAGATTATATGATCATTTGGAAATGACTATCCTTGGCTACAAAGATCAATAACAAAGGTGATGCCAGGCACAGGTTGGAAAGGCAGTTGTTGGGCAAATATCCTTCAAAAGCATTGTTGTGTGCAAAGTTGCAATGGGCTTTGTGCAAGACTGTGTTTTTTGCAGTCTTCTGTGATAAGATTTTGTTATCAGGCATACAAGCCCAAGAATCCTTTATTGCATGGCCTTTCCTGGCTCTATAAGTCAGTGTTTTGGTTAGGGTAGGGGTATTTTTAACACTCTCAATGTAAAAAATGACATAAGGTAGGTACCACAATGACTTGTTTGGTCTTCATAAAATAACTTTTCATAAAATCTCTGTAAACGTGGAAATATCTACACCGCTATCTCTGTAAATGTGTAAACATTTACAACGCTATCTGTATACACATGGAACTATTTACACCGCCGTCTCTATAAACATGGAAATATCTACACCGCTATCTCTATAAACATGGAAATATCTACACCGCTATCTCTATAAACATGGAAATATCTACACCGCTATCTGTATAAACATGGAAATATCTACACCGCTATCTGTATAAACATGGAAATATTTACACTGCTGTCTCTAAAAACATGGAAATATCTACAATGCTATCTCTATAAACACGCAAATAACTACATCACTGTCTCTATAAACATGGAAATATCTACACCGCTATCTCTATGAACATGGAAATATCTACACCGCTGTCTCTAGAAACATGGAAATATCTTCACCGCTATCTCTATAAACGTGGAAATATATACACCGCTATCTCTAAAAACATGGAAATATCTACACCGCTATCTCTATAAACGTGGGAACATCTACACCGCTAACTCTATAAACCTGGAAATATCGACACCGCTATAAGTATAAATGTGGAAATATCTACACCGCTATCTGTATAAACATGGAAATATCTACACCGCTATCTCTATAAACATGGAAATATCTACATCGCCATATGTATAAACAGGGAAATACCTATAGAGTCATCTGTGTAAACATGGAAATATCTACAATGCCATCTGTATACACATGGAAATACCTACACGGCAATCTGTGTATAGATGGAAACATCAACACCGCCATCTGTACAAACATGGAAATATCTACACTGGTATCTCTATAAACATGGAAATATCTACACTGCGGTGTGTATAAACATGGAAATATCTACACCGGTATCTGTATAAACATGGAAATACCTTCACCACGGTCTGTATAAACATGGAAATATCTACACCGCCATCTGCATGTCCATGGAAATATCTATGCCGCCATCTGTATAAAGATGGAAATATCTACACGGCCATCTGGGTATAGATGGAAATATCAACACTGCCATCTGTACAAACATGGAATTATCAACACCGGTATCTCTATAAACATGGAAATATCTGCACTGCCATCTGTAAAAACATGGAAATACCTATACAGTCATCTGTATAAACATGGAAATATCAACAATGCCATCTGTATACACATGGAAATATCTACACAGCCATCTGTATAAACATGTAAATATCTACACTGCTATCTCTATAAACATGGAAATATCTACACCGCCATCTCTATAAACATGAAAATATCTACACTGCCATCTCCATAAACATGGAACTAACTACTCCGCCATCTGTATAAACATGGAAACATCTACACCGCCATCTGTGTGAATAAGGAAATATCTACAATGCCATCTGTATACAGATATAAATATCTGCACCGCGAGCTGTATAAACATGGAAATATCTACATCACTATCCGTATAAACGTGGAAATACCAACACCGCTATCGGTATACACATGGAAATATCTACAATGCCATCTATATAAACATGGAAATATCTACACCGCTATGTCTGTAAACATGGAAATACCTACACCGCTATCTCTATAAACATGGAAATATCTACACCGCTATATGTATAAACATCGAAATATCTACACCGCTATCTGTATAAACATGGAAATATCTACGCCGCGATCTGTATAAACACGGAAATACCTACAAAGCGATCTGTATACACATGGAAATATCTACACCGCTATCTCTATAAACATGAAAATACTTACACCACCATCTCTATAAACATGGAGATATTTACACCGCTATCTCTATAAACATAGAGATGAATACACCGCCATCTCTATAAACATGGAAATATCTACACCGCCATCTGAATAAACATGGAAATATCTACACAGACATCTGTATAAACATGGAAATACCTACACTGCCATCTGTATAAACTTGGAAATATCTACACTGACATCTGTAGAAAAATGGAAATGTCTACAAAGCGATCTGTATAAACATGGGAATTTCTACACCGCTACGTGTATATACATGGAAATATCTACACCGCTATCTGTATCAACATGGAAATAACTACACCGCAATCTGTATAAACACGGAAATATCTACAATGCTATCTCTGTAAAGATGGAAATATCTACACAGCTATCTGTGTAAACTTGCAAATATCTTCACCGCTATCTGTGTAAATTTGGTAATACCTACACTGCAATCTGTGCAAAGATGGAAATACCTACACCGCTACCTCTGTAAACATGGAAATATCTACACCGATATCTGTATAAACATGGAAATATCTACACTGCCATCTCTATAAACATGGAAATATCTACAGCGCCATCTGTATAAACATGGAAATATCTACACCGCCATCTGTATACACATGGAAATATCTACACAGCCATCTCTATAAACATGGAAATATCTACACTGCTATCTCTATAAACCTGGAAATATCTACACAGCTATCTGTATAAACATGGAAATATCTACACCGCTATCTGTATAAACATGGAAATATCTACACCGCTATCTGTTTAAACATGGAAATATCTACACAGCTATCTGTGTAAACTTGGAAAAATCTACACAGCTATCTGTGTGAAAACGGAGATATCTACACAGCAATCTGTGCAAAGATGGAAATATCTACACTGTTATCTCTGTAAACATGGAAATGTCTACACCGCTATCTGTATAAACATGGAAATATCTATACCGCAGTCTCTATAAACATGGAAATATCTCCACCGCTATCTGTATAAACATGAAAATATCTACACCGCTTTCTGTATAAACATGGACATATCTACACCCCAATCTGTATAAACATGGAAATATCTACAACGCTATGTGTGTAAACATGGAAATATCTACTAAGCTATGTGTGTAAACTTGGAAATATCTACACAACTATCTGCGTAAACATGGAAATATCTACACGGCAATCTGTGCAAAGATGGAAATATCTACACCGCTATCTGTATAAACATGGAAATATCTCCACTCCCATCTGTATAAAGATGGAAATATGTACACCGCGAGCTGTAGAAACATGGAAATACCTACACCGCTATCTGTATAAACATGGAAATATCTACACCGCTATCTCTATAAACATAGAAATATCTACACCGTGATCTGTATAAACATGGAAATATTTACACCGCTATCTGTGTAAACATGGAAATTTCTACACCGTTATCTGTATAAATATGTAAATATCTACACCGCTATCTCTATAAACATGGAAATATCTACACCGCCATCTGTATAAACATGGAAATACCTATACAGTCATCTGTGTAAACATGGAAATATCTACAATGCCATCTGTATACACATGGAAATACCTACACGGCAATCTGTGTATACATGGAAACATCAACACCACCATCTGTACAAACATGGAAATATCTACACTGCCATCTCTATGAACATGGAAATATCTACACTGCGGTCTGTATAAACATGGAAATATCTTCACCGGTATCTGTATAAACATGGAAATACCTACACCACGGTCTGTATAAACATGGAAATATCTACACCGCCATCTGCATGTCCATGGAAATATCTACGCCGCCATCTGTGTAAACATAGAAATATCTACACGGCCATCTGTGTATAGATGGAAATATCAACAGCGCCATCTGTACAAACATGGAAATATCTACACCGCTATCTCTATAAACATGGAAATATCTGCACTGCCATCTGTAAAAACATGGAAATACCTATACAGTCATCTGTATAAACATGGAAATATCTACAATGCCATCTGCATACACATGGAAATATCTACACCGCCATCTCTATAAACAAGAAAATATCTACACTGCCATCTCCATAAACATGGAACTAACTACTCCGCCATCTGTATAAACATGGAAACATCTACACCGCCATCTGTGGGAATAAGGAAATATCTACAATGCCATCTGTATAAAGATATAAATATCTGCACCGCAAGCTGTATAAACATGGAAATATCTACATCGCTATCGGAATAATCGTGAAAATACCAACACCGCTATCGGTATAAACATGGAAATATCTACAACTCCATCTACATAAACATGGAAATATCTACCCCGCGATCTGTATAAACCTGGAAATATCTACACCGCGATCTGTATAAACATGGAAATATCTTCACCACGATCTGTATAAACATGGAAATATCTACACCGAGATCTGTATAAACATGGAAATATCTCCACCGCGATCTGTAAAAAGAAATGGAAATATCTACAGAGCCATCTCTATAAACATGAAAATATCTACAATGCCATCTCCATAAAGATGGAAGTATCTACTCCGCCATGTGTATAAACACGGAAATATCTACATCACCAACTTTGAAAACATGGAAATATCTACAACGCTATCTGTATAAACATGGAAATATCTACACCGCAATCTGCATGTCCATGGAAATATCTACGCCGCCATCTCTATAAACATGGAAATATCTACACGGCCATCTGTGTATAGATGGAAATATCAACACCGCCATCTGTACAAACATGGAAATATCTACACCGCTATCTCCATAAACATGGAATTATCTGCACTGCCATCTGTAAAAACATGGAAATACCTACAGAGCCATCTGTATAAACATGTAAATATCTACACTGCTATCTCTATAAACAAGAAAATATCTACATTGCCATCTCTATAAACATGAAAATATCTACACTGCCATCTCCATAAACATGGAACTAACTACTCCGCCATCTGTATAAACATGGAAACATCTACACCGCCATCAGTGTGAATAAGGAAATATCTACAATGACATCTGTATAAATATATAAGTATCTGCACCGCGAGATGTATAAACATGGAAAATCTACATCGCTATCTGTATAAACGTGGAAATACCAAAACCGCTATCGGTATGAACATGGAAATATCTACAACGCCATTTATATAAACACGGAAATATCTACACCGCTATCTGTATAAACATGGAAATATCTCTTCCGCGATCTGTATAAACATGGAAATATCTACAGCGCCATCTCTATAAACATTGAAATATCTACACTGCCATCTGTAAAAACATGGAAATATCTACACAGTCATCTGAATAAACATGGAAATATCTACACCACCATCTGTATAAACATGGAAATACCTACAATACCATCTGTATACACATGGAAATATCTACACCGACATCTGTATAAATATGGAAATATCTACACCGCAATCTGTATAAACATGGAAATATCCACACCGCCATCTGTAGAAAGATGGTAATATCTACACCGCTATCTCTATAAATATGGAAATATCTACACCGCCATCTCTATAAACATGAAAATATCTACACTGCCATCTCCATAAAGATGGAAGTATCTACTCCGCCATATGTATAAACACGGAAATATCTACACCACCATCTTTGAAAACATGGAAATATGTACACCGCTATCTGTATAAACATGGAAATATCTACACCGCCATCTGCATGTCCATGGAAATATCTACGCCGACATCTGTATAAATATGGAAATATCTACACGGCCATCTGTGTATAGATGGAATTATCAACACCGCCATCTCTACAAACATGGAAATATCTACACCGCTATCTCTATAAACATGGAAATATCTGCACTGCCATCTGTAAAAACATGGAAATACTTATACAGTCATCTGTAGAAACATGGAAATATCTACAATGCCATCTGTATACACATGGAAATATCTACACAGCCATCTGTATAAACATGGAAATATCTACACTGCTATCTCTATAAACATGGAAAAAGCTACACCGCCATCTCTATAAACATGAAAATATCTACACTGCCATCTCCATTAACAGGGAAATCACTACTCCGCCATCTGTATAAACATGGAAACATCTACAACGCCATCTGTGTGAATAAGGAAATATCTACAATGCCATCTTTATAATGATATAAATATCTGCACCGCGAGCTGTATAAACATGGAAATATCTACGTCGCTATCTGTATCAACGTGGAAATACCAACACCGCTATCGGTATAAACATGGAAATATCTACAACGCCATCTATATAAACATGGAAATATCTACACCGTTATGTCTAAAAACAAGGAAATACCTACACCGCTATCTCTATAAACATGGAAATATCTACACCGATATCTGTATAAAGATGGAAATATCTACAACGCTATCTGTATAAACATGGAAATATCTACACCGCGATCTACATAAACATGGAAATATCTACACCGCGATCTGTATAAACATGGAAATATTTTCACCACGATCTCTATAAACATGGAAATATCTACACCGCAATCTGTATAAACATGGAAATATCTACACAGACATCTGTATAAATATGGAAATATCTACACCGTCATCTGTATAAACATGGAAATATCTACACTGCCATCTGTAGAAAGATGGAAATGCCTACACCGCTATCTCTATAAATATGGAAATATCTACACCGCCATCTCTATGAACATGAATATATCTACACTGCCATCTCCATAAAGATGGAAGTATCTACTCCGCCATGTGTATAAACACGGAAATATCTACACCACCATCTTTGAAAACATGGAAATATCTACACCGCTATCTCTATAAACATGGAAATATCTACACCGCCATCTCTATAAAAATGAAAATATCTACACTGCCATCTCCATAAACATGGAACTAACTACTCCGCCACCTGTATAAACATGGAAACATCTACACCGCCATCAGTGTGAATAAGGAAATATCTACAATGCAATCTGTATAAAGATATAAATATCTGCACCGCGAGCTGTGTGAACATGGAAATATCTACATCGCTATCTGTATAAACGTGGAAATACCAACACCGCTATCGGTATAAACATGGAAATATATACAACGCCATCTATATAAACATGGAAATATCTACACCGCTATGTCTACAAACATGGAAATACCTACATCGCTATCTCTATAAACATGGAAATATCTACACCGCTATCTGCATAAACATGGAAATATCTACACAGACATCTGTATAAACATGGAAATATCTACACCGCCATCTCTATAAACATGAAAATAACTACACCGCCATCTTCAGAAACATGGATGCATCTACACCGCCATCAGTATAAACATGGAAATATCTACAATGCCATCTGTATAAACATGGAAATATCTACACCGCAATCTGTATAAAGTTGGAAATCTCTACACCGCAATCTGTATAAATATGGAAATAACTACACCGCAATCTCTATAGACATGGAAATATCTACACCGCGATCTGTATAAACATGGAAATATCTACACTGACATCTGTATAAAGATGGAAATATCTACACCGCGAGCTGTATAAACATGGAAATATCTACACCGCTATCTGTATAAACATGGAAATACCAACACCGTTATCTGTATAAACATGGAAATGTCTACACCGCTATCTCTATAAACATGAAAATACTTACACCACCATCTCTATAAACATGGAGATATTTACACCGCTATCTCTATAAACATAGAAATAACTACAACGCCATCTGTATAAAAATGGAAATATCTACACCGCCATCTGCATAAACATGGAAATATCTACACAGACATCTGTATAAACATGGAAATATCTACACTGCCATCTGTAAAAACTTGGAAATATCTACACTGACATCTGTAGAAAGATGGAAATGTCTACAAAGCGATCTGTATCAACATGGGAATTTCTACACCGCAACCTGTATAAATATGGAAATATCTACACCGCTATCTGAATCAACATGGAAATAACTACACCGCAATCTGTATAAACATGGAAATATCTACAATGCTATCTCTGTATACAAGGAAATATCTACACCGCTATCTGTAAAAACATGGAAATATCTAAACCGCAATCTGTATGAACATGGAAATATCTACACATCTATCTGTATAAATATGAAATATCGAAAGCGCTATCTCCATAAAAGTGGAAATATCTACACTGCTGTCTGTATAAACATGGAAATATCCTCACTGCTATCTCTATGAACATGGATATAACTACACCGCGATCTGTATAAACATGGAAATATCTACACCGCGATCTGTATAAACTTGGAAATATCTTCACCACGATCTGTATAAACATGGAAATATCTACACCGCTATCTGTATAAACATGGTAATATCTACACCACCATCTATATAAACATGGAAATATCTACACCGCCATCTGTATAAACATGGAAATATTTACAATGCCATCTGTAGAAAGATGGAAATATCTACACCGCAATCTGTGTAAATATGGAAATACCTACACCAATATCTGTAAAAACTTGGGAATATCTACACCACTATCTGTATCAACATGGAAATATCTACACCGCGATCTGTATAAACATGGAAATATCTACAGTCCCATCTCTATAAACATTGAAATATCTACACTGCCATCTGTAAAAACATGGAAATATCTACACAGTCATCTGAATATACATGGAAATATCTACACCGCCATCTGTATAAACATGGAAATAACTACAATACCATCGGTATACACATGGAAATATCTACACAGACATCTGTATAAATATGGAAATATCTACACCGCCATCTGTATAAACATGGAAATATCTACACTGCCATCTGTAGAAAGATGGAAATATCTACACCGCTATCTCTATAAATATGGAAATAT
Organism: Pan troglodytes; assembly: GCF_028858775.2. Taxonomy (NCBI): domain Eukaryota; kingdom Metazoa; phylum Chordata; class Mammalia; order Primates; family Hominidae; genus Pan; species Pan troglodytes. The sequence goes on from NC_072411.2 coordinate 8,588,297, forward strand.
CTACACCGCTATCTCTATAAACATGAAAATATCTACACTGCCATCTCCATAAAGATGGAAGTATCTACTCCGCCATGTATATAAACACGGAAATAACTACACCACCATCTGTGTAAACATGGAAATAACTACACCGCTATCTGTATAAACATGGAAATATCTACACCGCCATCTGCATGCCATGGAAATATCTACGCCTCCATCTGTATAAACATGGAAATATCTACACGGCCATCTTTGTATAGATGGAAATATCAACACCGCCATCTGTACAAACATGGAAATATGTACACCGCTATCTCTATAAAGATGTAAATATCTGCTCTGCCATCGGTAAAAACATGGAAATACCTATACAGTCATCTGTATAAACACGGAAATATATACAATGCCATCTGTATACACATGGAAATGTCTACACAGCCATCTGTATAAACATGTAAATATCTACACTGCTATCTCTATAAACATGGAAATATCTATAACGCCATCTCTATTAACATGAAAATATCTACACTGCCATCTCCATAAACATGGAACTAACTACTCCGCCATCTGTATAAACATGGAAACATCAACACCGAGATCTGTACAAACATGGAAATATCTACACTTCTATCTCAATAAACATGGAAATATCTACACTGCGGTCTGTATAAACATGGAAATATCTACACCGGTATCTGTATATACATGGAAATATCTACACCACGAACTGTATAAACATGGAAATATATACACCGCTATCTGTATAAACATGGAAATATCTGCACCGCTATCTCTATAGACATGGAAATATCTACAAAGCCATCTGTATAAACATGGAAATACCTACACAGTCATGTGTAGGAACATGGAAATATCTACACTGCCGTCTGCATAAACAGAAATATCTACAAAGCCCTCTGTATAAATATGGAGATATCTGCATAGGAATCTGTATAAACATGGAAATATCTGCACCACCATCTGTGTAAACATGGAAATAACTACACCGCTATCTGTATAAACATGGAAATATCTACACCGCCATCTGCATGTCCATGTAAATATCTACGCCTCCATCTTTATAAACATGGAAATATCTACACGGCCATCTGTGTATAGATGGAAATATCAACACCGCCATCTGTACAAACATGGAAATATCTACACCGCTATCTCTATAAAGATGGAAATAACTACACAGCCATCTCTATTAACATGAAAATATCTACACTGCCATCTCCATAAACATGGAACTAACTACTTCGCCATCTGTATAAACATGGAAACATCTACACCGCCATCTGTGTGAATAATGAAATATCTACAATGTCATCTGTATAAAGATATAAATATCTGCACCGCGAGCTGTATAAACATGGAAATATCTACATCACTATCTGTATAAACGTGGAAATACAAACAACGCTATCGGTATAAACATGGAAATATCTACAACGCCATCTATATAAACATGGAAATATCTACACCGCTATGTCTATACACATGGAAATACCTACACCGCTATCTCTATTAACATGGAAATATCTACACCGCTTTCTGTATAAACATGGAAATACCTACACCGCTATCTGTATAAACATGGAAATATCTACACCGCGATCTGTATAAACATGGAAATATCTACACCGTGATCTGTATAAACATGGAAATAACTTCACCACGATCTCTATAAACATGGAAATATCTACACCGCTATCTGTATAAACATGGTAATATCTACACCACCATCTATATAAACATGGAAATATCTACACCTCCATCTGTATAAACATGGAAATATCTACAATGCCATCTGTAGAAAGATGGAAATATCTACACCGCAATCTGTGTAAACATGGAAATATCTACACCGATATCTGTAAAAACATGGAAATATCTACACCGCTATCTGTATAAACTTGGAAATATCTACACTGCGAAATGTATAAACATGGAAATATCTACACAGCAATCTCTATAAGCATGGAAATATCTTCACCGCCATCTGAATAAACATGGAAATACCTACAAAGTCATCTGTATAAACATGGAAATATCTACACAGCCATTTGTATAAACATGGAAACATCTACACAGCCATCTGTATATACATGGAAATATCTACACCGCTATCTGTATAAACATGGAAATAACTACACCGCCTTCTGCATGTCCATGGAAATATCTACGCCGCCATCTGGATAAACATGGAAATATCTACACGGCCATCTGTGTATAGATGGAAATATCAACACCGCCATCTGTACAAACATGGATATATCTACACCGCTATCTCTATAAACATGGAAATATCTGCACTGCCATCTGTAAAAACATGGAAATATCTACACAGTCATCTGAATACACATGGAAATATATACACCACCATCTGTATAAACATGGAAATAGCTACAATACCATCTGTATACACATGGAAATATCTACACAGACATCTGTATAAATATGGAAATATCTACACGGCCATCTGTATAAACATGGAAATATCTACACTGCCATCTGTAGAAAGATGGAAATATCTACACCGCTATCTGTATAAATATGGAAATATCTACACCGCAATCTGTGTAAACATGGAAATATCTACAATGCTATCTGTAGAGAGATGGAAATATCTACACCGCAATCTGCGTAAACATGGAAATATTTACACCAATATCTGTAAAAACATGGAAATATCTACACAGCTATCTGTATAAACATGGAAATATCTCCACCGATATCTGTATAAACATGGAAATATCTACACTGCTATCTTTATAAACTTGGAAATACCTACACTGCAATCTCTATAAACATGGAAATACCTACAACACTATCTGTGTAAACAAGGAAATATCTACACAGCTGTCTGTGTAAACATGGAAATATGTACACCGCAATCTGTGTGAGGATGGAAATATCTATACTGCAATCTGTGCAAATATGGAAATATCTACACCTCTATCTCTATAAACATGGAAATATCTACACCAAAATCTGTATAAACATGGAAATATCTACACCACTATCTGTATAAACATTTAAATATCTACTCCGCTATCTGTATAAATATGGAAATATCTACACCGCTATATTTATAAACATGGAAATGTCTACACCGCCTTCTGTATAAACATGAAAATATCTACACTGCCATCTGTATAAACACGGAAATAACAACACCGCTATCTCTATAAACATGGAAATATCTACACTGCCATCTGTATATACATGGAAATAGCTACACAGTCATCTGTATAAACATGGAAACATCTACAGCACTATCTGTATAAACGTGAATATATCTACACTACCATCTGTATAAACATGGAAATATCCACACAGCCATCCCTATAAACATGGAAATATCTACAACGCTACCTCTATAAATATGAAAATAGCCACACCGCCATCTGCATAAACATGGAAATATCTACACTGCCATCTGTATATACATGGAAATAGCTACACAGTCATCTGTATAAACATGGATATATCTACACCTCTATCTCTATAAACATGGAAATATCTACACCGCCATCTGTGTAAACATGGAAATATCTACACCGCGATCTGCATAAACATGGAAATATCTACACCGCGATCTGTATAAACATGGAAATATCTACACTGCTATATCTATAAATATGGAAATACCTACACCGCCATCTGTATAAACATGGAAATACCTACAAAGTCATCTGTATAAACATGGAAATATCTACACAGCCATCTGTATAAACATGGAAATATCTACACAGCCGTCTGTATATACATGGAAATATCTACACCACGATCTGCATAAACATTGAAATATATACAGCGCTATCTGTATAAACATGGAAATATCTGCACCGCTATCTCTATATACATGGAAATAAGTACAAAGCCATCTGTATAAAGATGGAAATACCTACACAGTCATGTGTAGGAATATGGAAATATCTACACTGCCATCTGTATAAACATAGAAATATCTACACAGCCCTCTGTATAAATATGGAAATATCTGCATAAGCATTTGTGTAAACATGGAAATATCTGCACCGCTATCTGTGTAAACATGGAAATACCTACACCGCTGTCTCTATAAACATGGAAATATGTACACCTCTATGTGTATAAACATGGAAATATCTCCACTTCTGTCTGTATAAACATGGAAATATCTCCACCGTTATCTGTTTAAACATGGAAATATCTACAGCACCATCTCTATAAACATTGAAATGTCCACACTGCCAACTGTAAAAACATGGAAATATCTACACAGTCATCTGAATAAACATGGAAATATCTACACCACCATCAGTATATACATGGAAATATCTACAATACCATCTGTATACACATGTAAATATCTACACAGACATATGTATAAATATGGAAATATCTACACCGCCATCTGTATAAACATGGAAATATCTACACTGCCATCAGTAGAAAGATGGAAATATGTACACCGCTATCTCTATAAATATGTAAATATCTACACCGCCTTCTCTATAAACATGAAAATATCTACACTGCCATCTCCATAAAGATCGAAGTATCTACTCCGCCATGTGTATAAACACGGAAATATCTACACCACCATCTGTGTAAACATGGAAATATCTACACCGCTATCTGTATAAACATGGAAATATCTACACTGCCATCTGCCTGTCCATGGAAATATCTACGCCGCCATCTGTATAAAAATGGAAATATCTACACGGCCATCTGTGTATAGATGGAAATATCAACACCGCCATCTGTACAAACATGGAAATATCTACATCGCTATATCTATAAACATGGAAATATCTGCACTGCCATCTGTGAAAACATGGAACTACCTATACAGTCATCTGTATAAACATGGAAATATCTACAATGCCATCTGTATACACATCGAAATATCTACACATCCATCTGTATAAACATGCAAATATCTACACTGCTATCTCCATAAACATGGAAATAACTACACAGCCATCTCTATTAACATGAAAATATCTACACTGCCATCTCCATAAACATGGAACTAACTACTTCGCCATCTGTATAAACATGGAAACATCTACACCACTATCTGGATAAACGTGCATATATCTACACTACCATCTGTATAAACATGGAAATATCCACACAGCCATCCCTATAAACATGGAAATATCTACAACGCTACATCTATAAATATGAAAATAGCCACACCGCCATCTGCATAAACATGGAAATATCTACACTGCCATCTGTATATACATGGAAATAGCTACACAGTCATCTGTATAAACATGGATATATCTACACCTCTATCTCTATAAACATGGAAATATCTAAACCACCATTTGGGTAAACATGGAAATATCTACACCGCGATCTGCATAAACATGGAAATATCTACACCGCGATCTGTATATACATGGAAATATCTACACCGCTATATCTATAAACATGGAAATACCTACACCGCCATCTGTATAAACATGGAAATACCTACAAAGTCATCTGTATAAACATGGAAATATCTACACAGCCATCTGTATAAACATGGAAATATCTACACAGCCGTCTGTATATACATGGAAATATCTACACCACGATCTGCATAAACATTGAAATATATACAGCGCTATCTGTATAAACATGGAAATATCTGCACCGCTATCTCTATATACATGGAAATACCTACAAAGCCATCTGTATAAAGATGGAAATACCTACACAGTCATGTGTAGGAATATGGAAATATCTACACTGCCATCTGTATAAACATAGAAATATCTACACAGCCCTCTGTATAAATATGGAAATATCTGCATAAGCATCTGTGTAAACATGGAAATATCTGCACCGCTATCTGTATAAACATGGAAATACCTACACCGCTGTCTCTATAAACATGGAAATATGTACACCTCTATGTGTATAAACATGGAAATATCTCCACTTCTGTCTGTATAAACATGGAAATATCTCCACCGTTATCTGTTTAAACATGGAAATATCTACAGCACCATCTCTATAAACACTGAAATGTCTACACTGCCAACTCTAAAAACATGGAAATATCTACACAGTCATCTGAATAAACATGGAAATATCTACACCACCATCAGTATATACATGGAAATACCTACAATACCATCTGTATACACATGTAAATATCTACACAGACATATGTATAAATATGGAAATATCTACACCGCCATCTGTATAAACATGGAAATATCTACACTGCCATCTGTAGAAAGATGGAAATATGTACACCGCTATCTCTATAAATATGTAAATATCTACACCGCCTTCTCTATAAACATGAAAATATCTACACTGCCATCTCCATAAAGATCGAAGTATCTACTCCGCCATGTGTATAAACACGGAAATATCTACACCACCATCTGTGTAAACATGGAAATATCTACACCGCTATCTGAATAAACATGGAAATATCTACACTGCCATCTGCCTGTCCATGGAAATATCTACGCCGCCATCTGTATAAAAATGGAAATATCTACACGGCCATCTGTGTATAGATGGAAATATCAACACCGCCATCTGTACAAACATGGAAATATCTACATCGCTATATCTATAAACATGGAAATATCTGCACTGCCATCTGTGAAAACATGCAACTACCTATACAGTCATCTGTATAAACATGGAAATATCTACAATGCCATCTGTATACACATCGAAATATCTACACGGCCATCTGTATAAACATGCAAATATCTACACTGCTATCTCCATAAACATGGAAATAACTACACAGCCATCTCTATTAACATGAAAATATCTACACTGCCATCTCCATAAACATGGAACTAACTACTTCGCCATCTGTATAAACATGGAAACATCTACACCACTATCTGGATAAACGTGCATATATCTACACTACCATCTGTATAAACATGGAAATATCCACACAGCCATCCCTATAAACATGGAAATATCTACAACGCTACATCTATAAATATGAAAATAGCCACACCGCCATCTGCATAAACATGGAAATATCTACACTGCCATCTGTATATACATGGAAATAGCTACACAGTCATCTGTATAAACATGGATATATCTACACCTCTATCTCTATAAACATGGAAATATCTAAACCACCATTTGGGTAAACATGGAAATATCTACACCGCGATCTGCATAAACATGGAAATATCTACACCGCGATCTGTATATACATGGAAATATCTACACCGCTATATCTATAAACATGGAAATACCTACACCGCCATCTGTATAAACATGGAAATACCTACAAAGTCATCTGTATAAACATGGAAATATCTACACAGCCATCTGTATAAACATGGAAATATCTACACAGCCGTCTGTATATACATGGAAATATCTACACCACGATCTGCATAAACATTGAAATATATACAGCGCTATCTGTATAAACATGGAAATATCTGCACCGCTATCTCTATATACATGGAAATACCTACAAAGCCATCTGTATAAAGATGGAAATACCTACACAGTCATGTGTAGGAATATGGAAATATCTACACTGCCATCTGTATAAACATAGAAATATCTACACAGCCCTCTGTATAAATATGGAAATATCTGCATAAGCATCTGTGTAAACATGGAAATATCTGCACCGCTATCTGTATAAACATGGAAATACCTACACCGCTGTCTCTATAAACATGGAAATATGTACACCTCTATGTGTATAAACATGGAAATATCTCCACTTCTGTCTGTATAAACATGGAAATATCTCCACCGTTATCTGTTTAAACATGGAAATATCTACAGCACCATCTCTATAAACACTGAAATGTCTACACTGCCAACTCTAAAAACATGGAAATATCTACACAGTCATCTGAATAAACATGGAAATATCTACACCACCATCAGTATATACATGGAAATACCTACAATACCATCTGTATACACATGTAAATATCTACACAGACATATGTATAAATATGGAAATATCTACACCGCCATCTGTATAAACATGGAAATATCTACACTGCCATCTGTAGAAAGATGGAAATATGTACACCGCTATCTCTATAAATATGTAAATATCTACACCGCCTTCTCTATAAACATGAAAATATCTACACTGCCATCTCCATAAAGATCGAAGTATCTACTCCGCCATGTGTATAAACACGGAAATATCTACACCACCATCTGTGTAAACATGGAAATATCTACACCGCTATCTGAATAAACATGGAAATATCTACACTGCCATCTGCCTGTCCATGGAAATATCTACGCCGCCATCTGTATAAAAATGGAAATATCTACACGGCCATCTGTGTATAGATGGAAATATCAACACCGCCATCTGTACAAACATGGAAATATCTACATCGCTATATCTATAAACATGGAAATATCTGCACTGCCATCTGTGAAAACATGCAACTACCTATACAGTCATCTGTATAAACATGGAAATATCTACAATGCCATCTGTATACACATCGAAATATCTACACGGCCATCTGTATAAACATGCAAATATCTACACTGCTATCTCCATAAACATGGAAATAACTACACAGCCATCTCTATTAACATGAAAATATCTACACTGCCATCTCCATAAACATGGAACTAACTACTTCGCCATCTGTATAAACATGGAAACATCTACACCACTATCTGGATAAACGTGCATATATCTACACTACCATCTGTATAAACATGGAAATATCCACACAGCCATCCCTATAAACATGGAAATATCTACAACGCTACATCTATAAATATGAAAATAGCCACACCGCCATCTGCATAAACATGGAAATATCTACACTGCCATCTGTATATACATGGAAATAGCTACACAGTCATCTGTATAAACATGGATATATCTACACCTCTATCTCTATAAACATGGAAATATCTAAACCACCATTTGGGTAAACATGGAAATATCTACACCGCGATCTGCATAAACATGGAAATATCTACACCGCGATCTGTATATACATGGAAATATCTACACCGCTATATCTATAAACATGGAAATACCTACACCGCCATCTGTATAAACATGGAAATACCTACAAAGTCATCTGTATAAACATGGAAATATCTACACAGCCATCTGTATAAACATGGAAATATCTACACAGCCGTCTGTATATACATGGAAATATCTACACCACGATCTGCATAAACATTGAAATATATACAGCGCTATCTGTATAAACATGGAAATATCTGCACCGCTATCTCTATATACATGGAAATACCTACAAAGCCATCTGTATAAAGATGGAAATACCTACACAGTCATGTGTAGGAATATGGAAATATCTACACTGCCATCTGTATAAACATAGAAATATCTACACAGCCCTCTGTATAAATATGGAAATATCTGCATAAGCATCTGTGTAAACATGGAAATATCTGCACCGCTATCTGTATAAACATGGAAATACCTACACCGCTGTCTCTATAAACATGGAAATATGTACACCTCTATGTGTATAAACATGGAAATATCTCCACTTCTGTCTGTATAAACATGGAAATATCTCCACCGTTATCTGTTTAAACATGGAAATATCTACAGCACCATCTCTATAAACACTGAAATGTCTACACTGCCAACTCTAAAAACATGGAAATATCTACACAGTCATCTGAATAAACATGGAAATATCTACACCACCATCAGTATATACATGGAAATACCTACAATACCATCTGTATACACATGTAAATATCTACACAGACATATGTATAAATATGGAAATATCTACACCGCCATCTGTATAAACATGGAAATATCTACACTGCCATCTGTAGAAAGATGGAAATATGTACACCGCTATCTCTATAAATATGTAAATATCTACACCGCCTTCTCTATAAACATGAAAATATCTACACTGCCATCTCCATAAAGATCGAAGTATCTACTCCGCCATGTGTATAAACACGGAAATATCTACACCACCATCTGTGTAAACATGGAAATATCTACACCGCTATCTGAATAAACATGGAAATATCTACACTGCCATCTGCCTGTCCATGGAAATATCTACGCCGCCATCTGTATAAAAATGGAAATATCTACACGGCCATCTGTGTATAGATGGAAATATCAACACCGCCATCTGTACAAACATGGAAATATCTACATCGCTATATCTATAAACATGGAAATATCTGCACTGCCATCTGTGAAAACATGCAACTACCTATACAGTCATCTGTATAAACATGGAAATATCTACAATGCCATCTGTATACACATCGAAATATCTACACGGCCATCTGTATAAACATGCAAATATCTACACTGCTATCTCCATAAACATGGAAATAACTACACAGCCATCTCTATTAACATGAAAATATCTACACTGCCATCTCCATAAACATGGAACTAACTACTTCGCCATCTGTATAAACATGGAAACATCTACACCGCCATCTGTGTGAATAATGAAATATCTACAATGTCATCTGTATAAAGATATAAATATCTGCACCGCGAGCTGTATAAACATGGAAATATCTACATCACTATCTGTATAAACGTGGAAATACCAACAACGCTATCGGTATAAACATGGAAATATCTACAACGCCATCTATATAAACATGGAAATATCTACACCGCTATGTCTATACACATGGAAATACCTACACCGCTATCTCTATTAACATGGAAATATCTACACCACTGTCTGTATAAACATGTAAATACCTACACCGCTATCTGTATAAACATGGAAATATCTACACCGCGATCTGTATAAACATGGAAATATCCACACCGTGATCTGTATAAACATGGAAATAACTTCACCACGATCTCTATAAACATGGAAATATCTACACCGCTATCTGTATAAACATGGTAATATCTACACCACCATCTATATAAACATGGAAATATCTACACCTCCATCTGTATAAACATGGAAATATCTACAATGCCATCTGTAGAAAGATGGAAATATCTACACCGCAATCTGTGTAAACATGGAAATATCTACACCGATATCTGTAAAAACATGGAAATATCTACACTGCTATCTGTATAAACTTGGAAATATCTACACTGCGAAATGTATAAACACGGAAATATCTACACAGCAATCTCTATGAGCATGGAAATATCTTCACCGCCATCTGAATAAACATGGAAATACCTACAAAGTTATCTGTATAAACATGGAAATATCTACACAGCCATTTGTATAAACATGGAAATATCTACACAGCCATCTGTATAAACATGGAAATATCTACACCGCTATCTGTATAAACATGGAAATAACTACACCGCCATCTGCATGTCCATGGAAATATCTACGCCGCCATCTGTATAAACATGGAAATATCTACACGGCCATCTGTGTATAGATGGAAATATCAACACCGCCATCTGTACAAACATGGATATATCTACACCGCTATCTCTATAAACATGGAAATATCTGCACTGCCATCTGTAAAAACATGGAAATATCTACACAGTCATCTGAATACACATGGAAATATATACACCACCATCTGTATAAACATGGAAATAGCTACAATACCATCTGTATACACATGGAAATATCTACACAGACATCTGTATATATATGGAAATATCTACACGGCCATCTGTATAAACATGGAAATATCTACACTGCCATCTGTAGAAAGATGGAAATATCTACACCGCTATCTGTATAAACATGGAAATAACTACACAGCCATCTCTATAAACATGGAAATATCTACATCGCTATCTGTATAAACATGGAAATATCCAGACCGCTATCTGCGTAACATGGAAATATTTACACCGCCATCTGTAAAAAATATGGAAGTATCCACACAGTCATCTGTATAAACATGGAAATACCTACACCCCCATCTGTAAAAACGTGGAAATATCTAAACCGCTGTCTCTACAAACATGGAAATACGTGCACCGCTATCTGTATAAACACGGAAATATCGACACCGCTATCTGTATAAACTTGGAAATATCTACACTCCCATCTCTATAAACATGAAAATATGTCCACCGCTATCTGTATAAACTTGAAAATATCTCCACCGTTATCTGTATAAACATGGAATTATCTACACCGCTATCTGTATAAATATGGAAATATCTACACCGTTATCTGTATAAACATGGAAATATCTAGACCGCTATCTGTATTAACATTCAAATATCTACATTGCTATCTGTAGAAACATGGAAATATCTACACCGCTATCTGTATAAACATGGAAATATCTACACCGCTATCTGTATAAACATGCAAATATCTACAGCACTATCTATATAAACATGGAAATATCTCCACCGCTATTTGTATAAACATGGAAATATCTACACCGCTATCTTTATAAACATGGAAATATCTACACTGCAATCTCTATAAACATGGAAATATCTACAACACTATCTGTGTAAACATGGAAATATCTACACCGCTATCTGTAGAAACATGGAAATATCTACACCGCAATCTGTATATACATGGAAATATCTACACAGCTATCTGCATAAACATGCAAATATCTACAGCACTATCTATATAAACATGGAAATATCTCCACCGCTATTTGTATAAACATGGAAATATCTACACCGCTATCTTTATAAACATGGAAATATCTACACTGCAATCTCTGTAAACATGGAAATATCTACAACACTATCTGTGTAAACATGGAAATATCTTCACAGCTGTCTGTGTAAACATGGAAATATGTACACCGCAATCTGTGTGAAAATGGAAATATCTACACCTCTGCCTCTGTAAACATGGAAATATCTACACCGCTATCTGTATAAACATGGAAATGTCTACACCGCTATCTGTATAAACATGGATATATCTACTCCGATATCTGTATAAACATGGAAATATTTACATCGCTATCTGTTTAAACATGGAAATATTTCCACCGCAATCTGTGTAAACATAGAAATATCTACACCGCTATCTGTATAAACATGGAAATATGTACACCACAATCTGTATTAAACATGGATATATCTACACCGCTATCTGTATAAACATGTTAATATCTACACTGCTATCTGTATAAACATGGAAATATCTACTCCGCTATCTGCATAAATATGGAAATATCTACACCGCTATCTCTATAAACATGGAAATATCAACACCGCTATCTGTATAAACATGGAAATATCTACATGGCTATCCCTAAAAACATTGAAATATCTTCACCGCCTTCTGTATAAACATGGAAATACCTACACAGTCATCTGTATAAACATGGAAATATCTATCCCACAATCTGTATAAACACGGAAATATCTACACTGCAATCTGTATAAACATGGAAATAACTACACAGCCATCTCTATAAACATGGAAATATATACATCGCTATCTGTATAAACATAGAAATATCCACACCGATATCTGCGTAACATGGAAATATTTACACCGCCATCTGTAAAAAACATGGAAATATCCACACAGTCATCTGTATAAACATGGAAATATCTACAACCCCATCTGTAAAAACATGGAAATATCTACACCGCTGTCTCTACAAACATGGAAATACCTCCACCGCTATCTGTATAAACACGGAAATATCGACACTGCTATCTGTATAAACTTGGAAATATCTACACTCCCATCTCTATAAACATGAAAATATGTCCACCGCTATCTGTATAAACTTGAAAATATCTCCACCGCTATCTGTATAAACATGGAAATATCTACACCGTTATCTGTATAAACATGGAAATATCTAGAACGCTATCTGTATAAACATTCAAATATCTACATTGCTATCTGTAGAAACATGGAAATATCTACACCGCTATCTGTATAAACATGGAAATATGTACACCGCTATCTGTATAAACATGGAAATATCTACACTGCTAACTTTATAAATTTGGAAATATCTACTCCGCAATCTCTATAAACATTGGAATACCTACAACACTTCCTGTGTAAACAAGGAAATATCTACACAGCTGTCTGTGTAAACATGGAAATATGTAGAACGCAATCTGTGTGAGGATGGAAATATCTACAACGCAATCTGTGCAAATATGGAAATATCTACACCTCTATCTCTGTAAACATGGAAATATCTACACCACAATCTGTATAATCACGGAAATATCTACAACACTATCTGTATAAACATGGAAATATGTACTCCGCTATCTGTATAAATATGCAAATATCTACACCGCTATGTCTATAAACATGGAAATGTCTACACCGCCTTCTGTATAAACATGAAAATATCTACACTGCCATCTGTATAAACACGGAAATAACTACACCGCTATCTCTATAAACATGGAAATATCTACACTGCCATCTGCATATACATGGAAATAGCTACACAGTCATCTGTATTAACATGGAAACATCTACACCACTATCTGTATAAACGTGGAAACATCTACACTGCCATCGGTATATACATGGAAATATCTACACAGCCATCTCTATAAACATGGAAATATCTACAACGCTACCTCTATAAACATGAAAATAGCCACACCGCAATCTGTATAAACATGGAAATATCTACACTGCCATCTGTATAAACATGGAAATATCTACACTGCCATCTGTATACACATGGAAATATCTACACAGTCATCTGTATAAACATTGAAATATCTCTACCGCTATCTGTATAATCATGGAAATATCTCCACCGCTATCTGTATAAACATGGAAATATCTACACCGCTATCTCTATAAACATGGAAATATCTACACCGCTATCTGTATAAACATGGATATATCTACTCCGATATCTGTATAAACATGGAAATATTTACATGGCTATCTGTATAAATATGGAAATATTTCCACCGCAATCTGTGTAAACATAGAAATATCTACACCGCTATCTTTATAAACATGGAAATATCTACACCGCAATCTGTATAAACATGGATATATCTACACCGCTATCTGTATAAACATGGAAATATCTACACCACTATCTGTATAAACATGGAAATATCTACACCGGTATCTGTATAAACATGGAAATATCTACACCACTATCTGTATAAACAAGGAAATATGTACACCGCAATCTGTGCAAATATGGAAATATCTACACCTCTATGTCTGTAAATATGGAAATATCTACACCGATATCTGTATAAACATGGAAATATCTACACCTCTATGTCTATAAATATGGAAATATCTACACCGCTATCTGTATAAACATGGAAATATCTACACCGCTATCTGTATAAACATGGAAACATATACACCACGATCTGTATAAACATGGATATATCTACACCGCTATCTGTATAAACATGGAAACATATACACTGCTATCTGTATAAACTTGGAAATATCTACACCGCTATCTGTATAACTATGGAAATATCTACACCGCTATCTCTATAAACATGGAAATGTCTACACCGCTGTCTGTATAAACATGGAAACATCTTCATGGCTATCTCTCTAAACATGGAAATATCTACACCACCATATGTATAAACATGGAAATACCTACACAATCTTCTGTATAAACATGGAAATATCTACCCCACTATCTTTTTAAACATGGAAATATCTACACTGCAATCTGTATAAACATGGAAATAACTACACAGCCATCTCTATAAACATGGAAATATCTACATCGCTATCTGTATAAACGTGGAAATATCCAGACCGCTATCTGCGTAACATGGAAATATTTACACCGCCATCTGTAAAAAATATGGAAGTATCCACACAGTCATCTGTATAAACATGGAAATACCTACACCCCCATCTGTAAAAACGTGGAAATATCTAAACCGCTGTCTCTACAAACATGGAAATACGTGCACCGCTATCTGTATAAACACGGAAATATCGACACCGCTATCTGTATAAACTTGGAAATATCTACACTCCCATCTCTATAAACATGAAAATATGTCCACCGCTATCTGTATAAACTTGAAAATATCTCCACCGCTATCTGTATAAACATGGAATTATCTACACCGCTATCTGTATAAATATGGAAATATCTACACCGTTATCTGTATAAACATGGAAATATCTAGACCGCTATCTGTATTAACATTCAAATATCTACATTGCTATCTGTAGAAACATGGAAATATCTACACCGCTATCTGTATAAACATGGAAATATCTACACCGCTATCTGTATAAACATGCAAATATCTACAGCACTATCTATATAAACATGGAAATATCTCCACCGCTATTTGTATAAACATGGAAATATCTACACCGCTATCTTTATAAACATGGAAATATCTACACTGCAATCTCTATAAACATGGAAATATCTACAACACTATCTGTGTAAACATGGAAATATCTACACCGCTATCTGTAGAAACATGGAAATATCTACACCGCTATCTGTATATACATGGAAATATCTACACAGCTATCTGCATAAACATGCAAATATCTACAGCACTATCTATATAAACATGGAAATATCTCCACCGCTATTTGTATAAACATGGAAATATCTACACCGCTATCTTTATAAACATGGAAATATCTACACTGCAATCTCTGTAAACATGGAAATATCTACAACACTATCTGTGTAAACATGGAAATATCTTCACAGCTGTCTGTGTAAACATGGAAATATGTACACCGCAATCTGTGTGAAAATGGAAATATCTACACCTCTGCCTCTGTAAACATGGAAATATCTACACCGCTATCTGTATAAACATGGAAATGTCTACACCGCTATCTGTATAAACATGGATATATCTACTCCGATATCTGTATAAACATGGAAATATTTACATCGCTATCTGTATAAACATGGAAATATTTCCACCGCAATCTGTGTAAACACAGAAATATCTACACCGCTATCTGTATAAACATGGAAATATGTACACCACAATCTGTATTAAACATGGATATATCTACACCGCTATCTGTATAAACATGTTAATATCTACACTGCTATCTGTATAAACATGGAAATATCTACTCCGCTATCTGCATAAATATGGAAATATCTACACCGCTATCTCTATAAACATGGAAATATCAACACCGCTATCTGTATAAACATGGAAATATCTACATGGCTATCCCTAAAAACATTGAAATATCTTCACCGCCTTCTGTATAAACATGGAAATACCTACACAGTCATCTGTATAAACATGGAAATATCTATCCCACAATCTGTATAAACACGGAAATATCTACACTGCAATCTGTATAAACATGGAAATAACTACACAGCCATCTCTATAAACATGGAAATATATACATCGCTATCTGTATAAACATAGAAATATCCACACCGATATCTGCGTAACATGGAAATATTTACACCGCCATCTGTAAAAAACATGGAAATATCCACACAGTCATCTGTATAAACATGGAAATATCTACAACCCCATCTGTAAAAACATGGAAATATCTACACCGCTGTCTCTACAAACATGGAAATACCTCCACCGCTATCTGTATAAACACGGAAATATCGACACTGCTATCTGTATAAACTTGGAAATATCTACACTCCCATCTCTATAAACATGAAAATATGTCCACCGCTATCTGTATAAACTTGAAAATATCTCCACCGCTATCTGTATAAACATGGAAATATCTACACCGTTATCTGTATAAACATGGAAATATCTAGAACGCTATCTGTATAAACATTCAAATATCTACATTGCTATCTGTAGAAACATGGAAATATCTACACCGCTATCTGCATAAACATGGAAATATGTACACCGCTATCTGTATAAACATGGAAATATCTACACTGCTAACTTTATAAATTTGGAAATATCTACTCCGCAATCTCTATAAACATTGGAATACCTACAACACTTCCTGTGTAAACAAGGAAATATCTACACAGCTGTCTGTGTAAACATGGAAATATGTAGAACGCAATCTGTGTGAGGATGGAAATATCTACAACGCAATCTGTGCAAATATGGAAATATCTACACCTCTATCTCTGTAAACATGGAAATATCTACACCACAATCTGTATAATCACGGAAATATCTACAACACTATCTGTATAAACATGGAAATATGTACTCCGCTATCTGTATAAATATGCAAATATCTACACCGCTATGTCTATAAACATGGAAATGTCTACACCGCCTTCTGTATAAACATGAAAATATCTACACTGCCATCTGTATAAACACGGAAATAACTACACCGCTATCTCTATAAACATGGAAATATCTACACTGCCATCTGCATATACATGGAAATAGCTACACAGTCATCTGTATTAACATGGAAACATCTACACCACTATCTGTATAAACGTGGAAACATCTACACTGCCATCGGTATATACATGGAAATATCTACACAGCCATCTCTATAAACATGGAAATATCTACAACGCTACCTCTATAAACATGGAAATAGCCACACCGCTATCTGCATAAACATGGAAATATCTACACTGCCGTCTGTATACACATGGAAATATCTACACAGTCATCTGTATAAAGATGGAAATATCTACACCGTTGTCTGTATAAACATGGAAATACCTACACCGCTATCTGTATAAAGGTGGAAATATCTACACCGCAATCCGTGGAAATATGGAAATACCTACACCATAATCTGTATAAACATGGATATATCTACACCGCTATCTGTATAAACATGGAAACATCTACACCGCTATCTGTATAAACATGGAAATATCTACACCGCTATCTGTATAAATATGGAAATATCTACACCGCTATCTCTGTAAACATGGAAATGTCTACACCGCTATCTGTATAAACATGGAAATATCTACATGGCTATTTCTATAAATATGGAAATATCTACACCGCCATCTGCAAAAACATGGAAATACCTTCACAGTCATCTGTATAAACATAGAAATATCCACACCAGTATCTGTATAAACACGGAAATATCTACACTGCCATCTGTATAAACATGGAAATATCTACACAGTCATCTCTATAAATATGGAAATATCTACATCGCTATCTGAATAAACATGGAAATAGCTAAACCGCTATCTGTATAACCATGGAAATATCTACACCGCCATCTGTAAAAATATGGAAATATCTACACAGTCATCTGTAGAAACATGGAAATATCTACACCGCCATCTGTATACATATGGAAATATCTCCACGGCAATCTGTACAAACATGGAAATATCTACACAGCTATCTGTATAAACATGGAAATAACTACAACGCTATTTGTATAGAAATGGAAATATCTACACCGCAATCTGTACAACCATGGAAACATCTACAGTGCTATCTGTATACACATGGAAATATCTACACGGCTATGTGTATAAACAAGGAAATATCTACACTGCCATCTGTATAAACATGGAAATAGCCACACCGCTATCTGTATAAATATGGAAATATCTACACCGCCATCTGAATAAACATGGAAATATCTACACGGCTATCTGTATAAATATGGAAATATCTACACCGCTACCTCTATAAACATGGAAATATCTACACAGCTATCTGTATAAACATGGATATGTCTACACCGCTATCTCTATAAACATGGAAATATCTACACCCCCACCTGTAAAAACATGGAAATATCTACAACGCTATCTCTACAAACATGGGAATACCTGCACCGCTATCAGTATAAACACGGAAATATCGACACCGCTATCTGTATAAACTAGGAAATATCTGCACTGCCATCTCTATAAACATGAAAATAGGTCCACCGCTATCTGTATAAACGTGAAAATATCTCCACCGCTATCTGTATAAACATGGAATTATCTACACCGCTATCTGTATAAACATGGAAATATCTACACCGCTATCTGTATAAACATGGAAATATCTACACCGCTATCTGTATAAACACGGAAATCTCTACACCGCTATTTGTATAAACGTGGAAATATGTACACCGCAATCTGTGCAAATATGGAAATATCAACACCTCTATCTCTGTAAATATGGAAATATCTACACCGCTATCTGTATAAACATGGAAATATCTACACCGCTATCTGTATAAACATCGAAATATATACAGCACGATATCTATAAAAATGGATATATATACACCGCTATCTGTATAAACATGGAAACATCTACACCGCTATCTGTATAAACATGGAAATATCTACACCGCTATCTGTATAACTATGGAAATATCTATACCGCTATCTCTATAAACATGGAAATGTCTACACCGCTGTCTGTATAAACATGGAAATATCTTCATGGCTATCTCTCTAAACATGGAAATATCTACACCGCCATATGTATAAACATGGAAATACCTACACAGTCATCTGTATAAACATGGAAATATCTACCCCACTATCTGTATAAACATGGAAATATCTACACTGCAATCTGTATAAAGATGGAATTAACTACACAGCCATCTCTATAAACATGGAAATATAAACATCGCTGTCTGTATAAACGTGGAAATATCCACACCGCTATCTGCGGAACATGGAAATATTTACACCGCCATCTGTAAAAAATATGGAAGTATCCACACAGTCATCTGTATAAACATGGAAATACCTACACCCCCATCTGTAAAAACGTGGAAATATCTAAACCGCTGTCTCTACAAACATGGAAATACGTGCACCGCTATCTGTATAAACACGGAAATATCGACACCGCTATCTGTATAAACTTGGAAATATCTACACTCCCATCTCTATAAACATGAAAATATGTCCACCGCTATCTGTATAAACTTGAAAATATCTCCACCGCTATCTGTATAAACATGGAATTATCTACACCGCTATCTGTATAAATATGGAAATATCTACACCGTTATCTGTATAAACATGGAAATATCTAGACCGCTATCTGTATTAACATTCAAATATCTACATTGCTATCTGTAGAAACATGGAAATATCTACACCGCTATCTGTATAAACATGGAAATATCTACACCGCTATCTGTATAAACATGCAAATATCTACAGCACTATCTATATAAACATGGAAATATCTCCACCGCTATTTGTATAAACATGGAAATATCTACACCGCTATCTTTATAAACATGGAAATATCTACACTGCAATCTCTATAAACATGGAAATATCTACAACACTATCTGTGTAAACATGGAAATATCTACACCGCTATCTGTAGAAACATGGAAATATCTACACCGCTATCTGTATATACATGGAAATATCTACACAGCTATCTGCATAAACATGCAAATATCTACAGCACTATCTATATAAACATGGAAATATCTCCACCGCTATTTGTATAAACATGGAAATATCTACACCGCTATCTTTATAAACATGGAAATATCTACACTGCAATCTCTGTAAACATGGAAATATCTACAACACTATCTGTGTAAACATGGAAATATCTTCACAGCTGTCTGTGTAAACATGGAAATATGTACACCGCAATCTGTGTGAAAATGGAAATATCTACACCTCTGCCTCTGTAAACATGGAAATATCTACACCGCTATCTGTATAAACATGGAAATGTCTACACCGCTATCTGTATAAACATGGATATATCTACTCCGATATCTGTATAAACATGGAAATATTTACATCGCTATCTGTATAAACATGGAAATATTTCCACCGCAATCTGTGTAAACACAGAAATATCTACACCGCTATCTGTATAAACATGGAAATATGTACACCACAATCTGTATTAAACATGGATATATCTACACCGCTATCTGTATAAACATGTTAATATCTACACTGCTATCTGTATAAACATGGAAATATCTACTCCGCTATCTGCATAAATATGGAAATATCTACACCGCTATCTCTATAAACATGGAAATATCAACACCGCTATCTGTATAAACATGGAAATATCTACATGGCTATCCCTAAAAACATTGAAATATCTTCACCGCCTTCTGTATAAACATGGAAATACCTACACAGTCATCTGTATAAACATGGAAATATCTATCCCACAATCTGTATAAACACGGAAATATCTACACTGCAATCTGTATAAACATGGAAATAACTACACAGCCATCTCTATAAACATGGAAATATATACATTGCTATCTGTATAAACATAGAAATATCCACACCGATATCTGCGTAACATGGAAATATTTACACCGCCATCTGTAAAAAACATGGAAATATCCACACAGTCATCTGTATAAACATGGAAATATCTACAACCCCATCTGTAAAAACATGGAAATATCTACACCGCTGTCTCTACAAACATGGAAATACCTCCACCGCTATCTGTATAAACACGGAAATATCGACACTGCTATCTGTATAAACTTGGAAATATCTACACTCCCATCTCTATAAACATGAAAATATGTCCACCGCTATCTGTATAAACTTGAAAATATCTCCACCGCTATCTGTATAAACATGGAAATATCTACACCGTTATCTGTATAAACATGGAAATATCTAGAACGCTATCTGTATAAACATTCAAATATCTACATTGCTATCTGTAGAAACATGGAAATATCTACACCGCTATCTGTATAAACATGGAAATATGTACACCGCTATCTGTATAAACATGGAAATATCTACACTGCTAACTTTATAAATTTGGAAATATCTACTCCGCAATCTCTATAAACATTGGAATACCTACAACACTTCCTGTGTAAACAAGGAAATATCTACACAGCTGTCTGTGTAAACATGGAAATATGTAGAACGCAATCTGTGTGAGGATGGAAATATCTACAACGCAATCTGTGCAAATATGGAAATATCTACACCTCTATCTCTGTAAACATGGAAATATCTACACCACAATCTGTATAATCACGGAAATATCTACAACACTATCTGTATAAACATGGAAATATGTACTCCGCTATCTGTATAAATATGCAAATATCTACACCGCTATGTCTATAAACATGGAAATGTCTACACCGCCTTCTGTATAAACATGAAAATATCTACACTGCCATCTGTATAAACACGGAAATAACTACACCGCTATCTCTATAAACATGGAAATATCTACACTGCCATCTGCATATACATGGAAATAGCTACACAGTCATCTGTATTAACATGGAAACATCTACACCACTATCTGTATAAACGTGGAAACATCTACACTGCCATCGGTATATACATGGAAATATCTACACAGCCATCTCTATAAACATGGAAATATCTACAACGCTACCTCTATAAACATGGAAATAGCCACACCGCTATCTGCATAAACATGGAAATATCTACACTGCCGTCTGTATACACATGGAAATATCTACACAGTCATCTGTATAAAGATGGAAATATCTACACCGTTGTCTGTATAAACATGGAAATACCTACACCGCTATCTGTATAAAGGTGGAAATATCTACACCGCAATCCGTGGAAATATGGAAATACCTACACCATAATCTGTATAAACATGGATATATCTACACCGCTATCTGTATAAACATGGAAACATCTACACCGCTATCTGTATAAACATGGAAATATCTACACCGCTATCTGTATAAATATGGAAATATCTACACCGCTATCTCTGTAAACATGGAAATGTCTACACCGCTATCTGTATAAACATGGAAATATCTACATGGCTATTTCTATAAATATGGAAATATCTACACCGCCATCTGCAAAAACATGGAAATACCTTCACAGTCATCTGTATAAACATAGAAATATCCACACCAGTATCTGTATAAACACGGAAATATCTACACTGCCATCTGTATAAACATGGAAATATCTACACAGCCATCTCTATAAATATGGAAATATCTACATCGCTATCTGAATAAACATGGAAATAGCTAAACCGCTATCTGTATAACCATGGAAATATCTACACCGCCATCTGTAAAAATATGGAAATATCTACACAGTCATCTGTAGAAACATGGAAATATCTACACCGCCATCTGTATACATATGGAAATATCTCCACGGCAATCTGTATAAACATGGAAATATCTACACAGCTATCTGTATAAACATGGAAATAACTACAACGCTATTTGTATAGACATGGAAATATCTACACCGCAATCTGTACAACCATGGAAACATCTACAGTGCTATCTGTATACACATGGAAATATCTACACCGCTATGTGTATAAACAAGGAAATATCTACACTGCCATCTGTATACACATGGAAATAGCCACACCGCTATCTGTATAAATATGGAAATATCTACACCGCCATCTGAATAAACATGGAAATATCTACACGGCTATCTGTATAAATATGGAAATATCTACACCGCTACCTCTATAAACATGGAAATATCTACACAGCTATCTGTATAAACATGGATATGTCTACACCGCTATCTCTATAAACATGGAAATATCTACACCGCCATCTGTGTAAACATGGAAATATCTACACAGCCATCTCTATAAACATGGAAATATCTACACCGCCATTTGTGTAAACATGGAAATATGTACACAGTGAACTGTATAAACATGGAAATAACTACACCGCTATATGTATAAACATGGAAATACCTACACCGCTATCCGTATAAACATGGAAATATCTACACCGCTATCTGTATAAATATGGAAATATCCACACCGCTATCCCTATAAACATGGAAATGTCTACACCGCTATCCGTATAAACATGGAAATAACTACATGGCTGTCTTTATAAACATGCAAATATCAACACCGCTATCTGCTTAAACACGGAAATATCTACACCGCTATCTGCATACACATGGAAATATCTACATCGTTATCTGTACAAACATGGAAATATCTCCATCGCTATCTCTATGAACATGGAAATATCTCCACCGCTATCTCTATAAACTTGGAAATATCTGCACCGCTATCTTTATAACCATGGAAATATCTACGCCACTATCTGTATAAACATGGATATATCTACACTGCCATCTGTATAAACATGGTAATAGCCACACCGCTATCTGTATACACATGGAAATATCTACACCACCATCTGAATAAACATACAAATATCTAAACCGCTATCTGTATAAATATGGAAATATCTAAACCGCTATCTCTGTAAACATGGAAATATCTACACCGCTACCTGTATAAACATGTACATATCTACACCGCTATCTCTAGAAACATGGAAATATCTACACCGCTACCTGTATAAACTTGGAAATATCTACACCACCATCTCTATAAACGTGGAAATATCTCCACCGCTATCTGTATAAACATGGAAGTATCTCCACCACTCTCTGTATAAACATGGAAATATCTACAATGCTGTCTGTATAAACATGGAAATATCTACACCGCTATCTGTATAAACATGGAAATATCTACACTGCTATCATTATAAACATGGAAATATCTACGCCGCTATCTTTATAAACATGTAAATATCTACACCGCAATCTGTATAAACATGTAAATATCTACACCGCTATCTCTATAAACATGAAAATGCTTACACCACCATCTCTTTAAACATGGAGATATTTACACCGCTATCTCTATTAACGTAGAAATAACTACGCTGCCTTCTCTATAAATATGGAAATATCTACAACGCCATCGGCATAAACATGGAAATATCTACACAGACATCTGTATAAACATGGAAATATCTACACCGCCATCTCTATAAACAAGAAAATATCTACACAGCCATCTTCAGAAAAATGGATGTATCTACACCGCCATCTGTATAAACATGGAAATATCTACACCACTATCTGTATGAATATAGAAATATCCTCAATGCCATCTGTATAAACATGGAAATATCTACACCGCCATCTGTATAAAGATGGAAATATCTACACCGCAATATGTATAAATATGGAAAAACCAACACCGCTATCTCTATAGACATGGAAATATCTACACCGCTCTCTGTATAAACATGGAAATATCTACACTGCCATCTGTATAAAGATGGAAATATCTACACCGCGAGCTGTATAAACATGGAAATATCTACACCGCTCTCTGTATAAACATGGAAATACCAACACCGTTATCTGCATAAACATGGAAATATCTACACCGCTATCTCTATAAACATGAAAATACTTACACCACCATCTCTATAAACATGGAGATATTTACACCGCTATCTCTATAAACATAGAAATAACTACACCGCCATCTCTATAAACATGGAAATATCTACACCGCCATCTCTATAAAGATGGAAATATCTACTTCGCAATATGTATAAATACGGAAATACCTACACCGCTATCTCTATAGACATGGAAATATCTACACCGCTCTCTGTATAAACATGGAAATATCTACACTGCCTTCTGTATAAACTTGGAAATATCTACACTGACATCTGCAGAAAGATGAAAATGTCTACAAAGCGATCTTTATAAACATGGGAATTTCTACACCGCTACCTGTATAAACATGGAAATATCTACACCGCTATCTTTATCAACATGGAAATAACTACACCGCAATCTGTATAAACATGGAAATATCTACAATGCTATCTCTGTAAACATGTAAATATCTACACAGCTATCTGTGTAAACTTGGAAATATCTACACCGCTATCTGTGTAAATTTGGCAATACCTACACCGCAATCTGTGCAAAGATGGAAATACCTACACCGCTATCTCTGTAAACATGGAAATATCTACACCGATATCTGTATAAACTTGGAAATATCTACACTGCCATCTGTATAAACAAGGAAATATCTACAGCGCCATCTGTATAATCATGGAAATATCTACACCGACATCTGTACACACATGGAAGTAACTACACAGCCGTCTGTATAAACATGGAAATATCTACACTGCTATCTGTATAAACATGGAAATATCTACACTGCTGTGTGTATAAACATGGAAATATCTACATCACTATCTCTATAAACAGGGAAATATCTCCACCGCTTTCTGTATAAACATGGAAATATCTACACCGCTATCTCTATAAACATGAAAATATCTTCACCGATATCTTTATAAACATGGAAATATCTACAACGCTATCTCTGTAAACTTGGAAATATCTACACAGCTATCTGTGTAAATTTGGAAATATCTACACAGCTATCTGTGTAAAAGTGGAAATATCTACACAGCAATCTGTGCAAAGTTGGAAATATCTACACCGCAATCTCTGTAAACATGGAAATATCTACACCGCTATCTGTATAAACATGGAAATATCTATACCGCAGTCTCTATAAACATGGAAATATCTCCACCGCTATCTGTATAAACATGAAAATATCTACACCGCTATCTGTATAAACATGGAAATATCTACACCGCAATCTGTATAAACTTGGAAATATCTACAACGCTATGTGTGTAAACACTGAAATATCTACACAGCTATCTGTGTAAACTTGGAAATATCTACACAGATATCTGCGTAAACATGGAAATACCTACATGGCAATCTGTGCAAATATGGAAATAACTACACCGCTATCTCTGTAAAAATGGAAATATCTACACCGCTATCTTCAGAAACATGGATGTATCTACACCCCCATCTGTATAAACATGGAAATACCTAGACCGTCATCTGTATAAAGATGGAAATGTCTACACCGCAATCTGTTTAAATATGAAAATACCTACACCGCTATCTCTATAGACATGGAAATATCTACACCGCTATCTGTATAAACATGGAAATATCTACACTGCCATCTGTATAAAGATGGAAATATCTACACCGCGACCTGTATAAACATGGAAATATCTACACCGCCATCTCTATAAACTTGGAAATATCTACACTCCTATCTGTATAAACATGGAAATATCCACAAAACTATCTCTATAAACATGGAAAAATCAACACCGCTATCTCTATGAACAAGGAAATATCCACACCGCCATCTCTATAAACATGGAAATGTCTACACCGCCATCAGTATAAACATGGAAATATCTACACCGCTATCTGTATAAGCATGGAAATATCTCCACTGCTATCTCTATAAACATCGAAATATCTACACCGCCATCTGTATAAACATGGAAATACTTACAAAGTTATCTGTATAAACATGGAAATATCTACACCGCCATCTGTATAAACATGCTAATATCTACACAGCCATGTGTATATACATGGAAATATCTACACCGCTGTCTATATAAACATGGAAAGAACTACACCGCTATCTGTATAAACATGGAAATACCTCCACTGGATCTTTATAAACATCGAAATATCTACACCGCCATCTGTATAAACATGGAAATACTTACAAAGTTATCTGTATAAACATGGAAATATCTACACCGCCATCTGTATAAACATGGAAATATCTACACAGCCATGTGTACATCCATGGAAATATCTACACCGCTCTCTATATAAACATGGAAATAAGTACAGCGCTATCTGTATATGCATGGAAATATCTACACCACCATCTACATATCCATAGAAATATCTGTGCCGCCATCTGTATAAACATGGAAATGTCTACACGGTCATCTGTGTATAGATGGAAATATCAACACCGCCATCTCTACAAACATGGAAATATCTGCACCGCTATCTGTATAAACATGGAAATATCTACACCGCCATCTGTATAAACATGGAAATACCTACAAAGTCATCTGTATAAACATGGAAATATCTTCACCGCTATCAGTATAAATATGGAACTATCTACAACGCCATCTCTATAAACATGGAAATATCTACACCGCCATCCGATTAAACATGGAAATATCTACACCGCCATCTCTATAAATATAGAAATATCTACACCGCTACCTGTATAAACATGGAAATATCTACAACACTATCTGTGTAAACATGGGAATAACTTCACAGTTATCTGTGTAAACATGGAAATACGTACACCGCTGTCTGTGTAAAGATGGAAATAACTTCTCCGCAATATGTGCAAATATGGAAATATCGACACCGCTATCTCTGTAAACATGGGAATATCTATACCGCTATCTGTATATACATGGAAATATCTACAATGCTGTCTGTATAAACATGGAAATACCTACATCGCTATGTGTATAAACCTGGAATTATCTCCAACGCTATCTCTATAAACCTAGAAATATCTAAAACGACATCTGTATAAACGTAAATATCTACACCGCCATCAGCATAAACATGGAAATAACAACACCGCCATCTGTATAAACATGGAAATATCTACACTGCCATCTCTATAAACATAGAAACATCTACACTGTCATCTGTAGAAAGATGGAAATATCTGCACCGAGATCTTCATAAACATGGAAATATCCACACCTCTACCTGTATAAACATGGAAATATCTTCACCACTATCTGCATAAACATATATATATCTACACCGCTATCTGTATAACGTGGAAATATCTACACCACAATCTGTATAAACGTGGAAGTATCTACACCGCTATCTGTATAAACGTGAAAATATCTACAATGCTATCTGCATAAACGTGGAAATATCTACACCGTTATCTGTATAAATATGGAAATACCTACACCGCTATCTCTATAAACATGGAAATAACTACACCGCCATGTGTATAAACATGGAAATATCTACACTGCTATCTGTATAAACATGGAAATATCTACACCGCCATCTGTAAAAACATGGAAATATCTAAACTGTCATCTGTATAAACATGGAAATAACCACACTGCCATCTGTATACATATGGAAATGTACACAGCAATATCTGTATAAACATGGGAAAATCTACATCGCTATCTGTATAAACATGGAAATATCTCCACCGCTATCTATTTGAACATGGAAATATCTACACCGCCATCTGTATAAACATGGAAATATCTTCACCGCTATCAGTATAAATATGGAACTATCTACAACGCCATCTCTATAAACATGGAAATATCTACACCGCCATCCGTATAAACATGGAAATATCTACACCGCCATCTCTATAAATATAGAAATATCTACACCGCTACCTGTATAAACATGGAAATATCTACAACACTATCTGTGTAAACATGGGAATAACTTCACAGTTATCTGTGTAAACATGGAAATACGTACACCGCTGTCTGTGTAAAGATGGAAATAACTTCTCCGCAATATGTGCAAATATGGAAATATCGACACCGCTATCTCTGTAAACATGGGAATATCTATACCGCTATCTGTATATACATGGAAATATCTACACTGCTGTCTGTATAAACATGGAAATACCTACATCGCTATGTGTATAAACCTGGAATTATCTCCAACGCTATCTCTATAAACCTAGAAATATCTAAAACGACATCTGTATAAACATGTAAATATCTACACCGCCATCAGCATAAACATGGAAATAACAACACCGCCATCTGTATAAACATGGAAATATCTACACTGCCATCTCTATAAACATAGAAACATCTACACTGTCATCTGTAGAAAGATGGAAATATCTGCACCGAGATCTTCATAAACATGGAAATATCCACACCTCTACCTGTATAAACATGGAAATATCTTCACCACTATCTGCATAAACATATATATATCTACACCGCTATCTGTATAACGTGGAAATATCTACACCACAATCTGTATAAACGTGGAAGTATCTACACCGCCATCTGTATAAACGTGGAAATATCTACAATGCTATATGCATAAACGTGGAAATATCTACACCGTTATCTGTATAAATATGGAAATACCTACACCGCTATCTCTATAAACATGGAAATATCTGCACCGTGATCTGTATAAACATGGATATATTTACACTGCTATCTGCATAAACATGCTAATAACTACACCGCTATCTGAATAATTGTGGAAATATTTGCACCGCTATCCCTATAAACATGGTAATATCAACACCGCGATCTGTATAAACATGGAAATATCTACACCATGATCTGAATAAACAAGGAAATATCTACACCGGGATCTGTATAAACATGGAAATATCTACACAGTGATCTGTATAATCATGGAAATATCTACACCGCCATCTGTATAAACATGGAAATATCTACACCCCTATCTGTATAAACATGGAAATATCCACACCGCTATCTCTATAAACACGGAAAAATCAACACCGCTATCTCTATGAACCTGGAAATATCTACACCGCAATCTCTATAAAAATGTTAATATCTGCACCGCGTTCAGTGTAAACATGGAAATATCTCCACTGCTATCTCTATAAACATCGAAATATCTACACTGCCATCAGTATAAACCTGGAAAAACTTACAAAGTTATCTGTATAAACATATAAATATCTACACCGCCATCTGTATAAACATGGAAATATCTAAACAGCCATGTGTATATACATGGAAATATCTACACCGCTATCTATATAAACATGGAAATATGTACACCGCTATCTGTATAAACATGGAAATATCTCCACCGCCATCTACATATCCATGGAAATATCTGCGCCGCCATCTGTATAAACATGGAAATATCTACAACCTCAACTATGTATAGATGGAAATATCAACACCGCCATCTGTACAAACATGGAAATATCTGCACCGCTATGTGTATAAACATGGAAATCTCTACACTGCGGTCTGTATAAACATCGAAATTTCTACACCGGTATCTGTATAAACATGGAAATATCTAGACCACGATCTGTATAAACATGGAAATATTTACACCGCTATCTGTATAAACATCGAAATATCTACACCGCTATCTCTATAAAGATGGAAATATCCACAAAGCCATCTGTATAAACATAGAAATACCTGCACAGTCATGTGTAGGAACATGGAAAAATCTCCACTGCCATCTGTATAAACATGGAAATATCTACAGAGCCCTCTGTATAAATATGGAAATATCTGCATAGGCATCTGTATAAACATGGAAATATCTACACCGCTATCTGTATAAACATGGAAATACCTACACCGCTGTCTCTATAAACATGGAAATATGTACACCGCTATGTGTATAAACATGGAAATATCTCCACTGCTGTCTGTATAAACGTGGAAATATATAACCAGCTATCTCTATAAACATGGAAATAACTACACCGCCATCTGTATAAACATGGAAATACCTACAAAGTCATCTATATAAACATGGAAATATCTACACAGCCATCAGTATAAACAAGGAAATATATGCACCGCTATCTGTATAAACATTGAAATAACTAAACTGCTATTTGTATAAACAAGGAAATATGTACACCGTGATCTGTATAAACATGGAAATAACTTCACCGCTATTTGTATAAACAAGGAAATACATACACCGCCATCTGGTTATACATGGAAATATATACACAGACATCTGTTTATACATGGAAATATCTACACCACTATCCGTATAAACATGCTAATAACTACACCGCTATCTGTATAAATGTGGAAACATTTGCACCGCTATCCCTATAAACATGGTAATATCAACACCGCGATCTGCATAAACATGGAAATAGCTACACCATGATCTGTATAAAAATGGAAATATCTACACCGCAATCTGTATAAACATGGAAATATCTACACCGTGATCTGTATAAACATGGAAATATCTACACCGCCATATCTATAAACATGGAAATATCTACACCCCTATCTGTATAAAGATGGAAATATGCACACCGCTATCTTTATAAACATGGAAAAATCAACACCGCAATCTCTATGAACATGGAAATATCTACACTGCCGTCTCTATAAACATGGAAATATGAACACCGCGATCAGTATAAACATGGAAATATCTACACCGCTATCTCTATAAACATGGAAATATCTCCACTGCTATCTCTATAAACATCGAAATATCTACACCGCCATCTGTATAAACATGAAAATACATACAAAGTTATCGGTATAAACATGGAAATATCTACAACGCCATCTGTATAAACATGGAAATATCTACACAGCCATTTGTATATACATGGAAATATCTACACCACTATCTATATAAACATGGAAATAACTACACCGCTATCTGTATAAACATGGAAATATCTGCACCGCCATCTGTATAACAATGGAAGTATCTACAAGGTCATCTGTGTAGAGATGGAAATATCAACCCTGCCACCTGTATAAACATGGAAATATCTACACCGTGGTCTGTATAAACATGGAAATATCTACACAGCTATCTGTATAAACATGGAAATATCTGCACAACTATCTCTATAAACATGGAAATATCTACACCGCAATCTGTATAAACATGGAACTACCCACAAAGTCGTCTGTATAAACATGGAAATATCTACACAGCCATCTGTATAAACATGGAAATATCTACACAGCCGTCTGTATATACATGGAAATATCTACACCGCTATCTGTATAAACATGGAAATAAATACACCGCTATTTGTATAAACAAGGAAATATCTACAACACCATCTGTTTAAACATGGAAATAGCTACACAGACATCTGTTTATACATGGAAATATCTACACCGCTATCTGTAGAAACATGCTAATAACTACACCGCTATCTGTATAAATGTGGAAATATTTGCACCGCTATCGCTATAAACATGGTAATATCAACACCACGATCTGTAAAAACATGGAAATACCTACACCTTGATCTGTATAAACATGGAAATATCTACACCGCGATCAGCATAAACATGGAAATATCTACACCGTGATCTGTATAAACATGGAAATATCTACACCGCCATCTCTATAAACATGGAAATATCTACACCCCTATCTGTATAAACATGGAAATATCCACATCGCTATCTCTATAAACATGGAAAAATCAACACCGCTATCTCTATGAACATGGAAATATCTACACCGCCATCTCTATAAACATGGAAATATCTACATCGCGATCAGCATAAACATGGAAATATCTACACCGCCATCTGTATAAACATGGAAATACCTACAAAGTCATCTGTATAAACATGGAAATATCTACACAGCCATCTGTATAAACATGGAAATATCTACACAGCCATCTGTATATACATGGAAATATCTACACCACTATCTGTATAAACATGGAAATAACTAAACTGCTATTTGTATAAACAAGGAATTATCTACACAGCCATCAGTATATACATGGAAATATCTACACCACTATCAGTATAAACATGTAAATAACTACACCGCTATTTGTATAAACAAGGAAATATCTACACCGTGAACTGTATAAACATGGAAATATCTACACCGCTATTTGTATAAACAAGGAAATATCTACACCGCTATCTGTATAAACATTGAAATAACTACACTGCTATTTTTATAAACAAGGAAATATCTACACCACCATCTGTTTAAACATGGAAATAAATACACCGCTATTTGTATAAACAAGGAAATACCTTCACCGCCATCTGTTTAAACATGGAAATATATACACAGACATCTGTTTATACATGGAAATATCTACACCACTATCTGTATAAACATACTGATAACTACACCGCTATCTGTATAAATGTGGAAATATTTGCACCGCTATCCCTATAAATATGGTAATATCAACACTGCGATCTTCATAAACATGGAAATAGCTGCACCATGATCTGTATAAACATGGAAATATCTACACCGCGATCTGTATAAACATGGAAATATATACAATGTGATCTGTATAAACATGGAAATATCTACACCGTGATCTGTATAAACATGGAAATATCTACACCGCCATCTCTATAATCATGGAAATATCAACACCCCTATCTGTATAAACATGGAAAGATCCACACCGCTATCTCTATAAACATGGAAAAATCAAAACCGCTATCTCTATGAACATGGAAATATCTACACCGCCATCTCTATAAACATGGAAATATCTACACCGCGATCAGTATAAACATGAAAATATCTACACCGCTATCTGTATAAACATGGTAATAACAACAGAGTCATGTGTAGGAACATGGAAATATCTACACCGCTATCTCTATAAACATGGAAATAACTACACCGTGATCTGTATAAACAAGGAAATATTTACACCGATATCTGCATAAACATGGAAATATCTACACCGGTATCTGTATAAATATGGAAATATCTACACCGCAATCTGTGCAAAGATGGAAATATCTAAACCGATATCTGTGTAAACATGGTAATATCTACACCACTGTCTATATAAACATGGAAATATCCACACCGCTATCTGTATATACATGGAAATATCTACACAGACATCTGTAAAAACATGGAAATATCTACACCGCAATCTGTATAAACATGGAAATACCTACACAATCATCTGTATAAACATGGTGACATCTACACAGCTATCTGTATAGTCATGGAAATATCTACACCGCTATCAGTATGAACATGGAAATATCTACAACGCTATCTGTGTAAACATGGAAATGACTACACAGCTATCTGTGTAAACATGGAAATATCTACACCGCTATTTTTGCAAAGATGGAAATATCTGCACCGCAATCTGTGCAAACATGGAAATATTTACACAGCTATCTCTTTAAAAATGGAAATATCTGCACCGGTATCTGTATAAACATGGAAATATCTACACCGCTATCTCTATCAACATGGAAATATCTACACCGCCGTCTGTATAAACATGGAAATATCTACACAGTCATCTGTATACACATGGAAATATCTACACCACCATATCAATAAACATGGAAATATCTACACTGCCATGTGTATACACATGGAAATATCTACAAAGCCATCAGTATAAACTTGGAAACATCTTCACCGCTATCTGAATACACATGGAATTACCTACTCCGCTTTC
The DNA here is from genome assembly GCF_028858775.2 of Pan troglodytes. Classification (NCBI taxonomy): domain Eukaryota; kingdom Metazoa; phylum Chordata; class Mammalia; order Primates; family Hominidae; genus Pan; species Pan troglodytes. The sequence continues at coordinate 8,624,049 of NC_072411.2, forward strand.
TCTATAAACATGGAAAGATCTAAACTTCTATATGTATAAACATGGAAATAACTACGAAGATATCTGCATAAACATGGAAATACCTGCACCGCGTACTGTATAAACATGGAAATGTCTAGACCGCTATGTCTATAAACATGGAAATATCAACACCACTCTCCGTATAAACATGGAAATATGTACACCGCTATCTGTATAAACATGGAAATATCTACACCGCTCTCTGTATAAATATGGAAATATCTACAACACTATCTGTGTCAACATGGAAATATCTACAGAGCTATCTGTGTAAACATGGAAATATCTACACCGCTATCTCTATAAACATGGAAACATATACACCACGATCTGTATAAAAATGCAAATATCTACACCGCTCTCTGTATAAACATGGAAATATCTACACCGCTATCTGCATAAACATGGAAAAACCTACAATGACATCTCTATATACATGGAAATATCTACACCGCCATCTGCATAAACATGGAAATATCTACACCACGATCTGTATAAACATGGAAATATGTACACCTCTACCTGTATAAACACGCAAATATCTACACCGCTATCTGTATAATCATGGAAATATCTACACTGCTATCTGTATAAACTTGGAAATATCTACACCGCCATCTGTATAAAGATGGAAATATCTCCACGGTCATCTGTATAAACATGGAAAGATCTCCACCGCTATCTGTATAAACATGGAAATATCTACAAGACTATCTGTATAAACATGGAAATATCTACAACACTCTCTGTGAAAACATGGAAATATCTACACCGCTATTTTTATAAACATGGAAATATCTACACCACCATCTGTATAAACATGGAAATATATCTACCGCTATCTGTATAAACATGGAAATATCTACATCGCTATCTGTATAAACATGGAAATATCTTGACCGCTATCTGCATAAACTTGGAAATATCTGCACTGTAATCTTTATAAACATGGAAATATCTATACCGCAATCTGTAAAAACATGGAAATATCTACAAAACTATCAGTGTTAACATGGAGATATCCACACCGTTATCTGTGGAAACCTGGAAATATGTACACCGCTATCTGTGTAAAGATGGAAATATCTACACCGCTATCTGTGCAAATATGGAATTATCTACACCGCTATCTCTATAAACATGGAAATATCTACACCGTTATCTGTATAAATATGGAAGTATCTACACCACGATCTCTATAAACATGGAAATAGCCACACCGCTATCTGCATATACATGGAAATATCTTCACCGCCATCTGTAAAAACATGGAAATATCTACACCGCTATCTGTATAAACATGGAAATATCTACACCATTATCTGCACAAACATGGAAATACCAACTCTGCCATCTGTATAAACATGGTAATATCTACACCGCCATCTGTAAAAACATGGAAATATCTACACTGTCATCTGTATAAACATGGAAATACCTACTCATCCATCTGTATAAACATGGAAATATCTACACTGCCATCTGTATACACAAGGAAATATGTACACTGCCATCTGTTTGAACACGGAAATATCTACACTGCTATCTCTATAAATATGGAAATACCTACACCGCCATCTGTATAAACATGGAAATATCTACACCGCTATCTGTATAAAGATGGAAACATCTACACCGCTATTTTTATAAACATAGTAATATCTGCACTACTATCTCTATAAACATGGAAATATCTACAACACTATCTGTGTAAAGATGGAAATATGTACACGGCAATCTGTGCAAAGATGGAAATATCTACACCGCTATCTCTGTAAACATGGAAATATCTACACTGCTATCTCTATAAACATGAAAATATCTACACTGCTCTCTGTATAAACATGGAAATATCTACACCACGATCTGTATAAACATGGAAATATCTACACCGCTATCTGTAAAAACATGGAAATATCTACAACACTGTGTGTGTTAACACGGAAATAAATACACCGCTATCTGTGTAAACATGGAAATATATACACAGCTATCTCTATAAACATGGAAATATCTGCAACACTCTCTGTATAAACACGGAAATATCTCCACCACTATCTGTATAAACATGGAAATATCTACATTGCTATATTTATAAACATGGAAATGTCTACAACGCTATCTGTATAAACATGGAAATATCTGCAACACTATCTGTATAAACATGGAAATATCTACACCGCTATCTGTATAAACATGGAAATATCTACACCACGATCTGTATAAACATGGAAATACCTTCACCGCTATCTGTATAGACATGGAAACATCTACACCGCAATCTGCATAAACACGGAAATATCTACACCGCTATCTCTATAAACCTGGAAATATCTACAACGCTATCTAAGTAAACATAGAAATATCTAAACAGCTATCTGTGTAAACATGGCAATATCTACACCGCTATCTCTGTAAAGATGGAAATATCTACACCGCAATCTTTGCAAAGATGGAAATATCTACAACGCTATCTCTATAAACATGGAATTATATGCACCGCTCTCTGTATAAACATGGAAATATCTGCACCGCTATCTGTATAATCATGGAAATATCTACAAGGCTATCTCTATAAATATTGAAATATCTACACCACCATCTGTATAAAGATGGAAATATCTACACCGCGAGCTGTATAAACATGGAAATATCTACACCGCTATCTGTATAAACATGGAAATATCTACACCACGATCTCTATAAACATGGAAATACCTACACCGCCATCTCTATAAACATGGAATTATCTACACCGCTATCTCTATAAACTTAGAAATATGTACACTGCCATCTCTATAAACATGAATATATCTACACCACCATCAGCATAAACATGGAAACAAATACACCGCCGTCTGTATAAATATGGAATTATCTACATAGCCATCTCTATAAACATAGAAATATCTACACTGCCATCTGTAGAAAGATGGAAATGTCTTCACTGAGATCTGCATAAACATGGAAATATCTACACCTCTACCTGTATAAACATGGAAATATCTACACCGCTATCTACATAAACATGGAAATACCTACACTGCCATCTATATAAACATGGAAATACCTGCACTGCGAGCAGAATAAACATGGAAATGTCTACACCCCTATGTGTATAAACATGGAAATATCAACACCACTATCTGTATAAACATGGAAACATCTACACCGCTATCTAAATAAACTTGGAAATATCTACACCACTATCTTCATAAACATGGAAATACCTCCACCACCATCTCTATAAACATGGAATTATCTACACCGCTATCTCTATAAACATGGAAATAGCTACACCGCCGTCTGCATAAACCTGGAAATATCTACACAGTCATCTGTATATACATGGAAAGAGCTACACCACCATTTCTATAAACATGGAAATATCTACACTGCCATGTGTATACACATGGAAATAACTACACAGCCATCAGTATAAACTTGGAAACATCTTAACCGCTATCTGAATACACGTGGAAATACCTACTCCGCTATCTCTATAAACATGGAAAGATCTAAACTGCTATCTGTAGAAACATGGAAATATCTACGCCGCTATCTGCATATACATGGAAATACCTACACTGCGATCTGTATAAACATGGAAATACCTGCAACGCGAGCTGAATAAACATGGAAATGTCTTCACCGCTATGTGTATAAACATGGAAATATCAACACCAATATCTGTATAAGCATGGAAATATGTACACCGCTATCTGAATAAACATGGAAATACCTACACCACCATCTCTATAAACATGGAATTATCTAAACAGCTATCTCTATAAACATAGAAATATCCACACCGCCTTCTCTAGAAACATGGAAATATCTACACCGCCATCTGCATAAACATGGAAATATCTACACCGCGATCTGTATAAATATGGAAACATCTACACCGCTATCTGAATAAACATGGAAATATCTACACCGCTGTCTGTATAAACATGGAAATATCCACAACACTATCTGTGTAAACATGGAAATACCTACACAGCTATCTGTGTAAACATGGAAATATCTACACCGCTATCTGTATAAACATGGAAACATGTACACCACGATCAGTATAAAAATGGAAATATCTACTCCGCTCTTTGTATAAACATGGAAATATCTACATTGCTATCTGCATAAACATGGAAAAACCTACAATGCCATCTGTATAAACATGCAAATATCTACACCTCTATCTGTATAAACATGGAATTATCTACACCGCTATCTGCATAAACTTGGAAATATCTGCACCGCCATCTGTATAAAAATGGAAATATCTCCACGGCCATCTGTATGAACATGGAAAGATATCCACCGCCATCTGCATAAACATGGAAATATCTACACCTATATCGGTATAAACATGGAAATATCTACACCGCTATCTGAATAAACATGGAAATATATAACCACGATTTGTATAAACATGGAAATATCTCCACCGCTAACTGTATAAACATGGAAATATCTCCACTGCTATCTGCATACTCATGGAAATATGTACACAGCTATCTGTATAAACATGGAAATATCTACCCCACTATCTGTATAAACATGGAAATATCTACACCGCTATCTGTATAAACCTGGAAATATCTGCATCGCTATCTGTATAAACATGGAAATGTCTACAACGCTATCTCTATAAACATGGAAATATTTACACGGCAATCTTTATAAACATGGAAATATCTACACCGCTATCTCTATAAACATGGAAATATCTACATGGCTATCTCTATAAACATGGAAATACCTACACCACCGTCTGTATAAACAAGGAAATATATCCACCGCTATCTGTATAAACATGGAAATATCTACATCGCTATGTGTATAAACATGGAAATATCTCCAGCGCTATCTGTATAAACATGGAAATATCTGCACCGCAATCTTTATAAACATGGAAATATCTATACCGCAATCTGCATAAACATGGAAATATCTACAAAACTATCTGTGTTAACATGGAAATATCTACACCGCTATCTGTGTAAACATGGAAATATGTACACCGCTATCTGTGTTATGATGGAAATATCTACACCGCGAGCTGCATAAACATGGAAATATCTACAAAACTATCTGTGTTAACATGGAAATATCTACACCGCTATCTGTGTAAACATGGAAATATGTACACAGCTATCTGTGTTATGATGGAAATATCTACACCGCGAGCTGTATAAACATGGAAATATCTACACCGCTATCCGTATAAACATGGACATAACAACACCACTATCCCTATAAACATGGAAATATCTACACCACTATCTGTATAAACATGGAAATATCTGCACCGCTATTTCTATAAACATGGAAATACCTACACCGCCATCTTTATACACATGGAAATATCTACACAGCTATCTCTATAAACATAGAAATATCTACACCGCCATCTCCACAAACATGGAAATATCTACACCGCCATCTGCATAAACATGAAAATATCCTCACCGGCTTCTGTATAAACATGGAAATATCTACACCGCTATGTGTATAAACATGAAAATATCCACAGCGCTATCTCTATAAACATGGAAATACTTACAACGCCATCTCTATAAACATGGAAATATCTACAACGCTATCTCTATAAACATAGAAATATATTCACCACCATCTCTATCAACATGGAAATATCTACGCAGCCATCTGCATAAACATGGAAATATCTACACCGTGATCTGTATAAACATGCAAATACCTACACCGCCATCTGTATAAATAGGGAAATATCTACACTGCCATCTTTATACACATGGAAATATCTACACCACTATCTGTATAAACATGGAGATATCTACACCGCTATCTCTATATACATGGAAATATCTACACCACCATCTGTATAAATATGGAAATATCTGCACTGATAATTGTATGAATATGGAAATATCTACACCGCTATCGCTATAAACATGGAAATATCTAAACCGCTACCTGTATAAACATGGAACTATCTACACAAATATCTGTGTAAACATGGAAATATGTACACCGCTATCTGTATAAAGATGGAAATATCTACACCGCAATCTGAGCAAATATGAAAATATCTACACTGCTATCTTTGTAAACATGAAAATATGTACACCGTGAGCTGTATAAACATGGAAATACCAATACCGCTATGTGTAAACATGGAAATATCAACACCGCTATGTGTATAAACATGATAATATCTACACCGCTATCTCTATACACATGGAAATATTACGCCGCCATCTCTATAAACATGGAAATATCTACACCGCTATCTCTGTAAACATAGAAATATCTGCACCATCATCTCTATAAACATGGAAATATCTCCACCGCCATCTGTATAAACATGGAAATATCTACACCGCCATCTGTATAAACATGGAAATATCTACACCGCCATCTCTATAAATAGGGAAATATCTACACCGCAATCTGAATAAACATGGAAATATCTACACAGCCATCTGTATAAAGATGGAAATATCTCCACCGCTATCTGTATAAAAATGGAAATATCTACACCGCTATCAGTATAAACATGGAAATATCTACACCGATATCTCTATAAACATGGAAATGTTTACACCTATATCTGTATAAACATGGAAATATCTTCATGGCTATCTCTATAAACATGTAATTATCTATACCGCCATCTGTATAAACCTGGAAATATCTACACAGTCATCTGTATAAACATGGAAATATCAACACAGCCTTCTCCATAAACATGGAAATATTTACACCGCTATCTGTATAAACATGTAAATAGCCACACCGCTATCTGTATAATCATGGAAATATCTACACCGCCATCTGAATAAACATGGAAATATCTACACTGCTATCTATATAAATATGGAAATATCTACACCGCTATCTCTATAAACATGGAAATATCTACACCGCTATCTGTATAAACATGGAAATATCTACACCGCCATCTCTATAAACTTCGACATATCTACACCATCATCTCTATAAGCATGAAAATATCTACACCGCCATTTCCATAAACATGGAACTATCTACAACACCATCTGTGTAAAAATGGAAATATCTACACCGCTATCTCTAGAAAGATGGAAATGTCTACACCGCGATCTGTATAAACATGGAAACATCTACACCGCTATCTGTATAGACATGAAAATATTTACACCTCGATCTGTATAAACATGTAAATATCTAAACCGCTATCTGTAAAAACATGGAAATATCTACACCGCCATCTGTATAAACATGGAAATATCTACACTGCTAATTGCATAAATATGGAAATATCTACACCGCCATCTCTTTAATCATGGAAATAGCTACTCCGCTATCTGTATAAACATGGAAATATCTACAGCGCTATCTCTATAAACATGGAAATATCTACACCGCCATCTGTATAAACATGGAAATATCTACACCGTCATCTGTATAATCATGGAAATATCTACACCACCATTTCTATAAACATGGAAATATCTACAATGCTATCTGCATACACATGGAAATAGCTACACAGCTATCTGTATAAACATGGAAATATATACATCGCTATCTGTATAAACATGGAAATATCTCCACCGCTATCAGTATAAACATGGAAATATCTACACCGCTATCTATATAAATATGGAAATATCTACACCGCTATCTCTATAAACATGGAAATGTCTACACCGATATCTGTATAAACTTCGAAATATCTAAACCGCTATCTCTATAAATTTAGAAATAACTACAACGATATCTGTGTAAACATGGAAATACATTAACCACTATCTCTATAAAAATGGAAATATCTACAACGCTATCTGTGTAAACATGGGAATATCTACACCGCTATCTGTATAAACATGGAAATACCTACTCCGCTATCTGTATAAACATGGAAATATCTACACCGCTAACTCTATAAACATGGATAAATCTACACCGCCATTTGTAAAAACATGGAAATATCTACACAGTCATCTGTATAAACATGGAAATATGTACAACTCCGTGAGTATAAACTTGGAAATATCTACACTGCCATCTGTATACACATGGAAATATCTACAAAGGCAGCAGTATAAACATGAAAATATCTACACCGCTATCTCTATAAACATGGAAATTCCTACACAGCTATCTGTATAAACATGGAAATATCTACACCGTTATCTGTAAACATGGAAATATATTCCGCACGATCTGTGTAAACGTTTAAGTATCTACACAGCTATCTGTGTAAACTTGGAAATATCTACACCGCTATCTGTGTAAAGATGGAAATATCTATATCGCAGTCTGTGCAAAGATGGAAATATCTACACCGCTATCTCTGTAAACATGGAAATATCTACACCGCTATCTGTATAAACATGGAAATATCTACACCGATATCTCTATGAACATGAAATTATCTACACCAACATCTGTATAAACATGGAAATACCTCCACCGCCATCTGTATAAACATTTAAATATCTACACTGCCATCTGTACTAACATGGAAATATCTACAAAGCCATCTCTGCGAACATGGAAATGTCCACACCGATAACTGTATGAAAATGGAAATACCTACACCGCTATCTGTATAAATATGGAAGCATCTACAACGCTATCCCTATAAACATGGAAATAACAACACCACTATCCGTATAAACATGGAAATATGTACACCGCTACCTGTATAAACATAGAAATATCTACACGGTTATCATTATAAACATGGAAATACCAACACTGCTATCTCTATAACATGGAAATATCTACACCGCCGTCTGTATAAACATGGAAATATCTACACGGCTATCTGTTTAAACATGGAAATATCTGCAATGTTATCTGTGTAAACATGGAAATATCTACACCGCTATCTGTATAAACATGGAAATACCTACATCGCTATCTCTATAAATATGAAAATATCTACAACGCTTCTTGTGTAAACATGGATATATCTACACAGCTATCTGTGTAAACTTCGAAATATCTACAATGCCATCTGTATAAACATGGAAATATCTACACCAATATCTGTATACATATGGAAATATCTACACAGCTCTCTCTACAAACATGGAAATATCAACACCGCAATCTGTATAAACATGGAAATGTCAACGCCGCTATCTCTATAAACATGGAAATATCTGCACTGCCATGTGTATAAACATGCAAATATCCTCAAAATCATCTGTATAAACATGGAAATATCTACACCACCATCTCTAAAAACTTGGAAATATCTACACTGCCATTTGTATTCACTTGGAAATATCTACACAGCCATTTGTATAAACATGGAAATATCTACACCGCTATCTCTATAAACATGGAAATATCTAAAACGCTATCTGTATAAACATGGAGATGTCTACATCGCTATCTGCATAAAGATGGAAATATCTCCACCGCTATCTGTATGAACATGGAAATAGTTACACTGCTATCTGTATAAACATGGAAATATCTACAACACTATCTGTGTAAACCTGTAAATATGTACACAGCTATCTGTGTAAACTTAGAAATATCTACACCGCTATCTGTGTAAAGATGGAAATATCTACAACGGTATCTCTGTAAACATGGAAATATCTACACCGCCAACTGTATAAACATGGAAATATCTACAATAGATCTGTATAAACATGGAAATATCTAAACCGCTGTCTGAATAAATATGGAAATATCTACACCACTCTCTCTACAAACATGGAAAAATCTACACCACCATCTCTATAAACATGGAAATATATACACTGCCTTCTGTATACACATGGAAATATCTACCCAGCCATCTGTATAAACATGGAAATATCTACACTGCTTCTGTATAAACATGGAAATATCTACACTGCTATCTGTATAAATATTGAAATATGTACAGCACTCTCTGTATAAAGATAGAAATATCTACATCACTATCTGTATAAACCTGGAAACATCTACACATCTATTTGTATAAATATGGAAATATTTACAGCGCTATCTCTATAAACATGGAAATATCTACACCGCTATCTCTACAAACATGGAAATATCTACACCGCTATCTGTATAAACATGCAAATATCTACAACGCTATCTGTATAATTATGTAAATATCTACACCGCTATGTCTATAAACATGGAAATATCTACACCGCTATCTTTATATACATGGAAATATCTACACGGCTATCTCTATAAACGTGGAAATATCTACACCGCCATCTGTAAAAACAAGGAAATATCTACACAGTCATATGTATATACTTGGAAATATCTACACCACCATCTGTATAAACATGGAAATATCTACACTGCCATCTGTATACACAAGGAAATATCTACACAGCCATCCCTATAAACATGGAAATATCTTCACCGCTATCTCTATAAACATGGAAATACCCACACCGCTATCTGTATGAACATGGAAATATCTACATCGCTACCTCTATAAACATGGAAATATCTACACCGCCAACTCTATAAACCTGAAAATATCTACACTGCAATCTCTATAAACATGGAACTAACTACACAGCCATCTGAATAAACAAGGAAATATCTACACTGCCATCTGTATACACATGGAAATATCAACACCGCCATCTGTATAAACATGGAATTAACTACACAGCCTTCTGTATAAACATGGAAATATCTACAACGCTATCTGTGTAAAATGGAAATATCTAAACCGAAATCTGTGCAAAGATGGAAATATTTACACCGATATCTCTGTAAACATGGAAATATCTACACAGCTATCTATATAAATATGGAAATATTTACACTGCTATCTCTATAAACATGGAAATATCTACACCTCTCTATAAATATGGAAAATCTACAACAGTATCTCTGTAAACATGTAAATATCTACACAGCTATCTGTGTAACCTTGGAAATATCTACACCGCTGTCTGTGTAAAGATGGAAATATCTACACTGCAATCTGTGCAAAGATGGAAATATCTACACCGCTATCTCTGTAAACATGGAAATATCCACACCGCTATCTGTATAAACTTGGAAATATCTACACCGCTATCTCTAAAACCATGAAAATATCTACACCACCATCTGTATAAACATGGAAATATCTACAACGGGATCTGTATAAACATGGAAATATCTAAACCGTTATTTGTATAAATATGGAAAAATCTTCACCACTATCTCTATAAACATGGAAATATCTACACCACCATCTCTATAAACATGGAAATATATACACTGCCATCTGTATTCATATGGAAATATCTACACAGCCATCTCTATAAACATGGAAATATCTACACTGCTATCTCTATGAACATGGAAATACCTACATGGCTATCTCTATAAACATGGTAATATCTACACCACCATCTCTATAAACAAGAAAATATCTACACCGCCATCTCCATAATCATGGAAATAACTACACCACCATCTGTATAAACTTGGAAATATCTACACCGCTTTCTTTATAAACATGGAAACATCTACACTGCCATCTGTATAAAGTTGGAAATATCTATACCGCGAGCTGTATAAAAATGGAAATATCTAAAACGCTATCTGTATAAACATAGAAATACAAACTCCGCTATCTGTAAAAACGTGGCAATATCTACACCGCTGACTGTATAAACATAGAGAGCTACACCACTATCTCTATAAACATGGAAATACCTACAGCGCCATCTCTATAAACATGGAAATATCTACACCACTATCTGTATAAACATGGAAATATCTACACCGCGATCTGTATAAATATGGAAATATCTACACCGCTATCTTTATAAACATGGAAATGTCTACACCGCCATCTGTATAAACATGGAAATATCTAAACCGATATCTCTATAAACATGAAAATATCTACACCAACATCTTTATAAATATGGAAATATGTACACCGAGTTCTGCATAAACATGGAAATAACTACACTGCCGTCTGTATAAACATGGAAATACGTACACAGCCATCTCTATGAGCAAGGAAATATCTACACCGCTAAGTGTATAAAAATGGAAATATTTACACCGGTATGTGTATAAACATGGAAACATCTACACCACTATCTCTATTAACATGGAAATATAAACACCGCTATCCGTATAAATATGAAAATATCTACACTGCTCCCTGTATAAACATGGAAATATCTACACTGCTATCTGTTTAAAACGGAAATATCTACAACCATATCTGTGTAAACATAGAAATATCTACACTGATATCTCTATAAAGATGGAAATATCTACACCACTGTCTTTATAATCGTGGAAATATCTACACCGCTACCTGTATAAACGTGGAAATATCTACACCGCTATTGGTATAAACGTGGAAATATCTACAGCGCTATCTGTATAAACATGGAAATATTTGCAATGCTATCTGTGTAAACTTGGAAATATCTACACAGCTATCAGTGTAAACTTGGAAATATCTACACCGCTATCTGTGTAAAGATGGAAATATCTACACAGCAATCCGTGCAAAGATGGAAATATCTACACCGCTATCTGTACAAACATGGAAATATCTTCACCGTTATCTGTATAAATATGGAAATGTCTACACCGCTATCTGTATAAACTTGGAAATATCTACACAGTCATTTTTATAAACATGGACATATATTCACTGCTATCTGTATGAAGATGGAAATGTCTGCACCGCTATCTCTATGAACATGGAAATGTCTACACCACTCTCTGTATAAACATTGAAATATCTACATAGCTATCTTTATAAACATGGAAATATCTACACGGCCATCTGCATAAACTTTAAATACCTACAAAGTCTTCTCTATAAACATGAAAATACCTACACGACCATCTGTATAAACATGGAAATATCTACACTGTCATCTGTATAAACATGGAAATAACTACAAAGCCTTCTCTAAATACATGGAAATATCTACACCGCTATCTGTATGAACATGGAAATATCTACACAGCTATCTGTATAAACATGGAAAAATCTACACCGCCATGTGTATAAACATTGAAATATCTACATCGTCATCTGTATAAACATGGAAATATAACACCGCTATCTGTATAAACATGGAAATATCTACACCGTCATCTGTATAAACATGGAAATATAACACCGCTATCTGTGTAAACATGGCAATATCTACACCGCTATCTCTATAAACTTGGAAATGTCTGCACCGCTATCTGTATAAACTTGGAAATATCTACACTACTATCTCTATAAACATGGAAATATCTACACCACCATCTGTATAAACATGGAAATATCAACACAGTCATCTGTATAAACATGGAAATATGTACACCACCATCTCTATAAACATGGAAATATCTACACTGCCATCTGTATACACATGGAAATATCTACACAGCCATCAGTATAAACATGGAAACATCTCCACCGCTATCTGTATAAACATGGAACTATCTACACCACTATCTGTATAAACATGGAAATAACTACAATGCTATCTGTGTAAACATGGAAATATCTACACAGCTATCTGCGTAAACATGGAAATATCTACACCGCAATCTGTGCAAAGATGGAAATATCTACACCGCTATCTCTGTAAACACGGAAATATCTACACCGCTATCTGTATAAACATCGAGATATTTACATCGCTATCTGTATAAACAGGGAAAAATCTCCACCGCTATCTCTATAAACATGGAACTCTCTACACCGCAATCTGTATAAACATGGAAATACCTACAATGCTATCTGTGCAAACATGAAAATATCTACACAGATATCTGTGTAAACATGGAAATAACTACAACGCTATCTGTGTAAACATGGAAATATCTACACCGCAATCTGTTCAAGGTTGGAAATATCTACACCGCTATCTCTGTAAACATGGAAATATCTACACCGCTATCTGTATAAACATGGAAATATATACACCGCTATCTGTATAAACATGGATATATCTACACCGCCATCTGTATATACATGGAAATAACTACATTGCCATCTGTATAAACATGGACATACCTAAACCGCTATATGTATAAATGTGGAAATGTCTACACCGCTATCTCTGTAAACATGGAAATATCTACACCGATGCCTGTTTAAAAATGGAAATTTCTACACTGCAATCTGTGCAAACATGGAAATTTCTAAACCGCTGTCTGTGTAAACATGGAAATATCTACACTGCTACCTGTATAAACATGGAAATATCTACACTGCTCTCTGTATAAACAAGGAAATATCTACACCGCCACGTGTATAAAAATGGAAATAACCACACAGTAATCTGTATAAACATGGAAATATCTGCACAGCTATCTATATAAACATGGAAATATCTACACCGCCATCTGTTTAAACATGGAAATAAGTACACAGTCATATGTATTAACATGGAAATATCTACACTACCATAAGTATAAACATGGAAATATCTACACTGCCATCTGTATAAACATGGAAATGTATACACAGCCATCTCTATAAACGTGGAAATAGCTACACCGCTATCTGTATAAAAATGGAAATTGCCACACCGCTGTCTGTATTAACATGGAAATATCTACACCACCGTCTGTAAAAACATGGAAATATCTACACAGTCATCGGAGTAAACATGGAAATATCTACACCTCCACTTGTATAAACATGGAAATATCTACACTGCCATGTGTATACACATGTAAACATCTACACAGCCATCTGTATAAACATGGAAATATCTACACTGCTATCTGTATAAACATGGAAATATCTACACCGCAATCTTTATAAACATGGAAATATCTACACCGCTATATGTATAAATGTGGAAATAACTACACCGCTATCTCTATAAGCATGGAAATATCTACATCGCTATCTGTATAAACATAGAAATTACTACACCGCTATCTCTATAAACATGGAAATATCTACACCGCCATCTGTAAAAACATGGAAATATGTACACAGACATCTGTATAAACATGGAAATATCCACACCTCCGTCAGAATGAACATGGAAATATCTACACAGCTATCTTTATAAACCTGGAAATAGCTAAACCGGTATCTGTATAGTCATAGAAATATCCACACCGCTATGTGTATAAACACGGAAATATCTACACCGCCATCTCTATAAACATGAAAATATCTACAGAGTCATGTGTATAAACATGGAAACATCCACACCTCCATCTCTATAAACATGGAAATATCTACAGTGACATCTGTATACACATGGAAATATCTACAATGCCATCTGTACACACATGGAAATAACTACACAGCCATCTGTATAAACATGGAAATATCTACACCGCTATCTCTAGAAACATGGAAATACCAACAACGCTAATTGTATAAACATGGAAACATCTACACCGCCATTTGCATGAACATGTAAATATCTCCACCGCTATCGGTATAAACATGGAGATATCTACAGCGCTATCTGTATATACATGGAAATATCTATACCGCTGTCTGTATAAACATGGAAATTTGTACACCGCCATCTGTATAAACTTGGAAATAACTACACAGTCATCTATATAAACGTGGAAATATCTACCCCACTATCTGTATAAACATGGAAATGGCTACAACGCCATCTTTATAAACATGGAAACATCTACACAGGCGTCTCTATAAATATGGAAATAGCTACACCGTTATCTGTGTAAATGTGGAAATATCTACACCGCAATCTCTATAAACATGGATATAACTACACCGCAATCTGTGCAAAGATGGAAATATCTACACCGCGGTCTGTGTAAACATGGAAATACCTACACCACTATCTATAAACATGGAAATATTTACACAGCTATCTGTAAAAACATGGAAATATCTACACCGCCATGTGTATAAACATGGAAATATCTACACCGTCATCTATATAAACATGGAAATATCTACATCGCCATCTGTATAAACATGGAAATATCTTCACAGCCATCTCTATAAATATGGAAATAGCTACACCGTTGTCTCTATAAACATGGAAATAGCAAAACCTCCATCAGTATAAACATGGAAATATCTACACCGCTTTCTGTATAAACATGGAAATGTCTCCCCTCCTCTCTGTATAAACATGGAAATATCTACACCGCTGTCTCTATAAACATCGAAATAACTACACCGCCATCTGTAAGAACATGGAAATATCTTCACAGTCATCTGTATAAACATGGAAATATCTACACCACCATCTGTATAAACTTGGAAATAACTACACTGCCATCTGTGTACACATGGAAAGAACTTCACTGCAATCTGTATACACATGGAAATATCTACACAGCCATCTGTATCAACATGGAAATAACTAAACCGCTATCTCTATAAACATGGAATTACCTACACCGCTATCTCTATAAACATAGAAATATCTACACCACTATCTGTATAAACATGGAAATATCTACACCGTTATCTGCATAAACATGGAAATAACTACAACGCTATATGTATAAATATGGAAATAACTACCCCGCTATCTCTATAAATATGGAAATATCTACATCGCTATCTGTAAAAACATAGAAATAACTACATCGCTATGTCTATAAACATGGAAATATCTACACCGCCATCTGCATAAACCTGGAAATATCTACACCGTCATCTGTATAAACATGGAAATATCTACACCGCTTTCTGTATAAATATGGAAATATCTACACCGCTATCTCTCTAAATTTCAAAATATCTACACCGCCATCTGCAAAAACATCTAAATATCTACACTATCTGTATAAACATGGAAATATCTACACCGCCATCTCTATAAACATGGAAATATCAACACCGCCATTTGTATAATCATGGAAATATCCACACTGCCATCTCTATAAACATGGAAATATCTACACCGCCATTTGTAAAAACATGGAAATATGTACACAGTCATCTGTATAAACATGGAAATATCTACAACGCCATCAGTATAAACATGGAAACATCTACACTGCTATCTGTGTAAACATGGAAATCTCTACACTGCCGTCTGTATAAATATGGAAATATCTACACCGGTATCTGTATAAACACGGAAATATCTGAACCGCCATCTGTATAAACATGGAAATATCTACACCGTTGTCTCTATAAACATGGAAATATCTACACCACCATCTGTAAAAACATGGAAATATCTACACAGTGATCTGTATAAACATGGAAATATCTACACAGTCATCTGTAAACATGGAAATATCTACACCACCATCTGTATAAACTTGGAAATATCTACACTGCCATCTGTGTAAACATGGAAATACCTACACTGCCATCTGTATACACATGGAAATATCTACACAGCCATCTGTACCAACATGGAAATAACTACACCGCTATCTTTATAAACATGGAATTACCTACACCACTATCTCTATTAACATGGAAACATCTACACCGCCATCTATATAAACATGTAAATAACTACACTGCCATCTCCATAAACATGGAATTATCTACAGCACCATCTGTCTAAACATGGAGATATCTACACTGCCATCTGTATAAAGATGTAAATATCTACACCGCGACCTGGATAAACATGGCAATGTTTACACCGTTATCTGAATAAACATGGAAATACCAACACCAATATCTGTATAAACATGGAAATACCTACACCGCTACCTGTATAAACATGGAAATATATACACTGCTATCTGTATAAACATGGAAATATCAACACCGCGATCTGTATAAACATGGAAATAACTGCACTGCTATCTGTATAAACATGGAAATATCTATACAGCTATCTGTAAATACATGGAAATATCTACCAAGCTATTTGTATAAATATGTACATATCTACACCGCTATCTCTATAAACATGGAAATTTCTACACTGCTATCTGTATAAACATAGAAATATCTACATGGCTATCTCTATAAAGATGGAAATATATACACCGCCATCTGTATAAGCCTGTAAACACCTACATAGTCATCTCTATAAACATGGAAATATCTACACCGCCATCTGTATAAACATGGAAATATCTACACCGCCATCAGTATAAACATGGAAATACCTACACAGTCATCTGTATAAACATGGAAATACCTACACAGTCATCTGTATAAACG
The DNA here is from genome assembly GCF_028858775.2 of Pan troglodytes. Classification (NCBI taxonomy): domain Eukaryota; kingdom Metazoa; phylum Chordata; class Mammalia; order Primates; family Hominidae; genus Pan; species Pan troglodytes. Next base: position 8,642,143 of record NC_072411.2, read on the forward strand.
TGGAATTATCTACCCCACCATCTGAATAAACATGAAAATATCTACACTGCCATGTGTATAAGTATGGAAATAGTTACACCGTTATCTGTATAAACATGGAAATATCAACACCGCCATCTGTATAAACATGCAAATATCTAAACCGCCATTTGTGTAACCTTGGATATATCTACACCGCTATCTGTGTAAAGATGGAAATAACTACAACGCAATCTGTGCAAAGATGGAAATATCTACACCGATATCTCTGTAAATATGGAAATATCTACACCGTCATCTGTATAAACATGGAAATATCTACACCGCTTTCTGTATAAATATGGAAATATCTACACCGCTATCTCTCTAAATTTCAAAATATCTACACCGCCATCTGCAAAAACATCTAAATATCTACACTATCTGTATAAACATGGAAATATCTACACCGCCATCTCTATAAACATGGAAATATCAACACCGCCATTTGTATAATCATGGAAATATCCACACTGCCATCTCTATAAACATGGAAATATCTACACCGCCATTTGTAAAAACATGGAAATATGTACACAGTCATCTGTATAAACATGGAAATATCTACAACGCCATCAGTATAAACATGGAAACATCTACACTGCTATCTGTGTAAACATGGAAATCTCTACCATGCCGTCTGTATAAATATGGAAATATCTACACCGGTATCTGTATAAACACGGAAATATCTGAACCGCCATCTGTATAAACATGGAAATATCTACACCGTTGTCTCTATAAACATGAAAATATCTACAACACCATCTGTAAAAACATGGAAATATCTACACACTGATCTGTATAAACATGGAAATATCTACACAGTCATCTGTAAACATGGAAATATCTACACCACCATCTGTATAAACTTGGAAATATCTACACTGCCATCTGTGTAAACATGGAAATACCTACACTGCCATCTGTATACACATGGAAATATCTACACAGCCATCTGTACCAACATGGAAATAACTACACCGCTATCTTTATAAACATGGAATTACCTACACCACTATCTCTATTAACATGGAAACATCTACACCGCCATCTATATAAACATGTAAATAACTACACTGCCATCTCCATAAACATGGAATTATCTACAGCACCATCTGTCTAAACATGGAGATATCTACACTGCCATCTGTATAAAGATGTAAATATCTACACCGCGAGCTGGATAAACATGGCAATATTTACACCGTTATCTGAATAAACATGGAAATACCAACACCAATATCTGTATAAACATGGAAATACCTACACCGCTACCTGTATAAACATGGAAATATATACACTGCTATCTGTATAAACATGGAAATATCAACACCGCGATCTGTATAAACATGGAAATAACTGCACTGCTATCTGTATAAACATGGAAATATCTATACAGCTATCTGTATATACATGGAAATATCTACCAAGCTATCTGTATAAATATGTACATATCTACACCGCTATCTCTATAAACATGGAAATTTCTACACTGCTATCTGTATAAACATAGAAATATCTATATGGCTATCTCTATAAAGATGGAAATATCTACACCGTCATCTGTATAAGCCTGTAAACACCTACACAGTCATCTCTATAAACATGGAAATATCTACACCGCCATCTGTATAAACATGGAAATATCTACACCGCCATCTGTATAAACATGGAAATACCTACACAGTCATCTGTATAAACATGGAAATACCTACACAGTCATCTGTATAAACGTGGAATTATCTACCCCACCATCTGAATAAACATGAAAATATCTACACTGCCATGTGTATAAGTATGGAAATAGCTACACCGTTATCTGTATAAACATGGAAATATCAACACCGCCATCTGTATAAACATGGAAATATCTAAATCGCCATTTGTGTAACCTTGGATATATCTACACCGCTATCTGTGTAAAGATGGAAATAACTACAACGCAATCTGTGCAAAGATGGAAATATCTACACCGATATCTCTGTAAATATGGAAATATCTACACCGCTATCTCTATAAACATGGAAATATCTACAGGGCTATCTGTATAAACATGGAAATAACTACACCGCCATCTGTATAAACTTGCAAATATCTTCGCAGTCATCTGTATAAACATGTGAATATCTACATCAACATCTCAATAAACATGGAAATATCAAGACAGCCATATTTATAGCCATGGAAATATCTACACAGCCATCTGTATAAACATGGAAATATCTACACCACCATCTGTATAAACATGGAAATATCTACACTGCCATTTGAATAAACATGGAAATATCTACACAGCCGTCTCTATAAACAAGGAAATATCTACACCGTTATCTGCATAAACATGGAAATACCTACACCGCTGTCTGTATAAACATGGAAATATCTACACCGCTATCCTTATAAACATGGAAATATCAACACCACTATCCGTAAAAACATGGAAATATCTACACCGCTTTCACTATAAACATGGAAATAACTGCAACGCTATCTGTGCAAACATGGAAATATTTACACCGCTATCTGTGTAAACCTGGAAATATCTACAACGCTATCTATATAAAGATGGAAATATCTACACTTCTATCTGTATAAATATGGAAATATCTACACCGCTATCCACATAAACATGGAAATACATACACCGCTATCTGTATAAACATGGAAATATCTACACCACTATCACTATAAAATGGAAATATCAACACCGCTATCCTTATAAACATGGAAATATCTGCACCGCTATCTGTATAAACTTGGAAATATCTACAGCGCTATCTGTATAAACATGGAAATATCAACACCGCTATCCTTATAAACATGGAAATATCTGCACCGCTATCTGTACAAACATGGAAATGTCTACATCGCTATCTGCATAAAGATGGAAATATCTCCACCGCTGTCTGTATAAACATGCGAATATCGACACCGCTATCTGTATAAACATGGAAATATCTACACCGCTATCTGTATAAACATGGAAAATCTACAACAGTATCTCTGTAAACATGTAAATATCTACACAGTTATCTGTGTAAACTTGGAAATATCTACACCGCTATATGTATAAACATGGAAATATCTACAACAGGATCTGTAAAAACATGGAAATGTCTAAACCGCTATCTGTATAAATATGGAAATATCTACACCACTATCCCTACAAACATGGAAATATCTACACCACCATCTCTATAAACATGGAAATATATACACTGCTGTCTGTATACACATGGAAATATCTACACCGCCATCTGTATAAACATGTAAATGTCTACACTGCTATCTCTATAAACAAGGAAATATCTACACCGCCATCTGTATAAACATGAAAATATCTACACTGCCATCTCTATAAACATGGAAGTATGTACACAGCCATCTTTATAAACATGGAAATATCTACACTGCCATCTGTATAAACATGGAAATATCTACACCGCCATGTGTATAAACATGGAAACATCTACACAGCCATCTGTATAAACATGGAAATATCTACACCACTATCTGTGTAAAGATGGAACTATCTACACCGCAATCTGTGCAAAGATGGAAATATCTACTCCGCTATCTCTGTAAACATGGAAATACCTACACTGCTATCTGTATAAAAATGGAAATATCTACCCCGCTATCTGTATAAATATGGAAATATCTACACTGCTATCTCTATAATCATGGAAATATCTACACCGCTATCTGTATAAACATGGAAATATGTACACCGCTATCTCTATAAACATGGAAATATCTACAGTGCCTTCTGTATAAACATGCAAATATGTACACAGTCATCTGTATAAACATGGAAATATCTACACTACCATCTCTATAAACATGGAAATATGTATAGCACTCACTGTATAAAGATGCAAATATCTACACCGCTTTCTGTATAAACATGGAAATATCTACATCACTATCTGTATAAATATGGAAATATTTACATCACTATCTCTATAAACATGGAAATATCTACACCGCTATTTCTATAAACAGGGAAATATCTACACCAACATCTGTATAAAAATGGAAATATCTACAGAGTCATCTTCATAAACATGGAAATATCTACACTGCCATCTGTATAAACATGGAAATACCTACTCAGCCCTCTTTATAAACATGGAAACATCTGCACAGCAATCTGTATAAACATGTAAATATCTACACCGCTATCTGTATAAACAGGGAAATATCTACCCCGCTATCACTATAAACATGGAAACATCTACACCGCTATGTGTATAAACATGAAAATATTTCCACTGCTATCTCTATCAACAGAGAAATAACTACACCGCTATCTGTATAAACATGGAAATACCTACACTGCCATCTGTATTAACATGGAAATATCCACACCACCATCTGTATAAAAGTGGAAATATCTACATGGCGAACTCTATAAACATGGAAATATGTACACCGCTATCAGTATAAACATGGAAATACCGACACCGCTATCTCTATAAACGTGGAAATATCTACACCGCTATCTGTATAAACATGGAAACATCTACACCGCGATCTGTATGAAAACGAAAAAATATGCACCTCCAACACTATAAACATGAAAATATCTACACTGCCATCTCCATAAACATGGGACTATCTACAAAGCCATCTTTATACACATGGAAATACCTACACTGCAATCTGTATAAAGATGTAAATATCTACAACGCGAGCTGTATAAACATGGAAAGATTTATACCGCTAACAGTATAAACATGGAAATACCAACACCGCTATCTGTATATACTTGGAAATATCTACACCGCTATCTGTATAAACATGGAAATATCTACAAAGCTATCTCTATAAACATGGAAATACCTAAACCGCTATCTCTATAGACATGGAAATATGTACACCGCTGTCTCTATAAACATGGAAACATATACACAGCCATCTCTACAAACATGGAAATGTCCACAACGCCATCTAAATAAACAAGGAAATATCTACAGTGCCATCTATATAAACATGGAAATATCTACACCGCCATCTGTATAAACATGGAAATATCTACTCTGCCATCTGTACAAAGATGGAGTTATCTACACTGTGATCTGTATAAACGTGGAAATATCTACACCATGATCTGTATAAACATGGAAATATCTACACCCATATCTGTAAACATGGAAATATCTACACCGCTATCTGTGCAAAGATTGAAATATCTACACCGCTATCTCTGTAAACATGGAAATAGCTACACCGCTATGTGTATACACATGGAAATATCTACACCACTATCTCTATAAACATGGAAATATCTACACTGCTATCTCTATAAACATGGAAATATCTACACCGTTATCTGTGTAAACATGGAAATATATACAGCGCTATCTGTATAAACAGGGAAACTTCTACACCACGATCTGTATGAACATGGAAAGATCTACACCGCTATCTCTATAAACGTGTAAATATCTACACTGCTATCTGTATAAACATGGAAATACCTAAACCACTATCTGTATAAACATGGAAATATCCACACTGCCATCTGTATAAATATGGAAATATCTACACCGCTATCTCTATTAACATGGACATATCTACACCGCCATCTGTATAAACATGGAAACAACTACACAGCTATCTCTATAAACGTGGAAATATATACACCGCCATCTCAACAAACATGGAAATATCTACAGCGCCATCTACATAAACAAGGAAATATCTACACTGCCATCTATATAAACATGGAAATATCTAAACCGCTATTTGTATAAACATGGAAATATCGAGAGTGCCGTCTGTAAAAAATGGAAATATCTACACAGTCATCTGTATAAACATGGAAATATCTCCACCACCATCTGTATAAACTTGGAAATATCTACACCGCCATCTGTATAAACATGGAAATAGCTACACAGTCATCTGTATAAACATGGAAATATCTACATCACCTTCTCTATAAACATGGAAATATCTACACCGCCATCTCTATAAACATGAAAATATCTACACCTCCATCTCCATAAACATGGAACTATCTACACAGCCATTTGTGTAAACATGGAAATATGTACACCTCTATCTGTGTAAACATGGAAATATCTACACTACCATCTTTATAAACATGGAAATATCTTCATCGTGACCTGTATAAACATGGAAATATGTACACCGCCATCTCTGTAAACATGGAAATATTTACACCGCCACCTACATAAACTAGGAAATATCTACACCGCCATGTATGTAAACATGAAAATATCTAAACCGCCGTCTGCATAAACATGGAAATATCTACACTGCCGTCTGTAGAAAGATGAAAATACCTTCACCACGATCTTTGTAAACATGGAAATATCTACACCGCTATCTGTATAAACAAGGAAATATGTACAATGCTATCTGTATAAACATGGAAATATCTACACCATGATCTGTGTAAACATGGAAATATGTACACCACTATCTGCATAAACATGGAAATATCTACACCGCTATCTCTATAAAAATGGAAATACCTATACCACTATCTCCATAAACATGGAAATATCTACATTGCTGTCTGTATAAACATGGAAACATCTCCACCGCTGTCTGTATAAACATGGAAATATCTGCACCGCTATGTGTATAAACATGGAAATATCTACACCGCTATCTGTATAAACATGGAAATACCAACACCGCTATCTGCATAAACATGGAAATATATACTCCGCCATCTCTATAAACATGGAGATATCTTCCCCGCCATTTACATAAACAAGGAAATATCTACACCGCCATCTATATAATCATGGAAATCTCTACACCGCCATCTGTATAAACATGCAAATGTCTACACTGCCATCTGTAGAGAGAAATATCTACACCGCGATCTGTATAAACATGGAAATATCTACATCGCTATCTGAATAAACATGGAAATATCTACAACGCTATTTGTGTAAATGTGGAAATATGTACACCATGATCTGTATAAAAATGGAAATATCTACACCGCTTTCTGTATAAATATGGAAATATGTACACCGCTATCTGTATAAACATGGAAATATCTACACCGCTTTCTGTATAAACATGGAAATATCTACACCACTATCTCTATAAACATGGAAATATCTACACCGCTATGTGTGTAAACATGGATATATCTCCACTGCTATCTGTGTAAACATGGAATTATCTACACCGCTATCTGTATAAACATGGAAATACCTACACCGCTATCTGTTTAAACATGGAAATATCTACACTGCCATCTGTATAAAAATGGAAATATCTATACCGCGAGCTGCATAAAGATAGAAATATCTACACCGCTATCTGTATAAACATGGAAATACCAACACAGCTATCTGTATAAACATGGAAATACCTACACCACTATCGGTATAAACATGGATATATCTACAACACTATCTCTATAGACATGGAAATATCTACACCGCCATCTCTGTAGACATGGAAATACCTACACCGCTATCTGCATAAACATGGAATTGTCTAAACCGCTATCTGTATAAACATGGAAATATCTATACCACTATCTGTATAAATATGGAAATATCTACACCGCTATCTGTATAAACATGGAAATGTCTACACCGCTATCTGTATAAAGATGGAAATATCTACACCTCTATCTCTTTAAACATGGAAATATCTTCACCGCTATCTCTATAAACATGGAAATATCTACACAGTCATCTGTATAAACATGGAAATATCTTCACCGCCATCTGTATAAACATGGAAATACCTACACCGCTATCTGTATAAATATGGAAACATCTACACCACTATCCCTATAAACATGGAAATATCAACAACACTATCCAAATAAACATGGAAATATCTACACCGCTATCTGCTTCAACATGGAAATATCTACACCACTATCACTATAAACATGGAAATAACTACACCGTCATCTCTGTAAACATGGAAATACCTACACCGCCATCTATATAAACATGGAAACATCTATACCACCATGTCTATAAACTTGGAAATATCTACACCGCCATCGGCACAACCATGGAAATATATACCCCGCCGTCTGCATTAACATGGAAAAATCTACACCAACATCTGTGTAAACATGGAAATATCTGCACTGCTATATGTGGAAACATGGCAATATCTACATCACTATCTGTATAAACATGCAAATATCTACACCGTTATCTCTATAAACATGGAATTATCTACACCGCTATCTCTATAAACATGGAAATATCTACACCGCTATCTGTATAAACATGGAAATATCTACACCGCTATCTCTATAAAGATGGAAATATCTACACCGCCATCTGTATAAACATGCAAATATCTACACAGTCATCTGTATAAAAATGGAAATATCTACACCACCATCTCTATAAACATGGAAATATCAAGACTGCCATCTCTATACACATGGAAATATCTACACAGCCATCTGTATAAACATGGAAATATCTACACCGCTAACTCTATAAACATGGAAATATCTACATGGCTATCTGTATAAACATGGAAATATCTAAATCACTATCTGTATAAACATGGAAATATCTCCACCGCTATCTCTATAAATATGGAAATATCTACACCGCTATCTGTATAAACATGGAAATATCTTCACTGCTATCTGTATAATCATGGAAATACCTACACCGCTATCTGTATAAACATGGATATATCTACAACGCTATCTTTGTAAACATGGAAATATCTACAATGCTATCTGTGTAAACATGGAAATATCTACACCACTCTCTGTGTAAAGATGGAAATACCTACACCACAATCTGTGAAAAGATGGAAATATCTACACCGCTATCTCTGTAAACACGGAAATATCGACACCACCATCTGCATAAACATGGAAATATCTACACTTCCATCTGTATAAACATGGAAATATCTACACAGCCATCTCTATAAACATGGAAATATCTACACAGCCATCTGTATTAACATGGAAATATCTACACCAGTATCTGTATGAACATGGAAATACCTACACCGCTATCTGTATAAACATGAAAATATCAACACCGGTATCTGTATGAACATGGAAATACCTACACCGCTATCTGTATAAACATGAAAATATCAACACCGCTATCTGTATAAACATGGAAATATCTACACCGCTATCCGTATAAACATGGAAATATCTACACCGCTATCACTATAAACATGGACATACCTACACCGCTATCACTATAAACATGGAAATATCTACACTGCTATATGTATAAATATGGAAATATCTACACCGCTATCTCTATAAACATGGAAATATCTTCACCACTATCTGTATATACATGGAAATGTCTACACCGCTATCTCAATAAACATGGAAATATCTACACCGCCATCTGTATAAACATGGAAATATCTACACCGCTACCTGTATAAAAATGGAAACATCTTCAACGCTATCTTTAAAAACATGGAAATATCTACACCGCGATCTGTAGAAACATGGAAATACCTACACCGCTATCTGTACAAACATGGAAATATATACACCACTGTCTCTATAAACATGGAAATATCTACACCGCTATCTCTATAAACATGGAAATATCTACACCGCCATCTTTAAAAACATGGAAATATCTACACACTCATCGGTATAAACATGGAAATATCTGCACTGCTATATGTGGAAACATGGCAATATCTACATCACTATCTGTATAAACATGCAAATATCTACACCGTTATCTCTATAAACATGGAATTATCTACATCGCTATCTCTATAAACATGGAAATAACTCCCCTCCTCTCTGTATAAACATGGAAATATCTACACCGCTGTCTCTATAAACATCGAAATAACTACACCGCCATCTGTAAGAACATGGAAATATCTTCACAGTCATCTGTATAAACATGGAAATATCTACACCACCATCTGTATAAACTTGGAAATAACTTCACTGCCATCTGTGTACACATGGAAATAACTTCACTGCAATCTGTATACACATGGAAATATCTACACAGCCACCTGTATCAACATGGAAATAACTACACCGCTATCTCTATAAACATGGAATTACCTACACCGCTATCTCTATAAACATAGAAATATCTACACCACTATCTGTATAAACATGGAAATATCTACACCGTTATCTGCATAAACATGGAAATATCTACAACGCTATATGTATAAATATGGAAATAACTACCCCGCTATCTCTATAAATATGGAAATATCTACATCGCTATCTGTAAAAACATAGATATAACTACATCGCTATGTCTGTAAACATGGAAATATCTACACCGCCATCTGCATAAACCTGGAAATATCTACACCGTCATCTGTCTAAACATGCAAATATCTACACTGCCATCTGTATAAAGATGGAAATATCTACACCGCGAGCTGTATAAACATGGAAATATCCACACCGCTATCTGTATAAACATGGAAATACCAACAACGCTATCGTTATAAACATGGAAATATCTAAACCGCTATCTGTGTAAACATGAAAATATCTTCACCGCTATCTCTATAAACATGGAAATATCTACATTGCCATCTCTATAAACATGGAAATATCTACAGCGCTATCTCTATAAACATGGAAATACCTACAACGCTATCTGCGTAAACATGGAAATATCTGCAAAGCTATGTGTGTAAACAGGGAAATACCTACACAGCTATCTGAATAAACATGGAAATATCAACACCGCAATCTGTGCAAAGATGGAAATACCTACACCGCTATCAGTGTAAACATGGAAATATCTACATCTCTATCTGTATAAACATGGATATATCGACACCGCTATCTGTATATGCATGGAAATATCTACACCACCATCTCTATAAACATGGAATTACCTACACCGCCATGTGTATAAAGAAGGAAATATCTACACCACTATCTTTATAAATATGGAAATATCTACAACGCTATCTCTATAAACATGGAAATATCTACACCGCCATCTCTATAAACATGGAAATATCTACACTGCTATCTCTATAAACATGGAAATATCTACACCACCATCTGTATAATCATGGAAATATCTACACAGTGGTCTGTATAAAAATGGAAATATCTACACCACCATCTCTTTAAGTATTGAAATATCTAAACTGCCATGTGTATACACATGGAAATATCTACACAGCCATCTGTATTAATATGGAAATATCTACACCACTATCTCTATAAACATGGTAATACCTACCCCGCTCTCTCTATAAACATGCAAATATCTCCACCGCAATCTCTACAAACACGGAAATATCTAAACCGCCATCTGTATAAACATGGAAATATCTTCACCGCTATCTGTATAAATATGGAAATATCTACAACGTTAACTCTATAAACGTGGAAATACCTACACCGCCATCAGTATAAACATGCAAATATCTACACAGTCATCTCTATAAACATGGAAATATCTTCACGGCCATCTGTACAAACATGGAAATATCTACACTGCCAACTGTAGAAAGATGGAAGTATCTACACCACGATTTGTACAAAAAAGGAAATTTCTACAGCGCTAACGGTGTAAACATGGAAATATCTGCACCGGTATCTGTATAAAGATGGAAATATCTACACCACGATCTGTATAAATATGGAAATATATACACCACTATCTGTATAAACATGGAAATATCTACAATGCCATCTGTATAAACATGGAAATATCTGCATCGCTATCTCTATAAACATGGAAATAACTACAAAGACATCTGTATAAACTTGGAAATACCTACACAGTCATGTGTAGGAACATTTAAATATCTACACTGCCATCTGTATAAACTTAGAAATATCTACACAGCACTCTGTACAAATATGGAAATATCTGCATAGGCATCTGTATAAACATGGAAATATCTGCACCGCTATCTGTATAAACATGGAAATACCTACACCGCTGTCTCTATAAACATGGAAATATGTACACCGCTATGTGAATAAACATGGAAATATCTCCACTGCTGTCTGTATAAATATGGAAATATCTCCACCGTTATCTGTATAAACATGGAAATATCTACAGCGCCACCTCTATAAACATTGAAATATCTACACTGCCATGTGTAAAAATATGGAAATATCTACACAGTCATCTGAATAAACATGGAAATACCTACACAGTCATCTGAATAAACATGGAAATATCTACACCACCATCTGTATAAACATGGAAATACCTACAATACCATCTGTATACACATGGAAATATCTACACAGACATCTGTATAAATATGGAAATATCTACACCGCCATCTGTATAAACATGGAAATATCTACACTGCCATCTGTAGAAAGATGGAAATATCTACACCGCTATCTCTATAAATATGGAAATATCTACACCGCCATCTCTATAAACATGAAAAGATCTACACTGCCATCTCCATAAAGATGGAAGTATCTACTCCACCATGTGTATAAACACGGAAATATCTACACCACCATCTGTGTAAACATGGAAATATCTACACCGCTATCTGTAGAAACATGGAAATAACTACACCGCCATCTGCATGTCCATGGAAATAACTACGCCGCCGTCTGTTTAAACATGGAAATATCTACACGGCCATCTGTGTATACATGGAAATATCAACACCGCCATCTCTACAGACATGGAAATATCTACACCGCTATCTCTACAAAACATGGAAATATCTACATCGCTATCTGTATAAACAGGGAAATATATCCACCACTATCTGTGTAAACATGGAAATATCTACACCGCTATCTGTATATACATGGAAATATCTACACCGCTATCTGTATAAACAAGGAAGTATCTACACCGCCATATTTAGAAACATGGAAATATCTAAACCACCATCTGTATAAACATGGAAATACCTACACCGCTACCTGTATAAATATGGAAATGTCTACACCGCTATCTCTATAAACAAGGAAATACCTACACCACTTGCACTATAAACACGGAAATATCTACACCGCAATCTCTGTAAACATGGAAATAACTACACCGACATCTATGTAAACATGAAAATCTCTACACTGCCATATTAAGAAACATGGCTGTATCGACACCGCCATCTGTATAAACATGGAAATATCTACACCACTATCTGCATAAACATGGAAATATCTACACAGACATCTGCATAAACATAGAAATATCTACACCGCCATCTCTATAAGCATGAAAATATCTACACCGCCATCTTCAGAAACATGGATGTATCTACACCACCATCTGTATAAACATGGAAATGTCTACACCACTATATCTATGAACATGGAAATATATTCACTGCCATCTGTATAAACTTGGAAATATCTACACCGCCATCAGTGTAAAGATGGAAATATCTACACCGCAATCTGTAAAAATATGGAAATACCTACACCGCTATCTCTATAGACATGGAAATATCTACACCGCCATCTCTATAAACATGAAAATATCTACACCGCCATCATCAGAAACATGGATGTATCTACACCGCCATCTGTATAAACATGGAAATATCTACACCACTATCTCTATGAACATGGAAATATCTTCACTGCCATCTGTATAAACATGGAAATATCTACACCGCCATCAGTATAAAGTTGGAAATATCTACACCGCAATCTGTATAAATATGCAAATAACTACAACGCTATCTCTATGGACATGGAAATATCTACACCGCTATCTGTATAACCATTGAAATATCTACACTGCCATCTGTATAAACATGGAAATATCTACACCGCGAGCTGTATAAACATGGAAACATCTACACCGCTATCTGTATAAACATGGAAATACCAACACCGTTATCTGTGTAAAGATGGAATTATCTACACCGCTATCTCTATAAACATGAAAATACTTACACCACCATCTCTATAAACATGGAGATATTTACACCGCTATCTCTATAAACATAGAAATAACTACACCGCCATCTCTATAAAAATGGAAATATCTACACCGCCATCTGCATAAACATGGAAATATGTACACAGACATCTGTATGAACATGCAAATATCTACACTGCCATCTGTACAAACTTGGAAATATCTACACTGACATCTTTAGAAAGATGGAAATGTCTACAAAGCGATCTGTATCAACATGGGAATTTCTACACCGCTACCTGTATAAACATGGAAATATCTACACCGCTATCTGTATCAACATGGAAATAACTACACCGCAATCTGTATAAACATGGAAATATCTACAATGCTATCTCTGTAAACATGGAAATATCTACACAGCTATCTCTGTAAACTTGGAAATATCTACACCGCTATTGGTGTAAATTTGGCAATACCTACACCGCAATCTGTGCAAAGATGGAAATATCTACACCGCTATCTCTGTAAACATAGAAATATCTACACCGATAACTGTATAAACATGGAAATATCTACACTGCCATCTGTATAAACATGGAAATACCTACACCGCTTTCTCTATAAACATGAAAATATCTACACTGCTATCTCTTTATACATGGAAATATCTACACCGCCATCTGTATAAACATGGAAATATCTACACCACTATCTGTATAAACATGGAAATACCCTCACTGCCATCTTTATAAATATGGAAATATCTACACCACCATCTGTATAAAGATGGAAATATCTACACCGCAATCTGTATAAATATGGAAATAACTACACCGCTATCTCTATAGACATGGAAATATCTACACCGCTATCTGTATAAACATGGAAATATCTACACTGCCATCTGTATAAAGATGGAAATACCTACACCGCGAGCTGTATAAACATGGAAATATCTACACCGCCATCTGTATAAACATGGAAATACCAACACCGCTATCTGTATAAACATGGAAATATCTACACCGCCATCACTATAAACATGAAAATATCTACGCCGCCATCTTCAGAAACATGGATGTATCTACACCGCCATCTGAATAAACATGGAAATATCTACACCACTATCTGTATAAACATGGAAATACCTTCACCGCCATCTCTATAAACATGGAAATATCTACACCGCCATCTGTATAAAGATGGAAATATGTACACCTCAATCTGTATAAATATGGAAATACCTACACCGCTATCTCTATAGACATGGAAATATCTACACCGCTATATGTATAAACATGGAAATATCTACGCTGCCATCTGTATAAAGATGGAAATATCTACACCGCAAGCTGTATAAACATGGAAATATCTACACCGATATCTGTATAAACATGGAAATAACAACACCGTTATCTGTATAAACATGGAAATATCTACACCGCTATCTCTATAAACATCAAAAACTTACACCACCATGTCTATAAACATGGAGATATTTACACCGCTCTCTCTGTAAACATAGAAATAACTACACCGCCATCTCTATAAACGTAGAAATATCTACACCGCCATCTGAAAAAACATGGAAATATCTACACAGACATCTGTATAAACTTGGAAATATCTACACTGACTTCTGTAGAAAAATGGAAATGTCTACAAAGCGATCTGTATAAACATGGGAATTTCTACACCGCTACCTGTAAAAACATGGAAATATCTACACTGCTATCTGTATCAACATGGAAATAACAACACCGCAATCTGTATAAACACGGAAATATCTGCAATGTTATCTCTGTAAACATGGAAATATCTACACAGCTATCTGTGTAAACTTGGAAATATCTACACCGGTATCTGTGTAAATTTGGCAATACCTACACCGCAATCTGTGCATAGATGGAAATACCTACAACGCTATCTCTGTAAACATGGAAATATCTACACCGATATCTTTATAAACATGAAAATATCTACACTGCCATCTGTAAAATCATGGAAATATCTACACCGCCATCTGTACCCACATGGAAACATCTACACAGCCAGCTGTATAAACATGGAAATATCTACCCTGCTATCTCTATAAAAATGGAAGTATCTACACCGCTATCTGTACAAACATGGAAATATCTACATCGCAATCTGTATACACAGGGATATATCTCCACCGCTATCTGTATAAACATGGAAATATCTACACCGCTATCTGTATAAACATGGAAATATCTACACAGCTATCTGTGTAAACTTGGAAATATCTACAAGGCTATCTGTGTAAAAATGGAAATATCTACACAGCAATCTGTGCAAAGATGGAAATATCTACACTGCTATCTCTGCAAACATGGAAATATCTACACCGCTATCTGTATAAACATGGAAATATCTACACCGCAGTCTCTATAAACATGGAAATATCTCCACCGCTATCTGTATAAACATGAAAATATCTACACCGCTTTGTGTATAAACATGGACATATCTACACCGCAATCTGTATAAACATGGAAATATCTACAACGCTATGTGTGTAAACATGGAAATACCTACACAGCTATCTGTGTAAACTTGGGAATATCTACACAGCTATCTGCGTAAACATGGAAATGACTACACGGCAATCTGTGCAAAGATGGAAATAACTACACCGCCATCTCTGTAAACATGGAAATATCTGCACCGCTGTCTGTATAAACAAGGAAATATCTACACCGCTATCTGTAGAAACATGGAAATATCGACACCGCAATCTGTATAAACCTGGAAATACCTACACCGCTCTCTGTATAAATATGGAAATATCTACACCGCTATCTCTATAAACATGGAAATACCTACACCGCTTTCTCTATAAACATGGAAATATCTACACTGCAATCTCTATATTCATGGAAATATCTACACCGCCATCTCTACAAACATGAAAATATCTACACCGCCATCTTCAGAAACATGGATGTATCTACACCGCCATCTGTATAAACTTGGAAATATCTACACCACTATCTGTATAAACATGGAAATATCTTCAATTCTATCTGTATAAACAAGGAAATATCTCCACCGCCATCTGTAGAAACATGGAAATATCGACACCGCAATCTGTATAAACCTGGAAATACCTACACCGCTATCTGTATAAATATGGAAATATCTACACCGCTATCTCTATAAACATGGAAATACCTACACCGCTTTCTCTATAAACATGGAAATATCTACACTGCAATCTCTATATTCATGGAAATATCTACACCGCCATCTCTACAAACATGAAAATATCTACACCGCCATCTTCAGAAACATGGATGTATCTACACCGCCATCTGTATAAACTTGGAAATATCTACACCACTATCTGTATAAACATGGAAATATCTTCAATTCTATCTGTATAAACATGGAAATATCTACACCGCCATCTGTATAAAGATGGAAATCTCTACACCGCTATCTGTATAAACATGGAAATTTCTACACCGTTATCTGTATAAATATGGAAATATCTACACCGCTATCTCTATAAACATGGAAATATCTACACTGCCATCTGTATAAAAATGGAAATACCTATACAGTCATCGGTGTAAACTTGGAAATATCTACACCACCAACTGTATAAACATGGAAATATCTACAATGCCATCTGTATACACATGGAAATACCTACAAGCAATCTGTGTATAGATGGAAACATCAACACCGCCATCTGTACAAACATGGAAATATCTAATCTGCTATCTCTATAAACATGGAAATATCTACACTGCGGTCTGTATAAAGATGGAAATATCTACACCGGTATCTCTATAAACATGGAAATATCTACACCACGATCTGTATAAACATGGAAATATATACACCGCTATCTGTATAAACATGGAAATATCTGCACCGCTATCCCCATAAACATCGAAATATCTACAAAGCCATCTGTATAAACATGGAAATACCTACACAGTCATGTGTAGGAACATGTAAATATCTACACTGCCATCTGTATAAACATAGAAATATCTACACAGCCCTCTGTATAAATATGGAAATATCTGCATAGGCATCTGTGTAAACATGGAAATATCTTCACCGCTATCTGTATAAACATGGAAATACCTACACCGCTGTCTCTATAAACATGGAAATATGTACACCGCTATGTGTATAAACATGGAAATATCTCCACTGCCGTCTGTATAAACATGGAATTATCTCCACCGTTATCTGTTTAAACAAGGAAATATCTACAGCGCCATCTCTATAAACATTGAAATATCTACACTGCCATCTGTTAAAACATGGTAATATCTACACAGTCATCTGAATAAACATGGAAATATCTACAACGCAATCTGTATAAACATGGAAATATCTACACCGCTATCTGTATAAATATGAAATATCTAAACCGCGATCTCCATAAAAATGGAAATATCTACACTGCTATCTGTATAAACATGGAAATATCCTCACTGCTATCTCTATGAACATGGATATAACTACACCGCTATCTCTATAAACATGGAAATATCTACACCGCCATCTATATAAACATGGAAATATCTACACCGCCATCTGTATAAACATGGAAATATCTACAGCGCTATCTGTATAAACATGGAAATATCTACACCGCTATCTGTATAAACATGGAAATATCTACACTTTGATCTGTATAAACATGAAATATCTGTACCGCGATCTGTATAAACATGGAAATATCTACACCGCGATCTGTATAAACATGGAAATATCTACACCGCCATCTGTATAAACATGGAAATATCTACACAGCTATCTCTATGAACATGGAAATATCTATACCACCATCTGTATAAACATGGAAATACCTAAAAAGTCATCTGTATAAACATGGAAATATCTACACAGCCATCTGTTTAAACATGGAAATATATACACAGACATCTGTTTATACTTGGAAATATCTACACCGCTATCTGTATAAACATGCTAATAACTACACCGTTATCCGTATAAATTTGGAAATATTTGCACCGCTATCCCTGTAAACATGGCAATATCAACACCGCAATCTGTATAAACATGGAAATATCTACACCAAGATCTGTATAAACATGGAAATATCTACACCGCGATCTGTATAAACATGGAAATATCTACAACGTGATCTATATAAACATGGAAATATCTACACCACCTTCTCTATAAACATGGAAATATCTACACCACCTTCTCTATAAACATGGAAATATCTACACCCCTATCTGTATAAACATGGAAATATTCACACAGCTATCTCTATAAACATGGAAAAATCAACACCGCTATCTCTATGAACATGGAAATATCTACACCGCCATCTCTATAAACATGGAAATATCTACACTGCCATCTGTACAAACATGGAAATATCTACACTGCTATCTCTATAAACATGGAAATATGTACACCGCGGTCTGTATAAACATGGAAATATCTACACCGGTATATGTATAAACTTGGAAATATCTACAGCATGATCTGTATAAACATGGAAATATATACACCGCTATTGGTATAAACATGGAAATATCTGCCCCGATATCTCTATAAACATGGAAATAACTACAAAGACATCTGTATAAACATGGAAATACCTACACAGTCATGTGTAGGAACATTTAAATATCTACACTGCCATCTGTATAAATATAGAACTATCTACACAGCCCTCTGTATAAATATGGAAATATCTGCATAGGCATCTGAGTAAACATGGAAATATCTGCACCGCTATCTGTATAAACATGGAAATACCTACACCGCTGTCTCTATAAACATGGAAATATGTACACCGCTATGTGTATAAACATGGAAATATCTCCACTGCTCTCTGTATAAACATGGAAATATCTCCAGCGTTATCTGTATAAACATGGAAATATCAACAGCGCCATCTATATAAACATTGAAATATCTACACTGCCATCTGTAAAAACATGGAAATATCTACACATTCATCTGAATAAACATGCAAATATCTACACCACCATCTGTATAAACATGGAAATAGCTACAATACCATCTGTATATACATGGAAATATCTACACAGACATCTGTATGAATATGGAAATATCTACATGGCCATCTGTATAAACATGGAAATATCTACACTGCCATCTGTAGAAAGATGGAAATATCTACACCGCTATCTCTATAAATATGGAAATATCTACACCGCCATCTCTATGAACATGAAAATATCTACACTGCCATCTCCATAAAGATGGAAGTATCTTCTCTGCCATGTGTATAAACACGGAAACATCTACACCACCATCTGTGTAAACATGGAAATACCTACACCGCTATCTGTATAAACATGGAAATAACTACACCGCCATCTGCATGTCCTTGGAAATATCTACGCCGCCATCTGAATAAACATGGAAATATCTACACGGCCATCTGTGTATAGCTGGAAATATCAACACCGCCATCTGTACAAACATGGAAATATCTACACCGCTATCTCTATAGACATGGAAATATCTGCACCGCCATCTGTAAAAACTTGGAAATACCTATACAGTCATCTGTATAAACATGGAAATATCTACAATGCCATGTGTAGAAAGATGGAAATATCTACACCGCAATCTGTGTAAACATGGAAATATATACACCTATATCTGTAAAAACATGGAAATATCTACACCGCTATCTGTATAAACATGGAAATATCTACACCGCGATCTGTATAAACATGGAAATAACTACACCGCGGTCTGTATAAACATGGAAATATCTACACAGTTATCTCTATAAACATGGAAATATCTACACCGCCATCTGTATAAACATGGAAATACCTACAAAGTCATCTGTATAAACATGGAAATATCTACACAGCCATCTGTATAAACATGGAAATATCTACACAGCCATCTGTATATACATGGAAATATCTACACCACTATCTGTATAAACATGGAAATAACTACACCGCTATTTGTATAAACAAGGAAATATCTACACCGTGATCTGTATAAACATGGAAATATCTACACCGCCATCTCTATAAACAGGGAAATATCTACACCCCTATCTGTATAAACATGGAAATATCCACACCGCTATCTCTATAAACATGGAAAAATCAACACCGCTATCTCTATGAAGATGGAAATACCTACACCGCCATCTCTATAAACATGGAAATATCTATACCACGATCAGTATAAACATCGAAATATCTACACCGCCATCTGTATAAACATGGAAATTCTTACAAAGTTATCTGTATACACATGGAAATATCTACACCGCCATCTGTATAAACATGGAAATATCTACACAGCCATGTGTACATACATGGAAATACCTACACCGCTATCTATATAAACATGGAAATAACTACACCGCTATCTGTATAAACATGGAAATATCTACACCGCCATCTACATATCCATGGAAATATCTGCGCCGCCATCTGTATAAACATGGAAATATCTACACGGTCATCTCTGTATAGATGGAAATATCAACGCCGCCATCTGTACAAACATGGAAATATCCGCACCGCTATCTGTATAAACATGGAAATATCTACACCGCGGTCTGTATAAACATGGAAATATCAATACCGCTGTCGGTATAAACATGGAAATATCTACACCGCTATCTCTATAAACATGGAAATATCTACACCGTGATCTCTATATACATGGAAATATTTACACCGCTATCTGTATAAACATGGAAACTTCTACACCGTTATCTGTGTAAATATGGAAATATCTACACCGCTATCGCTATAAACTTGGAAATATCTACACCGCCATCTGTATAAACATGGAAATAACTATACAGTCATCTGTGTAAACATGGAAATATCTACACCACCATCTGTATAAACATGGAAATATCTACAATGCCATCTGTATACACATGGAAATACCTACACGGCAATCAGTGTAT
The DNA here is from genome assembly GCF_028858775.2 of Pan troglodytes. Taxonomy (NCBI): domain Eukaryota; kingdom Metazoa; phylum Chordata; class Mammalia; order Primates; family Hominidae; genus Pan; species Pan troglodytes. The sequence continues at coordinate 8,663,947 of NC_072411.2, forward strand.
AGATGGAAACATCAACACCGCCATCTGTACAAACATGGAAATATCTACACTGCTATCTCTATAAGCATGGAAATATCCACACTTCGGTCTGTATAAACATGGAAATATCTACACCGGTATCTGTATAAACATGGAAATATCTACACCATGATCTGTATAAACATGGAAATATATACACCGCTATCTGTATAAACATGGAAATATCTGCACCGCTATCTCTATAAACATGGAAATAACTAGAAAGACATCTGTATAAACATGGAAATACCTACACAGTCATGTGTAGGAACATTTAAATATCTACACTGCCATCTGTATAAATATAGAAATATCTACACAGCCCTCTGTATAAATATGGAAATTTCTGCATAGGCATCTGTGTAAACATGGAAATATCTGCACCGCTATCTGTATAAACATGGAAATACCTACACCGCTGTCTCTATAAACATGGAAATATGTACACCGCTATGTGTATAAACATGGAAATATCTCCACTGCTCTCTGTATAAACATGGAAATATCTCCACCGTTATCTGTATAAACATGGAAATAACAACAGCGCCATCTATATAAACATTGAAATATCTACACTGCCATTTGTAAAAACATGGAAATATCTAAACATTCATCTGAATAAACATGGAAATATCTACACCACCATCTGTATAAACATGGAAATAGCTACAATACCATCTGTATACACTTGGAAATATCTACACAGACATCTGTATAAATATGGAAATATCTACACGGCCATCTGTATAAACATGGAAATATCTACACTGCCATCTGTAGAAAGATGGAAATATCTACACCGCTATCTCTATAAATATGGAAATATCTACACCACCATCTCTATGAACATGAATATATCTACACTGCCATCTCCATAAAGATGGAAGTATCTACTCCGCCATGTGTATAAACACGGAAATATCTTCACCACCATCTGTATAAACATGGAAATAAATACACCGCCAACTGCATGTCCTTGGAAATATCTACACCGCCATCTGAATAAACATGGAAATATCTACATGGACATCTGTGTATAGATGGAAATATCAACACCGCCATCTGTACAAACATGGAAATATCTCCACCGCTATCTCTATAGACATGGAAATATCTGCACCGCCATCTGTAAAAACATGGAAATAACTATACAGTCATCTGTGTAAACATGGAAATATGTACAATGCCATCTGTAGAAAGATGGAAATATCTACACCGCAATCTGTATAAACATGGAAATATCTACACCGATATCTGTAAAAACATGGAAATATCTACACCGCGATCTGTATAAACATGGAAATATCTACACCGCGATCTGTATAAACATGGAAATATCTACACCGCGATCTGTATAAACGTGGAAATATCTACACCGCTATCTGTATAAACATGGAAATATCTACACAATTATGTCTATAAACATGGAAATATCTACACCGTCATCTGTATAACCATGGAAATACCTACAAAGTCTTCTGTATAAACATGGAAATATCTACACAGCCATCTGTATAAACATGGAAATATCTACACAGCCATCTGTATATACATGGAAATACCTACACCACTATCTGTATAAACATGTAAATAACTGCACCGCTATTTGTATAAACAAGGAAATATCTACACCGTGATCTGTATAAACATGGAAATATCTACACCGCCATCTCTATAAACAGGGAAATATCTACACCCCTATCTGTATAAACATGGAAATATCCACACCGCTATCTCTATAAACATGGAAAAATCAACACCGCTATCTCTATGAACATGGAAATATCTACACCGCCATCTCTATAAACATCGAAATGTCTACACCGCGATCAGTATAAACATGGAAATATCCACACCGCTATCTGTATAAACATGGAAATGTCTCCACTGTTATCACTATAAACATCGAAATATCTACACCGCCATCTGTATAAACATGGAAATACTTACAAAGTTATCTGTATAAACATGGAAGTATCTACACCGCCATCTGTATAAACATGGAAATATCTACGCATTCATGTGTACATACCTGGAAATATCTACACCGCTATCTATATAAACATGTAAATAACTTCACCGCTATCTGTATAAACATGGAAATATCCACACCGCTATCTGTATAAACATGGAAATGTCTCCACTGTTATCACTATAAACATCGAAATATCTACACCGCCATCTGTATAAACATGGAAATACTTACAAAGTTATCTGTATAAACATGGAAGTATCTACACCGCCATCTGTATAAACATGGAAATATCTACGCATTCATGTGTACATACCTGGAAATATCTACACCGCTATCTATATAAACATGTAAATAACTTCACCGCTATCTGTATAAACATGGAAATATCTACACCGCCATTTACATATCCATGGAAATAGCTGCACCGCCATCTGTATAAACATGGAAATATCTACACGGTCATCTGTGTATAGATGGAAATATCAACACCGACATCTGTACAAACATGGAAATATCTGCACCGTTATCTCTATAAACATGGAAATATCTACACCGCCATCTGTATAAACATGGAAATACCTACAAAGTCATCTGTATAAACACGGAAATATGTACACAGCCATCTGTATAAACATGGAAATATCTACACAGCCATCTGTATAAACATGGAAATATCTACACAGCCATCTGTATATACATGGAAATATCTACACCACTATCTGTATAAACATGGAAATAACTACACCGCTATTTGTATAAACAAGGAAATATCTACACCGTGATCTGTATAAACATGGAAATATCTACACCACCATCTGTATAAACATGGAAATAGCTACAATACCATCTGTATACACATGGAAATATCTACACAGACATCTGTATAAATATGGAAATATCTACACGGCCATCTGTATAAACATGGAAATATCTACACTGCCATCTGTAGAAAGATGGAAATATCTACACCGCTATCTCTATAAATATGGAAATATCTACACCGCCATCTCCATGAACATGAATATATCTACACTGCCATCTCCATAAAGATGGAAGTATCTACTCTGCCATGTGTATAAACACGGAAATATCTTCACCACCATCTCTATAAACATGGAAATAAATACACCGCCATCTGCATGTCCTTGGAAATATCTACACCGCCATCTGAATAAACATGGAAATATCTACATGGACATCTGTGTATAGATGGAAATATCAACACCGCCATCTGTACAAACATGGAAATATCTCCACCGCTATCTCTATAGACATGGAAATATCTGCACCGCCATCTGTAAAAACATGGAAATACCTATACAGTCATCTGTATAAACATGGAAATATGTACAATGCCATCTGTAGAAAGATGGAAATATCTACACCGCAATCTGTATAAACATGTAAATATCTACACCGATATCTGTAAAAACATGGAAATATCTACACCGCTATCTGTATAAACATGGAAATATCTACACCGCGATCTGTATAAACATGGAAATATCTACACCGCGATCTGTATAAACGTGGAAATATCTACACCGCTATCTGTATAAACATGGAAATATCTTCACAATTATGTCTATAAACATGGAAATATCTACACCGTCATCTGTATAACCATGGAAATACCTACAAAGTCTTCTGTATAAACATGGAAATATCTACACAGCCATCTGTATAAACATGGAAATATCTACACAGCCATCTGTATATACATGGAAATAACTACACCACTATCTGTATAAACATGTAAATAACTGCACCGCTATTTGTATAAACAAGGAAATATCTACACCGTGATCTGTATAAACATGGAAATATCTACACCGCCATCTCTATAAACAGGGAAATATCTACACCCCTATCTGTATAAACATGGAAATATCTACACCGCCATCTCTATAAACATCGAAATGTCTACACCGCGATCACTATAAACATGGAAATATCTACACCGCTATCTGTATAAACATGGAAATATCTCCACTGCTATCACTATAAACATCGAAATATCTACACCGCCATCTGTATAAACATGGAAATACTTACAAAGTTATCTGTATAAACATGGAAGTATCTACACCGCCATCTGTATAAACATGGAAATATCTACGCATTCATGTGTACATACCTGGAAATATCTACACCGCTATCTATATAAACATGGAAATAACTTCACCGCTATCTGTATAAACATGGAAATATCTACACCGCCATTTACATATCCATGGAAATAGCTGCACCGCCATCTGTATAAACATGGAAATATCTACACGGTCATCTGTGTATAGATGGAAATATCAACACCGCCATCTGTACAAACATGGAAATATCTGCACCGTTATCTCTATAAACATGGAAATATCTACACCGCCATCTGTATAAACATGGAAATACCTACAAAGTCATCTGTATAAACATGGAAATATGTACACAGCCATCTGTATAAACATGGAAATATCTACACAGCCATCTGTATAAACATGTAAATATCTACACAGCCATCTGTATATACAAGGAAATATCTACACCACTATCTGTATAAACATGGAAATAACTACACTGCTATTTGTATAAACAAGGAAATATCTACACCGTGATCTGTATAAACATGGAAATATCTGCACCGCCACCTCTATAAACAGGGAAATATCTACACCCCTATCTGTATAAACATGGAAATATCCATACCGCTATCTCTATAAACATGGAAAAATCAACACCGCTATCTCTATGAACATGGAAATATCTACACCGCCATCTCTATAAACATGGAAATGTCTACACCACGATCAGTATTAACATGGAAATATCTACACCGCTATCTGTATAAACATGGAAATATCTCCACTGCTATCTCTGTAACCATCGAAATATCTACACCGCCGTCTGAATAAACATGGAAATACTTACAAAGTTATCTGTATAAACATGGAAATATCTACACCGCCATCTGTATAAACATGGAAATATCTACACAGCCATGTGTACATACATGGAAATATCTACACCGCTATCTATATAAACATGGAAATAACTACACCGCTATCTGTATAAACATGGAAATATCTACACCGCCATCTACATATCCATTGAAATATCTGCGCCGCCAGCTGTATAAACATGGAAATATCTACACGGTCATCTGTGTATAGATGGAAATATCAACACCGCCATATGTATAAACATGGAAATATCTGCACCGCTATCTGTATAAACATGGAAATATCTACACCGCGGTCTGTATGAACATGGAAATATCAACACCGCTATCGGTATAAACATGGAAATATCTACACCGCTATCTCTGTAAACATGGAAATATCTACACCGTGATCTGTATAAACATGGAAATATTTACACCGCAATCTGTATAAACATGGAAACTTCTACACCGTTATCTGTATAAAAATGGAAATATCTACACCGCTATCTCTATAAACTTGGAAATATCTATACTGCCATCTGTATAAACATGGAAATAGCTATACAGTCATCTGTGTAAACATGGAAATATCTACACCACCATCTGTATAAACATGGAAATATCTACAATGCCATCTGTATACACATGGAAATACCTACACGGCAATCAGTGTATAGATGGAAACATCAACACCGCCATCTGTACAAACATGGAAATATCTACACTGCTATCTCTATAAACATGGAAATATCTACACTGCGGTCTGTATAAACATGGAAATATCTACACCGGTATCTGTATAAACATGGAAATATCTACACCATGATCTGTATAAACATGGAAATATATACACCGCTATCTGTATAAACATGGAAATATCTGCACCGCTATCTCTATAATCATGGAAATAACTACAAAGACATCTGTATAAACATGGAAATACCTACACAGTCATGTGTACCAACATTTAAATATCTACACTGCCATCTGTATAAATATAGAAATATCTACACAGCCCTCTGTATAAATATGGAAATATCTGCATAGGCATCTGTGTAAACATGGAAATATCTGCACCGCTATCTGTATAAACATGGAAATACCTACACCGCTGTCTCTATAAACATGGAAATATGTACACCGCTATGTGTATAAACATGGAAATATCTCCACTGCTCTCTGTATAAACATGGAAATATCTCCACCGTTATCTGTATAAACATGGAAATATCAACAGCGCCATCTACATAAACATTGAAATATCTACACTGCCATCTGTAAAAACATGGAAATATCTACACATTCATCTGAATAAACATGGAAATATCTACACCACCATCTGTATAAACATGGAAATAGCAACAATACCATCTGTATACACATGTAAATATCTACACAGACATCTGTATATATATGGAAATATCTACACGGCCATCTGTATATACATGGAAATATCTACACTGCCATCTGTAGAAAGATGGAAATATCTACACCGCTATCTCTATAAATGTGGAAATATCTACACCGCCATCTCTATGAACATGAAAATATCTACACTGCCATCTCCATAAAGATGGAAGTATCTACTCCGCCATGTGTATAAACACGGAAATATCTACACCACCATCTGTGTAAACATGGAAATACCTACACCGCTATCTGCATAAACATGGAAATAACTACACCGCCATCTGCATGTCCTTGGAAATATCTACGCCGCCATCTGAATAAACATGGAAATATCTACACGGCCATCTGTGTATAGATGGAAATATCAACACCGCCATCTGTACAAACATGGAAATATCTACACCGCTATCTCTATAGACATGGAAATATCTGCACCGCCATCTGTAAAAACATGGAAATACCTTTACAGTCATCTGTATAAACATGGAAATATCTACAATGCCATCTGTAGAAAGATGGAAATATCTACACCGCAATGTGTGTAAACATGGAAATATCTACACCGATATCTGTAAAAACATGGAAATATCTACACCGCTATCTGTATAAACATGGAAATATCTACACCGCGATCTGTATAAACATGGAAATATCTACACCGCGATCTGTATAAACATGGAAATATCTACACCGCGATCTCTATAAACATGGAAATATCTACACAGTTATCTCTATAAACATGGAAATATCTACACCGCCATCTGTATAAACATGGAAATACCTACAAAGTAATCTGTATAAACATGGAAATATCTACACAGCCATCTGTATAAACATGGAAATATATACACAGCCATCTGTATATACATGGAAATATCTACACCACTATCTTTATAAACATGGAAATAACTACCCTACTATTTGTATAAACAAGGAAATATCTACACCGTGATCTGTATAAACATGGAAATATCTACACTGCCATCTCTATAAACAGGGAAATATCTACAAACCTATCTGTATAAACATGGAAATATCCACACCGCTATCACTATTAACATGGAAAAATCTACTCCGCTATGTCTATGAACATGGAAATATCTACACCGCCATCTCTATAAACATGGAAATGTCTACACCACGATCAGTATAAACATGGAAATATCTACACCGCTATCTGTATAAACATGGAAATATCTCCACTGCTATCCCTATAAACATCGAAATATCTACACCGCCATCTGTATAAACATGGAAATACTTACAAAGTTATCTGTATAAACATGGAAATATCTACACCGCCATCTGTACAAACATGGAAATATCTACACAGCCATGTGTACATACATGGAAATATCTACACCGCTATCTATATAAACATGGAAATAACTACACCGCTATCTGTATAAACATGGAAATATCTACACCGCCATCTACATATCCATGGAAATATCTGCGCCGCCATCTGTATAAACGTGGAAATATCTACACGGTCATCTGTGTATAGATGGAAATATCAACACCGCCATCTGTACAAACATGGAAATATCTGCACCGCTATCTGTATTAACATGGAAATATCTACACCGCGGTCTGTATAAACATGGAAGTATCAACACCGCTATCGGTATAAACATGGAAATATCTACACCGCTATCTCTATAAACATGGAAATATCTACACCGTGCCGATCTGTATAAACATGGAAATATTTACACCGCTATCTGTATAAACATGGAAACTTCTACACCGTTATCTGTATAAATATGGAAATATCTACAGCCCTATCTCAATAAACTTTGAAATATCTACACAACCATCTGTATAAACATGGAAATAACTATACAGTCATCTGTGTAAACATGGTAATATCTACACCACCATCTGTATAAACATGGAAATATCTACAATGCCATCTGTATACACATGGAAATACCTACACGGCAATCAGTGTATAGATGGAAACATCAACACCGCCATCTGTACAAACATGGAAATATCTACACTGCTATCTCTATAAACATGGAAATATCTACACTGCGGTCTCTATAAACATGGAAATATCTACACCATGATCTGTATAAACATGGAAATATATACACCGCTATCTGTATAAACATGGAAATATCTGCACCGCTATCTCTATAAACATGGAAATAACTACAAAGACATCTGTATAAACATGGAAATACCTACAAAGTCATCTGTATAAGCATGGAAATATCTACACAGCCATCTGTATAAACATGGAAATATCTACACAGTTATCTCTATAAACATGGAAATATCTACACAGCCATCTGTATAAACATGGAAATACCTACAAAGTCATCTGTATAAACATGGAAATATCTACATATCGATCTGTATAAACATGGAAATATCTACACAGCCATCTGTATATACATGGAAATATCTACACCATTATCTGTATAAACATGGAAATAACTACACCGCTATTTGTATAAACAAGGAAATATCTACACTGTGATCTGTATAAACATGGAAATATCTACACCGCCATCTCTATAAACAGGGAAATATCTACAGCCCTATCTGTATAAACATTTAAATATCCACACCGCTATCTCTATAAACATGGAAAAATCAACACCGCTATCCCTATGAACATGGAAATATCTACAACACCATCTGTATAAACATGGAAATACCTATACAGTCATCTGTGTAAACATGGAAATATCTACACCACCATCTGTATAAACATGGAAATATCTATAATGCCATCTGTATACACGTGGAAATACCTACACGGCAATCAGTGTATAGATGGAAACATCAACACCGCCATGTGTACAAACATGGAAATATCTACACTGCTATCTCTATAAACATGGAAATATCTACACTGCGGTCTCTATAAACATGGAAATATCTACACCATGATCTGTATAAACATGGAAATATATACACCGCTATCTGTATAAACATGGAAATATCTGCACCGCTATCTCTATAAACATGGAAATAACTACAAAGACATCTGTATAAACTTGGAAATACCTACACAGTCATGTGTAGGAACATTTAAATATCTACACTGCCATCTGTATAAATATAGAAATATCTACACAGCCCTCTGTATAAATATGGAAATATCTGCATAGGCATCTGTGTAAACATGGAAATATCTGCACCGCTATCTGTATAATCGTGGAAATACCTACACTGCTGTCTCTATAAACATGGAAATATGTACACCGCTATGTGTATAAACATGGAAATATCTCCACTGCTCTCTGTATAAACATGGAAATATCTCCACCGTTATCTGTATAAACATGGAAATATCAACAGCGCCATCTATATAAACATTGAAATATCTACACTGCCATCTGTAAAAACATGGAAATATCTACACATTCATCTGAATAAACATGGAAATATCTACACCACCATCTGTATAAACATAGAAATAGCTACAATACCATCTGTATACACATGGAAATATCTACACCGACATCTGTGTAAATATGGAAATATCTACACGGCCATCTGTATAAACATGGAAATATCTACACTGCCATCTGTAGAAAGATGGAAATATCTACACCGCTATCTCTATAAATATGGAAATATCTACACCGCCATCTGTATGAACATGAAAATATCTACACTGCCATCTCCATAAAGATGGAAGTATCTACTCCGCCATGTGTATAAACACGGAAATATCTACAACACCATCTGTGTAAACATGGAAATACCTACACCGCTATCTGTATAAACATGGAAATAACTACACCGTGATCTGCATGTCCTTGGAAATATCTACGCCGCCATCTGAATAAACATGGAAATATCTACACGGCCATCTGTGTATAGCTGGAAATATCAACACCGCCATCTGTACAAACATGGAAATATCTACACGGCTATCTCTATAGACATGGAAATATCTGCACCGCCATCTGTAAAAACATGGAATTACCTATACAGTCATCTGTATAAACATGGAAATATCTACAATGCCATCAGTAGAAAGATGGAAATATCTACACCGCAATCAGTGAAAACATGGAAATATCTACACCGATATCTGTATAAACATGGAAATATCTACACCACGATCTGTATAAACATGGAAATATCTACACCGCGATCTGTATAAACATGGAAATATCTACACCGCCATCTGTATAAACATGGAAATACCTACAAAGTCATGTGTATAAACATGGAAATATCTACACAGCCATCTGTATAAACATGGAAATATCTACACAGCCAGCTGTATATACATGGAAATATCTACACCACTATCTGTATAAACATGGAAATACCTACAAAGTCATCTGTATAAACATGGAAATACCTACAAAGTCATCTGTATAAACATGGAAATATCTACACAGCCATCTGTATAAACATGGAAATATCTACACAGCCCTCTGTATAAATATGTAAATATCTGCATAGGCATCTGTATAAACATGGAAATATCCACACCGCTATCTCTATAAACATGAAAAAATCAACACCGCTATCTCTATGAACATGGAAATATCTACACCGCCATCTCTATAAACATGGAAATGTCTACACCACGATCAGTATAAACATGGAAATATCTACACCGCTATCTGTATAAACATGGAAATAACTCCACTGCTATCTCTATAAACATCGAAATATCTACACCGCCATCTGTATAAAAATGGAAATACTTACAAAATTATCTGTATAAACATGGAAATATCTACACCGCCATCTGTATAAAGATGGAAATATCTACACAGCCATGTGAACATACATGGAAATATCTACTCCGCTATCTATATAAACATGGAAATAACTACACCGCTATCTGTATAAACATGGAAATATCTACACCGCCATCTACATATCCATGGAAATATCTGCGCCGCCATCTGTATAAATATGGAAATATCTACACCGTTATCTGTGTATAGATGGAAATATCAACACCGCCATCTGCACAAACATGGAAATATCTGCACCGCTATCTGTATAAACATGGAAATACCTACACCGCGGTCTGTATAAACATGGAAATATCAACACCGCTATCGGTATAAACATGGAAATATCTACACCGCTATCTTTATAAATATGGAAGTATCTACACCGTGATCTGTATAAACATGGAAATATTTACACCGCTATCTGTATAAACATGGAAACTTCTACACCGTTATCTGTATGAATATGGAAATATCTACACCGCTATCTCTATAAACTTGGAAATACCTACACCGCCATCTGTATAAACATGGAAATACCTATACAGTCATCTGTGTAAACATGGAAATATCTACAGCACCATCTGTATAAACATGGAAATATCTACAATGCCATCTGTATACACATGGAAATACCTGCACGGAAATCAGTGTATAGATGGAAACATCAACACCGCCATCTGTACAAACATGGAAATATCTACACTGCGGTCTCTATAAACATGGAAATATCTACACCATGATCTGTATAAACATGGAAATATATACACCGCTATCTGTATAAACATGGAAATATCTGCACCGCTATCTCTATAAACATGGAAATATCTACAAAGACATCTGCATAAACATGGAAATACCTACACAGTCATGTGTAGGAACATTTAAATATCTACACTGCCATCTGTATAAATATAGAAATATCTACACAGCCCTCTGTATAAATATGGAAATATCTGCATAGACATCTGTGTATACATGGAAATATCTGCACCGCTATCTGTATAAACATGGAAATACCTACACCGCTGTCTCTATAAACATGGAAATATGTACACCGCTATGTGTATAAACATGGAAATAGCTCCACTGCTCTCTGTATAAACATGGAAATATCTCCACCGTTATCTGTATAAACATGGAAATATCAACAGCGCCATCTATATAAACATTGAAATATCTACACTGCCATCTGTAAAAACATGGAAATATCTACACATTCATCTGAATAAACATGGAAATATCTACACCACCATCTGTATAAACATGGAAATAGCTACAATACCATCCGTATACACATGGAAATATCTACACAGACATCTGTATAAATATGGAAATATCTACACGGCCATCTGTATAAACATGGAAATATCTACAGTGCCATCTGTAGAAAGATGGAAATATCTACACCGCTATCTCTATAAATACGGAAATACCTACACCGCCATCTCTATGAACATGAAAATATCTACACTACCATCTCCATAAAGATGGAAGTATCTACTCCGCCATGTGTATAAACACGGAAATATCTACACCACCATCTGTGTAAACATGGAAATACCTACACCGCTATCTGTATAAACATGGAAATAACTACACCGCCATATGCATGTCCTTGGAAATATCTATGCCGCCATCTGAATATACATGGAAATATCTACACCGCTATCTGTATAAACATGGAAATATCTACACCGCGATCTGTATAAACATGGAAATATCTACACCGCGATCTGTATAAACATGGAAATATCTACACCGCTATCTGCATAAACATGGAAATATCTACACAGTTATCTCTATAAACATGGAAATATCTACACCGCCATCTGTATAAACATGGAAATACCTACAAAGTCATCTGTATAAACATGGAAATATCTACACAGCCATCTGTATAAACATGGAAATATCTACACAGCCATCTGTATATACATGGAAATATCTACACGACTATCTGTATAAACATGGAAATACCTACAAAGTCATCTGTATAAACATGGAAATACCTACAAAGTCATCTGTGTAAACATGGAATTATCTACACAGCCATCTGTATAAACATGGAAATATCTACACAGCCCTCTGTATAAATATGGAAATATCTGCATAGGCATCTGTATAAACATGGAAATATCCACACCGCTATCTCTATAAACATGAAAAAATCAACACCGCTATCTCTGTGAACACGGAAATATCTACACCGCCATCTCTATAAACATCGAAATATCTACACCGCCATCTGTATAAACATGGAAATATCTGCACCGCTATCTGTATAAACATGGAAATATCTACAGCACGGTCTGTATAAACATGGAAATATCAACACTGCTATCGGTATAAACATGGAAATATCTACACCGCTATCTCTATAAACATGGAAATATCTACACCGCGATCTGTAAAAACATGGAAATATCTACACAGTTATCTCTATAAACATGGAAATATCTACACCGCCATCTGTATAAACATGGAAATACCTACAAAGACATCTGTACAAACATGGAAATATCTACACTGCCATCTGTAGAAAGATGGAAATATCTACACTGCTATCTCTATAAATATGGAAATATCTACACCGCCATCTCTATGAACATGAAAATATCTACACTGCCATCTCAATAAAGATGGAAGTATATACTCTGCCATGTGTATAAACACGGAAATATCTACACCACCATCTGTGTAAACATGGAAATACCTACACCGCTATCTGTATAAAAATGGAAATAACTACACCGCCATCTGCATGTCCTTGGAAATATCTACGCCGCCATCTTAATAAACATGGAAATATCTACACGGCCATCTGTGTATAGCTGGAAATATCAACACCGCCATATGTACAAACATGGAAATATCTACACCGCTATCTCTATAGACATGGAAATATCTGCACCGCTATCTCTATAAACATGGAAATAACTACAAAGGCATCTGTATAAACTTGGAAATACCTACACAGTCATGTGTAGGAACATTTAAATATCTACACTTCCATCTGTATAAATATAGAAATATCTACACAGCCCTCTGTATAAATATGGAAATATCTGCATAGGCATCTGTGTAAACATGGAAATATCTGCACTGCTATCTGTGTAAACATGGAAATACCTACACCGCTGTCTCTATAAATATGGAAATATGTACACCGCTATGTGTATAAACATGGAAATATCTACAATACCATCTGTATACACATGGAAATATCTACACCGACATCTGTATAAAGATGGAAATATCTACACGGCCATCTGTATAAACATGGAAATATCAACACTGCCATCTGTAGAAAGATGGAAATATCTACACCGCTATCTCTATAAATATGGAAATATCTACACCGCCATCTGTATGAACATGAAAATATCTACACTGCCATCTCAATAAAGATGGAAGTATCTACTCCGCCATGTGTATAAACACGGAAATATCTACACCACCATCTGTGTAAACATGGAAATACCTACACCTCTATCTGTATAAACATGGAAATAACTACACCGCCATCTGCATGTCCTTGGAAATATCTACGCCGCCATCTGAATAAACATGGAAATATCTACACGGCCATCTGTGTATAGATGGAAATATCAACACCGCCATCTGTACAAACATGGAAATATCTACACCGCTATCTCTATAGACATGGAAATATCTGCACCGCCATCTGTAAAAACATGGAAATACCTATACAGTCATCTGTATAAACATGGAAATATCTACAATGCCATCTGTAGAAAGATGGAAATATCTACACCGCAATCTGTGTAAACATGGAAATATCTACACCGATATCTGTATAAACATGGAAATATCTACACCGCGATCTGTATAAACATGGAAATATCTACACCGCGATCTGTATAAACATGGAAATATCTACACCGCGATCTGTATAAACATGGAAATATCTACACAGTTATCTCTATAAACATGGAAATATATACAGCGCCATCTGTATAAACATGGAAATACCTACAAAGTCATCTGTATAAACATGGAAATATCTACACAGCCATCTGTATAAACATGGAAATATCTACACAGCCATCTGTATATACATGGAAATATCTACACCAATATCTGTATAAACATGGAAATAACTACACCGCTATTTGTATAAACAAGGAAATATCTACACTGTGATCTGTATAAACATGGAAATATCTACACCGCCATCTCTATAAACAGGGAAATATCTACACCACTATCTGTATAAACATGGAAATATCCACACCGCTCTCTATAAACATGGAAAAATCAACACCGCTATCTCTATGAACATGGAAATATCTACACCGCCATCTCTATAAACATGGAAATGTCTACACCACGATCAGTATAAACATGGAAATATCTCCACCGCTATCTGTATAAACATGGAAATATCTCCACTGCTATCTCTATAAACATCGAAATATCTACACCGCCATCTGTATAAACATGGAAATACTTACAAAGTTATCTGTATAAACATGGAAATATCTACACCGCCATCTGTATAAACATGGAAATATCTACACAGCCATGTGTACATACATGGAAATATCTACACCGCTATCTATATAAACATGGAAATAACTACACCGCCATCTACATATCCATGGAAATATCTGCGCCGCCATCTGTATAAACATGGAAATATCTACACGGTCATCTGTGTATAGATGGAAATATCAACACCGCCATCTGTACAAACATGGAAATATCTGCACCGCTATCTGTATAAACATGGAAATATCTACACCGCGGTCTGTATAAACATGGAAATATCAACACCGCTATCGGTATAAACATGGAAATATCTACACCGCTATCTCTATAAACATGGAAATATCTACACCTTGATCTGTATAAACATGGAAATATTTACACCGCTATCTGTATAAACATGGAAACTTCTAAACAGTTATCTGTATAAATATGGAAATATCTACACCGCTATCTCAATAAACTTGGAAATATCTACACCACCATCTGTATAAACATGGAAATACCTATACAGTCATCTGTGTAAACATGGAAATATCTACACCACCATCTGTATAAACATGGAAATATCTACAATGCAATCTGTATACACATGGAAATACCTACACGGCAATCAGTGTATAGATGGAAACATCAACACCGCCATCTGTACAAACATGGAACTATCTACACTGCTCTCTCTATAAACATGGAAATATCTACACTGCGGTCTCTATAAACATGGAAATATCTACACCATGATCTGTATAAACATGGAAATATATACACCGCTATCTGTATAAACATGGAAATATCTGCACTGCTATCTCTATAAACATGGAAATAACTACAAAGACATCTGTATAAACTTGGAAATACCTACACAGTCATGTGTAGGAACATTTAAATATCTACACTGCCATCTGTATAAATATAGAAATATCTACACAGCCCTCTGTATAAATATGGAAATATCTGCATAGGCATCTGTGTAAACATGGAAATATCTGCACCGCTATCTGTATAAACATGGAAATACCTACACCGCTGTCTCTATAAACATGGAAATATGTACACCGCTATGTGTATAAACATGGAAATAGCTCCACTGCTCTCTGTATAAACATGGAAATATCTCCACCGTTATCTGTATAAACATGGAAATATCAACAGCGCCATCTATATAAACATTGAAATATCTACACTGCCATCTGTAAAAACATGGAAATATCTACACATTCATCTGAATAAACATGGAAATATCTACACCACCATCTGTATAAACATGGAAATAGCTACAATACCATCTGTATACACATG
The DNA here is from genome assembly GCF_028858775.2 of Pan troglodytes. Taxonomy (NCBI): domain Eukaryota; kingdom Metazoa; phylum Chordata; class Mammalia; order Primates; family Hominidae; genus Pan; species Pan troglodytes. The sequence continues at coordinate 8,680,817 of NC_072411.2, forward strand.
GAAATATCTACACCGACATCTGCATAAATATGGAAATATCTACACGGCCATCTGTATAAACATGGAAATATCTACAGTGCCATCTGTAGAAATATGGAAATATCTACACCGCTATCTCTATAAATATGGAAATATCTACACCGCCATCTCTATGAACATGAAAATATCTACACTGCCATCTCCATAAAGATGGAAGTATCTACTCCGCCATGTGTATAAACACAGAAATATCTACACCACCATCTGTGTAAACATGGAAATACCTACACTGCTATCTGTATAAACATGGAAATAACTACAACGCCATCTGCATGTCCTTGGAAATATCTACGCCGCCATCTGAATAAACATGGAAATATCTACACGGCCATCTGTGTATAGATGGAAATATCAACACCGCCATCTGTACAAACATGGAAATATCTACCCCGCTATCTCTATAGACATGGAAATATCTGCACCGCCATCTGTAAAAACATGGAAATACCTATACAGTCATCTGTATAAACATGGAAATATCTACAATGCCATCTGTAGAAAGATGGAAATATCTACACCGCAATCTGTGTAAACATGGAAATATCTACACCAATATCTGTAAAAACATGGAAATATCTACACCGCGATCTGTATAAACATGGAAATATCTACACCACGATCTGTATAAACATGGAAATATCTACACCGCGATCTGTATAAACAAGGAAATATCTACACTGTGATCTGTATAAACATGGAAATATCTACACCGCTATTTGTATAAACAAGGAAATATCTACACTGTGATCTGTATAAACATGGAAATATCTACACCGCCATCTCTATAAACAGGGAAATATCTACACCCCTATCTGTATAAACATGGAAATATCCACACCGCTATCTCTATAAACATGGAAAAATCAACCCCACTATCTCTATGAACATGGAAATATCTACACCACCATCTCTATAAACATGGAAATGTCTACAACACGATCAGTATAAACATGCAAATATCTACACCGCTATCTGTATAAACATGGAAATATCTCCACTGCTATCTCTATAAACATCGAAATATCTACACCGCCATCTGTATAAACATGGAAATACTTACAAAGTTATCTGTATAAACATGGAAATATCTACACCGCCATCTGTATAAACATGGAAATATCTACACAGCCATGTGTACATACATGGAAATATCTACACCGCTATCTATATAAACATGGAAATAACTACAACGCTATCTGTATAAACATGGAAATATCTACACCGCCATCTACATATCCATGGAAATATCTGCGCCGCCATCTGTATAAACATGGAAATATCTACACGGTCATCTGTGTATAGATGGAAATATCAACACCGCCATCTGTACAAACATGGAAATATCTGCACCGCTATCTGTATAAACATGGAAATATCTACACCGCGGTCTGTATAAACATGGAAATATCAACACCGCTATCGGTATAAACATGGAAATATCTACACCGCTATCTCTATAAACATGGAAATATCTACACCGTGATCTTTATAAACATGTAAATATTTACACCGCTATCTGTATAAACATGGAAACTTCTACACCGTTATCTGTATAAATATGGAAATAGCTTCACCGCTATCTCAATAAACTTGGAAATATCTACACCACCATCTGTATAAACATGGAAATACCTATACAGTCATCTGTGTAAACATGGAAATATCTACACCACCATCTGTATAAACATGGAAATATCTACAATGCCATCTGTATACACATGGAAATACCTACACGGCAATCAGTGTATAAATGGAAACATCAACACCGCCATCTGTACAAACATGGAAATATCTACACTGCTATCTCTATAAACATGGAAATATCTACACTGCGGTCTCTATAAACATGGAAATATCTACACCATGATCTGTATAAACATGGAAATATATACACCGCTATCTGTATAAACATGGAAATATCTGCACCGCTATCTCTATAAACATGGAAATAACTACAAAGACATCTGTATAAACATGGAAATACCTACACAGTCATGTGTAGGAACATTTAAATATCTACACTGCCATCTGTATAAATATAGAAATATCTACACAGCCCTCTGTATAAATATGGAAATATCTGCATAGGCATCTGTGTAAACTTGGAAATATCTGCACCGCTATCTGTATAAACATGGAAATACCTACACCGCTGTCTCTATAAACATGGAAATATGTACACCGCTATGTGTATAAACATGGAAATATCTCCACTGCTCTCTGTATAAACATGGAAATATCTCCACCGTTATCTGTATAAACATGGAAATATCAACAGCGCCATCTATATAAACATTGAAATATCTACACTGCCATCTGTAAAAACATGGAAATATCTACACATTCATCTGAATAAACATGGAAATATCTACACCACCATCTGTATAAACATGGAAATAGCTACAATACCATCTGTATACACATGGAAATATCTACACCGACATCTGTATAAATATGGAAATATCTACACGGCCATCTGTATAAACATGGAAATATCTACAGTGCCATTTGTAGAAAGATGGAAATATCTACACCGCTATCTCTATAAATATGGAAATATCTACACTGCCATCTGTATGAACATGAAAATATCTACACTGCCATCTCCATAAAGATGGAAGTATCTACTCCGCCATGTGTATAAACACGGAAATATCCACACCACCATCTGTGTAAACATGGAAATACCTACACCGCTATCTGTATAAACATGGAAATAACTACACTGCCATCTGCATGTCCTTGGAAATATCTACGACGCCATCTGAATAAACATGGAAATATCTGCACGGCCATCTGTGTATAGCTGGAAATATCAACACCACCATCTGTACAAACATGGAAATATCTACACCGCTATCTCTATAGACATGGAAATATCTGCACCGCCATCTGTAAAAACATGGAAATACCTATACAGTCATCTGTATAAACATGGAAATATCTACAATGCCATCTGTAGAAAGATGGATATATCTACACCGCAATCAGTGTAAACATAGAAATATCTACACCGATATCTGTATAAACATGAAAATATCTACACCGCGATCTGTATAAACATGGAAATATCTACACCGCAATCTGTATAAACATGGAAATATCTACACAGTTATCTCTATAAACATGGAAATATCTACACCGCCATCTGTATAAACATGGAAATACCTACAAAGTCATCTGTATAAACATGGAAATATCTACACAGCCATCTGTATAAACATGGAAATATCTACAGAGCCATCTGTATATACATGGAAATATCTACACCACTATCTGTATAAACATGGAAATAACTACACCGCTATTTGTATAAACAAGGAAATATCTACACTGTGATCTGTATAAACATGGAAATATCTACACCGCCATCTCTATAAACAGGGAAATATCTACACCCCTATCTGTATAAACATGGAAATATCCACACCGCTATCTCTATAAACATGGAAAAATCAACACCGCTATCTCTATGAACATGGAAATATCTACACCGCCATCTCTATAAACATGGAAATGTCTACACCACGATCAGTATAAACATGGAAATATCTACACCGTTATCTGTATAAACATGGAAATATCTCCACTGCTATCTCTATAAACATCGAAATATCTACACCGCCATCAGTATAAAGATGGAAATACTTACAAAGTTATCTGTATAAACATGGAAATATCTACACCGCCATCTGTACAAACATGGAAATATCTACACAGCCATGTGTACATACATGGAAATAACTACACCGCTATCTATATAAACATGGAAATAACTACACCGCTATCTGTATAAACATGGAAATATCTACGCCGCCATCTACATATCCATGGAAATATCTGCGCCGCCATCTGTATAAACATAGAAATATCTACACGGTCATCTGTGTATAGATGGAAATATCAACACCACCATCTGTACAAACATGGAAATATCTGCACCGCTATCTGTATAAACATGGATATATCTACACCGCGGTCTGTATAAACATGGAAATATCAACACCGCTATCGGTATAAACATGGAAATATCTACACCGCTATCTCTATAAACATGGAAATATCTACACCGTGATCTGTATAAACATGGAAATATTTACACCGCTATCTGTATAAACATGGAAACTTCTACACCGTTATCTGTATAAATATGGAAATATCTACACCGCTATCTCAATAAACTTGGAAATATCTACACCAACATCTGTATAAACATGGAAATACCTATACAGTCATCTGTGTAAACATGGAAATATCTACACCACCATCTGTATAAACATGGAAATATCTACAATGCCATCTGTATACACATGGAAATACCTACACGGCAATCAGTGTATAGATGGAAACATCAACAACGCCATCTGTACAAACATGGAAATATCTACACTGCGGTCTCTATAAACATGGAAATATCTACACCATAATATGTATAAACATGGAAATATATACACCGCTATCTGTATAAACATGGAAATATCTGCACCGCTATCTCTATAAACATGGAAATAACTACAAAGACATCTGTATAAACATGGAAATACCTACACAGTCATGTGTAGGAACATTTCAATATCTACACTGCCATCTGAATAAATATAGAAATATCTACACAGCCCTCTGTATAAATATGGAAATATCTGCATAGGCATCTGTGTAAACTTGGAAATATCTGCACCGCTATCTGTATAAACATGGAAATACCTACACCGCTGTCTCTATAAACATGGAAATATGTACACCGCTATGTGTATAAACATGGAAATATCTCCACTGCTCTCTGTATAAACATGGAAATATCTCCACCGTTATCTGTATAAACATGGAAATATCAACAGCGCCATCTATATAAACATTGAAATATCTACACTGCCATCTGTAAAAACATGGAAATATCTACACATTCATCCGAATAAACATGGAAATATCTACACCACCATCTGTATAAACATGGAAATAGCTACAATACCGTCTGTATACACATGGAAATATCTACACTGACATCTGTATAAATATGGAAATATCTACACGGCCATCTGTATAAACATGGAAATATCTACACTGCCATCTCTAGAAAGATGGAAATATCTACACCGCTATCTCTGTAAATATGGAAATATCTACACCGCCATCTGTATGAACATGAAAATATCTACACTGCCATCTCCATAAAGATGGAAGTATCTACTCCGCCATGTGTATAAACACGGAAATATCTACACCACCATCTGTGTAAACATGGAAATACCTACACCGCTATCTGTATGAACATGGAAATAACTACACCGCCATCTGCATGTCCCTGGAAATATCTACGACGCCATCTGAATAAACATGGAAATATCTACACGGCCATCTGTGTATAGCTGGAAATATCAACACCACCATCTGTACAAACATGGAAATATCTACACCGCTATCTCTATAGACATGGAAATATCTGCACCGCCATCTGTAAAAACATGGAAATACCTATACAGTCATCTGTATAAACATGGAAATATCTACAATGCCATCTGTAGAAAGATGGAAATATCTACACCGCAATCAGTGTAAACATGGAAATATCTACACCGATATCTGTATAAACATGGAAATATCTACACCGCGATCTGTATAAACATGGAAATATCTACACCGCGATCTGTATAAACATGGAAATATCTACAACGCGATCTGTATAAACATGGAAATATCTACACAGTTATCTCTATAAACATGGAAATATCTACACCGCCATCTGTATAAACATGGAAATACCTACAAAGTCATCTGTATAAACATGGAAATATCTACACAGCCATCTGTATAAACATGGAAATATCTACACAGCCATCTGTATATACATGGAAATATCTACACCACTATCTGTATAATCATGGAAATAACTACACCGCTATTTGTATAAACAAGGAAATATCTACACTGTGATCTGTATAAACATGGAAATATCTACACCGCCATCTCTATAAACAGGGAAATATCTACACCCCTATCTGTATAAACATGGAAATATCCACACCGCTATCTCTATAAACATGGAAAAATCAACACCGCTATCTCTATGAACATGGAAATATCTACACCGTCATCTCTATAAACATGGAAATGTCTACACCACGATCAGTATAAACATGGAAATATCTACACCGCTATCTCTATAAACATCGAAATATCTACACCGCCATCTGTATAAACATGGAAATACTTACAAAGTTATCTGTATAAACATGGAAATATCTACACCGCCATCTGTATAAACATGGAAATATCTACACAGCCATGTGTACATACATGGAAATATCTACACCGCTATCTATATAAACATGGAAATAACTACACCGCTATCTGTATAAACATGGAAATATCTACACCGCCATCTACATATCCATGGAAATATCTGCGCCGCCATCTGTATAAACATGGAAATATCTACACGGTCATCTGTGTATAGATGGAAATATCAACACCGCCATCTGTACAAACATGGAAATATCTGCACCGATATCTGTATAAACATGGAAATATCTACACCGCGGTCTGTATAAACATGGAAATATCAACACCGCTATCGGTATAAACATGGACATATCTACACCGCTATCTCTATAAACATGGAAATATCTACACCGTGATCTGTATAAACATGGAAATATTTACACCGCTATCTGTATAAACATGGAAACTTCTACACCGTGATCTGTATAAATATGGAAATATCTACACCGCTTTCTCAATAAACTTGGAAATATCTACACCACCATCTGCATAAACATGGAAATACCTATACAGTCATCTGTGTAAACATGGAAATATCTACACCAACATCTGTATAAACATGGAAATATCTACAATGCCATCTGTATACACATGGAAATACCTACACGGCAATCAGTGTATAGATGGAAACATCAACACCGCCATCTGTACAAACATGGAAATATCTACACTGCTATCTCTATAAACATGGAAATATCTACACTGCGGTCTCTATAAACATGGAAATATCTACACCATGATCTGTATAAACATGGAAATATATACACCGATATCTGTATAAACATGGAAATATCTGCACCGCTATCTCTATAAACATGGAAATAACTACAAAGACATCTGTATAAACTTGGAAATACCTACACAGTCATGTGTAGGAACATTTAAATATCTACACTGCCATCTGTATAAATATAGAAATATCTACACAGCCCTCTGTATAAATATGGAAATATCTGCATAGCCATCTGTGTAAACATGGAAATATCTGCACCGCTATCTGTGTAAACATGGAAATACCTACACCGCTGTCTCTATAAACATGGAAATATGTACACCGCTATGTGTATAAACATGGAAATATCTCCACTGCTCTCTGTATAAACATGGAAATATCTCCACCGTTATCTGTATAAACATGCAAATATCAACAGCGCCATCTATATAAACATTGAAATATCTACACTGCCATCTGTAAAAACATGGAAATATCAACACATTCATCTGAATAAACATGGAAATATCTACACCACCATCTGTATAAACATGGAAATAGCTACAATACCATCTGTATACACATGGAAATATCTACACCGACATCTGTATAAATATGGAAATATCTACACGGCCATCTGTATAAACATGGAAATATCTACACTGCCATCTGTAGAAAGATGGAAATATCTACACCGCTATCTCTATAAATATGGAAATATCTACACCGCCATCTGTATGAACATGAAAATATCTACACTGCCATCTCCATAAAGATGGAAATATCTACTCCGCCATGTGTATAAACACGGAAATATCTACACCACCATCTGTGTAAACATGGAAATACCTACACCGCTATCTGTATAAACATGGAAATAACTACACCGCCATCTGCATGTCCTTGGAAATATCTACGCCGCCATCTGAATAAACATGGAAATATCTACACGGCCATCTGTGTATAGCTGGAAATATCAACACCGCCATCTGTACAAACATGGAAATATCTACACCGCTATCTCTATAGACATGGAAATATCTGCACCGCCATCTGTAAAAACATGGAAATACATATACAGTCATCTGTATAAACATGGAAATATCTACAATGCCATCTGTAGAAAGATGGAAATATCTACACCGCAATCAGTGTAAACATGGAAATATCTACACCGATATCTGTATAAACATGGAAATATCTACACCGCGATCTGTATAAACATGGAAATATCTACACCGCGATCTGTATAAACATGGAAATATCTACACCGCGATCTGTATAAACATGGAAATATCTACACAGTTATCTCTATAAACATGGAAATATCTACACCGCCATCTGTATAAACATGGAAATACCTACAAAGTCATCTGTATAAACATGGAAATATCTACACAGCCATCTGTATAAACATGGAAATATCTACAGAGCCATCTGTATATACATGGAAATATCTACACCACTATCTGTATAAACATGGAAATAACTACACCGCTATTTGTATAAACAAGGAAATATCTACACTGTGATCTGTATAAACATGGAAATATCTACACCGCCATCTCTATAAACAGGGAAATATCTAGACACCTATCTGTATAAACATGGAAATATCCACACCGCTATCTCTATAAACATGGAAAAATCAACACCGCTATCTCTATGAACATGGAAATATCTACACCGCCATCTCTATAAACATAGAAATGTCTACACCACGATCAGTATAAACATGTAAATATCTACACCGCTATCTGTATAAACATGGAAATATCTCCACTGATATCTCTATAAACTTCGAAATATCTACACCGCCATCAGTATAAACATGGAAATACTTACAAAGTTATCGGTATAAACATGGAAATATCTACACCGCCATCTGTATAAACATGGAAATATCTACACAGCCATGTGTACATACATGGAAATATCTACACCGCTATCTATATAAACATCGAAATAACTACACCGCTATCTGTATAAACATGGAAATATCTACGCCGCCATCTACATATCCATGGAAATATCTGCGCCGCCATCTGTATAAACATGGAAATATCTACACGGTCATCTGTGTATAGATGGAAATATCAACACCGCCATCTGTACAAACATGGAAATATCTGCACCGCTATCTGTATAAACATGGATATATCTACACCACGGTCTGTATAAACATGGAAATATCAACACCGCTATCGGTATAAACATGGAAATATCTACACCGCTATCTCTATAAACATGGAAATATCTATACCGTGATCTGTATAAACATGGAAATATTTACACCGCTATCTGTATAAACATGGAAACTTCTACACCGTTATCTGTATAAATATGGAAATATCTTCACCGCTATCTCAATAAACTTGGAAATATCTACACCACCATCTGTATAAACATGGAAATACCTATACAGTCATCTGTGTAAACATGGAAATATCTACACCACCATCTGTATAAACATGGAAATATCTACAATGCCATCTGTATACACATGGAAATACCTACACGGCAATCAGTGTATAGATGGAAACATCAACACCGCCATCTGTACAAACATGGAAATATCTACACTGCTATCTCTATAAACATGGAAATATCTACACTGCGGTCTCTATAAACATGGAAATATCTACACCATGATCTGTATAAACATGGAAATATATACACCGCTATCTGTATAAACATGGAAATCTCTGCACCGCTATCTCTATAAACATGGAAATAACTACAAAGACATCTGTATAAACATGGAAATACCTACACAGTCATGTGTAGGAACATTTAAATATCTACACTGCCATCTGTATAAATATAGAAATATCTACACAGCCCTCTGTATAAATATGGAAATATCTGCATAGGCATCTGTGTAAACTTGGAAATATCTGCACCGCTATCTGTATAAACCTGGAAATACCTACACCGCTGTCTCTATAAACATGGAAATATGTACACCGCTATGTGTATAAACATGGAAATATCTCCACTGCTCTCTGTATAAACATGGAAATATCTCCACCGTTATCTGTATAAACATGGAAATATCAACAGCGCCATCTATATAAACATTGAAATATCTACACTGCCATCTGTAAAAACATGGAAATATCTACACATTCATCTGAATAAACATGGAAATATCTACACCACCATCTGTATAAACATGGAAATAGCTACAATACCATCTGTATACACATGGAAATATCTACACCGACATCTGTATAAATATGGAAATATCTACACGGCCATCTGTATAAACATGGAAATATCTACACTGCCATCTGTAGAAAGATGGAAATATCTACACCGCTATCTCTATAAATATGGAAATATCTACACTGCCATCTGTATGAATATGAAAATATCTACACTGCCATCTCCATAAAGATGGAAGTATCTACTCCGCCATGTGTATAAACACGGAAATATCTACACCACCATCTGTGTAAACATGGAAATACCTACACCGCTATCTGTATAAACATGGAAATAACTACACCGCCATCTGCATGTCCTTGGAAATATCTACGCCGCCATCTGAATAAACATGGAAATATCTACACGGCCATCTGTGTATAGCTGGAAATATCAAAACCACCATCTGTACAAACATGGAAATATCTACACCGCTATCTCTATAGACATGGAAATATCTGCACCGCCATCTGTAAAAACATGGAAATACCTATACAGTCATCTGTATAAACATGGAAATATCTACAATGCCATCTGTAGAAGGATGGATATATCTACACCACAATCAGTGTAAACATGGAAATATCTACACCGATATCTGTATAAACATGGAAATATCTACACCGCGATCTGTATAAACATGGAAATATCTACACCGCGATCTGTATAAACATGGAAATATCTACACCGCGATCTGTATAAACATGGAAATATCTACACAGTTATCTCTATAAACATGGAAATATCTACACCGCCATCTATATAAACATGGAAATACCTACAAAGTCATCTGTATAAACATGGAAATATCTGCACAGCCATCTGTATAAACATGGAAATATCTACAGAGCCATCTGTATATATATGGAAATATCTACACCACTATCTGTATAAACATGGAAATAACTACACCGCTATTTGTATAAACGAGGAAATATCTACACTGTGATCTGTATAAACATGGAAATATCTACACCGCCATCTCTATAAACAGGGAAATATCTACACCCCTATCTGTATAAACATGGAAATATCCACACCGCTATCTCTATAAACATGGAAAAATCAACACCGCTATCTCTATGAACATGGAAATATCTACAACGCCATCTCTATAAACATGGAAATGTCTACACCACGATCAGTATAAACATGGAAATATCTACACCGCTATCTGTATAAACATGGAAATATCTCCACTGCTATCTCTATAAACATCGAAATATCTACACCGCCATCTGTATAAACATGGAAATACTTGCAAAGTTATCTGTATAAACATGGAAATATCTACACCACCATCTATATAAACATGGAAATATCTACAATGCCATCTGTAAAAACATGGAAATATCTACACATTCATCTGAATAAACATGGAAATATCCACACCACCATCTGTATAAACATGGAAATACCTATACAGTCATCTGTATAAATATGGAAATATCTACAATGCCATCTGTAGAAAGATGGAAATATCTACACCGCAATCTGTGTAAACATGGAAATATCTACAACGATATCTGTAAAAACATGGAAATATCTACACCGCTATCTGTATAAACATGGAAATATCTACACCGCAATCTGTATAAACATGGAAATATCTACACCGCGATCTGTATAAACATGGAAATATCTACACCGCTATCTGTATAAACATGGAAATATCTACACAGTTATCTCTATAAACATGGAAATATCTACACCGCCATCTGTATAAACATGGAAATACCTACAAAGTCATCTGTATAAAAATGGAAATATGTACACAGCCATCTGTATAAACATGGAAATATCTACACAGCCATCTGTATAAACATGGAAATATCTACACAGCCATCTGTATATACATGGAAATAACTACACCACTATCTGTATAAACATGAAAATAACTACACCGCTATTTGTATAAACAAGGAAATATCTACACCGTGATCTGTATAAACATGGAAATATCTACACCGCCATCTCTATAAACAGGGAAATATCTACACACCTATCTGTATAAACATGGAAATATCCACACCGCTATGCCTATAAACATGGAAAAATCAACTCCGCTATCTCTATGAACATGGAAATATCTACACCGCCATCTCTATAAACATGGAAATGTCTACACCACGATCAGTATAAACATGGAAATATCTACACCGCTATCTGTATAAACATGGAAATAACTACACCGCTATCTGTATAAACATGGAAATATCTACACCGCCATCTACATATCCATGGAAATATATGCGCCGCCATCTGTATAAACATGGAAATATCTACACGGTCATCTGTGTATAGATGGAAACATCAACACCGCCATCTGTACAAACATGGAAATATCTGCACCGCTATCTGTATAAATATGGAAATATCTACACCGCGATCTGTATAAACATGGAAATATCAACACCGCTATCGGTATAAACATGGAAATATCTACACTGCTATCTCTATAAACATGGAAATATCTACACCGTGATCTGTATAAACATGGAAATATTTTCACCGCTATCTGTATAAACATGGAAACTTCTACAACGTTATCTGTATAAATATAGAAATATCTACACCGCTATCTCTATAAACTTGGAAATATCTACACCGCCATCTGTATAAACATGGAAATACCTATACAGTCATCTGTGTAAACATGGAAATATCTACACCACCATCTGTATAAACATGGAAATAACTACAATACCATCTATATACACATCTAAATACCTACACGGCAATCAGTGTATAGATGGAAACATCAACGCCGCCATCTGTAAAAACATGGAAATATCTACACTGCTATCTCTATAAACATGGAAATATCTACACCGCGATCTGTATAAACATGGAAATATCCACACCGCGATCTGTATAAACATGGAAATATCTACACCGCCATCTGTATAAACATGGAAATATCTACACAGTTATCTCTATAAACATGGAAAAATCTACACCGCCATCTGTATAAACATGGAAATACTTACAAAGTCATCTGTATAACCATGGAAATATCTACACCGCCATCTGTATAAACATGGAAATATCTACAAAGCCATCTGTATATGCATGGAAATATCTACACCACTATCTGTATAAACATGGAAATAACTACACCGCTATTTGTATAAACAAGGAAATATCTACACCGTGATCTGTATAAACATGGAAATATCTACACAGCCATCTCTATAAACAGGGAAATATCTACACCCCTATCTGTATAAACATGGAAATATCCACACCGCTATCTCTATAAACATGGAAAAATCAACACCGCTATCTCTATGAACATGGAAATATCTACACCGCCATCTCTATAAACATGGAAATGTCTACACCACGATCAGTATAAACATGGAAATATCTCCACTGCTATCTATATAAACAACGAAATATCTACACCGCCATCTGTATAAACATGGAAATACTTACAAAGTTATCTGTATAAACATGGAAATATCTACACCGCCATCTGTATAAACATGGAAATATCTACACCGTGATCTGTATAAACATGGAAATATCTACACAGTTATCTCTATAAACATGGAAATATCTACACCGCCATCTGTATAAACATGGAAATACCTACAAAGTCATCTGTAGAAACATGGAAATATCTACACAGCCATCTGTATAAACATGGAAATATCTACACAGCCATCTGTATATACATGGAAATATCTACACCACTATCTGTATAAACATGGAAATAACTACACCGCTATTTGTATAAACAAGGAAATATCTACACTGTGATCTGTATAAACATGGAAATATCTACACCGCCATCTCTATAAACAGGGAAATATCTACACCCCTATCTGTATAAACATGGAAATATCCACACCACTCTCTATAAACATGGAAAAATCAACACCGCTATCTCTATGAACATGGAAATATCCTCACCGCCATCTCTATAAACATGGAAATGTCTACACCACGATCAGTATAAACATGGAAATATCTACACCGCTATCTGTATAAACATGGAAATATCTCCACTGCTATCTCTATAAACATCGAAATATCTACACCGCCATCTGTATAAACATGGAAATACTTACAAAGTTATCTGTATAAACATGGAAATATCTACACCGCCATCTGTATAAACATGGAAATATCTACACAGCCATGTGTACATACATGGAAATATCTACACCGCTATCTATATAAACATGGAAATAACTACACCGCTATCTGTATGAACATGGAAATATCTACACCGCCATCTACATATCCATGGAAATATCTGTGCCGCCATCTGTATAAACATGGAAATATCTACACGGTCATCTGTGTATAGATGGAAATATCAACACCGCCATCTGTACAAACATGGAAATATCTGCACCGCTATCTGTATAAACATGGAAATATCTACACTGCGGTCTGTATAAACATGGAAATATCAACACCGCTATCGGTATAAACATGGAAATATCTACACCGCTATCTCTATAAACATGGAAATATCTACACCGTGATCTGTATAAACATGGAAATATTTACACCGCTATCTGTATAAACATGGAAACTTCTACACAGTTATCTGTATAAATATGGAAATATCTACACCGCTATCTCAATAAACTTGGAAATATCTACACCACCATCTGTATAAACATGGAAATACCTATACAGTCATCTGTGTAAACATGGAAATATCTACACCACCATCTGTATAAACATGGAAATATCTACACTGCCATCTGTATACACATGGAAATACCTACACGGCAATCAGTGTATAGATGGAAACATCAACACCGCCATCTGTACAAACATGGAAATATCTACACTGCTATCTCTATAAACATGGAAATATCTACACTGCGGTCTCTATAAACATGGAAATATCTACACCATGATCTGTATAAACATGGAAATATATACACCGCTATCTGTATAAACATGGAAATATCTGCACCGCTATCTCTCTAAACTTGGAAATAACTACAAAGACATCTGTATAAACTTGGAAATACCTACACAGTCATGTGTAGGAACATTTAAATATCTACACTGCTATCTGTATAAATATAGAAATATCTACACAGCCCTCTGTATAAATATGGAAATATCTGCATAGGCATCTGTGTAAACATGGAAATATCTGCACCGCTATCTGTATAAACATGGAAATACCTACACCGCTGTCTCTATAAACATGGAAATATGTACACCGCTATGTGTATAAACATGGAAATATCTCCACTGCTCTCTGTATAAACGTGGAAATATCTCCACCGTTATCTGTATAAACATGGAAATATCAACAGCGCCATCTATATAAACATTGAAATATCTACACTGCCATCTGTAAAAACATGGAAATATCTACACATTCATCTGAATAAACATGGAAATATCTACACCACCATCTGTATAAACATGGAAATAGCTACAATACCATCTGTATACACATGGAAATATCTACACCGACATCTGTATAAATATGGAAATATCTACACGGCCATCTGTATAAACATGGAAATATCTACACTGCCATCTGTAGAAAGATGGAAATACCTACACTGCTATCTCTATAAATATGGAAATATCTACACCGCCATCTGTATGAACATGAAAATATCTACACTGCCATCTCAATAAAGATGGAAGTATCTACCCTGCCATGTGTATAAACACGGAAATATCTACACCACCATCTGTGTAAACATGGAAATACCTACACCGCTGTCTGTATAAACATGGAAATAACTACACCGCCATCTGCATGTCCTTGGAAATATCTACGCCGCCATCTGAATAAACATGGAAATATCTACACGGCCATCTGTGTATAGCTGGAAATATCAACACCGCCATCTGTACAAACATGGAAATATCTACACCGCTATCTCTATAGACATGGAAATATCTGCACCGCCATCTGTAAAAACATGGAAATACCTATACAGTCATCTGTATAAACATGGAAATATCTACAATGCCATCTGTAGAAAGATGGAAATATCTACACCGCAATCTGTGTAAACATGGAAATATCTACACCGATATCTGTATAAACATGGAAATATCTACACCGTGATCTGTATAAACATGGAAATATCTACACCGCGATCTGTATAAACATGGAAATATCTACACCGCAATCTGTATAAACATGGAAATATCTACACAGTTATCTCTATAAACACGGAAATATCTACACCGCCATCTGTATAAACATGGAAATACCTACAAAGTCATCTGTATAAACATGGAAATATCTACACAGCCATCTGTATAAACATGGAAATATCTACACAGCCATCTGTATATACATGGAAATATCTACACCACTATCTGTATAAACATGGAAATAACTACACCGCTATTTGTATAAACAAGGAAATATCTACACTGTGATCTGTATAAACATGGAAATATCTACACCGCCATCTCTATAAACAGGGAAATATCTACACCCCTATCTGTATAAACATGGAAATATCCACACCGCTCTCTATAAACATGGAAAAATCAACACCGCTATCTCTATGAACATGGAAATATCAACACCGCCATCTCTATAAACATGGAAATGTCTACACCACGATCAGTATAAACATGGAAATATCTACACCGCTATCTGTATAAACATGGAAATATCTCCACTGCTATCTCTATAAACATCGAAATATCTACAGAGCCATCTGTATAAACATGGAAATACTTACAAAGTTATCTGTATAAACATGGAAATATCTACACCGCCATCTGTATAAACATGGAAATATCTACACAGCCATGTGTACATACATGGAAATATCTACACCGCTATCTATATAAACAAGGAAATAACTACACCGCTATCTGTATGAACATGGAAATATCTACACCGCCATCTACATATCCATGGAAATATCTGCGCCGCCATCTGTATAAACATGGAAATATCTACACGGTCATCTGTGTATAGATGGAAATATCAACACCGCCATCTGTACAAACATGGAAATATCTGCACCGCTATCTGTATAAACATGGAAATATCTACACCGCGGTCTGTATAAACATGGAAATATCAACACCGCTATCGGTATAAACATGGAAATATCTACACCGCTATCTCTATAAACATGGAAATATCTACACCGTGATCTGTATAAACATGGAAATATTTACACCGCTATCTGTATAAACATGGAAACTTCTACACAGTTATCTGTATAAATATGGAAATATCTGCACCGCTATCTCAATAAACTTGGAAATATCTACACCACCATCTGTATAAACATGGAAATACCTATACAGTCATCTGTGTAAACATGGAAATATCTACACCACCATCTGTATAAACATGGAAATATCTACAATGCCATCTGTATACTCATGGAAATACCTACACGGCAATCAGTGTATAGATGGAAACATCAACACCGCCATCTGTACAAACATGGAAATATCTACACTGCTATCTCTATAAACATGGAAATATCTACACTGCGGTCTCTATAAACATGGAAATATCTACACCATGATCTGTATAAACATGGAAATATATACACCGCTATCTGTATAAACATGGAAATATCTGCACCGCTATCTCTCTAAACATGGAAATAACTACAAAGACATCTGTATAAACTTGGAAATACCTACACAGTCATGTGTAGGAACATTTAAATATCTACACTGCCATCTGTATAAATATAGAAATATCTACACAGCCCTCTGTATAAATATGGAAATATCTGCATAGGCATCTGTGTAAACATGGAAATATCTGCACCGCTATCTGTATAAACATGGAAATACCTACACCGCTGTCTCTATAAACATGGAAATATGTACACCGCTATGTGTATAAACATGGAAATATCTCCACTGCTCTCTGTATAAACGTGGAAATATCTCCACCGTTATCTGTATAAACATGGAAATATCAACAGCGCCATCTATATAAACATTGAAATATCTACACTGCCATCTGTAAAAACATGGAAATATCTACACATTCATCTGAATAAACATGGAAATAACTACACCACCATCTGTATAAACATGGAAATAGCTACAATACCATCTGTATACACATGGAAATATCTACACCGACATCTGCATAAATATGGAAATATCTACACGGCCATCTGTATAAACATGGAAATATCTACAGTGCCATCTGTAGAAATATGGAAATATCTACACCGCTATCTCTATAAATATGGAAATATCTACACCGCCATCTCTATGAACATGAAAATATCTACACTGCCATCTCCATAAAGATGGAAGTATCTACTCCGCCATGTGTATAAACACAGAAATATCTACACCACCATCTGTGTAAACATGGAAATACCTACACTGCTATCTGTATAAACATGGAAATAACTACACCGCGATCTGCATGTCCTTGGAAATATCTACGCCGCCATCTGAATAAACATGGAAATATCTACACGGCCATCTGTGTATAGATGGAAATATCAACACCGCCATCTGTACAAACATGGAAATATCTACACCGCTATCTCTATAGACATGGAAGTATCTGCACCGCCATCTGTAAAAACATGGAAATACCTATACAGTCATCTGTATAAACATGGAAATATCTACAATGCCATCTGTAGAAAGATGGAAATATCTACACCGCAATCTGTGTAAACATGGAAATATCTACACTGATATCTGTAAAAACATGGAAATATCTACACCGCGATCTGTATAAACATGGAAATGTCTACACCACGATCTGTATAAACATGGAAATATCTACAACGCGATCTGTATAAACATGGAAGTATCTACACAGTTATCTCTATAAACATGGAAATATCTACACCGCCATCTGTATAAACATGGAAATACCTACAAAGTCATCTGTATAAACATGGAAATATCTACACAGCCATCTGTATAAACATGGAAATATCAACACAGCCATCTGTATATACATGGAAATATCTACACCACTATCTGTATAAACATGGAAATAATTACACCGCTATTTGTATAAACAAGGAAATATCTACACTGTGATCTGTATAAACATGGAAATATCTACACCGCTATTTGTATAAACAAGGAAATATCTACACTGTGATCTGTATAAACATGGAAATATCTACACCGCCATCTCTATAAACAGGGAAATATCTACACCCCTATCTGTATAAACATGGAAATATCTACACGGTCATCTGTGTATAGATGGAAATATCAACACCGCCATCTGTACAAACATGGAAATATCTGCACCGCTATCTGTATAAACATGGAAATATCTACACCGCGGTCTGTATAAACATGGAAATATCAACACCGCTATCGGTATAAACATGGAAATATCTACACCGCTATCTCTATAAACATGGAAATATCTACACCGTGATCTGTATAAACATGGAAATATTTACACCGCTATCTGTATAAACATGGAAACTTCTACACAGTTATCTGTATAAATATGGAAATATCTACACCGCTATCTCAATAAACTTGGAAATATCTTCACCACCATCTGTATAAACATGGAAATACCTATACAGTCATCTGTGTAAACATGGAAATCTCTACACCACCATCTGTATAAACATGGAAATATCTACAATGCCATCTGTATACACATGGAAATACCTACACGGCAATCAGTGTATAGATGGAAACATCAACACCGCCATCTGTACAAACATGGAAATATCTACACTGCTATCTCTATAAACATGGAAATATCTACACTGCGGTCTCTATAAACATGGAAATATCTACACCATGATCTGTATAAACATGGAAATATATACACCGCTATCTGTATAAACATGGAAATATCTGCACCGCTATCTCTCTAAACATGGAAATAACTACAAAGACATCTGTATAAACTTGGAAACACCTACACAGTCATGTGTAGGAACATTTAAATATCTACACTGCCATCTGTATAAATATAGAAATTTCTACACAGCCCTCTGTATAAATATGGAAATATCTGCATAGGCATCTGTGTAAACATGGAAATATCTGCACCGCTATCTGTATAAACATGGAAATACCTACACTGCTGTCTCTATAAACATGGAAATATGTACACCGCTATGTTTATAAACATGGAAATATCTCCACTGCTCTCTGTATAAACGTGGAAATATCTCCACCGTTATCTGTATAAACATGGAAATATCAACAGCGCCATCTATATAAACATTGAAATATCTACACTGCCATCTGTAAAAACATGGAAATATCTACACATTCATCTGAATAAACATGGAAATATCTACACCACCATCTGTATAAACATGGAAATAGCTACAATACCATCTGTATACACATGGAAATATCTACACCGACATCTGTATAAATATGGAAATATCTACACGGCCATCTGTATAAACATGGAAATATCTACACTGCCATCTGTAGAAAGATGGAAATATCTACACCGCTATCTCTATAAATATGGAAATATCTACACCGCCATCTGTATGAACATGAAAATATCTACACTGCCATCTCAATAAAGATGGAAGTATCTACCCCGCCATGTGTATAAACACGGAAATATCTACACCACCATCTGTGTAAACATGGAAATACCTACACCGCTATCTGTATAAACATGGAAATAACTACACCGCCATCTGCATGTCCTTGGAAATATCTACGCCGCCATCTGAATAAACATGGAAATATCTACACGGCCATCTGTGTATAGCTGGAAATATTAACACCGCCATCTGTACAAACATGGGAATATCTACACCGCTATCTCTATAGACATGGAAATATCTGCACCGCCATCTGTAAAAACATGGAAATACCTATACAGTCATCTGTATAAACATGGAAATATCTACAATGCCATTTGTAGAAAGATGGAAATAACTACACCGCAATCTGTGTAAACATGGAAATATCTACACCGATATCTGTATAAACATGGAAATATCTACACCACGATCTGTATAAACATGGAAATATCTACACCGCGATCTGTATAAACATGGAAATATCTACACCGCGATCTGTATAAACATGGAAATATCTACACAGTTATCTCTATAAACATGGAAATATCTACACCGCCATCTGTATAAACATGGAAATACCTACAAAGTCATCTGTATAAACATGGAAATATCTACACAGCCATCTGTATATACATGGAAATATCTACACCACTATCTGTATAAACATGGAAATAACTACACCGCTATTTGTATAAACAAGGAAATATCTACACTGTGATCTGTATAAACATGGAAATATCTACACCGCCATCTCTATAAACAGGGAAATATCTACAACCCTATCTGTATAAACATGGAAATATCCACACCGCTCTCTATAAACATGGAAAAATCAACACCGCTATCTCTATGAACATGGAAATATCTACACCGCCATCTCTATAAACATGGAAATGTCTACACCACGATCAGTATAAACATGGAAATATCTACACCGCTATCTGTATAAACATGGAAATATCTCCACTGCTATCTCTATAAACATCGAAATATCTACACCGCCATCTGTATAAACATGGAAATACTTACAAAGTTATCTGTATAAACATGGAAATATCTACACCGCCATCTGTATAAACATGGAAATATCTACACAGCCATGTGTACATACATGGAAATATCTACACCGCTATCTATATAAACATGGAAATAACTACACCGCTATCTGTATGAACATGGAAATATCTACACCGCCATCTACATATCCATGGAAATATCTGCGCCGCCATCTGTATAAACATGGAAATATCTACACGGTCATCTGTGTATAGATGGAAATATCAACACCGCCATCTGTACAAACTTGGAAATATCTGCACCGCTATCTGTATAAACATGGAAATATCTACACCGCGGTCTGTATAAACATGGAAATATCAACACCGCTATCGGTATAAACATGGAAATATCTACACCGCTATCTCTATAAACATGGAAATATCTACACCGTGATCTGTATAAACATGGAAATATTTACACCGCTATCTGTATAAACATGGAAACTTCTACACAGTTATCTGTATAAATATGGAAATATCTACACCGCTATCTCAATAAACTTGGAAATATCTACACCACCATCTGTATAAACATGGAAATACCTATACAGTCATCTGTGTAAACATGGAAATATCTACACCACCATCTGTATAAACATGGAAATATCTAAAATGCCATCTGTATACACATGGAAATACCTACACGGCAATCAGTGTATAGATGGAAACATCAACACCGCCATCTGTACCAACATGGAAATATCTACACTGCTATCTCTATAAACATGGAAATATCTACACTGCGGTCTCTATAAACATGGAAATATCTACACCATGATCTGTATAAACATGGAAATATATACACCGCTATCTGTATAAACATGGAAATATCTGCACCGCTATCTCTCTAAACATGGAAATAACTACAAAGACATCTGTATAAACTTGGAAATACCTACACAGTCATGTGTAGGAACATTTAAATATCTACACTGCCATCTGTATAAATATAGAAATATCTACACAGCCCTCTGTATAAATATGGAAATATCTGCGTAGGTATCTGTGTAAACATGGAAATATCTGCACCGCTATCTGTATAAACATGGAAATACCTACACCGCTGTCTCTATAAACATGGAAATATGTACATCGCTATGTGTATAAACATGGAAATATCTCCACTGCTCTCTGTATAAACGAGGAAATATCTCCACCGTTATCTGTATAAACATGGAAATATCAACAGCGCCATCTATATAAACATTGAAATATCTACACTGCCATCTGTAAAAACATGGAAATATCTACACATTCATCTGAATAAACATGGAAATATCTACACCACCATCTGTATAAACATGGAAATAGCTACAATACCATCTGTATACACATGGAAATATCTACACCGACATCTGTATAAATATGGAAATATCTACACGGCCATCTGTATAAACATGGAAATATCTACACTGCCATCTGTAGAAAGATGGAAATACCTACACTGCTATCTCTATAAATATGGAAATATCTACACCGCCATCTGTATGAACATGAAAATATCTACACTGCCATCTCAATAAAGATGGAAGTATCTACCCTGCCATGTGTATAAACACGGAAATATCTACACCACCATCTGTGTAAACATGGAAATACCTACACCGCTATCTGTATAAACATGGAAATAACTACACCGCCATCTGCATGTCCTTGGAAATATCTACGCCGCCATCTGAATAAACATGGAAATATCTACACGGCCATCTGTGTATAGCTGGAAATATCAACACCGCCATCTGTACAAACATGGAAATATCTACACCGCTATCTCTATAGACATGGAAATATCTGCACCGCCATCTGTAAAAACATGGAAATACCTATACAGTCATCTGTATAAACATGGAAATATCTACAATGCCATCTGTAGAAAGATGGAAATATCTACACCGCAATCTGTGTAAACATGGAAATATCTACACCGATATCTGTATAAACATGGAAATATCTACACCGTGATCTGTATAAACATGGAAATATCTACACCGCGATCTGTATAAACATGGAAATATCTACACCGCAATCTGTATAAACATGGAAATATCTACACAGTTATCTCTATAAACACGGAAATATCTACACCGCCATCTGTATAAACATGGAAATACCTACAAAGTCATCTGTATAAACATGGAAATATCTACACAGCCATCTGTATAAACATGGAAATATCTACACAGCCACCTGTATATACATGGAAATATCTACACCACTATCTGTATAAACATGGAAATAACTACACCGCTATTTGTATAAACAAGGAAATATCTACACTGTGATCTGTATAAACATGGAAATATCTACACCGCCATCTCTACAAACAGGGAAATATCTACACCCCTATCTGTATAAACATGGAAATATCCACACCGCTCTCTATAAACATGGAAAAATCAACACCGCTATCTCTATGAACATGGAAATATCAACACCGCCATCTCTATAAACATGGAAATGTCTACACCACGATCAGTATAAACATGGAAATATCTACACCGCTATCTGTATAAACATGGAAATATCTCCACTGCTATCTCTATAAACATCGAAATATCTACAGAGCCATCTGTATAAACATGGAAATACTTACAAAGTTATCTGTATAAACATGGAAATATCTACACCGCCATCTGTATAAACATGGAAATATCTACACAGCCAAGTGTACATACATGGAAATATCTACACCGCTATCTATATAAACAAGGAAATAACTACACCGCTATCTGTATGAACATGGGAATATCTACACCGCCATCTACATATCCATGGAAATATCTGCGCCGCCATCTGTATAAACATGGAAATATCTACACGGTCATCTGTGTATAGATGGAAATATCAACACCGCCATCTGTACAAACATGGAAATATCTGCACCGCTATCTGTATAAACATGGAAATATCTACACCGCGGTCTGTATAAACATGGAAATATCAACACCGCTATCGGTATAAACATGGAAATATCTACACCGCTATCTCTATAAACATGGAAATATCTACACCGTGATCTGTATAAACATGGAAATATTTACACCGCTATCTGTATAAACATGGAAACTTCTACACAGTTATCTGTATAAATATGGAAATATCTACACCGCTATCTCAATAAACTTGGAAATATCTACACCACCATCTGTATAAACATGGAAATACCTATACAGTCATCTGTGTAAACATGGAAATATCTACACCACCATCTGTATAAACATGGAAATATCTACACTGCCATCTGTATACACATGGAAATACCTACACGGCAATCAGTGTATAGATGGAAACATCAACACCGCCATCTGTACAAACATGGAAATATCTACACTGCTATCTCTATAAACATGGAAATATCTACACTGCGGTCTCTATAAACATGGAAATATCTACACCATGATCTGTATAAACATGGAAATATATACACCGCTATCTGTATAAACATGGAAATATCTGCACCGCTATCTCTCTAAACTTGGAAATAACTACAAAGACATCTGTATAAACTTGGAAATACCTACACAGTCATGTGTAGGAACATTTAAATATCTACACTGCTATCTGTATAAATATAGAAATATCTACACAGCCCTCTGTATAAATATGGAAATATCTGCATAGGCATCTGTGTAAACATGGAAATATCTGCACCGCTATCTGTATAAACATGGAAATACCTACACCGCTGTCTCTATAAACATGGAAATATGTACACCGCTATGTGTATAAACATGGAAATATCTCCACTGCTCTCTGTATAAACGTGGAAATATCTCCACCGTTATCTGTATAAACATGGAAATATCAACAGCGCCATCTATATAAACATTGAAATATCTACACTGCCATCTGTAAAAACATGGAAATATCTACACATTCATCTGAATAAACATGGAAATATCTACACCACCATCTGTATAAACATGGAAATAGCTACAATACCATCTGTATACACATGGAAATATCTACACCGACATCTGTATAAATATGGAAATATCTACACGGCCATCTGTATAAACATGGAAATATCTACACTGCCATCTGTAGAAAGATGGAAATACCTACACTGCTATCTCTATAAATATGGAAATATCTACACCGCCATCTGTATGAACATGAAAATATCTACACTGCCATCTCAATAAAGATGGAAGTATCTACCCTGCCATGTGTATAAACACGGAAATATCTACACCACCATCTGTGTAAACATGGAAATACCTACACCGCTATCTGTATAAACATGGAAATAACTACACCGCCATCTGCATGTCCTTGGAAATATCTACGCCGCCATCTGAATAAACATGGAAATATCTACACGGCCATCTGTGTATAGCTGGAAATATCAACACCGCCATCTGTACAAACATGGAAATATCTACACCACTATCTCTATAGACATGGAAATATCTGCACCGCCATCTGTAAAAACATGGAAATACCTATACAGTCATCTGTATAAACATGGAAATATCTACAATGCCATCTGTAGAAAGATGGAAATATCTACACCGCAATCTGTGTAAACATGGAAATATCTACACCGATATCTGTATAAACATGGAAATATCTACACCGTGATCTGTATAAACATGGAAATATCTACACCGCGATCTGTATAAACATGGAAATATCTACACCGCGATCTGTATAAACATGGAAATATCTACACAGTTATCTCTATAAACACGGAAATATCTACACCGCCATCTGTATAAACATGGAAATACCTACAAAGTCATCTGTATAAACATGGAAATATCTACACAGCCATCTGTATAAACATGGAAATATCTACACAGCCATCTGTATATACATGGAAATATCTACACCACTATCTGTATAAACATGGAAATAACTACACCGCTATTTGTATAAACAAGGAAATATCTACACTGTGATCTGTATAAACATGGAAATATCTACACCGCCATCTCTATAAACAGGGAAATATCTACACCCCTATCTGTATAAACATGGAAATATCCACACCGCTCTCTATAAACATGGAAAAATCAACACCGCTATCTCTATGAACATGGAAATATCAACACCGCCATCTCTATAAACATGGAAATGTCTACACCACGATCAGTATAAACATGGAAATATCTACACCGCTATCTGTATAAACATGGAAATATCTCCACTGCTATCTCTATAAACATCGAAATATCTACAGAGCCATCTGTATAAACATGGAAATACTTACAAAGTTATCTGTATAAACATGGAAATATCTACACCGCCATCTGTATAAACATGGAAATATCTACACAGCCATGTGTACATACATGGAAATATCTACACCGCTATCTATATAAACAAGGAAATAACTACACCGCTATCTGTATGAACATGGGAATATCTACACCGCCATCTACATATCCATGGAAATATCTGCGCCGCCATCTGTATAAACATGGAAATATCTACACGGTCATCTGTGTATAGATGGAAATATCAACACCGCCATCTGTACAAACATGGAAATATCTGCACCGCTATCTGTATAAACATGGAAATATCTACACCGCGGTCTGTATAAACATGGAAATATCAACACCGCTATCGGTATAAACATGGAAATATCTACACCGCTATCTCTATAAACATGGAAATATCTACACCGTGATCTGTATAAACATGGAAATATTTACACCGCTATCTGTATAAACATGGAAACTTCTACACAGTTATCTGTATAAATATGGAAATATCTGCACCGCTATCTCAATAAACTTGGAAATATCTACACCACCATCTGTATAAACATGGAAATACCTATACAGTCATCTGTGTAAACATGGAAATATCTACACCACCATCTGTATAAACATGGAAATATCTACAATGCCATCTGTATACTCATGGAAATACCTACACGGCAATCAGTGTATAGATGGAAACATCAACACCGCCATCTGTACAAACATGGAAATATCTACACTGCTATCTCTATAAACATGGAAATATCTACACTGCGGTCTCTATAAACATGGAAATATCTACACCATGATCTGTATAAACATGGAAATATATACACCGCTATCTGTATAAACATGGAAATATCTGCACCGCTATCTCTCTAAACATGGAAATAACTACAAAGACATCTGTATAAACTTGGAAATACCTACACAGTCATGTGTAGGAACATTTAAATATCTACACTGCCATCTGTATAAATATAGAAATATGTACACAGCCCTCTGTATAAATATGGAAATATCTGCATAGGCATCTGTGTAAACATGGAAATATCTGCACCGCTATCTGTATAAACATGGAAATACCTACACCGCTGTCTCTATAAACATGGAAATATGTACACCGCTATGTGTATAAACATGGAAATATCTCCACTGCTCTCTGTATAAACGTGGAAATATCTCCACCGTTATCTGTATAAACATGGAAATATCAACAGCGCCATCTATATAAACATTGAAATATCTACACTGCCATCTGTAAAAACATGGAAATATCTACACATTCATCTGAATAAACATGGAAATAACTACACCACCATCTGTATAAACATGGAAATAGCTACAATACCATCTGTATACACATGGAAATATCTACACCGACATCTGCATAAATATGGAAATATCTACACGGCCATCTGTATAAACATGGAAATATCTACAGTGCCATCTGTAGAAATATGGAAATATCTACACCGCTATCTCTATAAATATGGAAATATCTACACCGCCATCTCTATGAACATGAAAATATCTACACTGCCATCTCCATAAAGATGGAAGTATCTACTCCGCCATGTGTATAAACACAGAAATATCTACACCACCATCTGTGTAAACATGGAAATACCTACACTGCTATCTGTATAAACATGGAAATAACTACACCGCGATCTGCATGTCCTTGGAAATATCTACGCCGCCATCTGAATAAACATGGAAATATCTACACGGCCATCTGTGTATAGATGGAAATATCAACACCGCCATCTGTACAAACATGGAAATATCTACAACGCTATCTCTATAGACATGGAAGTATCTGCACCGCCATCTGTAAAAACATGGAAATACCTATACAGTCATCTGTATAAACATGGAAATATCTACAATGCCATCTGTAGAAAGATGGAAATATCTACACCGCAATCTGCGTAAACATGGAAATATCTACACCGATATCTGTAAAAACATGGAAATATCTACACCGCGATCTGTATAAACATGGAAATGTCTACACCACGATCTGTATAAACATGGAAATATCTACACCGCGATCTGTATAAACATGGAAATATCTACACAGTTATCTCTATAAACATGGAAATATCTACACCGCCATCTGTATAAACATGGAAATACCTACAAAGTCATCTGTATAAACATGGAAATATCTACACAGCCATCTGTATAAACATGGAAATATCAACACAGCCATCTGTATATACATGGAAATATCTACACCACTATCTGTATAAACATGGAAATAATTACACCGCTATTTGTATAAACAAGGAAATATCTACACTGTGATCTGTATAAACATGGAAATATCTACACCGCTATTTGTATAAACAAGGAAATATCTACACTGTGATCTGTATAAACATGGAAATATCTACACCGCCATCTCTATAAACAGGGAAATATCTACACCCCTATCTGTATAAACATGGAAATATCTACACGGTCATCTGTGTATAGATGGAAATATCAACACCGCCATCTGTACAAACATGGAAATATCTGCACCGCTATCTGTATAAACATGGAAATATCTACACCGCGGTCTGTATAAACATGGAAATATCAACACCGCTATCGGTATAAACATGGAAATATCTACACCGCTATCTCTATAAACATGGAAATATCTACACCGTGATCTGTATAAACATGGAAATATTTACACCGCTATCTGTATAAACATGGAAACTTCTACACAGTTATCTGTATAAATATGGAAATATCTACACCGCTATCTCAATAAACTTGGAAATATCTTCACCACCATCTGTATAAACATGGAAATACCTATACAGTCATCTGTGTAAACATGTAAATATCTACACCACCATCTGTATAAACATGGAAATATCTACAATGCCATCTGTATACACATGGAAATACCTACACGGCAATCAGTGTATAGATGGAAACATCAACACCGCCATCTGTACAAACATGGAAATATCTACACTGCTATCTCTATAAACATGGAAATATCTACACTGCGGTCTCTATAAACATGGAAATATCTACACCATGATCTGTATAAACATGGAAATATATACACCGCTATCTGTATAAACATGGAAATATCTGCACCGCTATCTCTCTAAACATGGAAATAACTACAAAGACATCTGTATAAACTTGGAAATACCTACACAGTCATGTGTAGGAACATTTAAATATCTACACTGCCATCTGTATAAATATAGAAATATCTACACAGCCCTCTGTATAAATATGGAAATATCTGCATAGGCATCTGTGTAAACATGGAAATATCTGCACCGCTATCTGTATAAACATGGAAATACCTACACTGCTGTCTCTATAAACATGGAAATATCTACACCATGATCTGTATAAACATTGAAATATATACACCGCTATCTGTATAAACGGAAATATCTGCACCGCTATCTCTCTAAACATGGAAATAACTACAAAGACATCTGTATAAACTTGGAAATACCTACACAGTCATGTGTAGGAACATTTAAATATCTACACTGCCATCTGTATAAATATAGAAATATCTACACAGCCCTCTGTATAAATATGGAAATATCTGCATAGGCATCTGTGTAAACATGGAAATATCTGCACCGCTATCTGTATAAACATGGAAATACCTACACTGCTGTCTCTATAAACATGGAAATATGTACACCGCTATGTTTATAAACATGGAAATATCTCCACTGCTCTCTGTATAAACGTGGAAATATCTCCACCGTTATCTGTATAAACATGGAAATATCAACAGCGCCATCTATATAAACATTGAAATATCTACACTGCCATCTGTAAAAACATGGAAATATCTACACATTCATCTGAATAAACATGGAAATATCTACACCACCATCTGTATAAACATGGAAATAGCTACAATACCATCTGTATACACATGGAAATATCTACACCGACATCTGTATAAATATGGAAATATCTACACGGCCATCTGTATAAACATGGAAATATCTACACTGCCATCTGTAGAAAGATGGAAATATCTACACCGCTATCTCTATAAATATGGAAATATCTACACCGCCATCTGTATGAACATGAAAATATCTACACTGCCATCTCAATAAAGATGGAAGTATCTACCCCGCCATGTGTATAAACACGGAAATATCTACACCACCATCTGTGTAAACATGGAAATACCTACACCGCTATCTGTATAAACATGGAAATAACTACACCGCCATCTGCATGTCCTTGGAAATATCTACGCCGCCATCTGAATAAACATGGAAATATCTACACGGCCATCTGTGTATAGCTGGAAATATCAACACCGCCATCTGTACAAACATGGAAATATCTACACCGCTATCTCTATAGACATGGAAATATCTGCACCGCCATCTGTAAAAACATGGAAATACCTATACAGTCATCTGTATAAACATGGAAATATCTACAATGCCATTTGTAGAAAGATGGAAATAACTACACCGCAATCTGTGTAAACATGGAAATATCTACACCGATATCTGTATAAACATGGAAATATCTACACCACGATCTGTATAAACATGGAAATATCTACACCGCGATCTGTATAAACATGGAAATATCTACACCGCGATCTGTATAAACATGGAAATATCTACACAGGTATCTCTATAAACATGGAAATATCTACACCGCCATCTGTATAAACATGGAAATACCTACAAAGTCATCTGTATAAACATGGAAATATCTACACAGCCATCTGTATATACATGGAAATATCTACACCACTATCTGTATAAACATGGAAATAACTACACCGCTATTTGTATAAACAAGGAAATATCTACACTGTGATCTGTATAAACATGGAAATATCTACACCGCCATCTCTATAAACAGGGAAATATCTACACCCCTATCTGTATAAACATGGAAATATCCACACCGCTCTCTATAAACATGGAAAAATCAACACCGCTATCTCTATGAACATGGAAATATCTACACCGCCATCTCTATAAACATGGAAATGTCTACACCACGATCAGTATAAACATGGAAATATCTACACCGCTATCTGTATAAACATGGAAATATCTCCACTGCTATCTCTATAAACATCGAAATATCTACACCGCCATCTGTATAAACATGGAAATACTTACAAAGTTATCTGTATAAACATGGAAATATCTACACCGCCATCTGTATAAACATGGAAATATCTACACAGCCATGTGTACATACATGGAAATATCTACACCGCTATCTATATAAACATGGAAATAACTACACCGCTATCTGTATGAACATGGAAATATCTACACCGCCATCTACATATCCATGGAAATATCTGCGCCGCCATCTGTATAAACATGGAAATACCTATACAGTCATCTGTGTAAACATGGAAATATCTACACCACCATCTGTATAAACATGGAAATATCTACAATGCCATCTGTATACACATGGAAATACCTACATGGCAATCAGTGTATAGAAGGAAACATCAACACCGCCATCTGTACCAACATGGAAATATCTACACTGCTATCTCTATAAACATGGAAATATCTACACTGCGGTCTCTATAAACATGGAAATATCTACACCATGATCTGTATAAACATGGAAATATATACACCGCTATCTGTATAAACATGGAAATATCTGCACCGCTATCTCTCTAAACATGGAAATAACTACAAAGACATCTGTATAAACTTGGAAATACCTACACAGTCATGTGTAGGAACATTTAAATATCTACACTGCCATCTGTATAAATATAGAAATATCTACACAGCCCTCTGTATAAATATGGAAATATCTGCATAGGCATCTGTGTAAACATGGAAATATCTGCACCGCTATCTGTATAAACATGGAAATACCTACACCGCTGTCTCTATAAACATGGAAATATGTACACCGCTATGTGTATAAACATGGAAATATCTCCACTGCTCTCTGTATAAACGTGGAAATATCTCCACCGTTATCTGTATAAACATGGAAATATCAACAGCGCCATCTATATAAACATTGAAATATCTACACTGCCATCTGTAAAAACATGGAAATATCTACACATTCATCTGAATAAACATGGAAATAACTACACCACCATCTGTATAAACATGGAAATAGCTACAATACCATCTGTATACACATGGAAATATCTACACCGACATCTGCATAAATATGGAAATATCTACACGGCCATCTGTATACACATGGAAATATCTACAGTGCCATCTGTAGAAATATGGAAATATCTACACCGCTATCTCTATAAATATGGAAATATCTACACCGCCATCTCTATGAACATGAAAATATCTACACTGCCATCTCCATAAAGATGGAAGTATCTACTCCGCCATGTGTATAAACACAGAAATATCTACACCACCATCTGTGTAAACATGGAAATACCTACACTGCTATCTGTATAAACATGGAAATAACTACACCGCGATCTGCATGTCCTTGGAAATATCTACGCCGCCATCTCAATAAACATGGAAATATCTACACGGCCATCTGTGTATAGATGGAAATATCAACACCGCCATCTGTACAAACATGGAAATATCTACACCGCTATCTCTATAGACATGGAAGTATCTGCACCGCCATCTGTAAAAACATGGAAATACCTATACAGTCATCTGTATAAACATGGAAATATCTACAATGCCATCTGTAGAAAGATGGAAATATCTACACCGCAATCTGTGTAAACATGGAAATATCTACACCGATATCTGTAAAAACATGGAAATATCTACACCGCGATCTGTATAAACATGGAAATGTCTACACCACGATCTGTATAAACATGGAAATATCTACACCGCGATCTGTATAAACATGGAAATATCTACACAGTTATCTCTATAAACATGGAAATATCTACACCGCCATCTGTATAAACATGGAAATACCTACAAAGTCATCTCTATAAACATGGAAATATCTACACAGCCATCTGTATAAACATGGAAATATCAACACAGCCATCTGTATATACATGGAAATATCTACACCACTATCTGTATAAACATGGAAATAATTACACCGCTATTTGTATAAACAAGGAAATATCTACACTGTGATCTGTATAAACATGGAAATATCTACACCGCTATTTGTATAAACAAGGAAATATCTACACTGTGATCTGTATAAACATGGAAATATCTACACCGCCATCTCTATAAACAGGGAAATATCTACACCCCTATCTGTATAAACATGGAAATATCCACACCGCTATCTCTATAAACATGGAAAAATCAACACCACTATCTCTATGAACATGGAAATATCTACACCACCATCTCTATAAACATGGAAATGTCTACACCACGATCAGTATAAACATGGAAATATCTACACCGCTATCTGTATAAAGATGGAAATATCTCCACTGCTATCTCTATAAACATCGAAATATCTACACCGCCATCTGTATAAACATGGAAATACTTACAAAGTTATCTGTATAAACATGGAAATATCTACACCGCCATCTGTATAAACATGGAAATATCTACACAGCCATGTGTACATACATGGAAATATCTACACCGCTATCTATATAAACATGGAAATAACTACACCGCCATCTGTATAAACATGGAAATAACTACACGGTCATCTGTGTATAGATGGAAATATCAACACCGCCATCTGTACAAATATGGAAATATCTGCACCGCTATCTGTATAAACATGGAAATATCTACACCGCGGTCTGTATAAACATGGAAATATCAACACCGCTATCGGTATAAACATGGAAATATCTACACCGCTATCTCTATAAACATGGAAATGTCTACACCGTGATCTGTATAAACATGGAAATATACACACCGCTATCTGCATAAACATGGAAATATCTGCACCGATATCTCTATAAACATGGAAATAACTACAAAGACATCTGTATAAACTTGGAAATACCTACACAGTCATGTGCAGGAACATTTAAATATCTACACTGCCATCTGTATAAATATAGAAATATCTACACAGCCCTCTGTATAAATATGGAAATATCTGCATAGCCATCTGTGTAAACATGGAAATATCTGCACCGCTATCTGTATAAACATGGAAATACCTACACCGCTCTCTCTATAAACATGGAAATATGTACACCGCTATGTGTATAAACATGGAAATATCTCCACTGCTCTCTGTATAAACATGGAAATATCTCCACCGTTATCTGTATAAACATGGAAATATCAACAGCGCCATCTATATAAACATTGAAATATCTACACTGCCATCTGTAAAAACATGGAAATATCTACACATTCATCTGAATAAACATGGAAATATCAACACCACCATCTGTATAAACATGGAAATAGCTACAATACCATCTGTATACACATGGAAATATCTACACCGACATCTGTATAAATATGGAAATATCTACACCGCCATCTGTATGAACATGAAAATATCTACACTGCCATCTCCATAAAGATGGAAGTATCTACTCCGCCATGTGTATAAACACGGAAATATCTACACCACCATCTGTATAAACATGGAAATACCTACACCGTTATCTGTATAAACATGGAAATAACTACACCGCCATCTGCATGTCCTTGGAAATATCTTTGCCGCCATCTGAATAAACATGGAAATATCTACACGGCCATCTGTGTATACCTGGAAATATCAACACCGCCATCTGCACAAACATGGAAATATCTACACCGCTATCTCTATAGACATGGAAATATCTGCACCGCCATCTGTAAAAACATGGAAATACCTATACAGTCATCTGTATAAACATGGAAATATCTACAATGCCATCTGTAGAAAGATGGAAATATCTACACCGCAATCAATGTAAACATGGAAATATCTACACCGATATCTGTATAAACATGGAAATATCTACCCCGCGATCTGTATAAACATGGAAATATCTACACCGCGATCTGTATAAACATGGAAATATCTACATCGCTATCTGTATAAACATGGAAATATCTACACCGCTATCTCAATAAACTTGGAAATATCTACACCACCATCTGTATAAACATGGAAATACCTATACAGTCATCTGTGTAAACATGGAAATATCTACACCACCATCTGTATAAACATGGAAATATCTACAATGCCATCTGTATACACATGGAAATACCTACACGGCAATCAGTGTATAGATGGAAACATCAACACCGCCATCTGTACAAACATGGAAATATCTACACTGCTATCTCTATAAACATGGAAATATCTACACTGCGGTCTCTATAAACATGGAAATATCTACACCATGATCTGTATAAACATGGAAATATATACACCGCTATCTGTATAAACATGGAAATATCTGCACCGCTATCTCTCTAAACATGGAAATAACTACAAAGACATCTGTATAAACTTGGAAATACCTACACAGTCATGTGTAGGAACATTTAAATATCTACACTGCCATCTGTATAAATATAGAAATATCTACACAGCCCTCTGTATAAATATGGAAATATCTGCATAGGCATCTGTGTAAACATGGAAATATCTGCACCGCTATCTGTATAAACATGGAAATACCTACACCGCTGTCTCTATAAACATGGAAATATGTACACCGCTATGTGTATAAACATGGAAATATCTCCACTGCTCTCTGTGTAAACGTGGAAATATCTCCACCGTTATCTGTATAAACATGGAAATATCAACAGCGCCATCTATATAAACATTGAAATATCTACACTGCCATCTGTAAAAACATGGAAATATCTACACATTCATCTGAATAAACATGGAAATAACTACACCACCATCTGTATAAACATGGAAATAGCTACAATACCATCTGTATACACATGGAAATATCTACACCGACATCTGCATAAATATGGAAATATCTACACGGCCATCTGTATACACATGGAAATATCTACAGTGCCATCTGTAGAAATATGGAAATATCTACACCGCTATCTCTATAAATATGGAAATATCTACACCGCCATCTCTATGAACATGAAAATATCTACACTGCCATCTCCATAAAGATGGAAGTATCTACTCCGCCATGTGTATAAACACAGAAATATCTACACCACCATCTGTGTAAACATGGAAATACCTACACTGCTATCTGTATAAACATGGAAATAACTACACCGCGATCTGCATGTCCTTGGAAATATCTACGCCGCCATCTCAATAAACATGGAAATATCTACACGGCCATCTGTGTATAGATGGAAATATCAACACCGCCATCTGTACAAACATGGAAATATCTACACCGCTATCTCTATAGACATGGAAGTATCTGCACCGCCATCTGTAAAAACATGGAAATACCTATACAGTCATCTGTATAAACATGGAAATATCTACAATGCCATCTGTAGAAAGATGGAAATATCTACACCGCAATCTGTGTAAACATGGAAATATCTACACCGATATCTGTAAAAACATGGAAATATCTACACCGCGATCTGTATAAACATGGAAATGTCTACACCACGATCTGTATAAACATGGAAATATCTACACCGCGATCTGTATAAACATGGAAATATCTACACAGTTATCTCTATAAACATGGAAATATCTACACCGCCATCTGTATAAACATGGAAATACCTACAAAGTCATCTGTATAAACATGGAAATATCTACACAGCCATCTGTATAAACATGGAAATATCAACACAGCCATCTGTATATACATGGAAATATCTACACCACTATCTGTATAAACATGGAAATAATTACACCGCTATTTGTATAAACAAGGAAATATCTACACTGTGATCTGTATAAACATGGAAATATCTACACCGCTATTTGTATAAACAAGGAAATATCTACACTGTGATCTGTATAAACATGGAAATATCTACACCGCCATCTCTATAAACAGGGAAATATCTACACCCCTATCTGTATAAACATGGAAATATCCACCCCGCTATCTCTATAAACATGGAAAAATCAACACCACTATCTCTATGAACATGGAAATATCTACACCACCATCTCTATAAACATGGAAATGTCTACACCACGATCAGTATAAACATGGAAATATCTACACCACTATCTGTATAAAGATGGAAATATCTCCACTGCTATCTCTATAAACATCGAAATATCTACACCGCCATCTGTATAAACATGGAAATACTTACAAAGTTATCTGTATAAACATGGAAATATCTACACCGCCATCTGTATAAACATGGAAATATCTACACAGCCATGTGTACATACATGGAAATATCTACACCGCTATCTATATAAACATGGAAATAACTACACCGCCATCTGTATAAACATGGAAATAACTACACGGTCATCTGTGTATAGATGGAA
Source organism: Pan troglodytes (assembly GCF_028858775.2). Lineage (NCBI taxonomy): Eukaryota > Metazoa > Chordata > Mammalia > Primates > Hominidae > Pan > Pan troglodytes. The sequence continues at coordinate 8,719,206 of NC_072411.2, forward strand.
ATATCAACACCGCCATCTGTACAAATATGGAAATATCTGCACCGCTATCTGTATAAACATGGAAATATCTACACCGCGGTCTGTATAAACATGGAAATATCAACACCGCTATCGGTATAAACATGGAAATATCTACACCGCTATCTCTATAAACATGGAAATGTCTACACCGTGATCTGTATAAACATGGAAATATACACACCGCTATCTGCATAAACATGGAAATATCTGCACCGCTATCTCTATAAACATGGAAATAACTACAAAGACATCTGTATAAACTTGGAAATACCTACACAGTCATGTGCAGGAACATTTAAATATCTACACTGCCATCTGTATAAATATAGAAATATCTACACAGCCCTCTGTATAAATATGGAAATATCTGCATAGCCATCTGTGTAAACATGGAAATATCTGCACCGCTATCTGTATAAACATGGAAATACCTACACCGCTCTCTCTATAAACATGGAAATATGTACACCGCTATGTGTATAAACATGGAAATATCTCCACTGCTCTCTGTATAAACATGGAAATATCTCCACCGTTATCTGTATAAACATGGAAATATCAACAGCGCCATCTATATAAACATTGAAATATCTACACTGCCATCTGTAAAAACATGGAAATATCTACACATTCATCTGAATAAACATGGAAATATCAACACCACCATCTGTAAAAACATGGAAATAGCTACAATACCATCTGTATACACATGGAAATATCTACACCGACATCTGTATAAATATGGAAATATCTACACCGCCATCTGTATGAACATGAAAATATCTACACTGCCATCTCCATAAAGATGGAAGTAACTACTCCGCCATGTGTATAAACACGGAAATATCTACACCACCATCTGTATAAACATGGAAATACCTACACCGCTATCTGTATAAACATGGAAATAACTACACCGCCATCTGCATGTCCTTGGAAATATCTATGCCGCCATCTGAATAAACATGGAAATATCTACACGGCCATCTGTGTATACCTGGAAATATCAACACCGCCATCTGCACAAACATGGAAATATCTACACCGCTATCTCTATAGACATGGAAATATCTGCACCGCCATCTGTAAAAACATGGAAATACCTATACAGTCATCTGTATAAACATGGAAATATCTACAATGCCATCTGTAGAAAGATGGAAATATCTACACCGCAATCAGTGTAAACATGGAAATATCTACACCGATATCTGTATAAACATGGAAATATCTACCCCGCGATCTGTATAAACATGGAAATATCTACACCGCGATCTGTATAAACATGGAAATATCTACATCGCTATCTGTATAAACATGGAAATATCTACACCGCTATCTCAATAAACTTGGAAATATCTACACCACCATCTGTATAAACATGGAAATACCTATACAGTCATCTGTGTAAACATGGAAATATCTACACCACCATCTGTATAAACATGGAAATATCTACAATGCCATCTGTATACACATGGAAATACCTACACGGCAATCAGTGTATAGATGGAAACATCAACACCGCCATCTGTACAAACATGGAAATATCTACACTGCTATCTCTATAAACATGGAAATATCTACACTGCGGTCTCTATAAACATGGAAATATCTACACCATGATCTGTATAAACATGGAAATATATACACCGCTATCTGTATAAACATGGAAATATCTGCACCGCTATCTCTCTAAACATGGAAATAACTACAAAGACATCTGTATAAACTTGGAAATACCTACACAGTCATGTGTAGGAACATTTAAATATCTACACTGCCATCTGTATAAATATAGAAATATCTACACAGCCCTCTGTATAAATATGGAAATATCTGCATAGGCATCTGTGTAAACATGGAAATATCTGCACCGCTATCTGTATAAACATGGAAATACCTACACCGCTGTCTCTATAAACATGGAAATATGTACACCGCTATGTGTATAAACATGGAAATATCTCCACTGCTCTCTGTATAAACGTGGAAATATCTCCACCGTTATCTGTATAAACATGGAAATATCAACAGCGCCATCTATATAAACATTGAAATATCTACACTGCCATCTGTAAAAACATGGAAATATCTACACATTCATCTGAATAAACATGGAAATAACTACACCACCATCTGTATAAACATGGAAATAGCTACAATACCATCTGTATACACATGGAAATATCTACACCGACATCTGCATAAATATGGAAATATCTACACGGCCATCTGTATAAACATGGAAATATCTACAGTGCCATCTGTAGAAATATGGAAATATCTACACCGCTATCTCTATAAATATGGAAATATCTACACCGCCATCTCTATGAACATGAAAATATCTACACTGCCATCTCCATAAAGATGGAAGTATCTACTCCGCCATGTGTATAAACACAGAAATATCTACACCACCATCTGTGTAAACATGGAAATACCTACACCGCTATCTGTATAAACATGGAAATAACTACACCGAGATCTGCATGTCCTTGGAAATATCTACGCCGCCATCTGAATAAACATGGAAATATCTACACGGCCATCTGTGTATAGATGGAAATATCAACACCGCCATCTGTACAAACATGGAAATATCTACACCGCTATCTCTATAGACATGGAAATATCTGCACCGCCATCTGTAAAAACATGGAAATACCTATACAGTCATCTGTATAAACATGGAAATATCTACAATGCCATCTGTAGAAAGATGCAAATATCTACACCGCAATCTGTGTAAACATGGAAATATCTACACCGATATCTGTAAAAACATGGAAATATCCACACCGCGATCTGTATAAACATGGAAATGTCTACACCACGATCTGTATAAACATGGAAATATCTACACCGCGATCTGTATAAACATGGAAATATCTACACAGTTATCTCTATAAACATGGAAATATCTACACCGCCATCTGTATAAACATGGAAATACCTCCAAAGTCATCTGTATAAACATGGAAATATCTACACAGCCATCTGTATAAACATGGAAATATCAACACAGCCATCTGTATATACATGGAAATATCTACACCACTATCTGTATAAACATGGAAATAATTACACCGCTATTTGTATAAACAAGGAAATATCTACACTGTGATCTGTATAAACATGGAAATATCTACACCGCTATTTGTATAAACAAGGAAATATCTACACTGTGATCTGTATAAACATGGAAATATCTACACCGCCATCTCTATAAACAGGGAAATATCTACACCCCTATCTGTATAAACATGGAAATATCCACACCGCTATCTCTATAAACATGGAAAAAACAACACCACTATCTCTATGAACATGGAAATATCTACACCACCATCTCTATAAACATGGAAATGTCTACACCACGATCAGTATAAACATGGAAATATCTACACCGCTATCTGTATAAAGATGGAAATATCTCCACTGCTATCTCTATAAACATCGAAATATCTACACCGCCATCTGTATAAACATGGAAATACTTACAAAGTTATCTGTATAAACATGGAAATATCTACACCGCCATCTGTATAAACATGGAAATATCTACACAGCCATGTGTACATACATGGAAATATCTACACCGCTATCTATATAAACATGGAAATAACTACACCGCCATCTGTATAAACATGGAAATAACTACACGGTCATCTGTGTATAGATGGAAATATCAACACCGCCATCTGTACAAATATGGAAATATCTGCACCGCTATCTGTATAAACATGGAAATATCTACACCGCGGTCTGTATAAACATGGAAATATCAACACCGCTATCGGTATAAACATGGAAATATCTACACCGCTATCTCTATAAACATGGAAATATCTACACCGTGATCTGTATAAACATGGAAATATACACACCGCTATCTGCATAAACATGGAAATATCTGCACCGCTATCTCTATAAACATGGAAATAACTACAAAGACATCTGTATAAACTTGGAAATACCTACACAGTCATGTGTAGGAATATTTAAATATCTACACTGCCATCTGTATAAATATAGAAATATCTACACAGCCCTCTGTATAAATATGGAAATATCTGCATAGCCATCTGTGTAAACATGGAAATATCTGCACCGCTATCTGTATAAACATGGAAATACCTACACCGCTCTCTCTATAAACATGGAAATATGTACACCGCTATGTGTATAAACATGGAAATATCTCCACTGCTCTCTGTATAAACATGGAAATATCTCCACCGTTATCTGTATAAACATGGAAATATCAACAGCGCCATCTATATAAACATTGAAATATCTACACTGCCATCTGTAAAAACATGGAAATATCTACACATTCATCTGAATAAACATGGAAATATCAACACCACCATCTGTATAAACATGGAAATAGCTACAATACCATCTGTATACACATGGAAATATCTACACCGACATCTGTATAAATATGGAAATATCTACACCGCCATCTGTATGAACATGAAAATATCTACACTGCCATCTCCATAAAGATGGAAGTAACTACTCCGCCATGTGTATAAACACGGAAATATCTACACCACCATCTGTATAAACATGGAAATACCTACAGCGCTATCTGTATAAACATGGAAATAACTACACCGCCATCTGCAGGTCCTTGGAAATATCTATGCCGCCATCTGAATAAACATGGAAATATCTACACGGCCATCTGTGTATACCTGGAAATATCAACACCGCCATCTGCACAAACATGGAAATATCTACACCGCTATCTCTATAGACATGGAAATATCTGCACCGCCATCTGTAAAAACATGGAAATACCTATACAGTCATCTGTATAAACATGGAAATATCTACAATGCCATCTGTAGAAAGATGGAAATATCTACACGGCAATCAGTGTAAACATGGAAATATCTACACCGATATCTGTATAAACATGGAAATATCTACCCCGCGATGTGTATAAACATGGAAATATCTACACCGCGATCTGTATAAACATGAAAATATCTACACCGCGATCTGTATAAACATGGAAATATCTACACCGCTATCTGTATAAACATGGAAATATCTTCACAGTTATCTCTATAAACATGGAAATATCTACACCGCCATCTGTATAAACCTGGAAATACCTACAAAGTCATCTGTAGAAACATGGAAATATCTACACAGCCCTCTGTATAAACATGGAAACATCTACACAGCCATCTGTATATACATGGAAATATCTACACCACTATCTGTATAAACATGGAAATAACTACACCGCTATTTGTATAAACAAGGAAATATCTACACCGTGATCTGTGTAAATATGGAAATATCTACACCGCCATCTCTATAAACAGGGAAATATCTACACCCCTATCTGTATAAACATGGAAATATCCACACCGCTATCTCTATAAACATGGAAAAATCAACACCGCTATCTCTATGAACATGGAAATATCTACACCGCCATCTCTATAAACATGGAAATGTCTACACCACGATCAGTATAAACATGGAAATATCTACACCGCCATCTACATATCCATGGAAATATCTACACCGCCATCTACATATCCATGGAAATATCTCCACCGCCATCTGTATAAACATGGAAATATCTACACGGTCATCTGTGTATAGATGGAAATATCAACACCGCCATCTGTACAAACATGGAAATATCTGCACCGCTATCTCCATAGACATGGAAATATCTGCACCGCCATCTGTAAAAACATGGAAATATCTACACCGTGATCTGTATAAACATGGAAATATTTACACCACCATCTGTATAAACATGGAAATTGCTACAATACCATCTGTATACACATGGAAATATCTACACAGACATCTGTATCAATATGGAAATATCTACACGGCCATCTGTATAAACATGGAAATATCTACACTGCCATCTGTAGAAAGATGGAAATATCTACACCGCTATCTCTATAAATATGGAAATATCTACACCGCCATCTCTATGAACATGAAAATATCTACACTGCCATCTCCATAAAGATGGAAATATCTACTCCGCCATGTGTATAAACACGGAAATATCTACACCACCATCTGTGTAAACATGGAAATACCTACACCGCTATCTGTATAAACATGGAAATAACTACACCGCCATCTGCATGTCCTTGGAAATATCTACGCCGCCATCTGAATAAACATGGAAATATCTACACGGCCATCTGTGTATAGCTGGAAATATCAACACCGCCATCTGTACAAACATGGAAATATCTACACCGCTATCTCTATAGACATGGAAATAACTGCACCGCCATCTGTAAAAACATGGAAATACCTATACAGTCATCTGTATAAACATGGAAATATCTACAATGCCATCTGTAGAAAGATGGAAATATCTACACCGCAATCTGTGTAAACATGGAAATATCTACACCAATATCTGTAAATACATGGAAATATCTACACCGCTATCTGTATAAACATGGAAATATCTACACCGCGATCTGTATAAACATGGAAATATCTACACCGCTATCTGTACAAACATGGAAATATCTACACCGCTATGGGTATAAACATGGAAATATCTACACAGTTATCTCTATAAACATGGAAATATCTACACCGCCATCTGTATAAACATGGAAATACCTACAAAGTCATCTGTACAAACATGGAAATATCTACACAGCCATCTGTATAAACATGGATATATCTACACAGCCATCTGTATATACATGGAAATATCTACACCACTATCTGTATAAACATGGAAATAACTACACCGCTATTTGTATAAACAAGGAAATATCTACACCGTGATCTGTATAAACATGGAAATATCTACACCGCCATCTCTATAAACAGGGAAATATCTACACCCCTATCTGTATAAACATGGAAATATCCACACCGCTATCTCTATAAACATGTAAAAATCAACACCGCTATCTCTATGAACATGGAAATATCTACACCGCCATCTCTATAAACATGGAAATGTCTACACCACGATCAGTATAAACATGGAAATATCTACACCGCTATCTGTATAAACATGGAAATATCTCCACTGCTGTCTCTATAAACATCGAAATATCTACACCGCCATCTGTATAAACATGGAAATACTTACAAAGTTATCTGTATAAACATGGAAATATCTACACCGCCATCTGTATAAACATGTAAATATCTACACAGCCATGTGTACATACTTGGAAATATCTACACCGCTATCTATATAAACATGGAAATAACTACACCGCTATCTGTATAAACATGGAAATATCTACACCGCCATCTACATATCCATGGAAATATCTGCGCCGATATCTGTATAAACATGGAAATATCTACACGGTCATCTGTGTATAGATGCAAATATCAACACCGCCATCTGTACAAACATGGAAATATCTGCACCGCTATCTGTATAAACATGGAAATATCTACACCGCGGTCTGTATAAACATGGAAATATCAACACCGCTATCGGTATAAACATGGAAATATCTACACCGCTATCTCTATAAACATGGAAATATCTACACCGTGATCTGTATAAACATGGAAATATTTACACCGCTATCTGTATAAACATGGAAACTTCTACACCGCTATCTGTATAAATATGGAAATATCTACACCGCTATCTCTATAAACTTGGAAATATCTACACCGCCATCTGTATAAACATGGAAATACCTATACAGTCATCTGTGTAAACATGGAAATATCTACACCACCATCTGTATAAACATGGAAATATCTACAATGCCATCTGTATACACATGGAAATACCTACAAGGCAATCAGTGTATAGATGGAAACATCAACACCGCCATTTGTACAAACATGGAAATATCTACACTGCTATCTCTATAAACATGGAAATATCTACACTGTGGTCTGTATAAACATGGAAATATCTACACCGGTATCTGTATAAACATGGAAATATCCACACCATGATCTGTATAAACATGGAAATATATACACTGCTATCTGTATAAACATGGAAATATCTGCACCGCTATCTCTATAAACATGGAAATAACTACAAGGACATCTGTATAAACATGGAAATACCTACACAGTCATGTGTAGGAACATTTAAATATCTACACTGCCATCTGTATAATTACAGAAATATCTACACAGCCCTCTGTATAAATATGGAAATATCTGCATAGGCATCTGTATAAACATGGAAATATCTGCACCGCTATCTGTATAAACGTGGAAATACCTAGACCGCTGTCTCTATAAACATGGAAATATGTACACCGCTATGTGTATAAACATGGAAATATCTCCACTGCTCTCTGTATAAACATGGAAATATCTCCACCGTTATCTGTATAAACATGGAAATATCAACAGCGCCATCTATATAAACATTGAAATATCTACATTGCCATCTGTAAAAACATGGAACTATCTACACAGTCATCTGAATAAACATGGAAATATCTACACCACCATCTGTATAAACATGGAAATAGCTACAATACCATCTGTATACACATGGAAATATCTACACAGACATCTGTATAAATATGGAAATATCTACACGGCCATCTGTATAAACATGGAAATATCTACACTGCCATCTGTAGAAAGATGGAAATATCTACACCGCTATCTCTATAAATATGGAAATATCTACACCGCCATCTCTATGAACATGAAAATATCTACACTGCCATCTCCATAAAGATGGAAGTATCTACTCCGCCATGTGTATAAACACGGAAATATCTACAGCACCATCTGTGTAAACATGGAAATACCTACACCGCTATCTGTATAAACATGGAAAAAACTACACCGCCATCTGCATGTCCTTGGAAATATCTACGCCGCCATCTGAATCAACATGGAAATATCTACACGGCCATCTGTGTATAGCTGGAAATATCAACACCGCCATCTGTACAAACATGGAAATATCTACACCGCTATCTCTATAGACATGGAAATATCTGCACCGCCATCTGTAAAAACATGGAAATACCTATACAGTCATCTGTATAAACATGGAAATATCTACAATGCCATCTGTAGAAAGATGGAAATATCTACACCGCAATCAGTGTAAACATGGAAATATCTACACCGATATCTGTAAAAACATGGAAATATCTACACCGCTATCTGTATAAACATGGAAATATCTACACCGCGATCTGTATAAACATGGAATTATCTACACCGCGATCTGTATAAACATGGAAATATCTACACCGCTATCTGTATAAACATGGAAATATCTACACAGTTATCTCTATAAACATGGAAATATCTACACTGCCATCTGTATAAACATGGAAATAACTACAAAGTCATCTGTATAAACATGGAAATATCTACACAGCCCTCTGTATAAACATGGAAATATCTACACAGCCATCTGTATATACATGGAAATATCTACACCACTCTCTGTATAAACATGGAAATAACTACACCGCTATTTGTATAAACAAGGAAATATCTACACCGTGATCTGTATAAATATGGAAATATCTACACCGCCATCTCTAAAAACAGGGAAATATCTACACCCCTATCTGTATAAACATGGAAATATCCACCCCGCTATCTCTATAAACATGGAAAAATCAACACCGCTATCTCTATGAACATGGAAATATCTACACCGCCATCTCTATAAACATGGAAATGTCTACACCACGATCAGTATAAACATGGAAATATCTACACCGCTATCTGTATAAACATGGAAATATCTCCACTGCTGTCTCTATAAACATCGAAATATCTACACCGCCATCTGTATAAACATGGAAATACTTACAAAGTTATCTGTATAAACATGGAAATATCTACACCGCCATCTGTATAAACATGTAAATATCTACACAGCCATGTGTACATACATGGAAATATCTACACCGCTATCTATATTAACATGGAAATAACTACACCGCTATCTGTATAAACATGGAAATATCTACACCGCCATCTACATATCCATGGAAATATCTGCGCCGCCATCTGTATAAACATGGAAATATCTACACGGTCATCTGTGTATAGATGGAAATATCAACACCGCCATCTGTACAAACATGGAAATATCTGCACCGCTATCTGTATAAACATGGAAATATCTACACCGCGGTCTGTATAAACATGGAAATATCAACACCGCTATCGGTATAAACATGGAAATATCTACACCACTATCCCTATAAACATGGAAATACCTACACCGTGATCTGTATAAACATGGAAATATTTACACCGCTATCTGTATAAACATGGAAACTTCTACACCGTTACCTGTATAAATATGGAAATATCTACACCGCTATCTCTATAAACTTGGAAATATCTACACCGTCATCTGTATAAACATGGAAATACCTATACAGTCATCTGTGTAAACATGGAAATATCTACACCACCATCTGTATAAACATGAAAATATCTACAATGCCATCTGTATACACATGGAAATACCTTCCCGGCAATCAGTGTATAGATGGAAACATCAACACCGCCATCTGTACAAAAATGGAAATATCTACACTGCTATCTCTATAAACATGGAAATATCTACACTGTGGTCTGTATAAACATGGAAATATCTACACCGGTATCTGTATAAACATGGAAATATCCACACCATGATCTCTATAAACATGGAAATATATACACCGCTATCTGTATAAACATGGAAATATCTGCACCGCTATCTCTGTAAACATGGAAATAACTACAAAGACATCTGTATAAACATGGAAATAGCTACACAGTCATGTGTAGGAACATTTAAATATCAACACTGCCATCTGTATAAATATAGAAATATCTACACAGCCCTCTGTATAAATATGGAAATATCTGCATAGGCATCTGTGTAAACATGGAAATATCTACACCGCTATCTGTATAAACGTGGAAATACCTAGACCGCTGTCTCTATAAACATGGAAATATGTACACCGCTATGTGTATAAACATGGAAATATCTCCACTGCTCTCTGTATAAACATGGAAATATCTCCACCGTTATCTGTATAAACATGGAAATATCAACAGCGCCATCTATATAAACATTGAAATATCTACACTGCCATCTGTAGAAACATGGAACTATCTACACAGTCATCTGAATAAACATGGAAATATCTACTCCACCATCTGTATAAACATGGAAATAGCTACAATACCATCTGTATACACATGGTAATATCTACACAGACATCTGTATAAATATGGAAATATCTACACGGCCATCTGTATAAACATGGAAATATCTACACTGCCATCTGTAGAAAGATGGAAATATCTACACCGCTATCTCTATAAATATGGAAATATCTACACCGCCATCTTTATGAACATGAAAATATCTACACTGCCATCTCCATAAAGATGGAAGTATCTTCTCCGCCATGTGTATAAACACGGAAATATCTACACCACCATATGTGTAAACATGGAAATACCTACACCGCTATCTGTATAAACATGGAAATAACTACACCGCCATCTGCATGTCCTTGGAAATATCTACGCCGCCATCTGAATGAACATGGAAATATCTACACGGCCATCTGTGTATAGATGGAAATATCAACACCGCCATCTGTACAAACATGGAAATATCTACACCGCTATCTCTATAGACATGGAAATATCAGCACCGCCATCTGTAAAAACATGGAAATACCTATACAGTCATCTGTATAAACATGGAAATATCTACAATGCCATCTGTAGAAAGATGGAAATATCTACAACGCAATCTGTGTAAACATGGAAATATCTACACCGATATCTGTGAAAACATGGAAATATCTACACCGCTATCTGTATAAACATGGAAATATCTACACCGCGATCTGTATAAACATGGAAATATCTACACCGCGATCTGTTTAAACATGGAAATATCTACACCGCTATCTGTATAAACATGGAAATATCTACACAGTTATCTCTAAAAACATGGAAATATCTACAACGCCATCTGTATAAACATGGAAATAACTACAAAGTCATCTGTATAAACATGGAAATATCTACACAGCCATCTGTATAAACATGGAAATATCTACACAGCCATCTGTATATACATGGAAATATCTACACAACTATCTGTATAAACATGGAAATATCTACACCGCTATTTGTATAAACAAGGAAATATCTACACCGTGATCTGTATAAACATGGAAATATCTACACCGCCATCTCTATAAACAGGGAAATATCTACACCCCTATCTGTATAAACATGGAAATATCCACACCGCTATCTCTATAAACATGGAAAAACCAACACCGCTATCTCTATGAACATGGAAATATCTACACCGCCATCTCTATAAACATGGAAATGACTACACCACGATCAGTATAAACATGGAAATATCTACACCGCGATCTGTATAAACATGGAAATATCTCCACTGCTATCTCTAGAAACATCGAAATATCTACACCGCCATCTGTATAAACATGGAAATACTTACAAAGTTATCTGTATAAACATGGAAATATCTACACCGCCATCTGTATAAACATGGAAATATCTACACAGCCATGTGTACATACATGGAAATATCTACACCGGTATCTATATAAACATGGAAATAACTACACCGCTATCTGTATAAACATGGAAATATCTACACCGCCATCTACATATCCATGGAAATATCTGCTCCGCCATCTGTATAAACATGGAAATATCTACACGGTCATCTGTGTATAGATGGAAATATCAACACCGCCATCTGTACAAACATGGAAATATCTGCACCGCTATCTGTATAAACATGGAAATATCTACACCGCGGTCTGTATAAACATGGAAATATCAACACCGCTATCGGTATAAACATGGAAATATCTGCACCGCTATCTGTATAAACATGGAAATATCTACACCGCGGTCTGTATAAACATGGAAATATCAACACCGCTATCGGTATAAACATGGAAATATCTACACCGCTATCTCTATAAAAATGGAAATATCTACACCGTGATCTGTATAAACATGGAAATATTTACACCGCTATCTGTATAAACATGGAAACTTCTACACCGTTATCTGTATAAATATGGAAATATCTACACTGCTATCTCTATAAACGTGGAAATATCTACACCGCCATCCTTACAAACGTGGAAATACCTATACAGTCATCTGTGTAAACATGGAAATATCTACACCACCATCTGTATAAACATGGAAATATCTACAATGCCATCTGTATATACATGCAAATACCTACACGGAAATCAGTGTATAGATGGAAACATCAACACCGCCATCTGTACAAACATGGAAATATCTACACTGCTCTCTCTATAAACATGGAAATATCTTCACTGCGGTCTGTATAAACATGGAAATATCTACACCGGTATCTGTATAAACATGGAAATATCTACACCATGATCTGTATAAACATGGAAATATATACACCGCTATCTGTATAAACATGGAAATATCTGCAACGCTGTCTCTATGAACATGGAAATAACTACAAAGACATCTGTATAAACATTGAAATACCTACACAGTCATGTGTAGGAACATTTAAATATCTACACTGCCATCTGTATAAATATAGAAATATCTACACAGCCCTCTGTATAAATATGGAAATATCTGCATAGCCATCTGTGTAAACATGGAAATATCTGCACCGCTATCTGTATAAACATGGAAATACCTACACCGCTCTCTCTATAAACATGGAAATATGTACACCGCTATGTGTATAAACATGGAAATATCTCCACTGCTCTCTGTATAAACATGGAAATATCTCCACCGTTATCTGTATAAACATGGAAATATCAACAGCGCCATCTATATAAACATTGAAATATCTACACTGCAATCTGTAAAAACATGGAAATATCTACACAGTCATCTGAATAAACATGGAAATATCTACACCACCATCTGTATAAACATGGAAATACTTACAATACCATCTGCATACACATGGAAATATCTACACAGACATCTGTATAAATATGGAAATATCTACACGGCCGTCTGTATAAACATGGAAATATCTACACTGCCATCTGTAGAAAGATGGAAATATCTACACCGCTATCTCTATAAATATGGAAATATCTACACCGCCATCTCTATGAACATGAAAATATCTACACTGCCATCTCCATAAAGATGGAAGTATCTACTCCACCATGTGTATAAACACGGAAATATCTACACCACCATCTGTGTAAACATGGAAATACCTACACCGCTCTCTGTATAAACATGTTAATAACTACACCGCCATCTGCATGTCCTTGGAAATATCTACGCCACCATCTGAATAAACACGGAAATATCTACACAGACATCTGTGTATAGATGGAAATATCAACACCGCCATCTGTACAAACATGGAAATATCTACACCGCTATCTCTATAGACATGGAAATATCTACACCGCTATCTGTATAAACATGGAAATATCTACACAGTTATCTCTATAAACATGGAAATATCTTCACCGCCATCTGTATAAACATGGAAATACCTACAAAGTCATCTGTATAAACATGGAAATATCTACACAGCCATCTGTATAAACATGGAAATATCTACACAGCCGTCTGTATATACATGGAAATATCTACACCACTATCTGAATAAACATGGAAATAACTACACCGCTATTTGTATAAACAAGGAAATATCTACACCGTGATCTGTATAAACATGGAAATATCTACACAGCCATCTCTATAAACAGGGAAATATCTACACCCCTATCTGTATAAACATGGAAATATCCACACCGCTATCTCTATAAACACGGAAAAATCAACACCGCTATCTCTATGAACACGGAAATATCTACACCGCCATCTCTATAAACATGGAAGTGTCTACACCACGATCACTATAAACATGGAAATATCTACACCGCTATCTGTATAAACATGGAAATATCTCCACTGCTATCTCTATAAACATCGAAATATCTACACCGCGGTCTGTATAAACATGGAAATATCTACACGGTCATCCATGTATAGATGGAAATACCAACACTGCCATCTGTACAAACATGGAAATATCTGCACCGCTATCTGTATAAACATGGAAATATCTACACCGCGGTCTGTATAAACATGGAAATATCTACACCGCGGTCTGTATAAACATGGAAATATCAACACCGCTATCGGTATAAACATGGAAATATCTACACCGCTATCTCTATAAACATGGAAATATCTACACCACCATCTCTGTAAACATGGAAATACCTATACAGTCATCTGTGTAAACATGGAAATATCTACACCACCATCTGTATAAACATGGAATTATCTACAATGCCATCTGTATACACATGGAAATACCTACACGGCAATCATTGTATAGATGGAAACATCAACACCGCCATCTGTACAAACCTGGAAATATCTACACTGCTATCTCTATAAACATGGAAATATCTACACTGCGGTCTCTATAAACATGGAAATATCTACACCATGATCTGTATAAACATGGAAATGTATACACCGCTATCTGTATAAACATGGAAATTTCTGCACCGCTATCTCTATAAACATGGAAATAACTACAAAGACATCTGTATAAACTTGGAAATAGCTACACAGTCATGTGTAGGAACATTTAAATATCTACACTGCCATCTGTATAAATATAGAAATATCTACACAGCCCTCTGTATAAATATGGAAATATCTGCATAGGCATCTGTGTAAACATGGAAATATCTGCACCGCTATCTGTATAAACGTGGAAATACCTACACCGCTGTCTCTATAAACATGGAAATATGTACACCGCTATGTGTATAAACATGGAAATATCTCCACTGCTCTCTGTATAAACATGGAAATATCTCCACCGTTATGTGTATAAACATGGAAATATCAACAGCGCCATCTATATAAACATTGAAATATCTACACTGCCATCTGTAAAAACATGGAAATATCTACACATTCATCTGAATAAACATGGAAATATCTACACCACCATCTGTATAAACATGGAAATAGCTACAATACCATCTGTATACACATGGAAATATCTACACCGACATCTGTATAAATATGGAAATATCTACACGGCCATCTGTATAAACATGGAAATATCTACACTGCCATCTGTAGAAAGATGGAAATATCTACACCGCTATCTCGATAAATATGGAAATATCTACACCGCCATCTGTATGAACATGAAAATATCTACACTGCCAAATCAATGAAGATGGAAGTATCTACACCGCCATGTGTATAAACATGGAAATATCTACACCACCATCTGTGTAAACATGGAAATACCTACACCGCTATATGTATAAACATGGAAATAACTACACCGCCATCTGCATGTCCTTGGAAATATCGACGCCGCCATCTGAATAAACATGGAAATATCTACACGGCCATCTGTGTATAGCTGGAAATATCAACACCGCCATCTGTACAAACATGGAAATATCTACACCGCTATCTCTATAGACATGGAAATATCTGCACCGCCATCTGTAAAAACATGGAAATACCTATACAGTCATCTGTATAAACATGGAAATATCTACAATGCCATCTGTAGAAAGATGGAAATACCTGCACCGCAATCAGTGTAAACATGGAAATATCTACACCGATATCTGTATAAACATGGAAATATCTACACCGCGATCTGTATAAACATGGAAATATCTACACCGCGATCTGTATAAACATGGAAATATCTACAGCGCGATCTGTATAAACATGGATATCTCTACACAGTTATCTCTATAAACATGGAAATATCTACACCGCCATCTGTATAAACATGGAAATACCTACAAAGTCATCTGTATAAACATGGAAATATCTACACAGCCATCTGTATAAACATGGAAATATCTACACAGCCATCTGTATATACATGGAAATATCTACACCACTATCTGAATAAACATGGAAATAACTACACCGCTATTTGTATAAACAAGGAAATATCTACACCGTGATCTGTATAAACATGGAAATATCTACACCGCCATCTCTATAAACAGGGAAATATCTACACCCCTATCTGTATAAACATGGAAATATCCACACCGCTATCTCTATAAACACGGAAAAATCAACACCGCTATCTCTATGAACATGGAAATATCTACACCGCCATCTCTATAAACATGGAAGTGTCTACACCACGATCACTATAAACATGGAAATATCTACACCGCTATCTGTATAAACACGGAAATATCTCCACTACAATCTCTATAAACATCGAAATATCTACACCGCCATCTGTATAAACATGGAAATATCTACACGGTCATCCATGTATAGATGGAAATATCAACACTGCCATCTGTACAAACATGGAAATATCTGCACCGCTATCTGTATAAACATGGAAATATCTACACCGCGGTCTGTATAAACATGGAAATATCAACACCGCTATCGGTATAAACATGGAAATATCTACACCGCTATCTCTATAAACATGGAAATATCTACACCGTGATCTGTATAAACATGGAAATATTTACACCGCTATCTGTATAAACATGGAAACTTCTACACCGTTATCTGTATAAATATGGAAATATCTACACCGCTATCTCTATAAACTTGGAAATATCTACACCGCCATCTGTATAAACATGGAAATACCTATACAGTCATCTGTGAAATCATGGAAATATCTACACCACCATCTGTATAAACATGGAAATAACTACAATGCAATCTGTATACACATGGAAATACCTACACGGCAATCAGTGTATAGATGGAAATATCAACACCGCCATCTGTACCAACATGGAAATATATACACTGCTATCTCTATAAACATGGAAATATCTACACTACGGTCTGTATAAACATGGAAATATCTACACCAGTATCTGTATAAACATGGAAATATCTACACCATGATCTGTATAAACATGGAAATATATACACCGCTATCTGTATAAACATGGAAATATCTGCACCGCTATCTCTATAAACATGGAAATAACTACAATGACATCTGTAGAAACATGGAAATATCTACACAGCCATCTGTATAAACATGGAAATATCTACACAGCCATCTGTATATACATGGAAATATCTACACCACTATCTGTATAAACATGGAAATAACTACACCGCTATTTGTATAAAAAAGGAAATATCTACACTGTGATCTGTATAAACATGGAAATATCTACACCGCCATCTCCATAAACAGGGAAATATCTACACCCCTATCTGTATAAACATGGAAATATCCACACCGCTGTCTCTATAAACATGGAAAAATCAACACCACTATCTCTATGAACATGGAAATATCTACACCGCCATCTCTATAAACATGGAAATGTCTACACCACGATCAGTATAAACATGGAAATATCTACACCGCCATCTCTATAAACATGAAAATATCTACACTGCCATCTGCATAAAGATGGAAGTATCTACTCCGTAATGTCTATAAACATGGAAATATCTACACCACCCTCTGTGTAAACATGGAAATACCTACACCGCTATCTGTATAAACATGCAAATATCTACAATGCCATCTCTATACACATGGAAATATCTACACAACCATCTGTATAAACATGTAAATATCTACACTGCATTCTCTATAAACATGGAAATATCTACACCGCCATCTCTATAAACATGAAAATATCTACACCCCTATCTGTATAAACATGGAAATATCTACACCGCCATCTGCATGTCCATGGAAATATCTACACCGCCATCTATATAAACATGGAAATAACTACACCGCCATCTGTATAAACATGGAAATACCTACAAAGTCATCTGTATAAACATGGAAACCTCTACACAGCCATCTGTATAAACATGGAAATATCTACACAGCCATCTGTATATACATGGAAATATCTACGCCGCTATCTATATAAACATTGAAATAACTACACCGCTATTTGTATCAACAAGGAAATATCTACACCATGATCTGTATAAACATGGAAATATCTACACCGCGATCTGAATAAACGTGGAAATATCTACACCATGATCTGTATAAACATAGAAATATCTACACCGCGATCTGTATAAACATGGAAATATCTACAACGTGATCTGTATAAACATGGAAATATCTACACCGCCATCTCTATAAACATGGAAACATCTACACCCCTATGTGTATAAACATGGAAATATCTACACTGCCATCTGTAAAAACATGGAAATATCTACACAGTCTACTGAATAAACATGGAAATATCTACACCACCATCTGTATAAACATGGAAATATCTACACTGCCATCTGTAGAAAGATGGAAATATCTACACCGCTATCTCTATATATATGGAAATATCTACACCGCCATGTCTATAAACATGAAAATATCTACACTGCCATCTCCATAAAGATGGAAGTATCTACTCCACTATGTGTATAAACACGGAAATATCTACGCCACCATCTGTGTAAACATGGAAATATCTACACCACTATCTGTATAAACATGAAAATATCTACACCGCCATCTGCATGTCCATGGAAATATCTACACCGCCATCAGTATAAACATGGAAATATCTACACGGCCATCTGTTTATAGATGGAAATATCAACACCGCCATCTGTACAAACATGGAAATATCTACACCGCTATCTCTATAAACATGGAAATATCTGCACTGCCATCTGTAAAAACATGGAAATACCTATACAGTTATCTGTACAAGCATGGAAATATCTACAATGCCATCTGTATACACATGGAAATATCTACAGAGCCATCTGTATAAACATGTAAATATCTACACTGCTATCTCTATAAACATGGAAATATCTACACCGCCATCTCTATAAACATGAAACTAACTACACTGCCATCTCCATAAACAGGGAACTAACTACTCCACCATCTGTAAAAACATGGAAACACCTACACCGCCATCTGTGTGAATAAGGACATATCTACAATGCCTTCTGTATAAAGATATAAATATCTGCAATGCGAGCTGTATAAACATGGAAATATCTACATCGCTATCTGTAGAAACGTGGAAATACCAACACCGCTATCGGTGTAAACATGGAAATATCTACAACGCCATCTATATAAACATGGAAATATCTACACCGCTATGTCTATAAACATGGAAATTCCTACACCACTATCTCTATAAACACGGAAATATCTACACCGCTATCTGTATAAACATGGAAATATCTACACGGGTATCTCTATAAACATGGAAATATCTACACCGCCATCTGTATAAACATGGAAATACCTACAAAGTCATCTGTATAAACATGGAAACATCTGCACAGCAATCTTTATAAACATGGAAATATCTACACAGCCATCTGTATATACATGGAAATATCTACACCGCTCTCTGTATAAACATGGAAAATTACCACACCGCTATTTGTATAAACAAGAAAATATCTACACCGTGATCTGTATAAGCATGGAAATATCTACACCGCTATTTGTATAAACAAGGAAATATCTACACCGCTATCTGTATAAGCATGGAAATATCTACAGCGCTATTTGTATAAACAAGGAAATATCTACACCGTGATCTGTATAAACATGGAAATAACTACACCGCTATTTGTATAAACAAGGAAATATCTACACTGCCATCTGTTTATACATGGAAATGTATACACAGACATCTGTTTATACATGGAAATATCTACACCGCTATCTGTATAAGCATGCTAATAACTACAACGCTAGCTGTATATATGTGGAAATATTTGCACCGCTATACCTATAAACATGGTAATATCAACACCGCGATCTGTATAAACAAGGAAATATCTACACCATGATCTGTATAAACATGGAAATATCTACACCGCGATCTGTATGAACATGGAAATATCTACGCCATGATCTGTATAAACATGGAAATATCTACACCGCGATCAGAATAAACGTGGAAATATCTACACCGCTATCTGTATAAACATAGAAATATCTCCACTGCTATCTCTATAAACATCGAAATATCTACACCGCCATCTATATAAACATGGAAATACTTACAAAGTTATCGGTATAAACATGGAAATATCTACACTGCCATCTGTATAAACATGGAAATATCTACACAGCCATGTGTATATACGTGGAAATATCTACACCGCTATCTATATAAACATGGAAATAACTACACCGCTATCTGTGTAAACATGGAAATATCTACACCGGTATCTGTATAAACTTGGAAATATCTACACCATGATCTGTATAAACAGGGAAATATATACACCGCTATCTGTATAAACATGGAAATATCTGCTCCGCTATCTCTATAAACATGGAAATATCTACAAAGACATCGGTATAAACATGGAAATACCTACACAGTCATGTGTAGGAACATTTAAATATCTACACTGCCAGCTGTATAAACATAGAAATATCTACACAGCCCTCTGTATAAATATGGAATTATCTGCATAGGCATCTGGGTAAACCTGGAAATATCTGCACCACTAACTGTATAAACATGGGAATACCTACACCGCTGTCTCTATAAACATGGAAATATGTACACCGCTATGTGTATAAACATGGAAATATATCCACTGCTCTCTGTATAAACATGGAAATATCTCCACCGTTATCTGTATAAACTTGGAAATATCTACAGCGCCATCTCTATAAACATTGAAAAATCTACACTGCCATCTGTAAAAACATGGAAATTTCCACACAGTCATCTGAATAAACATGGAAATATCTACACCACCATCTGTATAAACATGGAAATACCTACAATACCATCTGTATAAATATGGAAATATCTACACGGCCATCTGTATAAACATAGAAATATCTACACTGCCGTCTGTAGAAAGATGGAAATATCTACACCGCAATCTCTATAAATATGGAAATATCTACACCGCCATCTGCATGTCCATGGAAATATCAACGCCGCCATCTGTATAAACATGGAAATTTCTACACGGCCATCTGTGTATAGATGGAAATATCAACATCGCCATCTGTACAAACATGGAAATATCTACACCGCTATCTCTATAAACATGGAAATATCTGCACTGCCATTTGTAAAAACATGGAAATACCTATACAGTCACCTGTATTAACATGGAAATATCTACACAGCCATCTGTATACACATGGAAATATCTACTCAGCCATCTGTATAAACATGGAAATATCTACATCGCTATCTGTATAAACGTGGAAATACCAACAATGCTATTGGTGTAAACATGGAAATATCTACAACGCCATCTATATAAACATGGAAATATCTACACCGCTATGTCTATAAACATGGAAATACCTTCACCGCTATCTCTATAAACATGGAAATATCTACACCGCTATCTGTATAAACATGGAAATGTCTACACCGCGATCTGTATAAACATGGAAATATCTACACCACAATCTGTATAAACATGGAAATATTTTCACCGCTATCTGTATAAACATGGAAATATCTACACCGCTATCTCTATAAACATGGAAATATCTACAAAGCCATCTGTATAAACATGGAAATACCAACACAGTCATGTGTAGGAACATGGAAATATCTACACTGCCATCTGTATAAACATGGAAATATCTACACAGCCCTCTGTATAAATATGGAAATATCTGCAAAGGCATCTGTATAAACAAGGAAATATCTACACCGCGATCTGTATAAACATGGAAATATCTACACCGTGATCTGTATAAACATGGTAATATCTACACCACCATCTATATAAACATGGAAATATCTACACCGCCATCTGTATAAACATGGAAATATCTACAATGCCATCTGTAGAAAGATGGAAATATCTACACCGCAATGTGTGTAAACATGGAAATATCTACACTGATATCTGTAAAAACATGGAAATATGTACACCCCTGTCTGTATAAACATGGACATATCCACACCGCTATCTCTATAAACATGGAAATATCTACTCCGCCATCTCTATAAACATGGAAATATCTACAGCACGATCAGTATAAACATGGAAATATCTCCACCGCTATCTGTATAAATATGGAAATATCTCCACTGCTGTCTCAATAAACATGGAAATATCTCCACCGACATCTGTATAAACATGGAAATATCTACACCGATATCTGTATAAACATGGAAATATCTACACCGCCATCTCTATAAACATGGAAATATGTACACCGCGATCAGTATAAACATGGAAATATCTACACTGGATCTGTATAAACATGGAAATATCTCCACTGCTGTCTCTATAAACATCGAAATATCTTCACCGCCATCTGTATAAAGATGGAAATATTACAAATTTATCTGTATAAACATGGAAATATCTACACCGCCATCTGAATAAACATGGAAATACCTACACCGCTACCTGTATAAATATGGAAATTTCTACACTGCTATCTCTATAAACATGGAAATACCTACACCACTTGCACTATAAACATGGAAATATCTACACCGCAATCTCTGTATACATGGAAATATCTACACCGCCATGTATGTAAACATGAAAATATCTACACTCCCATATTCAGAAACATGGCTGTATCTACACCGCCATCTGTATAAACATGGAAATATCTACAACACTATCTGTATAAAGATGGAAATATTTAAAACGCTATCTCTATAAACATGGAAATATCTACACCGCTATCTCTATAAACATGAAAATATCTACACCGCCATCTGTATAAACCTGGAAATACCTACACTGTCATCTATATAAACATGGAAATATCTACAGAGAACTCTGTATAAACAAGGAAATATCTACACCGCTATCTGTATAAACATGGAAATATCTACACCGCTATGTGAATTAACGTGGAAATATGTCCATTGCTGTCTGTATAAACATGGACATATCTCCACCGCAATCTGTATAAACATGAAAATATCTACACCGCTATCTGTATAAACATGGAAATATCTACACTGCCATCTGTATAAACATAGAAATATTTACAGCGCCATCTGTATAAACATGGAAACATCTACACTGCCATCTGTACAAACATGGAAATATCTACACAGCCATCTGTACAAACATGGAAATATCTACACTGCTATCTCTATAAACATGGAAATAACTACACCGCTATCTGTATAAACATGGAAATATCTAGAACGCCATCTACATATCCATGGAAATATCTGTGCCGCTATCTGCATAAACATGGAAATATATACACGGTCATCTGTGTATAGATGGAAATATCAACACCGCCATCTGTACAAACATGGAAATATCTGCACCGCTATCTGAATAAACATGGAAATATCTACACCGCGGTCTGTATAAACATGGAAATATCTAACCCGATATCTGTATAAACATGGAAGTATCAACGTGGCTATTTCTATAAATATGGAAATATCTAAAGCCCCTTCTGTATAAACATGGAAATACGTACACAGTCATCTGTATAAACATAGAAATATCCACACCACCATCTGTATAAACACGGAAATATCTACACTGCCATCTGTATAAACATGGAAATATCTTCACAGCCATCTCTATAAACATGGAAATATCTACATCGCTATCTGTATAAACATGGAAATATGAACACCGCAATCTGTATAAACATAGAAATATCTACACCACTATCTGTATAAACATGGAAATATCTACTCCGCTACCTCTATTAACATGGAAAGAGCGACACCGCTATCTGCATAAACATGGAAATGTCTACACTGCCATCTGTATACACATGGAAATATCTACAAAGTCATCTGTATAAAGATGGAAATATCTACACCGTTATTTGTGTAAACATGGAAATATCTACACCGCTATCTGTATAAAGGTGGAAATATCTACACCGCAATCTGTGGAAATATGGAAATATCTGCACATCTATCTCTGTAAATATGGAAATATCTACTCCGCTATCTATATAAACATTGAAATATCTACACCGCTGTCTGTATAAACATGGAAATATCTACACCAGGATCTGTATAAACATGGATATATCTACACCGCTATCTGTATAAACATGGAAACATCTACACCGCTATCTGTATAAACATGGAAATATTTACACCGCTATCTGTATAAATATGGAAATATCTACACCGCTATCTCTATAAACATGGAAATGTCTACACCGCTATCTGTATAAACATGGAAATATCTACAAGGATATTTCTATAAATATGAAAATATCTACTCCGCCATCTGTATAAACATGGAAATACCTACACAGTCATCTGTTTAAACATAGAAATATCCACAAAATTATCTGTATAAACACGGAAATATCTACACTGCCATCTGTATAAACATTGGAATATCTACACAGCCGTCTCTATAAACATGGAAATATCTACATCGCTATCTGAATAAACATGGAAATATCTAAACCGCCATCTGTGGAAAGATGGAAATATCTACACCGCGATCTGTATAAATATGAAAATATCTACAACGCTATCTGTTTAAAGATGGAAATATCTACACCGCAATCTGTGCAAAGATGGAAATATCTACACCGCTATCTCTGTAAACATGGAAATATCTACGCCACTATCTGTATAAACATGGAAATATCTACATCGCTATCTGTATAAACATGGATATATCTACACTGTTATCTGTAGAAACATGGAAATATCAACACCGCTATCTGTATAAATATGGAAATAACTACACCGCCATTTGTGTAAACATACAAATATCTACAGAGTCATCTGTATACACATGGAAATATCTACACAGCCATCTGTATAAACATGGATGTATCTACAAAAATATCTCTATAAACAAGGAAATACCTAAAGCACTATCTCTACAAACATGGAAATATCAACACCACAGTCTCTACAAACATGGAAATATCTACACCGCCATCTATGTAAACATGAAAATATCTACACCGCCATCTCCATAAACATGGAACTAACTACTCCGCCATCTGTATAAACATGGAAACATCTACACCGCAATCTGTGTGAATAAGGAAATATCTACAATGCCGTCTGTATAAAGATATAAATATCTGCACCGCGAGCTGCATAAACATGGAAATATCTACATCGCTATCTGTATAAACGTGGAAATACCAACACTGCTATCAGTATAAACATGGAAATATCTACAAGGCCATCTATATAAACATGGAAATATCTACACCGCTATGTCTATAAACATGGAAATACCTACACCGCTATCTCTATAAACATGGAAATATCTACACCGCTATCTGTATAAACATGGAAATATCTACACCGCTATCTGTATAAACATGGAACTATCTACAATGCTATCTGTATAAACATCGAAATATCTACAACGCTATCTGTGTAAACATGGAAATATCTGCACAGCTATCTGTGTAAACTTGGAAATATCTACAAAGGTATCTCTGTAAAAATGGAAATATCTACACGGCAATCAGTGCAAAGAGGGAAATACCTACACCGCTATCTCTGAAAACATGGAAACATCTACACCGCTATCTGTATAAACATAGAAATATCTACACCACTATCTGTATAAACAAGAAAATATCTACACCGCCATATGTATAAACATGGAAATATCTACACCACTATCTGTATAAACAAGGAAATATCTACACCGCCATATGTAGAAACATGGAAATTTCTACACCGCAATCTGCATAAACATGGAAATACCTACACCGCTATCTGTAGAAATATGGAAATATCTTCACCGCTATCTCTATAAACATGGAAATACCAACACCGCTTTCTCTATAAACATGGAAATAACTTCACCGCCATCTGTATAAACATGGAAATAGCTACAATACCATCTGTATACACATGGAAATATCTACACAGACATCTGTATAAATATGGAAATATCTACACCGCCATCTGTATAAACATGGAAATATCTACACTGCCATCTGTAGAAAGATGGAAATATCTACACCGCTATCTCTATAAATATGAAAATATCTACACCGCCATCTCTATAAACATGAAAATATCTACACTGCCGTCTCCATAAAGATGGAAGTATCTACTCCGCCATGTGTATAAACACGGAAATATCTACACCACCATCTGTGTAAACATGGAAATATCTACACCGCTATCTGTATAAACATGGAAATAACTACAACGCCATCTGCATTTCCATGGAAATATCTACGCCGCCATCTGTATAAACATGGAAATATCTACAAGGCCATCAGTGTATAGATGGAAATATCAACACCGCCATCTGTACAAACATGGAAATATCTACACTGCTATCTCTAGAAACATGGAAATTTCTGCACTGCCATCTGTAAAAACATGGAAATACCTATACAGTCATCTGTATAAACATGGAAATATCTACAATGCCATCTTTATACACATTGAAATATCTACACAGCCATCTGTATAAACATGTAAATATCTACACTGCTATCTCTATAAACATGGAAATATCTACACCGCCATCTCTATAAACATGAAAATATCTCCACTGCCATCTCCATAAACATGGAACTAACTACTCCGCGATCTGTATAAACATGGAAACATCTACACCGCCATCTGTGTAAATAAGGAAATATCTACAATGCCATCTATATAAAGATATAAATATCTGCATCGCGAGCTGTATGAACATGGAAATATCTACATCGCTCTCTGTATAAACGTGGAAATACCAACACCGCTATCGGTATAAACATGGAAATATCTACAACGCCATCTATATAAACATGGAAATATCTACACCGCTATGTCTATAAACATGGAAATACCTACACCGCTATCTCTATAAACATGGAAATATCCACACCGCCATCTGCATATCCATGGAAATATCTACAATGCCATCTGTATTAAGATGGAAATATCTACACGGCAATCTGTGTACACATGGAAATATCAACACCGCCGTCTGTACAAACATGGAAATATCTACACCGCTATCTGTATAAACATAGAAATACCTACACTGCAGTCTGTATAAACATGGAAATATCTACACCAGTATCTGTATAAACATGGAAATAACTACACCACGATCTGTATAAACATGGAAATATTTACACCACTATCTGTATAAACCTGGAAATATCTACACTGCTATCTCTTTAAATATGGAAATATCTACACCGCCATCTGTATAAACATGGAAATAACTACACAGTCATGTGTAGGAACAAGGAAATATCTACACCACCGTTTGTATAAAGATGGAAATATCTACAAAGTTATCTGTATAAACATGGAAATATCTACACAGTGATCTGTATAAACTTGGAAATATGTACAGCACTCTCTGAATAAAGATGGAAATATCTACACCGCTATCTGTAAAAACATGGAAAAATCTACACCACTATCTGTATAAATATGGAAATATTTACACCGCTATCTCAATAAACATGGAAATATCTACAACGCTATCTCTATAAACCTGGAAATATCTACACTGTCATCTATATAAACATGGAAATATCTACAGATAACTGTGTATAAACATGGAAATATCGACACAGCCATCTGTATAAACATGGAAATATCTACACCGCTATCTGTATAAACGTGGAAATATCTACACTGCTATGTGTATTAACGTGGATATATCTCCATTGCTATCTCTATAAACATGGACATATCTCCACCGCAATCTGAATAAACATGAAAATATCTACACCGCTATCTCTATAAACATGGAAATATCTACAATGCCATCTGTATAAACATGGAAATATCTACACCGTCATCTGTATAAACATGGAAGTATCTACAATGCCATCTGTAGAAAGATGGAAATATCTACACCGCAATCTGTGTAAACATGGAAATATCTACACTGATATCTGTAAAAACATGGAAATATCTACACCGCTATCTGTATAAATATGAAATGTCTAAACCGCTATCTCTATAAAAATGGAAATATCTACACTGCTATCTGTATAAACATGGAAATATCCTCACTGATACCTCTATGAACATGGATATATCTACACGGCTATCTAAAAAAACATGGAAATATCTACACTGCCATCTCTATAAACATGGAATTATCTACACCGCCATCTGTATAAACATGGAAATATCTACACCGCTATCTGTATAAACATGGAAATATCTACACTGCTATCTGTATAAACATGGAAATATCTACACCGCGATCTGTATAAACATGGAAATATCTACACCGCGATCTGTATAAACATGGAGATATCTTCACCACGATCTGTATAAACATGGAAATATCTACACCGCTATCTGTATAAACATGCTAATATCTACACCACCATCTTTATAAACATGGAAATGTCTACAACGCAATCTATATAAACATAGAAATATCTACAATGCCTTCTGTAGAAAGATGGAAATATCTACACCGGAATCTGTGTAAACATGGAAATCTCTACACCAATATGTGTAAAAACATGAAAATATCTACACCGCTATCTGTATAAACATGGAAATATCTACACCGCGATCTGTATAAACATGGAAATATCTACACTGCGATCTGTATAAACATGGAAATATCTACACTGCTATCTGTATAAACTTGGAAATATCTACAAAGCTATCTCTATAAACGTGGAAATATCTACACCGCTGTCTGTATAAACATGGAAATATCTACACTGTCATCTGTATAAACATAGAAATATCTAAACTGCCATCTGTGGAAAGATGGAAATATCTACACCGCGATCTGTATAAATATGAAAATATCTACAATGCTATCTGTGTAAAGATGGAAATATCTACACCGCAAACTGTGCAAAGATGGAAATATCTACACCGCTATCTCTGTAAACATGGAAATATCTACGCCACTATCTGTATAAACATGGAAATATCTACATCGCTATCTGTATAAAAATGGATATATCTACACCGTTATCTGTATAAACATGGTAATATCTACACTGCTATCTGTATAAACATGGAAATATCTACACTGTGATCTGTATAAACATGGAAATATCTACACCGCGATCTGTATAAACATGGAAATATGTTCACAACTATCTGTGTAAACATGGAAATATCTACACCGATATCTGTAAAAACATGGAAATAACTACACCGCTATCTGTATAAACATGGAAATATCTACACCGCGATCTGTATAAAGCTGGAAATATCTCCAATGCCATCTGTACAAACATGGAAATATCTGCACAGTTATCTGTAGAAACATGGAAATATCTACACCGCTATCTCTATAAACATGGAAATAACTACACCGCTATCTCTATAAACATGGAAATTTCTACACCGCTATCTCCATCAACATGGAAATATATACACCGCCATCTCTTTAAACATGGAGATATCTACAACGCCATCTACATAAACAAGAAAATATCTACACTGCCATCTATATAAACCTGGAAATATCTACACCGCCATCTCAATAAACATGGAAATATCTACACTGCCATTTGTAGAAAGATGGAAATATCTACACCGCCATCTGTATAAACGTGGAGATAACTACACCGCTATCTGTATAAACATGGAAATATGTACACCGCAATCTGTAAAAACATGGAAATATCTACACCGCCATCTGTATAAACACAGAAATATCTACAATGGCTTCTGTAGAAAGATGGAAATATCTATACGGCAATCTGTTTAAACATGGAAATGTCTACACCAATATCTGTAAAAACATGGAAATATCTACACCGCTATCTGTATAAACATGGAAATATCTACACCGCGATCTGTATAAACATGGAAATATCTACACCGTGATCTGTATAAACATGGAAATATCTACACCGCTATCTGTATAAACATGGAAATATCTACAAAGCTATCTCTGTAAACGTGGAAATATCTACACCGCTATCTGTATAAACATGGAAATATCTATCACGCTATGTGTGTAAACATGGAAATATCTACAAAGTGGTCTGTGTAAACATGTTAATATCTACACCACTATCTGTATAAACATGTAAATATCTACACCACGATCTGTATAAACATGGAAATATCTACACTGCTATGTGTATAAACATGGATATATCTTCACCGCTATCTGTGCAAACATGAAAATATCTACACCGCCATCTCTATACACATAGAAATATCTGCACCGCTATCTCTATAAACATAGAAATATCTATACCGCCATCTCTATAAACATGGAAATATCTACACCGCCATCTGCATGAACATGTAAATATCTACACCGCTATCTGTATAAACATGGAAATATCTACACTGTCATCTGTATAAACATGGAAATATCTAAACTGCCATCTGTGGAAAGATGGAAATATCTACACCACGATCTGTATAAATATGAAAATATCTACACTGCTATCTGTGAAAAAATGGATATATCTACACCGCTATCTGTGTAAAGATGGAAATATCTACACCGCTATCTCTGTAAACATGGAAATATCTACACCACTATCTGTATAAACATGGAAATATCTACATCGCTATCTGTATAAACATGGATATATCTACACCGTTATCTGTATAAACATGGAAATATCTACACCGCTATCTCTATAAATATGGAAATATCTACACTGCCATTTGTGTAAACATACAAATATCTACAGAGTCATCAGTATACAGATGGAAATATCTACACAGCCATCTGTATAAACATAGATTTCTCTACACAACTATCTGTATAAACAAGGAAATTCCTGCAGCGCTATCTCTGTAAATATGGAAATACCAACACCACAATCTCTACAAACATGGAAATATCTACACCGCCATCCTTATAAACATGAAAATATCTACACCGCCATCTTCATAAACATGGAACTATCTACACCGCCATCTGTAGAAACATGGAAATATCTACACCACTATCTGTATAAAGATGGAAATATCTACACCGCTATGTCTATAAACATGGAAATATCTAAACAGCCATCTGTATAAACATGGAAATATCTAAACTGATATCTGTATAAACATGGAAATATCTACACCGCTATCTGTATAAATATGGAAATATCCACACCGCAATCTCTATAAACATGGAAATACCAACACCGCTTTCTCTATAAACATGGAAATAACTTCACCGCCATCTTTATAAACATGGAAATAGCTAGAATACCATCTGTATACACATGGAAATATCTACACAGACATCTGTATAAATATGGAAATATCTACACCGCCATCTGTATAAACATGGAAATATCTACACTGCCATCTCTTGAAAGATGGAAATATCTACACTGCTATCTGTATAAATATGGATATATCTACACCGCCATCTCTATAAACATGAAAATATCTACACCGCCATCTTCAGAAACATGGCTGTATCTACACCGCCATCTGTATAAACATGGAAATATCTACAACACTATCTGTGTAAACATGGAAAAATCTTCACTGCCATCTGTATAAAGATGGAAATATCTGCACTGCGATTTGTATAAACATGGAAATATCTACACCACTATCTCTATAAACATGGAAATATCTACAACGCCATCTCTATAAACATGGAATTATCTACACCGCTATCTGTATAAACATGGAAATATCTACACCGCTATCTGTATAAACCTGGAAAGATCTATACCGCTATCTGTACAAATATGGAAATATCTACAACGCTATCTCTCTAAATATGGAAATATCTACACCGCTATCTGTATAAACATGGAAATATCTGCATCGTTATCTCTATAAACATGAATATATCTACACTGACATCTGTATAAACATGGAAATATCTTCACAGTCATCTGTATAAACATGGAAATATCTACACGGAAAGCTGTATAAACATGGAAATATCTAGACAGTCATCTCTATAAACATGGAATATCTATAACGCTATCTCTATAAACATGGAAATACCCACACCGCTATCTGTATAAACATGGAAATAGCCACACCGCTATCTGTATAAACATGGAAATATCTGCACCGCTATCTTTATAAACATGGAAATATCTGCAACTCTATCTGTGCAAACATAGAAATATCTACACGGCTATTTGTGTAAAAATGGAAATATCTGAACCGCTATCTGTATAAAGATGGAAATATCTACACCACTATCTGTAAAACGTGGAAATATCTACACTGCTCTCTGTATAAACCTGGAAATATCTACACCGATATCTGTATAAGCAAGGAAATATCTACACCGCCATCTGTATAAACATGGAAATACCTACACCGCTATCTGTATAAATATGGAAATATCCACACCGCTATCTCTATACACATGGAAATACCTACACCAATTTCTCTAAAAACATGGAAATATCTACACTGCAATCTCTATATACATGGAAATATCTACACCACCATCTCTATAAACATGAAAATATCTACACCGCCATCTTCAGAAACATGGATGTATCTACACCGCCATCTGTATAAACATGGAAATATCTACACCACCATCTGTATAAACATTTAAATATCTACAATGTCATCTGTATACACATGGAAATACCTACACGGCAATCTGTGTATAGATGTAAACATCAACACCGCCATCTGTACAAACATGGAAATATCTACACCGCTATCTGTATAAACATGGAAATATCTACACTGCGGTCTGTATAAACATGGAAATTTCTACACCGGTATCTGTATAAATATGGAAATATCAACAGCACGATCTGTATAAACATGGAAATATTTACACCGCTATCTGTATAAACATGGAAATATCTACACCGCTATCTCTGTAAACATGGAAATATCTACAAAGCCAACTGTATAAACATGGAAATACCTACACAGTCATGTGTAGGAACATGGAAAAATCTACACTGCCATCTGTATAAACATGGAAATATCAAAAGAGCCCTCTGTATAAATATGGAAATATCTGCATAGGCATCTGTATAAACATGGAAATATCTACACCGCTATCTGTATAAACCTGGAAATATCTACACAGCTATCTCTATAAATATGGAAGTAGCTATACCGCCATCTGTATAAACATGGAAATACCTACAAAGTCATCTGTATAAACATGGAAATATCTACACAGCCATCTGTATAAACATGGAAATATCTACATAGCCATCTGTATATACACGGAAATATCTACACCGCTATCTGTATAAACATGGAAATATCTACACCGCCTTCTACATATCCAGGGAAATATCTGTGCCACCTTCTGTATAAACATGGAAATATCTACACGGTCATCTGTGTATAGATGGAAATATCAACACCGCCATCTGTACAAACATGGAAATATCTGCACCGCTATCTGTATAAACATGGAAATATCTACACCGCGGTCTGTATAAACATGGAAATAGCTAAACCGCTATCTGTATAAACATGGAAATATCTACACTGCTATCTGTATAAACATGGAAATATCTACAATGCCATCTGTAAAAACATGAAAATACCTATACAGTCATCTGTATAAACATGGAAATATCTACACCACCATCTGTATAAACATGGAAATATCTACAATGTCATCTGTATACACATGTAAATACCTACACGGCAATCTGTGTATAGATGGAAACATAAACACCGCCATCTGTACAAACATGGAAATATCTACACCGCTATCTGTATAAACATGGAAATATCAACACTGCGGTCTGTATAAACATGGAAATTTCTACACTGGTATCTGTATAAACTTGGAAATATCTACACCACGATCTGTATAAACATGGAAATATTTACACCGCTATCTGTATAAACATGGAAATATCTACACCGCTATCTCTATAAACATGGAAATATCTACAAAGCCATCTGTATAAACATGGAAATACCTACACAGTCATGTGTAGGAACATGGAAAAATCTACACTGCCATCTGTATAAACATGGAAATATCTACAGAGCCCTCTGTATAAATATGGAAATATCTGCATAGGCATCTGTATAAACATGGAAATATCTGCACCGCTATCTGTATAAACATGGAAATACCTACACCGCTGTCTCTATAAACATGGAAATATGTACACCGCTAGGTGTATCAACATGGAAATATCTCCACTGCTGTCTGTATAAAAATGGAAATATCTACACTGCGATCTGTATAAACATGGAAATATCTACACCGCTATCTGTATAAACATGGAAATATCTACACAGCTATCTCTATAAACATGGAAATACCTACATCACCATCTGTATAAACATGGAAATACCTACAAAGTCATCTGTATAAACATGGAAATATCTACACAGCCATCTGTATATACATGGAAATATCTACACCGCTATGTGTATAAACATGGAAATATCTACACCGCCTTCTACATATCCATGGAAATATCTGCGCCACCTTCTGTATAAACATGGAAATATCTACACGGTCATCTGTGTATAGATGGAAATGTCAACACCTCCATCTGTACAAACATGGAAATATCTGCACCGCTATCTGTATAAACATGGAAATATCTACACCGCGGTCTGTATAAACATGGAAATAGCTACACCGCTATCTGTATAAACATGAAAATATCTACACTGCTATCTCTATAAACCTGGAAATATCTACACCGTGATCTGTATAAACATGGAAATATTTACACTGCTATCTGTATAAACATGGAAATATCTACACCGTTATCTGTATAAATATGGAAATATCTACACCGCTATCTCTATAAACATGGAAATATCTACACCGCCATCTGTATAAACATGGAAATATCTACACCGCTATCTCTATAAACATGGAAATATCTACAATGCCATCTGTAAAAACATGGAAATACCTATACAGTCATCTGTATAAACATGGAAATATCTACACCACCATCTGTATAAACATGGAAATATCTACAATGCCATCTGCATACACATGGAAATACCTACACGGGAATCTGTGTATAGATGGAAACACCAACACCGCCATCTGTACAAACATGGACATATCTACACCGCTATCTGTATAAACATGGAGATATCTACACTGCGGTCTGTATAAACATCGAAATTTCTACAACGGAATCTGTATAAACATGGAAATATCTACACCACGATCTGAATAAACATGGAAATATTTACACCGCTATCTGTATAAACATTTAAATATCTACACCGCTATCTCTATAAACATGGAAATATCTACAAGCCATCTGTATAAACATGGAAATACCTACACAGTCATGTGTAGGAACATGGAAAAACCTACACTGCCATCTGTATATACATGGAAATATCTACAGAGCCCTCTGTATAAATATGGAAATATCTGCATAGGCATCTTTATAAACCTGGAAATATCTGCACCGCTATCTGTATAAACATGGAAATACCTACACCGCTGTCTCTATAAACATGAAAATATGTACACAGCTATGTGTATAAACATGGAAATATCTCCACTGCTGTCTGTATAAACATGGAAATATCTACACCGCGATCTCTATAAACTTGGAAATATCTACACCGCTATCTTTATAAACATGGAAATATCTACAATGCTATCTCTGTAAACATGGAAATACCTACACCGCTGTCTCTATAAACATGGAAATATGTACACCGCTAGGAGTATCAACATGGAAATATCTCCACTGCTGTCTGTATAAAAATGGAAATATCTACACTGCGATCCGTATAAACATGGAAATATCTACACCGCTATCTGTATAAACATGGAAATATCTACACAGCTATCTCTATAAACATGGAAATACCTACACCGCCATCTGTATAAACAAGGAAATACCTACAAAGTCTTGTGTATAAACATGGAAATATCTACACAGCCATCTGTATATACATGGAAATATCTACACCGCTATCTGTATAAACATGGAAATATCTACACCGCCTTCTACATATCCATGGAAATATCTGCGCCGCCTTCTGTGTAAACATGGAAATATCTACACGGTCATCTGTGTATAGATGGAAATGTCAACACCTCCATCTGTACAAACATGGAAATATCTGCACCGCTATCTGTATAAACATGGAAATATCTACACCGCGGTCTGTATAAACATGGAAATAGCTAAACCGCTATCTGTATAAACATGAAAATATCTACACTGCTCTCTCTATAAACCTGGAAATATCTACACCGTGATCTGTATAAACATGGAAATATTTACACTGCTATCTGTATAAACATGGAAATATCTACACCGTTATCTGTATAAATATGGAAATATCTATACCGCTATCTCTATAAACATGGAAATAACCACACCGCCATCTGTATAAACATGGAAATATCTACACTGCTATCTGTATAAACATGGAAACATCTACAATGCCATCTGTAAAAACATGGAAATACCTATACAGTCATCAGTATAAACATGGAAATATCTACACCACCATCTGTATAAACATGGAAATATCTACAATGCCATCTGTATACACATGGAAATACCTACACGGCAATCTGTGTATAGATGGAAACACCGACACTGCCATCTGTACAAACATGGAAATATCTACACCGCTATCTGTATAAACATGGAGATATCTACACTGCGGTCTGTATAAACATGGAAATTTCTACACCGGTATCTGTATAAACATGGAAATATCTACACCACGATCTGTATAAACATGGAAATATTTACACTGCTATCTGTATAAACATGGAAATATCTGCACCGCTATCTCTATAAACATGGAAATATCTACAAAGCCATCTGTATAAACATGGAAACACCTACACAGTCATGTGTAGGAACATGGAAAAATCTAAACTGCCATCTGTATAAACATGGAAATATCTACAGAGCCCTCTGTATAAATATGGAAATATCTGCATAGGCATCTGTATAAACATGGAAATATCTGCACCGCTATCTGTATAAACATGGAAATATCTACACCGCGGTCTGTATAAACTTGGAAATAGCTAAACCGCTATCTGAATAAACATGGAAATATCGACACTGCTATCTCTATAAACCTGGAAATATCTACAATGCCATCTGTAAAAACATGGAAATACCTATACAGTCATCTGTATAAACATGGAAATATCTACACCACCATCTGTATAAACATTTAAATATCTACAATGTCATCTGTATACACATGGAAATACCTACACGGCAATCTGTGTATAGATGTAAACATCAACACCGCCATCTGTACAAACATGGAAATATCTACACCGCTATCTGTATAAACATGGAAATATCTACACTGCGGTCTGTATAAACATGGAAATTTCTACACCGGTATCTGTATAAACATGGAAATATCAACACCACGATCTGTATAAACATGGAAATATTTACACCGCTATCTGTATAAACATGGAAATATCTACACCGCTATCTCTATAAACATGGAAATATCTACAAAGCCAACTGTATAAACATGGAAATACCTACACAGTCATGTGTAGGAACATGGAAAATCTACACTGCCATCTGTATAAACATGGAAATATCAACAGAGCCCTCTGTATAAATATGGAAATATCTGCATAGGCATCTGTATAAACATGGAAATATCTACACCGCTATCTGTATAAACATGGAAATATCTACACAGCTATCTCTATAAACATGGAAATACCTACACCGCCATTTGTATAAACATGGAAATACCTACAAAGTCATCTGTATAAACATGGAAATATCTACACAGCCTTCTGTATAAACCTGGAAATATCTACACAGCCATCTGTATATACATGGAAATATCTACACCGCTATCTGTATAAACATAGAAATCTCTACACCGCCTTCTACATATCCAGGGAAATATCTGCGCAGCCTTCTGTATAAACATGGAAATATCTACACGGTCATCTGTGTATAGATGGAAATATAAACACCGCCATCTGTACAAACATGGAAATATCTGCACCGATATCTGTATAAACATGGAAATATATACACCGCAGTCTGTATAAACATGGAAACAGCTAAACCGCTACCTGTATGAACATGGAAATATCTGCACTGCTATCTCTATAAACATGGAAATATCTACAATGCCATCTGTAAAAACATGGAAATATCTATACAGTCATCTGTATAAACATGGAAATATCTACACGACCATCTGTATAAACATGGAATTATCTACAATGTCCTCTGTATACACATGGAAATACCTACACGGCAATCTGTGTATAGATGGAAACATCAACACCGCCATCTGTACAAACATGGAAATATCTACACCGCTATCTGTATAAACATGGAAATATCTACACTGCGGTCTGTATAAACATGGAAATTTCTACACCGGTATCTGTATAAACATGGAAATATCAACACCACGATCTGTATAAACATGGAAATATTTACACCGCTATCTGTATAAACATGGAAATATCTACACCGCTATCTCTATAAACATGGAAATATCTACAAAGCCAACTGTATAAACATGGAAATACCTACACAGTCATGTGTAGGAACATGGAAAATCTACACTGCCATCTGTATAAACATGGAAATATCAACAGAGCCCTCTGTATAAATATGGAAATATCTGCATAGGCATCTGTATAAACATGGAAATATCTACACCGCTATCTGTATAAACATGGAAATATCTACACAGCTATCTCTATAAACATGGAAATACCTACACCGCCATTTGTATAAACATGGAAATACCTACAAAGTCATCTGTATAAACATGGAAATATCTACACAGCCTTCTGTATAAACCTGGAAATATCTACACAGCCATCTGTATATACATGGAAATATCTACACCGCTATCTGTATAAACATAGAAATCTCTACACCGCCTTCTACATATCCAGGGAAATATCTGCGCAGCCTTCTGTATAAACATGGAAATATCTACACGGTCATCTGTGTATAGATGGAAATATAAACACCGCCATCTGTACAAACATGGAAATATCTGCACCAATATCTGTATAAACATGGAAATATATACACCGCAGTCTGTATAAACATGGAAACAGCTAAACCGCTACCTGTATGAACATGGAAATATCTGCACTGCTATCTCTATAAACATGGAAATATCTACAATGCCATCTGTAAAAACATGGAAATATCTATACAGTCATCTGTATAAACATGGAAATATCTACACGACCATCTGTATAAACATGGAATTATCTACAATGTCCTCTGTATACACATGGAAATACCTACACGGCAATCTGTGTATAGATGGAAACATCAACACCGCCATCTGTACAAACATGGAAATATCTACACCGCTATCTGTATAAACATGGAAATATCTACACTGCGGTCTGTATAAACATGGAAATTTCTACACCGGTATCTGTATAAACATGGAAATATCTACACCACGATCTGTATCAACATGGAAATATTTACACCGCTATCTGTATAAACATGGAAATATCTACACCGCTATCTCTATAAACATGGAAGTATCTAAAAAGCCATCTGTATAAACATGGAAATATCTACACAGTCATGTGTAGGAACATGGAAAACTCTACACTGCCCTCTGTATAAGCGTGGAAATATCTACAGAGCCCTCTCTATAAATATGGAAATATCTGCATAGACATCTGTATAAACATGGAAATATCTGCACCGCTATCTGTATAAACATGGAAATACCTACACCGCTGTCTCTATAAACATGGAAATATGTACAACGCTATGTGTATAAACATGGAAATATCTCCACTGCTGTCTGTATAAACATGGAAATATCTACACCGTTATCTGTATAAACATGGAAATATCTACACCGCTATCTGTATAAACATGGAAATACCTACACCGCCATCTGTATAAACATGGAAATACCTAGAAAATCATCTGTATAAACATGGAAATATCTTCACAGCCATCTGTATAAACATGGAAATACCTACAAGGTCATCTGTATAAACATGGAAATATCTACACAGCCATCTGTATAAACATGGAAATATCTACACAGCCATCTCTATATACATGGAAATATCTACACCGCTATCTGTATAAACATGGAAATATCTACACCGCCTTCTACATATCCATGGAAATATCTGCGCCGCCTTCTGTATGAACATGGAAATATCTACACGGTCATCTGTGTATAGATGGAAATATCAACACCGCCATCTGTACAAACATGGAAATATCTGCACCGCTATCTGTATCAACATGGAAATATCTACACCGCGATCTGTATAAACATGGAAATAGCGAAACCGCTATCTGTATAAACATGGAAATATCTACACTGCTATCTCTATAAACCTGGAAATATCTACACTGTGATCTGTATAAACATGGAAATATTTACACTGCTATCTGTATAAACATGGAAATATCTACACCGTTATCTGTATAAACATGGAAATATCTACACAGCTATCTCTATAAACATGGAAATAACTGCACCGCCATCTGTATAAACATGGAAATACCTACAAAGTCATCTGTATAAACATGGAAATATCTACACAGCCATCTGTATAAACATGGAAATATCTACACAGCCATCTCTATATACATGGAAATATCTACACCGCTATCTGTATAAACATGGAAATATCTACACCGCCTTCTACATATCCATGGAAATATCTGCGCCGCCTTCTGTATAAACATGGAAATATCTACACGGTCATCTGAGTATAGATGGAAATATCAACACCGCCATCTGTACAAACATGGAAATATCTGCACCGTTATCTGTATAAACATGGAAATATCTACAATGCCATCTGTAAAAACATGGAAATACCTATACTGTCATCTGTATAAACATGGAAATATCTACACCACCATCTGTATAAACATGGAAATATCTACAATGTCATCTGTATACACATGTAAATACCTACACGGCAATCTGTGTATAGATGGAAACATCAACACCGCCATCTGTACAAACATGGAAATATCTACACCGCTATCTGTATAAACATGGAAATATCTACACTGCGGTCTGTATAAACATGGAAATTTCTACAGTGGTATCTGTATAAACATGGAAATATCTACACCACGATCTGTATAAACATGGAAATATCTACACCGCTATCTCTATAAACATGGAAATATCTACAAAGCCATCTGTATAAACATGGAAATACCTACACAGTCATGTGTAGGAACATGGAAAAATCTACACTGCCATCTGTATAAACATGGAAATATCTACAGAGCCCTCTGTATAAATATGGAAATATCTGCATAGGCATCTGTATAAACATGGAAATATCTGCAACACTATCTGTATAAACATGGAAATACCTACACCGCTGTCTCTATAAACATGGAAATATGTACACCGCTAGGTGTATCAACATGGAAATATCTCCACTGCTGTCTGTATAAAAATGGAAATATCTACACTGCGATCTGTATGAACATGGAAATATCTACACCGCTATCTGTATAAACATGGAAATATCTACACAGCTATCTCTATAAACATGGAAATACCTACACCGCCATCTGTATAAACATGGAAATACCTACAAAGTCATCTGTATAAACATGGAAATATCTACACAGCCATCTGTATATACATGGAAATATCTACACCGCTATGTGTATAAACATGGAAATATCTACACCGCCTTCTACATATCCATGGAAATAACTGCGCCGCCTTCTGTATAAACATGGAAATATCTACACGGTCATCTGTGTAGAGATGGAAATGTCAACACCTCCATCTGTACAAACATGGAAATATCTGCACCGCTATCTGTATAAACATGGAAATATCTACACCGCGGTCTGTATAAACATGGAAATAGCTACACCGCTATCTGTATAAACATGAAAATATCGACACTGCTATCTCTATAAACCTGGAAATATCTACACCGTGATCTGTATAAACATGGAAATATTTACACTGCTATCTGTATAAACATGGAAATATCTACACCGTTATCTGTGTAAATATGGAAATATATACACCGCTATCTCTATAAACATTGAAATATCTACACCGCCATCTG
Organism: Pan troglodytes; assembly: GCF_028858775.2. Classification (NCBI taxonomy): domain Eukaryota; kingdom Metazoa; phylum Chordata; class Mammalia; order Primates; family Hominidae; genus Pan; species Pan troglodytes. The sequence goes on from NC_072411.2 coordinate 8,762,130, forward strand.
TATAAACATGGAAATATCTACACCGCTATCTCTATAAACATGGAAATATCTACAATGCCATCTGTAAAAACATGGAAATACCTATACAGTCATCTGTATAAACATGGAAATATCTACACCACCATCTGTATAAACATGGAAATATCTACAATGCCATCTGCATACACATGGAAATACCTACACGGGAATCTGTGTATAGATGGAAACACCAACACCGCCATCTGTACAAACATGGAAATATCTACACCGCTATCTGTATAAACATGGAGATATCTACACTGCGGTCTGTATAAACATCGAAATTTCTACAACGGAATCTGTATAAACATGGAAATATCTACACCACGATCTGAATAAACATGGAAATATTTACACCGCTATCTGTATAAACATTTAAATACCTACACCGCTATCTCTATAAACATGGAAATATCTACAAAGCCATCTGTATAAACATGGAAATACCTACACAGTCATGTGTAGGAACATGGAAAAACCTACACTGCCATCTGTATATACATGGAAATATCTACAGAGCCCTCTGTATAAATATGGAAATATCTGCATAGGCATCTTTATAAACATGGAAATATCTGCACCGCTATCTGTATAAACATGGAAATACCTACACCGCTGTCTCTATAAACATGAAAATATGTACACAGCTATGTGTATAAACATGGAAATATCTCCACTGCTGTCTGTATAAACATGGAAATATCTACACCGCGATCTCTATAAACTTGGAAATATCTACACCGCTATCTGTATAAACATGGAAATATCTACAATGCTATCTCTGTAAACATGGAAATACCTACACCGCTGTCTCTATAAACATGGAAATATGTACACCGCTAGGAGTATCAACATGGAAATATCACCACTGCTGTCTGTATAAAAATGGAAATATCTACACTGCGATCCGTATAAACATGGAAATATCTACACCGCTATCTGTATAAACATGGAAATATCTACACAGCTATCTCTATAAACATGGAAATACCTACACCGCCATCTGTATAAACATGGAAATACCTACAAAGTCATGTGTATAAACATGGAAATATCTACACAGCCATCTGTATCTACATGGAAATATCTACACCGCTATCTGTATAAACATGGAAATATCTACACCGCCTTCTACATATCCATGGAAATATCTGCGCCGCCTTCTGTATAAACATGGAAATATCTACACGGTCATCTGTGTATAGATGGAAATGTCAACACCTCCATCTGTACAAACATGGAAATATCTGCACCGCTATCTGTATAAACATGGAAATATCTACACCGCGGTCTGTATAAACATGGAAATAGCTAAACCGCTATCTGTATAAACATGAAAATATCTACACTGCTCTCTCTATAAACCTGGAAATATCTACACCGTGATCTGTATAAGCATGGAAATATTTACACTGCTATCTGTATAAACATGGAAATATCTACACCGTTATCTGTATAAACATGGAAATATATACACCGCGGTCTGTATAAACATGGAAACAGCTAAACCGCTACCTGTATAAACATGGAAATATCTACACTGCTATCTCTATAAACATGGAAATATCTACAATGCCATCTGTAAAAACATGGAAATACCTATACAGTCATCTGTATAAACATGGAAATATCTACACGACCATCTGTATAAACATGGAATTATCTACAATGTCCTCTGTATACACATGGAAATACCTACACGGCAATCTGTGTATAGATGGAAACATCAACACCGCCATCTGTACAAACATGGAAATATCTACACCGCTATCTGTATAAACATGGAAATATGTACACCGCTATGTGTATAAACATGGAAATATCTCCACTGCTGTCTGTATAAACATGAAAATATCTACACCACGATCTGTATAAACATGGAAATATTTACACCGCTATCTGTATGAACATGGAAATATCTACACCGCTATCTCTATAAACATGGAAATATCTACAAAGCCAACTGTATAAACATGGAAATACCTACACAGTCATGTGTAGGAACATGGAAAATCTACACTGCCATCTGTATAAACATGGAAATATCAACAGAGCCCTCTGTAAAAATATGGAAATATCTGCATAGGCATCTGTATAAACATGGAAATATCTACACCGCTATCTGTATAAACATGGAAATATCTACACAGCTATCTCTATAAACATGGAAATACCTACACCGCCATTTGTATAAACATGGAAATACCTACAAAGTCATCTGTATAAACATGGAAATATCTACACAGCCTTCTGTATAAACATGGAAATATCTACACAGCCATCTGTATATACATGGAAATATCTACACCGCTATCTGTATAAACATAGAAATCTCTACACCGCCTTCTACATATCCAGGGAAATATCTGCGCAGCCTTCTGTATAAACATGGAAATATCTACACGGTCATCTGTGTATAGATGGAAATATCAACACCGCCATCTGTACAAACATGGAAATATCTGCACCGCTATCTGTATAAACATGGAAATATCTACACTGCGGTCTGTATAAACATGGAAATTTCTACACCGGTATCTGTATAAACATGGAAATATCTACACCACGATCTGTATCAACATGGAAATATTTACACCGCTATCTGTATAAACATGGAAATATCTACACCGCTATCTCTATAAACATGGAAGTATCTAAAAAGCCATCTGTATAAACATGGAAATACCTACACAGTCATGTGTAGGAACATGGAAAACTCTACACTGCCCTCTGTATAAACGTGGAAATATCTACAGAGCCCTCTCTATAAATATGGAAATATCTGCATAGACATCTGTATAAACATGGAAATATCTGCACCGCTATCTGTATAAACATGGAAATACCTACACCGCTGTCTCTATAAACATGGAAATATGTACAACGCTATGTGTATAAACATGGAAATATCTCCACTGCTGTCTGTATAAACATGGAAATATCTACACCGTGATCTGTATAAACATGGAAATATCTACACCGCTATCTGTATAAACATGGAAATACCTACACCGCCATCTGTATAAACATGGAAATACCTAGAAAGTCATCTGTATAAACATGGAAATATCTTCACAGCCATCTGTATAAACATGGAAATATCTACACAGCCATCTCTATATACATGGAAATATCTACACCGCTATCTGTATCAACATGGAAATATCCACACCGCCTTCTACATATCCATGGAAATATCTGCGCCGCCTTCTGTATAAACATGGAAATATCTACACGGTCATCTGTGTATAGATGGAAATATCAACACCGCCATCTGTACAAATATGGAAATATCTGCACCGCTATCTGTATCAACATGGAAATATCTACACCGCGGTCTGTATAAACATGGAAATAGCTAAACCGCTATCTGTATAAACATGGAAATATCTACACTGCTATCTCTATAAACCTGGAAATATCTACACTGTGATCTGTATAAACATGGAAATATTTACACTGCTATCTGTATAAACATGGAAATATCTACAAAGTCATCTGTATAAACATGGAAATATCTACACAGCCATCTGTATAAACATGGAAATATCTACACAGCCATCTGTATATACATGGAAATATCTACACCGCTATCTGTATAAACATGGAGATATATACACTGCGGTCTGTATAAACATGGAAATATCTACACTGCGGTCTGTATAAACATGGAAATTTCTACACCGGTATCTGTATAAACATGGAAATATCTACACCACGCTCGGTATAGACGTGGAAATATTTACACCACTATCTGTATAAACATGGAAATATCTACACCGCTAACTCTATAAACATGGAAATATCTACAAAGCCATCTGTATAAACATGGAAATACCTACACAGTCATGTGTAGGAACATGGAAATATCTACACAGCTATCTGTATAAACATGGAAATACCTACACCGCTGTCTCTATAAACATGGAAATATGTACACCGCTAGGTGTATCAACATGGAAATATCTCCACTGCTGTCTGTATAAAAATGGAAATATCTACACTGCGATCTGTATAAACATGGAAATATCTACACCGCTATCTGTATAAACATGGAAATATCTACACAGCTATCTCTATAAACATGGAAATACCTACACCGCCATCTGTATAAACATGGAAATACCTACAAAGTCATCTGTATAAACATGGAAATATCTACACAGCCATCTGTATATACATGGAAATATCTACACCGCTATGTGTATAAACATGGAAATATCTACACCGCCTTCTACATATCCATGGAAATATCTGCGCCGCCTTCTGTATAAACATGGAAATATCTACACGGTCATCTGTGTATAGATGGAAATGTCAACACCTCCATCTGTACAAACATGGAAATATCTGCACCGCTATCTGTATAAACATGGAAATATCTACACCGCAGTCTGTATAAACATGGAAATAGCTACACCGCTATCTGTATAAACATGAAAATATCTACACTGCTATCTCTATAAACCTGGAAATATCTACACCGTGATCTGTATAAACATGGAAATATTTACACTGCTATCTGTATAAACATGGAAATATCTACACCGTTATCTGTATAAATATGGAAATATCTACACCGCTATCTCTATAAACATGGAAATATCTACACCGCCATCTGTATATACATGGAAATATCTACACCGCTATGTTTATAAACATGGAAATATCTACACCGCCTTCTACATATCCATGGAAATATCTGCGCCACCTTCTGTATAAACATGGAAATATCTACACGGTCATCTCTGTATAGATGGAAATGTCAACACCTCCATCTGTACAAACATGGAAATATCTGCACCGCTATCTGTATAAACATGGAAATATCTACACCGCGGTCTGTATAAACATGGAAATATCTGCACTGCTATCTGTATAAACATGGAAATATCTACAATGCCATCTGTAAAAACATGGAAATACCTATACAGTCATCTGTATAAACATGGAAATATCTACACCACCATCTGTATAAACATGGAAATATCTACAATGCCATCTGCATACACATGGAAATACCTACACGGCAATCTGTGTATAGATGGAAACACCAACACCGCCGTCTGTACAAACATGGAAATATCTACACCGCTATCTGTATAAACATGGAGATATCTACACTGCGGTCTGTATAAACATGGAAATTTCTACACCGGTATCTGTATAAACATGGAAATATCTACACCATGATCTGTTTAAACATGGAAATATTTACACCGCTATCTGTATAAACATGGAAATATCTACACCGCTATCTCTTTAAACATGGAAGTATCTACAAAGCCATCTGTATAAACTTGGAAATACCTACACAGTCATGTGTAGGAACATGGAAAAATCTACACTGCCATCTGTATAAACATGGAAATATCTACAGAGCCCTCTGTATAAATATGGAAATATCTGCATAGGCATCTGTATAAACATGGAAATATCTGCACCGCTATCTGTATAAACATGGAAATACCTACACCGCTGTCTCTATAAACATGGAAATATGTATACCGCTATGTGTATAAACATGGAAATATCTCCACTGCTGTCTGTATAAACATCGAACTATCTACACTGCGATCTCCATAAACATGGAAATATCTACACCGCTATCTGTATAAACATGGAAATATCTACACAGCTATCTCTATAAACATGGAAATAGCTACACCGCCATCTGTATAAACATGGAAATACCTACAAAGTCATCTGTATAAACATGGAAATATCTACACAGCCATCTGTATAAACATGGAAATAAATACAGAGACCTCTGTATAAATATGGAAATATCTGCATAGGCATCTGTATAAACATGGAAATATCTGCACCGCTATCTGTATAAACATGGAAATACCAACACCGCTGTCTCTATAAACATGAAAATATGTACACTGCTATGTGTATAAACATGGAAATATCTCCACTGCTGTCTGTATAAACATGGAAATATCTACAACGCTATCTCTATAAACATGGAAATATCTACACCGCTATCTGTATAAACATGGAAATATCTACAATGCTATCTCTGTAAACATGGAAATACCTACACCGCTGTCTCTATAAACATGGAAATATGTACACCGCTAGGTGTATCAACATGGAAATATCTCCACTGCTGTCTGTATAAAAATGGAAATATCTACACTGCGATCCGTATAAACATGGAAATATCTACACCGCTATCTGTATAAACATTGAAATATCTACACAGCTATCTCTATAAACATGGAAATACCTACACCGCCATCTGTATAAACATGGAAATACCTACAAAGTCATGTGTATAAACATGGAAATATCTACACAGCCATCTGTATATACATGGAAATATCTACACCGCTATCTGTATAAACATGGAAATATCTACACCGCCTTCTACATTTCCATGGAAATATCTGCGCCGCCTTCTGTATAAACATGGAAATATCTGCACGGTCATCTGTGTATAGATGGAAATGTCAACACCTCCATCTGTACAAACATGGAAATATCTGCACCGCTATCTGTATAAACATGGAAATATCTACACCGCGGTCTGTATAAACATGGAAATAGCTAAACCGCTATCTGTATAAACATGAAAATATCTACACTGCTCTCTCTATAAACCTGGAAATATCTACACCGTGATCTGTATAAACATGGAAATATCTACACGGTCATCTGTGTATAGATGGAAATATCAACACCGCCATCTGTACAAATATGGAAATATCTGCACCGCTATCTGTATCAACATGGAAATATCTACACCGCGGTCTGTATAAACATGGAAATAGCTAAACCGCTATCTGTATAAACATGGAAATATCTACACTGCTATCTCTATAAACCTGGAAATATCTACACTGTGATCTGTATAAACATGGAAATATTTACACTGCTATCTGTATAAACATGGAAATATCTACAAAGTCATCTGTATAAACATGGAAATATCTACACAGCCATCTGTATAAACATGGAAATATCTACACAGCCATCTGTATATACATGGAAATATCTACACCGCTATCTGTATAAACATGGAGATATATACACTGCGGTCTGTATAAACATGGAAATATCTACACTGCGGTCTGTATAAACATGGAAATTTCTACACCGGTATCTGTATAAACATGGAAATATCTACACCACGCTCTGTATAAACGTGGAAATATTTACACCACTATCTGTATAAACATGGAAATATCTACACCGCTAACTCTATAAACATGGAAATATCTACAAAGCCATCTGTATAAAAATGGAAATACCTACACAGTCATGTGTAGGAACATGGAAATATCTACACAGCTATCTGTATAAACATGGAAATACCTACACCGCTGTCTCTATAAACATGGAAATATGTACACCGCTAGGTGTATCAACATGGAAATATCTCCACTGCTGTCTGTATAAAAATGGAAATATCTACACTGCGATCTGTATAAACATGGAAATATCTACACCGCTATCTGTATAAACATGGAAATATCTACACAGCTATCTCTATAAACATGGAAATACCTACACCGCCATCTGTATAAACATGGAAATACCTACAAAGTCATCTGTATAAACATGGAAATATCTACACAGCCATCTGTATATACATGGAAATATCTACACCGCTATGTGTATAAACATGGAAATATCTACACCGCCTTCTACATATCCATGGAAATATCTGCGCCGCCTTCTGTATAAACATGGAAATATCTACACGGTCATCTGTGTATAGATGGAAATGTCAACACCTCCATCTGTACAAACATGGAAATATCTGCACCGCTATCTGTATAAACATGGAAATATCTACACCGCAGTCTGTATAAACATGGAAATAGCTACACCGCTATCTGTATAAACATGAAAATATCTACACTGCTATCTCTATAAACCTGGAAATATCTACACCGTGATCTGTATAAACATGGAAATATTTACACTGCTATCTGTATAAACATGGAAATATCTACACCGTTATCTGTATAAATATGGAAATATCTACACCGCTATCTCTATAAACATGGAAATATCTACACCGCCATCTGTATATACATGGAAATATCTACACCGCTATGTGTATAAACATGGAAATATCTACACCGCCTTCTACATATCCATGGAAATATCTGCGCCACCTTCTGTATAAACATGGAAATATCTACACGGTCATCTCTGTATAGATGGAAATGTCAACACCTCCATCTGTACAAACATGGAAATATCTGCACCGCTATCTGTATAAACATGGAAATATCTACACCGCGGTCTGTATAAACATGGAAATATCTACACTGCTATCTGTATAAACATGGAAATATCTACAATGCCATCTGTAAAAACATGGAAATACCTATACAGTCATCTGTATAAACATGGAAATATCTACACCACCATCTGTATAAACATGGAAATATCTACAATGCCATCTGCATACACATGGAAATACCTACACGGCAATCTGTGTATAGATGGAAACACCAACACCGCCATCTGTACAAACATGGAAATATCTACACCGCTATCTGTATAAACATGGAGATATCTACACTGCGGTCTATATAAACATGGAAATTTCTACACCGGTATCTGTATAAACATGGAAATATCTACACCACGATCTGTTTAAACATGGAAATATTTACACCGCTATCTGTATAAACATGGAAATATCTACACCGCTATCTCTTTAAACATGGAAGTATCTACAAAGCCATCTGTATAAACTTGGAAATACCTACACAGTCATGTGTAGGAACATGGAAAAATCTACACTGCCATCTGTATAAACATGGAAATATCTACAGAGCCCTCTGTATAAATATGGAAATATCTGCATAGGCATCTGTATAAACATGGAAATATCTGCACCGCTATCTGTATAAACATGGAAATACCTACACCGCTGTCTCTATAAACATGGAAATATGTATACCGCTATGTGTATAAACATGGAAATATCTCCACTGCTGTCTGTATAAACATCGAACTATCTACACTGCGATCTCCATAAACATGGAAATATCTACACCGCTATCTGTATAAACATGGAAATATCTACACAGCTATCTCTATAAACATGGAAATAGCTACACCGCCATCTGTATAAACATGGAAATACCTACAAAGTCATCTGTATAAACATGGAAATATCTACACAGCCATCTGTATAAACATGGAAATAAATACAGAGACCTCTGTATAAATATGGAAATATCTGCATAGGCATCTGTATAAACATGGAAATATCTGCACCGCTATCTGTATAAACATGGAAATACCAACACCGCTGTCTCTATAAACATGAAAATATGTACACTGCTATGTGTATAAACATGGAAATATCTCCACTGCTGTCTGTATAAACATGGAAATATCTACAACGCTATCTCTATAAACATGGAAATATCTACACCGCTATCTGTATAAACATGGAAATATCTACAATGCTATCTCTGTAAACATGGAAATACCTACACCGCTGTCTCTATAAACATGGAAATATGTACACCGCTAGGTGTATCAACATGGAAATATCTCCACTGCTGTCTGTATAAAAATGGAAATATCTACACTGCGATCCGTATAAACATGGAAATATCTACACCGCTATCTGTATAAACATTGAAATATCTACACAGCTATCTCTATAAACATGGAAATACCTACACCGCCATCTGTATAAACATGGAAATACCTACAAAGTCATGTGTATAAACATGGAAATATCTACACAGCCATCTGTATATACATGGAAATATCTACACCGCTATCTGTATAAACATGGAAATATCTACACCGCCTTCTACATTTCCATGGAAATATCTGCGCCGCCTTCTGTATAAACATGGAAATATCTGCACGGTCATCTGTGTATAGATGGAAATGTCAACACCTCCATCTGTACAAACATGGAAATATCTGCACCGCTATCTGTATAAACATGGAAATATCTACACCGCGGTCTGTATAAACATGGAAATAGCTAAACCGCTATCTGTATAAACATGAAAATATCTACACTGCTCTCTCTATAAACCTGGAAATATCTACACCGTGATCTGTATAAACATGGAAATATCTACACGGTCATCTGTGTATAGATGGAAATATCAACACCGCCATCTGTACAAATATGGAAATATCTGCACCGCTATCTGTATCAACATGGAAATATCTACACCGCGGTCTGTATAAACATGGAAATAGCTAAACCGCTATCTGTATAAACATGGAAATATCTACACTGCTATCTCTATAAACCTGGAAATATCTACACTGTGATCTGTATAAACATGGAAATATTTACACTGCTATCTGTATAAACATGGAAATATCTACAAAGTCATCTGTATAAACATGGAAATATCTACACAGCCATCTGTATAAACATGGAAATATCTACACAGCCATCTGTATATACATGGAAATATCTACACCGCTATCTGTATAAACATGGAGATATATACACTGCGGTCTGTATAAACATGGAAATATCTACACTGCGGTCTGTATAAACATGGAAATTTCTACACCGGTATCTGTATAAACATGGAAATATCTACACCACGCTCTGTATAAACGTGGAAATATTTACACCACTATCTGTATAAACATGGAAATATCTACACCGCTAACTCTATAAACATGGAAATATCTACAAAGCCATCTGTATAAACATGGAAATACCTACACAGTCATGTGTAGGAACATGGAAATATCTACACAGCTATCTGTATAAACATGGAAATACCTACACCGCTGTCTCTATAAACATGGAAATATGTACACCGCTAGGTGTATCAACATGGAAATATCTCCACTGCTGTCTGTATAAAAATGGAAATATCTACACTGCGATCTGTATAAACATGGAAATATCTACACCGCTATCTGTATAAACATGGAAATATCTACACAGCTATCTCTATAAACATGGAAATACCTACACCGCCATCTGTATAAACATGGAAATACCTACAAAGTCATCTGTATAAACATGGAAATATCTACACAGCCATCTGTATATACATGGAAATATCTACACCGCTATGTGTATAAACATGGAAATATCTACACCGCCTTCTACATATCCATGGAAATATCTGCGCCGCCTTCTGTATAAACATGGAAATATCTACACGGTCATCTGTGTATAGATGGAAATGTCAACACCTCCATCTGTACAAACATGGAAATATCTGCACCGCTATCTGTATAAACATGGAAATATCTACACCGCAGTCTGTATAAACATGGAAATAGCTACACCGCTATCTGTATAAACATGAAAATATCTACACTGCTATCTCTATAAACCTGGAAATATCTACACCGTGATCTGTATAAACATGGAAATATTTACACTGCTATCTGTATAAACATGGAAATATCTACACCGTTATCTGTATAAATATGGAAATATCTACACCGCTATCTCTATAAACATGGAAATATCTACACCGCCATCTGTATATACATGGAAATATCTACACCGCTATGTGTATAAACATGGAAATATCTACACCGCCTTCTACATATCCATGGAAATATCTGCGCCACCTTCTGTATAAACATGGAAATATCTACACGGTCATCTCTGTATAGATGGAAATGTCAACACCTCCATCTGTACAAACATGGAAATATCTGCACCGCTATCTGTATAAACATGGAAATATCTACACCGCGGTCTGTATAAACATGGAAATATCTACACTGCTATCTGTATAAACATGGAAATATCTACAATGCCATCTGTAAAAACATGGAAATACCTATACAGTCATCTGTATAAACATGGAAATATCTACACCACCATCTGTATAAACATGGAAATATCTACAATGCCATCTGCATACACATGGAAATACCTACACGGCAATCTGTGTATAGATGGAAACACCAACACCGCCATCTGTACAAACATGGAAATATCTACACCGCTATCTGTATAAACATGGAGATATCTACACTGCGGTCTGTATAAACATGGAAATTTCTACACCGGTATCTGTATAAACATGGAAATATCTACACCACGATCTGTTTAAACATGGAAATATTTACACCGCTATCTGTATAAACATGGAAATATCTACACCGCTATCTCTTTAAACATGGAAGTATCTACAAAGCCATCTGTATAAACTTGGAAATACCTACACAGTCATGTGTAGGAACATGGAAAAATCTACACTGCCATCTGTATAAACATGGAAATATCTACAGAGCCCTCTGTATAAATATGGAAATATCTGCATAGGCATCTGTATAAACATGGAAATATCTGCACCGCTATCTGTATAAACATGGAAATACCTACACCGCTGTCTCTATAAACATGGAAATATGTATACCGCTATGTGTATAAACATGGAAATATCTCCACTGCTGTCTGTATAAACATCGAACTATCTACACTGCGATCTCCATAAACATGGAAATATCTACACCGCTATCTGTATAAACATGGAAATATCTACACAGCTATCTCTATAAACATGGAAATAGCTACACCGCCATCTGTATAAACATGGAAATACCTACAAAGTCATCTGTATAAACATGGAAATATCTACACAGCCATCTGTATAAACATGGAAATAAATACAGAGACCTCTGTATAAATATGGAAATATCTGCATAGGCATCTGTATAAACATGGAAATATCTGCACCGCTATCTGTATAAACATGGAAATACCAACACCGCTGTCTCTATAAACATGAAAATATGTACACTGCTATGTGTATAAACATGGAAATATCTCCACTGCTGTCTGTATAAACATGGAAATATCTACAACGCTATCTCTATAAACATGGAAATATCTACACCGCTATCTGTATAAACATGGAAATATCTACAATGCTATCTCTGTAAACATGGAAATACCTACACCGCTGTCTCTATAAACATGGAAATATGTACACCGCTAGGTGTATCAACATGGAAATATCTCCACTGCTGTCTGTATAAAAATGGAAATATCTACACTGCGATCCGTATAAACATGGAAATATCTACACCGCTATCTGTATAAACATTGAAATATCTACACAGCTATCTCTATAAACATGGAAATACCTACACCGCCATCTGTATAAACATGGAAATACCTACAAAGTCATGTGTATAAACATGGAAATATCTACACAGCCATCTGTATATACATGGAAATATCTACACCGCTATCTGTATAAACATGGAAATATCTACACCGCCTTCTACATTTCCATGGAAATATCTGCGCCGCCTTCTGTATAAACATGGAAATATCTGCACGGTCATCTGTGTATAGATGGAAATGTCAACACCTCCATCTGTACAAACATGGAAATATCTGCACCGCTATCTGTATAAACATGGAAATATCTACACCGCGGTCTGTATAAACATGGAAATAGCTAAACCGCTATCTGTATAAACATGAAAATATCTACACTGCTCTCTCTATAAACCTGGAAATATCTACACCGTGATCTGTATAAACATGGAAATATTTACACTGCTATCTGTATAAACTTGGAAATATCTACACCGTTATCTGTATAAATATGGAAATATCTACACCGCTATCTCTATAAACATGGAAATATCTATACCGCCATCTGTATAAACATGGAAATATCTACACTGCTATCTCTATAAACAAGGAAATATCTACAATGCCATCTGTAAAAACATGGAAATACCTATACAGTCATCAGTATAAACATGGAAATATCTACACCACCATCTGTATAAACATGGAAATATCTACAATGCCATCTGTATACACATGGAAATACCTACACGGCAATCTGTGTATAGATGGAAACTCCAACACTGCCATCTGTACAAACATGGAAATATCTACACCGCTATCTGTATGAACATGGAGATATGTACACTGCGGTCTGTATAAACATGGAAATTTCTACACCGGTATCTGTATAAACATGGAAATATCTACACCACGATCTGTATAAACATGGAAATATTTACACCAGTATCTGTATAAACATGGAAATATCTACACCGCTATCTCTATAAACACGGAAATATCTACAAAGCCATCTGTATAAACATGGAAATACCTACACAGTCATGTGTAGGAAGATGGAAAAATCTACACTGCCATCTGTATAAACATGGAAATATCTACAGAGCCCTCTGTATAAATATGGAAATATCTGCATAGGCATCTGTATAAACATGGAAATATCTGCACCGTTATCTGTATAAACATGGAAATACCAACACCGCTGTCTGTATAAACATGGAAATATATACACCGCTATGTGTATAAACATGGAAATATCTCCACTGCTGTCTGTATAAACATGGAAATATCTACACCGCGATCTGTATAAACATGGAAATATCTACACCGCTATCTGTATAAACATGGAAATATCTACACAGCTATCTCTATAAACATGGAAATAACTGCACCGCCATCTGTATAAACATGGAAATACCTACAAAGTCATCTGTATAAACATGGAAATATCTACACAGCCATCTGTATAAACATGGAAATATCTACACAGCCATCTCTATATACATGGAAATATCTACACCGCTATCTGTATAAACATGGAAATATCTACACCGCCTTCTACATATCCATGGAAATATCTGCGCCGCCTTCTGTATAAACATGGAAATATCTACACAGTCATCTGTGTATAGATGGAAATATCAACACCGCCATCTGTACAAACATGGAAATATCTGCAACGCTATCTGTATAAACATGGAAATATCCACACCGCGGTCTGTATAAACATGGAAATAGCAAAACCGCTATCTGTATAAACATGGAAATATGTACACTGCTATCTCTACAAACCTGGAAATATCTATACCGTGATCTGTATAAACATGGAAATATTTACACTGCTATCTGTATAAACATGGAAATATCTACACCGTTATCTGTATAAATATGGAAATATCTACACCGCTATCTCTATAAACATGGAAATATCTACACCGCCATCTGTATAAACATGGAAATATCTACACTGCTATCTCTATAAACATGGAAATATCTAGAATGTCATCTGTAAAAACATGGAAATACCTATACAGTCATCTGTATAAACATGGAAATATGTACACCACCATCTGTATAAACATGGAAATATCTACAATGCCATCTGTATACACCTGGAAATAACTACACGGCAATCTGTGTATAGATGGAAACATCAACAATGCCATCTGTACAAACATGGAAATATCTACACAGCTATCTGTATAAACATGGAGATATCTACATTGCGGTCTGTATAAACATGGAAATATCTACACTGCGGTCTGTATAAACATGGAAATTTCTACACCGGTATCTGTATAAACATGGAAATATCTACACCACGATCTGTATAAACATGGAAATATTTACACCGCTATCTGCATAAACATGGAAATATCTACACTGCTATATCTATAAACATGGAAATATCTACAAAGCCATCTGTATAAACATGGAAATACCTACACAGTCATGTGTAGGAACATGGAAAAATCTGCACTGCCATCTGTATAAACATGGAAATATCTACAGAGCCCTCTGTATAAATATGGAAATATCTGCATAGGCATCTGTATAAACATGGAAATATCTGCACCGCTATCTGTATAAACATGGAAATACCTACACCGCTGTCTCTATAAACTTGGAAATATGTACACCGCTATGTGTACAAACATGGAAATATCTCCACTGCTGTCTGTATAAACATGGAAGTATCTACAACGCGATCTGTATAAACATGGAAATATCTACACCACTATCTGTATAAACAAGGAAAAATCTACACAGCTATCTCTATAAACATGGAAATACCTACACCGCCATCTTTATAAACATGGAAATACCTACAAAGTCATCTGTATAAACATGGAAATATCTACACAGCCATCTGTATAAACATGGAAATATCTACACAGCCATCTGTATATACATGGAAATATCTACACCGCTATCTGTATAAACATGGAGATATATACACTGCGGTCTGTATAAACATGGAAATATCTACACTGCGCTCTGTATAAACATGGAAATTTCTACACCGGTATCTGTATAAACATGGAAATATCTACACCACGATCTGTATAAACGTGGAAATATTTACACCACTATCTGTATAAACATGGAAATATCTACACCGCTAACTCTATAAACATGGAAATATCTACAAAGCCATCTGTATAAACATGGAAATACCTACACAGTCATGTGTAGGAACATGGAAATATCTACACAGCTATCTGTATAAACATGGAAATACCTACACCGCTGTCTCTATAAACATGGAAATATGTACACCGCTATTTGTATAAACATGGAAATATCTCCACTGCTGTCTGTATAAACATGAAAATATCTACACCACGGTCTGTATAAACATGGAAATATTTACACCGCTATCTGTATAAACTTGGAAATATCTACACCGCTATCTCTATAAACATGGAAATAACTACAAAGCCATCTGTATAAACATGGATATACCTACACAGTCCTGTGTAGGAACATGGAAAAATCTACACTGCCGTCTGTATAAACATGGAAATATCTACAGAGCCTTCTGAATAAATATGGAAATATCTGCATAGGCATCTGTATAAACATGGACATATCTGCACCGCTATCTGTATAAAGATGGAATTACCTACACCGCTGTCTCTATAAACATGGAAATATTTTCACCGCTATGTGTATAAACATGGAAATATCTCCACTGCTGTCTGTATAAACATGGAAATATCTACACCACCATCTGTATAAACATGGAAATATCTACAATGCCATCTGTATACACATGGAAATACCTGCACGGCAATCTGTGTATAGATGGAAACACCAACACCGCCATCTGTACGAACATGGAAATATCTACACAGCTATCTCTATAAACATGGAAATACCTACACCGCCATCTGTATAAACATGGAAATACCTACAAAGTCATCTGTATAAACATGGAAATATCTACACAGCCATCTGTATAAACATGGAAATATCTACACAGCCCTCTGTATATACCTGGAAATATCAACACCGCTATGTGTATAAACATGGAAATATCAACAACGCCTTCTACATATCCATGGAAATATCTGCGCCGCCTTCTGTATAAACATGGAAATATCTACACGGTCATCTGTGTAGAGATGGAAATATCAACACCGCCATCTGTACAAACATTGAAATATCTACACCGCTATCTGTATAAACATGGAAATATCTACACCGCGGTCTGTATAAACATGGAAAAATCTAAACCGCTATCTGTATAAACATGGAAATATCTACACTGCTATCTCTATAAACCTGGAAATACCTACACCGTGATGTGTATAAACATGGAAATATTTCCACTGCTATCTGTATAAACATGGAAATATCTACACCGTTATCTGTATATATATGGAAATATCTACACCGCTATCTCTATAAACATGGAAATATCTACACCGCCATCTGTATAAACATGGAAATATCTACACTGCTATCTCTATAAACATGGAAATATCTACAATGCCATCTGTAAAAACATGGAAATACCTATACAGTCATCTGTATAAACATGGAAATATCTACACCACCATCTGTATAAACATGGAAATATCTACAATGCCATCTGTATACACATGGAAATACCTACACGGCAATCTGTGTATAGATGGAAACACCAACACCGCCATCTGCACAAACATGGAAATATCTACACCGCTATCTGTATAAACATGGAGATATCTACACTGCGGTCTGTATAAACATGGAAATTTCTACACCGGTATCTGTATAAACATTGAAATATCTACACCACGATCTGTTTAAACATGGAAATATTTACACCGCTATCCATATAAACATGGAAATATCTACACCGCTATCTCTTTAAACATGGAAATATCTACAAAGCCATCTGTATAAACATGGAAATACCTACACAGTCATGTGTAGGAACATGGAAAAATCTACACTGCCATCTGTATAAACATGGAAATATCTACAGAGCCCTCTGTATAAATATGGAAATATCTGCATAGGCATCTGTATAAACATGGAAATATCTGCACCGCTATCTGTATAAACATGGAAATACCTACACCGCTGTCTCTATAAACATGGAAATATGTAAACCGCTATGTGTATAAACATGGAAATATCTCCACTGCTGTCTGTATAAACATGGAAATATCTACACTGCGATCTGTATAAACATGGAAATATCTACACCGCTATCTGTATAAACATGGAAATATCTACACAGCTATCTCTATAAACATGGAAATAGCTACACCGCCATCTGTATAAACATGGAAATACCTACAAAGTCATCTGTATAAACATGGAAATATCTACACAGCCATCTGTATAAACCTGGAAATATCTACACAGCGATCTGTATATACATGGAAATATGTACACCGCCTTCTACATATCCATGGAAATATCTGCGCCGCCTTCTGTATAAACATGGAAATATCTACACGGTCATCTGTGTATAGATGGAAATATCAACACCGCCATCTGTACAAACATGGAAATATCTGCACCGCTATCTGTATAAACATGGAAATATCTACACCGCGGTCTGTATAAACATGGAAATAGCTAAACCGCTATCTGTATAAACATGGAAATATCTACACTGCTATCTCTATGAACCTGGAAATATCTACACCGTGATCTGTATAAACATGGAAATATTTACACTGCTATCTGTATAAACATGGAAATATCTACACCGTTATCTGTATAAATATGGAAATATCTACACCGCTACCTCTATAAACATGGAAATATCTACACCGCCATCTGTATAAACATGGAAATATCTACACTGCTATCTCTATAAACATGGAAATATCTACAATGCCATCTGTAAAAACATGGAAATACCTATACAGTCATCTGTATAAACATGGAAATATCTACACCACCATCTGTATAAACATGGAAATATCTACAATGCCATCTGTATACACATGGAAATACCTACACGGCAATCTGTGTATAGATGGAAACACCAACACCGCCATCTGTACAAACATGGAAATATCTACACCGCTATCTGTATAAACATGGAGATATCTACACTGCGGTCTGTATAAACATGGAAATTTCTACACCCCTATCTGTATAAACATGGAAATATCTACACCACAATCTGTATAAACATGGAAATATTTACACTGCTATCTGTATAAACATGGAAATATCAGCACCGCTATCTCTATAAACATGGAAATATCTACAAAGCCATCTGTATAAATATGGAAATACCTACACAGTCATGTGTAGGAACATGGAAAAATCTACACTGCCATCTGTATAAACATGGAAATATCTACAGAGCCCTCTGTATAAATATGGAAATATATGTATAGGCATCTGTATAAACATGGAAATATCTTCACCGCTATCTGTATAAACATGGAAATACCTACACCGCTGTCTCTATAAACATGGAAATATGTACACCGCTATGTGTATAAACATGGAAATATCTCCACTGCTGTCTGCATAAACATGGAAATATCTACACCGCGATCTCTATAAACATGGAAATATCTACACCGCTATCTGTATAAACATGGAAATATCTACACAGCTATCTCTATAAACATGGAAATACCTACACCGCCATCTGTATAAACATGGAAATACCTACAAAGTCATCTGTATAAACATGGAAATATCTACACAGCCATCTGTATAAACATGAAAATACCTACACAGCCATCTGTATATACATGGAAATATCTACACCGCTATCTGTATAAACATGGAAATATCTACACCGCCTTCTACATATCCATGGAAATATCTGCGCCGCCTTCTGTATAAACATGGAAATATCTACACGGTCATCTGTGTAGAGATGGAAATATCAACACCGCCATCTGTACAAACATGGAAATATCTGCACCGCTATCTGTATAAACATGGAAATATCTACACCGCGGTCTGAATAAACATGGAAATAGCTAAACCGCTATCTGTATAAACATGGAAATATCTACACTGCTATCTCTATAAACCTGGAAATATCTACACCGTGATCTGTATAAACATGGAAATATTTACACTGCTATCTGTATAAACATGGAAATATCTACACTGTTATCTGTATAAATATGGAAATATCTACACCGCCATCTCTATAAACATGGGAATATCTACCCCGCCATCTGTATAAACATGGAAATATCTACACTGCTATCTCTATAAACATGGAAATATCAACAATGCCATCTGTAAAAACATGGAAATACCTATACAGTCATCAGTATAAACATGGAAATATCTACACCACAATCTGTATAAACATGGAAATATTTACACTGCTATCTGTATAAACATGGAAATATCAGCACTGCTATCTCTATAAACATGGAAATATCTACAAAGCCATCTGTATAAATATGGAAATACCTACACAGTCATGTGTAGGAACATGGAAAAATCTACACTGCCATCTGTATAAACATGGAAATATCTACAGAGCCCTCTGTGTAAATATGGAAATATATGTATAGGCATCTGTATAAACATGGAAATATCTTCACCGCTATCTGTATAAACATGGAAATACCTACACCGCTGTCTCTATAAACATGGAAATATGTACACCGCTATGTGTATAAACATGGAAATATCTCCACTGCTGTCTGCATAAACATGGAAATATCTACACCGCGATCTCTATAAACATGGAAATATCTACACCGCTATCTGTATAAACATGGAAATATCTACACAGCTATCTCTATAAACATGGAAATACCTACACCGCCATCTGTATAAACATGGAAATACCTACAAAGTCATCTGTATAAACATGGAAATATCTACACAGCCATCTGTATAAACATGAAAATACCTACACAGTCATCTGTATATACATGGAAATATCTACACCGCTATCTGTATAAACATGGAAATATCTACACCGCCTTCTACACATCCATGGAAATATCTGCGCCGCCTTCTGTATAAACATGGAAATATCTACACGGTCATCTGTGTAGAGATGGAAATATCAACACCGCCATCTGTACAAACATGGAAATATCTGCACCGCTATCTGTATAAACATGGAAATATCTACACCGCGGTCTGAATAAACATGGAAATAGCTAAACCGCTATCTGTATAAACATGGAAATATCTACACTGCTATCTCTATAAACCTGGAAATATCTACACCGTGATCTGTATAAACATGGAAATATTTACACTGCTATCTGTATAAACATGGAAATATCTACACTGTTATCTGTATAAATATGGAAATATCTACACCGCCATCTCTATAAACATGGAAATATCTACACCGCCATCTGTATAAACATGGAAATATCTACACTGCTATCTCTATAAACATGGAAATATCAACAATGCCATCTGTAAAAACATGGAAATACCTATACAGTCATCAGTATAAACATGGAAATATCTACAACACCATCTGTATGAACATGGAAATATCTACAATGCCATCTGTATACACATGGAAATACCTATACAGTCATCAGTATAAACATGGAAATATCTACAACACCATCTGTATAAACATGGAAATATCTGCAATGCCATCTGTATACACATGGAAATACCTACACGGCAAGCTGTGTATAGATGGAAACACCAACACCGCCATCTGTACAAACATGGATATATCTACACCGCTATCTGTGTAAACATGGAGATATCTAAACTGCGGTCTGTATAAACATGGAAATTTCTACACCGGTATCTGTATAAACATGGAAATATCTACACCACGATCTGTATAAACATGGAAATATTTACACCAGTATCTGTATAAACATGGAAATATCTACACCGCTATCTCTATAAACACGGAAATATCTACAAAGCCATCTGTATAAATATGGAAATACCTACACAGTCATGTGTAGGAACATGGAAAAATCTACACTGCCATCTGTATAAACATGGAAATATCTACAGATCCCTCTGTATAAATATGGAAATATATGTATAGGCATCTGTATAAACATGGAAATATCTTCACCGCTATCTGTATAAATATGGAAATACCTACACCGCTGTCTCTATAAACATGGAAATATGTACACCGCTATGTGTATAAACATGGAAATATCTCCACTGCTGTCTGCATAAACATGGAAATATCTACACCGCGATCTCTATAAACATGGAAATATCTACACCGCTATCTGAATAAACGTGGAAATATCTACACAGCTATCTCTATAAACATGGAAATAACTACACCGCCATCTGTATAAACATGGAAATACCTACAAAGTCATCTGTATAAACATGGAAATATCTACACAGCCATCTGTATAAACATGAAAATACCTACACAGCCATCTGTATATACATGGAAATATCTACACCGCTATCTGTATAAACATGGAAATATCTACACCGCCTTCTACATATCCATGGAAATATCTGCGCCGCCTTCTGTATAAACATGGAAATATCTACACGGTCATCTGTGTAGAGATGGAAATATCAACACCGCCATCTGTACAAACATGGAAATATCTGCACCGCTATCTGTATAAACATGGAAATATCTACACCGCGGTCTGAATAAACATGGAAATAGCTAAACCGCTATCTGTATAAACATGGAAATATCTACACTGCTATCTCTATAAACCTGGAAATATCTACACCGTGATCTGTATAAACATGGAAATATTTACACTGCTATCTGTATAAACATGGAAATAACTACACCGTTATCTGTATAAATATGGAAATATCTACACCGCCATCCCTATAAACATGGAAATATCTACACCGCCATCTGTATAAACATGGAAATATCTACACTGCTATCTCTATAAACATGGAAATATCAACAATGCCATCTGTAAAAACATGGAAATACCTATACAGTCATCAGTATAAACATGGAAATATCTACACCACAATCTGTATAAACATGGAAATATTTACACTGCTATCTGTATAAACATGGAAATATCAGCACCGCTATCTCTATAAACATGGAAATATCTACAAAGCCATCTGTATAAATATGGAAATACCTACACAGTCATGTGTAGGAACATGGAAAAATCTACACTGCCATCTGTATAAACATGGAAATATCTACAGAGCCCTCTGTATAAATATGGAAATATATGTATAGGCATCTGTATAAACATGGAAATATCTTCACCGCTATCTGTATAAACATGGAAATACCTACACCGCTGTCTCTATAAACATGGAAATATGTACACCGCTATGTGTATAAACATGGAAATATCTCCACTGCTGTCTGCATAAACATGGAAATATCTACACCGCGATCTCTATAAACATGGAAATATCTACACCGCTATCTGTATAAACATGGAAATATCTACACAGCTATCTCTATAAACATGGAAATACCTACACCGCCATCTGTATAAACATGGAAATACCTACAAAGTCATCTGTATAAACATGGAAATATCTACACAGCCATCTGTATAAACATGAAAATACCTACACAGCCATCTGTATATACATGGAAATATCTACATCGCTATCTGTATAAACATGGAAATATCTACACCGCCTTCTACATATCCATGGAAATATCTGCGCCGCCTTCTGTATAAACATGGAAATATCTACACGGTCATCTGTGTAGAGATGGAAATATCAACACCGCCATCTGTACAAACATGGAAATATCTGCACCGCTATCTGTATAAACATGGAAATATCTACACCGCGGTCTGAATAAACATGGAAATAGCTAAACCGCTATCTGTATAAACATGGAAATATCTACACTGCTATCTCTATAAACCTGGAAATATCTACACCGTGATCTGTATAAACATGGAAATATTTACACTGCTATCTGTATAAACATGGAAATATCTACACTGTTATCTGTATAAATATGGAAATATCTACACCGCCATCTCTATAAACATGGGAATATCTACCCCGCCATCTGTATAAACATGGAAATATCTACACTGCTATCTCTATAAACATGGAAATATCAACAATGCCATCTGTAAAAACATGGAAATACCTATAGAGTCATCAGTATAAACATGGAAATATCTACACCACAATCTGTATAAACATGGAAATATTTACACTGCTATCTGTATAAACATGGAAATATCAGCACCGCTATCTCTATAAACATGGAAATATCTACAAAGCCATCTGTATAAATATGGAAATACCTACACAGTCATGTGTAGGAACATGGAAAAATCTGCACTGCCATCTGTATAAACATGGAAATATCTACAGAGCCCTCTGTATAAATATGGAAATATATGTATAGGCATCTGTATAAACATGGAAATATCTTCACCGCTATCTGTATAAACATGGAAATACCTACACCGCTGTCTCTATAAACATGGAAATATGTACACCGCTATGTGTATAAACATGGAAATATCTCCACTGCTGTCTGCATAAACATGGAAATATCTACACCGCGATGTCTATAAACATGGAAATATCTACACCGCTATCTGTATAAACATGGAAATATCTACACAGCTATCTCTATAAACATGGAAATACCTACACCGCCATCTGTATAAACATGGAAATACCTACAAAGTCATCTGTATAAACATGGAAATATCTACACAGCCATCTGTATAAACATGAAAATACCTACACAGCCATCTGTATATACATGGAAATATCTACACCGCTATCTGTATAAACATGGAAATATCTACGCCGCTATCTGTATAAACATGGAAATATCTACACCGCCTTGTATATAAACATGGAAATATCTACAATGCCATCTGTATACACATGGAAATACCTACACGGCAATCTGTGTATAGATGGAAACACCAACACCGCCATCTGTACAAACATGGAAATATCTACACCGCTATCTGTATAAACATGGAGATATCTACACTGCGGTCTGTATAAACATGGAAATTTCTACACCGGTATCTGTATAAACATGGAAATATCTACACCACGATCTGTTTAAACATGGAAATATTTACACCGCTATCTGTATAAACATGGAAATATCTACACCGCTATCTCTTTAAACATGGAAATATCTACAAAGCCATCTGTATAAACATGGAAATACCTACACAGTCATGTGTAGGAACATGGAAAAATCTACACTGCCATCTGTATAAACATGGAAATATCTACAGAGCCCTCTGTATAAATATGGAAATATCTGCATAGGCATCTGTATAAACATGGAAATATCTGCACCGCTATCTGTATAAACATGGAAATACCTACACCGCTGTCTCTATAAACATGGAAATATGTAAACCGCTATGTGTATAAACATGGAAATATCTCCACTGCTGTCTGTATAAACATGGAAATATCTACACTGCGATCTGTATAAACATGGAAATATCTTCACCGCTATCTGTATAAACATGGAAATATCTACACAGCTATCTCTATAAACATGGAAATAGCTACACCGCCATCTGTATAAACATGGAAATACCTACAAAGTCATCTGTATAAACATGGAAATATCTACACAGCCATCTGTATAAACATGGAAATATCTACACAGCGATCTGTATATACATGGAAATATGTACACCGCCTTCTACATATCCATGGAAATATCTGCGCCGCCTTCTGTATAAACATGGAAATATCTACACGGTCATCTGTGTATAGATGGAAATATCAACACCGCCATCTGTACAAACATGGAAATATCTGCACCGCTATCTGTATAAACATGGAAATATCTACACCGCGGTCTGTATAAACATGGAAATAGCTAAACCGCTATCTGTATAAACATGGAAATATCTACACTGCTATCTCTATGAACCTGGAAATATCTACACCGTGATCTGTATAAACATGGAAATATTTACACTGCTATCTGTATAAACATGGAAATATCTACACCGTTATCTGTATAAATATGGAAATATCTACACCGCTACCTCTATAAACATGGAAATATCTACACCGCCATCTGTATAAACATGGAAATATTTACACTGCTATCTCTATATACATGGAAATATCTACAATGCCATCTGTAAAAACATGGAAATACCTATACAGTCATCTGTATAAACATGGAAATATCTACACCACCATCTTTATAAACATGGAAATATCTACAATGCCATCTGTATACACATGGAAATACCTACACGGCAATCTGTGTATAGATGGAAACACCAACACCGCCATCTGTACAAACATGGAAATATCTACACCGCTATCTGTATAAACATGGAGATATCTACACCGCGGTCTGTATAAACATGGAAATTTCTACACCCCTATCTGTATAAACATGGAAATATCTACACCACAATCTGTATAAACATGGAAATATTTACACTGCTATCTGTATAAACATGGAAATATCAGCACCGCTATCTCTATAAACATGGAAATATCTACAAAGCCATCTGTATAAATATGGAAATACCTACACAGTCATGTGTAGGAACATGGAAAAATCTACACTGCCATCTGTATAAACATGGAAATATCTACAGAGCCCTCTGTATAAATATGGAAATATATGTATAGGCATCTGTATAAACATGGAAATATCTTCACCGCTATCTGTATAAACATGGAAATACCTACACCGCTGTCTCTATAAACATGGAAATATGTACACCGCTATGTGTATAAACATGGAAATATCTCCACTGCTGTCTGCATAAACATGGAAATATCTACACCGCGATCTCTATAAACATGGAAATATCTACACCGCTATCTGTATAAACTTGGAAATATCTACACAGCTATCTCTATAAACATGGAAATACCTACACCGCCATCTGTATAAACATGGAAATACCTACAAAGTCATCTGTATAAACATGGAAATATCTACACAGCCATCTGTATAAACATGAAAATACCTACACAGCCATCTGTATATACATGGAAATATCTACACCGCTATCTGTATAAACATGGAAATATCTACGCCGCTATCTGTATAAACATGGAAATATCTGCGCCGCCTTCTGTATAAACATGGAAATATCTACACGGTCATCTGTGTAGAGATGGAAATATCAACACCGCCATCTGTACAAACATGGAAATATCTGCACCGCTATCTGTATAAACATGGAAATATCTACACCGCGGTCTGAATAAACATGGAAATAGCTAAACCGCTATCTGTATAAACATGGAAATATCTACAGTGCTATCTCTATAAACCTGGAAATATCTACACCGTGATCTGTATAAACATGGAAATATTTACACTGCTATCTGTATAAACATGGAAATATCTACACTGCTTTCTGTATAAATATGGAAATATCTACACCGCCATCTCTATAAACATGGAAATATCTTCACCGCCATCTGTAGAAACATGGAAATATCTACACTGCTATCTCTATAAACATGGAAATATCAACAATGCCATCTGTAAAAACATGGAAATACCTATACAGTCATCAGTATAAACATGGAAATATCTACAACACCATCTGTATAAACATGGAAATATCTACAATGCCATCTGTATACACATGGAAATACCTATACCGTCATCAGTATAAACATGGAAATATCTACAACACCATCTGTATAAACATGGAAATATCTACAATGCCATCTGTATACACATGGAAATACCTACACGGCAATCTGTGTATAGATGGAAACACCAACACCGCCATCTGTACAAACATGGATATATCTACACCGCTATCTGTGTAAACATGGAGATATCTACACTGCGGTCTGTATAAACATGGAAATTTCTACACCGGTATCTGTATAAACATGGAAATATCTACACCACGATCTGTATAAACATGGAAATATTTACACCAGTATCTGTATAAACATGGAAATATCTACACCGCTATCTCTATAAACACGGAAATATCTACAAAGCCATCTGTATAAATATGGAAATTCCTACACAGTCATGTGTAGGAACATGGAAAAATCTACACTGCCATCTGTATAAACATGGAAATATCTACAGAGCCCTCTGTATAAATATGGAAATATATGTATAGGCATCTGTATAAACATGGAAATATCTTCACCGCTATCTGTATAAATATGGAAATACCTACACCGCTGTCTCTATAAACATGGAAATATGTACACCGCTATGTGTATAAACATGGAAATATCTCCACTGCTGTCTGCATAAACATGGAAATATCTACACCACGATCTCTATAAACATGGAAATATCTACACCGCTATCTGAATAAACATGGAAATATCTACACAGCTATCTCTATAAACATGGAAATAACTACACCGCCATCTGTATAAACATGGAAATACCTACAAAGTCATCTGTATAAACATGGAAATATCTACACAGCCATCTGTATAAACATGAAAATACCTACACAGCCATCTGTATATACATGGAAATATCTACACCGCTATCTGTATAAACATGGAAATATCTACACCGCCTTCTACATATCCATGGAAATATCTGCGCCGCCTTCTGTATAAACATGGAAATATCTACACGGTCATCTGTGTAGAGATGGAAATATCAACACCGCCATCTGTACAAACATGGAAATATCTGCACCGCTATCTGTATAAACATGGAAATATCTACACCGCGGTCTGAATAAACATGGAAATAGCTAAACCGCTATCTGTATAAACATGGAAATATCTACACTGCTATCTCTATAAACCTGGAAATATCTACACCGTGATCTGTATAAACATGGAAATATTTACACTGCTATCTGTATAAACATGGAAATATCTACACCGTTATCTGTATAAATATGGAAATATCTACACCGCCATCTCTATAAACATGGAAATATCTACACCGCCATCTGTATAAACATGGAAATATCTACACTGCTATCTCTATATACATGGAAATATCAACAATGCCATCTGTAAAAACATGGAAATACCTATACAGTCATCAGTATAAACATGGAAATATCTACACCACAATCTGTATAAACATGGAAATATTTACACTGCTATCTGTATAAACATGGAAATATCAGCACCGCTATCTCTATAAACATGGAAATATCTACAAAGCCATCTGTATAAATATGGAAATACCTACACAGTCATGTGTAGGAACATGGAAAAATCTACACTGCCATCTGTATAAACATGGAAATATCTACAGAGCCCTCTGTATAAATATGGAAATATATGTATAGGCATCTGTATAAACATGGAAATATCTTCACCGCTATCTGTATAAACATGGAAATACCTACACCGCTGTCTCTATAAACATGGAAATATGTACACCGCTATGTGTATAAACATGGAAATATCTCCACTGCTGTCTGCATAAACATGGAAATATCTACACCGCGATGTCTATAAACATGGAAATATCTACAAGGCTATCTGTATAAACATGGAAATATCTACACAGCTATCTCTATAAACATGGAAATACCTACACCGCCATCTGTATAAACATGGAAATACCTACAAAGTCATCTGTATAAACATGGAAATATCTACACAGCCATCTGTATAAACATGAAAATACCTACACAGCCATCTGTATATACATGGAAATATCTACACCGCTATCTGTATAAACATGGAAATATCTACACCGCCTTCTACATATCCATGGAAATATCTGCGCCGCCTTCTGTATAAACATGGAAATATCTACACGGTCATCTGTGTAGAGATGGAAATATCAACACCGCCATGTGTACAAACATGGAAATATCTGCACCGCTATCTGTATAAACATGGAAATATCTACACCGCGGTCTGAATAAACATGGAAATAGCTAAACCGCTATCTGTATAAACATGGAAATATCTACACTGCTATCTCTATAAACCTGGAAATATCTACACCGTGATCTGTATAAACATGGAAATATTTACACTGCTATCTGTATAAACATGGAAATATCTACACTGCTTTCTGTATAAATATGGAAATATCTACACCGCCATCTCTATAAACATGGAAATATCTTCACCGCCATCTGTAGAAACATGGAAATATCTACACTGCTATCTCTATAAACATGGAAATATCAACAATGCCATCTGTAAAAACATGGAAATACCTATACAGTCATCAGTATAAACATGGAAATATCTACAACACCATCTGTATAAACATGGAAATATCTACAATGCCATCTGTATACACATGGAAATACCTATACCGTCATCAGTATAAACATGGAAATATCTACAACACCATCTGTATAAACATGGAAATATCTACAATGCCATCTGTATACACATGGAAATACCTACACGGCAATCTGTGTATAGATGGAAACACCAACACCGCCATCTGTACAAACATGGATATATCTACACCGCTATCTGTGTAAACATGGAGATATCTACACTGCGGTCTGTATAAACATGGAAATTTCTACACCGGTATCTGTATAAACATGGAAATATCTACACCACGATCTGTATAAACATGGAAATATCTACACCGCTATCTCTATAAACACGGAAATATCTACAAAGCCATCTGTATAAATATGGAAATACCTACACAGTCATGTGTAGGAACATGGAAAAATCTCCACTGCCATCTGTA
This sequence comes from Pan troglodytes, assembly GCF_028858775.2. Lineage (NCBI taxonomy): Eukaryota > Metazoa > Chordata > Mammalia > Primates > Hominidae > Pan > Pan troglodytes. The sequence continues at coordinate 8,792,723 of NC_072411.2, forward strand.
TAAACATGGAAATATCTACAGAGCCCTCTGTATAAATATGGAAATATATGTATAGGCATCTGTATAAACATGGAAATATCTTCACTGCTATCTGTATAAACATGGAAATACCTACACCGCTGTCTCTATAAACATGGAAATATGTACACCGCTATGTGTATAAACATGGAAATATCTCCACTGCTGTCTGCATAAACATGGAAATATCTACACCGCGATCTCTATAAACATGGAAATATCTACACCGCCATCTGTATAAACATGGAAATATCTACACAGCTATCTCTATAAACATGGAAATACCTACACCGCCATCTGTATAAACATGGAAATACCTACAAAGTCATCTGTATAAACATGGAAATATCTACACAGCCATCTGTATAAACATGAAAATACCAACACAGCCATCTGTATATACATGGAAATATCTACACCGCTATCTGTATAAACATGGAAATATCTACACCGCCTTCTACATATCCATGGAAATATCTGCGCCGCCTTCTGTATAAACATGGAAATATCTACACGGTCATCTGTGTAGAGATGGAAATATCAACACCGCCATCTGTACAAACATGGAAATATCTGCACCGCTATCTGTATAAACATGGAAATATCTACACCGCGGTCTGAATAAACATGGAAATAGCTAAACCGCTATCTGTATAAACATGGAAATATCTACACTGCTATCTCTATAAACCTGGAAATATCTACACCGTGATCTGTATAAACATGGAAATATTTACACTGCTATCTGTATAAACATGGAAATATCTACACTGTTATCTGTATAAATATGGAAATATCTACACCGCCATCTCTATAAACATGGAAATATCTACACCGCCATCTGTATAAACATGGAAATATCTACACTGCTATCTCTATAAACATGGAAATATCAACAATGCCATCTGTAAAAACATGGAAATACCTATACAGTCATCAGTATAAACATGGAAATATCTACACCACAATCTGTATAAACATGGAAATATTTACACTGCTATCTGTATAAACATGGAAATATCAGCACCGCTATCTCTATAAACATGGAAATATCTACAAAGCCATCTGTATAAATATGGAAATACCTACACAGTCATGTGTAGGAACATGGAAAAATCTACACTGCCATCTGTATAAACATGGAAATATCTACAGAGCCCTCTGTATAAATATGGAAATATATGTATAGGCATCTGTATAAACATGGAAATAACTTCAGCGCTATCTGTATAAACATGGAAATACCTACACCGCTGTCTCTATAAACATGGAAATATGTACACCGCTATGTGTATAAACATGGAAATATCTCCACTGCTGTCTGCATAAACATGGAAATATCTACACCGCGATCTCTATAAACATGGAAATATCTACACCGCTATCTGTATAAACATGGAAATATCTACAAAGCTATCTCTATAAACATGGAAATACCTACACCGCCATCTGTATAAACATGGAAATACCTACAAAGTCATCTGTATAAACATGGAAATATCTACACAGCCATCTGTATAAACATGAAAATACCTACACAGCCATCTGTATATACATGGAAATATCTACACCGCTATCTGTATAAACATGGAAATATCTACACCGCCTTCTACATATCCATGGAAATATCTGCGCCGCCTTCTGTATAAACATGGAAATATCTACACGGTCATCTGTGTAGAGATGGAAATATCAACACCGCCATCTGTACAAACATGGAAATATCTGCACCGCTATCTGTATAAACATGGAAATATCTACACCGTGGTCTGAATAAACATGGAAATAGCTAAACCGCTATCTGTATAAACATGGAAATATCTACACTGCTATCTCTATAAACCTGGAAATATCTACACCGTGATCTGTATAAACATGGAAATATTTACACTGCTATCTGTATAAACATGGAAATATCTACACTGTTATCTGTATAAATATGGAAATATCTACACCGCCATCTCTATAAACATGGAAATATCTACACCGCTATCTGTATCAACATGGAAATAACTACACCGCAATCTGTATAAACATGGAAATATCAACACAGCAATCTGTGTAAAGTTGGAAATATCTACACCGCAGTCTCTATAAACATGGAAATATCTACACCGCTATCTGTATAAACATGGAAATAACTACACCGCTATCTGTATAAACATGGAAATTTTTACACCGCTACCTGTATACACATGGAAATATCTCCACCGCTACCTTTTAAACATGGAAATACCTACACCGGTATCTTTAAAAACATGGAAATACCTACACCGCTATCTGTATAAACAATGAAATATCTACAACGCTATCTGTGTAAACAGGGAAATATCTACACAGCTATCTGTGTAAACTTGGAAATATCTACACCGCAATCTGTGTAAGCATGGAAATATCTACAACACTATCTGTGTAAACATGGAAATATTTACAACGCTATCTGTGTAAACAGGGAAACATCTACACAGCTATCTGTAAAATGTGGAAATATCTACACCACTATCTGTATAACCCTGAAAATAACTACACCGCTATCTGTATCAACATGTAAATAACTACACCGCTATCTGTATAAACATGGAAATATCTACAATGATATCTCTGTAAACATGGAGATATCGACACAGGTATCTGTGTAAACTTGGAAATATCTACACCGCTATCTGTGTAAAGTTTGCAATGTCTACACCGCAATCTGTGCAAAGATAGAAATATCTTTACCGCTATATCTGTAAAGATGGAAATATCTACACTGCTATATGTATAAACATGGAAATATCTACACCGCCATCTGTATAAACTTGGAAATATCTACACCGCTATCTCTCTAAACATGGAAATATCTACACCGCTATCTGTATAAACATGGAAATATCTACATCGCTATCTGTATAAACAGGGAAATATCTCCACCGCTATCTGTGTAAACATGGAAATATCTACACTGCTATCTGTATAAACAAGGAAATATCTACACCGCCATCTTTAGAAACATGGAAATATCTACACCGCCATCTGTATAAACATGGAAATACCTACACCGCTACCTGTATAAATATGGAAATGTCTTCACCGCTATCTCTATAAACATGGAAATACCTACACCACTTGCACTATAAACATGGAAATATCTACACCGCAATCTCTGTAAACATGGAAATATCTACACCGCCATCTATGTAAACATGAAAATATCTACACTGCCATATTCAGAAACATGGCTGTATCTACACCGCCATCTGTATACACATGGAAATATCTACACCACTATCTGTATGAAGATGGAAATACTTAAACCGCTATCTCTATAAACATGGAAATATCTACACCGTTATCTCTATAAACATGGAAAAACCTACACTGCCGTCTGTATTAACATGGAAATATCTACACAGTCATCTGTATAAACCTGGAAATATATACACTGTCATCTATATAAAGATGGAAATATCTACAGAGAACTCTGAATAAACATGGAAATATCGGCACAGCCATCTGTATAAACATGGACATATCTCCACCGCAATCTTTAAAAACATGAAAATATCTACACCGCTATCTCTATAAACATGGAAATATCTACACTGCCATCTGTACAAACATGGAAATATCTACACAGTCATCTGTAGAAACATGGAAATATCTACACCGCTATGTGTATAAACATGGAAATAACTACACCGCTATCTGTATAAACATGGAAATTTTTACACCGCTATCTGTATACACATGGAAATATCTCCACCGCTACCTTTTAAACACGGAAATACCTACACCGGTATCTTTAAAAACATGGAAATACCTACACCGCTATCTCTATAAACAATGAAATATCTACAACGCTATCTGTGTAAACAGGGAAATATCTACACAGCTATCTGTGTAAACTTGGAAATATCTACACCGCAATCTGTGTAAGCATGGAAATATCTACAACACTATCTGTGTAAACATGGAAATATTTACAACGCTGTCTATGTAAACAGGGAAATATCTACACAGCTATCTGTAAAATGTGGAAATATCTACACCACTATCTGTATAACCCTGAAAATAACTACACCGCTATCTGTATCAACATGTAAATAACTACACCGCTATCTGTATAAACATGGAAATATCTACAATGATATCTCTGTAAACATGGAGATATCGAAACAGGTATCTGTGTAAACTTGGAAAAATCTACACCGCTATCTGCGTAAAGTTTGCAATGTACACCGCAATCTGTGCAAAGATAGAAATATCTTTACCGCTATATCTGTAAAGATGGAAATATCTACACTGCTATATGTATAAACATGGAAATATCTACACTGCTATCTGTATAAACTTGGAAATATCTACACCGCTATCTCTATAAACATGGAAATATCTACACCGCTATCTGTATAAACATGGAAATATCTACATCGCTATCTGTATAAACAGGGAAATATCTCCACCGCTATCTGTGTAAACATGGAAATATCTACACCGCTATCTGTATAAACAAGGAAATATCTACACCGCCATCTTTAGAAACATGGAAATATCTACACCGCCATCTGTATAAACATGGAAATACCTACACCGCTACCTGTATAAATATGGAAATGTCTTCACCGCTATCTCTATAAACATGGAAATACCTACACCACTTGCACTATAAACATGGAAATATCTACACCGCAATCTCTGTAAACATGGAAATATCTACACCGCCATCTATGTAAACATGAAAATATCTACACTGCCATATTCAGAAACATGGCTGTATCTACACCGCCATCTGTATACACATGGAAATATCTACACCACTGTCTGTATAAAGATGGAAGTACTTAAACCGCTATCTCTATAAACATGGAAATATCTGCACCGTTATCTCTATAAACATGGAAATATCTACACTGCCGTCTGTATTAACATGGAAATATCTACACAGTCATCTGTGTAAACCTGGAAATATCTACACTGTCATCTATATGAAGATGGAAATATCTACAGAGAACTCTGAATAAACATGGAAATATCGGCACAGCCATCTGTATAAACATGGACATATCTCCACCGCAATCTGTAAAAACATGAAAATATCAACACCGCTATCTCTATAAACATGGAAATATCTACACTGCCATCTGTACAAACATGGAAATATCTACACAGTCATCTGTAGAAACATGGAAATATCTACACCGCTATCTCTATAAACATGGAAATAACTACACCGCTATCTCTATAAACATGGAAATATCTACACCGCTATCTCCATCAACATGGAAATATACACACCACCATCCCTCTAAACATGGAGGTATCTACAACGCCATCTACATAAACAAGAAAATATCTACACTGCCATCTATATAAAGATGGAAATATCTATACCGCCATCTCTAAAAACATGGAAATATCTACACTGCCATTTGTAGAAAGATGGAAATATCTACACCGCCATCTGTATAAACGTGGAAATATCTACACCGCTATCTGTATAACATGGAAATATCTACACCGCAATCTGTATAAACACGGAAATATATACACCGCTATCTGTAAAAATATGAAATATCTAAACCGCTGTCTCTATAAATCTGGAAATATCTACACTGCTATCTGTATAAACATGGAAATATCTTCACTGCTATCTCTATGAACATGGATATATCTACACCGCTATCTCTATAAACATGGAAATATCTACACCGCCATCTCTATAAACATGGAAATAACTATACCGCCATCTGTATAAACATGGAAATATCTACACCGCTATCTGTATAAACTTGGAAATATCTACACGGCGATCTGTATAAACATGGAAATATCTACACCGTGATCTGTATAAACATGGAAATATCTAGACCGCTGTCTGTATAAACATGGAAATATCTACACAGTTATCTCTATAAACATAGAAATATCTACACCGCCATCTGTATAAACATGGAAATACCTACAAATTAATCTGTACAAACATGGAAATAACTACACAGCCATCTGTATAAACATGGAAATATCTACACAGCCATCTGTATATACATGGAAATATCTACACCGCTATCTGTATAAACATGGAAATACCTACACCGCTATTTGTATAAACAAGGAAATATCTACACCGCCATCTGTTTAAACATGGAAATATATACAGAGACATCTGTTTATACATGGAAATATCTACACCGCTATCTGTATAAACATGCTAATAACTACACCGCTATCTGTATAAATTTGGAAATATTTGCACCGCTATCCCTATAAACATGGTAATATCAACACCGCGATCTGTATAAACATGGAAATATCTACACCATGATCTGTAGAAACATGGAAATATATACACCGCGATCTGTATAAACATGGAAATACCTACACCGCTGTCTCTATAAACATGGAAATATGTACACCGCTATGTGTATAAACATGGAAATATCTCCACTGCTGTCTGTATAAACATGGAAATATCTACACCACGATGTGTATAAACATGGAAATATCTACCCCACTATCTGTATAAACATGGAAATATCTACACAGCTATATCTATAAACATCGAAATACCTACACCGCTATCTGTATAAACATGGAAATATCTACACCGCTATCTCTATAAATATGAAAATATTTACGCCACCATCTCTAAAAACAAGGAAATATTTACACCGCTATCTCTATAAACATAGAAATAACTACACCGCCATCTCTATAAACATGGAAATATCTACACCGACATCTGCATAAACATGGAAATATCTACACAGACATCTGTATAAACTTGGAAATACCTACAATGACATCTGTAGAAAGATGGAAATATCTACAAAGCGATCTGTATAAACATGGGAATTTCTACACCGCTACCTGTAAAAACATGGAAATATCTACACCGCTATCTGTATCAACATGGAAATAACTACACCGCAATCTGTATAAACATGGAAATATCAACACAGCAATCTGTGTAAAGTTGGAAATATCTACACCGCAGTCTCTATAAACATGGAAATATCTACACCGCTATCTGTATAAACATGGAAATAACTACACCGCTATCTGTATAAACATGGAAATTTTTACACCGCTATCTGTATACACATGGAAATATCTCCACCGCTACCTTTTAAACATGGAAATACCTACACCGGTATCTTTAAAAACATGGAAATACCTACACCGCTATCTGTATAAACAATGAAATATCTACAACGCTATCTGTGTAAACAGGGAAATATCTACACAACTATCTGTGTAAACTTGGAAATATCTACACCGCAATCTGTGTAAGCATGGAAATATCTACAACACTATCTGTGTAAACATGGAAATATTTACAACGCTATCTGTGTAAACAGGGAAACATCTACACAGCTATCTGTAAAATGTGGAAATATCTACACCACTATCTGTATAACCCTGAAAATAACTACACCGCTATCTGTATCAACATGTAAATAACTACACCGCTATCTGTATAAACATGGAAATATCTACAATGATATCTCTGTAAACATGGAGATATCGACACAGGTATCTGTGTAAACTTGGAAATATCTACACCGCTATCTGTGTAAAGTTTGCAATGTCTACACCGCAATCTGTGCAAAGATAGAAATATCTTTACCGCTATATCTGTAAAGATGGAAATATCTACACTGCTATATGTATAAACATGGAAATATCTACACCGCCATCTGTATAAACTTGGAAATATCTACACCGCTATCTCTCTAAACATGGAAATATCTACACCGCTATCTGTATAAACATGGAAATATCTACATCGCTATCTGTATAAACAGGGAAATATCTCCACCGCTATCTGTGTAAACATGGAAATATCTACACTGCTATCTGTATAAACAAGGAAATATCTACACCGCCATCTTTAGAAACATGGAAATATCTACACCGCCATCTGTATAAACATGGAAATACCTACACCGCTACCTGTATAAATATGGAAATGTCTTCACCGCTATCTCTATAAACATGGAAATACCTACACCACTTGCACTATAAACATGGAAATATCTACACCGCAATCTCTGTAAACATGGAAATATCTACACCGCCATCTATGTAAACATGAAAATATCTACACTGCCATATTCAGAAACATGGCTGTATCTACACCGCCATCTGTATACACATGGAAATATCTACACCACTATCTGTATGAAGATGGAAATACTTAAACCGCTATCTCTATAAACATGGAAATATCTACACCGTTATCTCTATAAACATGGAAAAACCTACACTGCCGTCTGTATTAACATGGAAATATCTACACAGTCATCTGTATAAACCTGGAAATATATACACTGTCATCTATATAAAGATGGAAATATCTACAGAGAACTCTGAATAAACATGGAAATATCGGCACAGCCATCTGTATAAACATGGACATATCTCCACCGCAATCTGTAAAAACATGAAAATATCTACACCGCTATCTCTATAAACATGGAAATATCTACACTGCCATCTGTACAAACATGGAAATATCTACACAGTCATCTGTAGAAACATGGAAATATCTACACCGCTATGTGTATAAACATGGAAATAACTACACCGCTATCTGTATAAACATGGAAATTTTTACACCGCTATCTGTATACACATGGAAATATCTCCACCGCTACCTTTTAAACACGGAAATACCTACACCGGTATCTTTAAAAACATGGAAATACCTACACCGCTATCTCTATAAACAATGAAATATCTACAACGCTATCTGTGTAAACAGTGAAATATCTACACAGCTATCTGCGTAAACTTGGAAATATCTACACCGCAATCTGTGTAAGCATGGAAATATCTACAACACTATCTGTGTAAACATGGAAATATTTACAACGCTATCTATGTAAACAGGGAAATATCTACACAGCTATCTGTAAAATGTGGAAATATCTACACCACTATCTGTATAACCCTGAAAATAACTACACCGCTATCTGTATCAACATGTAAATAACTACACCGCTATCTGTATAAACATGGAAATATCTACAATGATATCTCTGTAAACATGGAGATATCGAAACAGGTATCTGTGTAAACTTGGAAATATCTACACCGCTATCTGTGTAAAGTTTGCAATGTACACCGCAATCTGTGCAAAGATAGAAATATCTTTACCGCTATATCTGTAAAGATGGAAATATCTACACTGCTATCTGTATAAACATGGAAATATCTACACCGCTATCTCTATAAATATGAAAATATTTACGCCACCATCTCTAAAAACAAGGAAATATTTACACCGCTATCTCTATAAACATAGAAATAACTACACCGCCATCTCTATAAACATGGAAATATCTACACCGACATCTGCATAAACATGGAAATATCTACACAGACATCTGTATAAACTTGGAAATACCTACAATGACATCTGTAGAAAGATGGAAATATCTACAAAGCGATCTGTATAAACATGGGAATTTCTACACCGCTACCTGTAAAAACATGGAAATATCTACACCGCTATCTGTATCAACATGGAAATAACTACACCGCAATCTGTATAAACATGGAAATATCAACACAGCAATCTGTGTAAAGTTGGAAATATCTACACCGCAGTCTCTATAAACATGGAAATATCTACACCGCTATCTGTATAAACATGGAAATAACTACACCGCTATCTGTATAAACATGGAAATTTTTACACCGCTACCTGTATACACATGGAAATATCTCCACCGCTACCTTTTAAACATGGAAATACCTACACCGGTATCTTTAAAAACATGGAAATACCTACACCGCTATCTGTATAAACAATGAAATATCTACAACGCTATCTGTGTAAACAGGGAAATATCTACACAGCTATCTGTGTAAACTTGGAAATATCTACACCGCAATCTGTGTAAGCATGGAAATATCTACAACACTATCTGTGTAAACATGGAAATATTTACAACGCTATCTGTGTAAACAGGGAAACATCTACACAGCTATCTGTAAAATGTGGAAATATCTACACCACTATCTGTATAACCCTGAAAATAACTACACCGCTATCTGTATCAACATGTAAATAACTACACCGCTATCTGTATAAACATGGAAATATCTACAATGATATCTCTGTAAACATGGAGATATCGACACAGGTATCTGTGTAAACTTGGAAATATCTACACCGCTATCTGTGTAAAGTTTGCAATGTCTACACCGCAATCTGTGCAAAGATAGAAATATCTTTACCGCTATATCTGTAAAGATGGAAATATCTACACTGCTATATGTATAAACATGGAAATATCTACACCGCCATCTGTATAAACTTGGAAATATCTACACCGCTATCTCTCTAAACATGGAAATATCTACACCGCTATCTGTATAAACATGGAAATATCTACATCGCTATCTGTATAAACAGGGAAATATCTCCACCGCTATCTGTGTAAACATGGAAATATCTACACTGCTATCTGTATAAACAAGGAAATATCTACACCGCCATCTTTAGAAACATGGAAATATCTACACCGCCATCTGTATAAACATGGAAATACCTACACCGCTACCTGTATAAATATGGAAATGTCTTCACCGCTATCTCTATAAACATGGAAATACCTACACCACTTGCACTATAAACATGGAAATATCTACACCGCAATCTCTGTAAACATGGAAATATCTACACCGCCATCTATGTAAACATGAAAATATCTACACTGCCATATTCAGAAACATGGCTGTATCTACACCGCCATCTGTATACACATGGAAATATCTACACCACTATCTGTATGAAGATGGAAATACTTAAACCGCTATCTCTATAAACATGGAAATATCTACACCGTTATCTCTATAAACATGGAAAAACCTACACTGCCGTCTGTATTAACATGGAAATATCTACACAGTCATCTGTATAAACCTGGAAATATATACACTGTCATCTATATAAAGATGGAAATATCTACAGAGAACTCTGAATAAACATGGAAATATCGGCACAGCCATCTGTATAAACATGGACATATCTCCACCGCAATCTTTAAAAACATGAAAATATCTACACCGCTATCTCTATAAACATGGAAATATCTACACTGCCATCTGTACAAACATGGAAATATCTACACAGTCATCTGTAGAAACATGGAAATATCTACACCGCTATGTGTATAAACATGGAAATAACTACACCGCTATCTGTATAAACATGGAAATTTTTACACCGCTATCTGTATACACATGGAAATATCTCCACCGCTACCTTTTAAACACGGAAATACCTACACCGGTATCTTTAAAAACATGGAAATACCTACACCGCTATCTCTATAAACAATGAAATATCTACAACGCTATCTGTGTAAACAGGGAAATATCTACACAGCTATCTGTGTAAACTTGGAAATATCTACACCGCAATCTGTGTAAGCATGGAAATATCTACAACACTATCTGTGTAAACATGGAAATATTTACAACGCTGTCTATGTAAACAGGGAAATATCTACACAGCTATCTGTAAAATGTGGTAATATCTACACCACTATCTGTATAACCCTGAAAATAACTACACCGCTATCTGTATCAACATGTAAATAACTACACCGCTATCTGTATAAACATGGAAATATCTACAATGATATCTCTGTAAACATGGAGATATCGAAACAGGTATCTGTGTAAACTTGGAAATATCTACACCGCTATCTGTGTAAAGTTTGCAATGTACACCGCAATCTGTGCAAAGATAGAAATATCTTTACCGCTATATCTGTAAAGATGGAAATATCTACACTGCTATATGTATAAACATGGAAATATCTACACTGCTATCTGTATAAACTTGGAAATATCTACACCGCTATCTCTATAAACATGGAAATATCTACACCGCTATCTGTATAAACATGGAAATATCTACATCGCTATCTGTATAAACAGGGAAATATCTCCACCGCTATCTGTGTAAACATGGAAATATCTACACCGCTATCTGTATAAACAAGGAAATATCTACACCGCCATCTTTAGAAACATGGAAATATCTACACCGCCATCTGTATAAACATGGAAATACCTACACCGCTACCTGTATAAATATGGAAATGTCTTCACCGCTATCTCTATAAACATGGAAATACCTACACCACTTGCACTATAAACATGGAAATATCTACACCGCAATCTCTGTAAACATGGAAATATCTACACCGCCATCTATGTAAACATGAAAATATCTACACTGCCATATTCAGAAACATGGCTGTATCTACACCGCCATCTGTATACACATGGAAATATCTACACCACTGTCTGTATAAAGATGGAAGTACTTAAACCGCTATCTCTATAAACATGGAAATATCTGCACCGTTATCTCTATAAACATGGAAATATCTACACTGCCGTCTGTATTAACATGGAAATATCTACACAGTCATCTGTGTAAACCTGGAAATATCTACACTGTCATCTATATGAAGATGGAAATATCTACAGAGAACTCTGAATAAACATGGAAATATCGGCACAGCCATCTGTATAAACATGGACATATCTCCACCGCAATCTGTAAAAACATGAAAATATCAACACCGCTATCTCTATAAACATGGAAATATTTACACTGCCATCTGTACAAACATGGAAATATCTACACAGTCATCTGTAGAAACATGGAAATATCTACACCGCTATCTCTATAAACATGGAAATAACTACACCGCTATCTCTATAAACATGGAAATATCTACACCGCTATCTCCATCAACATGGAAATATACACACCACCATCTCTCTAAACATGGAGGTATCTACAACGCCATCTACATAAACAAGAAAATATCTACACTGCCATCTATATAAAGATGGAAATATCTATACCGCCATCTCTAAAAACATGGAAATATCTACACTGCCATTTGTAGAAAGATGGAAATATCTACACCGCCATCTGTATAAACGTGGAAATATCTACACCGCTATCTGTATAACATGGAAATATCTACACCGCAATCTGTATAAACACGGAAATATATACACCGCTATCTGTAAAAATATGAAATATCTAAACCGCTGTCTCTATAAATGTGGAAATATCTACACTGCTATCTGTATAAACATGGAAATATCTTCACTGCTATCTCTATGAACATGGATATATCTACACCGCTATCTCTATAAACATGGAAATATCTACACCGCCATCTCTATAAACATGGAAATAACTATACCGCCATCTGTATAAACATGGAAATATCTACACCGCTATCTGTATAAACTTGGAAATATCTACACGGCGATCTGTATAAACATGGAAATATCTACACCGTGATCTGTATAAACATGGAAATATCTAGACCGCTGTCTGTATAAACATGGAAATATCTACACAGTTATCTCTATAAACATAGAAATATCTACACCGCCATCTGTGTAAACATGGAAATACCTACAAATTAATCTGTATAAACATGGAAATAACTACACAGCCATCTGTATAAACATGGAAATATCTACACAACCATCTGTATATACATGGAAATATCTACACAGCTATCTGTATAAACATGGAAATACCTACACCGCTATTTGTATAAACAAGGAAATATCTACACCGCCATCTGTTTAAACATGGAAATATATACAGAGGCATCTGTTTATACATGGAAATATCTACACCGCTATCTGTATAAACATGCTAATAACTACACCGCTATCTGTATAAATTTGGAAATATTTGCACCGCTATCCCTATAAACATGGTAATATCAACACCGCGATCTGTATAAACATGGAAATATCTACACCATGATCTGTAGAAACATGGAAATATATACACCGCGATCTGTATAAACATGGAAATACCTACACCGCTGTCTCTATAAACATGGAAATATGTACACCGCTATGTGTATAAACATGGAAATATCTCCACTGCTGTCTGTATAAACATGGAAATATCTACACCACGATGTGTATAAACATGGAAATATCTACCCCACTATCTGTATAAACATGGAAATATCTACACAGCTATATCTATAAACATCGAAATACCTACACCACTATCTGTATAAACATGGAAATATCTACACCGCTATCTCTATAAATATGAAAATATTTACGCCACCATCTCTAAAAACAAGGAAATATTTACACCGCTATCTCTATAAACATAGAAATAACTACACCGCCATCTCTATAAACATGGAAATACCTACACCGACATCTGCATAAACATGGAAATATCTACACAGACATCTGTATAAACTTGGAAATACCTACAATGACATCTGTAGAAAGATGGAAATATCTACAAAGCGATCTGTATAAACATGGGAATTTCTACACCGCTACCTGTAAAAACATGGAAATATCTACACCGCTATCTGTATCAACATGGAAATAACTACACCGCAATCTGTATAAACATGGAAATATCAACACAGCAATCTGTGTAAAGTTGGAAATATCTGCACCGCAGTCTCTATAAACATGGAAATATCTACACCGCTATCTGTATAAACATGGAAATAACTACACCGCTATCTGTATAAACATGGAAATTTTTACACCGCTATCTGTATACACATGGAAATATCTCCACCGCTACCTTTTAAACACGGAAATACCTACACCGGTATCTTTAAAAACATGGAAATACCTACACCGCTATCTGTATAAACAATGAAATATCTACAACGCTATCTGTGTAAACAGGGAAATATCTACACAGCTATCTGTATAAACTTGGAAATATCTACACCGCTATCTCTATAAACATGGAAATATCTACACCGCTATCTGTATAAACATGGAAATATCTACATCGCTATCTGTATAAACAGGGAAATATCTCCACCGCTATCTGTGTAAACATGGAAATATCTACACCGCTATCTGTATAAACAAGGAAATATCTACACCGCCATCTTTAGAAACATGGAAATATCTACACCGCCATCTGTATAAACATGGAAATACCTACACCGCTACCTGTATAAATATGGAAATGTCTTCACCGCTCTCTCTATAAACATGGAAATACCTACACCACTTGCACTATAAACATGGAAATATCTACACCGCAATCTCTGTAAACATGGAAATATCTACACCGCCATCTATGTAAACATGAAAATATCTACACTGCCATATTCAGAAACATGGCTGTATCTACACCGCCATCTGTATACACATGGAAATATCTACACCACTGTCTGTATAAACATGGAAGTACTTAAACCGCTATCTCTATGAACATGGAAATATCTGCACCGTTATCTCTATAAACATGGAAATATCTACACTGCCGTCTGTATTAACATGGAAATATCTACACAGTCATCTGTGTAAACCTGGAAATATCTACACTGTCATCTATATGAAGATGGAAATATCTACAGAGAACTCTGAATAAACATGGAAATATCGGCACAGCCATCTGTATAAACCTGTACATATCTCCACCGCAATCTGTAAAAACATGAAAATATCAACACCGCTATCTCTATAAACATGGAAATATTTACACTGCCATCTGTACAAACATGGAAATATCTACACAGTCATCTGTAGAAACATGGAAATATCTACACCGCTATCTCTATAAACATGGAAATAACTACACCGCTATCTCTATAAACATGGAAATATCTACACCGCTATCTCCATCAACATGGAAATATACACACCACCATCTCTCTAAACATGGAGGTATCTACAACGCCATCTACATAAACAAGAAAATATCTACACTGCCATCTATATAAAGATGGAAATATCTATACCGCCATCTCTAAAAACATGGAAATATCTACACTGCCATTTGTAGAAAGATGGAAATATCTACACCGCCATCTGTATAAACGTGGAAATATCTACACCGCTATCTGTATAACATGGAAATATCTACACCGCAATCTGTATAAACACGGAAATATATACACCGCTATCTGTAAAAATATGAAATATCTAAACCGCTGTCTCTATAAATGTGGAAATATCTACACTGCTATCTGTATAAACATGGAAATATCTTCACTGCTATCTCTATGAACATGGATATATCTACACCGCTATCTCTATAAACATGGAAATATCTACACCGCCATCTCTATAAACATGGAAATAACTATACCGCCATCTGTATAAACATGGAAATATCTACACCGCTATCTGTATAAACTTGGAAATATCTACACGGCGATCTGTATAAACATGGAAATATCTACACCGTGATCTGTATAAACATGGAAATATCTAGACCGCTGTCTGTATAAACATGGAAATATCTACACAGTTATCTCTATAAACATAGAAATATCTACACCGCCATCTGTATAAACATGGAAATACCTACAAATTAATCTGTATAAACATGGAAATAACTACACAGCCATCTGTATAAACATGGAAATATCTACACAGCCATCTGTATATACATGGAAATATCTACACCGCTATCTGTATAAACATGGAAATACCTACACCGCTATTTGTATAAACAAGGAAATATCTACACCGCCATCTGTTTAAACATGGAAATATATACAGAGACATCTGTTTATACATGGAAATATCTACACCGCTATCTGTATAAACATGCTAATAACTACACCGCTATCTGTATAAATTTGGAAATATTTGCACCGCTATCCCTATAAACATGGTAATATCAACACCGCGATCTGTATAAACATGGAAATATCTACACCATGATCTGTATAAACATGGAAATATATACACCACTATCTGTATGAAGATGGAAATACTTAAACCGCTATCTCTATAAACATGGAAATATCTACACTGTTATCTCTATAAACATGGAAATATCTACACTGCCGTCTGTATTAAGATGGAAATATCTACACAGTCATCTGTGTAAACCTGGAAATATCTACACTGTCATCTATATGAAGATGGAAATATCTACAGAGAACTCTGAATAAACATGGAAATATCGGCACAGCCATCTGTATAAACATGGACATATCTCCACCGCAATCTGTAAAAACATGAAAATATCAACACCGCTATCTCTATAAACATGGAAATATCTACACTGCCATCTGTACAAACATGGAAATATCTACACAGTCATCTGTAGAAACATGGAAATATCTACACCGCTATCTCTATAAACATGGAAATAACTACACCGCTATCTCTATAAACATGGAAATATCTACACCGCTATCTCCATCAACATGGAAATATACACACCACCATCTCTCTAAACATGGAGGTATCTACAACGCCATCTACATAAACAAGAAAATATCTACACTGCCATCTATATAAAGATGGAAATATCTATACCGCCATCTCTAAAAACATGGAAATATCTACACTGCCATTTGTAGAAAGATGGAAGTATCTACACCGCCATCTGTATAAACGTGGAAATATCTACACCGCTATCTGTATAACATGGAAACATCTACACCGCAATCTGTATAAACACGGAAATATATACACCGCTATCTGTAATAATATGAAATATCTAAACCGCTGTCTCTATAAAAGTGGAAATATCTACACTGCTATCTGTATAAACATGGAAATATCTTCACTGCTATCTCTTTGAACATGGATATATCTACACCGCTATCTCTATAAACATGGAAATATCTACACCGCCATCTCTATAAACATGGAAATAACTATACCGCCATCTGTATAAACATGGAAATATCTACACCGCTATCTGTATAAACATGGAAATAACTACACGGCGATCTGTATAAACATGGAAATATCTACACCGGGATCTGTATAAACATGGAAATATCTAGACCGCTGTCTGTATAAACATGGAAATATCTACACAGTTATCTCTATAAACATAGAAATATCTACACCGCCATCTGTATAAACATGGAAATACCTACAAATTAATCTGTATAAACATGGAAATAACTACACAGCCATCTGTATAAACATGGAAATATCTACACAGCCATCTGTATATACATGGAAATATCTACACCGCTATCTGTGTAAACATGGAAATACCTACACCGCTATTTGTATAAACAAGGAAATATCTACACCGCCATCTGTTTAAACATGGAAATATATACAGAGACATCTGTTTATACATGGAAATATCTACACCGCTATCTGTATAAACATGCTAATAACTACACCGCTATCTGTATAAATTTGGAAATATTTGCACCGCTATCCCTATAAACATGGTAATATCAACACCGCGATCTGTATAAACATGGAAATATCTACACCATGATCTGTATAAACATGGAAATATATACACCGCGATCTGTATAAACATGGAAATATCTACACCGTGATCTGCATAAACATGGAAATATCTACACCGCCATCTATATAAACATGGAAATATCTACACCCCTATCTGTATAAACATGGAAATATCCACACAGCTATCTCTATAAACATGGAAAAATCAACACTGCTATCTCTATGAACATGGAAATATCTACAAAGCCATCTCTATAAACATGGAACTATCTACACCGCGATCAGTATAAACATGGAAATATCTACACCGCTATCTGTATAAACATGGAAATAACTCCACTGCTATCTAAATAAATATCGAAATATCTACACCGCCATCTGTATAAACATGGAAATACTTACAAAGTTATCTGTATAAACATGGAAATATCTACACCGCAATCTGAATAAACATGGAAATATCTACACAGCCATGTGTATATACATGGAAATATCTACACCGCGATCTATATAAACATGGAAATAACTACACCGCTATCTGTGTAAACATGGAAATATCTACACCGCCATCTACATATCCATAGAAATATCAGTGCCGCCATCTGTATAAACATGGAAATATCTACACGGTCGTCTGTGTATAGATGGAAATATCAACACCACCATCTGTACAAACATGGAAATATCTGCACCGCTATCTGTATAAACATGGAAATATCTACACCGCGGTCTGTATAAACCTGGAAATATCTACACCACTATCTGTATAAACATGGAAATATTGACAAAGCCATCTGTATAAACATGGAAATTCCTTCACAGTCATGTGTAGGAACATGGAAATATCTACACTGCTATCTGTATAAACATGGAAATATCTACACAGCCCTCTGTATAAATATGGAAATATCTGCATAGGCATCTGTATAAACATGGAAATATCTGCACCGCTATCTGTATAAACATGGAAATACCTACACCGCTGTCTCTATAAACATGGAAATATGTACACCGCTATGTGTATAAACATGGAAATATCTCCACTGCTGTCTGTATAAACATGGAAATATCTACACCGCGATCTGTATAAACATGGAAATATCTACACCACTATCTGTATAAACATGGAA
Organism: Pan troglodytes; assembly: GCF_028858775.2. Lineage (NCBI taxonomy): Eukaryota > Metazoa > Chordata > Mammalia > Primates > Hominidae > Pan > Pan troglodytes. Next base: position 8,812,099 of record NC_072411.2, read on the forward strand.
ATATCTACACAGCTATATCTATAAACATCGAAATACCTACACTGCTATCTGTATAAACATGGAAATATCTACACCGCTATCTCTATAAATATGAAAATATTTACGGCACCATCTCTAAAAACAAGGAAATATTTACACCGCTATCTCTATAAACATAGAAATAACTACACCGCCATCTCTATAAATATGGAAATATCTACACCGCCATCTGCATAAACATGGAAATATCTACACAGACATCTGTATAAACTTGGAAATACCTACAATGACATCTGTAGAAAGATGGAAATACCTACAAAGCGATCTGTATAAACATGGGAATTTCTACACCGCTACCTGTAAAAACATGGAATTATCTACACCGCTATCTGTATCAACATGGAAATAACTACACCGCAATCTGTATAAACATGGAAATATCTACACAGCAATCTGTGTAAATTTGGAAATATCTACACCGCAGTCTCTATAAACATGGAAATATCTACACCGCTATCTGTATAAACATGGAAATAACTACACCGCTATCTGTATAAACATGGAAATTTTTACACCGCTACCTGTATACACATGGAAATATCTCCACCGCTACCTTTTAAACACGGAAATACCTACACCGGTATCTTTAAAAACATGGAAATACCTACACCGCTATCTCTATAAACAATGAAATATCTACAACGCTATCTGTGTAAACAGGGAAATATCTACACAGCTATCTGTGTAAACTTGGAAATATCTACACCGCAATCTGTGTAAGCATGGAAATATCTACAACACTATCTGTGTAAACATGGAAATATTTACAACGCTATCTGTGTAAACAGGGAAACATCTACACAGCTATCTGTAAAATGTGGAAATATCTACACCAGTATCTGTATAACCCTGAAAATAACTACACCGCTATCTGTATCAACATGTAAATAACTACACCGCTATCTGTATAAACATGGAAATATCTACAATGATATCTCTGTAAACATGGAGATATCGACACAGGTGTCTGTGTAAACTTGGAAATATCGACACCGCTATCTGTGTAAAGTTTGCAATGTCTACACCGCAATCTGTGCAAAGATAGAAATATCTTTACCGCTATATCTGTAAAGATGGAAATATCTACACTGCTATATGTATAAACATGGAAATATCTACACCGCCATCTGTATAAACTTGGAAATATCTACACCGGTATCTCTATAAACATGGAAATATCTACACCGCTATCTGTATAAACATGGAAATATCTACATCGCTATCTGTATAAACAGGGAAATATCTCCACCGCTATCTGTGTAAACATGGAAATATCTACACCGCTATCTGTATAAACAAGGAAATATCTTCACCACCATCTTTAGAAACATGGAAATATCTACACCGCCATCTGTATAAACACGGAAATACCTACACCGCTACCTGTATAAACATGGAAATGTCTTCACCGCTATCTCTATAAACATGGAAATACCTACACCACTTGCACTATAAACATGGAAATATCTGCACCGCAATCTCTGTAAACATGGAAATATCTACACCGCCATCTATGTAAACATGAAAATATCTACACTGCCATATTCAGAAACATGGCTGTATCTACACCGCCATCTGTATACACATGGAAATATCTACACCACTATCTGTATAAAGATGGAAATACTTAAACCGCTATCTCTATAAACATGGAAATATCTACACTGTTATCTCTATAAACATGGAAAAATCTACACTGCCGTCTGTATTAACATGGAAATATCTCCACAGTCATCTGTATAAACCTGGAAATATATACACTGTCATCTATATAAAGATGGAAATATCTACAGAGAACTCTGAATAAACATGGAAATATCGGCACAGCCATCTGTATAAACATGGACATATCTCCACCGCAATCTGTAAAAACATGAAAATATCTACACCGCTATCTCTATAAACATGGAAATATCTACACTGCCATCTGTACAAACATGGAAATATCTACACAGTCATCTGTAGAAACATGGAAATATCTACACCGCTATGTGTATAAACATGGAAATAACTACACCGCTATCTGTATAAACATGGAAATTTTTACACCGCTATCTGTACACATGGAAATATCTCCACCGCTACCTTTTAAACACAGAAATACCTACACCGGTATCTTTAAAAACATGGAAATACCTACACCGCTATCTCTATAAACAATGAAATATCTACAACGCTATCTGTGTAAACAGGGAAATATCTACACAGCTATCTGTGTAAACTTGGAAATATCTACACCGCAATCTGTGTAAGCATGGAAATATCTACAACACTATCTGTGTAAACATGGAAATATTTACAACGCTATCTATGTAAACAGGGAAATATCTACACAGCTATCTGTAAAATGTGGAAATATCTACACCACTATCTGTATAACCCTGAAAATAACTACACCGCTATCTGTATCAACATGTAAATAACTACACCGCTATCTGTATAAACATGGAAATATCTACAATGATATCTCTGTAAACATGGAGATATCGAAACAGGTATCTGTGTAAACTTGGAAATATTTACACCACTATCTGTGTAAAGTTTGCAATGTACACCGCAATCTGTGCAAAGATAGAAATATCTTTACCGCTATATCTGTAAAGACGGAAATATCTACACTGCTATATGTATAAACATGGAAATATCTACACCGCCATCTGTATAAACTTGGAAATATCTACACCGCTATCTCTATAAACATGGAAATATCTACACCGCTATCTGTATAAACATGGAAATATCTACATCGCTATCTGTATAAACAGGGAAATATCTCCACCGCTATCTGTGTAAACATGGAAATATCTACACCGCTATCTGTATAAACAAGGAAATATCTACACCGCCATCTTTACAAACATGGAAATATCTACACCGCCATTTGTATAAACATGGAAATACCTACACCGCTACCTGTATAAATATGGAAATGTCTTCACCGCTATCTCTATAAACATGGAAATAACTACACCACTTGCACTATAAACATGGAAATATCTATACCGCAATCTCTGTAAACATGGAAATATCTACACCGCCATCTATGTAAACATGAAAATATCTACACTGCCATATTCAGAAACATGGCTGTATCTACACCGCCATCTGTATTCACATGGAAATATCTACACCACCATCTGTATAAAGATGGAAATACTTAAACCGCTATCTCTATAAACATGGAAATATCTACACCGTTATCTCTATAAACATGGAAATATCTACACTGCCGTCTGTATTAACATGGAAATATCTACAGAGAACTCTGAATAAACATGGAAATATCGGCACAGCCATCTGTATAAACATGTACATATCTCCACCGCAATCTGTAAAAACATGAAAATATCAACACCGCTATCTCTATAAACATGGAAATATCTACACTGCCATCTGTACAAACATGGAAGTATCTACACAGTCATCTGTAGAAACATGGAAATATCTACACCGCTATCTCTATAAAATGGAAATAACTACACCGCTGTCTCTATAAACATGGAAATATGTGCACCGCTATGTGTATAAACATGGAAATATCTCCACGGCTGTCTGTATAAATATGGAAATATCTACACCGCGATCTGTATAAACATGGAAATATCTACACCGCTATCTGTATAAACATGGAAATATCTACACAGCTATCTCTATAAACATGGAAGTACCTACACCGCCATCCGCATAAACATGGAAATACCTACAAAGTCATCTGTATAAACATGGAAATATCTACACGCCATCTGTATAAACATGGAAATATCTACACAGCCATCTGTATATACATGGAAATATCTACACCGCTATCTGTATAAACATGGAAATATCTACACCGCCTTCTACATATCCATGGAAATATCTGCGCCGCCTTCTGTATAAACATGGAAATATCTACACGGTCATCCGTGTGTAGATGGAAATATCAACACCGCCATCTGTACAAACATGGAAATATCTGCACCGCTATCTGTATAAACATGGAAATATCTACACCGCGGTCTGTATAAACTTGGAAATAGCTAAACCGCTATCTGAATAAACATGGAAATATCGACACTGCTATCTCTATAAACCTGGAAATATCTACAATGCCATCTGTAAAAACATGGAAATACCTATACAGTCATCTCTATAAACATGGAAATATCTACACCACCATCAGTATAAACATTTAAATATCTACAATGTCATCTGTATACACATGGAAATACCTACACGGCAATCTGTGTATAGATGTAAACATCAACACCGCCATCTGTACAAACATGGAAATATCTACACCGCTATCTGTATAAACATGGAAATATCTACACTGCGGTCTGTATAAACATGGAAATTTCTACACCGGTATCTGTATAAACATGGAAATATCAACACCACGATCTGTATAAACATGGAAATATTTACACCGCTATCTGTATAAACATGGAAATATCTACACAGCTATCTCTATAAACATGGAAATAACTACACCGCCATTTGTATAAACATGGATATACCTACAAAGTCATCTGTATAAACATGGAAATATCTACACAGCCTTCTGTATAAACATGGAAATATCTACACAGCCATCTGTATATACATGGAAATATCTACACCGCTATCTGTATAAACATAGAAATCTCTACACCGCCTTCTACATTTCCAGGGAAATATCTGCGCAGCCTTCTGTATAAACATGGAAATATCTACACGGTCATCTGTGTATAGATGGAAATATCAACACCGCCATCTGTACAAACATGGAAATATCTGCACCGATAACTGTATAAACATGGAAATATCTACACCGCGGTCTGTATAAACATGGAAACAGCTAAACCGCTACCTGTATAAACATGGAAATATCTACACTGCTATCTCTATAAACATGGAAATATCTACAATGCCATCTGTAAAAACATGGAAATACCTATACAGTCATCTGTATAAACATGGAAATATCTACACGACCATCTGTATAAACATGGAATTATCTACAATGTCATCTGTATACACATGGAAATACCTACACGGCAATCTGTGTATAGATGGAAACATCAACACCGCCATCTGTACAAACATGGAAATATCTACACCGCTATCTGTATAAACATGGAAATATCTACACTGCGGTCTGTATAAACATGGAAATTTCTACACCGGTATCTGTATAAACATGGAAATATCTACACCACGATCTGTATAAGCATGGAAATATTTACACCGCTATCTGTATAAACATGGAAATATCTACACCGCTATCTCTATAAACATGGAAATATCTACAAAGCCATCTGTATAAACATGAAAATACCTACACAGTCATGTGTAGGAACATGGAAAGATCTGCACTGCCATCTTTATGAACATGGAAATATCTACAGAGCCCTCTGTATAAATATGGAAATATCTGCATAGGCATCTGTATAAACATGGAAATCACTGCACCGCTATCTGTATAAACATGGAAATATCTCCACTGCTATCTCTATAAAGTTAGAAATATCTACACCGCCATCTGTATAAACATGGAAACACTTACAAATTTATCTGTATAAACATGGAAATATCTACACCGCCATCTGTATAAACATGGAAATATCTACACAGCCATGTGTACATACATGGAAATATCTACACCGCTCTCTATACAAACATGGAAATAAGTACAGCGCTATCTGTATATACATGCAAATATCTACACCACCATCTGCATATCCATAGAAATATCTGCGCCGCCATCTGTGTAACCATGGAAATATCTACACGGTAATCTGTGTATACATGGAAATATCAACACCGCCATCTGTACAAACATGGAAATATCAGCACCGCTATCTGTATAAACATGGAAATATTTACATCGCTATCTGTATAAACAGGGAAATATCTCCACCGCTATCTGTGTAAACATGGAAATATCTACACCGCTATCTGTATATACATGGAAATATCTACACCGCTATCTGTATAAACAAGGAAATATCTACACCGCCATCTTTAGAAACATGGAAATATCTACACCGCCGTCTGTATAAACATGGAAATACCTACACCGCTACCTGTATAAATATGGAAATGTCTACACTGCTCTCTCTCTAAACATGGAAATACCTACACGACTTGCACTTTAAACATAGAAATATCTACACCGCAATCTCTGTAAACATGGAAATATCTACACCGCCATCTATCAAAACATGAAAATATCTACACTGCCATATTCAGAAACATGGCTGTATCTACACCACCATCTGTATAAACATGGAAATATCTACACCACTATCTGTATAAAGATGGAAATATTTAAACTACTATCTCTATAAACATGGAAATATCTACACCGCTATCTCTATAAACATGGAAATATCTACACCGCCATCTGTATTAACATGGAAATATCTACACAGTCATCTGTATAAACCTGGAAATATCTGCACTGTCATCTATATAAACATGGAAATATCTACAGAGAACTCTGTATAAACATGGAAATATCGGCTCAGCCATATGTAGAAACATGGAAATATCTACACCGCTATCTGTATAAACATGGAAATGTCTACACCGCTATGTGTATTAACGTGGAAATATCTCCATTGCTATCTGTATAAACATGGACAAATCTCCACCGCAACCGGTATAAACATGGAAATATCTACACCGATATCTCTATAAACATGGAAATATCTACATTGCCATCTGTACAAACATGGAAATATCTACAAAGTCATCTGTAGAAACATGGAAATATTTACACCGCTATCTCTATAAGCATGGAAATAACTACACCACTATCTCAATAAACATGGAAATATCTACACCGCTATCTCCGTCAACATGGAAATATAAACACCGCCATCTCTTTAAACATGGAGGTATCAACAACGTCATCTACATAAACAAGAAAATATCTACACTGCCATCTATATAAACATGGAAATATGTACACCGCCATCTCTATAAACATGGAAATATCTACACTGCCATTTGTAGAAAGATGGAAATATCTACACTGCCATCTGTATAAACGTGGAAATAACTACACCGCTATCTGTATAAACATGGAAATATCTACACCTCAATCTGTATAAACATGGAAATATCTACACCGCTATCTGTATAAATATGAAATATCTAAACCGCTTTCTCTATAAAATTGGAAATATCTACACTGCTATCTGTATAAACATGGAAATATCCTCACTGCTATCTCTATGAACATGGATATATCTACACCGCTATCTCTGTAAACATGGAAATATCTACACCGCCATCTCTATAAACATGGAAATATCTACACCGCCATCTGTATAAACATGGAAATATCTTCACCGCTATCTGTATAAACATGGAAATATCTACACCCCGATCTGTATAAATATGGAAATATCTACACCGCAATCTGTATAAACATGGAAATACCTTCAAAGTCATCTGTATAAACATGGAAATATCTACACACCCATCTGTATAAACATGGAAATATCTACACCGCTATCTGTATAAACATGGAAATATCTACACCGCTATCCCTATAAACATGGTAATATCAACACCGCGATCTGTATAAACATGGTAATATCTACACCGCGATCAGTATAAACATGGAAATATCTACACCGCTACCTCTATAAACATGGAAATATCTACACCGTGATCTGTATAAACATGGAAATATTTACACCGCTATCTGTATAAACATGGAAATTTCTAAACCGTTATCTGTATAAATATGGAAATATTTACACCGCCATGTCTATAAACTTGGAAATACCTATTCAGTCATCTGTGTAAACATGGAAATATCTATACCACCATCTGTATAAACATGGAAATATCTACAATGCCATCTTTATACACATGTAAATAACTACACGCAATCTGTGTATAGATGGAAACATCAACACCGCCATCTGTACAAACATGGAAATATCTACACTGGTATCTCTATAAACATGGAAATATCTACACTGCGGTCTGTATAAACATGGAAATATCTACACCGGTATCTGTATAAACATGGAAATATCTACACCACGATCTGTATAAACATGAAAATATATATACCGCTATCTGTATAAACATGGAAATATCTGCACCGCTATCTCTATAAACATGGAAATATCTACAAAGACATCTGTATAAACATGGAAATACCTACACAGTCATGTGTAGGAACATTTAAATATCTACACTGCCATTTGTATAAACATAGAAATATCTACACAGCCCTCTGTATAAATATGGAAATATCTGCATAGGCATCTGTAAAAACATGTAAATATCTGCACCGCTATCTGTATAAACATGGAAATACCTACACCGCTGTCTCTATAAACATGGAAACATGTACACCGCTATGTGTAGAAACATGGAAATATATCCACTGCTCTCTGTATAAACATGGAAATAACTCCACCGTTATCTGTATAAACATGGAAATATCTACAGCGCCATCTCTATAAACATTGAAATATCTACACTGCCATCTGTAAAAACATGAAAATATCTACACTGCCATCTGTAGAAAGATGGAAATATCTACACCGCTATCTCTATAAATATGGAAATATCTACACCGCCATCTCTATAAACATGAAAATATCTACACTGCCATCTCCTTAAAGATGGAAGTGTCTACTCCGCCATGTGTATAAACACGGAAATATCTACACCACCATCTGTGTAAACATGGAAATACCTACACCGCTATCTGTATAAACATGGAAATAACTACACCGCCATCTGCATGTCTTTGGAAATATCTACGCCGCCATCTGTATAAACATTTAAATATCTACACGGCCATCTGTGTATAGATGGAAATATCAACACCGCCAACTGTAGAAACCTGGAAATATCCACACTGCTATCTCTATAAACATGGAAATATCTGCACTGCCATCTGTAAAAACATGGAAATACCTATACAGTCATCTGTATAAACATGGAAATATCTACAATGCCATCTGTATACACATGGAAATATCAACACAGCCATCTGTATAAACATGAAAATATATACACTGCTATCTCTATAAACATGGAAATATCTACACCACCATCTCTATACACATGAAAATATCTACACGGCCATCTCCATAAACATGGAACTAACTACTCCGCCATCTGTATAAACATGGAAACATCTTCCTCGCCATCTGTGTGAATAAGGAAATATCTACAATGCCATCTGTATAAAGATATAAATATCTGCACCGCGAGCTGTATAAACATGGAAATATCTACATCGCTATCTGTATAAACGTGGAAATACCAACACACCTATCGGTATAAACATGGAAATGTCTACAACGCCATCTATATAAACATGGAAATATCTACACCGCTATGTCTATAAACATGGAAACACCTACACCGCTATCTCTATAAACATGGAAATATCTACAATTCTATCTGTATAAACATGGAAATATCTAAACCGCTCTCTGTATAAACATGGAAATATCTACACCGCGAACTGTATAAACAGGGAAATATCTACACCGCGATCTGTATAAACATGGAAATGTCTTCAACACGATCTGTATAAACATGAAAATATCTACACCGCTATCTGTATAAACATGGTAATATCTACACCACCATCTATATAAACATGGAAATATCTTCACCACCGTCTGTATAAACATGGAAATATCTACAATGCCATCTGTAGAAAGAAGGAAATATCTACACCACAATCTGTGTAAACATGGAAATATCTACACCGATATCTGTAAAAACATGGAAATATCTACACCGCTATCTGTATAAACATGGAAATATCTACACCGCGATCTGTATAAACATGGAAATATCTTCAGCGCCATCCCTATAAACATTGAAATATCTACACTGCCATCTGTAAAAACATGGAAATATCTACACAGTCATCTGAATAAACATGGAAATATCTACACCACCATCTGTATAAACATGGAAATACCTACAATACCATCTCTATACACATGGAAATATCTACACAGACATCTGTATAAACATGTAAATATCTACACTGCTATCTCTATAAACATGGAAATATCCACACCGCCATCTCTATAAACATGAAAATATCTACACTGCCACCTCCATAAACATGGAACTAACTACTCCGCAATCTGTATAAACATGGAAACATCTACACCGCCATCTGTGTGAATAAGGAAATATCTACAATGCCATCTGTATAAACATATAAATATCTGCACCGCGAGCTGTATAAACATGAAAATATCTACATCGCTATCTGTATAAACGTGGAAATACCAACACCGCTATCGGTATAAACATGGAAATATCTGCACCGTTATCTGTATAAACATGGAAATATTTACACCGCTATCTGTATAAACATGGAAATATCTACACCGCGGTCTGTATAAACATGGAAATAGCTAAACCGCTATCTGTATAAACATGGAAATATCTACACTGCTATCTCTATAAACCTGGAAATATCTACACCGTGATCTGTATAAATATGGAAATATTTACACTGCTATCTGTATAAACATGGAAATATCTACACCGTTATCTGTATAAATATGGAAATATCTACACCGCTACCTCTATAAACATGGAAATATCTACACCGCCATCTGTATAAACATGGAAATATCTACACTGCTATCTCTATAAACATGGAAATATCTACAATGCCATCTGTAAAAACATGGAAATACCTATACAGTCATGTGTATAAACATGGAAATATCTACACCACCATCTGTATAAACATGGAAATATCTACAATGCCATCTGTATACACATGGAAATACCTACACGGCAATCTGTGTATAGATGGAAACACCAACACCGCCATCTGTACAAACATGGAAATATCTACACCGCTATCTGTATAAACATGGAGATATCTACACTGCGGTCTGTATAAACATGGAAATTTCTACACCCCTATCTGTATAAACATGGAAATATCTACACCACGATCTGTATAATCATGGAAATATTTGCACTGCTATCTGTATAAACATGGAAATATCTGCACCGCTATCTCTATAAACATGGAAATATCTACAAAGCCATCTGTATAAATATGGAAATACCTACACAGTCATGTGTAGGAACATGGAAAAATCTACACTGCCATCTGTATAAACATGGAAATATCTACAGAGCCCTCTGTATAAATATGGAATTATCTGTATAGGCATCTGTATAAACATGGAAATATCTGCACCGCTATCTGTATAAACATGGAAATACCTACACCGCTGTCTCTATAAACATGGAAATATGTACACCGCTATGTGTATAAACATGGAAATATCTCCACTGCTGTCTGCATAAACATGGAAATATCTACACCGCAATCCCTATAAACATGGAAATATCTACACCGCTATCTGTATAAACATGGAAATATCTACACAGCTATCTCTATAAACATGGAAATACCTACACCGCCATCTGTATAAACATGGAAATACCTACAAAGTCATCTGTATAAACATGGAAATATCTACACAGCCATCTCTATAAACATGGAAATACCTACACAGCCATCCGTATATACATGGAAATATCTACACCGCTATCTGTATAAACATGGAAATATCTACACCGCCTTCTACATATCCATGGAAATATCTGCGCCGCCTTCTGTATAAACATGGAAACATCTACACGGTCATCTGTGTAGAGATGGAAATATCAACACCGCCATCTGTACAAACATGGAAATATCTGCACCGCTATCTGTATAAACATGGAAATATCTACACCGCGGTCTGAATAAACATGGAAATAGCTAAACCGCTATCTGTATAAACATGGAAATATCTACACTGCTATCTCTATAAACCTGGAAATATCTACACCGTGATCTGTATAAACATGGAAATATTTACACTGCTATCTGTATAAACATGGAAATATCTACACTGTTATCTGTATAAATATGGAAATATCTACACCGCCATCTCTATAAACATGGAAATATCTACACCGCCATCTGTATAAACATGGAAATATCTACACTGCTCTCTCTATAAACATGGAAATATCAACAATGCCATCTGTAAAAACATGGAAATACCTATACAGTCATCAGTATAAACATGGAAATATCTACAACACCATCTGTATAAACATGGAAATATCTACAATGCCATCTGTATACACATGGAAATACCTACACGGCAATCTGTGTATAGATGGAAACACCAACACCGCCATCTGTACAAACATGGAAATATCTACACCGCTATCTGTATAAACATGGAGATATCTACACTGCGGTCTGTATAAACATGGAAATTTCTACACCGGTATCTGTATAAACATGGAAATATCTACACCACGATCTGTATAAACATGGAAATATTTACACCAGTATCTGTATAAACATGGAAATATCTACAACGCTATCTCTATAAACACGGAAATATCTACAAAGCCATCTGTATAAACATGGAAATACCTACACAGTCATGTGTAGGAACATGGAAAAATCTACACTGCCATCTGTATAAACATGGAAATATCTACAGAGCCCTCTGTATAAATATGGAAATATCTGCATAGGCATCTGTATAAACATGGAAATATCTGCACCGTTATCTGTATAAACATGGAAATACCTACACCGCTGTCTGTATAAACATGGAAATATGTACACCGCTATGTGTATAAACATGGAAATATCTCCACTGCTGTCTGTATAAACATGGAAATATCTACACCGCGATCTGTATAAACATGGAAATATCTACACCGCTATCTGTATAAACATGGAAATATCTACACAGCTATCTCTATAAACATGGAAATAACTGCACCGCCATCTGTATAAACATGGAAATACCTACAAAGTCATCTGTATAAACATGGAAATATCTACACAGCCATCTGTATAAACATGGAAATATCTACACAGCTATGTCTATATACATGGAAATATCTACACCGCTATCTGTATAAACATGGAAATATCTACACCGCCTTCTACATATCCATGGAAATATCTGCGCCGCCTTCTGTATAAACATGGAAATATCTACACGGTCATCTGTGTATAGATGGAAATATCAACACCGCCATCTGTACAAACATGGAAATATCTGCAACGCTATCTGTATAAACATGGAAATATCCACACCGCGGTCTGTATAAACATGGAAATAGCAAAACCGCTATCTGTATAAACATGGAAATATGTACACTGCTATCTCTACAAACCTGGAAATATCTATACCGTGATCTGTATAAACATGGAAATATTTACACTGCTATCTGTATAAACATGGAAATATCTACACCGTTATCTGTATAAACATGGAAATATCTACACCGCTATCTCTATAAACATGGAGATATCTACACCGCCATCTGTATAAACATGGAAATATCTACACTGCTATCTCTATAAACATGGAAATATCTAGAATGTCATCTGTAAAAACATGGAAATACCTATACAGTCATCTGTATAAACATGGAAATATGCACACCACCATCTGTATAAACATGGAAATATCTACAATGCCATCTGTATACACCTGGAAATAACTACACGGCAATCTGTGTATAGATGGAAACATCAACAACGCCATCTGTACAAACATGGAAATATCTACACCGCTATCTGTATAAACATGGAGATATCTACATTGCGGTCTGTATAAACATGGAAATATCTACACTGCGGTCTGTATAAACATGGAAATTTCTACACCGGTATCTGTATAAACATGGAAATATCTACACCACGATCTGTATAAACATGGAAATATTTACACCGCTATCTGTATAAACATGGAAATATCTACACTGCTATCTCTATAAACATGGAAATATCTACAAAGCCATCTGTATAAACATGGAAATACCTACACAGTCATGTGTAGGAACATGGAAAAATCTGCACTGCCATCTGTATAAACATGGAAATATCTACAGAGCCCTCTGTATAAATATGGAAATATCTGCATAGGCATCTGTATAAACATGGAAATATCTGCACCGCTATCTGTATAAACATGGAAATACCTACACCGCTGTCTCTATAAACTTGGAAATATGTACACCGCTATGTGTACAAACATGGAAATATCTCCACTGCTATCTGTATAAACATGGAAATATCTACAACGCGATCTGTATAAACATGGAAATATCTACACCGCTATCTGTATAAGCAAGGAAAAATCTACACAGATATCTCTATAAACATGGAAATACCTACACCGCCATCTGTATAAACATGGAAATACCTACAAAGTCATCTGTATAAACATGGAAATATCTACACAGCCATCTGTATAAACATGGAAATATCTACACAGCCATCTGTATATACATGGAAATATCTACACCGCTATCTGTATAAACATGGAGATGTATACACTGCGGTCTGTATAAACATGGAAATATCTACACTGCGGTCTGTATAAACATGGAAATTTCTACAACGGTATCTGTATAAACATGGAAATATCTACACCACGATCTGTATAAACGTGGAAATATTTACACCACTATCTGTATAAACATGGAAATATCTACAACGCTAACTCTATAAACATGGAAATATCTACAAAGCCATCTGTATAAACATGGAAATACCTACACAGTCATGTGTAGGAACATGGAAATATCTACACAGCTATCTGTATAAACATGGAAATACCTACACCGCTGTCTCTATAAACATGGAAATATGTACACCGCTATGTGTATAAACATGGAAATATCTCCACTGCTGTCTGTATAAACATGAAAATATCTACACCACGATCTATGTAAACATGGAAATATTTACAACGCTATCTGTATAAACATGGAAATATCTACACCCCTATCTCTACAAACATGGAAATAACTACAAAGCCATCTGTATAAACATGGAAATACCTACACAGTCCTGTGTAGGAACATGGAAAAATCTACACTGCCATCTGTATAAACATGGAAATATCTACAGAGCCTTCTGTATAAATATGGAAATATCTGCATAGGCATCTGTATAAACATGGACATATCTGCACCGCTATCTGTATAAACATGGAATTACCTAAACCGCTGTCTCTATAAACATGGAAATAGGTTCACCGTTATGTGTATAAACATGGAAATATCTCCAATGCTGTCTGTATAAACATGGAAATATCTACACCACCATCTGTATAAACATGGAAATATCTACAATGCCATCTGTATACACATGGAAATACCTGCACGGCAATCTGTGTATAGATGGAAACATCAACACCGCCATCTGTACGAACATGGAAATATCTACACAGCTATCTCTATAAACATGGAAATACCTACAACGCCATCTGTATAAACATGGAAATACCTACAAAGTCATCTGTATAAACATGGAAATATCTACACAGCCATCTGTATAAACATGGAAATATCTACACAGCCCTCTGTATATACCTGGAAATATCTACACCGCTATCTGTATAAACATGGAAATATCTACACCGCCTTCTACATATCCATGGAAATATCTGCGACGCCTTCTGTATAAACATGGAAATATCTACACGGTCATCTGTGTAGAGATGGAAATATCAACACCGCCATCTGTACAAACATTGAAATATCTGCACCGCTATCTGTATAAACATGGAAATAGCTAAACCACTATCTGTATAAACATGGAAATATCTACACTGCTATCTCTATAAACCTGGAAATATCTACACCGTGATCAGTATAAACATGGAAATATTTACACTGCTATCTGTATAAACATGGAAATATCTACACCGCCATCTGTATAAACATAGAAATATCAACACTGCTATCTCTATAAACATGGAAATATCTACAATTCCATCTGTAAAAACATGGAAATACCTATACAGTCATCTGTATAAACATGGAAATATCTACACCACCATCTGTATAAACATGGAAATATCTACAATGCCATCTGTATACACATGGAAATACCTACACGGCAATCGGTGTATAGATGGAAACACCAACACCGCCATCTGTACAAACATGGAAATATCTACACTGCTATCTGTATAAACATGGAGATATCTACACTGCTGTCTGTATAAACATGGAAATTTCTACACCGGTATCTGTATAAACATGGAAATATCTACACCACGATCTGTATAAACATGGAAATATTTACACCGCTATCTGTATAAACATGGAAATATCTACACCGCTATCTCTATAAACATGGAAATATCTACAAAGCCATCTGTATTAACATGGAAATACCTACACAGTCATGTGTAGGAACATGGATAAATCTACACTGCCATGTCTATAAACATGGAAATATCTACAGAGCCCTCTGTATAAATATGGAAATATCTGCATAGGCATCTGTATAAACATGGAAATATCTGCACCGTTATCTGTATAAACATGGAAATACCTACACCGCTGTCTCTATAAACATGGAAATATGTACACCGCTATGTGTATAAACATGGAAATATCTCCACTGCTGTCTGTATAAACATGGAAATATCTACACCGCTATCTCTATAAATATGGGAATATCTAGACCTCCATCTCTATAAACATGAAAATATCTACACTGCCATCTCCATAAAGATGGAAGTATCTACTCCACCATGTGTATAAACACGGAAATATCTACACCACCATCTGTGTAAACATGGAAATATCTACACCGCTATCTGTATAAACATGGAAATATCTACACCGCCATCTGCATGTCCAGGGAAATATCTACGCCGCCATCTGTATAAACATGGAAATATCTACACGGCCATCTGTGTATAGATGGAAATATCAACACCGCCATCTATACAAACATGGAAATATCTACAACGCTATCTCTGTAAACATGGAAATATCTGCACTGCCATCTGAAAAAAACATGGAATTACCTATACAGTCATCTGTATAAACATGGAAATAACTACAATGCCATCTGTATACACATGGAAATATCTACACAGCCATCTGTATAAACATATAAATATCTACACTGCTATCTCTATAAACATGGAAATATCTACACCGCCATCTCTATAAACATGAAAATATATACACTGCCATCTCCATAAACATGGAACTAACTACTCCGCCATCTGTATAAACATGGAAACATCTACACCGCCATCTGTGTGAATGAGGAAATATCTACAATGCCGTCTGTATAAAGATAGAAATATCTGCACGGCGAGCTGTATAAACATGGAAATATCTACATCGCTATCTGTATAAACGTGGAAATACCAACACTGCTATCGGTATAAACATGGAAATATCTACAAGGCCAACTATATAAACATGGAAATATCTACACCTCTATGTCTATAAACATGGAAATACCTACACCGCTATCTCTATAAACATGGAAATATCTACACCGCTATCTGTATAAACATGGAAATATCTACACCGCTATCTGTATAAACATGGAAATATCTACACCGCAATCTCTGTAAACATGGAAATATCTACACCGCTATCTGTAAAAACATGGAAATATCTACACCGCCATCTGTATAAACATGGAAATACCTACACCGCCATCTGTATAAACATGGAAATATCTACACCGCGATCTGTATAAACATGGAAATATCTACACCGCTATCTATATAAACATGGAAATATCTACACAGCTATCTCTATAAACATGGAAATATCTACACCGCCATCTGTATAAACATGGAAATACCTAAAAAGGCATATGTATAAACATGGAAATATCTACACAGCCATCTGTATAAACATGGAAATATCTACACAGCCATCTGTATATACATGGAAATATCTACACCGCTAACTGTATAAACATGGAAATAACTACACCGCTATTTGTATAAACAAGGAAATACCTACACCGTGATCTGTATAAACATGGAAATATCTACAACGCCATCTCTATAAACATGGAAATATCTACACCCCTATCTGTAAAAACATGGAAATGTCCACAACGCTATCTCTATAAACATGGAAAAATCAACACCGCTATCTCTACGAACATGGAAATATCTGTACCGCCATCTCTATAACATGGAAATATCTACCCCACGATCAGTATAAACATGGAAATATCTACACCGCTATCTGTATAAACATGGAAATATCTCCACTGCTATCTCTATAAACATCGAAATATCTACACCGCCATCTGTATAAACTTGGAAATACTTACAATGTTATCTGTATAAACATCGAAATATCTACACCGCCATTTGTATAAACATGGAAATATCTACACAGCCATGTGTATATACATGGAACTCTCTACACCGCTATCTATATAAACATGGAAATAACTACACCGCTATCTGTATAAACATGGAAATATCTACACCGCCATCTACATATCCATGGAAATATCTGCGCCACCATCTGTATAAACATGGGAATATCTACACAGTCATCTGTGTATAGATGGAAATATCAACACCGCCATCTGTACAAACATGGAAATATCTGCACCGCTATCTGTATAAACATGGAAATATCTACACCGCGGTCTGTGTAAACATGGAAATATCTACACCGCTATCTGTACAAACATGGAAATATCTACACCACTATCTCTATAAACATGGAAATATCTACACCGTGATCTGTATAAACATGGAAATATTTACACCGCTATCTGTATAAACATGGAAACTTCTACACCGTTATCTGTGTAAATATGGAAATAACTACACCGCTATCTCTATAAACTTGGAAATATCTACACCGCCATCTGTATAAACATGGAAATACCTGTACAGTCATCTGTGTAAACATGGAAATATCTACACCACCATCTGTATAAACATGGAAATATCTACAATGCCATCTGTATACACATGGAAATACCTAAACGGCAATCTGTGTATAGATGGAAACATCAACACCGCCATCTGTACATAATGGAAATATCTACACTGCTATGTCTATAAACATGGAAATATCTTCAGTGCGGTCTGTATAAACATGGAAATATCTACACCGGTGTCTGTATAAACATGGAAATATCTACACCACGATCTCTATAAACATGGAAATATATACACCGCTATCTGTATAAAAATGGAAATATCTGCACCGCTACCTCTATAAACATGGAAATATCTACAAAGCCATCTGTATAAACATGGAAATACCTACACCGTCATGTGTAGGAACATGGAAATATCTACAATGCCATCTGTACAAACATGGAAATATCTACAAAGACCTCTGTATAAATATGGAAATATCTGCATAGGCATCTGTATAAACATGGAAATATCTGCACCGCTATCTGTATAAACATGGAAATACCTAAACCGCTGTCTCTATAAACATGGAAATATGTACACTGCTATGTGTATAAACATGGAAATATCTCCTCTGCTGTCTGTATAAACATGGAAATATCTACACCACGATCTGTATAAACATGGAAATATCTACACCGCTATCTGAATAAACATGGAAATATCTACACATCTATCTCAATAAACATCGAAATACCTACACCGCCGTCTGTATAAACATGGAAATACCTACAAAGTCATCTGTATAAACATGGAAATATATACACAGCCATCTGTATAAACATGGAAATATCGGCACCGCTATCTGTATAAACATGAAAATACCTACACCGCTGTCTCTATAAACATGGAATGATGTACACCGCTATGTGTATAAACATGTTAATATCTCCACTGCTGTCTGTATCAACATGGAAATATCTCCACCGTTATCTGTATAAACATGGAAATATCTACACCACCATCTGTATAAACATGGAAATACATTCATTACCATCTGTATACACATGGAAATATCTACACAGACATCTGTATAAATATGGAAATATCTACACCGCCATCTGTATAAACATGGAAATATCTACACTGCCATCTGTAGAAAGATGGAAATATCTACACCGCTATCTCTATAAATATGGAAATATCTAGACCTCCATCTCTATAAACATGAAAATATCTACACTGCCATCTCCATAAAGATGGAAGTATCTACTCCACCATGTGTATAAACACGGAAATATCTACACCACCATCTGTGTAAACATGGAAATATCTACACCGCTATCTGTATAAAGATGGAAATATCTACACCGCCATCTGCATGTCCAGGGAAATATCTACGCCGCCATCTGTATAAACATGGAAATATCTACATGGCCATCTGTGTATAGATGGAAATATCAACACCGCCATCTATACAAACATGGAAATATCTACACCGCTATCTCTGTAAACATGGAAATATCTGCACTGCCATCTGAAAAAAACATGGAATTACCTATACAGTCATCTGTATAAACATGGAAATACCTACAATGCCATCTGTATACACATGGAAATATCTACACAGCCATCTGTATAAACATATAAATATCTACACTGCTATCTCTATAAACATGGAAATATCTACACCGCCATCTCTATAAACATGAAAATATCTACACTGCCATCTCCATAAACATGGAACTAACTACTCCGCCATCTGTATAAACATGGAAACATCTACACCGCCATCTGTGTGAATAAGGAAATATCTACAATGCCGTCTGTATAAAGATATAAATATCTGCACGGCGAGCTGTATAAACATGGAAATATCTACATCGCTATCTGTATAAACGTGGAAATACCAACACTGCTATCGGTATAAACATGGAAATATCTACAAGGCCATCTATATAAACATGGAAATATCTACACCTCTATGTCTATAAACATGGAAATACCTACACCGCTATCTCTATAAACATGGAAATATCTACACCGCTATCTGTATAAACATGGAAATATCTACACTGCTATCTGTATAAACATGGAAATATCTACACCGCGATCTGTATGAACATGGAAATATCTACGCCGCGATCTGTATAAACATGGAAATATCTACTCCGCTATCTGTAGAAACATGAAAATACTTACACCACCATCTCTATAAACATGGAGATATTTACACCGCTATCTCTATAAACATAGAAATAACTACACCGCCATCTCTATAAACATGGAAATATCTACACCGCCATCTGAATAAACATGGAAGTATCTACACAGCAATCTGTGTAAACTTGGAAATATCTACACAGTTATCTGTGTAAAAATGGAAATATCTACACAGCAATCTGGGCAAAGATGGAAATATCTACATTGCTATCTCTGTAAACATGGAAATATCTACACCGCTATCTGTATAAACCTGTAAATATCTATACCGCAGTCTCTATAACCATGGAAATATCTCCACCGCTATCTGAATAAACATGAAAATATCTACACCGCTTTCTGTATAAACATGGACATATCTACACCGCAATCTATATAAACATGGAAATATCTACAACGCTATGTGTGTAAACATGGAAATATCTACACAGCTATCTGTGTAAACTTGGTAATATCTACACAGCTATCTGCGTAAACATGGAAATATCTACACGGCAATCTGTGCAAAGATGGAAATAACTACACCGCTATCTCTGTAAACATGGAAATATCTACACCGCTACCTGTATAAACATGGAAATATCTACACCGCTGTCTGTATAAACAAGGAAATATCTACACCAGCATCTGTAGAAACATGAAAATATCTACACCGCAATCTGAATAAACATGGAAATATCTGAGTCGCCATCTGTATAAACATGGAATTATCTACACGGCAACCTGTGTACAGTTGGAAACATCAACACCGCCATCAGTACAAACATGGAAATATCTACACTGCTATCTCTATAAATATGGAAATATCTTCACTGCGGTCTGTATAAACATGGAAATATCTACACCGGTATCTGTATAAACATGGAAATATCTACACCACGATCTGTATAAACATGGAAATATATACACCGCTATCTGTATAAACATGGAATTATCTGCACCGCTACCTCTATAAACATGGAAATATCTACAAAGCCATCTGTATAAACATGGAAATACCTACACAGTCATGTGTAGGAACATGGAAATATCTACACTGCCATCTGTATAAACATGGAAATATCTACAAAGCCCTCTGTATAAATTTGGAAATATCTGCATAGGCATCTGTATAAACATGGAAATATCAGCACCGTTATCTGTATAAACATGGAAATACCTACACCGCTGTCTCTATAAACATGGAAATATGTACACAGCTGTGTGTATAAACATGGAAATATCTCCAATGCTGTCTGTATTAACATAGAAATATCTACGCCGCGATCTGTATAAACATGGAAATATCTACACCGCTATCTGTATAAACATGGAAATATCTACACAGCTATCTCAATAAACATCGAAATACCTACACCGCCGTCTGAATAAACATGGAAATACCTACAAAGTCATCTGTATAAACATGGAAATATATACACAGCCATCTGTATAAACATGGAAATATCTACACAGCCATCTGTATATACATGGAAATATCTACACCGCTATCTGTGTAAAGATGGAAATAACTACACCTCTATTTGTATAAACAAGGAAACATCTACACCGCCATCTGTTTAAACATGGAAATATATACACAGACATCTGTTTATACATGGAAATATCTACACTGCTAGCTGTATAAACATGCTAATAACTACACCGCTATCTGTATAAATTTGGAAATATTTGCACCGCTCTCACTATAAACATGGTAATATCAACACCGCGATCTGTATAAACATGGAAATATCTACACCATGATCTGTATAAACATGGAAATATCTACACCGCGATCTGTACAAACATGGAAATATCTACACCGTGATCTATATAAACACGGAAATATCTACACCGCCATCTCTATAAATATAGAAGTATCTACACCCGGATCTGTATAAACATGGAAATATCCACACAGCTATCTCTATAAACATGGAAAAATCAACACCGCTATCTCTATGAACATGGAAATATCTACACCGCCATCTCTATAA
This sequence comes from Pan troglodytes, assembly GCF_028858775.2. Taxonomy (NCBI): domain Eukaryota; kingdom Metazoa; phylum Chordata; class Mammalia; order Primates; family Hominidae; genus Pan; species Pan troglodytes. Next base: position 8,835,023 of record NC_072411.2, read on the forward strand.
ACATGGAAATATCTACACCGCGATCAGTATAAACATGGAAATATCTACACCGCTATCTGTATAAACATGGAAATATCTACACTGCTATCTCTATAAACATCGAAATATCTACACCGCCATGTGTATAAACATGGAAATACTTACAAACTTATCTGTATAAACATGGAAATATCTACACCGCTATCTGTATAAACTTGGAATAATCTACACAGCCATGTGTATATACATGGAAATATCTACACCGCTATCTATATAAACATGGAAATAACTACACCGCTATCTATATAAACATGGAAATATCTCCACTGCTATCTGTATAAACATCGAAATATCTACACCACCATCTGTATAAACATGGAAATACTTACAAAGTTATCTGTATAAACATGGAAATATCTACACCGCCTTCTGTATAAACATGGAAATATCTACACAGCCATGTGTACATACATGGAAATATCTACACCGCTCTCTATATAAACATGGAAATAACTACACCGCTATCTCTATATACATGGAAATATCGACACCGCCATCTGCATATCCATAGAAATATCTGCGCCGCCATCTGTATAAACATGGAAATATCTACACGGTCATCTGTGTATAGATGGAAATATCAACACTGCCATCTGTACAAACATTGAAATATCTACACCGCGGTCTGTATAAACATGGAAATATCTACACCGCTATCTGTATAAACATGGAAATATCTCCACTGCTATCTCTATAAACATCGAAATATCTACACCGCCATCTGTATAAACATGGAAATACTTACAAAGTTATCTGTATAAACATGGAAATATCTACACCGCCATCTGTATAAACATGGAAATATCTACACAGCCATCTGTACATACATGGAAATATCCACACCGCTCTCTATATAAACTTGGAAATAACTACACCGCTATCTCTATATACATGGAAATATCTACACCGCCATCTACATATCCATAGAAATATCTGCGCCGCCATCTGTATAAACATGGAAATATCTACACGGTCATCTGTGTATAGATGGAAATATCAACACCGCCATCTGTACAAACATGGAAATATCTACACCGCGGTCTGTATAAACATGGAAATATCTACACCGCTATCTGTACAAACATGGAAATATCTACAGTGCTATCTCTATAAACATGGAAATATCTTCACTGCGGTCTGTAAAAAAAAAAAATATCTACACCGGTATCTGTATAAACATGGAAATATCTACACCACGATCTTTATAAACATGGAAATATATACACCGCTATCTGTATAAACATGGAATTATCTCCACCGATACCTCTATAAACATGGAAATATCTACAAAGCCATCTGTATAAACATGGAAATAACTACACAGTCATGTGTAGGAACATGGAAATATCTACACTGCCATTTGTATAAACATGGAAATATCTACAAAGCCCTCTGTATAAATATGGAAATATCTGCATAGGCATCTGTATAAACATGGAAATATCAGCACCGTTATCTGTATAAACATGGAAATACCTACACCGCTGTCTCTATAAACATGGAAATATGTACACCGCTATGTGTATAAACATGGAAATATCTCCACTGCTGTCTGTATTAACATGGAAATATCTACACCGCGATCTGTATAAACATGGAGATATCTACACCGCTATCTGTATAAACATGGAAATATCTACACGTCTATCTCAATAAACATCGAAATACCTACACCGCCGTCTGAATAAACATGGAAATACCTACAAAGTCGTCTTTATATACATGGAAATATCTACACAGCCATCTGAATAAACATGGAAATATCTACACAGCCATCTGTATATACATGGAAATATCCACACCGCTATCTGTATAAACATGGAAATAACTACACCGCTATTTGTATAAGCAAGGAAATATCTACACCGTGATCTGTATATACATGGAAATATCTACACCGCCATCTCTATAAGCATGGAAATATCAACACCCCTATCTGTATAAACATGGAAATATCTACACCGCTATCTCTATAAACATGGAAATATCTACACCGTGATCTGTATAAACATGGAAATATTTACACGGCTATCTGTATAAACATGGAAATATCTACACCGTTATCTGTATAAATATGGAAATATCTACACCGCTATCTCTATAAACATGGAAATATCTACACCGCCATCTGTATAAACATGGAAATATCTACACTGCTATCTCTATAAACATGGAAATATCTACAATGCCATCTGTAAAAACATGGAAATACCTATACAGTCATCTGTATAAACTTGGAAATATCTACACCACCCTCTGTATAAACATGGAAATATCTACAATGCCATCTGTATACACATGGAAATAACTAGACGGCCATCTGTGTATAGATGGAAACATCAACACCGCCATCTGTACATACATGGAAATATCTACACCGCTATCTCTATAAACATGGAAATATCTACAAAGCCGTCTGTATAAACATGGAAATACCTACACAGTCATGTGTACGAACATGGAAATATCTACACTGCCATCTGTATAAACATGGAAATATCTACACAGCCCTCTGTATAAATATGGAAATATCTGCATAGGCATCTGTATAAACATGGAAATATCTACACTGCTATCTGTATAAATACGGAAATATGTACAGCACTCTCTGTATAAAGATAGAAATATCTACATCACTATCTGTATAAACCTGGAAACATCTACGCAGATATTTGTATAAATATGGAAATATCTACACCGCTATCTCTATAAACATGGAAATATCTACACCGTGATCTGTATAAACATGGAAATATTTACAGGGCTATCTGTATAAACATGGAAATATCTACACCATTATCTGTATAAATATGGAAATATCTACACCGCTATCTCTATAAACATGGAAATATCTCAACTGCGGTCTGTATAAACATGGAAATATCTACACCGCTATCTCTATAAACATGGAAATTTCTACAAAGCCATCTGTTTAAACATGGAAATACCTACACAGTCATGTGTACGAACATGGAAATATCTACACTGCCATCTGTATAAACATGGAAATATCCACAGCCCTCTGTATAAATATGGAAATATCTGCATAGGCATCTGTACAAACATGGAAATATCTGCACCGCTATCTGTATAAACATGGAAATTTCAACACCGCGGTCTGTATAAACATGGAAATATCTACACCGCTACCTGTATAAACATGGAAATATCTACACCGCTGTCTCTATAAACATGGAAATATCTACACCGTGATCTGTATAAACATGGAAATATCTACACCGCCATCTGTATAAACATGGAAATAACTATAGAGTCATCTGTGTAAACATGGAAATATCTACACCACCATCTGTATAAACATGGAAATATCTACAATGCCATCTGTATACACATGCAAATACCTACACGGCAATATGTGTATAGATGGAAACATCAACACTGCCATCTGTACAAACATGGAAATATCTACACTGCTATCTCTATAACCATGGAAATATCTACACTGCGGTCTGTATAAACATGGAAATATCTACACCGGTATCTGTATAAACATGGAAATATCTGCACCGCTATCTCTATAAATATGGAAATATCTACAAAGGCATCTGTATAAACATGGAAATACCTACACAGTAATGTGTAGGAACATTTAAATATCTACACTGCCATCTGTATAAACATAGAAATATCTACGCAGCCATCTGTATAAACATGGAAATATCTGCACCGCTATCTGTATGAACATGGAAATAGCTACACCGCTGTCTCTATAAACACGGAAATATGTACACCGCTATGTGTATAAACATGGAAATATCTCCACTGCTCTCTGTATAAACATGGAAATATCTCCACCGTTATGTGTATAAACATGGAAATATCTACACCGCCATCTCTATAAACATTGAAATATCTACACTGCCATCTGTAAAAACATGGAAATATCAACACAGTCATCTGAATAAACATGGAAATATCTACACCACCATCTGTATAAACATGGAAATACCTACAATACCATTTGTATGCACATGCAAATACCTTTACAGACATCTGTATAAATATGGAAATATCTACACCGCCATCTGTATAGACATGGAAATACCTACACTGCCATCCATAGAAACATGGAAATATCTACACCGCGATCTGTATAAACATGGAAATATCTACGCAGCCATCTGTATATACATGGAAATATCTACATCGCTATCTGTATAAACATGGAAATAACTACACCGCTATTTGTATAAACAAGGAAATATATACACTGCGATCTGTATAAACATGGAAATATCTACACAGCTATCTCTATAAACATGGAAATATCTACACAGCTATCTCTATAAACATGGAAATATCTACACCGCCATCTGTACAAACATGGAAATACCTACAAAGTCATCTTTATAAACATGGAAAAATCTACACAGCCATCTGAATAAACCTGGAAATATCTACACAGCCATCTGTATATACATGGAAATATCTACACCGCTATCTGTATAAACATGGAAATAACTACACCGCTATTTGTATAAACAAGGAAATATCTACACCGTGATCTGTATAAACATGGAAATATCTACACCGCCATCTCTATAAACATGGAAATATCTACACCCCTATCTGTATAAACATGGAAATATCCACACCGCTATCTCTATTAACATGGAAAAATCAACACCGCTATCTCTATAAACATGGAAATATCTACACCGACATCTCCATAAACATGGAAATATCTACACCACGATCAGTATAAACATGGAAATATCTACACCTCTATCTGTATAAACATGGAAATATCGCCAATGCTATCTCTATAAACATCGAAATATCTACACCGCCATCTATATAAACATGGAAATACTTACAAAGTTATCTGTATAAACATGGAAATATCTACACCGCCATGTGTATAAACATGGAAATATCTACACAGCCATGTGTATATACATGTAAATATCTACACCGCTATCTATATAAACATGGAAATAACTACACCGCTATCTGTATAAACATGGAAATATCTACACCGCCATCTACATAACCATGGAAATATGTGCGCCGCCATCTGTATAAACATGGAAATATCTACACGGTCATCTGTGTTTAGAGGGAAATATCAACACTGCCATATGTACAAACATGGAAAAATCTGCACCGCTATCTGTATAAACATGGAAATATCTACACCGCGGTCTGTATAAACATGGAAATAACTACACAGTCATGTGTACGAACATGGAAATATCTACACTGCCATCTGTATAAACATGGAAATATCTACACAGCCCTCTGTATAAATATGGAAATATCTGCATAGGCATCTGTATAAACATGGAAATATCTACACTGCTATCTGTATAAATATGGAATTATGTACAGCACTCTCTGTATAAAGATAGAAATATCTACATCGCTATCTGTATAAACCTGGAAACATCTACGCAGCTATTTGTATAAATATGGAAATATCTACACCGCTATCTCTATAAACATGGGAATATCTACACCGTGATCTGTATAAACATGGAAATATTTACACGGCTATCTGTATAAACATGGAAATATCTACACTGTTATCTGTATAAATATGGAAATATCTACACCGCTATCTCTATAAACATGGAAATATCTACACCGCCATCTGTATAAACATGGAAATATCTACATGGCTATCTCTATAAACATGGAAATATCTACAATGCCATCTGTAAAAACATGGAAATACCTATACAGTCATCTGTATAAACATGGAAATATCTATACCACCATCTGTATAAACATGGAAATATCTACAATGCCATCTGTATACACATGGAAATAACTACACGGCAATCTGTGTATAGATGGAAACATCAACACCGCCATCTGTACAAACATGGAAATATCTACACCGCTATCTCTATAAACATGGAAATATCTCAACTGCGGTGTGCATAAACATGGAAATATCTACACCGCTATCTCTATAAACATGGAAATTTCTACAAAGCCATCTGTATAAACATGGAAATACCTACACAGTCATGTGTACGAACATGGAAATATCTACTCTGCCATCTGTATAAACATGGAAATATCTACACAGCCCTCTGTATAAATATGAAAATATCTGCATAGGCATCTGTATAAACATGGAAATATCTGCACTGCTATCTGTATAAACATGGAAATATCTACACCGCGGTGTGTATAAACATGGAAATATCTACACCGCTATCTATATAAACGTGGAAATATCTACACCGCTATCTCTATAAACATGGAAATATCTACACCGTGATCTGTATAAACATGGAAATATTTACACCACTATCTGTATAAACATGGAAATTTCTACACCTTTATCTGTATAAATATGGAAATATCTACACCGCTATGTCTATAAACATGGAAATATCTACACCGCCATCTGTATAAACATGGAAATACCTATAGAGTCATCTGTGTAAACATGGAAATATCTACACCACCATCTGTATAAACATGGAAATATCTACAATGCCATCTGTATAAACATGGAAATACCTACGCGGCAATATGTGTATAGATGGAAACTTCAACACCGCCATCTGTACAAACATGCAAATATCTACACTGCTATCTCTATAAACATGGAAATATCTACACTGCGGTCGGTATAAACATTGAAATATCTACACCGGTATCTGTATAAACATGGAAATATCTACACCGCCATCTACATATACATGGAAATATCTGCGCCGCCATCTTTATAAACATGGAAATATCAACACGGTCATCTGTGTATAGATGGAAATATCAACACCGCCATATGTACAAACATGGAAAAATCTGCACCGCTATCTGTATAAACATGGAAATATCTACACCGCGGTCTGTATAAACATGGAAATATCTACACCGCTATCTCTATAAACATGGAAATATCTACACCGTGATCTGTATAAACATGGAAATATTTACACTGCTATCTGTATAAACATGGAAATTTCTACACCGTTATCTGTATAAATATAGAAATATCTACACCGCTATCTCTATATACATGGAAATATCTACACCGCCATCTGTATAAACATGGAAATACCTATACAGTCATCTGTGTAAACATGGAAATATCGACACCACCATCTGTATAAACATGGAAATATCTCCACTGCTATCTCTATAAACATGGAATTATCTAAACCGCCATCTGTATAAACATGGAAATATCTACACCGTTATCTGTATAAATATGGAAATATCTACACCGCTATCTCTATAAACATGGAAATATCTACACCGTGATCTGTATAAACATGGAAATATCTACACCGCCATCTGTATAAACATGGAAATAAGTATAGAGTCATCTGTGTAAACATGGAAATATCTACACCACCATCTGTATAAACATGGAAATATCTACAATGCCATCTGTTTACACATGCAAATACCTACACGGCAATATGTGTATAGATGGAAACATCAACACCGCCTTCTGTACAAACATGGAAATATCTACACTGCTATCTCTATTACCATGGAAATATCTACACTGCGGTCTGTCTAAACATGGAAATATCTACACCGGTATCTGTATAAACATGGAAATATCTGCACCGCTATCTCTATAAACATGGAAATATCTACAAAGGCATCTGTATAAACATGGAAATACCTACACAGTAATGTGTAGGAACATTTAAATATCTACACTGCCATCTGTATAAACATAGAAATATCTACGCAGCCATCTGTATAAACATGGAAATATCTGCACCGCTATCTGTACAAACATGGAAATAGCTACACCGCTGTCTCTATAAACATGGAAATATGTACACCGATATGTGTATAAACATGGAAATATCTCCACTGCTCTCTGTATAAACATGGAAATATCTCCACCGTTATCTGTATAAACATGGAAATATCTACAGCGCCATCTCTATAAACATTGAAATATCTACACTGCCATCTGTAAAAAATGGAAATATCTACACAGTCATCTGAATAAACATGGAAATATCTACACCACCATCTGTATAAACATGGAAATACCTACAATACCATTTGTATGCACACGCAAATACCTATACAGACATCTGTATAAATATGGAAATATCTACACCGCCATCTGTATAGACATGGAAATACCTGCACTGCCATCTGTAGAAACATGGAAATATCTACACCGCGATCTGTATAAACATGGAAATATCTACACAGCCATCTGTATATACATGGAAATATCTACATCGCTACCTGTATAAACATGGAAATAACTACACCGCTATTTGTATAAACAAGGAAATATCTACACTACGATCTGTATAAACATGGAAATATCTACACTGTTATCTGTATAAATATGGAAATATCTACACCGCTATCTCTATAAACATGGAAATATCTACACCGCCATCTGTATAAACATGGAAATATCTACATGGCTATCTCTATAAACATGGAAATATCTACAATGCCATCTGTAAAAACATGGAAATACCTATACAGTCATCTGTATAAACATGGAAATATCTACACCACCATCTGTATAAACATGGAAATATCTACAATGCCATCTGTATACACATGGAAATAACTACACGGCAATCTGTGTATAGATGGAAACATCAACACCGCCATCTGTACAAACATGGAAATATCTACACCGCTATCTCTATAAACATGGAAATATCTCAACTGCGGTCTGCATAAACATGGAAATATCTACACCGCTATCTCTATAAACATGGATATTTCTACAAAGCCATCTGTATAAACTTGGAAATACCTACACAGTCATGTGTACGAACATGGAAATATCTACTCTGCCATCTGTATAAACATGGAAATATCTACACAGCCCTCTGTATAAATATGAAAATATCTGCATAGGCATCTGTATAAACATGGAAATATCTGCACTGCTATCTGTATAAACATGGAAATATCTACACCGCGGTGTGTATAAACATGGAAATATCTACACCGCTATCTATATAAACATGGAAATATCTACACCGCTATCTCTATAAACATGGAAATATCTACACCGTGATCTGTATAAACATGGAAATATTTACACCACTATCTGTATAAACATGGAAATTTCTACACCTTTATCTGTATAAATATGGAAATATCTACACCGCTATCTCTATAAACATGGAAATATCTACACCGCCATCTGTATAAACATGGAAATACCTATAGAGTCATCTGTGTAAACATGGAAATATCTACACCACCATCTGTATAAACATGGAAATATCTACAATGCCATCTGTATAAACATGGAAATACCTACACGGCAATATGTGTATAGATGGAAACTTCAACACCGCCATCTGTACAAACATGCAAATATCTACACTGCTATCTCTATAAACATGGAAATATCTACACTGCGGTCGGTATAAACATTGAAATATCTACACCGGTATCTGTATAAACATGGAAATATCTACACCGCCATCTACATATCCATGGAAATATCTGCGCCGCCATCTTTATAAACATGGAAATATCTACACGGTCATCTGTGTATAGATGGAAATATCAACACCGCCATATGTACAAACATGGAAAAATCTGCACCGCTATCTGTATAAACATGGAAATATCTACACCGCGGTCTGTATAAACATGGAAATATCTACACCGCTATCTCTATAAACATGGAAATATCTACACCGTGATCTGTATAAACATGGAAATATTTACACTGCTATCTGTATAAACATGGAAATTTCTACACCGTTATCTGTATAAATATAGAAATATCTACACCGCTATCTCTATATACACGGAAATATCTACACCGCCATCTGTATAAACATGGAAATACCTATACAGTCATCTGTGTAAACATGGAAATATCGACACCACCATCTGTATAAACATGGAAATATCTCCACTGCTATCTCTATAAACATGGAATTATCTACACCGCCATCTGTATAAACATGGAAATATCTACACCGTTATCTGTATAAACATGGAAATATCTACACCGTGATCTGTATAAACATGGAAATATCTACACCGCCATCTGTATAAACATGGAAATAAGTATAGAGTCATCTGTGTAAACATGGAAATATCTACACCACCATCTGTATAAACATGGAAATATCTACAATGCCATCTGTTTACACATGCAAATACCTACACGGCAATATGTGTATAGATGGAAACATCAACACCGCCTTCTGTACAAACATGGAAATACCTACACTGCTATCTCTATAACCATGGAAATATCTACACTGCGGTCTGTATAAACATGGAAATATCTACACCGGTATCTGTATAAACATGGAAATATCTGCACCGCTATCTCTATAAACATGGAAATATCTACAAAGGCATCTGTATAAACATGGGAATACCTACACAGTAATGTGTAGGAACATTTAAATATCTACACTGCCATCTGTATAAACATAGAAATATCTACGCAGCCATCTGTATAAACATGGAAATATCTGCACCGCTATCTGTACAAACATGGAAATAGCTACACCGCTGTCTCTATAAACATGGAAATATGTACACCGCTATGTGTATAAACATGGAAATATCTCCACTGCTCTCTGTATAAACATGGAAATATCTCCACCGTTATCTGTATAAACATGGAAATATCTACAGCGCCATCTCTATAAACATTGAAATATCTACACTGCCATCTGAAAAAATGGAAATATCTACACAGTCATCTGAATAAACATGGAAATATCTACACCACCATCTGTATAAACATGGAAATACCTACAATACCATTTGTATGCACACGCAAATACCTATACAGACATCTGTATAAATATGGAAATATCTAAACCGCCATCTGTATAGACATGGAAATACCTGCACTGCCATCTGTAGAAACATGGAAATATCTACACCGCGATCTGTATAAACATGGAAATATCTACACAGCCATCTGTATATACATGGAAATATCTACATCGCTACCTGTATAAACATGGAAATAACTACACTGCTATTTGTATAAACAAGGAAATATCTACACTATGATCTGTATAAACATGGAAATATCTACACAGCTATCTCTATAAACATGGAAATATCTACACCGCCATCTCTATAAACATGGAAATATCTACACCACGATCAGTATAAACATGGAAATATCTACACCGCCATCTCTATAAACATGGAAATATCTACACCACGATCAGTATAAACATGGAAATATCTACACCTCTATCTGTATAAACATGGAAATATCGCCAACGCTATCTCTATAAACATCGAAATATCTTCACCGCCATCTATATAAACATGGAAATACTTACAAAGTTATCTGTATAAACATGGAAATATCTACACCGCCATGTGTATAAACATGGAAATATCTACACAGCCATGTGTATATACATGGAAATATCTACACCGCTATCTATATAAACATGGAAATAACTACACCGCTATCTGTATAAACATGGAAATATCTACACCGCCATCTACATAACCATGGAAATATCTGCGCCGCCATCTGTATAAACATGGAAATATCTACACGGTCATCTGTGTATAGATGGAAATATCAACACTGCCATATGTACAAACATGGAAAAATCTGCACCGCTATCTGTATAAACATGGAAATATCTACACCGCGGTCTGTATAAACATGGAAATATCTACAATGCCATCTGTAAAAACATGGAAATACCTATACAGTCATCTGTATAAACATGGAATTATCTACACCACCATCTGTATAAACATGGAAATATCTACAATGCCATCTGTATACACATGGAAATAACTACACGGCAATCTGTGTATAGATGGAAACACCAACACCGCCATCTGTACAAACATGGAAATATCTACACCGCTATCTCTATAAACATGGAAATATCTACAAAGTCATCAGTATAAACATGGAAATACCTACACAGTCATGTGTACGAACATGGAAATATCTACACTGCCATCTGTATAAACATGGAAATATCCACAGCCCTCTCTATAAATATGGAAATATCTGCATAGGCATCTGTATAAACATGGAAAAATCTGCACCGCTATCTGTATAAACATGGAAATATCTACACCGCGGTCTGTATAAACAGGGAAATATCTACACCGCTATCTGTATAAACATGGAAATATCTACACCGCTATCTCTATAAACATGGAAATATCTACACCGTGATCTGTATAAACATGGAAATATCTACACCGCCATCTGTATAAACATGGAAATAAGTATAGAGTCATCTGTGTAAACATGGAAATATCTACACCACCATCTGTATAAACATGGAAATATCTACAATGCCATCTGTTTACACATGCAAATACCTACACGGCAATATGTGTATAGATGGAAACATCAACACCGCCTTCTGTACAAACATGGAAATATCTACACTGCTATCTCTATAACCATGGAAATATCTACACTGCGGTCTGTATAAACATGGAAATATCTACACCGGTATCTGTATAAACATGGAAATATCTGCACCGCTATCTCTATAAACATGGAAATATCTACAAAAGCATCTGTATAAACATGGAAATACCTACACAGTAATGTGTAGGAACATTTAAATATCTACACTGCCATCTGTATAAACATAGAAATATCTACGCAGCCATCTGTATAAACATGGAAATATCTGCACCGCTATCTGTATAAACATGGAAATAGCTACACCGCTGTCTCTATAAACATGGAAATATGTACACCGATATGTGTATAAACATGGAAATATCTCCACTGCTCTCTGTATAAACATGGAAATATCTCCACCGTTATCTGTATAAACATGGAAATATCTACAGCGCCATCTCTATAAACATTGAAATATCTACACTGCCATCTGTAAAAAATGGAAATATCTACACAGTCATCTGAATAAACATGGAAATATCTACACAACCATCTGTATAAACATGGAAATACCTACAATACCATTTGTATGCACACGCAAATACCTATACAGACATCTGTATAAATATGGAAATATCTACACCGCCATCTGTATAGACATGGAAATATCTACACTGCCATCTGTAGAAACATGGAAATATCTACACCGCGATCTGTGTAAACATGGAAATATCTACACAGCCATCTGTATATACATGGAAATATCTACATCGCTATCTGTATAAACATGGAAATAACTACACCGCTATTTGTATAAACAAGGAAATATCTACACTGTGATCTGTATAAACATGGAAATATCTACATCGCTATCGGTATAAACATGGAAATATCTACACTGCCATCTGTATAAAGATGGAAATATATACACCGCGAGCTGTATAAACATGGAAATATCTACACCGCAATCTCTATAAACATGGAAATACCAACACCGTTATCTGTATAAACATGGAAATATCTACAGTGCTATCTCTATAAACATGAAAATACTTACACCACCATCTCCATAAACATGGAGATATTCACACCGTTATCTCTATAAACATAGAAATAACTGCACCGCCATCTCTATAAACATGGAAATATATACAATGCTATCTATGTAAACATGGAATTATCTACACAGCTATCTGTGTAAACTTGGAAATATCTACGCCGCTCTCTGTGTAAGTTTGGCAATACCTACACCACAATCTGTGCAAAGATGGAAATACCTACACCGCTATCTGTATAAACATGGAAATATCTACACTGATATCTGTATAAACATGGAAATATCTACACTGCCATCTATATAAACATGGAAATACCTAAACCGCTTTCTCTATAAACATGAAAATATCTACACTGCTATCTCTATAAACATGGAAATATCTACACCACTATCTCTATAAATATGGAAATATCTTGACTGCCATCTGTATAAACATGGAAATGTCTATACCGCCATCTGTATAAATATGGAAATATCTACACTGCCATCTGCATAAACATGGAAATATCTACACAGACATCTGTATAAACATGGAAATATCTACACTGCAATCTGTATAAACTTGGAAATATCTACACTGACATCTGTAGAAAGATGAAAATGTCTACAAAGCGATCTGAATAAACATGGGAATTTCTACACCACTACCTGTATAAACATGGAAATATCTACACCGATATCTGTATAAACATGGAAATATCTATACCGCAGTCTCTATAAACATGGAAATATCTCCACCGCTATCTGTATAAACATGAAAATATCTTCACCGCTATCTGTATAATCATGGACATATCTACACCGCAATATGTATAAACATGGAAATATCTACCACGCTATGTGTGTAAACATGGAAATATCAACACAGCTATCTGTGTAAACTTGGAAATATCTACACAGCTATCTGCGTAAACATGGAAGTATCTACACGGCAATCTATGCAAAGATGGAAATATCTACGCCGCTATCTCTGTAAACATGGAATTATCTACACCGCTACCTGTATAAACATGGAAATATCTACACCGCTGTCTGTATAAAAAAGGAAATATCTACACGGACATCTGTAGAAACATGGAAATATCTACACTGCAATCTCTATAAACATGGAAATACCTACACCGCTATCTGTATAAATATGGAAATATCTACACCGCTATCTCTATAAACATGGAAATACCTACACCGCTTTCTCTATAAACATGAAAATATCTACACTGCTATCTCTATATACATGGAAATATCTACACCTCCATCTCTATAAACATGAAAATATCTACACCGCCATCTTCAGAGACATGGATGCATCTACACTGCTATCTGTATAAACATGGAAATATCTACACCACTATCTGTATAAACATGGAACTATCTTCACTGCCATTTGTAAAAACATGGAAATATCTACACCGCCGTCTGTATAAAGATGGAAATATCTTCACCGCAATCTCTATAAATATGGAAATAACTACACCGCTATATCTATAGACAAGGAAATATCTACACTGCTATCTGTATAAACATGGAAATATCTACACTGCCATCTGTATAAAGATGGAAATATCTACACCGCGAGCTGTATAAACATGGAAATATCTACACCACTATCTGTATAAACATGGAAATATCTTCACTGCCATCTATATTAACATGGAAATATCTACGCCGCCATCTGTATAAAGATGGAAATATCTAAACCACAATCTGTACAAATATGGAAATACCTACACCGCTATCTCGATAGACATGGAAATATCTACACCGCTATCTGTATAAACTTGGAAACATCTACCCTGCCATCTGTATAAAGATGGAAATATCTACACCGCGAGCTGTATAAACATGGAAATATCCACACCGCTATTTGTATAAACATGGAAATACCAACACCGTTATCTGTATAAACATGGAAATATCTACACCGCTATCTCTATAAACATGAAAATACTTACACCACCATCTCTATAAACATGGAGATATTTACACTGCTATCTCTATAAACATAGAAATAACTACACCACCATATCTATAAACATGGAAATATCTACACAGCCATCTGAATAAATATGGAAATATCTACACAGACATCTGTATAAACATGGATAAATCTACACTGCCATCTGTATAAACTTGGAAAAATCTACACTGACATCTGTAGAAAGATGGAAATGTCTACAAAGCGATCTTTATAAACATGGGAATTTCTACACCGCTACCTGTATAAACATGGAAATATCTACAGCGCTATCTGTATCAACATGGAAATACCTACACCGCAATCTGTATAAACAAGGAAGTATCTACAATGCTATCTCTGTAAACATGGAAATATCTACACAGATACCTGTGTAAACTTTGAAATATCTACACCGCTATCTCTGTAAGTTTGGCAATACCTACACCGCAATCTGAGCAAAGATAGAAATACCTACACCGGCATCTCTGTAAACATGGAAATATCTACACCGATATCTGTATAAACATGGAAACATCTACACTGCCATCTGTATAAACATGGAAATACCTACACCACTTTCTCTATAAACATGAAAATATCTACACTGCTATCTCTATATACATGGAAATATCTACACCTCCATCTCTATAAACATGAAAATATCTACAACGCCATCTTCAGAAACATGGATGTATCTACACCGCCATCTGTATAAACATGGAAATATGTAAACCACTATTTGTATAAATATGGAAATATCTTCCCGGCCATCTGTATAAACATGGAAATATCTACACCGCCATCCGTATAAAGATGGAAATATCTACACCGCAAGCTGTATAAATATGGAAATAACTACACCGCTATCTCTATAGACATGGAAATATCTACACCGCTATGTGTATAAACATGGAAATATCTACACTGCCATCTGTATAAAGATGGAAATATCTACACCGCGAGGTGTATAAACATGGAAATATCTACACCGCTATCTGCATAAACATGGAAATACCAACACCGCTATCTGTATAAACATGTAAATATCTACACCGCTATCTCTATAAACATGAAGATACTTACACCACCATCTCTATAAACATGGAATTATTTACACCGCTATCTCTATAAACTTAGAAATATCTAGACTGCCATCTCTATAAACATGGAAATATCTACACCGCTATCTGCATAAACCTGGAAATATCTACACAGACATCTATATAAACATGGAAATATCTACACAGCTATCTCTATAAACATGGAAATACCTACACCGCCATCTGTATAAACATGGAAATACCTACAAAGTCACCTGCATAAACATGGAAATATATACACAGTCATCAGTATAAACATGGAAATATCTACACAGCCATCTGTATATACATGGAATTATCTACACCGCTATCTGTATAAACATGGAAATATCTACACCGCCTTCTACATATCCATGGAAATATCTGCGCTGCCTTCTGTATCAACATGGAAATATCTACACGGTCATCTGTGAATTGATGGAAATATCAACACCGCCATCTGTACAAACATGGAAATATCTGCACCGCTATCTGTATAAACATGGAAATATCTACACCGCGGTCTGTATAAACATGGAAGTAGCTAAACCGCTATCTGTATAAACATGGAAATATCTACACTGCTGTCTCTATAAACCTGGAAATATCTACACCGTGATCTGTATAAACATGGAAATATATACACTGCTATCTGTATAAACATGGAAATATGTACACTGCTATCTCTATAAACATCGAAATATCTACAATGCCATCTGTAAAAACATGGAAATAACTATACATTCATCTGTATAAACATGGAAATATCTACACCACGATCTGTGTAAACATGGAAATATCTACACCTCTATCTGTATAAACATGGAAATATCTACACAGCTATCTCTATAAACATGGAAATACCTACACCGCCATCTGTATAAACATGGAAATACCTACAAAGTCATCTGTATAAACATGGAAATATCTACACAGCCATCTGTATAAACATGGAAATATCTACACAGCCATCTGCATATACATGGAAATATCTACACCGCTATCTGTATAAACCTGGAAATATATACACCGCCTTCTACATATCCATGGAAATATCAGCGCAGCCTTCTGTATAAACATGGAAATATCTACACGGTCATCTGTGTATAGATGGAAATATCAACACCGCCATCTGTACAAACATGGAAATATCTGCACCGCTATCTGTATAAACATGGAAATATCTACACCGCGGTCTGTATAAACATAGAAATAGCTAAACCGCTATCTGTATAAACATGGAAATATCTACACTGCTATCTCTATAAACCTGGAAATATCTACACCGTGATCTGTATAAACATGGAAATATTTACACTGCAATCTGTATAAACATGGAAATATCTACACCGTTATCTGTATAAATATGGAAATATCTACACCGCTATCTCTATAAACATGGAAATATCTACACCGCCATCTGTATAAACATGGAAATATCTACACTTACATCTCTATAAACATGGAAATACCTACAATGCCATCTGTAAAAACATGGAAATACCTATACAGTCATCCGTATGAACATGGAAATATCTACACCACCATCTGCATAAACATGGAAATATCTACAATGCCATCTTTATACACATGGAAATACCTACACGGCAATCTGTGTATAGATGGAAACATCAACACCGCCATCTGTGCAGACATGGAAATATCTACACCGCTATCTGTATAAACATGGAAATATCTACACTGCGGTCTGTATAAACATGGAAATTTCTACACCGGTATCTGTATAAACATGGAAATATCTACACCACGATCTGTATAAACATGGAAATATTTACACCGCTATCTGTATAAACATGGAAATATCTACACCGCTATCTCTATAAACATGGAAATATCTACAAAGCCATCTGTATAAACATGGAAATACCTACACAGTCATGTGTAGGAACAGGGAAAAATCTGCACTGCCATGAGTATAAACATGGAAATATCTACAGATCCTTCTGTATAAATATGGAAATATCTGCATAGGCATCTGTATACACATGGAAATCTCTGCACCGCTATCTGTATAAACATGGAAATACCTACACCGCTGTCTCTATAAACATGGAAATATGTACACCGCTATGTGTATAAACATGGAAATATCTCCACTGCTGTCTGTATAAACATGGAAATATCTACACCGCGATCTGTATAAACATGGAAATATCTACACCGCTATTTGTATACACATGGAAATATCTACACAGCTATCTCTATAAACATGGAAATACCTACAACGCCATATGTATAAACATGGAAATACCTACAAAGTCATCTGTATAAACATGGAAATATCTACACAGCCATCTGTATAAACATGGAAATATCTACACAGCCATCTGTATATACATGGAAATATCTACACCGATATCTGTATAAACATGGAAATATCTACACCGCCTTCTACATATCCATGGAAATATCTGCGCCACCTTGTGTATAAACATGGAAATATCTACACGGTCATCTGTGTATAGATGGAAATATCAACACCGCCATCTGTACAAACATGGAAATATCTGCACCGCTATCTCTATAAACATGGAAATACCTACACCGCCATCTGTATAAACATGGAAATACCTACAAAGTCATCTGTATAAACATGGAAATATCTACAATGCCATCTGTAAAAACATGGAAATACCTATACAGTCATCTGTATAAACATGGAAATAGCTAAACCGCTATCTGTATAAACATTGAAATATCTACACCGTTATCTGTATAAATATGGAAATATCTACACCGCTATCTCTATAAACATGGAAATATCTACACCGCCATCTGTATGAACATGCAAATATCTACACTGCTATCTCTATAAACATGGAAATATGTACAATGCCATCTGTAAAAACATGGAAATACCTATACAGTCATCTGTATAAACGTGGAAATATCTACACCACCATCTGTATAAACATGGATATATCTACAATGCCATCTGTATACACATGGAAATACCTACATGGCAATCTGTGTATAGATGGAAACATCAACAGCGCCATCTGTACAAACATGGAAATATCTTCACCGCTATCTGTATAAACATGGAAATATCTACACTGCGTTCTGTATAAACATGGAAATATTTTCACCGCTATCTGTATAAACATGGAAATATCTACACCGCTATCTCTATAAACATGGAAATATCTACAAATCCATCCGTATAAACATGGAAATACCTACACAGTCATGTGTAGGAACATGGAAAAATCTGCACTGCCATCTGTATAAACATGGAAATATCTACAGAGCCCTCTGTATAAATATGGAAATATCTGCATAGGCATCTGTATAAACATGGAAATATCTGCATCGCTATCTGTATAAACATGGAAATACCTACACCGCTGTCTCTATAAACATGGAAATATGTACACCGCTATGTGTATAAACACGGAAATATCTCCACTGCTGTCTGTATATACATGGAAATATCTACACCGCGATCTGTATAAACATGGAAATATCTACACCGCTATCTGTATAAAGATGGAAATATCTACACAGCTATCTCTATAAACATGGAAATACCTAAACCGCCATCTGTATAAACATGGAAATACCTACAATTCATCTGTATAAACATGGAAATATCTACACAGCCATCTGTATAAACATGGAAATATCTACACAGCCATCTGTATATACATGGAAATATCTACACCGCTATCTGTATAAACATGGAAATATCTACACCGCCTTCTACATATCCATGGAAATATCTGCGCCACCTTCTCTATAAACATGGAAATATCTACACGGTCATCTGTGTATAGATGGAAATATCAACACCGCCATCTGTACAAACATGGAAATATCTGCACCGCTATCTGTATAAACATGGAAAATCTACACCGCGGTCTGTATAAACATGGAAATAGCTAAACCGCTATCTGTATAAACATGGAAATATCTACACTGCTATCTCTATAAACCTGGAAATATCTACACCGTGATCTGTATAAACATGGAAATATTTACACTGCTATCTGTAGAAACATGGAAATATCTACACCGTTATCTGTATAAATATGCAAATATCTACACCGCTATCTCTATAAACATGGAAATATCTACACCGCCATCTGTATAAACATGGAAATATCTACACTTATATCTCTATAAACATGGAAATATCTACAATGCAATCTGTAAAAACATGGAAATACCTATACAGTCATCTGTATGAACATGGAAATATCTACACCACCATCTGTATAAACATGGAAATATCTACAATGCCACATGTATACACACGGAAATACCTACATGGCAATCTGTGTATAGATGGAAACATCAACACCGCCATCTGTACAGACATGGAAATATCTGCACCGCTATCTGTATAAACATGGAAATATCTACTCCGCGGTCTGTATAAACATGGAAATAGCTAAACGGCTATCTGTATAAACATGGAAATATCTACACTGCTATCTCTATAAACCTGGAAATATCTACACCGTGATCTGTATAAACATGGAAATATTTACACTGCTATCTGTATAAACATGGAAATATCTACACCGTTATCTGTATAAATATGGAAATATCTACACCGCTATCTCTACAAACATGGAAATATCTACACCGCCATCTGTATAAACATGGAAATATCTACACTGCTATCTCTATAAACATGGAAATATCTACAATGCCATCTGTAGAAACATGGAAATACCTATACAGTCATCTGTATAAACATGGAAATATCTACACCACCATCTGTATATACATGGAAATATCTACAATGCCATCTGTATACACATGGAAATACCTACACGGCAATCTGTGTATAGATGGAAACATCAACACCGCCATCTGTACAAACATGGAAATACCTACACCGCTATCTGTATAAACATGGAAATATCTACACTGCGGTATGTATAAACATGGAAATTTCTACACCGGTATCTGTATAAACATGGAAATATCTATACCACGATCTGTATAAACATGGAAGTATTTACACCGCTATCTGTATAAACATGGAAATATCTACACCGCTATCTCTATAAACATGGAAATATCTACAAAGCCATCTGTATAAACATGGAAATACCTACACAGTCATGTGTAGGAACATGGAAAGATGTGCACTGCCATCTGTATAAACATGGAAATATCTACAGAGCCCTCTGTATAAATATGGAAATACCTGCATAGGCATCTGTATAAACATGGAAATATCTGCACCGCTCTCTGTATAAACATGGAGATAACTACACCGCTGTCTCTATAAACATGGAAATATATACACCCCTATGTGTATAAACATGGAAATATCTCCACTACTGTCTGTATAAACATGGAAATATCTACAATTCAATCTGTAAAAACATGGAAATACCTATACAGTCATCTGAATGAACATGGAAATATCTACACCACCATCTGTATAAACATGGAAATATCTACAATGCCTCCTGTATACACATGGAAATACCTACATGGCAATCTGTGTATAGATGGAAACATCAACACCGCCATCTTTACAGACATGGAAAATCTGCACCGCTATCTGTATAAACATGGAAATATCTACTCCGCGGTCTGTATAAACATGGAAATAGCTAAACGGCTATCTGTATAAACATGGAAATATCTACACTGCTATCTCTATAAACCTGGAAATATCTACACCGTGATCTGTATAAACATGGAAATATTTACACTGCTATCTCTATAAACATGGAAATATCTACACCGTTATCTGTATAAATATGGAAATATCTACACCGCTATCTCTATAAACATGGAAATATCTACACTGCCATCTGTATAAACATGGAAACATCTACACTGCTATCTCTATAAACATGGAAATATCTACAATGCCATTTGTAAAAACATGGAAATACCTATACAGTCATCTGTATAAACATGGAAATATCTACACCACCATCTGTATAAACATGGAAATATCTACAATGCCATCTGTATACACATGGAAATACCTACACGGCAATCTGTGTATAGATGGAAACATCAACACCGCCATCTGTACAAACATGGAAATACCTACACCGCTATCTGTATAAACATGGAAATATCTACACTGCGGTCTGTATAAACATGGAAATTTCCACACCGTTATCTGTATAAACATGGAAATATCTACACCACGATCTCTGTAAACATGGAAATATTTACACCGCTATCTGTATAAACATGGAAATATCTACACCGCTATCTCTATAAACATGGAAATATCTACAAAGCCATCTGTATATACATGGAAATACCTACACAGTCATGTGTAGGAACATGGAAAAATCTACACTGCCATCTGTATAAACATGGAAATATCTACAGAGCCCTCTGTATAAATATGGAAATATCTGCATAGGCATCTGTATAAACATGGAAATATCTGCACCGCTATCTGTATAAACATGGAAATACCTACACCGCTGTCTCTATAAACATGGAAATATCTACACCATTATCTGTACAAATATGGAAATATCTACACCGCTATCTCTATAAACATGGAAATATCTACACCGCCATGTGTATAAACATGGAAATATCTACACTGCTATCCCTATAAACATGGAAATATCTACACAGCTATCTCTATAAACATGGAAATACCTACACCGCCATCTGTATAAACATGGAAATACCTACAAAGTCATCTGTATAAACAAGGAAATATCTACACAGCCATCTGTATAAACATGGAAATATCTACACAGCCATCTGTATATACATGGAAATATCTACACCGCTATCTGTATAAACATGGAAATATCTACACCGCCTTCCACATATCCATGGAAATATCTGCGCCGCCTTCTGTATAAACATGGAAATATCTACACGGTCATCTGTGTATAGATGGAAATATCAACACCGCCATCTGTACAAACTTGGAAATATCTGCACCGCTATCTGTATAAACATGGAAATATGTACACCGCGGTCTGTATAAACATGGAAATAGTTAAACCGCTATCTGTATAAACATGGAAATATCTACACTGCTATCTCTATAAAAGTGGAAATATCTACACCGTGATCTGTATAAACATAGAAATATTTACACTGCAATCTGTATAAACATGGAAATATCTACACCGTTATCTGTATAAATATGGAAATATCTACACCGCTATCTCTATAAACATGGAAATATCTACACCGCCATCTGTATAAACATGGAAATATCTACAATTATATCTCTATAAACATGGGAATATCTACAATGCCATCTGTAAAAACATGGAAATACCTATACAGTCATCTGTATGAACATGGAAATATCTACACCACCATCTGTATAAACATGGAAATATCTACAATGCCATCTGTATACACATGGAAATACCTACACGGCAATCTGTGTATAGATGGAAACATCAACACCGCCATCTGTACAGACATGGAAATATCTACACCGCTATCTGTATAAACATGGAAATATCTACACTGCGGTCTGTATAAACATGGAAATTTCCACACCGTTATCTGTATAAACATGGAAATATCTACACCACGATCTGTATAAACATGGAAATATTTACACCGCTATCTGTATAAACATGGAAATATCTACACCACTGTCTCTATAAACACGGAAATATCTACAAAGCCATCTGTATATACATGGAAATACCTACACAGTCATGTGTAGGAACATGGAAAAATCTACACTGCCATCTGTATAAACATGGAAATATCTACAGAGCCCTCTGTATAAATATGGAAATATCTGCATAGGCATCTGTATAAACATGGAAATATCTGCAACGCTACCTGTATAAACATGGAAATCCTACACCGCTGTCTCTATAAACATGGAAATATGTACACCGCTATGTGTATAAACATGGAAATATCTCCACTGCTGTCTGTATAAACATGGAAATATCTACACCGCGATCTGTATAAACATGGAAATATCTACACCGCTATCTGTATAAACATGGAAATATCTACACAGCTATCTCCATAAACATGGAAATACCTACACCGCCATCTGTATAAACATGGAAATACCTACAATGTCATCTGTATAAACATGGAAATATCTACACAGCCATCTGTATGACCAAGGAAATATCTACACAGCCATCTGTATATACATGGAAATATCTACACCGCTATCTGTATAAACATGGAAATATCTACACCGCCTTCTACATATGCATGGAAATATCTGCGCCGCCTTCTGTATAAACATGGAAATATCTACACGGTCATCTGTGTACAGATGGAAATATCAACACCGCCATCTGTACAAACATGGAAATATCTGCACCGCTATCTGTATAAACATGGAAATATCTACACCGCGGTCTGTATAAACATGGAAATAGCTAAACCGCTATCTGTATAAACATGGAAATATCTACACTGCTATCTCTATAAACCTGGAAATATCTACACCGTGATCTGTATAAACATGGAAATATTTACACTGCTATCTCTATAAACATGGAAATATCTACAATGTCATCTGTAAAACATGGAAATACCTATACAGACGTCTGTATAAACATGGAAATATCTACACCACCATCTGTATAAACATGGAAATATCTACAATGCCATCTGTATACACATGGAAATACCTACACGGCAATCTGTGTATAGATGGAAACATCAACACCACCATGTGTACAGACATGGAAATATCTACACCACTATCTGTATAAACATGGAAATATCTACACTGCGGTCTGTATAAACATGGAAATTTCCACACCGGTATCTGTATAAACATGGAAATATCTACACCACGATCTGTATAAACATGGAAATATTTACACCGCTATCTGTATAAACATGGAAATATCTACACCGCTATCTCTATAAACGTGGAAATATCTACAAAGCCATCTGTATAAACATGGAAATACCTACACAGTCATGTGTAGGAACATGGAAAAATCTACACTGCCATCTGTATAAACATGGAAATATCTACAGAGCCCTCTGTATAAATATGGAAATATCTGCATAGGCATCTGTATAAACATGGAAATATCTGCACCGCTATCTGTATAAACATGGAAATACCTACACCGCTGTCTCTATAAACATGGAAATATGTACACCGCTATGTGTATAAACATGGAAATATCTCCACTGCTGTCTGTATAAACATGGAAATATCTACACCGCGATCTGTATAAACATGGAAATATCTACACCGCGATCTGTATAAACATGGAAATACCTACACCGCCATCTGTATAAACATGGAAATAGCTACAAAGTCATCTGTATAAACATGGAAATATCTACACAGCCATCTGTATAAACATGGAAATATCTACACAGCCGTCTGTATATACATGGAAATATCTACACTGCTATCTGTATAAACATGGAAATATCCACACCGCCTTCTACATATCCATGGAAATATCTGCGCCGCCTTCTGTATAAACATGGAAATATCTGCACGGTCATCTGTGTATAGATGGAAATATCAACACCGCCATCTGTACAAACATGGAAATATCTGCACCGCTATCAGTATAAACATGGAAATATCTACACCGCGGT
This sequence comes from Pan troglodytes, assembly GCF_028858775.2. Taxonomy (NCBI): domain Eukaryota; kingdom Metazoa; phylum Chordata; class Mammalia; order Primates; family Hominidae; genus Pan; species Pan troglodytes. The sequence goes on from NC_072411.2 coordinate 8,861,017, forward strand.
CTGTATAAACATGGAAATAGCTAAACCGCTATCTGTATAAACATGGAAATATCTACACTGCTATCTCTATAAACCTGGAAATATCTACACCGTGATCTGTATAAACATGGAAATATTTACACTGCTATCTGTAGAAACATGGAAATATCTACACCGTTATCTGTATAAATATGGAAATATCTACACTGCTATCTCTATAAACATGGAAATATCTACACCGCCATCTGTATAAACATGGAAATACCTACACTTATATCTCTATAAGCATGGAAATATCTACAATGCCATCTGTAAAAACCTGGAAATACCTATACAGTCATCTGTATAAACATGGAAATATCTACACCACCATCAGTATAAACATGGAAATATCTACAATGCCATCTGTATACACATGGAAATACCTACACGGCAATCTGTGTATAGATGGAAACATCAACACCGCCAGCTGTACAGACATGGAAATATCTACACCTCTATCTTTATAAACATGGAAATATCTACACTGCAGTCTGTATAAACATGGAAATTTCCACACCGGTATCTGTATAAACATGGAAATATCTACACCAAGATCTGTATAAACATGGAAATATTTACACCGCTATCTGTATAAACATGGAAATATCTACACCGCTATCTCTATAAACATGGAAATATCTACAAAGCCATCTGTATAAACATGGAAATACCAACACAGTCATGTGTAGGAACATGGAAAAATCTACACTGCCATCTGTATAAACATGGAAATATCTACAGTGCCCTCTGTATAAATATGGAAATACCTGCATAGGCATCTGTATAAACATGGAAATATCTGCACCGCTCTCTGTATAAACATGGAGATAACTACACCGCTGTCTCTATAAACATGGAAATATGTACACCCCTATGTGTATAAACATGGAAATATCTCCACTACTGTCTGTATAAACATGGAAATATCTACAATTCAATCTGTAAAAACATGGAAATACCTATACAGTCATCTGAATGAACATGGAAATATCTACACCACCATCTGTATAAACATGGAAATATCTACAATGCCTCCTGTATACACATGGAAATACCTACATGGCAATCTGTGTATAGATGGAAACATCAACACCGCCATCTTTACAGACATGGAAAATCTGCACCGCTATCTGTATAAACATGGAAATATCTACTCCGCGGTCTGTATAAACATGGAAATAGCTAAACGGCTATCTGTATAAACATGGAAATATCTACACTGCTATCTCTATAAACCTGGAAATATCTACACCGTGATCTGTATAAACATGGAAATATTTACACTGCTATCTCTATAAACATGGAAATATCTACACCGTTATCTGTATAAATATGGAAATATCTACACCGCTATCTCTATAAACATGGAAATATCTACACTGCCATCTGTATAAACATGGAAACATCTACACAGCTATCTCTATAAACATGGAAATATCTACAATGCCATTTGCAAAAACATGGAAATACCTATACAGTCATCTGTATAAACATGGAAATATCTACACCACCATCTGTATAAACATGGAAATATCTACAATGCCATCTGTATACACATGGAAATACCTACACGGCAATCTGTGTATAGATGGAAACATCAACACCGCCATCTGTACAAACATGGAAATACCTACACCGCTATCTGTATAAACATGGAAATATCTACACTGTGGTCTGTATAAACATGGAAATTTCCACACCGTTATCTGTATAAACATGGAAATATCTACACCACGATCTCTGTAAACATGGAAATATTTACACCGCTATATGTATAAACATGGAAATATCTACACCGCTATCTCTATAAACATGGAAATATCTACAAAGCCATCTGTATATACATGGAAATACCTACACAGTCATGTGTAGGAACATGGAAAAATCTACACTGCCATCTGTATAAACATGGAAATATCTACAGAGCCCTCTGTATAAATATGGAAATATCTGCATAGGCATCTGTATAAACATGGAAATATCTGCACCGCTATCTGTATAAACATGGAAATACCTACACCGCTGTCTCTATAAACATGGAAATATCTACACCATTATCTGTACAAATATGGAAATATCTACACCGCTATCTCTATAAACATGGAAATATCTACACCGCCATGTGTATAAACATGGAAATATCTACACTGCTATCCCTATAAACATGGAAATATCTACACAGCTATCTCTATAAACATGGAAATACCTACACCGCCATCTGTATAAACATGGAAATACCTACAAAGTCATCTGTATAAACAAGGAAATATCTACACAGCCATCTGTATAAACATGGAAATATCTACACAGCCATCTGTATATACATGGAAATATCTACACCGCTATCTGTATAAACATGGAAATATCTACACCGCCTTCCACATATCCATGGAAATATCTGCGCCGCCTTCTGTATAAACATGGAAATATCTACACGGTCATCTGTGTATAGATGGAAATATCAACACCGCCATCTGTACAAACTTGGAAATATCTGCACCGCTATCTGTATAAACATGGAAATATGTACACCGCGGTCTGTATAAACATGGAAATAGTTAAACCGCTATCTGTATAAACATGGAAATATCTACACTGCTATCTCTATAAAAGTGGAAATATCTACACCGTGATCTGTATAAACATAGAAATATTTACACTGCAATCTGTATAAACATGGAAATATCTACACCGTTATCTGTATAAATATGGAAATATCTACACCGCTATCTCTATAAACATGGAAATATCTACACCGCCATCTGTATAAACATGGAAATATCTACAATTATATCTCTATAAACATGGGAATATCTACAATGCCATCTGTAAAAACATGGAAATACCTATACAGTCATCTGTATGAACATGGAAATATCTACACCACCATCTGTATAAACATGGAAATATCTACAATGCCATCTGTATACACATGGAAATACCTACACGGCAATCTGTGTATAGATGGAATCATCAACACCGCCATCTGTACAGACATGGAAATATCTACACCGCTATCTGTATAAACATGGAAATATCTACACTGCGGTCTGTATAAACATGGAAATTTCCACACCGTTATCTGTATAAACATGGAAATATCTACACCACGATCTGTATAAACATGGAAATATTTACACCGCTATCTGTATAAACATGGAAATATCTACACCACTGTCTCTATAAACATGGAAATATCTACAAAGCCATCTGTATATACATGGAAATACCTACACAGTCATGTTTAGGAACATGGAAAAACCTACACTGCCATCTGTATAAACATGGAAATATCTACAGAGCCCTCTGTATAAATATGGAAATATCTGCATAGGCATCTGTATAAACACGGAAATATCTGCAACGCTATCTGTATAAACATGGAAATCCTACACCGCTGTCTCTATAAACATGGAAATATGTACACCGCTATGTGTATAAACATGGAAATATCTCCACTGCTGTCTGTATAAACATGGAAATATCTACACCGCGATCTGTATAAACATGGAAATATCTACACCGCTATCTGTATAAACATGGAAATATCTACACAGCTATCTCCATAAACATGGAAATACCTACACCGCCATCTGTATAAACATGGAAATACCTACAATGTCATCTGTATAAACATGGAAATATCTACACAGCCATCTGTATGACCAAGGAAATATCTACACAGCCATCTGTATATACATGGAAATATCTACACCGCTATCTGTATAAACATGGAAATATCTACACCGCCTTCTACATATGCATGGAAATATCTGCGCCGCCTTCTGTATAAACATGGAAATATCTACACGGTCATCTGTGTATAGATGGAAATATCAACACCGCCATCTGTACAAACATGGAAATATCTGCACCGCTATCTGTATAAACATGGAAATATCTACACCGCGGTCTGTATAAACATGGAAATAGCTAAACCGCTATCTGTATAAACATGGAAATATCTACACTGCTATCTCTATAAACCTGGAAATATCTACACCGTGATCTGTATAAACATGGAAATATTTACACTGCTATCTGTATAAACATGGAAATACCTACACCGTTATCTGTATAAATATGGAAATATCTACACCGCTATCTCTATAAACATGGAAATATCTACACCGCCATCTGTATCAACATGGAAATATCTACACTGCTATCTCTATAAACATGGAAATATCTACAATGTCATCTGTAAAACATGGAAATACCTATACAGACGTCTGTATAAACATGGAAATATCTACACCACCATCTGTATAAACATGGAAATATCTACAATGCCATCTGTATACACATGGAAATACCTACACGGCAATCTGTGTATAGATGGAAACATCAACACCACCATGTGTACAGACATGGAAATATCTACACCACCATCTGTATAAACTTGGAAATATCTACACTGCGGTCTGTATAAACATGGAAATTTCCACACCGGTATCTGTATAAACATGGAAATATCTACACCACGATCTGTATAAACATGGAAATATTTACACCGCTATCTGTATAAACATGGAAATATCTACACCGCTATCTCTATAAACGTGGAAATATCTACAAAGCCATCTGTATAAACATGGAAATACCTACACAGTCATGTGTAGGAACATGGAAAAATCTACACTGCCATCTGTATAAACATGGAAATATCTACAGAGCCCTCTGTATAAATATGGAAATATCTGCATAGGCATCTGTATAAACATGGAAATATCTGCACCGCTATCTGTATAAACATGGAAATACCTACACCGCCGTCTCTATAAACATGGAAATATGTACACCGCTATGTGTATAAACATGGAAATATCTCCACTGCTGTCTGTATAAACATGGAAATATCAACACCGCGATCTGTATAAACATGGAAATATCTACACCGCTATCTGTATAAACATGGAAATATCTACACAACTATCTCTATAAACATGGAAATACCTACACCTCCATCTGTATAAACATGGAAATACCTACAAACTCATCTGTATAAACATGGAAATATCTACACAGCAACCTGTATAAACATGGAAATATCTACACAGCCATCTGTATATACATGGAAATATCTACACCGCTATCTGTATAAACATGGAAATATCTACACCGCCTTCTACATATCCATGGAAATATCTGCGCCACTTTCTGTATAAACATGGAAATATCTACACGGTCATCTGAGTGTAGATGGAAATATCAACACCGCCATCTGTACAAACATGGAAATATCTGCACCGCTATCTGTATAAACATGGAAATATCTACACCGCGGTCTGTATAAACATGGAAATATGTACACCGCTATGTGTATAAAGATGGAAATATCTCCACTCCTGTCTGTATAAACATGGAAATATCTACACCGCGATCTGTATAAACATGGAAATATCTACACCGCTATCTGTATAAACATGGAAATATCTACACAGCTATCTCTATAAACATGGAAATACCTACACCTCCATCTGTATAAACATGGAAATACCTACAAAGTCATCTGTATAAACATGGAAATATCTACACAGCCATCTGTATAAACATGGAAATATCTACACAGCCATCTGTATATACATGGAAATATCTACACCGCTATCTGTATAAACATGGAAATATCTACACCGCCTTCTACATATCCATGGAAATATCTGCGCTGCCTTCTGTATATACATGGAAATATCTACACGGTCATCTGTGTATAGATGGAAATATCAACACCGCCATCTGTACAAACATGGAAATATCTGCACCGCTATCTGTAAACATGGAAATATCTACCCCGCGGTCTGTACAAACATGGAAATAGCTAAACCGCTATCTGTATAAACATGGAAATATCTACACTGCTATCTCTATAAACCTGGAAATATCTACACCGTGATCTGTATAAACATGGAAATATTTACACTGCTATCTGTATAAAGATGGAAATATCTACACCGTTATCTTTATAAATATGGAAATATCTACACCGCTATCTCTATAAACATGGAAATATCTACACCGCCATCTGTATAAACATGGAAATATCTACACTGCTATCTCTATAAACATGGAAATATCTACAATGCCATCTGTAAAAACATGGAAATACCTATACAGTCATCTGTATGACCATGGAAATATCTACACCACCATGTGTATAAACATGGAAATATCTACAATGCCATCTGTATACACATGGAAATACCTACAGGGCAATCTGTGTATAGATGGAAACATCAACACCGCAATCTGTACAGACATGGAAATATCTACACCGCTATCTGTATAAACATGGAAATATCTACACCGCTATCTGTATAAACATGGAAATATCTACACAGCTATCTCCATAAACATGGAAATACCTACACCGCCATCTGTATAAACATGGAAATACCTACAATGTCATCTGTATAAACATGGAAATATCTACACAGCCATCTGTATGACCAAGGAAATATCTACACAGCCATCTGTATATACATGGAAATATCTACACCGCTATCTGTATAAACATGGAAATATCTACACCGCCTTCTACATATGCATGGAAATATCTGCGCCGCCTTCTGTATAAACATGGAAATATCTACACGGTCATCTGTGTACAGATGGAAATATCAACACCGCCATCTGTACAAACATGGAAATATCTGCACCGCTATCTGTATAAACATGGAAATATCTACACCGCGGTCTGTATAAACATGGAAATAGCTAAACCGCTATCTGTATAAACATGGAAATATCTACACTGCTATCTCTATAAACCTGGAAATATCTACACCGTGATCTGTATAAACATGGAAATATTTACACTGCTATCTGTATAAACATGGAAATACCTACACCGTTATCTGTATAAATATGGAAATATCTACACCGCTATCTCTATAAACATGGAAATATCTACACCGCCATCTGTATCAACATGGAAATATCTACACTGCTATCTCTATAAACATGGAAATATCTACAATGTCATCTGTAAAACATGGAAATACCTATACAGACGTCTGTATAAACATGGAAATATCTACACCACCATCTGTATAAACATGGAAATATCTACAATGCCATCTGTATACACATGGAAATACCTACACGGCAATCTGTGTATAGATGGAAACATCAACACCACCATGTGTACAGACATGGAAATATCTACACCACTATCTGTATAAACATGGAAATATCTACACTGCGGTCTGTATAAACATGGAAATTTCCACACCGGTATCTGTATAAACATGGAAATATCTACACCACGATCTGTATAAACATGGAAATATTTACACCGCTATCTGTATAAACATGGAAATATCTACACCGCTATCTCTATAAACGTGGAAATATCTACAAAGCCATCTGTATAAACATGGAAATACCTACACAGTCATGTGTAGGAACATGGAAAAATCTACACTGCCATCTGTATAAACATGGAAATATCTACAGAGCCCTCTGTATAAATATGGAAATATCTGCATAGGCATCTGTATAAACATGGAAATATCTGCACCGCTATCTGTATAAACATGGAAATACCTACACCGCTGTCTCTATAAACATGGAAATATGTACACCGCTATGTGTATAAACATGGAAATATCTCCACTGCTGTCTGTATAAACATGGAAATATCTACACCGCGATCTGTATAAACATGGAAATATCTACACCGCGATCTGTATAAACATGGAAATACCTACACCGCCATCTGTATAAACATGGAAATAGCTACAAAGTCATCTGTATAAACATGGAAATATCTACACAGCCATCTGTATAAACATGGAAATATCTACACAGCCGTCTGTATATACATGGAAATATCTACACTGCTATCTGTATAAACATGGAAATATCCACACCGCCTTCTACATATCCATGGAAATATCTGCGCCGCCTTCTGTATAAACATGGAAATATCTGCACGGTCATCTGTGTATAGATGGAAATATCAACACCGCCATCTGTACAAACATGGAAATATCTGCACCGCTATCAGTATAAACATGGAAATATCTACACCGCGGTCTGTATAAACATGGAAATAGCTAAACCGCTATCTGTATAAACATGGAAATATCTACACTGCTATCTCTATAAACCTGGAAATATCTACACCGTGATCTGTATAAACATGGAAATATTTACACTGCTATCTGTAGAAACATGGAAATATCTACACCGTTATCTGTATAAATATGGAAATATCTACACTGCTATCTCTATAAACATGGAAATATCTACACCGCCATCTGTATAAACATGGAAATACCTACACTTATATCTCTATAAGCATGGAAATATCTACAATGCCATCTGTAAAAACCTGGAAATACCTATACAGTCATCTGTATAAACATGGAAATATCTACACCACCATCAGTATAAACATGGAAATATCTACAATGCCATCTGTATACACATGGAAATACCTACACGGCAATCTGTGTATAGATGGAAACATCAACACCGCCAGCTGTACAGACATGGAAATATCTACACCTCTATCTTTATAAACATGGAAATATCTACACTGCAGTCTGTATAAACATGGAAATTTCCACACCGGTATCTGTATAAACATGGAAATATCTACACCAAGATCTGTATAAACATGGAAATATTTACACCGCTATCTGTATAAACATGGAAATATCTACACCGCTATCTCTATAAACATGGAAATATCTACAAAGCCATCTGTATAAACATGGAAATACCAACACAGTCATGTGTAGGAACATGGAAAAATCTACACTGCCATCTGTATAAACATGGAAATATCTACAGTGCCCTCTGTATAAATATGGAAATACCTGCATAGGCATCTGTATAAACATGGAAATATCTGCACCGCTCTCTGTATAAACATGGAGATAACTACACCGCTGTCTCTATAAACATGGAAATATGTACACCCCTATGTGTATAAACATGGAAATATCTCCACTACTGTCTGTATAAACATGGAAATATCTACAATTCAATCTGTAAAAACATGGAAATACCTATACAGTCATCTGAATGAACATGGAAATATCTACACCACCATCTGTATAAACATGGAAATATCTACAATGCCTCCTGTATACACATGGAAATACCTACATGGCAATCTGTGTATAGATGGAAACATCAACACCGCCATCTTTACAGACATGGAAAATCTGCACCGCTATCTGTATAAACATGGAAATATCTACTCCGCGGTCTGTATAAACATGGAAATAGCTAAACGGCTATCTGTATAAACATGGAAATATCTACACTGCTATCTCTATAAACCTGGAAATATCTACACCGTGATCTGTATAAACATGGAAATATTTACACTGCTATCTCTATAAACATGGAAATATCTACACCGTTATCTGTATAAATATGGAAATATCTACACCGCTATCTCTATAAACATGGAAATATCTACACTGCCATCTGTATAAACATGGAAACATCTACACAGCTATCTCTATAAACATGGAAATATCTACAATGCCATTTGCAAAAACATGGAAATACCTATACAGTCATCTGTATAAACATGGAAATATCTACACCACCATCTGTATAAACATGGAAATATCTACAATGCCATCTGTATACACATGGAAATACCTACACGGCAATCTGTGTATAGATGGAAACATCAACACCGCCATCTGTACAAACATGGAAATACCTACACCGCTATCTGTATAAACATGGAAATATCTACACTGTGGTCTGTATAAACATGGAAATTTCCACACCGTTATCTGTATAAACATGGAAATATCTACACCACGATCTCTGTAAACATGGAAATATTTACACCGCTATATGTATAAACATGGAAATATCTACACCGCTATCTCTATAAACATGGAAATATCTACAAAGCCATCTGTATATACATGGAAATACCTACACAGTCATGTGTAGGAACATGGAAAAATCTACACTGCCATCTGTATAAACATGGAAATATCTACAGAGCCCTCTGTATAAATATGGAAATATCTGCATAGGCATCTGTATAAACATGGAAATATCTGCACCGCTATCTGTATAAACATGGAAATACCTACACCGCTGTCTCTATAAACATGGAAATATCTACACCATTATCTGTACAAATATGGAAATATCTACACCGCTATCTCTATAAACATGGAAATATCTACACCGCCATGTGTATAAACATGGAAATATCTACACTGCTATCCCTATAAACATGGAAATATCTACACAGCTATCTCTATAAACATGGAAATACCTACACCGCCATCTGTATAAACATGGAAATACCTACAAAGTCATCTGTATAAACAAGGAAATATCTACACAGCCATCTGTATAAACATGGAAATATCTACACAGCCATCTGTATATACATGGAAATATCTACACCGCTATCTGTATAAACATGGAAATATCTACACCGCCTTCCACATATCCATGGAAATATCTGCGCCGCCTTCTGTATAAACATGGAAATATCTACACGGTCATCTGTGTATAGATGGAAATATCAACACCGCCATCTGTACAAACTTGGAAATATCTGCACCGCTATCTGTATAAACATGGAAATATGTACACCGCGGTCTGTATAAACATGGAAATAGTTAAACCGCTATCTGTATAAACATGGAAATATCTACACTGCTATCTCTATAAAAGTGGAAATATCTACACCGTGATCTGTATAAACATAGAAATATTTACACTGCAATCTGTATAAACATGGAAATATCTACACCGTTATCTGTATAAATATGGAAATATCTACACCGCTATCTCTATAAACATGGAAATATCTACACCGCCATCTGTATAAACATGGAAATATCTACAATTATATCTCTATAAACATGGGAATATCTACAATGCCATCTGTAAAAACATGGAAATACCTATACAGTCATCTGTATGAACATGGAAATATCTACACCACCATCTGTATAAACATGGAAATATCTACAATGCCATCTGTATACACATGGAAATACCTACACGGCAATCTGTGTATAGATGGAATCATCAACACCGCCATCTGTACAGACATGGAAATATCTACACCGCTATCTGTATAAACATGGAAATATCTACACTGCGGTCTGTATAAACATGGAAATTTCCACACCGTTATCTGTATAAACATGGAAATATCTACACCACGATCTGTATAAACATGGAAATATTTACACCGCTATCTGTATAAACATGGAAATATCTACACCACTGTCTCTATAAACATGGAAATATCTACAAAGCCATCTGTATATACATGGAAATACCTACACAGTCATGTTTAGGAACATGGAAAAACCTACACTGCCATCTGTATAAACATGGAAATATCTACAGAGCCCTCTGTATAAATATGGAAATATCTGCATAGGCATCTGTATAAACACGGAAATATCTGCAACGCTATCTGTATAAACATGGAAATCCTACACCGCTGTCTCTATAAACATGGAAATATGTACACCGCTATGTGTATAAACATGGAAATATCTCCACTGCTGTCTGTATAAACATGGAAATATCTACACCGCGATCTGTATAAACATGGAAATATCTACACCGCTATCTGTATAAACATGGAAATATCTACACAGCTATCTCCATAAACATGGAAATACCTACACCGCCATCTGTATAAACATGGAAATACCTACAATGTCATCTGTATAAACATGGAAATATCTACACAGCCATCTGTATGACCAAGGAAATATCTACACAGCCATCTGTATATACATGGAAATATCTACACCGCTATCTGTATAAACATGGAAATATCTACACCGCCTTCTACATATGCATGGAAATATCTGCGCCGCCTTCTGTATAAACATGGAAATATCTACACGGTCATCTGTGTATAGATGGAAATATCAACACCGCCATCTGTACAAACATGGAAATATCTGCACCGCTATCTGTATAAACATGGAAATATCTACACCGCGGTCTGTATAAACATGGAAATAGCTAAACCGCTATCTGTATAAACATGGAAATATCTACACTGCTATCTCTATAAACCTGGAAATATCTACACCGTGATCTGTATAAACATGGAAATATTTACACTGCTATCTGTATAAACATGGAAATACCTACACCGTTATCTGTATAAATATGGAAATATCTACACCGCTATCTCTATAAACATGGAAATATCTACACCGCCATCTGTATCAACATGGAAATATCTACACTGCTATCTCTATAAACATGGAAATATCTACAATGTCATCTGTAAAACATGGAAATACCTATACAGACGTCTGTATAAACATGGAAATATCTACACCACCATCTGTATAAACATGGAAATATCTACAATGCCATCTGTATACACATGGAAATACCTACACGGCAATCTGTGTATAGATGGAAACATCAACACCACCATGTGTACAGACATGGAAATATCTACACCACCATCTGTATAAACTTGGAAATATCTACACTGCGGTCTGTATAAACATGGAAATTTCCACACCGGTATCTGTATAAACATGGAAATATCTACACCACGATCTGTATAAACATGGAAATATTTACACCGCTATCTGTATAAACATGGAAATATCTACACCGCTATCTCTATAAACGTGGAAATATCTACAAAGCCATCTGTATAAACATGGAAATACCTACACAGTCATGTGTAGGAACATGGAAAAATCTACACTGCCATCTGTATAAACATGGAAATATCTACAGAGCCCTCTGTATAAATATGGAAATATCTGCATAGGCATCTGTATAAACATGGAAATATCTGCACCGCTATCTGTATAAACATGGAAATACCTACACCGCCGTCTCTATAAACATGGAAATATGTACACCGCTATGTGTATAAACATGGAAATATCTCCACTGCTGTCTGTATAAACATGGAAATATCAACACCGCGATCTGTATAAACATGGAAATATCTACACCGCTATCTGTATAAACATGGAAATATCTACACAACTATCTCTATAAACATGGAAATACCTACACCTCCATCTGTATAAACATGGAAATACCTACAAACTCATCTGTATAAACATGGAAATATCTACACAGCAACCTGTATAAACATGGAAATATCTACACAGCCATCTGTATATACATGGAAATATCTACACCGCTATCTGTATAAACATGGAAATATCTACACCGCCTTCTACATATCCATGGAAATATCTGCGCCACCTTCTGTATAAACATGGAAATATCTACACGGTCATCTGAGTGTAGATGGAAATATCAACACCGCCATCTGTACAAACATGGAAATATCTGCACCGCTATCTGTATAAACATGGAAATATCTACACCGCGGTCTGTATAAACATGGAAATATGTACACCGCTATGTGTATAAAGATGGAAATATCTCCACTCCTGTCTGTATAAACATGGAAATATCTACACCGCGATCTGTATAAACATGGAAATATCTACACCGCTATCTGTATAAACATGGAAATATCTACACAGCTATCTCTATAAACATGGAAATACCTACACCTCCATCTGTATAAACATGGAAATACCTACAAAGTCATCTGTATAAACATGGAAATATCTACACAGCCATCTGTATAAACATGGAAATATCTACACAGCCATCTGTATATACATGGAAATATCTACACCGCTATCTGTATAAACATGGAAATATCTACACCGCCTTCTACATATCCATGGAAATATCTGCGCTGCCTTCTGTATATACATGGAAATATCTACACGGTCATCTGTGTATAGATGGAAATATCAACACCGCCATCTGTACAAACATGGAAATATCTGCACCGCTATCTGTAAACATGGAAATATCTACCCCGCGGTCTGTACAAACATGGAAATAGCTAAACCGCTATCTGTATAAACATGGAAATATCTACACTGCTATCTCTATAAACCTGGAAATATCTACACCGTGATCTGTATAAACATGGAAATATTTACACTGCTATCTGTATAAAGATGGAAATATCTACACCGTTATCTTTATAAATATGGAAATATCTACACCGCTATCTCTATAAACATGGAAATATCTACACCGCCATCTGTATAAACATGGAAATATCTACACTGCTATCTCTATAAACATGGAAATATCTACAATGCCATCTGTAAAAACATGGAAATACCTATACAGTCATCTGTATGACCATGGAAATATCTACACCACCATGTGTATAAACATGGAAATATCTACAATGCCATCTGTATACACATGGAAATACCTACAGGGCAATCTGTGTATAGATGGAAACATCAACACCGCAATCTGTACAGACATGGAAATATCTACACCGCTATCTGTATAAACATGGAAATATCTACACTGCGGTCTGTATAAACATGGAAATTTCCACCCCGGTATCTGTATAAACATGGAAATATCTACACCACGATCTGTATAAACATGGAAATATTTACACCGCTATCTGTATAAACAGGGAAATATCTACACCGCTATCTCTATAAACATTTAAATATCTACAAACCCTTCTGTATAAACATGGAAATACCTACACAGTCATGTGTAGGAACATGGAAAAATCTACAGTGCCATCTGTATAAACAAGGAAATATCTACAGAGCCCTCTGTATAAACATGGAAATATCTGCACCGCTATCTGTATAAACATGGAAATACCTACACCGCTCTCTATATAAACATGGAAATATGTACACCGCTATGTATATAAACATGGAAATATCTCCACTGCTGTCTGTATAAACATGGAAATATCTACACCGCGATCTGTATAAACATGGAAATATCTACACCGCTGTCTGTATAAACATGGAAATATCTACACAGCTATCTCTATAAACATGGAAATACCTACACCGCCATCTGAATAAACATGGAAATACCTACAAAGTCATCTGTATAAACAAGGAAATACCTACAAAGCCATCTGTATAAACATGGAAATATCTACACAGCCATCTGTATATACATGGAAATATCTACACCGCTATCTGTATAAACATGGAAATATCTACACCGCCTTCTACATATCAATGGAAATATCTGCGCCGCCTTCTGTATAAACATGGAAATATCTACAAGGTCATCTGTGTATAGATGGAAATATCAACACCGCCATCTGTACAAACTTGGAAATATCTGCACCGCTATCTGTATAAACATGGAAATATGTACACCGCGGTCTGTATAAACATGGAAATAGCTAAACCGCTATCTGTATAAACATGGAAATATCTACACTGCTATCTCTATAAAACTGGAAATATCTACACCGTGATCTGTATAAACATGGAAATATTTACACTGCAATCTGTATAAACATGGAAATATCTACACCGTTATCTGTATAAACATGGAAATATCTACACCGCCATCTGTATAAACATGGAAATATCTACAATTATATCTCTATAAACATGGGAATATCTACAATGCCATCTGTAAAAACATGGAAATACCTATACAGTCATCTGTATGAACATGGAAATATGTACACCACCATCTGTATAAACATGGAAATATCTACAATGCCATCTGTATACACATGGAAATACCTACACGGCAATCTGTGTATAGATGGAAACATCAACACCGCCATCTGTACAGACATGGAAATATCTACACCGCTATCTGTATAAACATGGAAATATCTACACTGCGGTCTGTATAAACATGGAAATATCTACACTGCTATCTCTATAAACATGGAAATATCTACACAGCCATCTGAATAAACATGGAAATATCTACACAGCCATCTGTTTATACATGGAAATATCTACACCGCTATCTGTATAAACATGGAAATATCTACACCGCCTTCTACATATCCATGGAAATATCTGCGCCGCCTACTGTATAAACATGGAAATATCTACACGGTCATCTGTGTATAGATGGAAATATCAACACCACCATCTGTACAAACATGGAAATATATGCACCGCTATCTGTATAAACATGGAAATATCTACACCGCGGTCTGTATAAACATGGAAATAGCTAAACCGCTATCTGTATAAACATGGAAATATCTACACTGCTATCTCTATAAATCTGGAAATATCTACACCGTGATCTGTATAAATATGGAAATATTTACACTGCAATCTGTATAAACATGGAAATATCTACACCGTTATCTGTATAAATATGGAAATATCTACACCGCTATCTCTATAAACATGGAAATATCTACACCGCCATCTGTATGAACATGGAAATATCTACACTGCTATCTCTATAAACATGGAAATATCTTCAATGCCATCTGTAAAAACATGGAAATACCTATACAGTCATCTTTATAAACATGGAAATATCTACACCACCATCTGTATAAACATGGAAATATCTACAATGCCATCTGTATACACATGGAAATACCTACACGGCAATCTGTGTATAGATGGAAACATCAACACCACCATGTCTACAAACATGGAAATATGTACACCGCTATCTGGAGAAACATGGAAATATCTACACTGCGGTCTGTATAAACATGGAAATTTCTACACCGGTATCTGTATAACCATGGAAATATCTACATCACGATCTGTATAAACATGGAAATATTTACACCGCTATCTGTATAAACATGGAAATATCTACACCGCTATCTCTATAAACATGGAAATATCTACAAAGCCATCTGTACAAACATGGAAATATCTACACCGCTATCTGTATAAACATGGAGATATCTACACTGCTGTCTATATAAACATGGAAATTTCCACACCGGTATCTGTATAAACATGGAAATATCTACACCACGATCTGTATAAACATGGAAATACTTACACCGCTATCTGTATAAACATGGAAATATCTACACCGCTATCTCTATAAACATGGAAATATCTACAAAGCCATCTGTATAAACATGGAAATACCTACACAGTCATGTGTAGGAACATGGAAAAATCTACACTGCCATCTGTATAAACATGGAAATATCTACAGAGCCCTCTGCATAAATATGGAAATATCTGCATAGGCATCTGTATAAACATGGAAATATCTGCACCGCTATCTGTATAAACATGGAAATACCTACACCGCTGTCTCTATAAACATGGAAATATGTACACCACTATGTGTATAAACATGGAAATATCTCCACTGCTGTCTGTATAAACATGGAAATATCTACACCGCGATCTGTATTAACATGGAAATATCTACACCGCCTTCTACATATCCATGGAAATATCTGCGCCGCCTTCTGTATAAACATGGAAATATCTACACGGTCATCTGTGTATAGATGGAAATATCAACACCGCCATCTGTACAAACATGGAAATATCTGCACCGCTATCTGTATAAACATGGAAATATCTACACCGCGGTCTGTATAAACATGGAAATAGCTAAACCGCTATCTGTATAAACATGGAAATATCTACACTGCTATCTCTATAAACCTGGAAATATCTACACCGTGATCTGTATAAACATGGAAATATTTACACTGCAATCTGTATAAACATGGAAATATCTACACCGTTATCTGTATAAATATGCAAATATCTACACCGCTGTCTCTATAAACATGGAAATATCTACACCGCCATCTGTATAAACATGGAAATATCTACACTTATATCTCTATAAACATGGAAATATCTACAATGCAATCTGTAAAAACATGGAAATACCTATACAGTCATCTCTATGAACATGGAAATATCTACACCACCATCTGTATAAACATGGAAATATCTACAATGCCACCTGTATACACATGGAAATACCTACATGGCAATCTGTGTATAGATGGAAACATCAACACCGCCATCTGTACAGACATGGAAATATCTGCACCGCTATCTGTATAAACATGGAAATATCTACTCCGCGGTCTGTATAAACATGGAAATAGCTAAACGGCTATCTGTATAAACATGGAAATATCTACACTGCTATCTCTATAAACCTGGAAATATCTACACCGTGATCTGTATAAACATGGAAATATTTACACTGCTATCTGTATAAACATGGAAATATCTACACCGTTATCTGTATAAATATGGAAATATCTACACCGCTATCTCTATAAACATGGAAATATCTACACCGCCATCTGTATAAACATGGAAATATCTACACTGCTATCTCTATAAACATGGAAATATCTACAATGCCATCTGTAGAAACATGGAAATACCTATACAGTCATCTGTATAAACATGGAAATATCTACACCACCATCTGTATATACATGGAAATATGTACAATGCCATCTGTATACACATGGAAATACCTACACGGCAATCTGTGTATAGATGGAAACATCAACACCGCCATCTGTACAAACATGGAAATACCTACACCGCTATCTGTATAAACATGGAAATATCTAAACTGCGGTCTGTATAAACATGGAAATTTCTACACCGGTATCTGTATAAATATGGAAATATCTATACCACGATCTGTATAAACATGGAAGTATTTACACCGCTATCTGTATAAACATGGAAATATCTACACCGCTATCTCTATAAACATGGAAATATCTACAAAGCCATCAGTATAAACATGGAAATACCTACACAGTCATGTGTAGGAACATGGAAAGATCTGCACTGCCATCTGTATAAACATGGAAATATCTACAGAGCCCTCCGTATAAATATGGAAATATCTGCATAGGCATCTGTATAAACATGGAAATATCTGCACCGCTATCTGTATAAACATGGAAATACCTACACCGCTGTCTCTATAAACATGGAAATATGTACACCGCTATGTGTATAAACATGGAAATATCTCCACTGCTGTCTGTAAAAACATGGAAATATCTACACCGTGATCTGTATAAACATGGAAATATCTACACCGCTATCTCTATAAACATGGAAATATCTACACAGCTATCTCTATAAACATGGAAATACCTACAAAGTCATCTGTATAAACATGGAAATATCTACACTGCCATCTGAATAAACATGGAAATATCTACACAGCCATCTGTATATACATAGAAATATCTACACCGCTATCTGTATAAACATGGAAATATCTACACCGCCTTCTACATATCCATGGAAATATCTGCACCGCCTTCTGTATAAACATGGAAATATCTACACGGTCATCTGTGTATAGATGGAAATATCAACACCGCCGTCTGTACAAACATGGAATATCTGCACCGCTATCTGTATAAACATGGAAATACCTACACCGCTGTCTCTATAAACATGGAAATATGTACACCGCTATGTGTATAAACATGGAAATACCTACACCGCTGTCTCTATAAACATGGAAATATGTACACCGCTATGTGTATAAACATGGAAATATCTCCACTGCTGTCTGTATAAACATGGAAATATCTACACCGTGATCTGTATAAACATGCAAATATTTACACTGCTATCTGTATAAACATGGAAATATCTACACCGTTATCTGTACAAATATGGAAATATCTACACCGCTATCTCTATAAACATGGAAATATCTACACCGCCATGTGTATAAACATGGAAATATCTACACTGCTATCCCTATAAACATGGAAATATCTACACAGCTATCTCTATAAACATGGAAATACCTACACCGCCATCTGTATAAACATGGAAATACCTACAAAGTCATCTGTATAAACAAGGAAATATCTACACCGCTATCTGTATAAACATGGAAATATCTACACCGCCTTCCACATATCCATGGAAATATCTGCGCCGCCTTCTGTATAAACATGGAAATATCTACACGGTCATCTGTGTATAGATGGAAATATCAACACCGCCATCTGTACAAACTTGGAAATATCTGCACCGCTATCTGTATAAACATGGAAATATGTACACCGCGGTCTGTATAAACATGGAAATAGTTAAACCGCTATCTGTATAAACATGGAAATATCTACACTGCTATCTCTATAAAAGTGGAAATATCTACACCGTGATCTGTATAAACATAGAAATATTTACACTGCAATCTGTATAAACATGGAAATATCTACACCGTTATCTGTATAAATATGGAAATATCTACACCGCTATCTCTATAAACATGGAAATATCTACACCGCCATCTGTATAAACATGGAAATATCTACAATTATATCTCTATAAACATGGGAATATCTACAATGCCATCTGTAAAAACATGGAAATACCTATACAGTCATCTGTATGAACATGGAAATATCTACACCACCATCTGTATAAACATGGAAATATCTACAATGCCATCTGTATACACATGGAAATACCTACACGGCAATCTGTGTATAGATGGAAACATCAACACCGCCATCTGTACAGACATGGAAATATCTACACCGCTATCTGTATAAACATGGAAATATCTACACTGCGGTCTGTATAAACATGGAAATTTCCACACCGTTATCTGTATAAACATGGAAATATCTACACCACGATCTGTATAAACATGGAAATATTTACACCGCTATCTGTATAAACATGGAAATATCTACACCACTGTCTCTATAAACATGGAAATATCTACAAAGCCATCTGTATATACATGGAAATACCTACACAGTCATGTGTAGGAACATGGAAAAATCTACACTGCCATCTGTATAAACATGGAAATATCTACAGAGCCCTCTGTATAAATATGGAAATATCTGCATAGGCATCTGTATAAACATGGAAATATCTGCAACGCTATCTGTATAAACATGGAAATCCTACACCGCTGTCTCTATAAACATGGAAATATGTACACCGCTATGTGTATAAACATGGAAATATCTCCACTGCTGTCTGTATAAACATGGAAATATCTACACCGCGATCTGTATAAACATGGAAATATCTACACCGCTATCTGTATAAACATGGAAATATCTACACAGCTATCTCCATAAACATGGAAATACCTACACCGCCATCTGTATAAACATGGAAATACCTACAATGTCATCTGTATAAACATGGAAATATCTACACAGCCATCTGTATGACCAAGGAAATATCTACACAGCCATCTGTATATACATGGAAATATCTACACCGCTATCTGTATAAACATGGAAATATCTACACCGCCTTCTACATATGCATGGAAATATCTGCGCCGCCTTCTGTATAAACATGGAAATATCTACACGGTCATCTGTGTATAGATGGAAATATCAACACCGCCATCTGTACAAACATGGAAATATCTGCACCGCTATCTGTATAAACATGGAAATATCTACACCGCGGTCTGTATAAACATGGAAATAGCTAAACCGCTATCTGTATAAACATGGAAATATCTACACTGCTATCTCTATAAACCTGGAAATATCTACACCGTGATCTGTATAAACATGGAAATATTTACACTGCTATCTGTATAAACATGGAAATACCTACACCGTTATCTGTATAAATATGGAAATATCTACACCGCTATCTCTATAAACATGGAAATATCTACACCGCCATCTGTATCAACATGGAAATATCTACACTGCTATCTCTATAAACATGGAAATATCTACAATGTCATCTGTAAAACATGGAAATACCTATACAGACGTCTGTATAAACATGGAAATATCTACACCACCATCTGTATAAACATGGAAATATCTACAATGCCATCTGTATACACATGGAAATACCTACACGGCAATCTGTGTATAGATGGAAACATCAACACCACCATGTGTACAGACATGGAAATATCTACACCACTATCTGTATAAACATGGAAATATCTACACTGCGGTCTGTATAAACATGGAAATTTCCACACCGGTATCTGTATAAACATGGAAATATCTACACCACGATCTGTATAAACATGGAAATATTTACACCGCTATCTGTATAAACATGGAAATATCTACACCGCTATCTCTATAAACGTGGAAATATCTACAAAGCCATCTGTATAAACATGGAAATACCTACACAGTCATGTGTAGGAACATGGAAAAATCTACACTGCCTTCTGTATAAACATGGAAATATCTACAGAGCCCTCTGTATAAATATGGAAATATCTGCATAGGCATCTGTATAAACATGGAAATATCTGCACCGCTATCTGTATAAACATGGAAATACCTACACCGCTGTCTCTATAAACATGGAAATATGTACACCGCTATGTGTATAAACATGGAAATATCTCCACTGCTGTCTGTATAAACATGGAAATATCTACACCGCGATCTGTATAAACATGGAAATATCTACACCGCGATCTGTATAAACATGGAAATACCTACACCGCCATCTGTATAAACATGGAAATAGCTACAAAGTCATCTGTATAAACATGGAAATATCTACACAGCCATCTGTATAAACATGGAAATATCTACACAGCCGTCTGTATATACATGGAAATATCTACACTGCTATCTGTATAAACATGGAAATATCCACACCGCCTTCTACATATCCATGGAAATATCTGCGCCGCCTTCTGTATAAACATGGAAATATCTGCACGGTCATCTGTGTATAGATGGAAATATCAACACCGCCATCTGTACAAAGATGGAAATATCTGCACCGCTATCAGTATAAACATGGAAATATCTACACCGCGGTCTGTATAAACATGGAAATAGCTAAACCGCTATCTGTATAAACATGGAAATATCTACACTGCTATCTCTATAAACCTGGAAATATCTACACCGTGATCTGTATAAACATGGAAATATTTACACTGCTATCTTTATAAACATGGAAATATCTACACCGTTATCTGTATAAATATGGAAATATCTACACTGCTATCTCTATAAACATGGAAATATCTACACCGCCATCTGTATAAACATGGAAATACCTACACTTATATCTCTATAAGCATGGAAATATCTACAATGCCATCTGTAAAAACCTGGAAATACCTATACAGTCATCTGTATAAACATGGAAATATCTACACCACCATCAGTATAAACATGGAAATATCTACAATGCCATCTGTATACACATGGAAATACCTACACGGCAATCTGTGTATAGATGGAAACATCAACACCGCCATCTGTACAGACATGGAAATATCTACACCTCTATCTTTATAAACATGGAAATATCTACACTGCAGTCTGTATAAACATGGAAATTTCCACACCGGTATCTGTATAAACATGGAAATATCTACACCAAGATCTGTATAAACATGGAAATATTTACACCGCTATCTGTATAAACATGGAAATATCTACACCGCTATCTCTATAAACATGGAAATATCTACAAAGCCATCTGTATAAACATGGAAATACCTACACAGTCATGTGTAGGAACATGGAAAAATCTACACTGCCATCTGTATAAACATGGAAATATCTACAGTGCCCTCTGTATAAATATGGAAATACCTGCATAGGCATCTGTATAAACATGGAAATATCTGCACCGCTCTCTGTATAAACATGGAGATAACTACACCGCTGTCTCTATAAACATGGAAATATGTACACCCCTATGTGTATAAACATGGAAATATCTCCACTACTGTCTGTATAAACATGGAAATATCTACAATTCAATCTGTAAAAACATGGAAATACCTATACAGTCATCTGAATGAACATGGAAATATCTACACCACCATCTGTATAAACATGGAAATATCTACAATGCCTCCTGTATACACATGGAAATACCTACATGGCAATCTGTGTATAGATGGAAACATCAACACCGCCATCTTTACAGACATGGAAAATCTGCACCGCTATCTGTATAAACATGGAAATATCTACTCCGCGGTCTGTATAAACATGGAAATAGCTAAACGGCTATCTGTATAAACATGGAAATATCTACACTGCTATCTCTATAAACCTGGAAATATCTACACCGTGATCTGTATAAACATGGAAATATTTACACTGCTATCTCTATAAACATGGAAATATCTACACCGTTATCTGTATAAATATGGAAATATCTACACCGCTATCTCTATAAACATGGAAATATCTACACTGCCATCTGTATAAACATGGAAACATCTACACTGCTATCTCTATAAACATGGAAATATCTACAATGCCATTTGTAAAAACATGGAAATACCTATACAGTCATCTGTATAAACATGGAAATATCTACACCACCATCTGTATAAACATGGAAATATCTACAATGCCATCTGTATACACATGGAAATACCTACACGGCAATCTGTGTATAGATGGAAACATCAACACCGCCATCTGTACAAACATGGAAATACCTACACCGCTATCTGTATAAACATGGAAATATCTACACTGCGGTCTGTATAAACATGGAAATTTCCACACCGTTATCTGTATAAACATGGAAATATCTACACCACGATCTCTGTAAACATGGAAATATTTACACCGCTATCTGTATAAACATGGAAATATCTACACCGCTATCTCTATAAACATGGAAATATCTACAAAGCCATCTGTATATACATGGAAATACCTACACAGTCATGTGTAGGTACATGGAAAAATCTACACTGCCATCTGTATAAACATGGAAATATCTACAGAGCCCTCTGTATAAATATGGAAATATCTGCATAGGCATCTGTATAAACATGGAAATATCTGCACCGCTATCTGTATAAACATGGAAATACCTACACCGCTGTCTCTATAAACATGGAAATATCTACACCATTATCTGTACAAATATGGAAATATCTACACCGCTATCTCTATAAACATGGAAATATCTACACCGCCATGTGTATAAACATGGAAATATCTACACTGCTATCCCTATAAACATGGAAATATCTACACAGCTATCTCTATAAACATGGAAATACCTACACCGCCATCTGTATAAACATGGAAATACCTACAAAGTCATCTGTATAAACAAGGAAATATCTACACAGCCATCTGTATAAACATGGAAATATCTACACAGCCATCTGTATATACATGGAAATATCTACACCGCTATCTGTATAAACATGGAAATATCTACACCGCCTTCCACATATCCATGGAAATATCTGCGCCGCCTTCTGTATAAACATGGAAATATCTACACGGTCATCTGTGTATAGATGGAAATATCAACACCGCCATCTGTACAAACTTGGAAATATCTGCACCGCTATCTGTATAAACATGGAAATATGTACACCGCGGTCTGTATAAACATGGAAATAGTTAAACCGCTATCTGTATAAACATGGAAATATCTACACTGCTATCTCTATAAAAGTGGAAATATCTACACCGTGATCTGTATAAACATAGAAATATTTACACTGCAATCTGTATAAACATGGAAATATCTACACCGTTATCTGTATAAATATGGAAATATCTACACCGCTATCTCTATAAACATGGAAATATCTACACCGCCATCTGTATAAACATGGAAATATCTACAATTATATCTCTATAAACATGGGAATATCTACAATGCCATCTGTAAAAACATGGAAATACCTATACAGTCATCTGTATGAACATGGAAATATCTACACCACCATCTGTATAAACATGGAAATGTCTACAATGACATCTGTATACACATGGAAATACCTACACGGCAATCTGTGTATAGATGGAAACATCAACACCGCCATCTGTACAGACATGGAAATATCTACACCGCTATCTGTATAAACATGGAAATATCTACACTGCGGTCTGTATAAACATGGAAATTTCCACACCGTTATCTGTATAAACATGGAAATATCTACACCACGATCTGTATAAACATGGAAATATTTACACCGCTATCTGTATAAACATGGAAATATCTACACCACTGTCTCTATAAACACGGAAATATCTACAAAGCCATCTGTATATACATGGAAATACCTACACAGTCATGTGTAGGAACATGGAAAAATCTACACTGCCATCTGTATAAACATGGAAATATCTACAGAGCCCTCTGTATAAATATGGAAATATCTGCATAGGCATCTGTATAAACACGGAAATATCTGCAACGCTACCTGTATAAACATGGAAATCCTACACCGCTGTCTCTATAAACATGGAAATATGTACACCGCTATGTGTATAAACATGGAAATATCTCCACTGCTGTCTGTATAAACATGGAAATATCTACACCGCGATCTGTATAAACATGGAAATATCTACACCGCTATCTGTATAAACATGGAAATATCTACACAGCTATCTCCATAAACATGGAAATACCTACACCGCCATCTGTATAAACATGGAAATACCTACAATGTCATCTGTATAAACATGGAAATATCTACACAGCCATCTGTATGACCAAGGAAATATCTACACAGCCATCTGTATATACATGGAAATATCTACACCGCTATCTGTATAAACATGGAAATATCTACACCGCCTTCTACATATGCATGGAAATATCTGCGCCGCCTTCTGTATAAACATGGAAATATCTACACGGTCATCTGTGTATAGATGGAAATATCAACACCGCCATCTGTACAAACATGGAAATATCTGCACCGCTATCTGTATAAACATGGAAATATCTACACCGCGGTCTGTATAAACATGGAAATAGCTAAACCGCTATCTGTATAAACATGGAAATATCTACACTGCTATCTCTATAAACCTGGAAATATCTACACCGTGATCTGTATAAACATGGAAATATTTACACTGCTATCTGTATAAACATGGAAATACCTACACCGTTATCTGTATAAATATGGAAATATCTACACCGCTATCTCTATAAACATGGAAATATCTACACCGCCATCTGTATCAACATGGAAATATCTACACTGCTATCTCTATAAACATGGAAATATCTACAATGTCATCTGTAAAACATGGAAATACCTATACAGACGTCTGTATAAACATGGAAATATCTACACCACCATCTGTATAAACATGGAAATATCTACAATGCCATCTGTATACACATGGAAATACCTACACGGCAATCTGTGTATAGATGGAAACATCAACACCACCATGTGTACAGACATGGAAATATCTACACCACCATCTGTATAAACATGGAAATATCTACACTGCGGTCTGTATAAACATGGAAATTTCCACACCGGTATCTGTATAAACATGGAAATATCTACACCACGATCTGTATAAACATGGAAATATTTACACCGCTATCTGTATAAACATGGAAATATCTACACCGCTATCTCTATAAACGTGGAAATATCTACAAAGCCATCTGTATAAACATGGAAATACCTACACAGTCATGTGTAGGAACATGGAAAAATCTACACTGCCATCTGTATAAACATGGAAATATCTACAGAGCCCTCTGTATAAATATGGAAATATCTGCATAGGCATCTGTATAAACATGGAAATATCTGCACCGCTATCTGTATAAACATGGAAATACCTACACCGCCGTCTCTATAAACATGGAAATATGTACACCGCTATGTGTATAAACATGGAAATATCTCCACTGCTGTCTGTATAAACATGGAAATATCAACACCGCGATCTGTATAAACATGGAAATATCTACACCGCTATCTGTATAAACATGGAAATATCTACACAGCTATCTCTATAAACATGGAAATACCTACACCTCCATCTGTATAAACATGGAAATACCTACAAACTCATCTGTATAAACCTGGAAATATCTACACAGCAACCTGTATAAACATGGAAATATCTACACAGCCATCTGTATATACATGGAAATATCTACACCGCTATCTGTATAAACATGGAAATATCTACACCGCCTTCTACATATCCATGGAAATATCTGCGCCACCTTCTGTATAAACATGGAAATATCTACACGGTCATCTGAGTGTAGATGGAAATATCAACACCGCCATCTGTACAAACATGGAAATATCTGCACCGCTATCTGTATAAACATGGAAATATCTACACCGCGGTCTGTATAAACATGGAAATATGTACACCGCTATGTGTATAAAGATGGAAATATCTCCACTCCTGTCTGTATAAACATGGAAATATCTACACCGCGATCTGTATAAACATGGAAATATCTACACCGCTATCTGTATAAACATGGAAATATCTACACAGCTATCTCTATAAACATGGAAATACCTACACCTCCATCTGTATAAACATGGAAATACCTACAAAGTCATCTGTATAAACATGGAAATATCTACACAGCCATCTGTATAAACATGGAAATATCTACACAGCCATCTGTATATACATGGAAATATCTACACCGCTATCTGTATAAACATGGAAATATCTACACCGCCTTCTACATATCCATGGAAATATCTGCGCTGCCTTCTGTATATACATGGAAATATCTACCCGGTCATCTGTGTATAGATGGAAATATCAACACCGCCATCTGTACAAACATGGAAATATCTGCACCGCTATCTGTAAACATGGAAATATCTACCCCGCGGTCTGTACAAACATGGAAATAGCTAAACCGCTATCTGTATAAACATGGAAATATCTACACTGCTATCTCTATAAACCTGGAAATATCTACACCGTGATCTGTATAAACATGGAAATATTTACACTGCTATCTGTATAAAGATGGAAATATCTACACCGTTATCTTTATAAATATGGAAATATCTACACCGCTATCTCTATAAACATGGAAATATCTACACCGCCATCTGTATAAACATGGAAATATCTACACTGCTATCTCTATAAACATGGAAATATCTACAATGCCATCTGTAAAAACATGGAAATACCTATACAGTCATCTGTATGACCATGGAAATATCTACACCACCATGTGTATAAACATGGAAATATCTACAATGCCATCTGTATACACATGGAAATACCTACAGGGCAATCTGTGTATAGATGGAAACATCAACACCGCAATCTGTACAGACATGGAAATATCTACACCGCTATCTGTATAAACATGGAAATATCTACACTGCGGTCTGTATAAACATGGAAATTTCCACCCCGGTATCTGTATAAACATGGAAATATCTACACCACGATCTGTATAAACATGGAAATATTTACACCGCTATCTGTATAAACAGGGAAATATCTACACCGCTATCTCTATAAACATTTAAATATCTACAAACCCTTCTGTATAAACATGGAAATACCTACACAGTCATGTGTAGGAACATGGAAAAATCTACAGTGCCATCTGTATAAACAAGGAAATATCTACAGAGCCCTCTGTATAAATATGGAAATATCTGCATAGGCATCTGTATAAACATGGAAATATCTGCACCGCTATCTGTATAAACATGGAAATACCTACACCGCTCTCTATATAAACATGGAAATATGTACACCGCTATGTATATAAACATGGAAATATCTCCACTGCTGTCTGTATAAACATGGAAATATCTACACCGCGATCTGTATAAACATGGAAATATCTACACCGCTGTCTGTATAAACATGGAAATATCTACACAGCTATCTCTATAAACATGGAAATACCTACACCGCCATCTGAATAAACATGGAAATACCTACAAAGTCATCTGTATAAACAAGGAAATACCTACAAAGCCATCTGTATAAACATGGAAATATCTACACAGCCATCTGTATATACATGGAAATATCTACACCGCTATCTGTATAAACATGGAAATATCTACACCGCCTTCTACATATCAATGGAAATATCTGCGCCGCCTTCTGTATAAACATGGAAATATCTACAAGGTCATCTGTGTATAGATGGAAATATCAACACCGCCATCTGTACAAACTTGGAAATATCTGCACCGCTATCTGTATAAACATGGAAATATGTACACCGCGGTCTGTATAAACATGGAAATAGCTAAACCGCTATCTGTATAAACATGGAAATATCTACACTGCTATCTCTATAAAACTGGAAATATCTACACCGTGATCTGTATAAACATGGAAATATTTACACTGCAATCTGTATAAACATGGAAATATCTACACCGTTATCTGTATAAACATGGAAATATCTACACCGCCATCTGTATAAACATGGAAATATCTACAATTATATCTCTATAAACATGGGAATATCTACAATGCCATCTGTAAAAACATGGAAATACCTATACAGTCATCTGTATGAACATGGAAATATGTACACCACCATCTGTATAAACATGGAAATATCTACAATGCCATCTGTATACACATGGAAATACCTACACGGCAATCTGTGTATAGATGGAAACATCAACACCGCCATCTGTACAGACATGGAAATATCTACACCGCTATCTGTATAAACATGGAAATATCTACACTGCGGTCTGTATAAACATGGAAATATCTACACTGCTATCTCTATAAACATGGAAATATCTACACAGCCATCTGAATAAACATGGAAATATCTACACAGCCATCTGTTTATACATGGAAATATCTACACCGCTATCTGTATAAACATGGAAATATCTACACCGCCTTCTACATATCCATGGAAATATCTGCGCCGCCTACTGTATAAACATGGAAATATCTACACGGTCATCTGTGTATAGATGGAAATATCAACACCACCATCTGTACAAACATGGAAATATATGCACCGCTATCTGTATAAACATGGAAATATCTACACCGCGGTCTGTATAAACATGGAAATAGCTAAACCGCTATCTGTATAAACATGGAAATATCTACACTGCTATCTCTATAAATCTGGAAATATCTACACCGTGATCTGTATAAATATGGAAATATTTACACTGCAATCTGTATAAACATGGAAATATCTACACCGTTATCTGTATAAATATGGAAATATCTACACCGCTATCTCTATAAACATGGAAATATCTACACCGCCATCTGTATGAACATGGAAATATCTACACTGCTATCTCTATAAACATGGAAATATCTTCAATGCCATCTGTAAAAACATGGAAATACCTATACAGTCATCTTTATAAACATGGAAATATCTACACCACCATCTGTATAAACATGGAAATATCTACAATGCCATCTGTATACACATGGAAATACCTACACGGCAATCTGTGTATAGATGGAAACATCAACACCACCATGTCTACAAACATGGAAATATGTACACCGCTATCTGGAGAAACATGGAAATATCTACACTGCGGTCTGTATAAACATGGAAATTTCTACACCGGTATCTGTATAACCATGGAAATATCTACATCACGATCTGTATAAACATGGAAATATTTACACCGCTATCTGTATAAACATGGAAATATCTACACCGCTATCTCTATAAACATGGAAATATCTACAAAGCCATCTGTACAAACATGGAAATATCTACACCGCTATCTGTATAAACATGGAGATATCTACACTGCTGTCTGTATAAACATGGAAATTTCCACACCGGTATCTGTATAAACATGGAAATATCTACACCACGATCTGTATAAACATGGAAATACTTACACCGCTATCTGTATAAACATGGAAATATCTACACCGCTATCTCTATAAACATGGAAATATCTACAAAGCCATCTGTATAAACATGGAAATACCTACACAGTCATGTGTAGGAACATGGAAAAATCTACACTGCCATCTGTATAAACATGGAAATATCTACAGAGCCCTCTGCATAAATATGGAAATATCTGCATAGGCATCTGTATAAACATGGAAATATCTGCACCGCTATCTGTATAAACATGGATATACCTACACCGCTGTCTCTATAAACATGGAAATATGTACACCACTATGTGTATAAACATGGAAATATCTCCACTGCTGTCTGTATAAACATGGAAATATCTACACCGCGATCTGTATTAACATGGAAATATCTACACCGCCTTCTACATATCCATGGAAATATCTGCGCCGCCTTCTGTATAAACATGGAAATATCTACACGGTCATCTGTGTATAGATGGAAATATCAACACCGCCATCTGTACAAACATGGAAATATCTGCACCGCTATCTGTATAAACATGGAAATATCTACACCGCGGTCTGTATAAACATGGAAATAGCTAAACCGCTATCTGTATAAACATGGAAATATCTACACTGCTATCTCTATAAACCTGGAAATATCTACACCGTGATCTGTATAAACATGGAAATATTTACACTGCAATCTGTATAAACATGGAAATATCTACACCGTTATCTGTATAAATATGCAAATATCTACACCGCTGTCTCTATAAACATGGAAATATCTACACCGCCATCTGTATAAACATGGAAATATCTACACTTATATCTCTATAAACATGGAAATATCTACAATGCAATCTGTAAAAACATGGAAATACCTATACAGTCATCTCTATGAACATGGAAATATCTACACCACCATCTGTATAAACATGGAAATATCTACAATGCCACCTGTATACACATGGAAATACCTACATGGCAATCTGTGTATAGATGGAAACATCAACACCGCCATCTGTACAGACATGGAAATATCTGCACCGCTATCTGTATAAACATGGAAATATCTACTCCGCGGTCTGTATAAACATGGAAATAGCTAAACGGCTATCTGTATAAACATGGAAATATCTACACTGCTATCTCTATAAACCTGGAAATATCTACACCGTGATCTGTATAAACATGGAAATATTTACACTGCTATCTGTATAAACATGGAAATATCTACACCGTTATCTGTATAAATATGGAAATATCTACACCGCTATCTCTATAAACATGGAAATATCTACACCGCCATCTGTATAAACATGGAAATATCTACACTGCTATCTCTATAAACATGGAAATATCTACCATGCCATCTGTAGAAACATGGAAATACCTATACAGTCATCTGTATAAACATGGAAATATCTACACCACCATCTGTATATACATGGAAATATGTACAATGCCATCTGTATACACATGGAAATACCTACACGGCAATCTGTGTATAGATGGAAACATCAACACCGCCATCTGTACAAACATGGAAATACCTACACCGCTATCTGTATAAACATGGAAATATCTAAACTGCGGTCTGTATAAACATGGAAATTTCTACACCGGTATCTGTATAAATATGGAAATATCTATACCACGATCTGTATAAACATGGAAGTATTTACACCGCTATCTGTATAAACATGGAAATATCTACACCGCTATCTCTATAAACATGGAAATATCTACAAAGCCATCTGTATAAACATGGAAATACCTACACAGTCATGTGTAGGAACATGGAAAGATCTGCACTGCCATCTGTATAAACATGGAAATATCTACAGAGCCCTCCGTATAAATATGGAAATATCTGCATAGGCATCTGTATAAACATGGAAATATCTGCACCGCTATCTGTATAAACATGGAAATACCTACACCGCTGTCTCTATAAACATGGAAATATGTACACCGCTATGTGTATAAACATGGAAATATCTCCACTGCTGTCTGTAAAAACATGGAAATATCTACACCGTGATCTGTATAAACATGGAAATATCTACACCGCTATCTCTATAAACATGGAAATATCTACACAGCTATCTCTATAAACATGGAAATACCTACAAAGTCATCTGTATAAACATGGAAATATCTACACTGCCATCTGAATAAACATGGAAATATCTACACAGCCATCTGTATATACATAGAAATATCTACACCGCTATCTGTATAAACATGGAAATATCTACACCGCCTTCTACATATCCATGGAAATATCTGCACCGCCTTCTGTATAAACATGGAAATATCTACACGGTCATCTGTGTATAGATGGAAATATCAACACCGCCGTCTGTACAAACATGGAATATCTGCACCGCTATCTGTATAAACATGGAAATACCTACACCGCTGTCTCTATAAACATGGAAATATGTACACCGCTATGTGTATAAACATGGAAATACCTACACCGCTGTCTCTATAAACATGGAAATATGTACACCGCTATGTGTATAAACATGGAAATATCTCCACTGCTGTCTGTATAAACATGGAAATATCTACACCGTGATCTGTATAAACATGCAAATATTTACACTGCTATCTGTATAAACATGGAAATATCTACACCGTTATCTGTACAAATATGGAAATATCTACACCGCTATCTCTATAAACATGGAAATATCTACACCGCCATGTGTATAAACATGGAAATATCTACACTGCTATCCCTATAAACATGGAAATATCTACACAGCTATCTCTATAAACATGGAAATACCTACACCGCCATCTGTATAAACATGGAAATACCTACAAAGTCATCTGTATAAACAAGGAAATATCTACACCGCTATCTGTATAAACATGGAAATATCTACACCGCCTTCTACATATCCATGGAAATATCTGCGCCGCTTTCTGTATAAACATGGAAATATCTACACGGTCATCTGTGTATAGATGGAAATATCAACACCGCCATCTGTACAAACTTGGAAATATCTGCACCGCTATCTGTATAAACATGGAAATATGTACACCGCGGTCTGTATAAACATGGAAATAGCTAAACCGCTATCTGTATAAACATGGAAATATCTACACTGCTATCTCTATAAAACTGGAAATATCTACACCGTGATCTGTATAAACATAGAAATATTTACACTGCAATCTGTATAAACATGGAAATATCTACAACGTTATCTGTATAAATATGGAAATATCTACACCGCTATCTCTATAAACATGGAAATATCTACACCGCCATCTGTATAAACATGGAAATATCTACACTTATATCTCTATAAACATGGGAATATCTACAATGCCATCTGTAAAAACATGGAAATACCTAGACAGTCATCTGTATGAACATGGAAATATCTACACCACCATCTTTATAAACATGGAAATATCTACAATGCCATCTGTATACACATGGAAATACCTACACGGCAATCTGTGTATAGATGGAAACATCAACACCGCCATCTGTACAGACATGGAAATATCTACACCGCTATCTGTATAAACATGGAAATATCTACACTGCGGTCTGTATAAACATGGAAATTTCCACAACGGTATCTGTATAAACATGGAAATATCTACACCATGGTCCGTATAAACATGGAAATATTTACACCGCTATATGTATAAACATGGAAATATCTACACCGCTATCTCTATAAACATGGAAATATCTACAAAGCCATCTGTATATACATGGAAATACCTACACAGTCATATGTAGGAACATGGAAAAATCTACACTGCCATCTGTATAAACATCTAAATATCTACAGAGCCCTCTGTATAAATATGGAAATATCTGCATAGGCATCTGTATAAACATGGAAATATCTGCACCGCTATCTGTATAAACATGGAAATACCTACACCGCTCTCTCTATAAACATGGAAATATGTACACCGCTATGTGTATAAACATGGAAATATCTCCACTGCTGTCTGTATAAACATGGAAATATCTACACTGCGATCTGTATAAACATGGAAATATCTACACCGCTATCTGTATAAACATGGAAATATCTACACAGCTATCTCTATAAACATGGAAATACCTACACCTCCATCTGTATAAACATGGAAATACCTACAAAGTCATCTGTATAAACATGGAAATATCTACACAGCCATCTGTATTAACATGGAAATACCTACACAGCCATCTGTATATACATGGAAATATCTACACCGCTATCTGTATAACCATGGAAATATCTACACCGCCTTCTACATATCCATGGAAATATCTGCGCTGCCTTCTGTATATACATGGAAATATCTACACGGTCATCTGTGTATAGATGGAAATATCAACACCGCCATCTGTACAAACATGGAAATATCTGCACCGTTATCTGTAAACATGGAAATATCTACCCCGCGGTCTGTATAAATATGGAAATAGCTAAACCGCTATCTGTATAAACATGGAAATATCTACACTGCTATCTCTATAAACCTGGAAATATCTACACCGTGATCTGTATAAACATGGAAATATTTACACTGCTATCTGTATAAAGATGGAAATATCTACACCGTTATCTTTATAAATATGGAAATATCTACACCGCTATCTCTATAAACATGGAAATATCTACACCGCCATCTGTATAAACATGGAAATATCTACACTGCTATCTCTATAAACATGGAAATATCTACAATGCCATCTGTAAAAACATGGAAATACCTATACAGTCATCTGTATGAACATGGAAATATCTACACCACCATGTGTATAAACATGGAAATATCTACAATGCCATCTGTATACACATGGAAATACCTACACGGCAATCTGTGTATAGATGGAAACATCAACACCGCAATCTGTACAGACATGGAAATATCTACACCGCTATCTGTATAAACATGGAAATATCTACACTGCGGTCTGTATAAACATGGAAATTTCCACCCCGGTATCTGTATAAACATGGAAATATCTACACCACGATCTGTATAAACATGGAAATATTTACACCGCTATCTGTATAAACATGGAAATATCTACACCGCTATCTCTATAAACATGGAGATATCTACAAAGCCATCTGTATAAACATGGAAGTAGCTACACAGTCATGTGTAGGAACATGGAAGAATCTACACTGCCATCTGTATAAACATGGAAATATCTACAGAGCCCTCTGTATAAATATGGAAATATCTGCATAGGCATCTGTATAAACATGGAAATATCTGCACCGCTATCTGTATAAACATGGAAATACCTACACCGCTGTCTCTATAAACATGGAAATATGTACACCGCTATGTGTATAAACATGGAAATATCTCCACTGCTGTCTGTATAAACATGGAAATATCTACACCGCGATCTGTATAAACATGGAAATATCTACACCGCTATCTGTATAAACATGGAAATATCTACACAGCTATCTCTATAAACATGGAAATACCTA
Source organism: Pan troglodytes (assembly GCF_028858775.2). NCBI lineage: Eukaryota > Metazoa > Chordata > Mammalia > Primates > Hominidae > Pan > Pan troglodytes. The sequence continues at coordinate 8,897,914 of NC_072411.2, forward strand.
CACCTCCATCTGTATAAACATGGAAATACCTACAAAGTCATCTGTATAAACATGGAAATATCTACACAGCCATCTGTATAAACATGGAAATATCTACACAGCCATCTGTATATACATGGAAATATCTACACCGCTATCTGTATAAACATGGAAATATCTACAAGGCCTTCTACATATCCATGGAAATATCTGCGCTGCCATCTGTATATACATGGAAATATCTACCCGGTCATCTGTGTATAGATGGAAATATCAACACCGCCATCTGTACAAACATGGAAATATCTGCACCGCTATCTGTAAACATGGAAATATCTACCCCGCAGTCTGCATAAACATGGAAATAGCTAAACCGCTATCTGTATAAACATGGAAATATCTACACTGCTATCTCTATAAACCTGGAAATATCTACACCGTGATCTGTATAAACATGGAAATATTTACACTGCTATCTGTATAAAGATGGAAATATCTACACCGTTATCTTTATAAATATGGAAATATCTACACCGCTATCTCTATAAACATGGAAATATCTACACCGCCATCTGTATAAACATGGAAATATCTACACTGCTATCTCTATAAACATGGAAATATCTACAATGCCATCTGTAAAAACATGGAAATACCTATACAGTCATCTGTATGTACATGGAAATATCTACACCACTATGTGTATAAACATGGAAATATCTACAATGCCATCTGTATACACATGGAAATACCTACACAGCAATCTGTGCATAGATGGAAACATCAACACCGCAATCTGTACAGACATGGAAATATCTACACCGCTATCTGTATAAACATGGAAATATCAACACTGCGGTCTGTATAAACATGGAAATTTCCACCCCGGTATCTGTATAAACATGGAAATATCTACAGCACGATCTGTATAAACATGGAAATATTTACACCGCTATCTGTATAAACATGGAAATATCTACACCGCTATCTCTATAAACATGGAAATATCTACAAAGCCATCTGTATAAACATGGAAATAGCTACACAGTCATGTGTAGGAACATGGAAGAATCTACACTGCCATCTGTATAAACATGGAAATATCTACAGAGCCCTCTGTATAAATATGGAAATATCTGCATAGGCATCTGTATAAACATGGAAATATCTGCACCGCTATCTGTATAAACATGGAAATACCTACACCGCTGTCTCTATAAACATGGAAATATGTACACCGCTATGTGTATAAACATGGAAATATCTCCACTGCTGTCTGTATAAACATGGAAATATCTACACCGTTATCTGTATAAACATGGAAATATCTACACCGCTATCTGTATAAACATGGAAATATCTACACAGCTATCTCTATAAACATGGAAATACCTACACCTCCATCTGTATAAACATGGAAATACCTACAAAGTCATCTGTATAAACATGGAAATATCTACACAGCCATCTGTATAAACATGGAAATATCTACACAGCCATCTGTATATACATGGAAATATCTACACCGCTATCTGTATAAACATGGAAATATCTACACGGCCTTCTACATATCCATGGAAATATCTGCGCTGCCATCTGTATATACATGGAAATATCTACCCGGTCATCTGTGTATAGATGGAAATATCAACACCGCCATCTGTACAAACATGGAAATATCTGCACCGCTATCTGTAAACATGGAAATATCTACCCTGCGGTCTGTATAAACATGGAAATAGCTAAACCGCTATCTGTATAAACATGGAAATATCTACACTGCTATCTCTATAAACCTGGAAATATCTACACCGTGATCTGTATAAACATGGAAATATTTACACTGCTATCTGTATAAAGATGGAAATATCTACACCGTTATCTTTATAAATATGGAAATATCTACACCGCTATCTCTATAAACATGGAAATATCTACACCGCCATCTGTATAAACATGGAAATATCTACACTGCTATCTCTATAAACATGGAAATATCTACAATGCCATCTGTAAAAACATGGAAATACCTATACAGTCATCTGTATGAACATGGAAATATCTACACCACCATGTGTATAAACATGGAAATATCTACAATGCCATCTGTATACACATGGAAATACCTAAACGGCAATCTGTGTATAGATGGAAACATCAACACCGCAATCTGTACAGACATGGAAATATCTACAACGCTATCTGTATAAACATGGAAATATCTACACTGCGGTCTGTATAAACATGGAAATTTCCACCCCGGTATCTGTATAAACATGGAAATATCTACACCACGATCTGTATAAACATGGAAATATTTACACTGCTATCTGTATAAATATGGAAATATCTACAACGCTATCTCTATAAACATGGAAATATCTACACCGCCATCTGTATGAACATGGAAATATCTACACTGCTATCTCTATAAACATGGAAATATCTACAATGCCATCTGTAAAAACATGGAAATACCTATACAGTCATCTGCATAAACATGGAAATATCTACACCACCATCTGTATAAACATGGAAATATCTACAATGCCATCTGTATGCACATGGAAATACCTACACGGCAATCTGTGTATAGATGGAAACATCAACACCGCCATCTGTACAAACATGGAAATATCTACACCGCTATCTGTATAAACATGGAAATATCTACACTGCGGTCTGTATAAACATGGAAATTTCTACACCGGTATCTGTATAAAGATGAAAATATCTACACCACGATCTATATAAACATGGAAATATTTTCAACGCTATCTGTATAAACATGGAAATATCTACACTGCTATCTGTATAAACATGGAAATATCTACACTGCGGTCTGTATAAACATGGAAATTTCTACACCGCGATCTGTATAAACATGGAAATATCTACACCGCTATCTGTATAAACATGGAAATATCTACACAGCTATCTCTATAAACATGGAAATACCCACACCCCCATCTGTATAAACATGGAAATACCTACAAAGTCATCTGTATATACATGGAAATATCTACACAGCCATCTGTATAAACATGGAAATATCTACACAGCCATCTGTATATACATGGAAATATCTACACCGCTATCTGTATAAACATGGAAATATCTACACCGCCTTCTACATATCCATGGAAATATCGGTGCCGCCTTCTGTATAAACATGGAAATATCTACACGGTCATCTGTGTATAGATGGAAATATCAACACCGCCATCTGTACAAACATGGAAATATCTGCACCACTATCTGTATAAACATGGAAATATCTACACCGCGGTCTGTATAAACATGGAAATAGCTAACCCGCTATCTGTATAAAATGGAAATATCTACACTGCTATCTCTATAAACCTGGAAATATCTACACCGTGATCTGTATAAACATGGGAATATTTACACTGCTATCTGTATAAACATGGAAATATCTACACTGCTATCTCTATAAACATGGAAATACCTACAATGCCATCTGTGAAAACATGGAAATACCTATACAGTCATCTGTATAAACATGGATATAGCTAAACCGCTGTCTGTATAAACATGGAAATATCTACACCGTTATCTGTATAAATATGGAAATATCTACAACGCTATCTCTATAAACATGGAAATACCTACACCGCCATCTGTATGAACATGGAAATATCTACACTGCTCTCTCTATAAACATGGAAATATCTACAATGCCATCTGTAAAAACATGGAAATACCTATACAGTCATCTGCATAAACATGGAAATATCTACACCACCATCTGTATAAACATGGAAATATCTACAATGCCATCTGTATACACATGAAAATACCTACACGGCAATCTGTGTATAGATGGAAACATCAACACCGCCATCTGCACAAACATGGAAATATCTACACAGCTATCTGTATAAACATGGAAATATCTACACTGCGGTCTGTATAAACATGGAAATTTCTACACCGGTATCTGTATAAACATGGAAATATCTACACCACGATCTGTATAAACATGGAAATATTTTCACCGCTATCTGTATAAACGTGGAAATATCTACACCGCTATCTCTATAAACATGGAAATATCTACAAAGCCATCTGTATAAACATGGAAATACCTACACAGTCATGTGTAGGAACATGGAAAAATCTACACTGCCATCTGTATAAACATGGAAATATCTACAGAGCCCTCTGTATAAATATGGAAATATCTGCATAGGCATCTGTATAAACATGGAAATATCTGCACCGCTATCTGTATAAACATGGAAATACCTACACCGCTGTCTCTATAAACATGGAAATATGTACACCGCTATGTGTATAAACATGGAAATATTTCCACTGCTGTCTGTATATACATGGAAATATCTACACCGCGATCTGTATAAACATGGAAATATCTACACCGCTATCTGTATAAACATGGAAATATCTACACAGTTATCTCTATAAACATGGAAATACTTACACAGCCATCTGTATAAACATGGAAATACCTACAGAGTCATCTGTATAAAAATGGAAATATCTACACAGCCATCTGTATAAACATGGAAATATCTACACAGCCATCTGTATATACATGGAAATACCTACACCGCCATCTGTATAAACATGGAAATATCTACAAAGTCATCTGTATAAACATGGAAATATCTACACAGCCATCTGTATAAACATGGAAATATCTACACAGCCATCTGTATATACATGGAAATCTCTACACGGCTATCTGTATAAACATGGAAATATCTACACCGCCTTCTACATATCCATGGAAATATCTGCGCCGCCTTCTGTATAAACATGGAAATATCTACACGGTCATCTGTGTATAGATGGAAATATCAACACCGCCATCTGTACAAACATGGAAATATCTGCACCGCTATCTGTATAAACTTGGAAATATCTACACCGCGGTCTGTATAAACATGGAAATAGCTAAACCGCTATCTGTATAAACATGGAAATATCTACACTGCTATCTCTATAATCCTGGAAATATCTACACCGTGATCTGTATAAACATGGAAATATTTACACTGCTATCTGTATAAACATGGAAATATCTACACCGCTATCTGTATAAATATGGAAATATCTACACCGCTATCTCTATGAACATGGAAATATCTACACCGCCATCTGTATAAACATGGAAATATCTACACTTATATCTCTATAAACATGGAAATATCTACAATGCCATCTGTAAAAACATGGAAATACCTATACCGTCATCTGTATGAACATGGAAATATCTACACCACCATCTTTATAAACATGGAAATATCTACAATGCCATCTGTATACACATGGAAATACCTACATGGCAATCTGTGTATAGATGGAAACATCAACACCGCCATCTGTACTGACATGGAAATATCTACACCTCTATCTCTATAAACATGGAAATATCTACAAAGCCATCTGTATAAACATGGAAATACCTACACAGTCATGTGTAGGAACATGGAAAAATCTACACTGCCATCTGTATAAACATGGAAATATCTACAGAGCCCTCTGTAAAAATATGGAAATATCTGCATAGGCATCTGTATAAACATGGAAATATCTGCACCGCTATCTGTATAAACATGGAAATACCTACACCGCTGTCTCTATAAACATGGAAATATGTACACCGCTATGTGTATAAACATGGAAATATCTCCACTGCTGTCGGTATATACATGGAAATATCTACACCGCGATCTGTATAAACATGGAAATATCTACACCGCTATCTGTATAAACATGGAAATATCTACACAGCTATCTCTATAAACATGGAAATACCTACACCGCCATCTGTATAAACATCGAAATACCTACAAAGTCATCTGTATAAACATGGAAATATCTACACAGCCATCTGTATAAACATGGAAATATCTACACAGCCATCTGTATATACATGGAAATATCTACACCGCTATCTGTATAAACATGGAAATATCTACACCGCCTTCTACATATCCATGGAAATATCTGCGCCACCTTCTGTATAAACATGGAAATATCTACACGGTCATCTGTGTATAGATGGAAATATCATCACCGTCATCTGTACAAACATGGAAATATCTGCACCGCTATCTGTATAAACCTGGAAATATCTACACCGCGGTGTGTATAAACATGGAAATAACTAAACCGCTATCTGTATAAACATGGAAACATCTACACTGCTATCTCTATAAACCTGGAAATATCTACACCGTGATCTGTATAAATTTGGAAATATTTACAGTGCTATCTGTATAAACATGGAAATATCTACACTGCTATCTCTATAAACATGGAAATATCTACAATGCCATCTGTAAAAACATGGAAATACCTATACAGTCATCTGTATATACATTGATATAGCTAAACCGCTGTCTGTATAAACATGGAAATATCTACACCGTTATCTGTATAAATATGGAAATATCTACAACGCTATCTCTATAAACATGGAAATATCTACACCGCCATCTGTATGAACATGGAAATATCTACACTGCTATCTCTATAAACATGGAAATATCTACAATGCCATCTGTAAAAACATGGAAATACCTATACAGTCATCTGCATAAACATGGAAATATCTACACCACCATCTGTATAAACATGGAAATATCTACAATGCCATCTGTATGCACATGGAAATACCTACACGGCAATCTGTGTATAGATGGAAACATCAACACCGCCATCTGTACAAACATGGAAATATCTACACCGCTATCTGTATAAACATGGAAATATCTACACTGCGGTCTGTATAAACATGGAAATTTCTACACCGGTATCTGTATAAACATGAAAATATCTACACCACGATCTATATAAACTTGGAAATATTTTCAACGCTATCTGTATAAACATGGAAATATCTACACCGCTATCTCTATAAACATGGAAATATCTACAAAGCCATCTGTATAAACATGGAAATACCTACACAGTCATGTGTAGGAACATGGAAAAATCTACACTGCCATCTGTATAAACATGGAAATAGCTACAGAGCCCTCTGTATAATTATGGAAATATCTGCATAGGCATCTGTATAAACATGGAAATATCTGCACCGCTATCTGTATAAACATGGAAATACCTTCACCGCTGTCTCTATAAACATGGAAATATGTACACCGCTATGTGTATAAACATGGAAATATCTCCACTGCTGTCTGTATATACATGGTAATATCTACACCGCGATCTATATAAACATGGTAATATCTACACCGCGATCTGTATAAACATGGAAATATCTACACCCCTATCTGTATAAACATGGATATATCCACAGCGATTTGTCTATAAACATGGAAATATCTACACCGCCATCTACATATCCATGGAAATATTTGCGCCGCCATCTGTATAAACATGGAACTATCTACACGGTCATCTGTGTATAGATGGAAATATCAACAACGCCATCTGTACAAACATGGAAATATCTACACTGCTATCTCTATAAACAGGGAAATATCTACACTGCGGTCTGTATAAACATGGAAATATCTACACCGGTATCTGTATAAACATGGAAATATCTACACCACGATCTGTATAAACATGGAAATATATACACCGCTCTCTGTGTAAACATGGAAATATCTGCACTGCTATCTCTATAAACATGGAAATATCTACAAAGCCATCTGTATAAACATGGAAATACCTACAAAGACATGTGTAGGAACATGGAAATATCTGCACTGCCATCTGTATAAACATAGAAATATCTACACAGCCCTCTGTATAAATATGGAAATATCGGCATAGACATCTGTATAAACATGGAAATATCTGCACCGCTATCTGTATAAACATGGAAATACCTACACCGCTGTCTCTATAAACATGGAAATATGTACACCGCTATGTGTATAAACATGGAAATATCTCCACTGCTGTCTGTATAAACATGGAAATATCTCCACCGTTATCTGTATAAACATGGAAATATCTACAGCGCCATGTCTATAAACATTGAAATATCTACACTGCCATCTGTAAAAACATGGAAATATCTACACAGTCATCTGAATAAACATGGAAATATCTACACCGCAGTCTGTATAAACATGGAAATATCTACACCACTATCTGTATAAATATGAAATATCTAAACCGCTATCTCTATAAAAATGGAAATAACTACACTGCTATCTGTATAAACATGGAAATATCCTCACTGCTATCTCTATGAACATGGATATATCTACACCGCTATCTCTATAAACATGGAAATATGTACACCTCCATCTCTATAAACATGGAAATATCTACACCGCGATCTGTATAAACATGGAAATATCTACACCATGATCTGTATAAACATGGAAATATGTACACCGCGATCTGTATAAACATGCAAATATCTACACCATGATCTATATAAACATGGAAATATCTACACCGCCATTTCTATAAACATGGAAGTATATACACCCCTATCTGTATAAACATGGAAATATCCACACCGCTATCTCTATAAACATGGAAAAATCAACACCGCTATCTCTATGAACGTGGAAATATCTACACCGCCATCTCTATAACATGGAAATATCTACACCACGATCAGTATAAACAAGGAAATATCTACACCGCTATCTGTATAAAAATGGAAATATCTCCACTGCTATCTCTATAAACATGGAAATATCTACACCGATCTCTCTATAAACATGTAAATATCTACACCGTGATCTGTATAAACATGGAAATATTTACACCGCTATCTGTATAAACATGGAAACTTCTACACCGTTATCTGTATAAATATGGAAATATCTACACCGCTATCTCTATAAACTTGGAAAGATCTACACTGCCATCTGTATAAACATGGAAATACCTATACAGTCATCTGTGTAAACATGGAAATATCTACACCACCATCTGTATAAACATGGAAATATCTACAATGCCATCTGTATACACATGGAAATACCCACACGGCAATCTGTGTATAGATGGAAACATCAACACCGCCATCTGTACAAACATGGAAATATCTACTCTGCTATCTCTATAAACATGGAAATATCTACTCCGCGGTCTGCATAAACATGGAAATAGCTAAACGGCTATCTGTATAAACATGGAAATATCTACACAACGATCTGTATAAACATGGAAATATATACACCGCTATCTGTATAAACATGGAAATATCTGCACCGCTATCTCTATAAACATGGAAATAGCTACAAAGCCATCTGTATAAACATGGAAATACCTACACAGACATGTGTAGGAACATGGAAAAATCTACACTGCCATCTGTATAAACATGGAAATATCTACAGAGCCCTCTGTATAAATATGGAAATATCTGCATAGGCATCTGTATAAACATGGAAATATCTGCACCGCTATCTGTATAAACATGGAAATACCTACACCGCTGTCTCTATAAACATGGAAATATGTACACCGCTATGTGTATAAACATGGAAATATTTCCACTGCTGTCTGTATATACATGGAAATATCTACACCGCGATCTGTATAAACATGGAAATATCTACACCGCTATCTGTATAAACATGGAAATATCTACACAGTTATCTCTATAAACATGGAAATACTTACACAGCCATCTGTATAAACATGGAAATACCTACAGAGTCATCTGTATAAAAATGGAAATATCTACACAGCCATCTGTATAAACATGGAAATATCTACACAGCCATCTGTATATACATGGAAATACCTACACCGCCATCTGTATAAACATGGAAATATCTACAAAGTCATCTGTATAAACATGGAAATATCTACACAGCCATCTGTATAAACATGGAAATATCTACACAGCCATCTGTATATACATGGAAATCTCTACACGGCTATCTGTATAAACATGGAAATATCTACACCGCCTTCTACATATCCATGGAAATATCTGCGCCGCCTTCTGTATAAACATGGAAATATCTACACGGTCATCTGTGTATAGATGGAAATATCAACACCGCCATCTGTACAAACATGGAAATATCTGCACCGCTATCTGTATAAACTTGGAAATATCTACACCGCGGTCTGTATAAACATGGAAATAGCTAAACCGCTATCTGTATAAACATGGAAATATCTACACTGCTATCTCTATAATCCTGGAAATATCTACACCGTGATCTGTATAAACATGGAAATATTTACACTGCTATCTGTATAAACATGGAAATATCTACACCGCTATCTGTATAAATACGGAAATATCTACACCGCTATCTCTATTAACATGGAAATATCTACACCGCCATCTGTATAAACATGGAAATATCTACACTTATATCTCTATAAACATGGAAATATCAACAATGCCATCTGTAAAAACATGGAAATACCTATACAGTCATCTGTATGAACATGGAAATATCTACACCACCATCTGTATAAACATGGAAATATCTACAATGCCATCTGTATACACATTGAAATACCTACATGGCAATCTGTGTATAGATGGAAACATCAACACCGCCATCTGTACAGACATGGAAATATCTACCCCGCTATCTGTATAAACATGGAAATATCTACACTGCGGTCTGTATAAACATGGAAATTTCTACACCGGTATCTGTATAAACATGGAAATATCTACACCACGATCTGTATAAACATGGAAATATTTACACCGCTAACTGTATAAACGTGGAAATATCTACACCGCTATCTCTATAAACATGGAAATATCTACAGAGCCATCTGTATAAACATGGAAATACCTACAAAGTCATGTGTAGGAACATGGAAAAATCTACACTGCCATCTGTATAAACATGGAAATATCTACAGAGCCCTCTGTATAAATATGGAAATATCTGCATAGGCATCTGTATAAACATGGAAATATCTGCACCGCTATCTGTATAAACATGGAAATACCTACACCGCTGTCTCTATAAACATGGAAATATGTACACCGCTATGTGTATAGACATGGAAATATCCCCACTGCTGTCTGTATAAACATGGAAATATCTACACCGCGATCCGTATAAACATGGAAATATCTACACCGCGATCTGTATAAACATGGAAATATCTACATAGCTATCTGTATAAACATGGAAATACCTACACCGCCATCTGTATAAACATGGAAATACCTACAAAGTCATCTGTATAAACATGGAAATATCTACACAGCCATCTGTATAAACATGGAAATATCTACACAGGAATCTGTATAAACATGGAAATATCTACACCGCTATCTGTATAAACATGGAAATATCTACACTGCGGTCTGTATAAACATGGAAATTTCTACACCGCGATCTGTATAAACATGGAAATATCTACACCGCTATCTGTATAAACATGGAAATATCTACACAGCTCTCTCTATAAACATGGAAATACCCACACCCCCATCTGTATAAACATGGAAATACCTACAAAGTCATCTGTATATACATGGAAATATCTACACAGCCATCTGTATAAACATGGAAATATCTACACAGCCATCTGTATATACATGGAAATATCTACACCGCTATCTGTATAAACATGGAAATATCTACACCGCCTTCTACATATCCATGGAAATATCGGTGCCGCCTTCTGTATAAACATGGAAATATCTACACGGTCATCTGTGTATAGATGGAAATATCAACACCGCCATCTGTACAAACATGGAAATATCTGCACCACTATCTGTAAAAACATGGAAATATCTACACCGCGGTCTGTATAAACATGGAAATAGCTAACCCGCTATCTGTATAAAATGGAAATATCTACACTGCTATCTCTATAAACCTGGAAATATCTACACCGTGATCTGTATAAACATGGGAATATTTACACTGCTATCTGTATAAACATGGAAATATCTACACTGCTATCTCTATAAACATGGAAATACCTACAATGCCATCTGTGAAAACATGGAAATACCTATACAGTCATCTGTATAAACATGGATATAGCTAAACCGCTGTCTGTATAAACATGGAAATATCTACACCGTTATCTGTATAAATATGGAAATATCTACAACGCTATCTCTATAAACATGGAAATACCTACACCGCCATCTGTATGAACATGGAAATATCTACACTGCTCTCTCTATAAACATGGAAATATCTACAATGCCATCTGTAAAAACATGGAAATACCTATACAGTCATCTGCATAAACATGGAAATATCTACACCACCATCTGTATAAACATGGAAATATCTACAATGCCATCTGTATACACATGAAAATACCTACACGGCAATCTGTGTATAGATGGAAACATCAACACCGCCATCTGCACAAACATGGAAATATCTACACAGCTATCTGTATAAACATGGAAATATCTACACTGCGGTCTGTATAAACATGGAAATTTCTACATCGGTATCTGTATAAACATGGAAATATCTACACCACGATCTGTATAAACATGGAAATATTTTCACCGCTATCTGTATAAACGTGGAAATATCTACACCGCTATCTCTATAAACATGGAAATATCTACAAAGCCATCTGTATAAACATGGAAATACCTACACAGTCATGTGTAGGAACATGGAAAAATCTACACTGCCATCTGTATAAACATGGAAATATCTACAGAGCCCTCTGTATAAATATGGAAATATCTGCATAGGCATCTGTATAAACATGGAAATATCTGCACCGCTATCTGTATAAACATGGAAATACCTACACCGCTGTCTCTATAAACATGGAAATATGTACACCGCTATGTGTATAAACATGGAAATATTTCCACTGCTGTCTGTATATACATGGAAATATCTACACCGCGATCTGTATAAACATGGAAATATCTACACCGCTATCTGTATAAACATGGAAATATCTACACAGTTATCTCTATAAACATGGAAATACTTACACAGCCATCTGTATAAACATGGAAATACCTACAGAGTCATCTGTATAAAAATGGAAATATCTACACAGCCATCTGTATAAACATGGAAATATCTACACAGCCATCTGTATATACATGGAAATACCTACACCGCCATCTGTATAAACATGGAAATATCTACAAAGTCATCTGTATAAACATGGAAATATCTACACAGCCATCTGTATAAACATGGAAATATCTACACAGCCATCTGTATATACATGGAAATCTCTACACGGCTATCTGTATAAACATGGAAATATCTACACCGCCTTCTACATATCCATGGAAATATCTGCGCCGCCTTCTGTATAAACATGGAAATATCTACACGGTCATCTGTGTATAGATGGAAATATCAACACCGCCATCTGTACAAACATGGAAATATCTGCACCGCTATCTGTATAAACTTGGAAATATCTACACCGCGGTCTGTATAAACATGGAAATAGCTAAACCGCTATCTGTATAAACATGGAAATATCTACACTGCTATCTCTATAATCCTGGAAATATCTACACCGTGATCTGTATAAACATGGAAATATTTACACTGCTATCTGTATAAACATGGAAATATCTACACCGCTATCTGTATAAATATGGAAATATCTACACCGCTATCTCTATGAACATGGAAATATCTACACCGCCATCTGTATAAACATGGAAATATCTACACTTATATCTCTATAAACATGGAAATATCAACAATGCCATCTGTAAAAACATGGAAATACCTATACAATCATCTGTATGAACATGGAAATATCTACACCACCATCTGTATAAACATGGAAATATCTACAATGCCATCTGTATACACATTGAAATACCTACATGGCAATCTGTGTATAGATGGAAACATCAACACCGCCATCTGTACAGACATGGAAATATCTACCCCGCTATCTGTATAAACATGGAAATATCTACACTGCGGTCTGTATAAACATGGAAATTTCTACACCGGTATCTGTATAAACATGGAAATATCTACACCACGATCTGTATAAACATGGAAATATTTACACCGCTAACTGTATAAACGTGGAAATATCTACACCGCTATCTCTATAAACATGGAAATATCTACAGAGCCATCTGTATAAACATGGAAATACCTACAAAGTCATGTGTAGGAACATGGAAAAATCTACACTGCCATCTGTATAAACATGGAAATATCTACAGAGCCCTCTGTATAAATATGGAAATATCTGCATAGGCATCTGTATAAACATGGAAATATCTGCACCGCTATCTGTATAAACATGGAAATACCTACACCGCTGTCTCTATAAACATGGAAATATGTACACCGCTATGTGTATAGACATGGAAATATCCCCACTGCTGTCTGTATAAACATGGAAATATCTACACCGCGATCCGTATAAACATGGAAATATCTACACCGCTATCTGTATAAACATGGAAATATCTACATAGCTATCTGTATAAACATGGAAATACCTACACCGCCATCTGTATAAACATGGAAATACCTACAAAGTCATCTGTATAAACATGGAAATATCTACACAGCCATCTGTATAAACATGGAAATATCTACACAGGAATCTGTATAAACATGGAAATATCTACACCGCCTTCTACATATCCATGGAAATATCTGCGCCGCCTTCTGTATAAACATGGAAATATCTACACGGTCATCTGTGTATAGATGGAAATATCAACACCGCCATCTGTACAATCATGGAAATATCTGCACTGCTATCTGTATAAACATGGAATTATCTACACCGCGGTCTGTATAAACATGGAAATAGCTAAACCGCTGTCTGTATAAACATGGAAATATCTACACTGCTATCTCTATAAACCTGGAAATATCTACACCGTGATCTGTATAAACATGGAAATATTTACACTGCAATCTGTATAAACATGGAAATATCTACACCGTTATTTGTATAAATATGGAAATATCTACAACGCTATCTCTATAAACATGGAAATATCTACACCGCCATCTGTATAAACATGGAAATATCTACACTTATATCTCTATAAACATGGAAATATCTACAATGCCATCTGTAAAAACATGGAAAAACCTATACCGTCATCTGTATGAACATGGAAATATCTACACCACCATCTTTATAAACATGGAAATATCTACAATGCCATCTGTATACACATGGAAATACCTACATGGCAATCTGTGTATAGATGGAAACATCAACACCGCCATCTGTACTGACATGGAAATATCTACACCTCTATCTCTATAAACATGGAAATATCTACAAAGCCATCTGTATAAACATGGAAATACCTACACAGTCATGTGTAGGAACATGGAAAAATCTACACTGCCATCTGTATAAACATGGAAATATCTACAGAGCCCTCTGTAAAAATATGGAAATATCTGCATAGGCATCTGTATAAACATGGAAATATCTGCACCGCTATCTGTATAAACATGGAAATACCTACACCGCTGTCTCTATAAACATGGAAATATGTACACCGCTATGTGTATAAACATGGAAATATCTCCACTGCTGTCGGTATATACATGGAAATATCTACACCGCGATCTGTATAAACATGGAAATATCTACACCGCTATCTGTATAAACATGGAAATATCTACACAGCTATCTCTATAAACATGGAAATACCTACACCGCCATCTGTATAAACATCGAAATACCTACAAAGTCATCTGTATAAACATGGAAATATCTACACAGCCATCTGTATAAACATGGAAATATCTACACAGCCATCTGTATATACATGGAAATATCTACACCGCTATCTGTATAAACATGGAAATATCTACACCGCCTTCTACATATCCATGGAAATATCTGCGCCACCTTCTGTATAAACATGGAAATATCTACACGGTCATCTGTGTATAGATGGAAATATCAACACCGTCATCTGTACAAACATGGAAATATCTGCACCGCTATCTGTATAAACCTGGAAATATCTACACCGCGGTGTGTATAAACATGGAAATAACTAAACCGCTATCTGTATAAACATGGAAACATCTACACTGCTATCTCTATAAACCTGGAAATATCTACACCGTGATCTGTATAAATTTGGAAATATTTACAGTGCTATCTGTATAAACATGGAAATATCTACACTGCTATCTCTATAAACATGGAAATATCTACAATGCCATCTGTAAAAACATGGAAATACCTATACAGTCATCTGTATATACATTGATATAGCTAAACCGCTGTCTGTATAAACATGGAAATATCTACACCGTTATCTGTATAAATATGGAAATATCTACAACGCTATCTCTATAAACATGGAAATATCTACACCGCCATCTGTATGAACATGGAAATATCTACACTGCTATCTCTATAAACATGGAAATATCTACAATGCCATCTGTAAAAACATGGAAATACCTATACAGTCATCTGCATAAACATGGAAATATCTACACCACCATCTGTATAAACATGGAAATATCTACAATGCCATCTGTATGCACATGGAAATACCTACACGGCAATCTGTGTATAGATGGAAACATCAACACCGCCATCTGTACAAACATGGAAATATCTACACCGCTATCTGTATAAACATGGAAATATCTACACTGCGGTCTGTATAAACATGGAAATTTCTACACCGGTATCTGTATAAACATGAAAATATCTACACCACGATCTATATAAACTTGGAAATATTTTCAACGCTATCTGTATAAACATGGAAATATCTACACCGCTATCTCTATAAACATGGAAATATCTACAAAGCCATCTGTATAAACATGGAAATACCTACACAGTCATGTGTAGGAACATGGAAAAATCTACACTGCCATCTGTATAAACATGGAAATAGCTACAGAGCCCTCTGTATAATTATGGAAATATCTGCATAGGCATCTGTATAAACATGGAAATATCTGCACCGCTATCTGTATAAACATGGAAATACCTTCACCGCTGTCTCTATAAACATGGAAATATGTACACCGCTATGTGTATAAACATGGAAATATCTCCACTGCTGTCTGTATATACATGGTAATATCTACACCGCGATCTATATAAACATGGTAATATCTACACCGCGATCTGTATAAACATGGAAATATCTACACCCCTATCTGTATAAACATGGATATATCCACAGCGATTTGTCTATAAACATGGAAATATCTACACCGCCATCTACATATCCATGGAAATATTTGCGCCGCCATCTGTATAAACATGGAACTATCTACACGGTCATCTGTGTATAGATGGAAATATCAACAACGCCATCTGTACAAACATGGAAATATCTACACTGCTATCTCTATAAACAGGGAAATATCTACACTGCGGTCTGTATAAACATGGAAATATCTACACCGGTATCTGTATAAACATGGAAATATCTACACCACGATCTGTATAAACATGGAAATATATACACCGCTCTCTGTGTAAACATGGAAATATCTGCACTGCTATCTCTATAAACATGGAAATATCTACAAAGCCATCTGTATAAACATGGAAATACCTACAAAGACATGTGTAGGAACATGGAAATATCTGCACTGCCATCTGTATAAACATAGAAATATCTACACAGCCCTCTGTATAAATATGGAAATATCGGCATAGACATCTGTATAAACATGGAAATATCTGCACCGCTATCTGTATAAACATGGAAATACCTACACCGCTGTCTCTATAAACATGGAAATATGTACACCGCTATGTGTATAAACATGGAAATATCTCCACTGCTGTCTGTATAAACATGGAAATATCTCCACCGTTATCTGTATAAACATGGAAATATCTACAGCGCCATGTCTATAAACATTGAAATATCTACACTGCCATCTGTAAAAACATGGAAATATCTACACAGTCATCTGAATAAACATGGAAATATCTACACCGCAGTCTGTATAAACATGGAAATATCTACACCACTATCTGTATAAATATGAAATATCTAAACCGCTATCTCTATAAAAATGGAAATAACTACACTGCTATCTGTATAAACATGGAAATATCCTCACTGCTATCTCTATGAACATGGATATATCTACACCGCTATCTCTATAAACATGGAAATATGTACACCTCCATCTCTATAAACATGGAAATATCTACACCGCGATCTGTATAAACATGGAAATATCTACACCATGATCTGTATAAACATGGAAATATGTACACCGCGATCTGTATAAACATGCAAATATCTACACCATGATCTATATAAACATGGAAATATCTACACCGCCATTTCTATAAACATGGAAGTATATACACCCCTATCTGTATAAACATGGAAATATCCACACCGCTATCTCTATAAACATGGAAAAATCAACACCGCTATCTCTATGAACGTGGAAATATCTACACCGCCATCTCTATAACATGGAAATATCTACACCACGATCAGTATAAACAAGGAAATATCTACACCGCTATCTGTATAAAAATGGAAATATCTCCACTGCTATCTCTATAAACATGGAAATATCTACACCGATCTCTCTATAAACATGTAAATATCTACACCGTGATCTGTATAAACATGGAAATATTTACACCGCTATCTGTATAAACATGGAAACTTCTACACCGTTATCTGTATAAATATGGAAATATCTACACCGCTATCTCTATAAACTTGGAAAGATCTACACTGCCATCTGTATAAACATGGAAATACCTATACAGTCATCTGTGTAAACATGGAAATATCTACACCACCATCTGTATAAACATGGAAATATCTACAATGCCATCTGTATACACATGGAAATACCCACACGGCAATCTGTGTATAGATGGAAACATCAACACCGCCATCTGTACAAACATGGAAATATCTACTCTGCTATCTCTATAAACATGGAAATATCTACTCCGCGGTCTGCATAAACATGGAAATAGCTAAACGGCTATCTGTATAAACATGGAAATATCTACACAACGATCTGTATAAACATGGAAATATATACACCGCTATCTGTATAAACATGGAAATATCTGCACCGCTATCTCTATAAACATGGAAATAGCTACAAAACCATCTGTATAAACATGGAAATACCTACACAGACATGTGTAGGAACATGGAAAAATCTACACTGCCATCTGTATAAACATGGAAATATCTACAGAGCCCTCTGTATAAATATGGAAATATCTGCATAGGCATCTGTATAAACATGGAAATATCTGCACCGCTATCTGTATAAACATGGAAATACCTACACCGCTGTCTCTATAAACATGGAAATATGTACACCGCTATGTGTATAAACATGGAAATATTTCCACTGCTGTCTGTATATACATGGAAATATCTACACCGCGATCTGTATAAACATGGAAATATCTACACCGCTATCTGTATAAACATGGAAATATCTACACAGTTATCTCTATAAACATGGAAATACTTACACAGCCATCTGTATAAACATGGAAATACCTACAGAGTCATCTGTATAAAAATGGAAATATCTACACAGCCATCTGTATAAACATGGAAATATCTACACAGCCATCTGTATATACATGGAAATACCTACACCGCCATCTGTATAAACATGGAAATATCTACAAAGTCATCTGTATAAACATGGAAATATCTACACAGCCATCTGTATAAACATGGAAATATCTACACAGCCATCTGTATATACATGGAAATCTCTACACGGCTATCTGTATAAACATGGAAATATCTACACCGCCTTCTACATATCCATGGAAATATCTGCGCCGCCTTCTGTATAAACATGGAAATATCTACACGGTCATCTGTGTATAGATGGAAATATCAACACCGCCATCTGTACAAACATGGAAATATCTGCACCGCTATCTGTATAAACTTGGAAATATCTACACCGCGGTCTGTATAAACATGGAAATAGCTAAACCGCTATCTGTATAAACATGGAAATATCTACACTGCTATCTCTATAATCCTGGAAATATCTACACCGTGATCTGTATAAACATGGAAATATTTACACTGCTATCTGTATAAACATGGAAATATCTACACCGCTATCTGTATAAATATGGAAATATCTACACCGCTATCTCTATGAACATGGAAATATCTACACCGCCATCTGTATAAACATGGAAATATCTACACTTATATCTCTATAAACATGGAAATATCAACAATGCCATCTGTAAAAACATGGAAATACCTATACAGTCATCTGTATGAACATGGAAATATCTACACCACCATCTGTATAAACATGGAAATATCTACAATGCCATCTGTATACACATTGAAATACCTACATGGCAATCTGTGTATAGATGGAAACATCAACACCGCCATCTGTACAGACATGGAAATATCTACCCCGCTATCTGTATAAACATGGAAATATCTACACTGCGGTCTGTATAAACATGGAAATTTCTACACCGGTATCTGTATAAACATGGAAATATCTACACCACGATCTGTATAAACATGGAAATATTTACACCGCTAACTGTATAAACGTGGAAATATCTACACCGCTATCTCTATAAACATGGAAATATCTACAGAGCCATCTGTATAAACATGGAAATACCTACAAAGTCATGTGTAGGAACATGGAAAAATCTACACTGCCATCTGTATAAACATGGAAATATCTACAGAGCCCTCTGTATAAATATGGAAATATCTGCATAGGCATCTGTATAAACATGGAAATATCTGCACCGCTATCTGTATAAACATGGAAATACCTACACCGCTGTCTCTATAAACATGGAAATATGTACACCGCTATGTGTATAGACATGGAAATATCCCCACTGCTGTCTGTATAAACATGGAAATATCTACACCGCGATCCGTATAAACATGGAAATATCTACACCGCTATCTGTATAAACATGGAAATATCTACATAGCTATCTGTATAAACATGGAAATACCTACCCCGCCATCTGTATAAACATGGAAATACCTACAAAGTCATCTGTATAAACATGGAAATATCTACACAGCCATCTGTATAAACATGGAAATATCTACACAGGAATCTGTATAAACATGGAAATATCTACACCGCCTTCTACATATCCATGGAAATATCTGCGCCGCCTTCTGTATAAACATGGAAATATCTACACGGTCATCTGTGTATAGATGGAAATATCAACACCGCCATCTGTACAATCATGGAAATATCTGCACTGCTATCTGTATAAACATGGAATTATCTACACCGCGGTCTGTATAAACATGGAAATAGCTAAACCGCTGTCTGTATAAACATGGAAATATCTACACTGCTATCTCTATAAACCTGGAAATATCTACACCGTGATCTGTATAAACATGGAAATATTTACACTGCAATCTGTATAAACATGGAAATATCTACACCGTTATTTGTATAAATATGGAAATATCTACAACGCTATCTCTATAAACATGGAAATATCTACACCGCCATCTGTATAAACATGGAAATATCTACACTTATATCTCTATAAACATGGAAATATCTACAATGCCATCTGTAAAAACATGGAAATACCTATACCGTCATCTGTATGAACATGGAAATATCTACACCACCATCTTTATAAACATGGAAATATCTACAATGCCATCTGTATACACATGGAAATACCTACACGGCAATCTGTGTATAGATGGAAACATCAACACCGCCATCTGTACTGACATGGAAATATCTACACCTCTATCTCTATAAACATGGAAATATCTACAAAGCCATCTGTATAAACATGGAAATACCTACACAGTCATGTGTAGGAACATGGAAAAATCTACACTGCCATCTGTATAAACATGGAAATATCTACAGAGCCCTCTGTAAAAATATGGAAATATCTGCATAGGCATCTGTATAAACATGGAAATATCTGCACCGCTATCTGTATAAACATGGAAATACCTACACCGCTGTCTCTATAAACATGGAAATATGTACACCGCTATGTGTATAAACATGGAAATATCTCCACTGCTGTCGGTATATACATGGAAATATCTACACCGCGATCTGTATAAACATGGAAATATCTACACCGCTATCTGTATAAACATGGAAATATCTACACAGCTATCTCTATAAACATGGAAATACCTACACCGCCATCTGTATAAACATCGAAATACCTACAAAGTCATCTGTATAAACATGGAAATATCTACACAGCCATCTGTATAAACATGGAAATATCTACACAGCCATCTGTATATACATGGAAATATCTACACCGCTATCTGTATAAACATGGAAATATCTACACCGCCTTCTACATATCCATGGAAATATCTGCGCCACCTTCTGTATAAACATGGAAATATCTACACGGTCATCTGTGTATAGATGGAAATATCAACACCGTCATCTGTACAAACATGGAAATATCTGCACCGCTATCTGTATAAACCTGGAAATATCTACACCGCGGTGTGTATAAACATGGAAATAACTAAACCGCTATCTGTATAAACATGGAAACATCTACACTGCTATCTCTATAAACCTGGAAATATCTACACCGTGATCTGTATAAATTTGGAAATATTTACAGTGCTATCTGTATAAACATGGAAATATCTACACTGCTATCTCTATAAACATGGAAATATCTACAATGCCATCTGTAAAAACATGGAAATACCTATTCAGTCATCTGTATATACATGGATATAGCTAAACCGCTGTCTGTATAAACATGGAAATATCTACACCGTTATCTGTATAAATATGGAAATATCTACAACGCTATCTCTATAAACATGGAAATATCTACACCGCCATCTGTATGAACATGGAAATATCTACACTGCTATCTCTATAAACATGGAAATATCTACAATGCCATCTGTAAAAACATGGAAATACCTATACAGTCATCTGCATAAACATGGAAATATCTACACCACCATCTGTATAAACATGGAAATATCTACAATGCCATCTGTATGCACATGGAAATACCTACACGGCAATCTGTGTATAGATGGAAACATCAACACCGCCATCTGTACAAACATGGAAATATCTACACCGCTATCTGTATAAACATGGAAATATCTACACTGCGGTCTGTATAAACATGGAAATTTCTACACCGGTATCTGTATAAACATGAAAATAT
This sequence comes from Pan troglodytes, assembly GCF_028858775.2. Lineage (NCBI taxonomy): Eukaryota > Metazoa > Chordata > Mammalia > Primates > Hominidae > Pan > Pan troglodytes. The sequence goes on from NC_072411.2 coordinate 8,921,005, forward strand.
CTACACCACGATCTATATAAACTTGGAAATATTTTCAACGCTATCTGTATAAACATGGAAATATCTACACCGCTATCTCTATAAACATGGAAATATCTACAAAGCCATCTGTATAAACATGGAAATACCTACACAGTCATGTGTAGGAACATGGAAAAATCTACACTGCCATCTGTATAAACATGGAAATAGCTACAGAGCCCTCTGTATAATTATGGAAATATCTGCATAGGCATCTGTATAAACATGGAAATATCTGCACCGCTATCTGTATAAACATGGAAATACCTTCACCGCTGTCTCTATAAACATGGAAATATGTACACCGCTATGTGTATAAACATGGAAATATCTCCACTGCTGTCTGTATATACATGGTAATATCTACACCGCGATCTGTATAAACATGGTAATATCTACACCGCGATCTGTATAAACATGGAAATATCTACACCCCTATCTGTATAAACATGGATATATCCACAGCGATTTGTCTATAAACATGGAAATATCTACACCGCCATCTACATATCCATGGAAATATTTGCGCCGCCATCTGTATAAACATGGAACTATCTACACGGTCATCTGTGTATAGATGGAAATATCAACAACGCCATCTGTACAAACATGGAAATATCTACACTGCTATCTCTATAAACAGGGAAATATCTACACTGCGGTCTGTATAAACATGGAAATATCTACACCGGTATCTGTATAAACATGGAAATATCTACACCACGATCTGTATAAACATGGAAATATATACACCGCTCTCTGTGTAAACATGGAAATATCTGCACTGCTATCTCTATAAACATGGAAATATCTACAAAGCCATCTGTATAAACATGGAAATACCTACAAAGACATGTGTAGGAACATGGAAATATCTGCACTGCCATCTGTATAAACATAGAAATATCTACACAGCCCTCTGTATAAATATGGAAATATCGGCATAGACATCTGTATAAACATGGAAATATCTGCACCGCTATCTGTATAAACATGGAAATACCTACACCGCTGTCTCTATAAACATGGAAATATGTACACCGCTATGTGTATAAACATGGAAATATCTCCACTGCTGTCTGTATAAACATGGAAATATCTCCACCGTTATCTGTATAAACATGGAAATATCTACAGCGCCATGTCTATAAACATTGAAATATCTACACTGCCATCTGTAAAAACATGGAAATATATACACAGTCATCTGAATAAACATGGAAATATCTACACCGCAGTCTGTATAAACATGGAAATATCTACACCACTATCTGTATAAATATGAAATATCTAAACCGCTATCTCTATAAAAATGGAAATAACTACACTGCTATCTGTATAAACATGGAAATATCCTCACTGCTATCTCTATGAACATGGATATATCTACACCGCTATCTCTATAAACATGGAAATATGTACACCTCCATCTCTATAAACATGGAAATATCTACACCGTGATCTGTATAAACATGGAAATATCTACACCATGATCTGTATAAACATGGAAATATGTACACCGCGATCTGTATAAACATGCAAATATCTACACCATGATCTATATAAACATGGAAATATCTACACCGCCATTTCTATAAACATGGAAGTATATACACCCCTATCTGTATAAACATGGAAATATCCACACCGCTATCTCTATAAACATGGAAAAATCAACACCGCTATCTCTATGAACGTGGAAATATCTACACCGCCATCTCTATAACATGGAAATATCTACACCACGATCAGTATAAACAAGGAAATATCTACACCGCTATCTGTATAAAAATGGAAATATCTCCACTGCTATCTCTATAAACATGGAAATATCTACACCGATCTCTCTATAAACATGTAAATATCTACACCGTGATCTGTATAAACATGGAAATATTTACACCGCTATCTGTATAAACATGGAAACTTCTACACCGTTATCTGTATAAATATGGAAATATCTACACTGCTATCTCTATAAACTTGGAAAGATCTACACTGCCATCTGTATAAACATGGAAATACCTATACAGTCATCTGTGTAAACATGGAAATATCTACACCACCATCTGTATAAACATGGAAATATCTACAATGCCATCTGTATACACATGGAAATACCCACACGGCAATCTGTGTATAGATGGAAACATCAACACCGCCATCTGTACAAACATGGAAATATCTACTCTGCTATCTCTATAAACATGGAAATATCTACTCCGCGGTCTGCATAAACATGGAAATAGCTAAACGGCTATCTGTATAAACATGGAAATATCTACACAACGATCTGTATAAACATGGAAATATATACACCGCTATCTGTATAAACATGGAAATATCTGCACCGCTATCTCTATAAACATGGAAATAGCTACAAAGCCATCTGTATAAACATGGAAATACCTACACAGACATGTGTAGGAACATGGAAATATCTGCACTGCCATCTCTATAAACATAGAAATATCTACACAGCCCTCTCTATAAATATGGAATTATCTGCATAGCCATCTGTATAAACATGGAAATATCTGCACCGCTATCTGTATAAACATGGAAATACCTACACCGCTGTCTCTATAAACATGGAAATATGTACACTGCTATGTGTATAAACATGGAAATATCTCCACCGTTATCTGTATAAACATGGAAATATCTACAGCGCCATGTCTATAAACATTGAAATATCTACACTGCCATCTGTAAAAACATGGAAATATCTACACAGTCATCAGAATAAACATGGAAATATCTACACCGCAGTTTGTATAAACATGGAAATATCTACACCACTATCTGTATAAATATGAAATATCTAAACCGCTATCTCTATAAAAATGGAAATAACTACACTGCTATCTGTATAAACATGGAAATATCCTCACTGCTATCTCTATGAACATGGATATATCTACACCGCTATCTCTATAAACATGGAAATATGTACACCTCCATCTCTATAAACATGGAAATATCTACACCGCGATCTGTATAAACATGGAAATATCTACACCGCAATCTGTATAAACATGGAAATATCATCAATGTGATCTGTATAAACATGGAAATATCTACACCGGATCTGTATAAACATGGAAATATCTACACCGGGATCTGTATAAACATGGAAATATCTACACCGCTATCTGTATAAACATGGAAATATCTACACATCTATCTCCATAAACATGGAAATATCTACACCGCCATCTGTATAAACATGGAAATACCTACAAAGTCATCTGTATAAACATGGAAATATATACACAGCCATCTGTATAAACCTGGAAATATCTACACAGCCATCTGTATATACATGGAAATATCTACACCGCTATCTGTATAAACATGGAAATAACTACACCGCTATCTGTATAAATGTGGAAATATTTGCACCGCTATCCCTACAACCATGGTAATATCAACACCGCGATCTGTATAAACATGCAAATATCTACACCATGGTCTATATAAACATGGAAATATCTACACCGCCATTTCTATAAACAAGGAAGTATCTACACCCCTATCTGTATAAACATGGAAATATCCACACCGCTATCTCTATAAACATGGAAAAATCAACACCGCTATCTCTATGAACATGCAAAAATCTACACCGCCATCTCTATAACATGGAAATATCTACACCACGGTCAGTATAAACATGGAAATATCTACACCGCTATCTGTATAAAAATGGAAATATCTCCACTGCTATCTCTATAAACATCGAAATATCTACACCGCCATCTGTATAAACATGGAAATACTTACAAAGTTATCTGTATAAACATGGAAATATCTACACCGCCATCTGTATAAACATGGAAATATCTACACAGCCATTTGTATATACGTGGAAATATCTACACCGCTATCTATATAAACATGGAAATAACTACACCGCTATCTGTATAAACATGGAAATATCTACACTGCCATCTACATATCCATGGAAATATTTGCGCCATCATCTGTATAAACATGGAACTATCTACAAGGTCATCTGTGTATAGATGGAAATATCAACAACGCCATCTGTCATACATGGAAATATCTACACTGCTATCTCTATAAACAGGGAAATATCTACAATGCGGTCTGTATAAACATGGAAATATCTACACCGGTATCTGTATAAACATGGAAATATCTACACCAGGATCTGTATAAAGATGGAAATATATACACCGCTATCTGTATAAACATGGAAATATCTGCACCGCTATCTCTATAAACATGGAAATATCTACACTGCCATCTGTATAAACATGGAAATATCTACACCGCAATCTGTATAAACATGGAAATATCTTCAATGTGATGTGTATAAACATGGAAATATCTACACCGGATCTGTATAAACATGGAAATATCTACACCGGGATCTGTATAAACATGGAAATATCTACACCGCTATCTGTATAAACATGGAAATATCTACACCGCGGTCTGTATAAACATGGAAAAATCTACACCGCTATCTGTATAAACATGGAAATATCTACACCGCTCTCTCTATAAACATGGAAATATCTACACCGTGATCTGTATAAACATGGAAATATTTACACCGCTATCTGTATAAACATGGAAACTTCTACACCGTTATCTGTATAAATATGGAAATATCTACACCGCTATCTCTATAAACTTGGAAATATCTACACCGCCATCTGTATAAACATGGAAATAACTACAATGCCATCTGTATACACATGGAAATACCTACACGGCAATCTGTGTATAGATGGAAACATCAACACCGCCATCTGCACAAACATGGAAATATCTACACAGCTATCTGTATAAACATGGAAATATCTACACTGCGGTCTGTATAAACATGGAAATTTCTACACCGGTATCTGTATAAACATGGAAATATCTACACCACGATCTGTATAAACATGGAAATATTTTCACCGCTATCTGTATAAACGTGGAAATATCTACACCGCTATCTCTATAAACATGGAAATATCTACAAAGCCATCTGTATAAACATGGAAATACCTACACAGTCATGTGTAGGAACATGGAAAAATCTACACTGCCATCTGTATAAACATGGAAATATCTACAGAGCCCTCTGTATAAATATGGAAATATCTGCATAGGCATCTGTATAAACATGGAAATATCTGCACCGCTATCTGTATAAACATGGAAATACCTACACCGCTCTCTCTATAAACATGGAAATATGTACACCGCTATGTGTATAAACATGGAAATATTTCCACTGCTGTCTGTATATACATGGAAATATCTACACCGCGATCTGTATAAACATGGAAATATCTACACAGTTATCTCTATAAACATGGAAATACTTACACAGCCATCTGTATAAACATGGAAATACCTACAGAGTCATCTGTATAAAAATGGAAATATCTACACAGCCATCTGTATAAACATGGAAATATCTACACAGCCATCTGTATATACATGGAAATACCTACACCGCCATCTGTATAAACATGGAAATATCTACAAAGTCATCTGTATAAACATGGAAATATCTACACAGCCATCTGTATAAACATGGAAATATCTACACAGCCATCTGTATATACATGGAAATCTCTACACGGCTATCTGTATAAACATGGAAATATCTACACCGCCTTCTACATATCCATGGAAATATCTGCGCCGCCTTCTGTATAAACATGGAAATATCTACACGGTCATCTGTGTATAGATGGAAATATCAACACCGCCATCTGTACAAACATGGAAATATCTGCACCGCTATCTGTATAAACTTGGAAATATCTACACCGCGGTCTGTTTAAACATGGAAATAGCTAAACCGCTATCTGTATAAACATGGAAATATCTACACTGCTATCTCTATAATCCTGGAAATATCTACACCGTGATCTGTATAAACATGGAAATATTTACACTGCTATCTGTATAAACATGGAAATATCTACACCGCTATCTGTATAAATATGGAAATATCTACACCGCTATCTCTATGAACATGGAAATATCTACACCGCCATCTGTATAAACATGGAAATATCTACACTTATATCTCTATAAACATGGAAATATCAACAATGCCATCTGTAAAAACATGGAAATACCTATACAGTCATCTGTATGAACATGGAAATATCTACACCACCATCTGTATAAACATGGAAATATCTACAATGCCATCTGTATACACATTGAAATACCTACATGGCAATCTGTGTATAGATGGAAACATCAACACCGCCATCTGTACAGACATGGAAATATCTACCCCGCTATCTGTATAAACATGGAAATATCTACACTGCGGTCTGTATAAACATGGAAATTTCTACACCGGTATCTGTATAAACATGGAAATATCTACACCACGATCTGTATAAACATGGAAATATTTACACCGCTAACTGTATAAACGTGGAAATATCTACACCGCTATCTCTATAAACATGGAAATATCTACAGAGCCATCTGTATAAACATGGAAATACCTACAAAGTCATGTGTAGGAACATGGAAAAATCTACACTGCCATCTGTATAAACATGGAAATATCTACAGAGCCCTCTGTATAAATATGGAAATATCTGCATAGGCATCTGTATAAACATGGAAATATCTGCACCGCTATCTGTATAAACATGGAAATACCTACACCGCTGTCTCTATAAACATGGAAATATGTACACCGCTATGTGTATAGACATGGAAATATCCCCACTGCTGTCTGTATAAACATGGAAATATCTACACCGCGATCCGTATAAACATGGAAATATCTACACCGCTATCTGTATAAACATGGAAATATCTACATAGCTATCTGTATAAACATGGAAATACCTACACCGCCATCTGTATAAACATGGAAATACCTACAAAGTCATCTGTATAAACATGGAAATATCTACACAGCCATCTGTATAAACATGGAAATATCTACACAGGAATCTGTATAAACATGGAAATATCTACACCGCCTTCTACATATCCATGGAAATATCTGCGCCGCCTTCTGTATAAACATGGAAATATCTACACGGTCATCTGTGTATAGATGGAAATATCAACACCGCCATCTGTACAATCATGGAAATATCTGCACTGCTATCCGTATAAACATGGAATTATCTACACCGCGGTCTGTATAAACATGGAAATAGCTAAACCGCTGTCTGTATAAACATGGAAATATCTACACTGCTATCTCTATAAACCTGGAAATATCTACACCGTGATCTGTATAAACATGGAAATATTTACACTGCAATCTGTATAAACATGGAAATATCTACACCGTTATTTGTATAAATATGGAAATATCTACAACGCTATCTCTATAAACATGGAAATATCTACACCGCCATCTGTATAAACATGGAAATATCTACACTTATATCTCTATAAACATGGAAATATCTACAATGCCATCTGTAAAAACATGGAAATACCTATACCGTCATCTGTATGAACATGGAAATATCTACACCACCATCTTTATAAACATGGAAATATCTACAATGCCATCTGTATACACATGGAAATACCTACACGGCAATCTGTGTATAGATGGAAACATCAACACCGCCATCTGTACTGACATGGAAATATCTACACCTCTATCTCTATAAACATGGAAATATCTACAAAGCCATCTGTATAAACATGGAAATACCTACACAGTCATGTGTAGGAACATGGAAAAATCTACACTGCCATCTGTATAAACATGGAAATATCTACAGAGCCCTCTGTAAAAATATGGAAATATCTGCATAGGCATCTGTATAAACATGGAAATATCTGCACCGCTATCTGTATAAACATGGAAATACCTACACCGCTGTCTCTATAAACATGGAAATATGTACACCGCTATGTGTATAAACATGGAAATATCTCCACTGCTGTCGGTATATACATGGAAATATCTACACCGCGATCTGTATAAACATGGAAATATCTACACCGCTATCTGTATAAACATGGAAATATCTACACAGCTATCTCTATAAACATGGAAATACCTACACCGCCATCTGTATAAACATCGAAATACCTACAAAGTCATCTGTATAAACATGGAAATATCTACACAGCCATCTGTATAAACATGGAAATATCTACACAGCCATCTGTATATACATGGAAATATCTACACCGCTATCTGTATAAACATGGAAATATCTACACCGCCTTCTACATATCCATGGAAATATCTGCGCCACCTTCTGTATAAACATGGAAATATCTACACGGTCATCTGTGTATAGATGGAAATATCAACACCGTCATCTGTACAAACATGGAAATATCTGCACCGCAATCTGTATAAACCTGGAAATATCTACACCGCGGTGTGTATAAACATGGAAATAACTAAACCGCTATCTGTATAAACATGGAAACATCTACACTGCTATCTCTATAAACCTGGAAATATCTACACCGTGATCTGTATAAATTTGGAAATATTTACAGTGCTATCTGTATAAACATGGAAATATCTACACTGCTATCTCTATAAACATGGAAATATCTACAATGCCATCTGTAAAAACATGGAAATACCTATTCAGTCATCTGTATATACATGGATATAGCTAAACCGCTGTCTGTATAAACATGGAAATATCTACACCGTTATCTGTATAAATATGGAAATATCTACAACGCTATCTCTATAAACATGGAAATATCTACACTGCCATCTGTATGAACATGGAAATATCTACACTGCTATCTCTATAAACATGGAAATATCTACAATGCCATCTGTAAAAACATGGAAATACCTATACAGTCATCTGCATAAACATGGAAATATCTACACCACCATCTGTATAAACATGGAAATATCTACAATGCCATCTGTATGCACATGGAAATACCTACACGGCAATCTGTGTATAGATGGAAACATCAACACCGCCATCTGTACAAACATGGAAATATCTACACCGCTATCTGTATAAACATGGAAATATCTACACTGCGGTCTGTATAAACATGGAAATTTCTACACCGGTATCTGTATAAACATGAAAATATCTACACCACGATCTATATAAACTTGGAAATATTTTCAACGCTATCTGTATAAACATGGAAATATCTACACCGCTATCTCTATAAACATGGAAATATCTACAAAGCCATCTGTATAAACATGGAAATACCTACACAGTCATGTGTAGGAACATGGAAAAATCTACACTGCCATCTGTATAAACATGGAAATAGCTACAGAGCCCTCTGTATAATTATGGAAATATCTGCATAGGCATCTGTATAAACATGGAAATATCTGCACCGCTATCTGTATAAACATGGAAATACCTTCACCGCTGTCTCTATAAACATGGAAATATGTACACCGCTATGTGTATAAACATGGAAATATCTCCACTGCTGTCTGTATATACATGGTAATATCTACACCGCGATCTGTATAAACATGGTAATATCTACACCGCGATCTGTATAAACATGGAAATATCTACACCCCTATCTGTATAAACATGGATATATCCACAGCGATTTGTCTATAAACATGGAAATATCTACACCGCCATCTACATATCCATGGAAATATTTGCGCCGCCATCTGTATAAACATGGAACTATCTACACGGTCATCTGTGTATAGATGGAAATATCAACAACGCCATCTGTACAAACATGGAAATATCTACACTGCTATCTCTATAAACAGGGAAATATCTACACTGCGGTCTGTATAAACATGGAAATATCTACACCGGTATCTGTATAAACATGGAAATATCTACACCACGATCTGTATAAACATGGAAATATATACACCGCTCTCTGTGTAAACATGGAAATATCTGCACTGCTATCTCTATAAACATGGAAATATCTACAAAGCCATCTGTATAAACATGGAAATACCTACAAAGACATGTGTAGGAACATGGAAATATCTGCACTGCCATCTGTATAAACATAGAAATATCTACACAGCCCTCTGTATAAATATGGAAATATCGGCATAGACATCTGTATAAACATGGAAATATCTGCACCGCTATCTGTATAAACATGGAAATACCTACACCGCTGTCTCTATAAACATGGAAATATGTACACCGCTATGTGTATAAACATGGAAATATCTCCACTGCTGTCTGTATAAACATGGAAATATCTCCACCGTTATCTGTATAAACATGGAAATATCTACAGCGCCATGTCTATAAACATTGAAATATCTACACTGCCATCTGTAAAAACATGGAAATATCTACACAGTCATCTGAATAAACATGGAAATATCTACACCGCAGTCTGTATAAACATGGAAATATCTACACCACTATCTGTATAAATATGAAATATCTAAACCGCTATCTCTATAAAAATGGAAATAACTACACTGCTATCTGTATAAACATGGAAATATCCTCACTGCTATCTCTATGAACATGGATATATCTACACCGCTATCTCTATAAACATGGAAATATGTACACCTCCATCTCTATAAACATGGAAATATCTACACCGCGATCTGTATAAACATGGAAATATCTACACCATGATCTGTATAAACATGGAAATATGTACACCGCGATCTGTATAAACATGCAAATATCTACACCATGATCTATATAAACATGGAAATATCTACACCGCCATTTCTATAAACATGGAAGTATATACACCCCTATCTGTATAAACATGGAAATATCCACACCGCTATCTCTATAAACATGGAAAAATCAACACCGCTATCTCTATGAACGTGGAAATATCTACACCGCCATCTCTATAACATGGAAATATCTACACCACGATCAGTATAAACAAGGAAATATCTACACCGCTATCTGTATAAAAATGGAAATATCTCCACTGCTATCTCTATAAACATGGAAATATCTACACCGATCTCTCTATAAACATGTAAATATCTACACCGTGATCTGTATAAACATGGAAATATTTACACCGCTATCTGTATAAACATGGAAACTTCTACACCGTTATCTGTATAAATATGGAAATATCTACACCGCTATCTCTATAAACTTGGAAAGATCTACACTGCCATCTGTATAAACATGGAAATACCTATACAGTCATCTGTGTAAACATGGAAATATCTACACCACCATCTGTATAAACATGGAAATATCTACAATGCCATCTGTATACACATGGAAATACCCACACGGCAATCTGTGTATAGATGGAAACATCAACACCGCCATCTGTACAAACATGGAAATATCTACTCTGCTATCTCTATAAACATGGAAATATCTACTCCGCGGTCTGCATAAACATGGAAATAGCTAAACGGCTATCTGTATAAACATGGAAATATCTACACAACGATCTGTATAAACATGGAAATATATACACCGCTATCTGTATAAACATGGAAATATCTGCACCGCTATCTCTATAAACATGGAAATAGCTACAAAGCCATCTGTATAAACATGGAAATACCTACACAGACATGTGTAGGAACATGGAAATATCTGCACTGCCATCTCTATAAACATAGAAATATCTACACAGCCCTCTCTATAAATATGGAATTATCTGCATAGCCATCTGTATAAACATGGAAATATCTGCACCGCTATCTGTATAAACATGGAAATACCTACACCGCTGTCTCTATAAACATGGAAATATGTACACTGCTATGTGTATAAACATGGAAATATCTCCACCGTTATCTGTATAAACATGGAAATATCTACAGCGCCATGTCTATAAACATTGAAATATCTACACTGCCATCTGTAAAAACATGGAAATATCTACACAGTCATCAGAATAAACATGGAAATATCTACACCGCAGTCTGTATAAACATGGAAATATCTACACCGCATTCTGTATAAACATGGAAATATCTACACCACTATCTGTATAAATATGAAATATCTAAACCGCTATCTCTATAAAAATGGAAATAACTACACTGCTATCTGTATAAACATGGAAATATCCTCACTGCTATCTCTATGAACATGGATATATCTACACCGCTATCTCTATAAACATGGAAATATGTACACCTCCATCTCTATAAACATGGAAATATCTACACCGCGATCTGTATAAACATGGAAATATCTACACCGCAATCTGTATAAACATGGAAATATCATCAATGTGATCTGTATAAACATGGAAATATCTACACCGGATCTGTATAAACATGGAAATATCTACACCGGGATCTGTATAAACATGGAAATATCTACACCGCTATCTGTATAAACATGGAAATATCTACACATCTATCTCCATAAACATGGAAATATCTACACCGCCATCTGTATAAACATGGAAATACCTACAAAGTCATCTGTATAAACATGGAAATATATATACAGCCATCTGTATAAACCTGGAAATATCTACACAGCCATCTGTATATACATGGAAATATCTACACCGCTATCTGTATAAACATGGAAATAAATACACCGCTATCTGTATAAATGTGGAAATATTTGCACCGCTATCCCTACAACCATGGTAATATCAACACCGCGATCTGTATAAACATGCAAATATCTACACCATGGTCTATATAAACATGGAAATATCTACACCGCCATTTCTATAAACAAGGAAGTATCTACACCCCTATCTGTATAAACATGGAAATATCCACACCGCTATCTCTATAAACATGGAAAAATCAACACCGCTATCTCTATGAACATGGAAAAATCTACACCGCCATCTCTATAACATGGAAATATCTACACCACGGTCAGTATAAACATGGAAATATCTACACCGCTATCTGTATAAAAATGGAAATATCTCCACTGCTATCTCTATAAACATCGAAATATCTACACCGCCATCTGTATAAACATGGAAATACTTACAAAGTTATCTGTATAAACATGGAAATATCTACACCGCCATCTGTATAAACATGGAAATATCTACACAGCCATTTGTATATACGTGGAAATATCTACACCGCTATCTATATAAACATGGAAATAACTACACCGCTATCTGTATAAACATGGAAATATCTACACTGCCATCTACACATCCATGGAAATATTTGCGCCATCATCTGTATAAACATGGAACTATCTACAAGGTCATCTGTGTATAGATGGAAATATCAACAACGCCATCTGTCATACATGGAAATATCTACACTGCTATCTCTATAAACAGGGAAATATCTACAATGCGGTCTGTATAAACATGGAAATATCTACACCGGTATCTGTATAAACATGGAAATATCTACACCAGGATCTGTATAAAGATGGAAATATATACACCGCTATCTGTATAAACATGGAAATATCTGCACCGCTATCTCTATAAACATGGAAATATCTACACTGCCATCTGTATAAACATGGAAATATCTACACCGCAATCTGTATAAACATGGAAATATCTTCAATGTGATGTGTATAAACATGGAAATATCTACACCGGATCTGTATAAACATGGAAATATCTACACCGGGATCTGTATAAACATGGAAATATCTACACCGCTATCTGTATAAACATGGAAATATCTACACCGCGGTCTGTATAAACATGGAAAAATCTACACCGCTATCTGTATAAACATGGAAATATCTACACCGCTCTCTCTATAAACATGGAAATATCTACACCGTGATCTGTATAAACATGGAAATATTTACACCGCTATCTGTATAAACATGGAAACTTCTACACCGTTATCTGTATAAATATGGAAATATCTACACCGCTATCTCTATAAACTTGGAAATATCTACACCGCCATCTGTATAAACATGGAAATACCTATACAGTCATCTGTGTAAACATGGAAATATCTACACCACCATCTGTATAAACATGGAAATAACTACAATGCCATCTGTATACACATGGAAATACCTACACGGCAATCTGTGTATAGATGGAAACATCAACACCGCCATCTGTACAAACATGGAAATATCTACTCTTCTATCTCTATAAACATGGAAATATCTACACTGCGGTCTGTATAAACATGGAAATATCTACGCCGGTATCTTTATAAACATGGAAATATCTACACCACGATCTGTATAAACATGTAAATATATACGCCGCTATCTGTATAAACATGGAAATATCTGCACCGCTATCTCTATAAACATGGAAATATCTACAAAGCCATCTGTATAAACATGGAAATACCTACACAGACATGTGAAGGAACATGGAAATATCTGCACTGCCGTCTGTATAAACATTGAAATATCTACACAGCCCTCTGTATATATATGGAAATATCTGCATAGGCATCTGTATAAACTTGGAAATACCTACACAGACATGTGTAGGAACATGGAAATATCTGCACTGCCATCTGTATAAACATAGAGATATCTACAGAGCCCTCTGTTTAAATATGGAAATATCTGCATAGGCATCTGTATAAACATGGAAATATCTGCACCGCTATCTGTATAAACATGGAAATACCTACACCGCTGTCTCTATAAACATGGAAATATGTACACCGCTATGTGTATAAACATGGAAATATCTCCACTGCTGTCTGTATAAACTTGGAAATATCTCCACTGTTATCTGTATAAACATGGAAATATCTACAGCGCCATGTCTATAAACATTGAAATACCTACACTGCCATCTATAAAAACATGGAAATATCCACAGAGTCTTCTGAATAAACTTGGAAATATCTACACCGCCATCTGTATAAACATGGAAATATCTACACCGCTATCTGTATAAACATGGAAATATCTTCAATGTGATCTGTATAAACATGGAAATATCTACACCGGATCTGTATAAACATGGAAATATCTACACCGGGATCTGTATAAACATGGAAATATCTACACCGCTATCTGTATAAACATGGAAATATCTACACAGCTATCTCTATAAACATGGAAATATCTACACCGCCATCTGTACAAACATCGAAATACCTACAAAGTCATCTGTATAAACATGGAAGTATATACACAGGCATCTGTATAAACATGGAAATATCTACACAGCCATCTGTGTATACATGGAAATATCTACACCGCCATCTCTATAACATTTAAATATCTTCACCACGATCAGTATAAAGATGGAAATATCTACAACGCTATCTGTATAAAAATGGAAATATCTCCAATGCTATCTCTATAAACGTCGAAATATCTACACCGCCATCTGTATAAACATGGAAATACAAAGTTATCTGTATAAACATGGAAATATCTACACCGCCATCTGTATAAACATGGAAATATCTACACAGCCATGTGTATATACGTGGAAATATCTACAACGCTCTCTATATAAACATGGAAATAACTACACCGCTATCTGTAAAAACATGGAAATATCTACACCGCCATCTACATATCCATGGAAATATTTGCGCCGCCATCTGTATAAACATGGAACTATCTACACGTTCATCTGTGTATAGATGGAAATATCAACACCGCCATCTGTACAAACATTGAAATATCTGCACCGCTATCTGTATAAACATGGAAATATCTACACCGCGGTCTGTATAAACATGGAAATAGCTAAACCACTATCTGTATAAACATGGAAATATCTACACTGCTATCTCTATAAACCTGGAAATATCTACACCGTGATCAGTATAAACATGGAAATATTTACACTGCTATCTGTATAAACATGGAAATATCTACACCGTTATCTGTATAAATATGGAAATACCTACACCGCTATCTATATAAACATGGAAATATCTACACCGCCATCTGTATAAACATAGAAATATCAACACTGCTATCTCTATAAACATGGAAATATCTACAATTCCATCTGTAAAAACATGGAAATACCTATACAGTCATCTGTATAAACATGGAAATATCTACACCACCATCTGTATAAACATGGAAATATCTACAATGCCATCTGTATACACATGGAAATACCTACACGGCAATCGGTGTATAGATGGAAACACCAACACCGCCATCTGTACAAACATGGAAATATCTACACTGCTATCTGTATAAACATGGAGATATCTACACTGCTGTCTGTATAAACATGGAAATTTCTACACCGGTATCTGTATAAACATGGAAATATCTACACCACGATCTGTATAAACATGGAAATATTTACACCGCTATCTGTATAAACATGGAAATATCTACACCGCTATCTCTATAAACATGGAAATATCTACAAAGCCATCTGTATTAACATGGAAATACCTACACAGTCATGTGTAGGAACATGGATAAATCTACACTGCCATGTCTATAAACATGGAAATATCTACAGAGCCCTCTGTATAAATATGGAAATATCTGCATAGGCATCTGTATAAACATGGAAATATGTGCACCGTTATCTGTATAAACATGGAAATACCTACACCGCTGTCTCTATAAACATGGAAATATGTACACCGCTATGTGTATAAACATGGAAATATCTCCACTGCTGTCTGTATAAACATGGAAATATCTACACCGCTATCTCTATAAATATGGGAATATCTAGACCTCCATCTCTATAAACATGAAAATATCTACACTGCCATCTCCATAAAGATGGAAGTATCTACTCCACCATGTGTATAAACACGGAAATATCTACACCACTATCTGTGTAAACATGGAAATATCTACACCGCTATCTGTATAAACATGGAAATATCTACACCGCCATCTGCATGTCCAGGGAAATATCTACGCCGCCATCTGTATAAACATGGAAATATCTACACGGCCATCTGTGTATAGATGGAAATATCAACACCGCCATCTATACAAACATGGAAATATCTACACCGCTATCTCTGTAAACATGGAAATATCTGCACTGCCATCTGAAAAAAACATGGAATTACCTATACAGTCATCTGTATAAACATGGAAATAACTACAATGCCATCTGTATACACATGGAAATATCTACACAGCCATCTGTATAAACATATAAATATCTACACTGCTATCTCTATAAACATGGAAATATCTACACCGCCATCTCTATAAACATGAAAACATATACACTGCCGTCTCCATAAACATGGAACTAACTACTCCGCCATCTGTATAAACATGGAAACATCTACACCGCCATCTGTGTGAATGAGGAAATATCTACAATGCCGTCTGTATAAAGATATAAATATCTGCACGGCGAGCTGTATAAACATGGAAATATCTTCATCGCTATCTGTATAAACGTGGAAATACCAACACTGCTATCGGTATAAACATGGAAATATCTACAGGGCCATCTATATAAACATGGAAATATCTACACCTCTATGTCTATAAACATGGAAATACCTACACCGCTATCTCTATAAACATGGAAATATCTACACCGCTATCTGTATAAACATGGAAATATCTACACCGCTATCTGTATAAATATGGAAATATCTACACCGCAATCTGTGTAAACATGGAAATATCTACACCGCTATCTGTAAAAACATGGAAATATCTACACCGCCATCTGTATAAACATGGAAATACCTACACCGCCATCTGTATAAACATGGAAATATCTACACCGCGATCTGTATAAACATGGAAATATCTACACCGCTATCTATATAAACATGGAAATATCTACACAGCTATCTCTATAAACATGGAAATATCTACACCGCCATCTGTATAAACATGGAAATACCTAAAAAGGCATATGTATAAACATGGAAATATCTACACAGCCATCTGTATAAACATGGAAATATCTACACAGCCATCTGTATATACATGGAAATATCTACACCGCTAACTGTGTAAACATGGAAATAACTACACCGCTATTTGTATAAACAAGGAAATATCTACACCGTGATCTGTATAAACATGGAAATATCTACAACGCCATCTCTATAAACATGGAAATATCTACACCCCTATCTGTAAAAACATGGAAATGTCCACACCGCTATCTCTATAAACATGGAAAAATCAACACTGCTATCTCTACGAACATGGAAATATCTGCACCGCCATCTCTATAACATGGAAATATCTACACCACGATCAGTATAAACATGGAAATATCTACACTGCTATCTGTATAAACATGGAAATATCTCCACTGCTATCTCTATAAACATCAAAATATCTACA
This sequence comes from Pan troglodytes, assembly GCF_028858775.2. Classification (NCBI taxonomy): domain Eukaryota; kingdom Metazoa; phylum Chordata; class Mammalia; order Primates; family Hominidae; genus Pan; species Pan troglodytes. The sequence continues at coordinate 8,939,166 of NC_072411.2, forward strand.
CCGCCATCTGTATAAACTTGGAAATACTTACAATGTTATCTGTATAAACATCGAAATATCTACACCGCCATTTGTATAAACATGGAAATATCTACACAGCCATGTGTATATACATGGAACTCTCTACACCGCTATCTATATAAACATGGAAATAACTACACCGCTATCTGTATAAACATGGAAATATCTACACCGCCATCTACATATCCATGGAAATATCTGCGCCACCATCTGTATAAACATGGGAATATCTACACAGTCATCTGTGTATAGATGGAAATATCAACACCGCCATCTGTACAAACATGGAAATATCTGCACCGCTATCTGTATAAACATGGAAATATCTACACCGCGGTCTGTGTAAACATGGAAATATCTACACCGCTATCTGTACAAACATGGAAATATCTACACCGCTATCTCTATAAACATGGAAATATCTACACCGTGATCTGTATAAACATGGAAATATTTACACCGCTATCTGTATAAACATGGAAACTACTACACCGTTTTCTGTGTAAATATGGAAATAACTACACCGCTATCTCTATAAACTTGGAAATATCTACACCGCCATCTGTATAAACATGGAAATACCTGTACAGTCATCTGTGTAAACATGGAAATATCTACACCACCATCTGTATAAACATGGAAATATCTACAATGCCATCTGTATACACATGGAAATACCTAAACGGCAATCTGTGTATAGATGGAAACATCAACACCGCCATCTGTACGTAATGGAAATATCTACACTGCTATCTCTATAAACATGGAAATATCTTCAGTGCGGTCTGTATAAACATGGAAATAACTACACCGCTATCTATATAAACATGGAAATATCTCCACTGCTATCTCTATAAACATCGAAATATCTACACCACCATCTGTATAAACATGGAAATACTTACAAAGTTATCTGTATAAACATGGAAATATCTACACCGCCATCTGTATAAACATGGAAATATCTACACAGCCATGTGTACAAACATGGAAATATCTACACCGCTCTCTATATAAACATGGAGATAACTACACCGCTATCTCTATATACATGGAAATATCGACACCGCCATCTGCATATCCATAGAAATATCTGCGCCGCCATCTGTATAAACATGGAAATATCTACACGGTCATCTGTGTATAGATGGAAATATCAACACTGCCATCTGTACAAACATTGAAATATCTACACCACGGTCTGTATAAACATGGAAATATCTACACCGCTATCTGTATAAACATGGAAATATCTCCACTGCTATCTCTATAAACATCGAAATATCTACACCGCCATCTGTATAAACATGGAAATACTTACAAAGTTATCTGTATAAACATGGAAATATCTACACCGCCATCTGTATAAACATGGAAATATCTACACAGCCATCTGTACATACATGGAAATATCCACACCGCTCTCTATATAAACTTGGAAATAACTACACCGCTATCTCTATATACATGGAAATATCTACACCGCCATCTACATATCCATAGAAATATCTGCGCCGCCATCTGTATAAACATGGAAATATCTACACGGTCATCTGTGTATAGATGGAAATATCAACACCGCCATCTGTACAAACATGGAAATATCTACACCGCGGTCTGTATAAACATGGAAATATCTACACCGCTATCTGTACAAACATGGAAATATCTACAGTGCTATCTCTATAAACATGGAAATATCTTCACTGCGGTCTGTAAAAAAAAAAAATATCTACACCGGTATCTGTATAAACATGGAAATATCTACACCACGATCTGTATAAACATGGAAATATATACACCGCTATCTGTATAAACATGGAATTATCTCCACCGATACCTCTATAAACATGGAAATATCTACAAAGCCATCTGTATAAACATGGAAATAACTACACAGTCATGTGTAGGAACATGGAAATATCTACACTGCCATTTGTATAAACATGGAAATATCTACAAAGCCCTCTGTATAAATATGGAAATATCTGCATAGGCATCTGTATAAACATGGAAATATCAGCACCGTTATCTGTATAAACATGGAAATACCTACACCGCTGTCTCTATAAACATGGAAATATGTACACCGCTATGTGTATAAACATGGAAATATCTCCACTGCTGTCTGTATTAACATGGAAATATCTACACCGCGATCTGTATAAACATGGAGATATCTACACCGCTATCTGTATAAACATGGAAATATCTACACGTCTATCTCAATAAACATCGAAATACCTACACCGCCGTCTGAATAAACATGGAAATACCTACAAAGTCATCTGTATAAACATGGAAATATATACACAGCCATCTGTATAAACATGGAAATATCTACACAGCCATCTGTATATACATGGAAATATCTACACCGCTATCTGTATAAACATGGAAATAACTACACCGCTATTTGTATAAACAAGGAAACATCTACACCGCCATCTGTTTAAACATGGAAATATATACACAGACATCTGTTTATACATGGAAATATCTACACCGCTATGTCTATAAACATGCTAATAACTACAACGCTATCTGTATAAATGAGGAAATATTTGCACCGCTCTCCCTATAAACATGGTAATATCAACACCGCCGTCTGTATAAACGTGGAAATATCTACACCATGATCTGTATAAACATGGAAATATCTACACCGCGATCTGTACAAACATGGAAATATCTACACCGTGATCTATATAAACATGGAAATATCTACACCGCCATCTCTATAAACATAGAATTATCTACACCCGGATCTGTATAAACATGGAAATATCCACACAGCTATCTCTATAAACATGGAAAAATCAACACCGCTATCTCTATGAACATGGAAATATCTACACCGCCATCTCTATAAACATGGAAATATCTACACCACGATCAGTATAAACATGGAAATATCTACACCGCTATCTGTATAAACATGGAAATATCTCCACTGCTATCTCTATAAACATCGAAATATCTACACCGCCATGTGTATAAACATGGAAATACTTACAAACTTATCTTTATAAACATGGAAATACCTACACCGCCATCTGTATAAACTTGGAATAATCTACACAGCCATGTGTATATACATGGAAATATCTACACCGCTATCCATATAAACATGGAAATAACTACACCGCTATCTGTATAAACATGGAAATATCTCCACTGCTATCTCTATAAACATCGAAATATCTACACCGCCATCTGTATAAACATGGAAATACTTACAAAGTTATCTGTATAAACATGGAAATATCTACACCGCCATCTGTATAAACATGGAAATATCTACACAGCTATCTCTATAAACATGGAAATGTCTACACCGCTATCTGTATAAACATGGAAATATCTACACAGCTATCTCTATAAACATGGAAATATCTACACCGCCATCTGTATAAACATGGAAATACCTACAAAGTCGTCTTTATATACATGGAAATATCTACACAGCCATCTGAATAAACATGGAAATATCTACACAGCCATCTGTATATACATGGAAATATCCACACCGCTATCTGTATAAACATGGAAATAACTACACCGCTATTTGTATAAACAAGGAAATATCTACACCGTGATCTGTATATACATGGAAATATCTACACCGCCATCTCTATAAGCATGGAAATATCAACACCCCTATCTGTATAAACATGGAAATATCTACACCGCTATCTCTATAAACATGGAAATATCTACACCGTGATCTGTATAAACATGGAAATATTTACACGGCTATCTGTATAAACATGGAAATATCTACACCGTTATCTGTATAAATATGGAAATATCTACACCGCTATCTCTATAAACATGAAAATATCTACACCGCCATCTGTATAAACATGGAAATATCTACACTGCTATCTCTATAAACATGGAAATATCTACAATGCCATCTGTAAAAACATGGAAATACCTATACAGTCATCTGTATAAACTTGGAAATATCTACACCACCCTCTGTATAAACATGGAAATATCTACAATGCCATCTGTATACACATGGAAATAACTAGACGGCCATCTGTGTATAGATGGAAACATCAACACCGCCATCTGTACATACATGGAAATATCTACACCGCTATCTCTATAAACATGGAAATATCTACAAAGCCGTCTGTATAAACATGGAAATACCTACACAGTCATGTGTACGAACATGGAAATATCTACACTGCCATCTGTATAAACATGGAAATATCTACACAGCCCTCTGTATAAATATGGAAATATCTGCATAGGCATCTGTATAAACATGGAAATATCTACACTGCTATCTGTATAAATACGGAAATATGTACAGCACTCTCTGTATAAAGATAGAAATATCTACATCACTATCTGTATAAACCTGGAAACATCTACGCAGCTATTTGTATAAATATGGAAATATCTACACCGCTATCTCTATAAACATGGAAATATCTACACCGTGATCTGTATAAACATGGAAATATTTACAGGGCTATCTGTATAAACATGGAAATATCTACACCATTATCTGTATAAATATGGAAATATCTACACCGCTATCTCTATAAACATGGAAATATCTCAACTGCGGTCTGTATAAACATGGAAATATCTACACCGCTGTCTCTATAAACATGGAAATTTCTACAAAGCCATCTGTTTAAACATGGAAATACCTACACAGTCATGTGTACGAACATGGAAATATCTACACTGCCATCTGTATAAACATGGAAATATCCACAGCCCTCTGTATAAATATGGAAATATCTGCATAGGCATCTGTATAAACATGGAAATATCTGCACCGCTATCTGTATAAACATGGAAATTTCTACACCGCGGTCTGTATAAACATGGAAATATCTACACCGCTACCTGTATAAACATGGAAATATCTACACCGCTGTCTCTATAAACATGGAAATATCTACACCGTGATCTGTATAAACATGGAAATATCTACACCGCCATCTGTATAAACATGGAAATAACTATAGAGTCATCTGTGTAAACATGGAAATATCTACACCACCATCTGTATAAACATGGAAATATCTACAATGCCATCTGTATACACATGCAAATACCTACACGGCAATATGTGTATAGATGGAAACATCAACACTGCCATCTGTACAAACATGGAAATATCTACACTGCTATCTCTACAACCATGGAAATATCTACACTGCGGTCTGTATAAACATGGAAATATCTACACCGGTATCTGTATAAACATGGAAATATCTGCACCGCTATCTCTATAAACATGGAAATATCTACAAAGGCATCTGTATAAACATGGAAATACCTACACAGTAATGTGTAGGAACATTTAAATATCTACACTGCCATCTGTATAAACATAGAAATATCTACGCAGCCATCTGTATAAACATGGAAATATCTGCACCGCTATCTGTATGAACATGGAAATAGCTACACCGCTGTCTCTATAAACACGGAAATATGTACACCGCTATGTGTATAAACATGGAAATATCTCCACTGCTCTCTGTATAAACATGGAAATATCTCCACCGTTATGTGTATAAACATGGAAATATCTACACCGCCATCTCTATAAACATTGAAATATCTACACTGCCATCTGTAAAAACATGGAAATATCAACACAGTCATCTGAATAAACATGGAAATATCTACACCACCATCTGTATAAACATGGAAATACCTACAATACCATTTGTATGCACATGCAAATACCTTTACAGACATCTGTATAAATATGGAAATATCTACACCGCCATCTGTATAGACATGGAAATATCTACACTGCCATCCATAGAAACATGGAAATATCTACACCGCGATCTGTATAAACATGGAAATATCTACGCAGCCATCTGTATATACATGGAAATATCTACATCGCTATCTGTATAAACATGGAAATAACTACACCGCTATTTGTATAAACAAGGAAATATATACACTGCGATCTGTATAAACATGGAAATATCTACACCGCAATCTCTATAAACATGGAAATACCAACACCGTTATCTGTATAAACATGGAAATATCTACAGTGCTATCTCTATAAACATGAAAATACTTACACCACCATCTCCATAAACATGGAGATATTCACACCGTTATCTCTATAAACATAGAAATAAATGCACCGCCATCTCTATAAACATGGAAATATCTACAATGCTATCTATGTAAACATGGAATTATCTACACAGCTATCTGTGTAAACTTGGAAATATCTACGCCGCTCTCTGTGTAAGTTTGGCAATACCTACACCACAATCTGTGCAAAGATGGAAATACCTACACCGCTATCTGTATAAACATGGAAATATCTACACTGCTATCTCTATAAACATGGAAATATCTACACCACTATCTCTATAAATATGGAAATATCTTGACTGCCATCTGTATAAACATGGAAATGTCTATACCGCCATCTGTATAAATATGGAAATATCTACACTGCCATCTGCATAAACATGGAAATATCTACACAGACATCTGTATAAACATGGAAATATCTACACTGCAATCTGTATAAACTTGGAAATATCTACACTGACATCTGTAGAAAGATGAAAATGTCTACAAAGCGATCTGAATAAACATGGGAATTTCTACACCACTACCTGTATAAACATGGAAATATCTACACCGATATCTGTATAAACATGGAAATATCTATACCGCAGTCTCTATAAACATGGAAATATCTCCACCGCTATCTGTATAAACATGAAAATATCTTCACCGCTATCTGTATAATCATGGACATATCTACACCGCAATATGTATAAACATGGAAATATCTACCACGCTATGTGTGTAAACATGGAAATATCAACACAGCTATCTGTGTAAACTTGGAAATATCTACACAGCTATCTGCGTAAACATGGAAGTATCTACACGGCAATCTATGCAAAGATGGAAATATCTACGCCGCTATCTCTGTAAACATGGAATTATCCACACCGCTACCTGTATAAACATGGAAATATCTACACCGCTGTCTGTATAAAAAAGGATATATCTACACGGACATCTGTAGAAACATGGAAATATCTACACTGCAATCTCTATAAACATGGAAATACCTACACCGCTATCTGTATAAATATGGAAATATCTACACCGCTATCTCTATAAACATGGAAATACCTACACCGCTTTCTCTATAAACATGAAAATATCTACACTGCTATCTCTATATACATGGAAATATCTACACCTCCATCTCTATAAACATGAAAATATCTACACCGCCATCTTCAGAGACATGGATGCATCTACACTGCTATCTGTATAAACATGGAAATATCTACACCACTATCTGTATAAACATGGAACTATCTTCACTGCCATTTGTAAAAACATGGAAATATCTACACCGCCGTCTGTATAAAGATGGAAATATCTTCACCGCAATCTCTATAAATATGGAAATAACTACACCGCTATATCTATAGACAAGGAAATATCTACACTGCTATCTGTATAAACATGGAAATATCTACACTGCCATCTGTATAAAGATGGAAATATCTACACCGCGAGCTGTATAAGCATGGAAATATCTACACCACTATCTGTATAAACATGGAAATATCTTCACTGCCATCTATATAAACATGGAAATATCTACGCCGCCATCTGTATAAAGATGGAAATATCTAAACCACAATCTGTACAAATATGGAAATACCTACACCGCTATCTCGATAGACATGGAAATATCTACACCGCTATCTGTATAAACTTGGAAACATCTACCCTGCCATCTGTATAAAGATGGAAATATCTACACCGCGAGCTGTATAAACATGGAAATATCCACACCGCTATTTGTATAAACATGGAAATACCAACACCGTTATCTGTATAAACATGGAAATATCTACACCGCTATCTCTATAAACATGAAAATACTTACACCACCATCTCTATAAACATGGAGATATTTACACTGCTATCTCTATAAACATAGAAATAACTACACCACCATATCTATAAACATGGAAATATCTACACAGCCATCTGAATAAATATGGAAATATCTACACAGACATCTGTATAAACATGGATAAATCTACACTGCCATCTGTATAAACTTGGAAAAATCTACACTGACATCTGTAGAAAGATGGAAATGTCTACAAAGCGATCTTTATAAACATGGGAATTTCTACACGGCTACCTGTATAAACATGGAAATATCTACAGCGCTATCTGTATCAACATGGAAATACCTACACCGCAATCTGTATAAACAAGGAAGTATCTACAATGCTATCTCTGTAAACATGGAAATATCTACACAGATACCTGTGTAAACTTTGAAATATCTACACCGCTATCTCTGTAAGTTTGGCAATACCTACACCGCAATCTGAGCAAAGATAGAAATACCTACACCGGCATCTCTGTAAACATGGAAATATCTACACCGATATCTGTATAAACATGGAAACATCTACACTGCCATCTGTATAAACATGGAAATACCTACACCACTTTCTCTATAAACATGAAAATATCTACACTGCTATCTCTATATACATGGAAATATCTACACCTCCATCTCTATAAACATGAAAATATCTACAACGCCATCTTCAGAAACATGGATGTATCTACACCGCCATCTGTATAAACATGGAAATATGTAAACCACTATTTGTATAAATATGGAAATATCTTCCCGGCCATCTGTATAAACATGGAAATATCTACACCGCCATCCGTATAAAGATGGAAATATCTACACCGCAAGCTGTATAAATATGGAAATAACTACACCGCTATCTCTATAGACATGGAAATATCTACACCGCTATGTGTATAAACATGGAAATATCTACACTGCCATCTGTATAAAGATGGAAATATCTACACCGCGAGGTGTATAAACATGGAAATATCTACACCGCTATCTGCATAAACATGGAAATACCAACACCGCTATCTGTATAAACATGTAAATATCTACACCGCTATCTCTATAAACATGAAGATACTTACACCACCATCTCTATAAACATGGAATTATTTACACCGCTATCTCTATAAACTTAGAAATATCTAGACTGCCATCTCTATAAACATGGAAATATCTACACCGCTATCTGCATAAACCTGGAAATATCTACACAGACATCTATATAAACATGGAAATATCTACACAGCTATCTCTATAAACATGGAAATACCTACACCGCCATCTGTATAAACATGGAAATACCTACAAAGTCACCTGTATAAACATGGAAATATCTACACAGTCATCAGTATAAACATGGAAATATCTACACAGCCATCTGTATATACATGGAATTATCTACACCGCTATCTGTATAAACATGGAAATATCTACACCGCCTTCTACATATCCATGGAAATATCTGCGCTGCCTTCTGTATCAACATGGAAATATCTACACGGTCATCTGTGAATTGATGGAAATATCAACACCGCCATCTGTACAAACATGGAAATATCTGCACTGCTATCTGTATAAACATGGAAATATCTACACCGCGGTCTGTATAAACATGGAAGTAGCTAAACCGCTATCTGTATAAACATGGAAATATCTACACTGCTATCTCTATAAACCTGGAAATATCTACACCGTGATCTGTATAAACATGGAAATATTTACACTGCTATCTGTATAAACATGGAAATATGTACACTGCTATCTCTATAAACATCGAAATATCTACAATGCCATCTGTAAAAACATGGAAATAACTATACATTCATCTGTATAAACATGGAAATATCTACACCACGATCTGTGTAAACATGGAAATATCTACACCTCTATCTGTATAAACATGGAAATATCTACACAGCTATCTCTATAAACATGGAAATACCTACACCGCCATCTGTATAAACATGGAAATACCTACAAAGTCATCTGTATAAACATGGAAATATCTACACAGCCATCTGTATAAACATGGAAATATCTACACAGCCATCTGCATATACATGGAAATATCTACACCGCTATCTGTATAAACATGGAAATATCTACACCGCCTTCTACATATCCATGGAAATATCAGCGCAGCCTTCTGTATAAACATGGAAATATCTACACGGTCATCTGTGTATAGATGGAAATATCAACACCGCCATCTGTACAAACATGGAAATATCTGCACCGCTATCTGTATAAACATGGAAATATCTACACCGCGGTCTGTATAAACATAGAAATAGCTAAACCGCTATCTGTATAAACATGGAAATATCTACACTGCTATCTCTATAAACCTGGAAATATCTACACCGTGATCTGTATAAACATGGAAATATTTACACTGCAATCTGTATAAACATGGAAATATCTACACCGTTATCTGTATAAATATGGAAATATCTACACCGCTATCTCTATAAACATGGAAATATCTACACCGCCATCTGTATAAACATGGAAATATCTACACTTACATCTCTATAAACATGGAAATACCTACAATGCCATCTGTAAAAACATGGAAATACCTATACAGTCATCCGTATGAACATGGAAATATCTACACCACCATCTGCATAAACATGGAAATATCTACAATGCCATCTTTATACACATGGAAATACCTACACGGCAATCTGTGTATAGATGGAAACATCAACACCGCCATCTGTGCAGACATGGAAATATCTACACCGCTATCTGTATAAACATGGAAATATCTACACTGCGGTCTGTATAAACATGGAAATTTCTACACCGGTATCTGTATAAACATGGAAATATCTACACCACGATCTGTATAAACATGGAAATATTTACACCGCTATCTGTATAAACATGGAAATATCTACACCGCTATCTCTATAAACATGGAAATATCTACAAAGCCATCTGTATAAACATGGAAATACCTACACAGTCATGTGTAGGAACATGGAAAAATCTGCACTGCCATGAGTATAAACATGGAAATATCTACAGATCCTTCTGTATAAATATGGAAATATCTGCATAGGCATCTGTATACACATGGAAATCTCTGCACCGCTATCTGTATAAACATGGAAATACCTACACCGCTGTCTCTATAAACATGGAAATATGTACACCGCTATGTGTATAAACATGGAAATATCTCCACTGCTGTCTGTATAAACATGGAAATATCTACACCGCGATCTGTATAAACATGGAAATATCTACACCGCTATTTGTATACACATGGAAATATCTACACAGCTATCTCTATAAACATGGAAATACCTACAACACCATATGTATAAACATGGAAATACCTACAAAGTCATCTGTATAAACATGGAAATATCTACACAGCCATCTGTATAAACATGGAAATATCTACACAGCCATCTGTATATACATGGAAATATCTACACCGATATCTGTATAAACATGGAAATATCTACAGCGCCTTCTACATATCCATGGAAATATCTGCGCCACCTTGTGTATAAACATGGAAATATCTACACGGTCATCTGTGTATAGATGGAAATATCAACACCGCCATCTGTACAAACATGGAAATATCTGCACCGCTATCTCTATAAACATGGAAATACCTACACCGCCATCTGTATAAACATGGAAATACCTACAAAGTCATCTGTATAAACATGGAAATATCTACACAGCCATCAGTATAAACATGGAAATATCTACACAGCCATCTGTTTATACATGGAAATATCTACACCGCTATCTGTATAAACATGGAAATATCTACACCGCCTTCTACATATCCATGGAAATATCTGCGCCGCCTTCTGTATAAACATGGAAATATCTACACGGTCATCTGTGTATAGATGGAAATATCAACAACGCCATCTGTACAAACATGGAATTATCTGCACCGCTATCTGTATAAACATGGAAATATCTACACCGCGGTCTTTATAAACATGGAAATAGCTAAACCGCTATCTGTATAAACATGGAAATATCTACACTGCTATCTCTATAAACCTGGAAATATCTACACCGTGATCTGTATAAACATGGAAATATTTACACTTCTATCTGTATAAACATGGAAATATCTACACTGCTATCTCTATAAACATGGAAATATCTACAATGCCATCTGTAAAAACATGGAAATACCTATACAGTCATCTGTATAAACATGGAAATAGCTAAACCGCTATCTGTATAAACATTGAAATATCTACACCGTTATCTGTATAAATATGGAAATATCTACACCGCTATCTCTATAAACATGGAAATATCTACACCGCCATCTGTATGAACATGCAAATATCTACACTGCTATCTCTATAAACATGGAAATATGTACAATGCCATCTGTAAAAACATGGAAATACCTATACAGTCATCTGTATAAACGTGGAAATATCTACACCACCATCTGTATAAACATGGATATATCTACAATGCCATCTGTATACACATGGAAATACCTACATGGCAATCTGTGTATAGATGGAAACATCAACAGCGCCAACTGTACAAACATGGAAATATCTTCACCGCTATCTGTATAAACATGGAAATATCTACACTGCGTTCTGTATAAACATGGAAATTTCTACACCGGTGTCTGTATAAACATGGAAATATCTACACCACGATCTGTATAAACATGGAAATATTTTCACCGCTATCTGTATAAACATGGAAATATCTACACCGCTATCTCTATAAACATGGAAATATCTACAAATCCATCCGTATAAACATGGAAATACCTACACAGTCACGTGTAGGAACATGGAAAAATCTGCACTGCCATCTGTATAAACATGGAAATATCCACAGAGCCCTCTGTATAAATATGGAAATATCTGCATAGGCATCTGTATAAACATGGAAATATCTGCATCGCTATCTGTATAAACATGGAAATACCTACACCGCTGTCTCTATAAACATGGAAATATGTACACCGCTATGTGTATAAACACGGAAATATCTCCACTGCTGTCTGTATATACATGGAAATATCTACACCGCGATCTGTATAAACATGGAAATATCTACACCGCTATCTGTATAAAGATGGAAATATCTACACAGCTATCTATATAAACATGGAAATACCTAAACCGCCATCTGTATAAACATGGAAATACCTACAATTCATCTGTATAAACATGGAAATATCTACACAGCCATCTGTATAAACATGGAAATATCTACACAGCCATCTGTATATACATGGAAATATCTACACCGCTATCTGTATAAACATGGAAATATCTACACCGCCTTCTACATATCCATGGAAATATCTGCGCCGCCTTCTCTATAAACATGGAAATATCTACACGGTCATCTGTGTATAGATGGAAATATCAACACCGCCATCTGTACAAACATGGAAATATCTGCACCGCTATCTGTATAAACATGGAAAATCTACACCGCGGTCTGTATAAACATGGAAATAGCTAAACCGCTATCTGTATAAACATGGAAATATCTACACTGCTATCTCTATAAACCTGGAAATATCTACACCGTGATCTGTATAAACATGGAAATATTTACACTGCTATCTGTAGAAACATGGAAATATCTACACCGTTATCTGTATAAATATGCAAATATCTACACCGCTATCTCTATAAACATGGAAATATCTACACCGCCATCTGTATAAACATGGAAATATCTACACTTATATCTCTATAAACATGGAAATATCTACAATGCAATCTGTAAAAACATGGAAATACCTATACAGTCATCTGTATGAACATGGAAATATCTACACCACCATCTGTATAAACATGGAAATATCTACAATGCCACCTGTATACACACGGAAATACCTACATGGCAATCTGTGTATAGATGGAAACATCAACACCGCCATCTGTACAGACATGGAAATATCTGCACCGCTATCTGTATAAACATGGAAATATCTACTCCGCGGTCTGTATAAACATGGAAATAGCTAAACGGCTAACTGTATAAACATGGAAATATCTACACTGCTATCTCTATAAACCTGGAAATATCTACACCGTGATCTGTATAAACATGGAAATATTTACACTGCTATCTGTATAAACATGGAAATATCTACACCGTTATCTGTATAAATATGGAAATATCTACACCGCTATCTCTATAAACATGGAAATATCTACACCGCCATCTGTATAAACATGGAAATATCTACACTGCTATCTCTATAAACATGGAAATATCTACAATGCCATCTGTAGAAACATGGAAATACCTATACAGTCATCTGTATAAACATGGAAATATCTACACCACCATCTGTATATACATGGAAATATCTACAATGCCATCTGTATACACATGGAAATACCTACACGGCAATCTGTGTATAGATGGAAACATCAACACCGCCATCTGTACAAACATGGAAATACCTACACCGCTATCTGTATAAACATGGAAATATCTACACTGCGGTATGTATAAACATGGAAATTTCTACACCGGTATCTGTATAAACATGGAAATATCTATACCACGATCTGTATAAACATGGAAGTATTTACACCGCTATCTGTATAAACATGGAAATATCTACACCGCTATCTCTATAAACATGGAAATATCTACAAAGCCATCTGTATAAACATGGAAATACCTACACAGTCATGTGTAGGAACATGGAGAGATGTGCACTGCCATCTGTATAAACATGGAAATATCTACAGAGCCCTCCGTATAAATATGGAAATATCTGCATAGGCATCTGTATAAACATGGAAATATCTGCACCGCTATCTGTATAAACATGGAAATACCTACACCGCTGTCTCTATAAACATGGAAATATGTACACCGCTATGTGTATAAACATGGAAATATCTCCACTGCTGTCTGTAAAAACATGGAAATATCTACACCGTGATCTGTATATACATGGAAATATCTACACCGCTATCTGTATAAACATGGAAATATCTACACAGCTATCTCTATAAACATGGAAATACCTACACCACCATCTGTATAAACATGGAAATACCTACAAAGTCATCTGTATAAACATGGAAATATCTACACTGCCATCTGAATAAACATGGAAATATCTACACAGCCATCTGTATATACATAGAAATATCTACACCGCTATCTGTATAAACATGGAAATATCTACACCGCCTTCTACATATCCATGGAAATATCTGCACCGCCTTCTGCATAAACATGGAAATATCTACACGGTCATCTGTGTATAGATGGAAATATCAACATCGCCGTCTGTACAAACATGGAAATATCTGCACCGCTATCTGTATAAACATGGAAATACCTACACCGCTGTCTCTATAAACATGGAAATATGTACACCGCTATGTGTATAAACATGGAAATACCTACACCGGGGTCTCTATAAACATGAAAATATGTACACCGCTATGTGTATAAACATGGAAATATCTCCACTGCTGTCTGTATAAACATGGAAATATCTACACCGTGATCTGTATAAACATGCAAATATTTACACTGCTATCTGTATAAACATGGAAATATCTACACCGTTATCTGTACAAATATGGAAATATCTACACCGCTATCTCTATAAACATGGAAATATCTACACCGCCATGTGTATAAACATGGAAATATCTACACTGCTATCCCTATAAACATGGAAATATCTACACAGCTATCTCTATAAACATGGAAATACCTACACCGCCATCTGTATAAACATGGAAATACCTACAAAGTCATCTGTATAAACAAGGAAATATCTACACAGCCATCTGTATAAACATGGAAATATCTACACAGCCATCTGTATATACATGGAAATATCTACACCGCTATCTGTATAAACATGGAAATATCTACACCGCCTTCTACATATCCATGGAAATATCTGCGCCGCCTTCTGTGTAAACATGGAAATATCTACACGGTCATCTGTGTATAGATGGAAATATCAACACCGCCATCTGTACAAACTTGGAAATATCTGCACCGCTATCTGTATAAACATGGAAATATGTACACCGCGGTCTGTATAAACATGGAAATAGCTAAACCGCTATCTGTATAAACATGGAAATATCTACACTGCTATCTCTATAAAACTGGAAATATCTACACCGTGATCTGTATAAACATAGAAATATTGACACTGCAATCTGTATAAACATGGAAATATCTACACCGTTATCTGTATAAATATGGAAATATCTACACGCTATCTCTATAAACATGGAAATATCTACACCGCCATCTGTATAAACATGGAAATATCTACAATTATATCTCTATAAACATGGGAATATCTACAATGCCATCTGTAAAAACATGGAAATACCTATACAGTCATCTGTATGAACATGGAAATATCTACAATGCCATCTGTATACACATGGAAATACCTACACGGCAATCTGTGTATAGATGGAAACATCAACACCGGCATCTGTACAGTCATGGAAATATCTACACCGCTATCTGTATAAACATGGAAATATCTACACTGCGGTCTGTATAAACATGGAAATTTCCACACCGGTATCTGTATAAACATGGAAATATCTACACCACGATCTGTATAAACATGGAAATATTTACACCGCTATCTGTATAAACATGGAAATATCTACACCGCTATCTCTATAAACATGGAAATATCTACAAAGCCATCTGTATATACATGGAAATACCTACACAGTCATGTGTAGGAACATGGAAAAATCTACACTGCCATCTGTATAAACATGGAAATATCTACAGAGCCCTCTGTATAAATATGGAAATATCTGCATAGGCATCTGTATAAACATGGAAATATCTGCACCGCTATCTGTATAAACATGGAAATACCTACACCGCTGTCTCTATAAACATGGAAATATGTACACCCCTATGTGTATAAACATGGAAATATCTCCACTACTGTCTGTATAAACATGGAAATATCTACACCGCGATCTGTATAAACATGGAAATAACTACACCGCTATCTGTATAAACATGGAAATATATACACAGCTATCTCTATAAACATGGAAATAACTACACCGCCATCTGTATAAATATGGAAATACATACAAAGTCATCTGTATTAACATGGAAATATCTACACAGCCATCTGTATAAACATGGAAATATCTACACAGCCATCTGTATATACATGGAAATATCTACACCGCTATCTGTATAAACATGGAAATATCTACACCGCCTTCTACATATCCATGGAAATATCTGCGCCGCCTTCTGTATAAACATGGAAATATCTACATGGTCATCTGTGTATAGATGGAAATATCAACACCGCCATCTGTAGAAACATGGAAATATCTGCACCGCTATCTGTATAAACATGGAAATATCTACACCGCTATCTCTATAAACATGGAAATATCTACAAAGCCATCTGTATAAACATGGAAATACCTACACAGTCATGTGTAGGAACATGGAAAGATCTGCACTGCCATCTGTATAAACATGGAAATATCTACAGAGCCCTCCGTATAAATATGGAAATATCTGCATAGGCATCTGTATAAACATGGAAATATCTGCACCGCTATCTGTATAAACATGGAAATACCTACACCGCTGTCTCTATAAACATGGAAGTATGTACACCGCTATGTGTGTAAAAATGGAAATATCTCCACTGCTGTCTGTAAAAACATGGAAATATCTACACCGTGATCTGTATAAACATGGAAATATCTACACCGCTATCTGTATAAACATGGAAATATCTACAAAGCTATCTCTATAAACATGGAAATACCTACACCACCATCTGTATAAACATGGAAATACCTACACAGTCATCTGTATAAACATAGAAATATCTACACTGCCATCTGAATAAACATGGAAATATCTACACAGCCATCTGTATATACATAGAAATATCTACACCGCTATCTGTATAAACATGGAAATATCTACACCGCCTTCTACATATCCATGGAAATATCTGCACCGCCTTCTGTATAAACATGGAAATATCTACACGGTCATCTGTGTATAGATGGAAATATCAACACCGCCGTCTGTACAAACATGGAAATATCTGCACCTCTATCTGTATAAACATGGAAATACCTACACCGCTGTCTCTATAAACATGGAAATATGTACACCGCTATGTGTATAAACATGGAAATACCTACACCGCTGTCTCTATAAACATGGAAATATGTACACCGCTATGTGTATAAACATGGAAATATCTCCACTGCTGTCTTTATAAACATGGAAATATCTACACCGTGATCTGTATAAACATGCAAATATTTACACTGCTATCTGTATAAACATGGAAATATCTACACCGTTATCTGTACAAATATGGAAATATCTACACCGCTATCTCTATAAACATGGAAATATCTACACCGCCATGTGTATAAACATGGAAATATCTACACTGCTATCCCTATAAACATGGAAATATCTACACAGCTATCTCTATAAACATGGAAATACCTACACCGCCATCTGTATAAACATGGAAATACCTACAAAGTCATCTGTATAAACAAGGAAATATCTCCACAGCCATCTGTATAAACATGGAAATATCTACACAGCCATCTGTATATACATGGAAATATCTACACCGCTATCTGTATAAACATGGAAATATCTACACCGCCTTCTACATATCCATGGAAATATCTGCGCCGCCTTCTGTATAAACATGGAAATATCTACACGGTCATCTGTGTATAGATGGAAATATCAACACCGCCATCTGTACAAACTTGGAAATATCTGCACCGCTATCTGTATAAACATGGAAATATGTACACCGCGGTCTGTATAAACATGGAAATAGCTAAACCGCTATCTGTATAAACATGGAAATATCTACACTGCTATCTCTATAAAACGGGAAATATCTACACCGTGATCTGTATAAACATAGAAATATTTACACTGCAATCTGTATAAACATGGAAATATCTACACCGTTATCTGTATAAATATGGAAATATCTACACCGCTATCTCTATAAACATGGAAATATCTACACCGCCATCTGTATAAACATGGAAATATCTACACTTATATCTCTATAAACATGGGAATATCTACAATACCATCTGTAAAAACATAGAAATACCTATACAGTCATCTGTATGAACATGGAAATATCTACACCAACATCTGTATAAACATGGAAATATCTACAATGCCATCTGTATACACATGGAAATACCTACACGGCAATCTGTGTATAGATGGAAACATCAGCACCACCATCTGTACAGACATGGAAATATCAACACCGCTATCTGTATAAACATGGAAATATCTACACTGCGGTCTGTATAAACATGGAAATTTCCACACCGTTATCTGTATAAACATGGAAATATCTACACCACGATCTCTGTAAACATGGAAATATTTACACCGCTATATGTATAAACATGGAAATATCTACACCGCTATCTCTATAAACATGGAAATATCTACAAAGCCATCTGTATATACATGGAAATACCTACACAGTCATGTGTAGGAACATGGAAAAATCTACACTGCCATCTGTATAAACATGGAAATATCTACAGAGCCCTCTGTATAAATATGGAAATATCTGCATAGGCATCTGTATAAACATGGAAATATCTGCACCGCTATCTGTATAAACATGGAAATACCTACACCGCTGTCTCTATAAACATGGAAATATGTA
Source organism: Pan troglodytes (assembly GCF_028858775.2). Classification (NCBI taxonomy): domain Eukaryota; kingdom Metazoa; phylum Chordata; class Mammalia; order Primates; family Hominidae; genus Pan; species Pan troglodytes. The sequence goes on from NC_072411.2 coordinate 8,958,869, forward strand.
CACCGCTATGTGTATAAACATGGAAATATCTCCACTGCTGTCTGTATAAACATGGAAATATATACACCGCGATCTGTATAAACATGGAAATATCTACACCGCGATCTGTATAAACATGGAAATACCTACACCGCCATCTGTATAAACATGGAAATAGCTACAAAGTCATCTGTATAAGCATGGAAATATCTACACAGCCATCTGTATAAACATGGAAATATCTAAACAGCCATCTGTATATACATGGAAATATCTACACTTGCTATCTGTATAAACATGGAAATATCCACACCGCCTTCTACATATCCATGGAAATATCTGCGCCGCCTTCTGTATAAACATGGAAATATCTACACGGTCATCTGTGTATAGATGGAAATATCAACACCGCCATCTGTACAAACATGGAAATATCTGCACCGCTATCTGTATAAACATGGAAATATCTACACCGCGGTCTGTATAAACATGGAAATAGCTAAACCGCTATCTGTATAAACATGGAAATATCTACACTGCTATCTCTATAAACCTGGAAATATCTACACCGTGATATGTATAAACATGGAAATATTTACACTGCAATCTGTATAAACATGGAAATATCTACACCGTTATCTGTATAAATATGGAAATATCTACACCGGTATCTCTATAAACATGGAAATATCTACACCGCCATCTGTATAAACATGGAAATATGTACACTGCTATCTCTATAAACATGGAAATATCTACAATGCCATCTGTAAAAACATGGAAATACCTATACAGTCATCTGTATAAACATGGAAATATCTACAACACCATCTGTATAAACATGGAAATATCTACAATGCCATCTGTATACACATGGAAATACCTACACGGCAATCTGTGTATAGATGGAAACATCAACACCACCATCTCTACAAACATGGAAATATGTACACCGCTATCTGGAGAAACATGGAAATATCTACACTGCGGTCTGTATAAACATGGAAATTTCTACACCGGTATCTGTATAACCATGGAAATATCTACATCACGATCTGTATCAACATGGAAATATTTACACCGCTATCTGTATAAACATGGAAATATCTACACCGCTATCTCTATAAACATGGAAATATCTACAAAGCCATCTGTATAAACATGGAAATATCTGCACCGCTCTCTGTAAAAACATGGAAATATCTACACCGCGGTCTGTATAAACATGGAAATAGCTAAACCGCTATCTGTATAAGCATGGAAATATCTACACTGCTATGTCTATAAATCTGCAAATATCTACACCGTGATCTGTGTAAACATGGAAATATTTACACTGCAATCTGTATAAACATGGAAATATCTACACCGTTATCTGTGTAAATATGGAAATATCTACACCGCTATCTCTATAAACATGGAAATATCTACACCGCCATCTGTATAAACATGGAAATATCTACACTTATATCTCTATAAACATGGGAATATCTACAATGCCATCTGTACAAGCATGGAAATACCTATACAGTCATCTGTATGAAGATGGAAATATCTACACCACCATCTGTATAAACATGGAAATATCTACAATGCCATCTGTATACACATGGAAATACCTACACGGCAGTCTGTGTATAGATGGAAACATCAACACCGCCATCTGTACAGACATGGAAATATCTACACCGCTATCTGTATAAACATGGAGATATCTACACTGCTGTCTGTATAAACATGGAAATTTCCACACCGGTATCTGTATAAACATGGAAATATCTACACCACGATCTGTATAAACATGGAAATATATACACCGCTATCTGTATAAACATGGAAATATCTACACCGCTATCTCTATAAACATGGAAATATCTACAAAGCCATCTGTATAAACATGGAAATACCTACACAGTCATGTGTAGGAACATGGAAAAATCTACACTGCCATCTGTATAAACATGGAAATATCTACAGAGCCCTCTGCATAAATATGGAAATATCTGCATAGGCATCTGTATAAACATTGAAATATCTGCACCGCTATCTGTATAAACATGGAAATACCTACACCGCTGTCTCTATAAACATGGAAATATGTACACCACTATGTGTATAAACATGGAAATATCTCCACTGCTGTCTGTATAAACATGGAAATATCTACACCGCGATCTGTATAAACATGGAAATATCTACACCGCCTTCTACATATCCTTGGAAATCTCTGCGCCGCCTTCTGTATAAACATGGAAATATCTACACGGTCATCTGTGTATAGATGGAAATATCAACACCGCCATCTGTACAAACATGGAAATATCTGCACCGCTATCTGTATAAACATGGAAATATCTACACCGCGGTCTGTATAAACATGGAAATAGCTAAACCGCTATCTGTATAAACATGGAAATATCTACACTGCTATCTCTATAAACCTGGAAATATCTACACCGTGATCTGTATAAACATGAAAATATTTACACTGCAATCTGTATAAACATGGAAATATCTACACCGTTATCTGTATAAATATGCAAATATCTACACCGCTATCTCTATAAACATGGAAATATCTACACCGCCATCTGTATAAACATGGAAATATCTACACCGCTATCTCTATAAACATGGAAATATCTACAAAGCCATCTGTATATACATGGAAATACCTACACAGTCATGTGTAGGAACATGGAAAGATCTGCACTGCCATCTGTATAAACATGGAAATATCTACAGAGCCCTCCGTATAAATATGGAAATATCTGCATAGGCATCTGTATAAACATGGAAATATCTGCACCGCTATCTGTATAAACATGGAAATACCTACACCGCTGTCTCTATAAACATGGAAATATGTACACCGCTATGTGTATAAACATGGAAATGTCTCCACTGCTGTCTGTAAAAACATGGAAATATCTACACCGTGATCTGTATAAACATGGAAATATCTACACCGCTATCTGTATAAACATGGAAATATCTACACAGCTATCTCTATAAACATGGAAATACCTACACCGCTGTCTCTATAAACATGGAAATATGTACACCGCTATGTGTATAAACATGGAAATACCTACACCGCTGTCTCTATAAACATGGAAATATGTACACCGCTATGTGTATAAACATGGAAATATCTCCACTGCTGTCTGTATAAACATGGAAATATCTACACCGTGATCTGTATAAACATGCAAATATTTACACTGCTATCTGTATAAACATGGAAATATCTACACCGTTATCTGTACAAATATGGAAATATCTACACCACTATCTCTATAAACATGGAAATATCTACACCGCCATGTGTATAAACATGGAAATATCTACACTGCTATCCCTATAAACATGGAAATATCTACACAGCTATCTCTATAAACATGGAAATACCTACACCGCCATCTGTATAAACATGGAAATACCTACAAAGTCATCTGTATAAACAAGGAAATATCTACACAGCCATCTGTATAAACATGGAAATATCTACACAGCCATCTGTATATACATGGAAATATCTACACCGCTATCTGTATAAACATGGAAATATCTACACCGCCTTCTACATATCCATGGAAATATCTGCGCCGCCTTCTGTATAAACATGGAAATATCTACACGGTCATCTGTGTATAGATGGAAATATCAACACCGCCATCTGTACAAACTTGGAAATATCTGCACCGCTGTCTGTATAAACATGGAAATATGTACACCGCGGTCTGTATAAACATGGAAATAGCTAAACCGCTATCTGTATAAACATGGAAATATCTACACTGCTATCTCTATAAAACGGGAAATATCTACACCGTGATCTGTATAAACATAGAAATATTTACACTGCAATCTGTATAAACATGGAAATATCTACACCGTTATCTGTATAAATATGGAAATATCTACACCGCTATCTCTATAAGCATGGAAATATCTACACCGCCATCTGTATAAACATGGAAATATCTACACTTATATCTCTATAAACATGGGAATATCTACAATGCCATCTGTAAAAACATGGAAATACCTATACAGTCATCTGTATGAACATGGAAATATCTACACCAACATCTGTATAAACATGGAAATATCTACAATGCCATCTGTATACACATGGAAATACCTACACGGCAATCTGTGTATAGAGGGAAACATCAGCACCACCATCTGTACAGACATGGAAATATCTACACCGCTAACCGTATAAACATGGAAATATCTTCACTGCGGTCTGTATAAACATGGAAATTTCCACACCGGTATTTGTATAAACATGGAAATATCTACACCACGATCTCTATAAACATGGAAATATTTACACCGCTATATGTATAAACATGGAAATATCTACACCGCTATCTCTATAAACATGGAAATATCTACAAAGCCATCTGTATATACATGGAAATACCTACACAGTCATGTGTAGGAACATGGAAAAATCTACACTGCCATCTGTATAAACATGGAAATATCTACAGAGCCCTCTGTATAAATATGGAAATATCTGCATAGGCATCTGTATAAACATGGAAATATCTGCACCGCTATCTGTATAAACATGGAAATACCTACACCGCTGTCTCTATAAACATGGAAATATGTACACCGCTATGTGTATAAACATGGAAATATCTCCACTGCTGTCTGTATAAACATGGAAATATCTACACCGCGATCTGTATAAACATGGAAATATCTACACCGCGATCTGTATAAACATGGAAATACCTACACCGCCATCTGTATAAACATGGAAATAGCTACAAAGTCATCTGTATAAACATGGAAATATCTACACAGCCATCTGTATAAACATGGAAATATCTACACAGCCGTCTGTATATACATGGAAATATCTACACTGCTATCTGTATAAACATGGAAATATCCACACCGCCTTCTACATATCCATGGAAATATCTGCGCCGCCTTCTGTATAAACATGGAAATATCTGCACGGTCATCTGTGTATAGATGGAAATATCAACACCGCCATCTGTACAAACATGGAAATATCTGCACCGCTATCAGTATAAACATGGAAATATCTACACCGCGGTCTGTATAAACATGGAAATAGCTAAACCGCTATCTGTATAAACATGGAAATATCTACACTGCTATCTCTATAAACCTGGAAATATCTACACCGTGATCTCTATAAACATGGAAATATTTACACTGCTATCTTTATAAACATGGAAATATCTACACCGTTATCTGTATAAATATGGAAATATCTACACTGCTATCTCTATAAACATGGAAATATCTACACCGCCATCTGTATAAACATGGAAATACCTACACTTATATCTCTATAAGCATGGAAATATCTACAATGCCATCTGTAAAAACATGGAAATACCTATACAGTCATCTGTATAAACATGGAAATATCTACACCACCATCAGTATAAACATGGAAATATCTACAATGCCATCTGTATACACATGGAAATACCTACACGGCAATCTGTGTATAGATGGAAACATCAACACCGCCATCTGTACAGACATGGAAATATCTACACCTCTATCTTTATAAACATGGAAATATCTACACTGCAGTCTGTATAAACATGGAAATTTCCACACCGGTATCTGTATAAACATGGAAATATCTACACCAAGATCTGTATAAACATGGAAATATTTACACCGCTATCTGTATAAACATGGAAATATCTACACCGCTATCTCTATAAACATGGAAATATCTACAAAGCCATCTGTATAAACATGGAAATACCTACACAGTCATGTGTAGGAACATGGAAAAATCTACACTGCCATCTGTATAAACATGGAAATATCTACAGTGCCCTCTGTATAAATATGGAAATACCTGCATAGGCATCTGTATAAACATGGAAATATCTGCACCGCTCTCTGTATAAACATGGAGATAACTACACCGCTGTCTCTATAAACATGGAAATATGTACACCGCTATGTGTATAAACATGGAAATATCTCCACTGCTGTCTGTATAAACATGGAAATATCTACACCGCGATCTGTATAAACATGGAAATATCTACACCGCTATCTGTATAAACATGGAAATATCTACACAGCTATCTCTATAAACATGGAAATACCTACACCTCCATCTGTATAAACATGGAAATACCTACAAAGTCATCTGTATAAACATGGAAATATCTACACAGCCATCTGTATAAACATGGAAATACCTACACAGCCATCTGTATATACATGGAAATATCTACACCGCTATCTGTATAACCATGGAAATATCTACACCGCCTTCTACATATCCATGGAAATATCTGCGCTGCCTTCTGTATATACATGGAAATATCTACCCGGTCATCTGTGTATAGATGGAAATATCAACACCGCCATCTGTACAAACATGGAAATATCTGCACCGCTATCTGTAAACATGGAAATATCTACCCTGCGGTCTGTATAAACATGGAAATAGCTAAACCGCTATCTGTATAAACATGGAAATATCTACACTGCTATCTCTATAAACCTGGAAATATCTACACCGTGATCTGTAAAAACATGGAAATATTTACACTGCTATCTGTATAAAGATGGAAATATCTACACCGTTATCTTTATAAATATGGAAATATCTACACCGCTATCTCTATAAACATGGAAATATCTACACCGCCATCTGTATAAACATGGAAATATCTACACTGCTATCTCTATAAACATGGAAATATCTACAATGCCATCTGTAAAAACATGGAAATACCTATACAGTCATCTGTATGAACATGGAAATATCTACACCACCATGTGTATAAACATGGAAATATCTACAATGCCATCTGTATACACATGGAAATACCTACACGGCAATCTGTGTATAGATGGAAACATCAACACCGCAATCTGTACAGACATGGAAATATCTACACCGCTATCTGTATAAACATGGAAATATCTACACTGCGGTCTGTATAAACATGGAAATTTCCACCCCGGTATCTGTATAAACATGGAAATATCTACACCACGATCTGTATAAACATGGAAATATTTACACCGCTATCTGTATAAACAGGGAAATATCTACACCGCTATCTCCATAAACATTTAAATATCTACAAAGCCATCTGTATAAACATGGAAATACCTACACAGTCATGTGTAGGAACGTGGAAAAATCTACAGTGCCATCTGTATAAACATGGAAATATCTACAGAGCCCTCTGTATAAATATGGAAATATCTGCATAGGCATCTGTATAAACATGGAAATATCTGCATCGCTATCTGTATAAACATGGAAATACCTACACCGCTCTCTCTATAAACATGGAAATATGTACACCGCTATGTGTATAAACATGGAAATATCTCCACTGCTGTCTGTATAAACATGGAAATATCTACACCGCGATCTGTATAAACATGGAAATATCTACACCGCTGTCTGTATAAACATGGAAATATCTACACAGCTATCTCTATAAACATGGAAATACCTACACCGCCATCTGTATAAACATGGAAATACCTACAATGTCATCTGTATAAACATGGAAATATCTACACAGCCATCTGTATGAACATGAAAATATCTACACAGCCATCTGTATATACATGGAAATATCTACACCGCTATCTGTATAAACATGGAAATATCTACACCGCCTTCTACATATGCATGGAAATATCTGCGCCGCCTTCTGTATAAACATGGAAATATCTACACGGTCATCTGTGTATAGATGGAAATATCAACACCGCCATCTGTACAAACATGGAAATATGTGCACCGCTATCTGTATAAACATGGAAATATCTACACCGCGGTCTGTATAAACATGGAAATAGCTAAACCACTATCTGTATAAACATGGAAATATCTACACTGCTATCTCTATAAACCTGGAAATATCTACACCGTGATCTGTATAAACATGGAAATATTTACACTGCTATCTGTATAAACATGGAAATACCTACACCGTAATCTGTATAAATATGGATATATCTACACCGCTATCTCTATAAACATGGAAATATCTACACCGCCATCTGTATCAACATGGAAATATCTACACTGATATCTCTATAAACATGGAAATATCTACAATGCTATCTCTATAAACCTGGAAATATCTACACCGTGATCTGTATAAACATGGAAATATTTACACTGCTATCTGTATAAAGATGGAAATATCTACACCGTTATCTTTATAAATATGGAAATATCTACACCGCTATCTCTATAAACATGGAAATATCTACACCGCCATCTGTATAAACATGGAAATATCTACACTGCTATCTCTATAAACATGGAAATATCTACAATGCCATCTGTAAAAACATGGAAATACCTATACAGTCATCTGTATGAACATGGAAATATCTACACCACCATGTGTATAAACATGGAAATATCTACAATGCCATCTGTATACACATGGAAATACCTACACGGCAATCTGTGTATAGATGGAAACATCAACACCGCAATCTGTACAGACATGGAAATATCTACACCGCTATCTGTATAAACATGGAAATATCTACACTGTGGTCTGTATAAACATGGAAATTTCCACCCCGGTATCTGTATAAACATGGAAATATCTACACCACGATCTGTATAAACATGGAAATATTTACACCGCTATCTGTATAAACAGGGAAATATCTACACCGCTATCTCCATAAACATTTAAATATCTACAAAGCCATCTGTATAAACATGGAAATACCTACACAGTCATGTGTAGGAACATGGAAAAATCTACAGTGCCATCTGTATAAACATGGAAATATCTACAGAGCCCTCTGTATAAATATGGAAATATCTGCATAGCCATCTGTATAAACATGGAAATATCTGCACCGCTATCTGTATAAACATGGAAATACCTACACCGCTCTCTCTATAAACATGGAAATATGTACACCGCTATGTGTATAAACATGGAAATATCTCCACTGCTGTCTGTATAAACATGGAAATATCTACACTGCGATCTGTATAAACATGGAAATATCTACACCGCTGTCTGTATAAACATGGAAATATCTACACAGCTATCTCTATAAACATGGAAATACCTACACCGCCATCTGTATAAACATGGAAATACCTACAATGTCATCTGTATAAACATGGAAATATCTACACAGCCATCTGTATGAACATGGAAATATCTACACAGCCATCTGTATATACATGGAAATATCTACACCGCTATCTGTATAAACATGGAAATATCTACACCGCCTTCTACATATGCATGGAAATATCTGCGCCGCCTTCTGTATAAACATGGAAATATCTACACGGTCATCTGTGTATAGATGGAAATATCAACACCGCCATCTGTACAAACATGGAAATATGTGCACCGCTATCTGTATAAACATGGAAATATCTACACCGCGGTCTGTATAAACATGGAAATAGCTAAACCACTATCTGTATAAACATGGAAATATCTACACTGCTATCTCTATAAACCTGGAAATATCTACACCGTGATCTGTATAAACATGGAAATATTTACACTGCTATCTGTATAAACATGGAAATACCTACACCGTAATCTGTATAAATATGGATATATCTACACCGCTATCTCTATAAACATGGAAATATCTACACCGCCATCTGTATCAACATGGAAATATCTACACTGATATCTCTATAAACATGGAAATATCTACAATGTCATCTGTAAAGCATGGAAATACCTATACAGTCATCTGTATAAACATGGAAATATCTACACCACCATCTGCATAAACATGGAAATATCTACAATGCCATCTGTATACACATGGAAATACCTACACGGCAATCTGTGTATAGATGGAAACATCAACAACGCCATCTGTACAAACATGGAAATATCTACACCGCTATCTGTATAAACATGGAAATATCTACACTGCGGTCTGTATGAACATGGAAATTTCTACACCGGTATCTGTATAAACATGGAAATATCTACACCACGATCTGTATAAACATGGAAATATTTACACCGCTATCTGTATAAACATGGAAATATCTACACCGCTATCTCTATAAACATGGAAATATCTACAAAGCCATCTGTATAAACATGGAAATACCTACACAGTCATGTGTAGGAACATGGAAAGATCTGCACTGCCATCTGTATAAACATGGAAATATCTACAGAGCCCTCTGTATAAACATGGAAATTTCTACACCGCGATCTGTATAAACATGGAAATATCTACACAGTTATCTCTATAAACATGGAAATACTTACACAGCCATCTGTATAAACATGGAAATATCTACACAGCCATCTGTATATACATGGAAATACCTACACCGCCATCTGTATAAACATGGAAATATCTACAAAGTCATCTGTATAAACATGGAAATATCAACACAGCCATCTGTATAAACATGGAAATACCTACAAAGTCATCTGTATAAACATGGAAATATCTACACAGCCATCTGTATAAACATGGAAATATCTACACAGCCATCTGTATATACATGGAAATCTCTACACCGCTATCTGTATAAACATGGAAATATCTACACCGCCTTCTACATATCCATGGAAATATCTGTGCCGCCTTCTGTATAAACATGGAAATATCTACACGGTCTTCTGTGTGTAGATGGAAATATCAACACCGCCATCTGTACAAACATGGAAATACCTGCACCGCTATCTGTATAAACATGGAATTATCTACACCGCGGTCTGTATAAACACGGAAATAGCTAAACCGCTATCTGTATAAACATGGAAATATCTACACTGTTATCTCTATAAACCAGGAAATATGTACACCGTGATCTGTATAAACATGGAAATATTTACACTGCTATCTGTATAAACATGGAAATATCTACACCGTTATCTGTATAAATATGGAAATATCTACACCGCTATCTCTATAAACATGGAAATATCTACACTGCCATCTGTATAAACATGGAAATATCTACACTTATATCTCTATAAACATGGAAATATCTACAATGCCATCTGTAAAAACATGGAAATACCTATACAGTCATCAGTATGAGCATGGAAATATCTACACCACCATCTGTATAAACATGGAAATATCTACAATGCCATCTGTATACACATGGAAATACCTACACGGCAATCTGTGTATAGATGGAAACATCAACACCGCCATCTGTAGAGACATGGAAATATCTACACCGCTATCTGTATAAACATGGAAATATCTACACTGCGGTCTGTATAAACATGGAAATTTCCACCCCGGTATCTGTATAAACATGGAAATATCTACACCACGATCTGTATAAACATGGAAATATTTACACCGCTATCTGTATAAACATGGAAATATCTACACCGCTATCTCTATAAACATGGAGATATCTACAAAGCCATCTGTATAAACATGGAAATAGCTACACAGTCATGTGTAGGAACATGGAAGAATCTACACTGCCATCTGTATAAACATGGAAATATCTACAGAGCCCTCTGTATAAATATGGAAATATCTGCATAGGCATCTGTATAAACATGGAAATATCTGCACCGCTATCTGTATAAACATGGAAATACCTACACCGCTGTCTCTATAAACATGGAAATATGTACACCGCTATGTGTATAAACATGGAAATATCTCCACTGCTGTCTGTATAAACATGGAAATATCTACACCGCGATCTGTATAAACATGGAAATATCTACACCGCTATCTGTATAAACATGGAAATATCTACACAGCTATCTCTATAAACATGGAAATACCTACACCTCCATCTGTATAAACATGGAAATACCTACAAAGTCATCTGTATAAACATGGAAATATCTACACAGCCATCTGTATAAACATGGAAATATCTACACAGCCATCTGTATATACATGGAAATATCTACACCGCTATCTGTATAAACATGGAAATATCTACACGGCCTTCTACATATCCATGGAAATATCTGCGCTGCCATCTGTATATACATGGAAATATCTACCCGGTTATCTGTGTATAGATGGAAATATCAACACCGCCATCTGTACAAACATGGAAATATCTGCACCGCTATCTGTAAACATGGAAATATCTACCCCGCGGTCTGCATAAACATGGAAATAGCTAAACCGCTATCTGTATAAACATGGAAATATCTACACTGCTATCTCTATAAACCTGGAAATATCTACACCGTGATCTGTATAAACATGGAAATATTTACACTGCTATCTGTATAAAGATGGAAATATCTACACCGTTATCTTTATAAATATGGAAATATCTACACCGCTATCTCTATAAACATGGAAATATCTACACCGCCATCTGTATAAACATGGAAATATCTACACTGCTATCTCTATAAACATGGAAATATCTACAATGCCATCTGTAAAAACATGGAAATACCTATACAGTCATCTGTATGAACATGGAAATATCTACACCACCATGTGTATAAACATGGAAATATCTACAATGCCATCTGTATACACATGGAAATACCTACACGGCAATCTGTGTATAGATGGAAACATCAACACCGCAATCTGTACAGACATGGAAATATCTACACCGCTATCTGTATAAACATGGAAATATCTACACTGCGGTCTGTATAAACATGGAAATTTCCACCCCGGTATCTGTATAAACATGGAAATATCTACAGCACGATCTGTATAAACATGGAAATATTTACACCGCTATCTGTATAAACATGGAAATATCTACACCGCTATCTCTATAAACATGGAAATATCTACAAAGCCATCTGTATAAACATGGAAATAGCTACACAGTCATGTGTAGGAACATGGAAGAATCTACACTGCCATCTGTATAAACATGGAAATATCTACAGAGCCCTCTGTATAAATATGGAAATATCTGCATAGGCATCTGTATAAACATGGAAATATCTGCACCGCTATCTGTATAAACATGGAAATACCTACACCGCTGTCTCTATAAACATGGAAATATGTACACCGCTATGTGTATAAACATGGAAATATCTCCACTGCTGTCTGTATAAACATGGAAATATCTACACCGCGATCTGTATAAACATGGAAATATCTACACCGCTATCTGTATAAACATGGAAATATCTACACACCTATCTCTATAAACATGGAAATACCTACACCTCCATCTGTATAAACATGGAAATACCTACAAAGTCATCTGTATAAACATGGAAATATCTACACAGCCATCTGTATAAACATGGAAATATCTACACAGCCATCTGTATATACGTGGAAATATCTACACCGCTATCTGTATAAACATGGAAATATCTACACGGCCTTCTACATATCCATGGAAATATCTGCACTGCCATCTGTATATACATGGAAATATCTACCCGGTCATCTGTGTATAGATGGAAATATCAACACCGCCATCTGTACAAACATGGAAATATCTGCACCGCTATCTGTAAACATGGAAATATCTACCCTGCGGTCTGTATAAACATGGAAATAGCTAAACCGCTATCTGTATAAACATGGAAATATCTACACTGCTATCTCTATAAACCTGGAAATATCTACACCGTGATCTGTATAAACATGGAAATATTTACACTGCTATCTGTATAAAGATGGAAATATCTACACCGTTATCTTTATAAATATGGAAATATCTACACCGCTATCTCTATAAACATGGAAATATCTACACCGCCATCTGTATAAACATGGAAATATCTACACTGCTATCTCTATAAACATGGAAATATCTACAATGCCATCTGTAAAAACATGGAAATACCTATACAGTCATCTGTATGAACATGGAAATATCTACACCACCATGTGTATAAACATGGAAATATCTACAATGCCATCTGTATACACATGGAAATACCTACACGGCAATCTGTGTATAGATGGAAACATCAACACCGCAATCTGTACAGACATGGAAATATCTACACCGCTATCTGTATAAACATGGAAATATCTACACTGCGGTCTGTATAAACATGGAAATTTCCACCCCGGTATCTGTATAAACATGGAAATATCTACAGCACGATCTGTATAAACATGGAAATATTTACACCGCTATCTGTATAAACAGGGAAATATCTACACCGCTATCTCCATAAACATTTAAATATCTACAAAGCCATCTGTATAAACATGGAAATACCTACACAGTCATGTGTAGGAACATGGAAAAATCTACAGTGCCATCTGTATAAACATGGAAATATCTACAGAGCCCTCTGTATAAATATGGAAATATCTGCATAGGCATCTGTATAAACATGGAAATATCTGCACCGCTATCTGTATAAACATGGAAATACCTACACCGCTCTCTCTATAAACATGGAAATATGTACACCGCTATGTGTATAAACATGGAAATATCTCCACTGCTGTCTGTATAAACATGGAAATATCTACACCGCGATCTGTATAAACATGGAAATATCTACACCGCTGTCTGTATAAACATGGAAATATCTACACAGCTATCTCTATAAACATGGAAATACCTACACCGCCATCTGTATAAACATGGAAATACCTACAATGTCATCTGTATAAACATGGAAATATCTACACAGCCATCTGTATGAACATGGAAATATCTACACAGCCATCTGTATATACATGGAAATATCTACACCGCTATCTGTATAAACATGGAAATATCTACACCGCCTTCTACATATGCATGGAAATATCTGCGCCGCCTTCTGTATAAACATGGAAATATCTACACGGTCATCTGTGTATAGATGGAAATATCAACACCGCCATCTGTACAAACATGGAAATATGTGCACCGCTATCTGTATAAACATGGAAATAACTACACCGCGGTCTGTATAAACATGGAAATAGCTAAACCACTATCTGTATAAACATGGAAATATCTACACTGCTATCTCTATAAACCTGGAAATATCTACACCGTGATCTGTATAAACATGGAAATATTTACACTGCTATCTGTATAAACATGGAAATACCTACACCGTAATCTGTATAAATATGGATATATCTACACCGCTATCTCTATAAACATGGAAATATCTACACCGCCATCTGTATCAACATGGAAATATCTACACTGATATCTCTATAAACATGTAAATATCTACAATGCTATCTCTATAAACCTGGAAATATCTACACCGTGATCTGTATAAACATGGAAATATTTACACTGCTATCTGTATAAAGATGGAAATATCTACACTGTTATCTTTATAAATATGGAAATATCTACACCGCTATCTCTATAAACATGGAAATATCTACACCGCCATCTGTATAAACATGGAAATATCTACACTGCTATCTCTATAAACATGGAAATATCTACAATGCCATCTGTAAAAACATGGAAATACCTATACAGTCATCTGTATGAACATGGAAATATCTACACCACCATGTGTATAAACATGGAAATATCTACAATGCCATCTGTATACACATGGAAATACCTACACGGCAATCTGTGTATAGATGGAAACATCAACACCGCAATCTGTACAGACATGGAAATATCTACACCGCTATCTGTATAAACATGGAAATATCTACACTGCGGTCTGTATAAACATGGAAATTTCCACCCCGGTATCTGTATAAACATGGAAATATCTACACCACGATCTGTATAAACATGGAAATCTTTACACCGCTATCTGTATAAACAGGGAAATATCTACACCGCTATCTCCATAAACATTTAAATATCTACAAAGCCATCTGTATAAACATGGAAATACCTACACAGTCATGTGTAGGAACATGGAAAAATCTACAGTGCCATCTGTATAAACATGGAAATATCTACAGAGCCCTCTGTATAAATATGGAAATATCTGCATAGGCATCTGTATAAACATGGAAATATCTGCACCGCTATCTGTATAAACATGGAAATACCTACACCGCTCTCTCTATAAACATGGAAATATGTACACCGCTATGTGTATAAACATGGAAATATCTCCACTGCTGTCTGTATAAACATGGAAATATCTACACCGCGATCTGTATAAACATGGAAATATCTACACCGCTGTCTGTATAAACATGGAAATATCTACACAGCTATCTCTATAAACATGGAAATACCTACACCGCCATCTGTATAAACATGGAAATACCTACAATGTCACCTGTATAAACATGGAAATATCTACACAGCCATCTGTATGAACATGGAAATATCTACACAGCCATCTGTATATACATGGAAATATCTACACCGCTATCTGTATAAACATGGAAATATCTACACCGCCTTCTACATATGCATGGAAATATCTGCGCCGCCTTCTGTATAAACATGGAAATATCTACACGGTCATCTGTGTATAGATGGAAATATCAACACCGCCATCTGTACAAACATGGAAATATGTGCACCGCTATCTGTATAAACATGGAAATATCTACACCGCGGTCTGTATAAACATGGAAATAGCTAAACCACTATCTGTATAAACATGGAAATATCTACACTGCTATCTCTATAAACCTGGAAATATCTACACCGTGATCTGTATAAACATGGAAATATTTACACTGCTATCTGTATAAACATGGAAATACCTACACCGTAATCTGTATAAATATGGATATATCTACACCGCTATCTCTATAAACATGGAAATATCTACACCGCCATCTGTATCAACATGGAAATATCTACAGTGATATCTCTATAAACATGGAAATATCTACAATGTCATCTGTAAAACATGGAAATACCTATACAGTCATCTGTATAAACATGGAAATATCTACACCACCATCTGCATAAACATGGAAATATCTACAATGCCATCTGTATACACATGGAAATACCTACACGGCAATCTGTGTATAGATGGAAACATCAACAACGCCATCTGTACAAACATGGAAATATCTACACCGCTATCTGTATAAACATGGAAATATCTACACTGCGGTCTGTATGAACATGGAAATTTCTACACCGGTATCTGTATAAACATGGAAATATCTACACCACGATCTGTATAAACATGGAAATATTTACACCGCTATCTGTATAAACATGGAAATATCTACACCGCTATCTCTATAAACATGGAAATATCTACAAAGCCATCTGTATAAACATGGAAATACCTACACAGTCATGTGTAGGAACATGGAAAGATCTGCACTGCCATCTGTATAAACATGGAAATATCTACAGAGCCCTCTGTATAAATATGGAAATATCTGCATAGGCATCTGTATAAACATGGAAATATCTGCACCGCTATCTGTATAAACATGGAAATACCTACAACGCTGTCTCTATAAACATGGAAATATGTACAACGCTATGTGTATAAACATGGAAATATCTCCACTGCTGTCTGTAAAAACATGGAAATATCTACACCGTGATCTCTATAAACATGGAAATATCTACACCGCTATCTGTATAAACATGGAAATATCTACACAGCTATCTCTATAAACATGGAAATTCCTACACCACCATCTGTATAAACATGGAAATACCTACAAAGTCATCTGTATAAACATGGAAATATCTACACAGACATCTGAATAAACATGGAATTATCTACACAGCCATCTGTTTATACATGGAAATATCTACACCGCTATCTGTATAAACATGGAAATATCTACACCACCTTCTACATATCCATGGAAATATCTGCACCACCTACTGTATAAACATGGAAATATCTACACGGTCATCTGTGTATAGATGGAAATATCAACACCACCATCTGTACAAACATGGAAATATATTCACCGCTATCTGTATAAACTTGGAAATATCTACACCGCGGTCTGTATAAACATGGAAATAGCTAAACCGCTATCTGTATAAACATGGAAATATCTACACTGCTATCTCTGTAAATCTGGAAACATCAACACCGTGATCTGTATAAACATGGAAATATTTACACTGCAATCTCTATAAACATGGAAATATCTACACCGTTATCTGTATAAATATGGAAATATTTACACTGCTATCTGTATAAACATGGAAATATCTACACCGCCATCTGTATAAACATGGAAATATCTACACTGCCATCTCTATAAACATGGAAATATCTACAATGCCATCTGTAAAAACATGGAAATACCTATACAGTCATCTGCATAAACATGGAAATATCTACACCACCATCTGTACAAACATGGAAATATCTACAATGCCATCTGTATACACATGGAAATACCTACACGGCAATCTGTGTATAGATGGAAACACCAACACCAATATCTGTACAAACATGGAAATATCTACACAGCTATCTGTATAAACATGGAAATATCTACACTGCGGTCTCTATAAACCTGGAAATTTCTACACCGGTATCTGTATAAACATGGAAATATCTACACCACTATCTGTATAAGCATGGAAATATTTACACCGCTATCTGTATAAACATGGAAATATCTACACCGCTATCTCTATAAACATGGAAAAATCTACAAAGCCATCTGTATAAACATGGAAATACCTACACAGTCATGTGTAGGAACATGGAAAAATCTACACTGCCATCTGTATAAACATGGAAATATCTACACTGCTATCTCTATAAACCTGGAAATATCTACACCGTGATCTGTATAAACATGGAAATATTTACAGTGCTATCTGTATAAACATGGAAATATCTACACTGCTATCTCTATAAACATGGAAATATCTACAATGCCATCTGTAAAAACATGGAAATACCTATACAGTCATCTGTATAAACATGGAAATATCTACAGAGCCCTCTGTATATATATGGAAATATCTGCATAGGCATCTGTATAAACATGGAAATATCTGCACCGCTATCTGTATAAACATGGAAATACCTACACCGCTGTCCCTATAAACATGGAAATATGTACACCGCTATGTGTATAAACATGGAAATATCTCCACTGCTGTCTGTATAAACATGGAAATTTCTACACCGCGATCTGTATAAACATGGAAATATCTACACAGTTATCTCTATAAACATGGAAATACTTACACAGCCATCTGTATAAACATGGATATATCTACACAGCCATCTGTATATACATGGAAATACCTACACCGCCATCTGTATAAACATGGAAATATCTACAAAGTCATCTGTATAAACATGGAAATATCTACACAGCCATCTGTATAAACATGGAAATACCTACAAAGTCATCTGTATAAACATTGAAATATCTACACAGCCATCTGTATAAACATGGAAATATCTACACAGCCATCTGTATATACATGGAAATCTCTACACCGCTATCTGTATAAACATGGAAATATCTACACCGCCTTCTACATATCCATGGAAATATCTGTGCCGCCTTCTGTATAAACATGGAAATATCTACACGGTCTTCTGTGTGTAGATGGAAATATCAACACCGCCATCTGTACAAACATGGAAATACCTGCACCGCTATCTGTATAAACATGGAATTATCTACACCGCGGTCTGTATAAACACGGAAATAGCTAAACCGCTATCTGTATAAACATGGAAATATCTACACTGTTATCTCTATAAACCAGGAAATATGTACACCGTGATCTGTATAAACATGGAAATATTTACACTGCTATCTGTATAAACATGGAAATATCTACACCGTTATCTGTATAAATATGGAAATATCTACACCGCTATCTCTATAAACATGGAAATATCTACACTGCCATCTGTATAAACATGGAAATATCTACACTTATATCTCTATAAACATGGAAATATCTACAATGCCATCTGTAAAAACATGGAAATACCTATACAGTCATCAGTATGAACATGGAAATATCTACACCACCATCTGTATAAACATGGAAATATCTACAATGCCATCTGTATACACATGGAAATACCTACACGGCAATCTGTGTATAGATGGAAACATCAACACCGCCATCTGTAGAGACATGGAAATATCTACACCGCTATCTGTATAAACATGGAAATATCTACACTGCGGTCTGTATAAACATGGAAATTTCCACCCCGGTATCTGTATAAACATGGAAATATCTACACCACGATCTGTATAAACATGGAAATATTTACACCGCTATCTGTATAAACATGGAAATATCTACACCGCTATCTCTATAAACATGGAGATATCTACAAAGCCATCTGTATAAACATGGAAATAGCTACACAGTCATGTGTAGGAACATGGAAGAATCTACACTGCCATCTGTATAAACATGGAAATATCTACAGAGCCCTCTGTATAAATATGGAAATATCTGCATAGGCATCTGTATAAACATGGAAATATCTGCACCGCTATCTGTATAAACATGGAAATACCTACACCGCTGTCTCTATAAACATGGAAATATGTACACCGCTATGTGTATAAACATGGAAATATCTCCACTGCTGTCTGTATAAACATGGAAATATCTACACCGCGATCTGTATAAACATGGAAATATCTACACCGCTATCTGTATAAACATGGAAATATCTACACAGCTATCTCTATAAACATGGAAATAACTACACCTCCATCTGTATAAACATGGAAATACCTACAAATTCATCTGTATAAACATGGAAATATCTACACAGCCATCTGTATAAACATGGAAATATCTACACAGCCATCTGTATATACATGGAAATATCTACACCGCTATCTGTATAAACATTGAAATATCTACACGGCCTTCTACATATCCATGGAAATATCTGCGCTGCCATCTGTATATACATGGAAATATCTACCCGGTCATCTGTGTATAGATGGAAATATCAACACCGCCATCTGTACAAACATGGAAATATCTGCACCGCTATCTGTAAACATGGAAATATCTACCCCGCGGTCTGCATAAACATGGAAATAGCTAAACCGCTATCTGTATAAACATGGAAATATCTACACTGCTATCTCTATAAACCTGGAAATATCTACACCGTGATCTGTATAAACATGGAAATATTTACACTGCTATCTGTATAAAGATGGAAATATCTACACCGTTATCTTTATAAATATGGAAATATCTACACCGCTATCTCTATAAACATGGAAATATCTACACCGCCATCTGTATAAACATGGAAATATCTACACTGCTATCTCTATAAACATGGAAATATCTACAATGCCATCTGTAAAAACATGGAAATACCTATACAGTCATCTGTATGAACATGGAAATATCTACACCACCATGTGTATAAACATGGAAATATCTACAATGCCATCTGTATACACATGGAAATACCTACACGGCAATCTGTGTATAGATGGAAACATCAACACCGCAATCTGTACAGACATGGAAATATCTACACCGCTATCTGTATAAACATGGAAATATCTACACTGCGGTCTGTATAAACATGGAAATTTCCACCCCGGTATCTGTATAAACATGGAAATATCTACAGCACGATCTGTATAAACATGGAAATATTTACACCGCTATCTGTATAAACATGGAAATATCTACACCGCTATCTCTATAAACATGGAAATATCTACAAAGCCATCTGTATAAACATGGAAATAGCTACACAGTCATGTGTAGGAACATGGAAGAATCTACACTGCCATCTGTATAAACATGGAAATATCTACAGAGCCCTCTGTATAAATATGGAAATATCTGCATAGGCATCTGTATAAACATGGAAATATCTGCACCGCTATCTGTATAAACATGGAAATACCTACACCGCTGTCTCTATAAACATGGAAATATGTACACCGCTATGTGTATAAACATGGAAATATCTCCACTGCTGTCTGTATAAACATGGAAATATCTCCACCGTTATCTGTATAAACATGGAAATATCTACACCGCTATCTGTATAAACATGGAAATATCTACACACCTATCTCTATAAACATGGAAATACCTACACCTCCATCTGTATAAACATGGAAATACCTACAAAGTCATCTGTATAAACATGGAAATATCTACACAGCCATCTGTATAAACATGGAAATATCTACACAGCCATCTGTATATACATGGAAATATCTACACCGCTATCTGTATAAACATGGAAATATCTACACGGCCTTCTACATATCCATGGAAATATCTGCACTGCCATCTGTATATACATGGAAATATCTACCCGGTCATCTGTGTATAGATGGAAATATCAACACCGCCATCTGTACAAACATGGAAATATCTGCACCGCTATCTGTAAACATGGAAATATCTACCCTGCGGTCTGTATAAACATGGAAATAGCTAAACCGCTATCTGTATAAACATGGAAATATCTACACTGCTATCTCTATAAACCTGGAAATATCTACACCGTGATCTGTATAAACATGGAAATATTTACACTGCTATCTGTATAAAGATGGAAATATCTACACCGTTATCTTTACAAATATGGAAATATCTACACCGCTATCTCTATAAACATGGAAATATCTACACCGCCATCTGTATAAACATGGAAATATCTACACTGCTATCTCTATAAACATGGAAATATCTACAATGCCATCTGTAAAAACATGGAAATACCTATACAGTCATCTGTATGAACATGGAAATATCTACACCACCATGTGTATAAACATGGAAATATCTACAATGCCATCTGTATACACATGGAAATACCTACACGGCAATCTGTGTATAGATGGAAACATCAACACCGCAATCTGTACAGACATGGAAATATCTACACCGCTATCTGTATAAACATGGAAATATCTACACTGCGGTCTGTATAAACATGGAAATTTCCACCCCGGTATCTGTATAAACATGGAAATATCTACACCACGATCTGTATAAACATGGAAATATTTACACCGCTATCTGTATAAACAGGGAAATATCTACACCGCTATCTCCATAAACATTTAAATATCTACAAAGCCATCTGTATAAACATGGAAATACCTACACAGTCATGTGTAGGAACATGGAAAAATCTACAGTGCCATCTGTATAAACATGGAAATATCTACAGAGCCCTCTGTATAAATATGGAAATATCTGCATAGGCATCTGTATAAACATGGAAATATCTGAATCGCTATCTGTATAAACATGGAAATACCTACACCGCTCTCTCTATAAACATGGAAATATGTACACCGCTATGTGTATAAACATGGAAATATCTCCACTGCTGTCTGTATAAACATGGAAATATCTACACCGCGATCTGTATAAACATGGAAATATCTACACCGCTGTCTGTATAAACATGGAAATATCTACACAGCTATCTCTATAAACATGGAAATACCTACACCGCCATCTGTATAAACATGGAAATACCTACAATGTCATCTGTATAAACATGGAAATATCTACACAGCCACCTGTATGAACATGGAAATATCTACACAGCCATCTGTATATACATGGAAATATCTACACCGCTATCTGTATAAACATGGAAATATCTACACCGCCTTCTACATATGCATGGAAATATCTGCGCCGCCTTCTGTATAAACATGGAAATATCTACACGGTCATCTGTGTATAGATGGAAATATCAACACCGCCATCTGTACAAACATGGAAATATGTGCACCGCTATCTGTATAAACATGGAAATATCTACACCGCGGTCTGTATAAACATGGAAATAGCTAAACCACTATCTGTATAAACATGGAAATATCTACACTGCTATCTCTATAAACCTGGAAATATCTACACCGTGATCTGGATAAACATGGAAATATTTACACTGCTATCTGTATAAACATGGAAATACCTACACCGTAATCTGTATAAATATGGATATATCTACACCGCTATCTCTATAAACATGGAAATATCTACACCGCCATCTGTATCAACATGGAAATATCTACACTGATATCTCTATAAACATGTAAATATCTACAATGCTATCTCTATAAACCTGGAAATATCTACACCGTGATCTGTATAAACATGGAAATATTTACACTGCTATCTGTATAAAGATGGAAATATCTACACCGTTATCTTTATAAATATGGAAATATCTACACCGCTATCTCTATAAACATGGAAATATCTACACCGCCATCTGTATAAACATGGAAATATCTACACTGCTATCTCTATAAACATGGAAATATCTACAATGCCATCTGTAAAAACATGGAAATACCTATACAGTCATCTGTATGAACATGGAAATATCTACACCACCATGTGTATAAACATGGAAATATCTACAATGCCATCTGTATACACATGGAAATACCTACACGGCAATCTGTGTATAGATGGAAACATCAACACCGCAATCTGTACAGACATGGAAATATCTACACCGCTATCTGTATAAACATGGAAATATCTACACTGCGGTCTGTATAAACATGGAAATTTCCACCCCGGTATCTGTATAAACATGGAAATATCTACACCACGATCTGTATAAACATGGAAATATTTACACCGCTATCTGTATAAACAGGGAAATATCTACACCGCTATCTCCATAAACATTTAAATATCTACAAAGCCATCTGTATAAACATGGAAATACCTACACAGTCATGTGTAGGAACATGGAAAAATCTACAGTGCCATCTGTATAAACATGGAAATATCTACAGAGCCCTCTGTATAAATATGGAAATATCTGCATAGGCATCTGTATAAACATGGAAATATCTGCACCGCTATCTGTATAAACATGGAAATACCTACACCGCTCTCTCTATAAACATGGAAATATGTACACCGCTATGTGTATAAACATGGAAATATCTCCACTGCTGTCTGTATAAACATGGAAATATCTACACCGCGATCTGTATAAACATGGAAATATCTACACCGCTGTCTGTATAAACATGGAAATATCTACACAGCTATCTCTATAAACATGGAAATACCTACACCGCCATCTGTATAAACATGGAAATACCTACAATGTCATCTGTATAAACATGGAAATATCTACACAGCCATCTGTATGAACATGGAAATATCTACACAGCCATCTGTATATACATGGAAATATCTACACCGCTATCTGTATAAACATGGAAATATCTACACCGCCTTCTACATATGCATGGAAATATCTGCGCCGCCTTCTGTATAAACATGGAAATATCTACACGGTCATCTGTGTATAGATGGAAATATCAACACCGCCATCTGTACAAACATGGAAATATGTGCACCGCTATCTGTATAAACATGGAAATATCTGCACCGCGATCTGTATAAACATGGAAATATCTACAGCGCCATCTCTATAAACATTGAAATATCTACACTGCCATCTGTAAAAATATGGAAATATCTACACAGTCATCTGAATAAACATGGAAATATCTACACCACCATCTGTATAAATATGGAAATACCTACAATACCGTCTGTATACACATGGAAATATCTACACAGACATCTGTATAAATATGGAAATATCTACACAGCCATGTGTATAAACATGGAAATATCTACAACGCCATCTGTATAAACATGGAAATATGTACACCGCTATGTCTATAAACATGGAAATACCTACACCGCTATCTCTATAAACATGGAAATATCTACACCGCTATCTGTATAAACATGGAAATATGTACACCGCTATCTGTATAAACATGGAAATATCTACACCGCGATCTGTAAAAACATGGAAATATCTACACCGCAATCTGTATAAACATGGAAATATCTTCACCGCGATCTGTATAAACATGGAAATATCTACACCGCTATCTGTATAAACATGGTAATATCTACACCACCATCTATATAAACATGGAAATATCTACACCGCCATCTGTATAAACATGGAAATCTCTACAATGCCATCTGTAGAACGATGGAAATATCTACACCGCAATCTGTGTAAAAATGGAAATATCTACAACGATATCTTTAAAAACATGGAAATATCTACACCACTATCTGTATAAACATGGAAATATCTACACTGTGATCTGTATAAACATGGAAATGTCTACAGCGCCATCTCTATAAACATTGAAATATCTACACCGCCGTCTGTAAAAACATGGAAATATCTACACAGTCATCTGAATAAACATGGAAATATCTACACCACCATCTGTATAAACATGGAAATACCTACCATACCATCTGTATACACTTGGAAATATCTACACAGACATCTGTATAAATATGGAAATATATACACCGCCATCTGTATAAACATGAAAGTATCTACACTGCCATCTGTAGAAAGATGGAAATATCTACACCGCTATCTCTATAAATATGGAAATATCTACACCGCCATCTCTATAAACATGAAAATATCTACACTGCCATCTCCATAAAGATGGAAGTATCTACTCCGCCATGTGTATAAACACGGAAATATCTACACCACCATCTGTGAAAACATGGAAATGCCTACACCGCTATCTGCATAAATATGGAAATATCTACACTGCCATCTGCATGTCCATGGAAATATCTACACCGCCATCTGTATAAACATGGAAATATCTACACGGCCATCTGTGTATACATGGAAATATCAACACCACCATCTGTACAAACATGGAAATATCTACACCGCTATCTCTATAAACATGGAAATATCTGCACTGCCATCTGTAAAAATATGGAAATACCTATACAGTCATCTGTATAAACATGGAAATATATACAATGTCATCTGTAGAAAGATGGAAATATCTACACCGCAATCTGTGTAAACATGGAAATATCTACACCAATATCTGTAAAACATGGAAATATCTACACCGCTATCTGCATAAACATGGAAATATCTGCACCGCGATCTGTATAAACATCTAAATATCTACAGCGCCATCTCTATAAACATTGAAATATCTACACTGCCATCTGTAAAAATATGGAAATATCTACACAGTCATATGAATAAACATGGAAATATCTACACCGCCATCTGTATAAACATGAAAATATCTACACTGCCATCTCCATAAACATGGAACTTACTGCTCCGCCATCTGTATAAACATGGAAACATCTACACCGCCATCAGTGTGAATAATGAAATATCTACAATGCCATCTGTATAAAGATATAAATATCTGCACCTCGAGCTGTATAAACATGGAAATATCTACACCGCGATCTGTATAAACATGGAAATATCTACACCGCAATCTGTATAAACATGGAAATATCTTCACCACGATCTGTATAAACATGGAAATATCTACACCGCTATCTGTATAAACATGGAAATATCTACACAGTCATCTGAATAAACATGGAAATATCTACACCACAATCTGTATAAACATGGAAATACCCACCATACCATCTGTATACACATGGAAATATCTACACAGACATCTGTATAAACATGGAAATATCTACACTGCCATCTGTAGAAAGATGGAAATATCTACACCGCTATCTCTATAAATATGGAAATATCTACACCGCCATCTCTATAAACATGAAAATATCTACACTGCCATCTCCATAAAGATGGAAGTATCTACCCTGCCATGTGTATAAACACGGAAATATCTACAACACCATCTGTGTAAACATGGAAATATCTACACCGCTATCTGTATAAACATGGAAATATCTACACCGCCATCTGCATGTCCATGGAAATATCTACGCCGCCATCTGTATAAACATGGAAATATCTACACGGCCTTCTGTGTATAGATGGAAATATCAACACCGCCATCAGTACAAACATGGAAATATCTACACCGCTATCTCTATAAACATGGAAATATCTGCACTGCCATCTGTAAAAACATGGAAATACCTATACAGTCATCTGTATAAACATGGAAATATCTACAATGCCATCTGTATACACATGGAAATATCTACACAGCCATCTGTATAAACATGTAAATATCTACACTGCTATCTCTATAAACATGGAAATATCTACACCGCCATCTCTATAAACATGAAAATATCTACACTGCCATCTCCATAAACATGGAACTGACTACTCCGCCATCTGTATAAACATGGAAACATCTACACGGCCATCTGTGTGAATAAGGAACTATCTACAATGCCATCTGTATAAAGATATAAATATCTGCACCGTGATCTGTATAAACATGGAAATATCTACATCGCTATCTGTATAAACGTGGAAGTACCAACACCGCTATCGGTATAAACATGGAAATATCTACACAGACATCTGTATAAATATGGAAATATCTACACCGCCATCTGTATAAACATGGAAATATCTACACTGCCATCTGTAGAAAGATGGAAATATCTACACCGCTATCTCTATAAATATGGAAATATCTACACCGCCATCTCTATAAACATGAAAATATCTACACTGCCATCTCCATAAAGATGGAAGTATCTAATCCGCCATGTGTATAAACACGGAAACATCTACACCACCATCTGTGAGAACATGGAAATATCTACACTGCCATCTGCATGTCCATGGAAATATCTACACCGCTATCTGTATAAACATGGAAATATCTACACGGCCATCTGTGTATAGATGGAAATATCAACACCGCCATCTGTACAAACATGGAAATATCTACACCGCTATCTCTATAAGCATGGAAATATCTGCACTGCCATCTGTAAAAACATGGAAATACCTATACAGTCATCTGTATAAACATGGAAATATCTACAATGTCATCAGTATACACTTGGAAATATCTACACAGCCATCTTTATAAACATGTACATATCTACACTGCTATCTCTATAAACATGGAAATATCTACACCGCCATCTCTATAAACATGGAAATATCTACACTGCCATCTCCATAAACATGGAACTAACTAATCCGCCATCTGTAAAAACATGGAAACATCTAGAGCACCATCAGGGTGAATAAGGAAATATCTACAATGCCATCTGTATAAAGATATAAATATCTGCACCTCGAGCTGTATAAACATGGAAATATCTACATCGCTATCTGTATAAATGTGTAAATAACAACATCGCTATTGGTAAAAACATGGAAATATCTACAACGCCATCTATATAAACATGGAAATATCTACACCGCTATGTCTATAAACATGGAAATACCTACACCGCTATCTCTATAAACATGGAAATATCCACACCGCTGTCTGTATAAACATGGAAATATCTACACCGCTATCTGTATATACATGGAAATATCGAAACTGCGATCTGTATAAACATGGAAATATCTACACCGCCATCTCTATAAACATGAAAATATCTACACTGCCATCTCCATTAACATGGAACTAACTGCTCCGCCATCTGTATAAACATGGAAACATCTACACCGCCATCAGTGTGAATAAGGAAATATCTACAATGCCATCTGTATAAAGATATAAATATCTGCACCTCGAACTGTATAAACATGGAAATATCTACATCGCTATCTGTATAAACGTGGAAATAACATCACCACTATGGGTAAAAACGTGGAAATACCTACAACGCCATCTATATAAACATGGAAATATCTACACCGCTATGTTTATAAACATGGAAATACCTACACCGCTATCTCTTTAAACATGGAAATATCCACACCGCTGTCTGTATAAACATGGAAATATCTACACCGCTATCTGTATACATGGAAATATCGAAACCGCGATCTGTATAAACATGGAAATATCTACACCCCGATCTGTATAAACATGGAAATATCTTCACCTCGATCTGTATACACATGGAAATATCTACACCGCTATCTGTATAAACATGGTAATATCTACACCACCATCTATATAAACATGGAAGTATCTACACTGCCATCTGTATAAACATGGAAATATCTACAATGCCATCTGTAGAAAGATGGAAATATCTACACCGCAATCTGTGTAAACCTGGAAATATCTACACCAATATCTTTAAAACATGGAAATATCTACACCGCTATCTGTATAAACATGGAAATATCTGCACCGCGATCTGTATAAACATGGAAATATCTACAGCGCCATCTCTATAAACATTGAAATATCTACACTGCCATCTGTAAAAATATGGAAATATCTACACAGTCATCTGAATAAACATGGAAATATCTACACCACCATCTGTATAAACATGGAAATACCTACAATACCATCTGTATACACATGGAAATATCTACACAGACATCTGTATAAATATGGAAATATCTACACAGCCATGTGTATAAACATGGAAATATCTACACTGCCATCTGTAGAAAGATGGAAATATCTACACCGCTATCTCTATAAATATGGAAATATCTACACCGCCATCTCTATAAACATGAAAATATCTACACTGCCATCTCCATAAAGATGGAAGTATCTATCCCGCCATGTGTATAAACACGGAAATATCTACAGCACCATCTGTGTAAACATGGAAATATCTACACCGCTATCTGTATAAACATGGAAATATCTACACGGCCATCTGCATGTCCATGGAAATATCTACGCCGCCATCTGTATAAACATGGAAATATGTAAACGGCCCTCTGTGTATAGATGGAAATATCAACACCGCCATCTGTACAAACATGGAAATATCTACACCGCCATCTCTATAAACATGAAAATATCTACACTGCCATCTCCATAAACATGGAAGTAACTACTCCGCCATCTGTATAAACATGGAAACATCTACACCGCCATCTGTGTGAATAAGGAAATATCTACAATGCCATCTGTATAAAGATATAAATATCTGCACCATGAGCTCTATAAACATGGAAATATCTACATCGCTATCTGTATAAACGTGGAAATACCAACACCGCTATCGGTATAAACATGGAAATATCTACAATGCCCTCTATATAAACATGGAAATATCTACACCGCTATGTCTATAAACATGGAAATACCTACACCGCTATCTCTATAAACATGGAAATACCTACACCGCTATCTGTATAAACATGGAAATATCTACACCGCTATCTGTATAAGCATGGAAATATCTACACCGCGATCTGTATAAACATGGAAATATCTACACCGCGATCTGTATAAACATGGAAATATCTTCAACACGATTTGTATAAACACGGAAATATCTACACCGCTATCTGTATAAACATGGTAATATCTACACCACCATCTATATAAACATGGAAATATCTACACCGCCATCTGTATAAACATGGATATCTCTACAATGCCATCTGTAGAAAGATGGAAATACCTATACAGTCATCTGTATAAACATGGAAATATATACACCACCATGTGTATAAACATGGAAATATCTACAATGCCATCTGTATACACATGGAAATACCTACACGGCAATCTGTGTATAGATGAAAACATCAACACCGCCATCTGTACAAATATGGAAATATCTACACCGATATCTCTATAAACATGGAAATATCTACACTTCGGTCTGTATAAACATGGAAATATCTACACCGCTATCTATATAAACATGGAAATAACTACACCGCTATCTGTATAAACATGGAAATATCTACACCGCCATCTACATATCCATGGAAATATCTGCGCTGCATCTGTATAAACATGGAAACATCTACACGGTCATCTGTGTATAGATGGAAATATCAACACTGAAATCTGTACAAACATGGAAATATCTGCACCGATATCTGTATAAACATGGAAATATCTACACCGCGGTCTGTATAAACATGGAAATATCTACACCGCTATCTGTATAAACATGGAAATATATAAACCGCTATCTCTATAAACATGGAAATATTTACACCGTGATCTGTATAAACATGGAAATATCTACACTGTCATCTGTATAAACATGGAAATATCTAAACTGCCATCTGTGGAGAGATGGAAATATCTACACTGCAATCTGTGTAAACATGAAAATATCTGCAACGATATCTGGAAAAACATGGAAATATCTACACCGCAATCTGTATAAACATGGAAATATCTACACCGCTATCTGTATAAACATGGAAGTATCTACACCGCGATCTGTATAAACATGGAAATATCTACACAGCTATCTGTATAAACATGGAAATATCTACAAAGCTATCTCTATGAACATGGAAATATCTACACCACTATCTGTATAAACAGGGAAATATCTACACTGTCATCTGTATAAACATGGAAATATCTAAACTGCCATCTGTGGAAAGATGGAAATATCTACACCACGATCTGTTTAAATATGAAAATATCTACACCGCTATCTGTGTAAAGATGGAAATATCTACACCGCAATCTGTGCAAAGTTGGAAATATCTACACCGCTATCTCTGTAAACATGGAAGAATCTACACCACTATCTGTATAAACATGGTAATACCTTCATCGCTATCTGTATAAACCTGGATATATCTACACCGTTATCTGTATAAACATGGAAATATCTACACCACTATCTGTATAAATATGGAAATATCTACACCGCCATTTGTGTAAACATACAAATATCTACATAGTCATCTGTATACACATGGAAATATCTACACAGCCGTCTGTATAAACATGGATGTATCTACACAACTTTCTCTATAAACAAGGAAATACCTACAGTGCTATCTCTGTAAACATGGAAATATGAACACCACAATATCTACAAACATGGAAATATCTACACCGCCATCTATATAAACATGAAAATATCTACACCGAAATCTGCATAAACATGGAACTATCTACACCGCCATCTGTATAAACATGGAAATATCTACACCGCTATCTGTATAAAGATGGAAATATCTACACCGCTATCTCTATAAACATGGAAATATCTACACAGCCATCTGTATAATCATGGACATATCTACACTGCTATCTCTACAAACATGGAAATATCTACACCGCTATCTGTATAAACTTGGAAATATCTACATTGCTATCTGTATAAACGGGGAAATATCTCCACCGCTATCTGTATAAACATGGAAATATCTACACCGCTATCTGTATAAACATAGAAATACATACACCGATTTCTCTATAAACATGGAAATATCTAAACTGCCATCTCTATAAACATGGAAATATCTACACCGCCATCTTTATAAACATGAAAAAATATCTACACCGCCATCTTCAGAAACATGGATTTATCTACACCGCCATCTGTATAAACATGGAAATATCTACACCACTATCTGTTTAAACATGGAAATATCTTCACTGCCATCTGTATAAACATGGGAATATCTACACCGCCATCTGTATAAAGATGGAAATATCTACACCGCAATCTGTATAAATATGGAAATACCTACACCGCTACCTCTATAGAGATGTAAATATCTACACCACTATCTCTATAAACATGGAAATATCTACACTGCCATCTGTATAAAGATGGAAATAACGACACCGCGAGCTGTATGAACATGGAAATATCTACAGCGCCATCTGTATAAACATGGAAATATCTACACTGCTATCTGTACACACATGGAAATATCTACAAAGCCATCTGTATAAACATGGAAATACCTACACTGCCATCTGTACACACATGGAAATATCTACACAGCCATCTGTATAAACATGGAAATATCTACACCGCTATCGCTATAAACATGGAAATACCTACACAGCTATCTGTGTAAACTTGGAAATATCTAACCAGCTATCTGTGTAAAAATGGAAATATCTACACAGCAATCTGTGCAAAGATGGAAATACCCACACCGCTATCTCTGTAAACATGGAAATATCTACACCGCTATCTGTATAAACATGGAAATATCTATACCGCAGTCTCTATAAACATGGAAATATCTCCACTGCTATCTGTATAAACATGAAAATATCTACACCTCTATCTGTATAATCATGTACATATCTACACCGCAATCTGTATAAACATGGAAATATCTACCACGCTATGTGTGTAAACATGGAAATATCTACACAGCTATCTGTGTAAACTTGGAAATATCTACACAGCTATCTGCGTAAACATGGAAGTATCTACACGGCAATCTGTGCAAAGATGGAAATATCTACACCGCTATCTCTGTAAACATGGAAATATCTACACCGCTACCTGTATAAACATGGAAATATTTACACCGATGTCTGTATAAACAAGGAAATATCTACACCGCCATCTGTAGAAATATGGAAATATCTACACCGCAATCTGTATAAATCTGGAAATACCTACACCGCTATCTGTATAAATATGGAAATATCTACACTGCTATCTCTATAAACATGGAAATACCTACTCCGCTTTCTCTATAAACATCAAAATATCTACACTGCTATCTCTATATACATGGAAATATCTACACCTCCATCTCTATAAACATGAAAATATCTACACCGCCATCTTCAGAAACATGGATGTATCTACACCGCTATCTGTATAAACATGGAAATATCTACAACACTATCTTTATAAACATGGAAATATCTTCACTGCCATCTGTGGAAACATGGAAATATTTACACCGCCATCTGTATAAAGATGGAAATATCTACACCGCAATCTGTATAAAGATGGAAATAACTACACCGCTATCTCTATAGACAAGGAAATATCTTCAACACTATCTGTACAAACATGGAAATATCTACACTGCCATCTGTATAAAGATGGAAATATCTACACCACGAGCTCTATAACAAAGAAATATCTACACCGCTATCTGTATAAACATGGAAATACCAACACCGCTATCTGTATAAATATAGAAATATCTACACCGCTATCTCTATAAACATGAAAATACTTACACCACCATCTCTATAAACTTGGAGATATTTACACCGCTATCTCTATAAACATAGAAATAACTACACCTCCATCTCTGTAAACATGAAAATATCTAAACCGCCATCTGCATAAACATGGAAATATCTACACAGACATCTGTATAAACATGGAAATATCTACACTGCCATCTGTATAAACTTGGAAATATCTACACTGACATCTGTAGAAAAATGGAAATGTCTACAAAGCGATCTGTATAAACATGGGAATTTCTACACCGCTACTTTTATGAACATGGAAATATCTACACTGCTATCTGTATCAACATGGAAATAACTACACCGCAATCTGCATAAACATGGAAATATCCACAATGCTATCTCTGTAAACATGGAAATATCTACACAGCTATCTGTGTAAACTTGGAAATAAGTATACCGCTCTCTGTGTAATTTTGGCAATACCTAGACCGCAATCTGTGCAAAGATAGAAATACCTACACCGCTATCTCTGTAAACATGAAAATATCTACACCGATATCTGTATAAACATGGAAATATCTACACTGTCATCTGTATAAACATGGAAATACCTATACCACTTTCTCTATAAACATGAAAATATCTACACTGCTATCTCTATATACATGGAAATATCTACACCTCCGTCTCTATAAACATGAAAATATCTACACCGCCATCTTCAGAAACATGGATGTATCTACACCGCCATCTGCATAAACATGGAAATATGTAAACCACTATCTGTATAAATATGGAAATATCTTCCCGGCCATCTCTATAAATATGGAAATATCCACACCGCCATCTGTATAAAGGTGGAAATATCTACAACGCAATTTGTATACATACGGAAATAACTACACCGCTATCTCTATAGACATGGAAATATCTACACCGCTGTCTGCATAAACATGGAAATATCTACACTGCCATCTGTATAAAGATGGAAATATCTAAACTGCCATCTGAGGAAAATGGAAATATCTACACAACGATCTGTATAAACAGGGATATATGTACACTGCAATCTCTATAAACATGGAAATATCTACAACACTATCTGTGTAAAAATGGAAATATCTACACAACGATCTGTATAAACATGGAAATATCTACATGGCTCTCTTTATAAACATGGAAATATCTAAACCGATATCTGTATAAACATGGAAATATCTACACCGCCATCTGTATAAACATGGAAATACCTACACCGCTATCTCTAGGAATATGGAAATATCTAAAACGCTATCTCTATAAACATGGAAATACCAACACCGCTTTCTCTATAAACATGGAAATATCTACATTGCAATCTCTATAAACATGGAATTATCTACACCGCCATCTCCATAAACATGGAACTATCTACACCGCCATCTGTATAAACTTGGAAATATCTACACCACTATCTGTAAAAAGATGGAAATATCTACACCGCTATCTCTATAAACATGGAAATACCTACACAGCCATCTGAATAAACATGGAAATATCTACGCTGCTATCTCTATAAACATGGAAATCTCTACACCGCTATCTGTATAAACATGGAAATATCTCCACCGCTATCTGTATAAACATGGAAATATCTACACCGCTATCTTTATAAACATGGAAATATCTACACCGCTATCTCTATAAACATGGAAATATCTACAACGCTATCTGTGTAAACATGGAAATATCTACACAGCTATCTGTGTAAACTTGGAAATATCTACACAGGTATCTGTAAGAAAATGAAAATATCTACACGGCAATCTGTGCAAAGAGGGAAATGTCTACATCGCTATCTCTGAAAACATGGAAATATCTACACTGCTATCTGTATAAACATGGAAATATCTACACAGCTATCTGTATAAACAAGGAAATATCTACACTGCCATCTGTAGAAACATGGAAATATCTACACCGCCATCTGTATAAACATGGAAATACATACACCGCTATCTGTAGAAATATGGAAATATCTACACTGCTATCTCTATAAACACGGAAAAACCAATACCGCTTTCTCTATAAACATGGAAATATCTACATCGCAATCTCTATAAACATGGAATTATCTACACCACCATCTCTATAAACATGAAAATATCTACACCACCATCTTCAGAAACATGGCTGTATCTACACCGCCATCTGTATAAACATGAAAATATCTACACCGCTATCTGATAAACATGGAAAAATCTTCACTGCCATCTGTATAAAGATGGAAATATCTGCGCCGCGAGTTGCATAAACATGGAAATATCTACACCGCTATCTCTATAAACATGGAAATACCTACAACGCCATCTCTATAAATAAGGAAATATCTATCCCGCTAACTGTATAAACATGGAAATATCTACACCGCTATCTGTATAAACCTGGAAAGATCTACACCTCTATCTGTATAAATATGGAAATATCTACAACGCTATCTCTCTAAACATGGAAATGTCTACACCGCTATCTGTAGAAGCATGGAAATATCTACATCGTTCTCTCTATAAACTTGAAAATATCTACACTGACATCTGTATAAATATGGAAATAACTTCACAGTCATCTGTATAAATATGGAAATATCTACACCACCATCTGTATAAACATGGAAATATCTACATGGAAAGCTGTATAAACATGGAAATATCAAGACAGTCATCTCTATAAACATGGAAATATTTATACCGCTATCTGTATAAACATGGAAATACCCACACCGCTAACTGTATAAACATGGAAATAGCCACACCGCTATCTGTATAAACATGGAAATATCTGCACCGCTATCTTTATAAACATGGAAATATCTGCAACTCTATCTGTGTAAACATGGAAATATGTACACGGCTATTTGTGTAAACATGGATATATCTGCACCACTATCTGTATAAAGATGGAAATGTCTACACCACTATCTGTAAAACGTGGAAATATCCACACCGCTCTCTGTATAAGCCTGGAAATATCTACACCGATATCTGAATAAAGAAGGAAATATCTACACCGCCATCTGTATAAACATGGAAATACCTACACCTCTATCTGTATAAATATGGAAATATCCACACCGCTATCTCTATAAACATGGAAATACCTACACCGATTTCTCTATAAACATGGAAATATCTACACTGCAATCTCTATACACATGGAAATATCTACACCGCCATCTTTATAAACATGAAAATATCTACACCGCCATCTTCAGAAACGTGGATTTATCTACACCGCCATCTGTATAAACATGGAAATATCTACACCACTATCTGTTTAAACATGGAAATATCTTCACTGCCATCTGTATAAACATGGAAATATCTACATCGCCATCTGTATAAAGATGGAAATATCTACACCTCAATCTGTATAAATATGGAAATACCTACACCGCTACCTCTATAGACATGTAAATATCTACACCACTATCTCTATAAACATGGAAATATCTACACTGCCATCTGTATAAAGATGGAAATAACGACACCGCGAGCTGTATAAACATGGAAATATCTACACCGCCATCTGTATAAACATGGAAATACCTACACCGCTATCTGTATAAACCTGGAAATATCTATACCGCAGTCTCTATAAACATGGAAATATCTCCACCGCTATCTGTATAAACATGAAAATATCTACACCGCTATCTGTATAATCATGGACATATCTACACCGCAATCTGTATAAACATGGAAATATCTACCACGCTATGTGTGTAAACATGGAAATATCTACACAGCTATCTGTGAAAACTTGGAAGTATCTACACAGCTATCTGCGTAAACATGGAAGTATCTACACGGCAATCTGTGCAAAGATGGAAATATCTACACCGCTATCTCTGTAAACATGGAAATATCTACACTGCTACCTGTATAAACATGGAAATATTTACACCGCTGTCTGTATAAACAAGGAAATACCTACACCGCCATCTCTAGAAACATGGAAATATCTGCACCGCAATCTGTATAAACCTGGAAATACCTACACCGCTATCTGTATAAATATGGAAATATCTACACCGCTATCTCTATAAACATGGAAATAACTACACCGCTTTCTCTATAAACATCAAAATATCTACACTGCTATCTCTATATACATGGAAATATCTACACCTCCATCTCTATAAACATGAAAATATCTACACCGCCATCTTCAGAAACATGGATGTATCTACACCGCTATCTGTATAAACATGGAAATATCTACAACACTATCTTTATAAACATGGAAATATCTTCACTGCCATCTGTGGAAACATGGAAATATCTACACCGCCATCTGTATAAAGATGGAAATATCTACACCGCAATCTGTATAAAGATGGAAGTAACTACACCGCTATCTCTATAGACAAGGAAATATCTACAACACTATATGTACAAACATGGAAATATCTACACTGCCATCTGTATAAAGATGGAAATATCTACACCACGTGCTCTATAACATAGAAATATCTACACCGCTATCTGTATTAACATGGAAATACCAACACCGCTATCTGTATAAATATAGAAATATCTACACCGCTATCTCTATAATCATGAAAATACTTACACCACCATCTCTATAAACATGGAGATATTTACACCGCTATCTCTATAAACATAGAAATAACTACACCGCCATCTCTGTAAACATGAAAATATCTAAACCGCCATCTGCATAAACATGGAAATATCTACAAAGACATCTGTATAAATATGGAAATATCTACACTGCCATCTGTATAAACTTGGAAATATCTACACTGACATCTGTAGAAAAATGGAAATGTCTACAAAGCGATCTGTATAAACAAGGGAATTTCTACACCGCTACATTTATAAACATGGAAATATCTACACCGCTATCTGTATCAACATGGAAATAACTACACCGCAATCTGTATAAACATGGAAATATCCACAATGCTATCTCTGTAAACATGGAAATATCCACACAGCTATCTGTGTAAACTTGGAAATAAGTATACCGCTCTCTGTGTAATTTTGGCAATACCTACACCGCAATCTGTGCAAAGATAGAAATACCTACACCGCTATCTCTGTAAACATGAAAATATCTACACCGATATCTGTATAAACATGGAAATATCTACACTGTCATCTGTATAAACATGGAAATAGCTACACAACTTTCTCTATAAACATGAAAATATCTACACTGCTATCTCTATATACGTGGAAATATCTACACCTCCGTCTCTATAAACATGAAAATATCTACACCGCCATCTTCAGAAACATGGATGTATCCACACCGCCATCTGAATAAACATGGAAATATGTAAACCACTATCTGTATAAATATGGAAATATCTTCCCGGCCATCTCTAAAAACATGTAAATATCTACACCGCCATCTGTATAAAGTTGGAAATATCTACAACGCAATCTGTATACATATGGAAATAACTACAGCGCTATCTCTATAGACATGGAAATATCTACACCGCTGTCTGTATAAACATGGAAATATCTACACTGCCATCTGTATAAAGATGGAAATATCTAAACTGCCATCTGAGGAAAATGGAAATATCTACACAACGATCTGTATCAACATGGATATATGTACACTGCAATCTCTATAAACATGGAAATATCTACAACACTATCTGTGTAAAAATGGAAATATCTACACAACGATCTGTATAAACATGGAAATATCTACATGGCTCGCTTTATAAACATGGAAATATCTAAACCGATATCTGTATAAACATGGAAATATCTACATCGCCATCTGTATAAACATGGAAATATCTAAACCGCTATCTGTATAAACATGCAAATATCTATGGCGCTATCTATATAAACATGGAAATATCTCCACCGCTATCTGTATAAACCTGGAAATATCTACACCGCAATCTTTATAAACATGGAAATATCTAGACTGCAATCTCTATAAACATGGAAATATCTACAACTCTATCTGTGTAAACATGGAAATATGTACACCGCAATCTGTGTGAATATGGAAATATCTACACCACAATCTGTATAAACATGGATATATCTACACCGCTGTCTGTATAAACATGTTAATATCTACACTGCTATCTGTATAAACATGGAAATAACTACTCCGCTATTTGTATAAATATGGAAATATCTACACCGCTATCTCTATAAACATGGAAATGTCAACACCGCTATCTGTATAAACATGGAAATATCTACATGGCTATCCCTAAAAACATGGAAATATCTTCACCGCCTTCTGTATAAACATGGAAATATCTACACTGCCATCTGTATAAACATGGAAGTAACTAAACCGCTAACTCTATAAACATTGAAATATCTACACCGCTATCTGTATAAACGTGAAAATATGTAAACCACAATCTGTGCAAATATGGAAATATCTACACATCTATCTCTGTAAATATGGAAATATCTACACCGCTATCTGTATAAACATGGAAATATCTACACCGCAATCAGCACAAACATGGAAATATCTACACCGCTATCTGTACAAACCTGGAAATACCTACACCGTTATCTGTATAAACATGGAAATATTTACACTGCTATCTGTATAAACATGGAAATATCTACACCGCTATCTGTATAAACGTGGAAATATGTACACCGCAATCTTTGCAAATATGGAAATTTCTACAGGTCTATCTCTGTGAATATGTAAATATCTACACAGCTATCTGTATAAACAAGGAAATATGTACACCGCTATCTGTATAAACATGGAAATATCTACACCACGATCTGTATAAAGATGGATATATCTACACCGCTATCTGTATAAACATGGAAATATTTACACCACTGTCATTATAAACATGGAAATACCTACACCACCATCTCTATACACATGGAAATATTTACACCGCTACCTCTATAAACTTAGAAATATCAACACGGCCATCTCTGTAAACATGGAAATATCT
Organism: Pan troglodytes; assembly: GCF_028858775.2. Taxonomy (NCBI): domain Eukaryota; kingdom Metazoa; phylum Chordata; class Mammalia; order Primates; family Hominidae; genus Pan; species Pan troglodytes. The sequence continues at coordinate 9,000,480 of NC_072411.2, forward strand.
ACACCGCCTTCTGAATGAACATGGAAATATCCACACCGCCATCTGTATAAACATGGAAATATCTAAACTGCCATCTGAGGAAACTGGAAATATCTACACCGCGATCTGTATATACATGGAAATATGAACACCGCTACCTGTATAAACATGGAAATATATACACGGCTCTCTGTATAAACATAGAAACATCTGCAACACGATCTCTACAAACAACGAAATATCTCCACCGCTATCTGTATATACATGGAAATATCTACACCACCATCTGTATAAACATGGAAATATCTACACAGTCATCTCTATAAAAATGGAAATATCTACACCACCATCTCTATAAACATGAAAATATCTACACCGCCATCTCCATAAACATAGAACAATCTACACCGCTATCTGTATAAACATGGAAATAACAACAAAGCTATCTGTATAAACATGGAAATACCTAAACCACTATCTCTATAAACATGGAAATATCTATAATGCTATCTGTGTAAACAAGGAAATGTCTACAGAGCTATCTATGTAAACATGGAAATAACTACAACGCTATCTGAATAAACATGGAAATATCCACACTGCAATCTCTTCATAGATGGAAATATATACACCGCTATCTGTGTAAACATGGTAATATCTACACCGCTATCTGTATAAACATGGAAATATCTACACCGATATCTGTATAAACATGGAAATATCTACACCGCCATCTCTATAAACATGGAAATATCTACACCGCGATCTGTATAAACATAGCAATATATACAAAGCTATCTGTATAAATATGGAAATACCTGCACCGCTATCTCTATAAACATGGGAATATATACACCGCTATCTGTATAAACATGGAAATATCTACACCATTATCTCTATAAACATGGATATAACAACACGACCATCTGTATAAACATGGAAATATCTACACAGTCATCTCTATAAACATGGAAATATCGACACCACCATCTGTGCAAAGATGGAAATAACTACATGGCTATCTCTGTAAAAATGGAAATATCTACACCGCTACCTGTATAAACATGGAAATATCTACACCGCTGTCTGTATAAACAAGGAAATATCTACACCGCCATCTGTAGAAACATGGGAATATCTACACCGCTATCTGTATAAATATGGAAATATCTACACCGCTATCTCTATAAACATGGAAATACCTACACCGCTTTGTCTATAAAGATGGAAATATCTACAATGCAATCTGTATGAACATGGAAATATCTACACTGCTATCTGTATAAACATGGAAATATCTACACCGCTATCTGTATAAACTTGGAAATATCTACAACGCTATCTGTGTAAACATGGAAATATCTACAAAGCTATCTGTGTAAACTTGGAAATATCTACACAGCTATCTGTGTAAAAATGGAAATATCTACACAGCAATCTGTGCAAAGATTGAAATATCTACACTGATATCTCTGTAAACATGGAAATATCTACACCGCTATCTGTATAAACATGGAAATATCTATACCGCCGTCTCTATAAACATGGTAAATCTCCACCGCTATCTGTATAAACATGAAAATATCTACACCGCTATCTGTATAAACATGGACATATCTACACCACAGTCTGTATAAACATGGAAATATCTACAACGCTATGTGCGTATACATGGAAATATCTACACGGCTATCTGTGTAAACTTGCAAATATCTACACAGATATCTGCGTAAACATGGAAATATCTACACAGCAATCTGTGCAAAGATGGAAATAACTACACGGCTATCTCTGTAAAAATGGAAATATCTACACCGCTACCTGTATAAACATGGAAATACCTACACCGCTATCTCTATAGACATGGAAATATCTACACCGCTATCTGTATAAACTTGGAAATGTCTGCACTGCCATCTGTATAAAGATGGAAATATCTACACCGCGGGCTGTATAAACATGGAAATATCTACACCACTATCTGTTTAAACATGGAAATATCTTCACTGCCATCTGTATAAACATGGAAATATCTACATCGCCATCTGTATAAAGATGGAAATATCTACACCTCAATCTGTATAAATATGGAAATACCTACACCGCTACCTCTATAGACATGTAAATATCTACACCACTATCTCTATAAACATGGAAATATCTACACTGCCATCTGTATAAAGATGGAAATAACGACACCGCGAGCTGTATAAACATGGAAATATCTACACCGCCATCTGTATAAACATGGAAATACCTACACCGCTATCTGTATAAACCTGGAAATATCTATACCGCAGTCTCTATAAACATGGAAATATCTCCACCGCTATCTGTATAAACATGAAAATATCTACACCGCTATCTGTATAATCATGGACATATCTACACCGCAATCTGTATAAACATGGAAATATCTACCACGCTATGTGTGTAAACATGGAAATATCTACACAGCTATCTGTGAAAACTTGGAAGTATCTACACAGCTATCTGCGTAAACATGGAAGTATCTACACGGCAATCTGTGCAAAGATGGAAATATCTACACCGCTATCTCTGTAAACATGGAAATATCTACACTGCTACCTGTATAAACATGGAAATATTTACACCGCTGTCTGTATAAACAAGGAAATACCTACACCGCCATCTCTAGAAACATGGAAATATCTGCACCGCAATCTGTATAAACCTGGAAATACCTACACCGCTATCTGTATAAATATGGAAATATCTACACCGCTATCTCTATAAACATGGAAATAACTACACCGCTTTCTCTATAAACATCAAAATATCTACACTGCTATCTCTATATACATGGAAATATCTACACCTCCATCTCTATAAACATGAAAATATCTACACCGCCATCTTCAGAAACATGGATGTATCTACACCGCTATCTGTATAAACATGGAAATATCTACAACACTATCTTTATAAACATGGAAATATCTTCACTGCCATCTGTGGAAACATGGAAATATCTACACCGCCATCTGTATAAAGATGGAAATATCTACACCGCAATCTGTATAAAGATGGAAGTAACTACACCGCTATCTCTATAGACAAGGAAATATCTACAACACTATATGTACAAACATGGAAATATCTACACTGCCATCTGTATAAAGATGGAAATATCTACACCACGTGCTCTATAACATAGAAATATCTACACCGCTATCTGTATTAACATGGAAATACCAACACCGCTATCTGTATAAATATAGAAATATCTACACCGCTATCTCTATAATCATGAAAATACTTACACCACCATCTCTATAAACATGGAGATATTTACACCGCTATCTCTATAAACATAGAAATAACTACACCGCCATCTCTGTAAACATGAAAATATCTAAACCGCCATCTGCATAAACATGGAAATATCTACAAAGACATCTGTATAAATATGGAAATATCTACACTGCCATCTGTATAAACTTGGAAATATCTACAGTGACATCTGTAGAAAAATGGAAATGTCTACAAAGCGATCTGTATAAACAAGGGAATTTCTACACCGCTACATTTATAAACATGGAAATATCTACACCGCTATCTGTATCAACATGGAAATAACTACACCGCAATCTGTATAAACATGGAAATATCCACAATGCTATCTCTGTAAACATGGAAATATCCACACAGCTATCTGTGTAAACTTGGAAATAAGTATACCGCTCTCTGTGTAATTTTGGCAATACCTACACCGCAATCTGTGCAAAGATAGAAATACCTACACCGCTATCTCTGTAAACATGAAAATATCTACACCGATATCTGTATAAACATGGAAATATCTACACTGTCATCTGTATAAACATGGAAATAGCTACACAACTTTCTCTATAAACATGAAAATATCTACACTGCTATCTCTATATACGTGGAAATATCTACACCTCCGTCTCTATAAACATGAAAATATCTACACCGCCATCTTCAGAAACATGGATGTATCCACACCGCCATCTGAATAAACATGGAAATATGTAAACCACTATCTGTATAAATATGGAAATATCTTCCCGGCCATCTCTAAAAACATGTAAATATCTACACCGCCATCTGTATAAAGTTGGAAATATCTACAACGCAATCTGTATACATATGGAAATAACTACAGCGCTATCTCTATAGACATGGAAATATCTACACCGCTGTCTGTATAAACATGGAAATATCTACACTGCCATCTGTATAAAGATGGAAATATCTAAACTGCCATCTGAGGAAAATGGAAATATCTACACAACGATCTGTATCAACATGGATATATGTACACTGCAATCTCTATAAACATGGAAATATCTACAACACTATCTGTGTAAAAATGGAAATATCTACACAACGATCTGTATAAACATGGAAATATCTACATGGCTCGCTTTATAAACATGGAAATATCTAAACCGATATCTGTATAAACATGGAAATATCTACATCGCCATCTGTATAAACATGGAAATATCTAAACCGCTATCTGTATAAACATGCAAATATCTATGGCGCTATCTATATAAACATGGAAATATCTCCACCGCTATCTGTATAAACCTGGAAATATCTACACCGCAATCTTTATAAACATGGAAATATCTAGACTGCAATCTCTATAAACATGGAAATATCTACAACTCTATCTGTGTAAACATGGAAATATGTACACCGCAATCTGTGTGAATATGGAAATATCTACACCACAATCTGTATAAACATGGATATATCTACACCGCTGTCTGTATAAACATGTTAATATCTACACTGCTATCTGTATAAACATGGAAATAACTACTCCGCTATTTGTATAAATATGGAAATATCTACACCGCTATCTCTATAAACATGGAAATGTCAACACCGCTATCTGTATAAACATGGAAATATCTACATGGCTATCCCTAAAAACATGGAAATATCTTCACCGCCTTCTGTATAAACATGGAAATATCTACACTGCCATCTGTATAAACATGGAAGTAACTAAACCGCTAACTCTATAAACATTGAAATATCTACACCGCTATCTGTATAAACGTGAAAATATGTAAACCACAATCTGTGCAAATATGGAAATATCTACACATCTATCTCTGTAAATATGGAAATATCTACACCGCTATCTGTATAAACATGGAAATATCTACACGGCAATCAGCACAAACATGGAAATATCTACACCGCTATCTGTACAAACCTGGAAATACCTACACCGTTATCTGTATAAACATGGAAATATTTACACTGCTATCTGTATAAACATGGAAATATCTACACCGCTATCTGTATAAACGTGGAAATATGTACACCGCAATCTTTGCAAATATGGAAATTTCTACAGGTCTATCTCTGTGAATATGTAAATATCTACACAGCTATCTGTATAAACAAGGAAATATGTACACCGCTATCTGTATAAACATGGAAATATCTACACCACGATCTGTATAAAGATGGATATATCTACACCGCTATCTGTATAAACATGGAAATATCTACACCACTGTCATTATAAACATGGAAATACCTACACCACCATCTCTATACACATGGAAATATTTACACCGCTACCTCTATAAACTTAGAAATATCAACACGGCCATCTCTGTAAACATGGAAATATCTACACCGCCTTCTGAATGAACATGGAAATATCCACACCGCCATCTGTATAAACATGGAAATATCTAAACTGCCATCTGAGGAAACTGGAAATATCTACACCGCGATCTGTATATACATGGAAATATGAACACCGCTACCTGTATAAACATGGAAATATATACACGGCTCTCTGTATAAACATAGAAACATCTGCAACACGATCTCTACAAACAACGAAATATCTCCACCGCTATCTGTATATACATGGAAATATCTACACCACCATCTGTATAAACATGGAAATATCTACACAGTCATCTCTATAAAAATGGAAATATCTACACCACCATCTCTATAAACATGAAAATATCTACACCGCCATCTCCATAAACATAGAACAATCTACACCGCTATCTGTATAAACATGGAAATAACAACAAAGCTATCTGTATAAACATGGAAATACCTAAACCACTATCTCTATAAACATGGAAATATCTATAATGCTATCTGTGTAAACAAGGAAATGTCTACAGAGCTATCTATGTAAACATGGAAATAACTACAACGCTATCTGAATAAACATGGAAATATCCACACTGCAATCTCTTCATAGATGGAAATATATACACCGCTATCTGTGTAAACATGGTAATATCTACACCGCTATCTGTATAAACATGGAAATATCTACACCGATATCTGTATAAACATGGAAATATCTACACCGCCATCTCTATAAACATGGAAATATCTACACCGCGATCTGTATAAACATAGCAATATATACAAAGCTATCTGTATAAATATGGAAATACCTGCACCGCTATCTCTATAAACATGGAAATATATACACCGCTATCTGTATAAACATGGAAATATCTACACCATTATCTCTATAAACATGGATATAACAACACGACCATCTGTATAAACATGGAAATATCTACACAGTCATCTCTATAAACATGGAAATATCGACACCACCATCTGTGCAAAGATGGAAATAACTACATGGCTATCTCTGTAAAAATGGAAATATCTACACCGCTACCTGTATAAACATGGAAATATCTACACCGCTGTCTGTATAAACAAGGAAATATCTACACCGCCATCTGTAGAAACATGGGAATATCTACACCGCTATCTGTATAAATATGGAAATATCTACACCGCTATCTCTATAAACATGGAAATACCTACACCGCTTTGTCTATAAAGATGGAAATATCTACAATGCAATCTGTATGAACATGGAAATATCTACACTGCTATCTGTATAAACACGGAAATATCTACACCGCTATCTGTATAAACTTGGAAATATCTACAACGCTATCTGTGTAAACATGGAAATATCTACAAAGCTATCTGTGTAAACTTGGAAATATCTACACAGCTATCTGTGTAAAAATGGAAATATCTACACAGCAATCTGTGCAAAGATTGAAATATCTACACTGATATCTCTGTAAACATGGAAATATCTACACCGCTATCTGTATAAACATGGAAATATCTATACCGCCGTCTCTATAAACATGGTAAATCTCCACCGCTATCTGTATAAACATGAAAATATCTACACCGCTATGTGTATAAACATGGACATATCTACACCACAGTCTGTATAAACATGGAAATATCTACAACGCTATGTGCGTATACATGGAAATATCTACACGGCTATCTGTGTAAACTTGCAAATATCTACACAGATATCTGCGTAAACATGGAAATATCTACACAGCAATCTGTGCAAAGATGGAAATAACTACACGGCTATCTCTGTAAAAATGGAAATATCTACACCGCTACCTGTATAAACATGGAAATACCTACACCGCTATCTCTATAGACATGGAAATATCTACACCGCTATCTGTATAAACTTGGAAATGTCTGCACTGCCATCTGTATAAAGATGGAAATATCTACACCGCGGGCTGTATAAACATGGAAATATCTACACCACTATCTCTATAAACATGGAAATAGCAACACCGCTATCTGTATAAACATGGAAATATCTACACCGCTATGTCTTTAAACCTAGAAATAACTACACCGCCACCTCTATAAACATGGAAATATCTACATCGCCATCTGCAAAAACATGGAAATATCTACACCGCCATCTGCAAAAACTTGGAAATATGTACACAGACTTCTGTATGAACATGAAAATAACTACACTGCCATCTGTATAAACTTGGAAATATCTACACTGATATCTGTAGAAAGATGGAAATATCTACAAAGCGATCTGTATAAACATGGGAATTTCTACACCGCTACCTGTATAAACATGGAAATATCTACACCGGTATCTGTATCAACATGGAAATAACTACACCGCAATCTGTATAAACATGGAAATATCTACAATGCTATCTCTGTAAACATGGAAATATCTACAGAGCTATCTGTATCAACATGGAAATAACTACAACGCAATCTGTATAAACATGGAAATACCTACAATGATATCTCTGTAAACATGGAAATGTCTACACAGCTATCTCTGTAAACCTGGAAATATCTACACTGATATCTGTGTAAATTTGGCAATACCTACAGCGCAATCTGTGCAAAGATGGAAATATCTACACCACTATCTCTGTAAACATGGAAATATCTTCACCGCTATCTGTATAAACATGGAAATATCTACACTGCCATCTCTATAAACATGGAAATATCTACAGCGCCATCTGTATAAACATGGAAATATCTACACCGCCATCTGTATACACATGGAAATATCTACCGAGCCATCAGTATAAACATGGAAATATCTACACTGCTATCACTATAAAGACGGAAATATCTACACCGCTAACTGTGTAAACTTGGAAATATCTACACAGCTCTCTGTGTAAAAATGGAAATATCTACACAGCAATCTGTGCAAAGATGGAAATATCTACACCGCAGTCTCTATAAACATGGAAATATCTCCACCGCTGTCTTTATAAACACGGAAATACCTACACCAGTATCTTTATCAACATGGAAATACCTACACCGCTATCTGTATAAACAGGGAAATATCTACACAGCTATCTGTAAAACGTGGAAATATCTACTCCGCTATCGGTATAAACGTGGAAACATCTAAACCGCTATCTGTATAAATGTGGAAATACCTACAATGTTATCTGTATAAACTTGGAAATATCTACATCGCTATCTGTATAAACGTGGAAATACCTTCACCACTATCTGTATAACCCTGAAAATATCTACACCGCTATCAGTATCAACATGTAAATAACTACACCGTTATCTGTATAAACATGGAAATATCTACAATGCTATCTCTGTAAACATGGAAATATCGACACACGTATCTGTGTAAACTTGGAAATATCTACACCGCTATCTGTGTAAAGTTTGCAATGTCTACACCGCCATCTGTGCAAAGATGGAAATATTTTTACCGCTATATCTGTAAACATGTAAATATCTACACCGCTATATGTATACACCTGGAAATATCTACAACGCCATCTGTATACACATGGAAATATCTACACAGTCATCTGTAGAAACATGGAAATATCTACACCGCTAACTCTATAAACATGGAAATATCTACAACGCTCTCTGTATAAACATGGAAATAACTACATCGCTATCTGTATAAACAGGGAAATATCTCCACTGCTATCTGTATAAACATGGAAATATCTACACCGCTCTCTGTATAAACATGGAAATAACTACATCGCTATCTGTATAAACAGGGAAATATCTCCACTGCTATCTGTATAAACATGGAAATATCTACACCGCTATCTGTATAAACATGGAAATATCTACACCGCTATCTGTATAAACATGGAAATATCTACACCGCTATCTGAATAAACATGGAAATATCTACAACACTATCTGTGTAAACATGGAAATATCTACACAGCAATCTGTGTAAACTTGGAAATATCTAAACAGCTATCTGTTTAAAAATGGAAATAACTACAGGGCAACCTGTGCAAAGATGGAAATATCTACACCGCTATCTCTGTAAACCTGGAAATATCTATACCGCTATCTGTATAAACAAGGAAATATCTACAACGCCATCTTTAGAAACATGGAAATATTTACACCGCCATCTGTATAAACATGGAAATAGCTGCACCGCTACCTGTATAAATATGGAAATGTCTACACCGCTATCTCTATAAACATGGAAATACCTACACCACTTGCACTATAAACATGGAAATATCTACACAGCTCTCTTTGTAAACTCGGAAATATCTACACCGCAATCAGTGTAAGAATGGAAATATCTACAACGCTATCTGTGTAAACATGGAAATATTTACAATGCTATCTGTGTAAACAGGGAAATATCTACACAGCTATCTGTAAAACGTGAAAATAACTACACCGCTATGTGTATAAACGTTGAAATATCTAAACCGCTTTTTGTATAAAAGTGGAAATACCTACAACGCTATCTGTATAAACATGGAAATATCTACAATGATATCTCTGTAAACATGGAAATATCGACACAGGTATCTGTGTAAACTTGGAAATATCTACACCGCTATCTGTGTAAAGTTTGCAATGTCTACACCGCAATCTGTGCAAAGATGGAAATATCTTTACCGCTGTAACTGTAAACATGGAAATATCTACACTGCTATATGTATAAACTTGGAAATATCTACACCGCCATCTGTATACACATGGAAATATCTACACAGCCTTCTGTATAAACATGGAAATATCCACACAGCTATCTCTATAAACATTGAAATATCTACACCGCTATCTGTATAAACATGGAAATATCTACATCGCTATCTGTATAAACACGGAAATATCTCCACCGCTATCTGTGTAAACATGGAAATATCTACACCGCTATCTGAATAAACATGGAAATATCTACACCGCTCTCTGTATAAACATGGAAATAACTACATCGCTATCTGTATAAACAGGGAAATATCTCCACTGCTATCTGTATAAACATGGAAATATCTACACCGCCATCTGTATAAACATGGAAATACCTACACCGCTACCTGTATAAATATGGAAATGTCTACACCGCTATCTCTATAAACATGGAAATACATACACCACTTGCACTATAAACATGGAAATATCTACACCGTAATCTCTGTAAACATGGAAATATCTACACCGCAATCTATGTAAACATGAAAATATCTACACTGCCATATTCAGAAACATGGCTGTATCTACACCGCCATCTGTATAAACATGGAAATATCTACACCGCTATCTGTATAAACCTGGAAATATCTACACTGCTATCTCTATAAACATCGAAATATCTACACCGCCATCTGTATAAACATGGAAATACTTACAAAGTTATCTGTATAAACATGGAAATATCTACACTGCCATCTGTACAAACACGGAAATATCTACACAGTCATCTGTAGAAACATGGAAATATCTACTCCGCTATCTCTATAAACATGGAAATAACTACACCGCTATCTCTATAAACATGGAAATATCTACACCGCTATCTCCATCAACATGGAAATATACACACCGCCATCTATTTAAACATGGAGCTATCTACAACGCCATCTACATATACAAGAAAATATCTACACTGCCATTTTTTAAACATGGAAATATCTATACCGCCATCTCTAAAAACATGGAAATATCTACACTGCCATTTGTAGAAAGATGGAAATATCTACACCGCCATCTGTATAAACGTGGAAATATCTACACCGCTATCTGTATAAACATGGAAATATCTACACCGCAATCTGTATAAACATGGAAATATCTACACCGCTATCAGTATAAATATGAAATATCGAAGCCGCTATCTCTATAAAAGTGGAAATATCTACACTGCTATCTGTATAAACATAGAAATATCCTCTCTGCTATCTCTATGAACATGGATATATCTACACAGCTATCTCTATAAACATGGAAATATCTACACCGCCATCTCTATAAACATGGAAATATCTACACCGCCATCTGTATAAACATGGAAATATCTACACCGCTATCTGTATAAACATGGAAATATCTTCACCGCGATCTGTATAAACATGGAAATATCTACACCGAGATCTGTATAAACATGGAAATATCTAGACCGCTATCTGTATAAACATGGAAATAGCTACAAAGTCATCTGTATAAACATGGAAATATCTACACAGCCATCTGTATAAACATGGAAATATCTACACAGCCATCTGTATATACATGGAAATATCTACACCGCTATCTGTATAAACATGGAAATATCTACAACGGTATTTGTATAAACAAGGAAATATCTACACCGCCATCTGTTTAAACAAGGAAATATATACACAGACATCTGTTTATACATCGAAATATCTACACCGCTATCTGTATAAACATGCTAATAACTACACCGCTATCTCTATAAATGTGGAAATATTTGCACCGCTATCCCTATAAACATGGTAATATCAACACCGCGATCTGTATAAACATGGAAATATCTACACCATGATCTGTATAAACATGGAAATATCTACACCGCGATCTGTATAAACATGGAAATATCTACACCGTGATCTGTATAAACATGGAAATATCTACACCGCCATCTCTATAAATATGGAAATATCTACACTACTATCTGTATAAACATGGAAATATCCACACAGCTATCTCTATAAACATGGAAAAATCAGCACCGCTATCTCTATGAACATGGAAATATCTACACCGCTATCTCTATAAACATGGAAATATCTACACTGCGATCAGTATAAACATTGAAATATCTACACTGCTATCTGTATAAACATGGAAATAACTCCACTGCTATCTCTAGAAACATCAAAATATCTACACTGCCATCTGAATAAAAATGGAAATATTTACAGTTATCTGTATAAACATGGAAATATCTACACCGCCATCTCTATAAACATGGAAATATCTACACAGCCATGTGTATATACATGGAAATATCTACACCGCTATCTATATAAACATGGAAAAAACTACACCGCTATCTGTATAAACTTGGAAATATCTCCACTGCTATCTCTATAAACATCGAAATATCTACACCGCCATCTGTATAAACATGGAAATACTTACAAAGTTATCTGTATAAACATGGAAATATCTACACTGCCATCTGTATAAACATGGAAATATCTACACAGCCATGTGTACATCCATGGAAATATCTACACCGCTCTCTATATAAACATGGAAATAAGTACAGCGCTATCTGTATATACATGGAAATATCTACACCACCATCTACATATCCATAGAAATATCTGCGCCGCCATCTGTATAAACATGGAAATATCTACAATGCCATCTGTATACACATGGAAATACCTACACGGCAATCTGTGTATAGATGGAAACATCAACACCGCCATCTGAACAAACACGGAAATATCTACAGTGCTATCTCTATAAACATGGAAATATCTACACTGCGGTCTGTATAAACATGGAAATATCTACACCGCTATCTGTATAAACATGGAAATATCTGCACCGCTATCTCTATAAACATGGAAATATCTACAAAGCCATCTGTATAAACATGGAAATACCTACACAGTCATGTGTAGGAACATGGAAATATCTACACTGCCATCTGTATAAACATAGAAAAATCTACACAGCCCTCTGAATAAATATGGATATATCTGCATAGGCATCTGTATAAACATGGAAATATCTGCACCGCTATCTGTATAAACATGGAAATACCTACACCGCTGTCTCTATAAACATGGAAATATGTACACCGCTATGTGTATAAACATGGAAATATCTACACTGCTTTCTGTATAAACATGAAAATATCTCCACCGTTATCTGTATAAACATGGAAATACCTACAGCGCCATCTCTATAAACATTGAAATATCTACACTGTCATCTGTAAAAACATGGAAATATCTACACAGTCATCTGAATAAATATGGAAATATCTAAACCGCAATCTGTATAAACATGGAAATATCTACGCCGCTATCTGTATAAATATGAAATATCTAAACCGCCATCTCTATAAACATGGAAATATCTACACTGCTATCTGTAGAAACATGGAAATATCCACACTGCTATCTCTATGATCATGGAAGTATCTACACCGCGATCTCTATAAACTTGGAAATATCTACTCCGCCATCTCTATAAACATGGAAATATCTACACCGCCATCTCTATAAACATGGAAATATCTACACCGCAATCTGTATAAATATGGAAATATCTACACCGCTCTCTGTATAAACATGGAAATAGCTACACCGCGATCTGTATAAACATGGAAATATCTACACCGTGATCTGTATAAACATGGAAATATCCACACCGCAATCTGTTTAAACATGGAAATATCTACACTGCTGTCTGTATAAACATGGAAATATCTACACAGCTATCTCGATGAACATGGAAATATCTACACCGCCATCTGTATAAACATGGAAATACCTACAAAGTCGTCTGTATAAACATGGAAATATCTACAAAGCCATTTGTATAAACCTGGAAATATCTACACCGCTATCTGTATAAACTTGGAAATAACGACATCGCTATTTATATAAACAAGGAAATAAATACACCGCCATCTGTTTAAACATAGAAATAAATACACAGACATCTGTTTAAACATGCAAATATCTACACTGCTATCTGTATAAACATGCTAATAACTACACCGCTATCTGTATAAATGTGGAAATATTTGCACCGCTATCCCTATAATGATGGTAATATCAACACCGAAATCTGTATAAACATGGAAATATCTACACCATGATCTGTATAAACACGGAAAGAACTACACCGCGATCTGTATAAACGTGGAAATATCTACAACGTGATCTATATAAACATGGAAATATCTACACCGCCATCTCTATAAACATGGAAATATCTACACCCCTATCTGTATAAACATGGAAATATCCACACAGCTATCTCTATAAACATGGAAAAATCAACACCGCTATCTCTATGAACATGGAAATATCTACACCGCCATCTCTATAAACATGGAAATATCTACACCGCGATCAGTATAAACTTGGAAATATCTACACCGCAATCTGAATAAACATGGAAATATCTCCACTGCTATCTCTATAAACATCGAAATATCTACACCACCATCTGTATAAACATGGAAATACTTACAAAGTTATCTGTATAGACATGGAAATATCTACACCGCCATCTGTATAAATATGGAAATATCTACACCGTTATCTGTATAAACGTGGAAATAACTACACCGCTATCTGTATAAACATGGAAATATTTACACCGCCATCTACATATCCATAGAAATATCTTCACCGCCATCTGTATAAACACGGAAATATCTACACGGTCATCTGTGTATAGATGGAAATATCAACACCGCCATCTGTACAAACATGGAAATCTCTGCAACACTATCTGTATAAACATGGAAATATTAACACCGCGCTCTGTATAAACATGGAAATATCTACACCGCTATCTGCAAAAACATGGAAATATCTACACCGCTATCTCTATAAACATGGAAATATCTACACCGTGTTCTGTATAAACATGGAAATATTTAAACGGCTATCTGTATAAACATGGAAATATCTACACCGTTATCTGTATAAATATGGAAATATCTACACCGCTATCTCTATAAACATGGAAATATCTACACCGCCATCTCTATAAACATGAAAATACCTACACTTCCATCTCCATAAACATGGAACTAACTACTCCGCCATCTGTATAAACATGGAAACAACTACACCGCCATCTGTGTGAATAAGGAAATATCTACAATGTCATCTGTATAAAGATATAAATACCTGCACCGCGAGCTGTATAAACATGGAAATATCTACATTGCTATCTGTATAAACGTGGAAATACCAACACCGCTATCGGTATAAACATGGAAATAACTACAACGTCATCTATATAAACATGGAAATATCTACACCGGTATGTCTATAAACATCTAAATACCTACACCGCTATCTCTATAAACATGGAAATATCTACACCACTATCTGTATAAACATGGAAATATCTACACCGCGATCTGTATAAACATGGAAATATCTACACCGCGATCTGTATAAACATGGAAATATCTTCACCACAATCTGTATATACATGGAAATATCTTCACCGCTATCTGTATAAACATCGTAATATCTACACCACCATCTATATAAACATGGACATATCTACACCGCCATCTGTATAAACATGGAAATATCTACAATGCCATCTGCAAAGATGGAAATATCTACACCGCAATCTGTGTAAACATGGAAATACCTACACCAATATCTGTAAAAACATGGAAATATCTACACTGCTATCTGTATAAACATGGATATATCTACACCGTAATCCATATAAACATGGAAATATCTACAGCGCCATCTCTATAAACATTGAAATATCTACACTGCCATCTGTAAAAACATGGAAATATCTACACAGTCGTCTGAATAAACATGGAAATATCTACACCACCATCTGTATAAACATGGAAATACCTACAATACCATCTGTATACACATGGAAATATCTACACAGACATCTGTAGAAATATGGAAATATCTACACCGCCGTCTGTATAAACATGGAAATATCTGCACTGCCATCTGTAGAAAGATGGAAATATCTACACCGCTATCTCTATAAATATGGAAATATCTACACCGCCATCTCTATAAACATGAAAATATCTACACTGCCATCCCCATAAAGATGGAAGTATCTACTCCGCCATGTGTATAAACACGGAAATATCTACACCACCATCTGTGAAAACATGGAAATATGTACACCGCTATCTGTATAAACATGGAAATATCTACACAGTCATGTGTAGGAACATGGAGATATCTACACTGCCATCTGTATAAACATGGAAATATCTACACAGCCCTCAGTACAAATTTGGAAATATCTGCATAGGCATCTGTATAAACATGGAACTATCCGCACCGCTATCTGTGTAAACATGGAAATACCTACACCGCTGTATCTATAAACATGGAAATATGTACAATGCTATGTGTATAAACATGGTAATATCTCCACTGCTCTCTGTATAAACATGGAAATATCTCCACCTTTATCTGTATAAACATGGAAATATCTACAGCGCCATCTCTATAAACATTGAAATATCTACACTGCCATCTGTAAAAACATGGAAATATCTACACAGTCATCCGAATAAATATGGAAATATCTACACCACCATCTGTATAAACATGGAAATACCTACAATACCATCTGTATACACATGGAAATATCTACACAGACATCTGTATAAATATGGAAATATCTACACTGCCATCTGTATAAACATGGAAATATCTACACCGCGATCAGTATAAACATGGAAATATCTACACCGCTATCTGTATAAACGGAAATATCACCACTGCTATCTCTATAAACATCGAAATATCTACACCGCCATCTGTATAAACATGGAAATTCTTACAAAGTTATCTGTATAAACATGGAAATATCTACACCGCCATCTGTACAAATATGGAAATAACAACACCGCTATCTCTATAAGCATGGAAATACCTGCACTGCCATCAGTAAAAACATGGAAATTCCTATACAGTCATCTGTATAAACATGGTAATATCTACAATGCCATCTGTATACACATGGAAATATCTACACAGCCATCTGTATAAACATGTATATATCTACACTGCTATCTCTATAAACATGGAAATATCTACACCTCCATCTCTATAAACATGAAAATATCTACACTGCCATCTCCATAAACATGGAACTAACTACTCCGCCATCTGTATAAACATGGAAACATCTACACCGCCATCTGTGTGAATAAGGAAATATCTACAATGCCATCTGTATAAAGATATAAATACCTGCACCTCGAGCTGTATAAACATGGAAATATCTACATCGCTATCTGTATAAACGTGGAAATACCAACACCGCTATCGGTATAAACATGGAAATATCTACAACGCCATCGATATAAACATGAAAATATCTACACCACAATGTCTATAAACATGGAAATACCTACACCGCTATCTCAATAAACATGGAAATATCTACACCGCTATCTGTATAAACATGGAAATATCTACATCATGATCTGTATAAACATGGAAATATTTACACCGCTATCAGTATAAACATGGAAATATCACCACTGCTATCTCTATAAACATCGAAATATCTACACCGCCATCTGTATAAACATGGAAATACTTACAAAGTTATCTGTATAAACATGGAAATATCTACACCGCCATCTGTACAAACATGGAAATATCTACACAGCCATGTGTATATACATGGAAATATCTATACCGCTATCTATATAAACATGGAAATAACTACACCGTAATCTGTATAAACATGGAAATATCTACACTGCCATCTACATATCCATAGAAATATCTATGCCGCCATCTGTATAAACATGGAAATATCTACACGGTCATCTGTGTATATATGGAAATATCAACACCGCCATCTGTACAAACCTGGAAATATCTGCACTTCTATCTGTATAAACATGGAAATATCTACACCGCTATCTCTATAAACATGGAAATATCTACACCGCCATCTGTATAAACATGGAAATATCTACACTGCTATCTCTATAAACATGGAAATATCTACAATGCCATCTGTAAAAACATGGAAATACCTATACAGTCATCTGTATAAACATGGAAATATCTACACCACCATCTGTATAAACATGGAAATATCTACAATGCCATCTGTAAACACATGGAAATACCTACACGGCAATCTGTGTATAGATGGAAACATCAACACCACCATCTGTACAAACATGGAAATATCTACACCGCTATCTCTATAAACATGGAAATATCTACACTGCGGTCTGTATAAACATGGAAATATCTACACCGGTATCTGTATAAATACGGAAATATCTACACCACCATCTGTATAAACAAGGAAATATCTACAATGCCATCTTTATACACATGAAAATACCTACACCGCCATCTGTGAATAGTTGGAAACATCAACACCGCCATCTGTACAAACATGGAAATATCTACACCGCTATCCCTATAAACATGGAAACACCTACACTGCGGTCTGTATAAACATGAAAATATCTACACCGGTATCTGTATAAACATGGAAATATCTACAGCACGATCTGTACAAACATGGAAATATTTACACCGCTATCTGAATAAACATGGAAATATCTGCACCGCTATCTCTATAAACATGGAAATATCTACAAAGCCGTCTGTATAAACATGGAAATAACTACACAGTCATGTGTATAAACATGGAAATATCTACACAGCAATCTGTATAAACATGGAAATATCTACACCGCTATCTGTATAAATATGAAATATCTAAACAGCTATCTCTATAAAAATGGAAATATCTACACTGCTATCTGTATAAACATGGAAATATCCTCACTGCTATCTCTATGAACATGGAAATATCTACAATGCCATCTGTAAAAACATGGAAATACCTATACAGTCATCTGTATAAACATGGAAATATCTACACCACCATCTGTATAAACATGGAAATATCTACAATGCCATCTGTATACACATGGAAATACCTACACGGCAGTCTGTGTATAGATGGAAACATCAACACCGCCATCTATACAAACATGGAAATATGTACACCGCTATCTCTATAAACATGGAAAAATCAACACCGCTATCTCTATGAACATGGAAATATCTACACCGCTATCTGTATAAACATGTAAATATCTCCACTGCTATCTCTATAAACATCGAAATACCTACACCGCAATCTGTATAAACATGGACATACTTACAAACGTATCTGTAAAAACATGGAAATATCTACACCGCCGTATGTATAAACATGGAAATAGCTACACAGCCATGTTTATATACATGGAAATATCTACACCGCTATCTATATAAACATGGAAGTAACTACAGCGCTATCTGTATAAACATGGAAATATCTATACCGCCATCTACATATCCATGGAAATATCTGCGCCGCCATCAGTATAAACATGGAAATATCTACACGGTCATCTGTATATAGATGGAAATATCAACACCGCCATCTGTACAGACATGGAAATATCTGCACCGCAATCTGTATAAACATGGAAATATTTACACCACTATCTGTATAAACATGGAAATATTTACACCGTTATCTGTATAAACATGGAAATACCTACAACGCCATGTGTAGAAACATGGAAATATCTACATCATCATCTGTATAAACATGGAAATATCTACAATGCCATCTGTATACACATGGAAATACCTACACGGCAATCTGTGTATAGATGGAAACATCAACACCGCCATCTCTACAGACATGGAAATATCTATACCGCTATCTGTATAAACATGGAAATATCTACACCGGTATCTGTATAAACATGGAAATATCTACAACCCGATCTGTATAAAACATGGAAATATTTACACCGCTATCTGTATAAACATGGAAATATCTACACCGCGATCTGTATAAACATGGAAATATGTACACCGCTATCTGTATAAACATTGAAATATCTACACAGCAATCTGTATAAACATGGAAATACCTACACCGCCATCTGTATAAACATGGAAATATCTACAAAGCCATCTGTATAAACATGGAAATATCGACACAGCCATCTGTATAAACATGGAAATATCTACACCGCTATCTGTAGAAACATGGTAATATCTACACCACCATCTATATAACCATGGAAATATCTACACCACCATCTGTATAAACATGGAAATATCTACAATGCCATCTGTAGAAAGATTGAAATATCTACACCGCAATCTGTGTAAACATGGAAATATCTACACCGATATCTGTAAAAACATGGAAATATCTATACCGCGATCTGTATAAACATGGAAATATCTACACCGCGATCTGTATAAACATGGAAATATCTACACTGCGATCTGTATAAACATGGAAATATCTACACAGCTATCTCTGTAAACATGGAAATATCTACACAGCTATTTCTGTAAACATGGAATTATCTACACCGCCATCTGTATAAACATGGAAATAACTACACAGCTATTTGTATAAACAAGGAAATATCTACACCGCCATCTGTTTAAACATGGAAATATATACACAGACATCTGTTTATACCTGGAAATATCTACACCGCTATCTGTATAAACATGCTAATAACTACACCGCTATCTGTATGAATGTGGAAATATTTGCACCGCTATCCCTATAAACATGGTAATACCAACACTGCGATCTGTATAAACCTGGAAATATCTACACCATGATCTGTATAAACATGGAAACATCTACACCGTGATCTGTATAAACATGGAAATATCTACACCGCCATCTCTATAAACATGGAAATATCTACACCCCTATCTGTATAAACATGGAAATATCCATACCGCTATCTCTATAAACATCGGAAAATCAACACCGCTATCTCTATGAAGATGGAAATATCTGCACCGCCATCTCTATAAACATGGAAATATCTGCACCGCGATCAGTATAAACATGGAAATATCTACACCACCCTCTGTATAATCATGGAAATATCTACCCAGCCATGTGTATATACATGGAAATATCTACACCGCTATCTATATAAACATGGAAATAACTACACCGCTTTCTGTATAAACATGGAAATATTTACACCGCCATCTACATATCCATAGAAATATCTGCGCCGCCATCTGTATAAACATGGAAATATCTACACGGTCATCTGTGTATAGATGGAAATATCAACACCGCCATCTGTACAGACATGGAAATATCTGCACCGCTATCTGTATAAACATGGAAATATCTACACCGCGGTCTGTATAAACATGGAAATATTTACACCGTTATCTGTATAAACATGGAAATACCTACAACGCCATGTGTAGAAACATGGAAATATCTACATCATCATCTGTATAAACATGGAAATATCTACAATGCCATCTGTATACACATGGAAATACCTACACGGCAATCTGTGTATAGATGGAAACATCAACACCGCCATCTCTACAGACATGGAAATATCTATACCGCTATCTGTATAAACATGGAAATATCTACACCGGTATCTGTATAAACATGGAAATATCTACAACCCGATCTGTATAAAACATGGAAATATTTACACCGCTATCTGTATAAACATGGAAATATCTACACCGCGATCTGTATAAACATGGAAATATGTACACCGCTATCTGTATAAACATTGAAATATCTACACAGCAATCTGTATAAACATGGAAATACCTACACCGCCATCTGTATAAACATGGAAATATCTACAAAGCCATCTGTATAAACATGGAAATATCGACACAGCCATCTGTATAAACATGGAAATATCTACACCGCTATCTGTAGAAACATGGTAATATCTACACCACCATCTATATAACCATGGAAATATCTACACCACCATCTGTATAAACATGGAAATATCTACAATGCCATCTGTAGAAAGATTGAAATATCTACACCGCAATCTGTGTAAACATGGAAATATCTACACCGATATCTGTAAAAACATGGAAATATCTATACCGCGATCTGTATAAACATGGAAATATCTACACCGCGATCTGTATAAACATGGAAATATCTACACTGCGATCTGTATAAACATGGAAATATCTACACAGCTATCTCTGTAAACATGGAAATATCTACACAGCTATTTCTGTAAACATGGAATTATCTACACCGCCATCTGTATAAACATGGAAATAACTACACAGCTATTTGTATAAACAAGGAAATATCTACACCGCCATCTGTTTAAACATGGAAATATATACACAGACATCTGTTTATACCTGGAAATATCTACACCGCTATCTGTATAAACATGCTAATAACTACACCGCTATCTGTATGAATGTGGAAATATTTGCACCGCTATCCCTATAAACATGGTAATACCAACACCGCGATCTGTATAAACCTGGAAATATCTACACCATGATCTGTATAAACATGGAAACATCTGCACCGTGATCTGTATAAACATGGAAATATCTACACCGCCATCTCTATAAACATGGAAATATCTACACCCCTATCTGTATAAACATGGAAATATCCATACCGCTATCTCTATAAACATCGGAAAATCAACACCGCTATCTCTATGAAGATGGAAATATCTGCACCGCCATCTCTATAAACATGGAAATATCTGCACCGCGATCAGTATAAACATGGAAATATCTACACCACCCTCTGTATAATCATGGAAATATCTACCCAGCCATGTGTATATACATGGAAATATCTACACCGCTATCTATATAAACATGGAAATAACTACACCGCTTTCTGTATAAACATGGAAATATTTACACCGCCATCTACATATCCATAGAAATATCTGCGCCGCCATCTGTATAAACATGGAAATATCTACACGGTCATCTGTGTATAGATGGAAATATCAACACCGCCATCTGTACAAACATGGAAATATCTGCACCGCTATCTGTATAAACATGGAAATATTTACACCGCGGTCTGTATAAACATGGAAATATCTGCATCGCTATCTGTATAAACATGGAAATAACTACAACGCTATCTCCATAAACATGGAAATATCTACACCGTGATCTGCATAAACATGGAAATATTTACACGTCTATCTGTATAAACATGGAAATATCTACAATGCCATCTGTAAAAACATGGAAATACCTATACAGTAATCTGTATAAACATGGAAATATCTACACTGCTATCTCTATAAACATGGAAATATCTACAATGCCATCTGTAAAAACATGGAAATACCTACACAGTCATCTGTATAAACATGGAAACACCTACACCACCATCTGTATAGACATGGAAATATCTACAATGCCATCTGTATACACATGGAAATACCTACACGGCAGTCTGTGTATAGATGGAAACATCAACCCCGCCATCTGTACAAACATGGAAATATCTACACTGCTATCTCTATAAACATGGAATTATCTACACTGCGGTCTGTATAAACATGGAAATATCTACACTGGTATCTGTATAAACATGGAAATATCTACACCACGATCTGTACAAACATGGAAATATTTACACCGCTATCTGTATAAACATGGAAATATCTGCAACGATATCACTATAAACATGGAAATATGAACAAAGCCATCTGTATAAACATGGATATATCTACACAGTCATGTGTAGGAACATGGAAATATCTACACCGCCAGCTGTATAAACATGTTAATATCTACACAGCCCTCTGTATAAATATGGAAATATCTGCATAGGCATCTGTATAAACATGGAAATATCTGCACCGCTATCTGTATAAACATGGAAATACCTACACCGCTGTCTCTATAAACATGGCAATATGTGCAACGCTATGTGTATAAACATGGAAATATCTCCACTGCTGTCTGTATAAACATGGAAATATCTACACCGCGATCTGTATAAACATGGAAATATCTACACCGCAATCTGTATAAACATGGAAATATCTACACAGCTATCTCTATAAACATGGAAATAGCTACACCGCCATCTGTATAAACATGGAAATACCTACAAAGTCGTCTGTATAAACATGGAAATATCGACACAGCCATCTGTATAAACATGGAAATATCTACACAGCCATCTGTATATACATGGAAATATCTACACCGCTATCTGCATAAACATTCAAATAACTACACCGCTATTTGTATAAACAAGGAAATACCTACACCGTGATCTGTATAAACATGGAAATATCTACATCGCCATCTCTATAAACATGGAAATATCTACACCCCTCTCTGTATAAACATGGAAATATCCACACCGCTATCTCTATTAACATGGAAAAATCAACACCGCTATCTCTATGAACATGGAAATATCTACACCGCCATCTCTATAAACATGGAAATATGTACTCCACGATCAGTATAAACATGGAAATATCTACACCGCTATCTGTATAAACATGGAAATATCTCCACTGCTATCTCTATAAACATAGAAATAGCTACACCGCCATCTGTATAAACATGGAAATACAAAGTTATCTGTATAAACATGGAAATATCTACACCGCCATCTGTATAAACATGGAAATACCTACACAGCCATGTGTATATACATGGAAATATCTACAACGCTATCTATATAAACATGGAAATAACTACACCGCTATCTGTATAAACATGGAAATATCTACACCGCGGTCTGTATAAACATGGAAATATCTACACCGCTATGTCTATAAACAGGGAAATACCTACACCGCTATCTCTATAAACATGGAAATATCTACGCCACTATCTGTATAAACATTGAAATATCTACACCACTATCTGTATAAACATGGAAATATCCACACCGCGATCTGTATAAACATGGAAATATCTACACCGCGATCTGTATAAATGTGGAAATATCTTCACCACGATCTGTATAAACATGGAAATATCTACACTGCCACCTCTATAAACATGGAAATATCTACACCACTATCTGTATAAACATGGAAATATCCACACCACTATCTCTATAAACATGGAAAAATCAACACCGCTATCTCTATGAACATGGAAATATCTACACCGCCATCTCTATAAACATGGAAATATCTACACCGCGATCAGTATAAACGTGGAAATATCTACACCGCCATCTGTATAAACATGGAAATATCTACACCGCGATCTGTATAAACATGGAAATATCTACACCGCTATCTCTATAAACATGGAAATATCTACACCGCTATTTGTATAAACAAGGAAATATCAACACCGTTATCTGTATAAACATGGAAATATCTACACCGCTATTTCTATAAACAAGGAATTATCTACACCGCTATCTGTATAAGCATGGAAATAACTACACCGCTATTTGTATAAACAAAGAAATTTCTACACCGTGATCTGTATGAACATGGAAATATCTACACCGCTATTGGTATAAACAAGGAAATATCTAGACCGCCATCTGTTTAAACATGGAAATATATACACAGACATCTGTTAATACATGGAAATATCTACACTGCTATCTGTATAAACATGCTAATAACTACACCGCTATCTCTATAAATGTGGAAATATTTGCATCGCTATCCCTATAAACATGGTAATATCAACACCGCGATCTGTATAAACATGGAAACATCTACACCATGATCTGTATAAACATGGAAATATCTACACCGCCATCTCTATAAACATGGAAATATCTACACCACTATCTGTATAAACATGGAAATATGCACACCGCTATCTCTATAAACATGCAAAAATCAACACCACTATCTCTATGAACATGGAAATATCTACACCGACATCTCTGTAAACATGCAAATATCTACACCGCGATCAGTATAAACGTGGAAATATCTACACCGCTATCTGTATAAACATGGAAATATCTACACCGCCATCCGTATAAACATGGAAATACTTACAAAGTTATCGGTATAAACATGGAAATATCTACACCGCCATCTGTATAAACATGGAAATATGTACACACCCATGTGTATATACCTGGAAATATCTACAACGCTATCTATGTAAACATGGAAATAACTACACCGTTATCTGTGTAAACATGGAAATATCTACACCGCCATCTACATATCCATGGAAATATGTGCACCGCCATCTGTATAAACATGGAAATATATACAAGGTCATCTGTGTATAGATGGCAATATCAACACCGCCATCTATACAAACATGGAATTATCTGCACCGCTATCTGTATAAACATGGAAATATCTACACCGTGGTCTGTATAAACATGGAAATATCTAAACCGCTATCTGTATAAGCATAGAAATATCTACACCGTTATCTCTATAAACATGGAAATATCTACACCGTGATCTGTATCAACATGGAAATATTTACACCGCTATCTGTATTAACTTGTAAATTTCTACACCGTTATCTGTATAAATATGTAAATACCTACACCGCTATCTGTATAAACATGGAAATATCTACACTTCCATCTGTATAAACATGGAAATACCTATACAGTCATATGTGTAAACATGGAAATATCTACACCACCATCTGTATAAACATGGGAATATCTACAGTGCCATCTCTATTCACATGGAAATACCTACACAGCAATCTGTCTATAGAGGGAAACATCACCGCCATCTGTACAAACTTGGAAATATCTACATTGCTATCTCTATAAACATCGAAATAGCTACACCGCCATCTGTATAAACATGGAAATACTTACAAAGTTATCTGTATAAACATGGAAATATCTACACCGCCATCTGTATAAACATGGAAATAGCTACACAGCCATGTGTATATACTTGGAAATATCTACAACGCTATCTATATAAACATGGAAATATCTACACCGCTATCTGTATAAACACGGAAATATCTACACCCCGGTCTGTATAAACGTGGAAATATATACACCGCTATGTCTATAAACAGGGAAATACCTACACCGCTATCTCTATAAACATGGAAATATCTACACCACTATCTGTATAAACATGGAAATATCTACACCACTATCTGTATAAACATGGAAATATCTACACCGCGATCTGTATAAACATGGAAATATCTACACCGCGATCTGTATAAACGTGGAAATATCTTCACCACGATCTGTATAAACATGGAAATATCTACACCGCCATCTCTATAAACATGGAAATATCTACACCACTATCTGTATAAACATGGAAATATCCACACCACTATCTCTATAAACATGGAAAAATCAACACCGCTATCTCTATGAACATGGAAATATCTACACCGCCATCTCTATAAACATGGAAATATCTACACCGTGATCAGTATAAACGTGGAAATATCTACACCGCTCTCTGTATAAACATGGAAATATCTACACCGCCATCTGTATAAACATGGAAATATCTACACCGCGATCTGTATAAACATGGAAATATCTACACCGCTATCTCTATAAACATGGAAATATCTACACCGCTATTTGTATAAACAAGGAAATATCTACACCGTTATCTGTATAAACATGGAAATATCTACACCGTTATTTCTATAAACAAGGAATTATCTACACCGCTATCTGTATAAGCATGGAAATAACTACACCGCTATTTGTATAAACAAAGAAATTTCTACACCGTGATCTGTATGAACATGGAAATAACTACACCGCTATTTGTATAAACAAGGAAATATCTAGACCGCCATCTGTTTAAACATGGAAATATATACACAGACATCTGTTAATACATGGAAATATCTACACCGCTATCTGTATAAACATGCTAATAACTACACCGCTATCTCTATAAATGTGGAAATATTTGCATCGCTATACCTATAAACATGGTAATATCAACACCGCGATCTGTATAAACATGGAAACATCTACACCATGATCTGTATAAACATGGAAATATCTACACCGCCATCTCTATAAACATGGAAATATCTACACCACTATCTGTATAAACATGGAAATATCCACACCGCTATCTCTATAAACATGGAAAAATCAACACCACTATCTCTATGAACATGGAAATATCTACACCGACATCTCTGTAAACATGGAAATATCTACACCGCGATCAGTATAAACGTGGAAATATCTACACCGCTATCTGTATAAACATGGAAATATCTACACTGCCATTTTATAAACATGGAAATACTTACAAAGTTATCGGTATAAACATGGAAATATCTACACCGCCATCTGTATAAACATGGAAATATGTACACACCCATGTGTATATACATGGAAATATCTACAACGCTATCTATGTAAACATGGAAATAACTACACCGTTATCTATGTAAACATGGAAATATCTACACCGCCATCTACATATCCATGGAAATATCTGCTCCGCCATCTGTATAAACATGGAAATATATACAAGGTCATCTGTGTATAGATGGAAATATCAACACCGCCATCTATACAAACATGGAAGTATCTGAACCGCTATCTGTATAAACATGGAAATATCTACACCGCGGTCTGTATAAACATGGAAATATCTAAAGCGCTATCTGTATAAACATGGAAATATCAACACCGTTATCTGTATAAATATGGAAATACCTACACCGCTATCTGTATAAACATGGAAATATCTACACTTCCATCTGTATAAACATGGAAATACCTATACAGTCATCTGTGTAAATATGGAAATATCTACACCGCCATCTACATATCCATGGAAATATCTGCGCCGACATGTGTATAAACATGGAAATATCTACACGGTCATCTGTGGATAGATGGAAATATAAACACCGCCAACTATACAAACATGGAAATATCTGAACCGCTATCTGTATAAACATGGAAATATCTACACCGCAGTCTGTATAAAAATGGAAATATCTACACCGCGGTCTGTATAAACATGGAAATATCTAAACTGCTATCTGTATAAACATGGAAATATCTACACCGCTATCTCTATAAACATGGAAATATCTACACCGTGATCTGTATAAACATGGAAATATTTACACCGCTATCTGTATAAACATGGACATTTCTACACCGTTATCTGTATAAATATGGAAATACCTACACCGCTATCTGTATAAACATGGAAATATCTACAATGCCATCTGTATTCACATGGAAATACCTACACGGCAATCTGTGTATAGATGGAAACATCAACACCGCCATCTGTACAAACATGGAAATATCTACACTGCTATCTCTATAAACATGGAAATATCTACACTTCGGTCTGTATAAACATGGAAATATCTACACCGGTATCTGTATTAACATGTAAATATCTACACCACGATCTGTATAAACATGGAAATATATACACCGCTATCTGTATAAACATGGAAATACCTGCACCGCTATCTCTATAAACATGGATATATCTACAAAGCCATCTGTATAAACATGGAAATACCTACACAGTCATGTGTAGGAACATGGAAATATCTACACTGCCATCTATATAAACGTAGAAATATCTACACAGCCCTCTGTATAAATATGGAAATATCTGCATAGGCTTCTGTATAAACAATGAAATATCTACACCGATATCTGTATAAACATGGAAATACCTACACCGCTGTCTCTATAAACATGGAAATATGTACACCGCTATGTGTATAAACATGGAATTATCTCCAATGCTCTCTGTATAAACATGGAAATTTCTCCAACGTAATCTGTATAAACATGGAAATAATTACAAAGCCATCTGTATAAACATGGAAATATCTACACAGCCATCTGTATATAAATGGAAATATCTACACCGCTATCTGTATAAACATGGAAATAACTACACCGCTATTTGTATAAACAAGGAAATACCTACACCGTGATCTGTATAAACATGGAAATATCTACATCGCCATCTCTATAAACATGGAAATATCTACACCCCTCTCTGTATAAACATGGAAATATCCACACCGCTATCTCTATTAACATGGAAATATCAACACCGCTATCTCTATGAACATGGAAATATCTACACCGCCATCTCTATAAACATGGAAATATCTACCCCACGATCAGTATAAACATGGAAATCTCTACACCGCTATCTGTATAAACATGGAAATATCTCCACTGCTATCTCTATAAACATAGAAATAGCTACACCGCCATCTGTATAAACATGGAAATACTTACAAAGTTATCTGTATAAACATGGAAATATCTACTCCGCCATCTGTATAAACATGGAAATATCTACACAGCCATGTGTATATACATGGAAATATCTACAACGCTATCTATATAAACATGGAAATAACTACACCGCTATCTGTATAAACATGGAAATATCTACACCGCGGTCTGTATAAACATGGAAATATCTACAACGCTATGTCTATAAACAGGGAAATACCTACACCGCTATCTCTATAAACATGGAAATATCTACACCACTATCTGTATAAACATGGAAATATCTACACCACTATCTGTATAAACATGGAAATATCTACACCGCGATCTGTATAAACATGGAAATATCTATACCGCGATCTGTATAAACTTGGAAATATCTTCACCGCGATCTGTATAAACATGGAAATATCTACACCGCCATCTCTATAAACATGGAAATATCTACACCACTATCTGTATAAACATGGAAATATCCACACCACTATCTCTATAAACATGGAAAAATCAACACCGCTATCTCTATGAACATGGAAATATCTACACCGCCATCTCTATATACATGGAAATATCTACACCGCGATCAGTATAAACGTGGAAATATCTACACCGCTCTCTGTATAAACATGGAAATATCTACACCCCCATCTGTATAAACATGGAAATATCTACACCGCGATCTGTATAAACATGGAAATAACTACACCGCTATCTCTATAAACATGGAAATATCTACACCGCTATTTGTATAAACAAGGAAATATCTACACCGTTATCTGTATAAACATGGAAATATCTACACCGCTATTTCTATAAACAAGGAATTATCTACACCGCTATGTGTATAAGCATGGAAATAACTACACCGCTATTTGTATAAACAAAGAAATTTCTACACCGTGATCTGTATGAACATGGAAATAACTACACCGCTATTTGTATAAACAAAGAAATATCTAGACTGCCATCTGTTTAAATATGGAAATATATACACAGACATCTTTTAATACATGGAAATATCTACACCGCTATCTGTATAAACATGCTAATAACTACACCGCTATCTCAATAAATGTGGAGATATTTGCATCGCTATCCCTATAAACATGGCAATATCAACACCGCGATCTGTATAAACATGGAAACATCTACACCATGATCTGTATAAACATGGAAATATCTACACCGCCATCTCTATAAACATGGAAATATCTACACCACTATCTGTATAAACATGGAAATATCCACACAGCTATCTCTATAAACATGGAAAAATCAACACCACTATCTCTATGAACATGGAAATATCTACACAGACATCTCTGTAAACATGGAAATATCTACACCGCGATCAGTATAAACGTGGAAATATCTACACCGCTATCTGTATAAACATGGAAATATCTACACCGCCATCCGTATAAACCTGGAAATACTTACAAAGTTATCGGTATAAACATGGAAATATCTACACAGCCATGTGTATATACATGGAAATATCTACACCGCTATCTATGTAAACATGGAAATAACTACACCGTTATCTGTGTAAACATGGAAATATCTACACCGCCATCTACATATCCATGGAAATATCTGCGCCGCCATCTGTATAAACATGGAAATATCTACAAGGTCATCTGTGTATAGATGGAAATATCAACAATGCCATCTGTACAAACATGGAAATATCTGCACCGCGATCTCTATAAACATGGAAATATCTTCACCAGGATCTGTATAAACATGGAAATATCTACACCGCTATCTGTATAAACATGGTAATATCTACACCACCATCTATATAAACATGGAAATATCTACACCGCCATCTGTATAAACATGGAAATATCTACAATGCCATCTGTAGAAAGATGGAAATATCTACACCGCAATCTGTGTAAACATGGAAGTATCTACACCAATATCTGTAAAAACATGGAAACATCTACACCCCTATCTGTATAAACATGGAAATATCCACACCGCTATCTTTATAAACATGGAAAAATCAACACCGCTATCTCTATGAACATGGAAATATCTACACCGCCATCTCTATAAAAATGGAAATATCTACACCGCTATGTCTATAAACATGGAAATACCTACACCGCTATCTCTATAAACATGGAAATATCTACACCGCTATCTGTATAAACTTGGAAATATCTACACGGCTATTTGTATAAACATGGAAATATCTACACCGCGATCTGTATAAACATGGAAATATCTACACCGCCATCTGTATGAACATGGAAATATCTACACAGCCACGTGTATATACATGGAAAGATCTACACCGCTATCTATATAAACATGGAAATAACTACACCGCTATCTGTGTAAACATGTAAATATCTACACCGCCATCTACATTTCCATGGAAATATCTGCGTCGCCATCTGTATGAACATGGACATATCTACACGGTCATCTGTGTATAGATGGATATATCAACACCGCCATCTGTACAAACATCGAAATATCTGCACCGCTATCTGTATAAACATGGAAATATCTACACCGCGGTCTGTATAAAGATGGAAATATCTACACCGCTATCTGTATAAACATGGAAATATCTACACCGCTATCTCTATAAACATGGAAATATATACACCGTTATCTGTATAAACATGGAAATATTTACACCGGTATCTGTATAAACATGGAAATTTCTACACCGTTATCTGTATAAATATGGAAATATCTTCACCGCTATCTCTATAAACATGTAAATATCTACTCCGCCATCTGTATAAACATGGAAATACCTATAGAGTCATCTGTGTAAACATGGAAATATCTACACTGCTATCTGTTTCAACATGGTAATATCTACACCACCATCTATATAAACATGGAAATATCTACAATGCCATCTGTAGAAAGATGGAAATATGTACACCGCAATCTGTGTAAACATGGAAATATCTACACCGATATCTGTAAAAACGTGGAAATATCTACACCGCCATCGGTATAAACATGGAAATATCTACACCGCGATCTGTATAAATATGGAAATATCTACAGCGCCATCTCTATAAACATTGAAATATCTACACTGCCATCTGTAAAAACATGGAAATATCTGCACAGTCATCTGAATAAACATGGAAATATCTAAACCACCATCAGTATAAATATGGAAATACCTACAATACGATCAGTATACCCATGGAAATATCTACACAGACATCTGTATAAATATGGAAATATCTACACCGCCATCTCTATAAACATGAAAATATCTACACTGCCATCTCCATAAAGGTGGAAATATCTACTCCACCATGTGTATAAACACGGAAGTTTCTACACCTCCATCTGTGTAAACATGAAAATATCTACACCGCTGTCTGTATAAACATGGAAATATCAACACCGCCATCTGCATGTCCACGGACATGTCTCCGCCGCCATCTGTATAAACATGGAAATATCTACACGGCCATCTTTGTATAGATGGAAATATCAACACCGCCATCTGTACAAACATGGAAATATCTACACCGCTATCTCTATAAACATGGAAATATCTGCTCTCCCATCTGTAAAAACATGGAAATACCTATACAGTCATCTGTATAAACATGGAAATATCTACAATGCCATCTGTATACACATGGAAATATCTACACAGACATCTGTATAAACTTGTTAATATCTACACTGCTATCTCTATAAACATGGAAATATCTACACTGCCATCTCCATAAACATGGAACTAACTACTCCGCCATCTGTATAAACATGGAAACATCTACACCGCCATCTGTGTGAATAAGGAAATATCTACAATGCCATCTGCATAAAGATATAAATATCTGCACCGCGAGCTGTATAAACATGGAAATATCTACATCGCTATCTGTATAAACGTGGAAATATCAACACCGCTATCGGTATAAACATGGAAATATCTATAACGCCATCTATATAAACATGGAAATATCTACACCGCTATATCTATAAACATGGAAATACCTACACCCCTATCTCTGTAAACATGGAAATATCTACACCGCTATCTGTATAAACATGGAAATATCTACACCGCTATCTGTATATACATGGAAATATCTACACCGCGATCTGTATAAACATGGAAATATCTACACCGCGATCTGTATAAACATGTAAATATCTACACCGCTATCTGTATAAACATGGTAATATCTACACCACCATCTATATAAACATGGAAATACCTACACCGCCATCTGTATAAACATGGAAATATCTACAATGCCATCTGTAGAAAGATGGAAATATCTACACCGCAATCTGTGTAAACATGGAAATATCTACACCGATATCTGTAAAAACATGGAAATATCTACACCGCCATCTGTATAAACATGGTAATATCTACACCACCATCTATATAAACATGGAAATATCTACAATGCCATCTGTAGAAAGATGGAAATATGTACACCGCAATCTGTGTAAACATGGAAATATCTACACCGATATCTGTAAAAACGTGGAAATATCTACACCGCCATCTGTATAAACATGGAAATATCTACACCGCGATCTGTATAAATATGGAAATATCTACAGCGCCATCTCTATAAACATTGAAATATCTACACTGCCATCTGTAAAAACATGGAAATATCTGCACAGTCATCTGAATAAACATGGAAATATCTAAACCACCATCAGTATAAATATGGAAATACCTACAATACCATCAGTATACCCATGGAAATATCTACACAGACATCTGTATAAATATGGAAATATCTACACCGCCATCTCTATAAACATGAAAATATCTACACTGCCATCTCCATAAAGGTGGAAATATCTACTCCACCATGTGTATAAACACGGAAGTTTCTACACCTCCATCTGTGTAAACATGGAAATATCTACACCGCTGTCTGTATAAACATGGAAATATCAACACCGCCATCTGCATGTCCACGGACATGTCTCCGCCGCCATCTGTATAAACATGGAAATATCTACACGGCCATCTTTGTATAGATGGAAATATCAACACCGCCATCTGTACAAACATGGAAATATCTACACCGCTATCTCTATAAACATGGAAATATCTGCTCTCCCATCTGTAAAAACATGGAAATACCTATACAGTCATCTGTATAAACATGGAAATATCTACAATGCCATCTGTATACACATGGAAATATCTACACAGCCATCTGTATAAACTTGTTAATATCTACACTGCTATCTCTATAAACATGGAAATATCTACACCGCCATCTCTATAAATATGAAAATATCTACACTGCCATCTCCATAAACATGGAACTAACTACTCCGCCATCTGTATAAACATGGAAACATCTACACCGCCATCTGTGTGAATAAGGAAATATCTACAATGCCATCTGCATAAAGTTATAAATATCTGCACCGCGAGCTGTATAAACATGGAAATATCTACATCGCTATCTGTATAAACGTGGAAATATCAACACCGCTATCGGTATAAACATGGAAATATCTACAACGCCATCTATATAAACATGGAAATATCTACACCGCTATATCTATAAACATGGAAATAACTACACCCCTATCTCTGTAAACATGGAAATATCTACACCGCTATCTGTATAAACATGGAAATATCTACACCGCTATCTGTATATACATGGAAATATCTACACCGCGATCTGTATAAACATGGAAATATCTACACCGCGATCTGTATAAACATGTAAATATCTACACCGCTATCTGTATAAACATGGTAATATCTACACCACCATCTATATAAACATGGAAATATCTACACCGCCATCTGTATAAACATGGAAATATCTACAATGCCATCTGTAGAAAGATGGAAATATCTACACCGCAATCTGTGTAAACATGGAAATATCTACACCGATATCTGTAAAAACATGGAAATATCTACACCGCCATCTGTATAAACATGGAAATATCTACACCGCGATCTGTATAAACATGGAAATATCTACAGCGCCATCTCTATAAACATTGAAATATCTACACTGCCATCTGTAAAAACATGGAAATATCTGCACAGTCATCTGAATAAACATGGAAATATCTACACCACCATCAGTATAAACATGGAAATACCTAAAATACTATCAGTATACCCATGGAAATATCTACACAGACATCTGTATAAATATTGAAATATCTACACCGCCATCTGTATAAACATGGAAATATCTACACTGCCATCTGTAGAAAGATGGAAGTATCTACACCGCTATCTCTATAAATATGGAAATATCTACTCCGCCATCTCTATAAACATGAAAATATCTATACTGCCATCTCCATAAAGATGGAAGTATCTACTCCGCCATGTGTATAAACACGGAAATATCTACACCTCCATCTGTGTAAACATGGAAATATCTACACTGCTGTCTGTATAAACATGGAAATATCTACACCGCCATCTGCGTGTCCATGGAAATGTCTACGCCGCCATCTGTATAAACATAGAAATATCTACACGGCCATTTGTGTATAGATGGAAATATCAACACCGCCATTTGTACAAACATGGAAATATCTACACCGCTATCTCTATAAACATGGAAATATCTGCTCTGCCATCTGTAAAAACATGGAAATAACTATACAGTCTTCTGTATAAACATGGAAATATCTACAATGCCATCTGCATACACATGGAAATATCTACACAGCCATCTGTATATACATGTAAATATCTACACTGCTATCTCTATATACATGGAAATATCTACACCGCCATCTCTATAAACATGAAAATATCTACACTGCCATCTCCATAAACATGGAACTAACTACTCCGCCATCTGTATAAACATGGAAACATCTACAACGCCATCTGTGTGAATAAGGAAATATCTACAATGCCATCTGTATAAAGATATAAATATCTGCACCGGGAGCTGTATAAACATGGAAATATCTACATCGCTATCTGTATAAACGTTGACATACCAAGACCGCTATCGGTATAAACATGGAAACATCTACAACGCCATCTATATAAAAATGGAAATATCTACACCGCTATTTGTATAAACAAGGAAATATCTACACCGCCATCTGTATATACATGGAAATACCTACAAAGTCATCTGTATAAACATGGAAATATCTACACAGCCATCTGTATAAACATGGAAATATCTACACAGCCATCTGTATATACATGGAAATATCTACACCGCTATCTGTATAAACATGCTAATAACTACACCGCTATCTGTATAAATGTGGAAATATTTGCACCGCTATCCCTATAAACATGGTAATATCAACAGCGTGATCTGTATAAACATGGAAATATCTACACCATGATCTGTATAAACATGGAAACATCTACACCGTGATCTGTATAAACATGGAAATATCTACAACGCCATCTCTATAAACATGGAAATATCTACACCCTTATCTGTATAAACATGG
Organism: Pan troglodytes; assembly: GCF_028858775.2. Taxonomy (NCBI): domain Eukaryota; kingdom Metazoa; phylum Chordata; class Mammalia; order Primates; family Hominidae; genus Pan; species Pan troglodytes. The sequence continues at coordinate 9,038,304 of NC_072411.2, forward strand.
AAATATCTACACCGCTATCTCTATAAACATGGAAATATCTACACCGCCATCTGTATAAACATGGAAATATCTACACTGCTATCTCCATAAACATGGAAATATCAACAATGCCATCTGTAAAAATATGGAAATACCTATATAGTCATCTGCATAAACATGGAAATATCTACACCACCATCTGTATAAACATGAAAATATCTACAATGCCATCTGTATACACATGGAAATACCTACACGGCAATCTGTGTATAGATGGAAACATCAACAACACCATCTGTACAAACATGGAAATATCTACACCGCTATCTCTATAAACATGGAAATATCTACACTGCGGTCTGTATAAACATGGAAATATCTACACCGCTATCTGTATAAACATGGAAATATCTGCACCGCTATGTCTATAAACATGGAAATATCTACAAAGCCATCTGTATAAACATGGAAATACCTACACAGTCATGTGTAGAAACATGGAAATATCTACACTGCCATCTGTATAAACATGGAAATATCTACACAGCCCTCTCTATAAATATGGAAATATCTGCATAGGAATCTGTATAAACATGAAAATATCTGCACCGCTATCTGTATATACATGGAAATACCTACACCGCAGTCTCTATAAACATGGAAATATATACACCGCTATGTGTATAAACATGGAAATACCTCCACAGCGGTCTGTATAAACATGGAAATATCTACACCGTGATCTGTATAAACATGGAAATATCTACACCGCTGTCTGTATAAACATGGAAATATCTACACAGCTATCTCTATAAACATGGAAATATCTACACCGCCATGTGTATAAACATGGAAATACCTACAAAGTCATCTGTATAAACATGGAAATATCTACACAGCCATCTGTATAAACATGGAAATACCTACACAGCCATCTGTATATACATGGAAGTATCTACACCGCTATCTGTATAAACATGGAAATAACTACACAGCTACTTGTATAAACAAGGAAATATCTACACTGCCATCTGTTTAAGTATGGAAATATATACAAAGACATCTGTTTATACATGGAAATATCTACACCGCTATCTGTATAAACATGCTAATAACTACACCGCTATCTGTATAAATGTGGAAATATTTGAACCGCTATCCCTATAAACGTGGTAATATCAACACCGCGATCTGTATAAACATGGAAATATCTACACCATGATCTGTATAAACATGGAAATATCTACACCGCGATCTGTATAAACATGGAAATATCTACACCGTGATCTGTATAAACGTGGAAATATCTACACCGCCATCTGTATAAACATGGAAATATCGACACCCCTATCTGTATAAACATGGAAATATCCACACAGCTAACGCTATAAACATGCAAAAATCAACACCGCTATCTCTATGAACATGGAAATATCTACACCGCCATCTCTAAAACCATGGAAAAATCTACACCGTGATCAGTATAAACATGGAAATATCTACACCGCTATCTGTATAAACATGGAAATATCTCCAGTGCTATCTCTTTAAACATCAAAATGTCTACACCGCCATCTGTATAAACATGGAAATACTTACAAAGTTATCTGTATAAACATGGAAATATCTACACCGCCATCTGTATAAACATGGAAATATGTACACGGTCATTTGTGTATAGATGGAAATATCAACACCGCCATCTGTTCAAACATGGAAATATCTGCACCGCTATCTGTATAAACATGGAAATATCTACACCGCGGTCTGTATAAACATGGAAATATCTACACCGCTATCTGTATGAACATGGAAATATCTACACCGCTATCTCTATAAACATGGAAATATCTACACCGTGATCTGTATAAACATGGAAATATCTACAATGCCATCTGTATACACATGGAAATACCTACACGGCAATCTGTGTATAGATGGAAACAACAACACCGCCATCTGTACAAACATGGAAATATCTACACTGCTATCTCTGTAAACATGGAAATATCTACACTGCGGACTGTATAAACATGGAAATATCTACACCGGTATCTGTATAAACATGGAAATATCTACACCACGATCTGTATAAACGTGGAAATATATACACCGCTATCTGTATAAACATGGAAATATCTGCACCGCTATCTCCATAAACATGGAAATATCGACAAAGCCATCTGTATAAACATGGAAATACCTACACCCTCATGTGTAGGAACATGGAAAAACCTACACTGCCATCTGTATAAACTTAGAAATATCTACACAACCCTCTGTATAAATATGGAAATATATGCATAGGCATCTGTATAAACATGGAAATATCCGCACCGCTATCTGTATGAACATGGAAATACCTACACCGCTGTCTCTATAAACATGGAAATATGTACACCGCTATGTGTATAAACATGGAAATATCTCCACTGCTGTCTGTATAAACATGGAAATATCTCCACCGTTATCTGTATAAACATGGAAATATCTACAGCTCCATCTCTATAAACATTGAAATATCTACACTGCCATCTGTAAAAACATGGAAATATCTACACAGTCATCTGAATAAAAATGGAAATGTCTACACCGCCATCTGTATAAACATGGAAATATCAACACTGCCAGCTGTAGAAAGATGGAAATACCTACACCGCTATCTCTATAAATATGGAAATATCTAAACCGTCATCTCTATGAACATGAAAATATCTACACTGCCATCTCCATAAACATGGAACTAACTACTCCGCCATCTGTATAAACATGGAAACACCTACACCGCCATCTGTGTGAATAAGGAAATATCTACAATGCCATCTGTATAAAGGTATAAATATCTGCACCGCGAGCTGTATAAACAATGAAATATGAACATCGCTATCTGTATAAACGTGGAAATACCAACACCACTATCGGTATAAACATGGAAATATCTACAACGCCATCTATATAAACATGGAAATATCTACACCGCTATATCTATAAACATGGAAATACCTACACCACTATCTCTATAAACATGGAAATATCCACACCGCCATCTGCATATCCATGGAAACATCTACAATGCCACCTGTATAAAGATGGAAATAACTACACAGCAATCTGTGTACAGATGGAAATATCAACACCGCCATCTGTACAAACAAGGAAATATCTACACCGCTATCTGTATGAACATAGAAATACCTACACTGCTGTCTGTATAAACATGGAAATATCTACACCGGTATCTGTATAAACATGGAAATATGTACACCACGATCAGTGTAAACATGGAAATATCTACACCGCTATCTGTATAAACATGGAAATATATACACAGCTATCTGTATAAACATGGAAATATCTGCACCGCTATCTCTATAGACATGGAAATATCTACAAAGCCATCTGTATAAACAAGGAAATACCTACACAGTCATGTGTAGGAACACGGAAATATCTACAATGCCATCTGTAGAAAGATGGAAATATCTACACCGCAATCTGTGTAAACATGGAAATATCTACACCGATATCTGTAAAAACATGGAAATATCTACACCGCTATCTGTATAAACATGGAAATATCTACACCGCGATCTGTATAAACATGGATGTATCTACAGCACCATCTCTATAAACATTGAAATATCTACACTGCCATCTGTAAAAACATGGAAATATCTACACAGTCATCTGAATAAACATGGAAATATCTACACCACCATCTGTATAAACATGGAAATACCTACAATACCGTCTGTATACACATGGAAAAATCTATACAGACATCTGTATAAATATGGAAATATCTACACCGCCATCAGTATAAACATGGAAATATCTACACTGCCATCTGTAGAAAGATGGAAATATCTACACCGCTATCTCTATAAATATGGAAATATCTACACCGCTATCTCTATAAACATGAAAATATCTACACTGCCATCTCCATAATGATGGAAGTATCTACTCAGCCATGTGTATAAACACGTAAATATCTACAACACCATCTGTGTAAACATGGAAATATCTACACCGCTATCTGTATAAAAATGGAAATATCTACACCACCATCTCTATGTCCATGGAAATATCTACGCCGTCATCTGTATAAACATGGAAATATCTACACGGCCATCGGTGTATAGATGGAAATATCAACACCGCCATCTATACAAGAATGGAAATATCTACACCGCTATCTCTATAAACGTGGAAATATCTGCACTGCCATCTGTAAAAACATGGAAATACCTATACAGTCATCTGTATAAACATGGAAATATCTGCAATGCCACCTGTATACACATGGAAATATCTACACAGCCATCTGTATAAACATGTAAATATCTACACTGCTATCTCTATAAACATGGAAATATCTACACCGCCATCTCTATAAACATGAAAATATCTACACTGCCATCTCCATAAACATGGAATTAACTACTCCGCCATCTGTATAAACTTGGAAACATCTACACCGCCATCTGTGTGAATAAGGAAATATCTACAATGCCATCTGTATAAAGATATAAATATTCGCACCGCGAGCTGTATAAACATGGAAATATCTACATCGCTATCTGTATAAACGTGGAAATACCAACACCGCTTTTGGTATAAACATGGAAATATCTACAACGCCATCTATATAAACATGGAAATATCTACACCGCTATGTCTATAAACATGGAAATACCTACACCGCTATCTCTATAAAGATGGAAATATCTACACCACGATCTGTATAAACATGGAAATATCTACAACGTGATCTGTATAAACATGGAAATACCTTCACCGAGATCTGTATAAATATGGAAATATCTACACCGCTATCTGTATAAACTTGGTAATGTCTACACCACCATCTATATAAACATGGAAATATCTACACCGCCATCTGTATAAACATGTAAATATCTACAATGCCATCTGTAGAAAGATGGAAGTATCTGCACAGCAATCTGTGTAAACATGGAAATATCTACACCGATATCTGTAAAAATATGGAAATATCTACACCGCTATCTGTATAAGCATTGAAATATCTACACCGCGATCTTTATAAACATGGAAATATCTTCAATGCCTTCTGTACAAACATGGAAATATCTACACTGTTATCTGTAGAAACATGGAAATATCTACACCGCTATCTCTATAAACATGGAAATAACTACACCGCTATCTCTATAAACATGGAAATATCTACACCGCTATCTCCATCAACATGGAAATATATACACCGCCTTCTCTTTAAACATGGAGATATCTACAACGCCATCTACATAAACAAGTAAATATCTACACTGCCATCTATATAAACATGGAAATATCTACACCGCCATCGCTATAAACATGGAAATATCTACACTGCCATTTGTAGAAAGATGGAAATATCTACACCGCCATCTGTATAAACGTGGAAATATCTACACCGCTATCTGTATAAACATGGAAATAACTACACCGCAATCTGTATAAACATGTAAATATCTACACCGCTATCTGTGTAAATATGAAATATCTAAGCTGCTATCTCTATAAAAATGGAAATAACTACACTGCTATCTGTATAAACAAGGAAATATCCTCACTGCTATCTGTACGAACATGGATATAACTACACCGCTATCTAAATAAACATGGAAATATCTACACTGAGATCTCTACAATCATTGAATTATCTACACCGTCATCTGTATAAACATGGAAATATCTACACCGCTATCTGTAGAATCATGGAAATATCTACACTGCTATCTGTATAAACGTGGAAATATCTACACCGCGAACTGTATAAACATGGAAATATCTACACCGCGATCTGTATAAACATGGAAATATCTTCACCACCATCTCTATAAACATGGAAATATCTACACCGCTGTCTGTATAAACATGGTAATATCTACACCGCCATGTATATAAACATGGAAATATCTACACGGCCATCTGTAAAAACATGGAAATATCTACAATGCCATCTGTACAAAGATGGAAATATCTACACCGCAATCTGTGTAAACATGGAAATATCTACACCGATATCTGTAAAAACATGGAAATATCTACACCGCTATCTGTATAAACATGGAAATATCTTCACCGCAATCTGTATAAACATGGAAATATCTACACCGCGATCTGTATAAACATGGAAATATCAACACCGATATCTGTATAAACATGGAAATATCTAGAAAGCTTTCTCTATAAACATGGAAATAACTACACCGCTATCTGTATAAACATGGAAATATCTACACTGTCATCTGTATAAACATGGAAATTTCTAAACTGCCATCTGTGGAAAGATGGAAATATCTACACCACGATCTGCATAAATATGAAAATATCTACACCGCTATCTGTGGAAAGATGGAAATATCTACACCGCGATCTGTGCAAAGATGGAAATATCTACACCGCTATCTGTGTAAACGTGGAAATATCTACGCCACTATCTGTAGAAACATGGAAATATCTAAATCGCTATCTGTATAAACCTGGATATATCTACACCGTTATCTGTATAAACATGGAAATATCTACACCGCTATCTGTATAAATATGGAAATATCTACACCGCCATTTGTGTAAACATACAAATATCTACAGAGTCATCTTTATACACATGGAAATATTTACACAGCCATATGTATAAACATGGATGTATCTACACAACTATTTCTATAAACAAGGAAATACCTACAGCGCTATCTCTATAAACATGGAAATATCAACACCACAGTCTCTGCAAACATGGAAATATCTACACCGCCATCTATGTAAACATGAAAATATCTACACCGCCATCTCCATAAACATGGAACTATCTACACTGCCATCTCTATAAATATGGAAATATCTACACCGCTATCTGTATAAAGATGGAAATATCTACACCGCTGTCTCTATAAACATGGAAATATCTACACAGCCATCTGTATAAACATGGAAATATCTACACTGCTATCTCTATAAACATGGAAATACCAACAAAGCCATCTCTATAAACATGGAAATATCTACACCGCTATCTGTATAAAAATGGTAATATCTTCACCGCTATCTGTATAAACCTGGAAAGATCTACACAGCTATCTGTATAAATATGGAAATATCTACAATGCTGTCTCTCTAAACATGGAAATATCTACACCGCTATCTGTATAAACATGTAAATATCTACATCGTTCTCTCTATAAACATGAAAATATGTACACTGACATATGTATAAACATGGAAATAACTTCACAGTCATCTGTATAAACATGGAAATATCTACACCACCATCTGTATAAACATGGAAATATTTACACGGAAATCTTTATAAACATGGAAATATCTAGACAGTCATCTCTATAAACATGGAATTATCTATACCGCTATCTGTATAAACATGGAAATAAACACACCGCTATCTGTATAAACATGAAAATAGCCAAACCGCAATCTGTATAAACATGGAAATGTCTGCACCGCTATCGTTATAAACATGGAAATATCTGCAACTCTATCTGTGTAAACATAGAAATATCTACACGGCTATTTGTGTAAATATGGAAATATCTGCACCGCTATCTGTATAAAGATGGAAATATCTACACCACTATCTGTAAAATGTGGAAATATCTACACCGCACTCTGTATAAACCTGGAAATATCTACACCGATATCTGTATAAACAAGGAAATATCTACACCGCCATCTGTATAAACATGAAAATAACTACACCGCTATCTGTATAAATATGGAAATATCCACACCGCTATCTCTATAAACATGGAAATACCTACACCGATTTCTCTATAAGCATGGAAATATCTACAATGCAATCTCTATATACATGGAAATATCTACACCGCCATCTCTAAAAACATGAAAATATCTACACGGCAATCTTCAGATACATGGATGTATCTACATCGCCATCTGCATAAACATGGAAATATCTACACCACTATCTGTGTAAACATGGAAATATCTTCACTGCCATCTGTATAAACATGGAAATATTTACACCGCTATCTGTATAATGAAGGAAAAATCTTCACTGCAATCTGTATAAATATGGATATAGCTACACCGCTACCTCTATAGACATGTAAGTATCTACACCGCTATCTGTATAAACATGGAAGTATCTTCCCTGCCATCTGTATAAAGATGGAAATATCTACACCGCGAGCTGTATAAACATGGAAATATCTACACCGATATCTGTATAAACATGGAAATACCAACACCGTTATCTGTATAAACATGGAAATATCTACACCGCTATCTCTATAAACATGAAAATACTTACACCACCATCTCTATAAGCATGGAAATATTTACACCGCTATCTCTATAGACATAGAAATCACTACGCCGCCATCCCTATAAACATGGAAATATCTACACCACCATCTGCATAAACATGGAAATATCTACACAGACATCTGTATAAACATGGAAATATCTACAGTGCCATCAGTGTAAAGTTGGAAATATCTACACTGACATCTGTAGAAAGATGGAAATGTCTACAAAGCGATCTGTATAAACATGGGAATTTCTACACCGCTACCTGTAAAAATATGGAAATATCTACACCGCTATCTGTATCAACATGGAAATAACTACACCGCAATCTCTATAAACATGGAAATATCTACAATGCTATCTGTGTAAACGTGGAAATATCTACACAGCTATCTGTGTAAACTTGGAAATATCTACACCGCTATCTGTGTAAATTTGGCAATAATTACACCGCAATCTTTGCAAAGATGGAAATATCTACACCGCTATCTCTGTAAACATGGAAATATCTACACCGCTATCTGTATAAACATGGAAATATCTACACTGCCATCTGTATAAACATTGAAATGTTTACAGCGCCATCTGTGTAAACATGGAAATATCTACACTGCCATCTGTACACACATGGAAATATCTACACAGCCATCTGTATAAACATGGAAATATCTACACCGCTATCTCTATAAATATGGCAATATCTACACCGCTATCTCTATAAACATGAAAATATCTACACTGCCATCTCCATAAAGATGGAAGTATCCACTCCGCAATGTGTATAAACACGGAAATATCTACACCACCATCTGTGAAAACATGGAAATATCTACACCGCTATCGGTATAAACATGGAAATAACTACACCGCCACCTGCATGTCCATGGAAATATCTACGCCGCCATCTGTATAAACATGGAAATATCTACACGGCCATCTGTGTATAGATGGAAATATCAACACCGCCATCTGTACAAACATGGAAATATCTACACCGCTATCTCTATAAAGATGGAAATATTTGCACTGCCATCTGTAAAAACATGGAAATACCTATACAGTCATCTGCATAAACATGGAAATATCTACAATGCCATCTGTATACACATGGAAATATCTACACAGCCATCTGTATAAACATGTAAATATCTACACTGCTATCTCTATAAACATGGAAATATCTACACCGCCATCTCTATAAACATGAAAATATCTACACTGCCATCTCCATAAACATGGAACTAACTACTCCCCCATCTGTATAAACACAGAAACATCTACACCGCCATCAGTGTGAATAAGGAAATATCTACAATGCCATCTTTATAAAGATATAAAGATCTGCACCGCGAGCTGTAGAAACAAGGAAATATCTACATCGCCATCTGTATAAACGTGGAAATACCAACACCGCTATCGGTATAAACATGGAAAAACCTACAACGCCATCTATATAAACATGGAAATAACTACACCGCTATGTCTATAAACATGGAAATACCTACACCGCTATCTCTATAAACATGGAAATATCTACACCGGTATCTGTATAAACATGGAAACATCTACACCTCTATTTGTATAAACATGGAAATATCTACACCGCGATCTGTATAAACATGGAAATATCTTCACCACGATCTGTATAAACATGGAAATATCTACACCACGATCTGTATAAACATGGAAATATCTACACCGCTATCTGTATAAACATGGTAATATCTACACCACCATCTATATAAACATGGAAATATCTACACCGCCATATGTATAAACATGGAAATATCTACAATACCATCTGTAGAAAGATGGAAATATCTACACCGCATTCTGTGTAAAAATGGAAATAGCTACACCGATATCTGAAAAAACATGGAAATATCTACACCGCTATCCGTATAAACATGGAAATATCTACACCGCGATCTGTATAAACATGGAAATATCTTCACCGCTATCTGTATAAACATGGAAATATCTACACCGCGATCTGTATAAACATGGAAATATCTACAGCGCCATCTCTATAAACATGGAAATATCTACACTGCCATCTGTAAAAACATGGAAATATCTACAGAGTCATCTGAATAAACCTGGAAATATCTACACCACCATCTGTATAAACTTGGAAATACCTACAATACCATCTGTATACCCATGGAAATATCTACACAGACATCTGTATAAATATGGAAATATCTACAACGCCAGCTGTACAAACATGGAAATATCTACACTGCCATCTGTAGAAAGATGGAAATATCTACACCGCTATCTCTATAAATATGGAAACATCTACACCAGCATCTCTATAAAGATGAAAATATCTACACTGCCATCTCCATAAAGATGGAAGTATCTACTCCGCCATGTGTATAAACACGGAAATATCTACAACACCATCTGTGTAAACATGGAAATATCTACACCGCTATCTGTATAAACATGGAAATATCTACACCACCATCTCCATGACAATGGAAATATCTGCGCTACCATTTGTATAAACATGGAAATATCTACACGGCCATCTGTGTATAGATGGAAATATCAAAACCACCATCTGTACAAACATGGAAATATCTGCACCGCTATCTCTATAAACATGGAAATATCTGCACTTCCATCTGTAAAAACATGGACATACCTATACAGTCATCTGTATAAACATGGAAATATCTACAATGCCACCTGTATACACATGGAAATATCTACATAGCCATCTGTATAAACATGTAAATATCTACACTGCTATCTCTATAAACATGGAAATATCTACACCGCCATCTCTATAAACATGAAAATATCTACACTGCCATCTCCATAAACATGGAACTAACTACTCCGCCATCTGTATAAACATGGAAACATCTACACCGCCATCAGTGTGAATAAGGAAATATCTACAATGCCATCTGTATAAAGATATAAATATCTGCACCGCGAGCTGTATATACATGGAAATATCTACATCGCCATCTGTATAAACGTGGAAATAACAACACCGCTATCGGTATAAACATGGAAATATCTACAACGCCATCTATATAAACATGGAAATATCTACACCGCTATGTCTATAAACATGGAAATACCTACACCGCTATCTCTATAAACATGGAAATATCTACACCGCTATCTGTATAAACATGGAAATATCTACACCGCTATCTGTATAAACATGGAAATATCTACAGCACGATCTGTATAAACATGGAAATATCTACACCGCGATCTGTATAAACATGGAAATAACTTCACCGCGATCTGTATAAACATGGAAATATCTACACCGCTATCTGTATAAACATGGTAATAACTACACCACCATCTATATAAACATGGAAATATCTACAGCACCATCTGTGTAAACATGGAAATATCTACAATGCCATCTGTAGAAAATGGAAATATCTACACCGCAATCTGTGTAAACATGGAAATAGCTACACCGATATCTGAAAAAACATGGAAATATCTAAACCGCTATCTGTATAAACATGGAAATATCTACAGCGACATCTCTATAAACATTGAAATATCTACACTGCCATCTGTAAAAACATGGAAATATCTACACAGTCATCTGAATAAACATGGAAATATCTACACCGCCATCTGTATAGACATGGGAATATCTACACTGCCATCTGTAGAAAGATGGAAATATCTACACCGCTATCTCTATAAATATGGAAATATCTACACCGCCATCTCTATAAAGATGAAATTATCTACACTGCCATCTCCATAAAGATGGAATTATCTTCTCCGCCATGTGTATAAACACGGAAATATCTACACCACCATCTGTGTAAACATGGAAATATCTACACCGCTATCTGTATCAACATGGAAATAACTACACCACAATCTGTATAAACATGGAAATAATTGCAATGCTATCTCTGTAAACATGGAAATATCTACACAGCTATCTGTGTAAACTTGGAAATATCTACACCGCTATCTGTATCAACATGGAAATAACTACACCGCAATCTCTATAAACATGGAAATATCTACAATGCTATCTGTGTAAACGTGGAAATATCTACACAGCTATCTGTGTAAACTTGGAAATATCTACACCGCTATCTCTGTAAACATGGAAATATCTACACCGCTATCTGTATAAACATGGAAATATCTACACTGCCATCTGTATAAACATGGAAATGTTTACAGCGCCATCTGTGTAAACATGGAAATATCTACACTGCCATCTGTACACACATGGAAATATCTACACAGCCATCTGTATAAACATGGAAATATCTACACCGCTATCTCTATAAACATGGAAATATCTACACTGCTGTCTGTATAAACATGGAAATATCTACACCGTTATCTGTATAAACATGGAAATATCTACTGCGCCATCTCTATAAACATTGAAATATCTTCACTGCCATCTGTAAAAACATGGAAATATCTACACAGTCATCTGAATAAACATGGAAATATCTACACCACCATCTGTATAAACATGGAAACACCTACAATACCATCTGTATACACATGGAAATATCTACACAGACATCTTTAAAAATTTGGAAATATCTACACCGCCATCTGTATAAACATGGAATTATCTACACTGCCATCTGTAGAAAGATGGAAATATCTACACCGCTATCTCTATAAATATGGCAATATCTACACCGCTATCTCTATAAACATGAAAATATCTACACTGCCATCTCCATAAAGATGGAAGTATCCACTCCGCAATGTGTATAAACACGGAAATATCTACACCACCATCTGTGAAAACATGGAAATATCTACACCGCTATCGGTATAAACATGGAAATAACTACACCGCCACCTGCATGTCCATGGAAATATCTACGCCGCCATCTGTATAAACATGGAAATATCTACACGGCCATCTGTGTATAGATGGAAATATCAACACCGCCATCTGTACAAACATGGAAATATCTACACCGCTATCTCTATAAAGATGGAAATATTTGCACTGCCATCTGTAAAAACATGGAAATACCTATACAGTCATCTGCATAAACATGGAAATATCTACAATGCCATCTGTATACACATGGAAATATCTACACAGCCATCTTTATAAACATGTAAATATCTACACTGCTATCTCTATAAACATGGAAATATCTACACCGCCATCTCTATAAACATGAAAATATCTACACTGCCATCTCCATAAACATGGAACTAACTACTCCCCCATCTGTATAAACACAGAAACATCTACACCGCCATCAGTGTGAATAAGGAAATATCTACAATGCCATCTTTATAAAGATATAAAGATCTGCACCGCGAGCTGTAGAAACAAGGAAATATCTACATCGCCATCTGTATAAACGTGGAAATACCAACACCGCTATCGGTATAAACATGGAAAAACCTACAACGCCATCTATATAAACATGGAAATAACTACACCGCTATGTCTATAAACATGGAAATACCTACACCGCTATCTCTATAAACATGGAAATATCTACACCGGTATCTGTATAAACATGGAAATATCTACACCTCTATTTGTATAAACATGGAAATATCTACACCGCTATCTGTATAAACATGGTAATATCTACACCACCATCTATATAAACATGGAAATATCTACACCGCCATATGTATAAACATGGAAATATCTACAATACCATCTGTAGAAAGATGGAAATATCTACACCGCATTCTGTGTAAAATTGGAAATAGCTACACCGATATCTGAAAAAACATGGAAATATCTACACCGCTATCCGTATAAACATGGAAATATCTACACCGCGACCTGTATAAACATGGAAATATCTTCACCGCTATCTGTATAAACATGGAAATATCTACACCGCGATCTGTATAAACATGGAAATATCTACAGCGCCATCTCTATAAACATGGAAATATCTACACTGCCATCTGTAAAAACATGGAAATATCTACAGAGTCATCTGAATAAACCTGGAAATATCTACACCACCATCTGTATAAACTTGGAAATACCTACAATACCATCTGTATACCCATGGAAATATCTACACAGACATCTGTATAAATATGGAAATATCTACAACGCCAGCTGTATAAACATGGAAATATCTACACTGCCATCTGTAGAAAGATGGAAATATCTACACCGCTATCTCTATAAATATGGAAACATCTACACCAGCATCTCTATAAAGATGAAAATATCTACACTGCCATCTCCATAAAGATGGAAGTATCTACTCCGCCATGTGTATAAACACGGAAATATCTACAACACCATCTGTGTAAACATGGAAATATCTACACCGCTATCTGTATAAACATGGAAATATCTACACCACCATCTCCATGACAATGGAAATATCTGCGCCACCATTTGTATAAACATGGAAATATCTACACGGCCATCTGTGTATAGATGGAAATATCAAAACCACCATCTGTACAAACATGGAAATATCTGCACCGCTATCTCTATAAACATGGAAATATCTGCACTTCCATCTGTAAAAACATGGACATACCTATACAGTCATCTGTATAAACATGGAAATATCTACAATGCCACCTGTATACACATGGAAATATCTACATAGCCATCTGTATAAACATGTAAATATCTACACTGCTATCTCTATAAACATGGAAATATCTACACCGCCATCTCTATAAACATGAAAATATCTACACTGCCATCTCCATAAACATGGAACTAACTACTCCGCCATCTGTATAAACATGGAAACATCCACACCGCCATCAGTGTGAATAAGGAAATATCTACAATGCCATCTGTATAAAGATATAAATATCTGCACCGCGAGCTGTATATACATGGAAATATCTACATCGCCATCTGTATAAACGTGGAAATAACAACACCGCTATCGGTATAAACATGGAAATATCTACAACGCCATCTATATAAACATGGAAATATCTACACCGCTATGTCTATAAACATGGAAATACCTACACCGCTATCTCTATAAACATGGAAATATCTACACCGCTATCTGTATAAACATGGAAATATCTACACCGCTATCTGTATAAACATGGAAATATCTACAGCACGATCTGTATAAACATGGAAATATCTACACCGCGATCTGTATAAACATGGAAATAACTTCACCGCGATCTGTATAAACATGGAAATATCAACACCGCTATCTGTATAAACATGGTAATAACTACACCACCATCTATATAAACATGGAAATATCTACAGCACCATCTGTGTAAACATGGAAATATCTACAATGCCATCTGTAGAAAATGGAAATATCTACACCGCAATCTATGTAAACATGGAAATAGCTACACCGATATCTGAAAAAACATGGAAATATCTAAACCGCTATCTGTATAAACATGGAAATATCTACAGCGACATCTCTATAAACATTGAAATATCTACACTGCCATCTGTAAAAACATGGAAATATCTACACAGTCATCTGAATAAACATGGAAATATCTACACCGCCATCTGTATAGACATGGAAATATCTACACTGCCATCTGTAGAAAGATGGAAATATCTACACCGCTATCTCTATAAATATGGAAATATCTACACCGCCATCTCTATAAAGATGAAATTATCTACACTGCCATCTCCATAAAGATGGAATTATCTTCTCCGCCATGTGTATAAACACGGAAATATCTACACCACCATCTGTGTAAACATGGAAATATCTACACCGCTATCTGTATCAACATGGAAATAACTACACCACAATCTGTATAAACATGGAAATAATTGCAATGCTATCTCTGTAAACATGGAAATATCTACACAGCTATCTGTGTAAACTTGGAAATATCTACACCGCTATCTGTATAAATTTGGAAATACTTACACCGCAATCTGGACAAAGATGGAAATATCTACACCGCTATCTCTGTAAACATGAATATATCTACACCGCTATCTGTATAAACATGGAAATATCTATACTGCCATCTGTATAAACATGGAAATATCTACAGCGCCATCTGTATAAACATGGAAATATCTACACTGCCATCTGTACACACATGGAAATATCTACACAGCCATCTGTATAAACATGGAAATATCTACACCGCTATCTCTATAAACATGGAAATATCTACACCGCTATCTCTATAAACATGGAAATATCTACACTGCCATCTGTAGACAAATGGAAATATGTACACCGCTATCTCTACAAATATGGAGATATCTACAACGCCATCTCTATAAACATGAAAATATCTACGCTGCCATCTCCATAAAGATGGAAGTATCTACTCCGCCATGTGTATAAATACGGAAATATCTACACCACAATCTATATAAACATGGAAATATCTACACCGTCATCTGTATAAACATGGAAATATCTAGAATGCCATATGTAGAAAGATGGAAATATCTACACCACCATCTCCATGTCCATGGAAATAACTACGCAGCCATCTGTATAAACATGGAAATATCTACACGGCCATCTGTGTATAGATGGAAATATCAACACCACCATCTGTAGAAACATGGAAATATCTACACCCCTATCTCTATAAACATGGAAAAATCTGCACTGCCATCTGTAAAAACATGGAAATAACTATCCAGTCATCTGTATAAACATGGAAATATCTACAATGCCATCTGTATACACATGGAAATATCCACACAGCCATCCGTATAAACATGTAAATATCTACATTGCTATCTCTATAAACATGGAAATATCTACACCACTATCTGAATAAACATGGAAATATCTACACCGCTATCTGTATAAACATGGAAATAACTACATCACGATCTGTATAAACATGGAAATATCTACACCGTGATCTGTATAAACATGGAAATATCTTCACCACGATCTGTATAAACATGGAAATATCTACATCGCTATCTGTATAAACATGGTAATATCTACACCACCATCTATAAAAACATGGAAATATCTACACCACCATCTGTATAAACATGGAAATATCTACAATGCCATCTGTAGAAACATGGAAATATCTACACCGCTCTCTTTATAAACATGGAAATATCTGCAACTCTATCTCTGTAAACATAGAAATATCTACACGGCTATTTGTGTAAACATGGAAATATCTGCACCGCTATCTGTATAAAGATGGAAATATCTACACCACTATCTGTAAAACATGGAAATATCTACACCGCTCTCTGTATAAACCTGGAAATATCTACACTGATATCAGTATAAACAAGGAAATATCTATGACACCATCTGTATAAACATGGAAATACCTACACCGCTATCTGTATAAATATGGAAATATCCACACCGCTATCTCTATAAACATGGAAATACCTACACCGATTTCTCTATAAACATGGAAATATCTACAATGTTATCTCTATATACATGGAAATATATACACCGCCTTCTCTATAAACATGAAAATATCTACGCCACCATCTTCGGAAGCATGGATGTATCTCCACCGCCATCTGTATAAACATGGAAATATCTACACCACTATCTGTATAAAAATGGAAATAACTTCACTGCCATCTGTATAAACATGGAAATATCTACACCGCCATCTGTATACAGATGGAAATATCTACACCGCAATCTGTATAAATATGGAAATACCTACACCGCTACCTCTATAGACATGTAAATATCTACACCGCTATCTGTATAAACATGGAGATATCTTCACTGCCATCTGTATAAAGATGGAAATATCTACACCGCGAGTGGTATAAACCTGGAAATACCTACACCGCTATCTGTATAAACATGGAAATACCAACACCGTTATCTGTATAATCATGGAAATATCTACACGGCTATCTCTATAAACATGAAAATACTTACACCATCATCTCTATAAGCATGGAAATATTTTCACCGCTATCTCTATAGACATAGAAATAACTACACCGCCATCCCTATAAACATGGAAACATCTACACCGCCATCTGCATAAACATGGAAATAACTACACAGACATCTGAATAAACATGGAAATATCTACACTGCCATCTGTATAAACTTGGAAATATCTACACTGACATCTTTAGAAAGATGGAAATGTCTACAAAGCGATCTGTATAAACATGGGAATTTCTACACCGCTACCTGTAAAAACATGGAAATATCTACACCGCTATCTCTATCAACATGGAAATAACTACACCGCAATCTGCATAAAAATGGAAATATCTTCAATGCTATCTCTGTAAACATGGAAATATCTACACAGCTATCTGTGTAAACTTGGAAATATCTACACCGCTATCTGTATAAATTTGGCAATACTTACACCGCAATCTGTGCAAAGATGGAAATATCTACACCGCTATCTCTGTAAACATTGATATATCTACACCGCTATCTGTATAAACATGGATATATCTACACTGCCATCTGTATAAACATGGAAATATCTACACTGCCATCTGTACACACATGGAAATATCTACACAGCCATCTGTATAAACATGGAAACATCTACACCGCTATTTCTATAAACATGGAAATATCTACACCACTATCTGTATAAACATGGAAATATCTACATCGCTATCTGTATGAACAGGGAAATATCTACACCGCTGTCTGTATAAACATGGAAATATCTACAACGTTATCTGTATAAACATGTAAATATCTACAGCGCCATCTCTATAAACATTGAAATATCTACACTGCCATCTGTAAAAACATGGAAATATCTACACAGTCATCTGAATAAACATGGAAATATCTAAACCACCATCTGTATAAATATGGAAATACCTACAATACCATCTGTATACACATGGAAATATCTACACAGACATCTGTATAAATATGGAAATATCTACACGGCCATCTGCATAAACATGGAAATATCTACACTGCCATCTGTAGACAAATGGAAATATGTACACCGCTATCTCTATAAATATGGAAATATCTACAACGCCATCTCTGTAAACATGAAAATATCTACACTGCCATCTCCATAAAGATGGAAGTATCTACTCCGCCATGCGTATAAACTCGGAAATATTTACACCACTATCTGTGTAAACATGGAAATATCTACACCGCTATCTGTATAAACATGGAAATATCTACAAAACCATCTCCATGTCCATGGAAATAACTACCCCGCCATCTGTATAAACATGGAAATATCTACACGGCCATCTGTGTATAGATGGAAATATCAACACCGCCATCTGTACAAACATGGAAATATCTACACCGCTATCTCTATAAACATGAAAATATCTGCACTGCCATCTGTAAAAACATGGAAATACCTATACAGTCACCTGTATAAACATGGAAATATCTACACTGCCATCTGTACACACATGGAAATATCTACACAGCCATCTGTATAAACATGAAAATATCTACACCGCTAACTCTATAAACATGGAAATATCTACACCGCTATCTGTATAAACATGGAAATATTTACATCGCTCTCTGTATAAACAGGGAAATATCTCCACCGCTATCTGTATAAACATGGAAATATCTACACCGCTGTATGTATAAACATGGAAATATCTACACCGTTATCTGTATACACATGGAAATATCTACACAGACATCTGTATAAATATGGAAATATCTACACCGCCATCTGTATAAACATGGAAATATCTACACTGACGTCTGTAGAAAGATGGAAATATCTACACCGCTATTTCTATAAATTTGGAAATATCTACACCGCCATCTCTATAAACATGAAAATATCTACACTGCCATCTCCATAAAGATGGAAGTATCTACTCCGCCGTGTGTATAAACACGGAAATATCTACACCACCATCTGTGAAAACATGGAAATATCTACACCGCTATCTGTATAAACATGGAAATATCTACACCGCCATCTGCATGTCCATGGAAATGTCTACGCCGCTATCTGTATAAACATGGAAATATCTACACCGCTATCTGTATAAACATGGTAATATCTACACCACCATCTATATAAACATGGAAATATCTACACCGCCACCATTATAAACATGGAAATATCTACAATTCCATCTGTAGAAACATGGAAATGTCTACACCGCTCTCTTTATAAACATGGAAATATCTGCAACTCTATCTCTGTAAACATAGAAATATCTACACGGCTATTTGTGTAAACATGGAAATATCTGCACCGCTATCTGTATAAACTGGAAATACCTACACCGATTTCTCTATAAACATGGAAATATCTACAGTGCAATCTCTATATACATGGAAATATCTCTACCGCCATCTCTATAAACATGAAAATATCTACACCGCCATCTTCAGAAACATGGATGTATCTATACCGCCATCTGTATAAACATGGAAATGTCTATAATACTATCTGTACAAACATGGAAATGTCTATACTACTATCTGTACAAACATGGAAATATCTTCACTGCCATCTGTATAAACATGGAAATATCTACACCGCCATCTGTATAAAGATGGAAATATCTACACCGCAATCTGTATATATATCGAAATACCTACACCGCTACCTCTATAGACATGTAAATATCTACACCGCTATCTGTATAAACATGGAAATATCTACACTGCCATCTGTATAAAGATGGAAATATCTACACGGCGAGCTGTATAAACATGGAAATATCTACACCGCTATCTGTATAAACATGGAAATACCAACATCGTTATCTGAATAAACATGGAAATACCTACACGGATATCTCTATAAACATGAAAATACTTACACCACCATCTCTATAAGCATGGAAATATTTACACCGCTATCTCTATAGACATAGAAATAACTACACCGCCATCCCTATAAACATGGAAATATCTACACCGCCATCTGCATAAACATGGAAATATCTACACAGACATCTGTATAAACATGGAAATACCTACCTTGCCATCTGTATAAACTTGGAAATATGTACACTGACATCTGTAGAAAGATGGAAATGTCTACAAAGCGATCTGTATAAACATGGGAATTTCTACACTGCTACCTGTATTAACATGGAAATATCTACACCGCTATCTGTATCAACATGGAAATAACTACACCGCAATCTGTAAAAACATGGAAATATCTACACCGCTATCTCTATAAACATGGAAATGTCTACACAGCTATCTGTATACACATGGAAATATCTACATGGGAATCTCTATAAACATGGAAATATCTCCACCGCGATCTGTATAAACATGGAAACATCTACACCGGTATCTGTATAAACATGGAAATATCTACATCGCTATCTGTATAAACATGCAAATATCTACAATGCTATCTGTGTAAACATGGAAATATCTACACCGCTATCTGTGGAAACATGGAAATATCTACACCACTATCTGTGTAAATATGGTAATATCTACCCAGCAATCTCTGCAAAGATGGAAATATCTACACCTCTATCTGTGTAAAGATGGAAATATCTACACCGCAGTCTGTGCAAAGATGGAAATAACTACACTGCTATCTGTGTAAACATGGTAATATCTACACCGCTATCTTTATAAACATGGAAATATCTACACCTCTATCTGTAAACATGGCAATATCTACACCACTATCTGTATAAACAAGGAAATATCTACAGCACGATCTGTATAAAAATGGAAAGATCTACACCGCTATCTGAATAAATATGGAAATATCTACACTGCTATCTGCATAAACATGGAAATTCCTACACCGTTATCTGTATAAACATGGAAATACCTACACCGCTATCTGTATAAACATTGAAATATCTACACCGCCATCTGTATAAATATGGAAATATGTTCAACGCTATCTCTATAAACATGGTAATATCTACACGGCTATGTGTGGAAATGTGGAAATATCTACACCGACATCAGTATAAACATGGAAATATCTACACCGCCATCTGTATAAACCTGGAAATATCTACAACACCATCTGTATAAACATGGTAATATGTAATCCGCTATCTGTATAAACATGGAAATATCTACACCACAATCTCTTTAAACATGAAAATATCTACACTGCCATCTCCATAAACATGGAATTATCTACACCGCCATCTGTATAAACATAGAAATATCTACACTGCAATCTGTAAAAAAATGGAAATATCTACACGGCGAGCTGTGTAAACATGGAAATATCTACACCGCTATCTGTATAAACATGGAAATAGCAACACCGCTATCTGTATAAACATGGAAATATCTACCCCACAATTTGTATAAACATGGAAAGATCTACACCACGATCTGTATAAATATGGAAATATCTAGACAGATAACTGCATCAACATAGAAATACCTACACTGCTATCTGTATAAACATGGAAACAACTACACCGCCATCTTTATAAATATGGAAATATCTGCACTAGTATCTGTATAAACATGGAAATACCTACACCGCTATCTGTATAAACATGGAAATATCTACACCGCCATTTGTATAAATATGGAAATATCTTCACCGATATCTCAATAAACATGAAAATATCTACACCGCCATCTGCATAAACTTGGAAATACCCACATTGCTGTCTCTATAAACATGGAAATATCTACACCACCATCAATAAAAACATGGAAGTATCTACACAGTCATCTGTATAAACATGGAAATATCTACACCAACATCTGTATAAACATGGAAATATCTACAATGCCATCTGTATACACATAGAAATATCTGCAGAGCCATCTGTGTAAATATGGAAATAATTACACCACTATCTCTATAAAGATGGAAATACCTACATCGCTAACTCTATAAACACGGAAATACCTACACCGCTATCTTTATAAACATGGAAATATCTACACCGCCATCTCTTTAAACATCAAAATGTCTACACTGCCATCTGCATAAACAAGGAAATATCTACACCGCCATATGTATAAACATGGAAATACTACACTGCAATCTGTATAAAAATGGAAATACCTACACGGCGTGCTGTGTAAACATGGAAATATCTACACCGTTATCTGTATAAACATGGAAATAACAACACCGCTATCTGTATAAACATGGAAATATCTACACCGCTATCTGTATAAAAATGGAAATAGATACCAAACGATCTGTATAAACATGGAAATATATACACCGCCTTCTGTAAAAATATGGATATACCTACACTGTTATTTGTATAAACATGGAAATACTTACACCGCTATCTGTATAACCATGGAAATAACTACACCGCCATCCCTATAAATATGGAAATATCTACACAGCTATCTCTATAAACATGGAAATATCTACACGGCCATCAGCATAAACATAGAAATATCTACACCGCTGTCTCCATAAACATGGAAATATCTCCACCCCCATCAGTAAAAACATGGAAATATCTACACAGTCATCTGTATAAACATGGAAATATCTTCACCACCATCTGTATAAACATGGAAATATCTACACCGCCATCTGCATAAACATGGAAATATCTACAGCGCCATCTGTATAAACATGGAAATATCAACACCACTGTCTGGATAAACATGGAGGTATCAACACCGCAGTCTGTATAAACAAGGAAATATCTACACCTCCATCTGTATAAACTTTGCAATACTACACCGCTATCTGTACAAACATGGAAATATCTACACCATGATCTGTATAAACGTGGAAAGATCTACACCGCTTTCTGTATAAATATGGAAATATCTACACCGGTAACTGTATAAACATGGAAATACCTACAACGCTATCTGTATAAACATGGAAATAACTGCACCGCCTTCTTTATAAATGTGGAAATATCTACACTACTATCTGTATAAACATGGAAATACCTACACCGCTATCTGTATAAACATGGAAATATCTACACCGCCATTTGTATAAATATGGAAATATCTACACCATTATCTGTATAAACATGGAAATATCTACACTGCCGTCTGCATAAACATGGAAACAGCCACACCGCTATCTATATAAACATGGGAATATCTACACCGCCATCTGAACAAACGTGGAAATATCTACAACGCTATCTGTATAAATATGGAAATATCTACACCGCTATCTCTATAAACACGGAAATAACTACACCGCTATCTGTATAAACATGGAAATAACTACACCGCTATCTCTATAAACATGCAAATATCTCCACCGCTATCTGCATAAACTTGGAAACATCTACAACGCCATCTGGATAAACATGAAAATATCTCCACAGCTATCTCTATAAACATGGAAATATCTACACCGCTATCTGTATAAACATGGAAATATCTACACCGCAACATGTAAAAACATGGAAATATCCACACAGTCATCTGTATAAACATGGAAATATCTGCACCTCCATGTGTATAAACATGGAAATATCCACACTTCCATCTGTATACACATGGAAATATCTACATAGCCATCTCTATAAAGATGGAAATACCTACACCGCTATCTGTATAAACATGGAAATATCTACACCGCTATCTGTATAAACTTGGAAATATCTACACAGCAATCTCTATAATCATGGAAATATCTCCAACGCTATCTCCATAAACATGGAAATGCCTCCACCGCTATCTGTATATACATGGAAATATCTCCACCGCTGTCGGTATAAACATGGAAATATCTACACTGCAATCTGTATAAACATGGTAATATCTACATGTCTACCTATATATACATGGAATTATCTACACCGCCATCTGTATAAACATGGAAATAGCTACACCTAGATCTGTATAAACATGGAAATGTCTACACATCCATCTCTATAAACCTGGAAATATTTACATCGCTATTTGTATAAACATGGAAATAGCAACACCGCTATTTGTATAAACGTGGAAATATCTACACCGCTATCTGTTTAAACATGGAAATATCTACACCACGATCTGTATAAACATGGAAATATCTACACCGCCTTCTGTGTAAATATGGATATATCTACAGTGCTATCTTAATAAACATTGAAATAGCTACACCGCTATCTGTATAAAAATGGAAATAACTACACGGCCATCTGTATAAATATGGAAATATCTACACCGCTATCTCTATAAACATGGAAATATCTACACCGCCATCTGAAAAAACAGGGAGATATCTACACCGCTGTCTCTACAATTTTGGAAATATCTTCACCACCATCAGTAAAAACATGGAAATATCTACACAGTCATCTGTATAAACATGGAAATATCTACACCACCATCTGTGTAAACACTGAAATATCTACAATGCCATCTGTATACACATGGAAATACCTACACAGCCGTCTGTATAAACATGGAAATATCTACACTGCTATGTTTATAAACATGGAAATACCTACACCGCTATCTCTATAAACATGGAAATATCTACACCGCCATCTCTATAAACATGGAAATATCTACACCGTTATCTGTATAAACATGGAAATATCTGCACCACGATCTGTATAAACATGGAAATACCTACACCGCTATCTGTATAAACATGGAACTATCAACACTGATATCTGTATAATATGGAAGTATCTACACCACCATCTGTATAAACATGGAAATATCTACACCGCTATCAGTATAAACATGGAAATAACTACACCGCTATCTGTATAAACATGGAAATATCTACAACGCTATCAGTGTAAACATGGAAATATCTACACAGCTATCTCTGTAAACATGGAAATACCTACACTGCTATCTGTGTAAAGATGGAAATATCTACACCAATATCAGTGTAAAGCTGGAAATATCTACACGGCTATCTGTGTAAACATGGAAATATCTACACTGCTATCTGTGCAAACTTGGAAATATCTACAACGCCATGTCTATAAACATGGAAATACCTACACTGCCATCTGTATTAACATGTTAATATCTACACTGCCATCCGTATAAACATGGAAATATCAACACCGCTATCTGTATAAACATGGAACAATCAACACTGATATCTGAATAATATGGAAGTATCTACACCATCATCTGTATAAACATGGAAAAATCTACACCGTTATCTGTATAAACATGGAAATATCTACACCACCATATGTAGATACATGGATATATCTACACCGCTATCTGTATAAATATGGAAATATCTACACAGCTATCTGTATAAACATAGAAATATCAATACCACGATCTGTATAAACATGGAAAGATCTACACCGCTATCTGTACAAACATGGAAATATCTACACCGCTATCTTTATAAACATGGAAAAACCTACACCGCTATCTGTATAAACATGGAAATATCTACACAGTCATTTAGATAAATATGGAAATATCTACACCACCATCTGTATAAACATGGAAATATCTACAATGCCATCTGTATACACATGGAAATACCTACACAGCCATCTGTATAAACAAGGAAATACCTACATCGCTATCTCTATAAACAGGGAAATATCTACAACGCCATCTCTATAAACATGAAAATATATACACTGCCATCTCCATAAACATGGAACTAACTACAATGCCATCTCTATAAACATGGAAATAGCTTCACCGCTATATGTAAAAACTTGGAAATACCTTCACCGCCATCTGTAGAAAAATGGAAATATCTACACGGCGAGCTGTAGAAACAAGGAAATATCTACACCGATATCTGTATGAACATGGAAATACCAACACCGCTATCTGTATAAACATGGAAATATCTACTACGCTATCTGCGTAAACATGGAAATATCTACACCGCTATCTGTGTAAACATGGAAATATCTACACCGCTATCTGTGTAAAGATGGAAATACCTACACCGCTATCATTGTAAAGATGGAAATACCTACACCGCTATCTGTGTAAACATGGAAATATCTACACCGCTATCTGTGTTAAGATGGAAATATCTACACCGCTATCATTGTAAAGATGGAAATACCTACACCGCTATCTGTGTAAACATGGAAATATCTACTCCGCTATCTATATAAAAATGGAAATATCTACACCTCTATATCTGTAAACATGGAAATATCTACACCGCTATTGGTGGAAACATGGAAATATCTACACCGCCTTCTGTATAAACATGGAAATATCTACACAGTCATCTGTATAAACATGGTAATATCTACACCAACATCTGTATAAACATGGAAATATCTACACAGTCATCTGTATAAACATGGAAATATCTACACCGCCATCTGTATAAACATGGAAATATATACAACGCTATCTGTATAAACATGGAAATATATACAACGCAATCTGTATTAACATGGAAATATCTACACCGCTATCTGTGTAAAGACGGAAATATCAACACCACTATCTATGTAAACATGGAAATATCTACAACGCTATCTGCGTAAACATGGAAATATCTAAACCTCTATCTGTGTAAACATGGAAATATCTACTCTGTCATCTGTATAAACATGGAAATATCTACACCACGAGCTGTATAAACATGGAAATATCTACACCGCTATCTGTATAAACATCGAAATACCAACACCGCTCTCTGTATAAACATGGAAATTTCTACACCGGTATCTGTATAAATATGGAAATATCTACATCACTATCTCTATAAAGATGGAAATACCTACACTGCCATTTCTATAAACATCGAAAGATCTACACCGCTTTCTGTATAAACATCGAAATATCTACACCGCTATCTGTATATACTTGAAAATAACAACACGACTATATCTATGAACATGGAAATATCTACACTGCTATCCCTATAAACATGGAAATATCAACACCGCTATCTGTATAAACATGAAAATACCTACACTCCTATCTGTATAAACATGGAAATATCTACAACGCCATCTGTATAAACATGGAAATATCTACACCGCTATCTGTGTAAACATGGAAATATCTACCCAGCTATCTGTTTAAACATGGAAATATCTACACCGCCATCTCCATAAACATGGAAATATCTACACAGCCCTATGTATAAACATGGAAATATCTACACCATAATCTGTATAAAAATTGAAATATCTACACGGCGAGCTGTGTAAACATGGAAATATCTATACCGATATCTGTATAAACATGGAAATACCAACACCGCTATCTGTATAAACATTGACATATCTACAACGCTATCTGTATAAACATGGAGATATCTACACCGGGATCTGTATAAACATGGAAATAACTAGACTACCTTCTGTATAAATATGGATATTTCTACACTTCTATCTGTATAAACATGGAAATACATACACCGCTATATGTATAAACATGGAAGTACCTACACCACCATCTGTATAAATATGGAAATATCTACACCGCTATCTCTATAAACATGGAAATATCTACACCGCCATCTGCATAAACATGGAAATATCTACACCGCCGTCACTATAAACATGGAAATATCTCTACCGCCATCAGTAAAAACTTGGAAACATCTACACAGTCATCTGTATAAACATGGAAATATCTACACCAAAATCTGTATAAACATGGAAATATCTACACCGCCATCTGTATAAATATGGAAATATCTACACCTCCAACTGTATCAACATGGCAATATCTACACCGCTGTCTGTATAAACATGGAAATATCTACACCACGATCTGTATAAAAATGGAAAGATCTACACCGCTATCTGTATAAATATGGAAATATCTGCACTGCTATCTGCATAAACATGGAAATACCTACACCGCTATCTGTATAAACATGGAAATAACTACAACGCTATCTGTATAAACATGGAAACATCTACACCGCCATCTTTATAAATATGGAAATATCTACACTGCTATCTGTATAAACATGGAAATAGCTAAACCGCTATCTGTATAAAAATGGAAATATCTACACCGCCATTTGTATAAATATGGAAATATCTTCACCGCTATCTCTATAAACGTGGAAATATCTACACTGCCATCTCCATAAACATGGAAATATCTACACTGCTGTCTCTATAAACATGGAAATACCTACACTGCCATCTCCATAAACATGGAAATATCTACACTGCTGTCTCTATAAACATGGAAATATCTACACTGCCATCAGTAAAAACATGGAACTATCTACACAATCATCTGTATAAACATAGAAATATCTACACCGCCATATGTATAAACATGGAAATATCTACACCGCAATCTGTATAAAAATCAAATATCTACACGGCGAGCTGTGAAAACATGGAAATATCTACACCGCTATCTGTACAAACATGCAAATACCTACACCGCTATCTGTATAAACATGGAAATACCTACACCGCTATCTGTATAAACATGGAAATATCTACACCGTGATCTGTATAAACATGGAAATATCTCCACCGCTATCTGTATAAACATGGAAATATATACAACGCTATCTGTATAAACATGGAAATATATACAACGCTATCTGTATTAACATGGAAATATCTACACCGCTATCTGTGTAAAGACGGAAATATCAACACCACTATCTATGTAAACATGGAAATATCTACACCGCTATCTGCGTAAACATGGAAATATCTAAACCACTATCTGTGTAAACATGGAAATATCTACTCTGTCATCTGTATAAACATGGAAATATCTACACCACGAGCTGTATAAACATGGAAATATCTACACCGCTATCTGTATAAACATCGAAATACCAACACCGCTCTCTGTATAAACATGGAAATTTCTACACCGGTATCTGTATAAATATGGAAATATCTACATCACTATCTCTATAAAGATGGAAATACCTACACTGCCATTTCTATAAACATCGAAAGATCTACACCGCTATCTGTATAAACATCAAAATATCTACACAGCTATCTGTATATACTTGAAAATAACAACACGACTATATCTATGAACAAGGAAATATCTACACTGCTATCCCTATAAACATGGAAATACCAACACCGCTATCTGTATAAACATGAAAATACCTACACTCCTATCTGTATAAACATGGAAATATCTACACCGCGGTCTGTATAAACACGGAAATAGCTAAACCGCTATCTGTATAAACATGGAAATATCTACACTGTTATCTCTATAAACCTGGAAATATCTACACCGTGATCTGTATAAACATGGAAATATCTACACCGCTATCTGTGTAAACATGGAAATATCTACCCCGCTACCTGTTTAAACATGGAAATATCTACACCGCCATCTCCATAAACATGGAAATATCTACACAGCCCTATGTATAAACATGGAAATATCTACACCATAATCAGTATAAAAATGGAAATGTCTACACGGCGAGCTGTGTAAACATGGAAATATCTATACCGATATCTGTATAAACATGGAAATACCAACACCGCTATCTGTATAAACATTGACATATCTACAACGCTATCTGTATAAACATGGAAATATCTACACCGGGATCTGTATAAACATGGAAATAACTAGACTACCTTCTGTATAAATATGGATATTTCTACACTTCTATCTGTATAAACATGGAAATACATACACCGCTATATGTATAAACATGGAAGTATCTACACCACCATCTGTATAAATATGGAAATATCTACACCGCTATCTCTATAAACATGGAAATATCTACACCGCCATCTGCATAAACATGGAAATATCTACACCGCTGTCACTATAAACATGGAAATATCTCTACCGCCATCAGTAAAAACTTGGAAACATATACACAGTCATCTGTATAAACATGGAAATATCTACACCGCCATCTGTATAAATATGGAAATATCTACACCTCCAACTGTATCAACATGGCAATATCTACACCGCTGTCTGTATAAACATGGAAATATCTACACCACGATCTGTATAAAAATGGAAAGATCTACACCGCTATCTGTATAAATATGGAAATATCTACACTGCTATCTGCATAAACATGGAAATACCTACACCTCTATCTGTATAAACATGGAAATAACTACAACGCTATCTGTATAAACATGGAAACATCTACACCGCCATCTTTATAAATATGGAAATATCTACACTGCTATCTGTATATACATGGAAATAGCTAAACCGTTATCTGTATAAACATGGAAATATCTACACTGCCATTTGTATAAATATGGAAATATCTTCACCGCTATCTCTATAAACGTGGAAATATCTACACTGCCATCTCCATAAACATGGAAATATCTACACTGCTGTCTCTATAAACATGGAAATATCTACACTGCCATCAGTAAAAACATGGAACTATCTACACAATCATATGTATAAACATGGAAATATCTACACCGCCATATGTATAAACATGGAAATACCTACACCGCTATCTGTATAAACATGGAAATACCTACACCGCTCTCTGTATAAACATGGAAATATGTACATCGCTATCTGTATAAACATGGAAATATCTGCACCGCTATCTCTAAAAACATGGAAATATTTGCACCGCTATCTGTATAAACATGGAAATATCTGCAGCGCTATCTCTATAAACATGGAAATATCTACATCGATATCTGTATTAACATGGAAATATCTACACTGCCATCTGTATAAACATGGAAATACCCACACCGCTATCACTATATACATGGAAATATCTACACCGCCTCCTGAATAAACATGGAAATATCTACAAGGCTATCTGTAAATATGGAAATATCTACATCGCCATCTCTATAAACATGGAAATATCTACACCGCCATCTGTATAAACATGGAAATATATACACAGTCATCTGTATAAAAAAGGAAATAACTACACCCCTCTCGGTATAAACATGGAAATATCTACACCGCTATCTGTATAAATATGGAAATATCTACACCGCTATCTCTATAAACATGGAAATGTCTACACAGCTATCTGTAGAAACCTGGAAATATCTACATGGCTATCTCTATAAACATGGGAATATCTACAATGCCATCTGTATAAACATGGAAATACCTGCACAGTCATCTGGATAAACATGGAAATATCTACACCACTATCTGTATAAACATGGAAATATCTACACTGCCATCTGTATATACATGGAAATATCTATAGATCCATCTCTATAAACATGGAAATATCCACATCGCTATCTGTATAGACATGAAAATAGCCACACCACTATCTGTATAAACATGCAAATATCTACACCACAATTTGTAAAAACATGCAAATATCTACACTGCCATCTGTAAAAACATGGAAATATCTACACAGTCATCTGAATAAACATGGAAATATCTATACCCCCATCTGTATAAACATGGAAATATCTACATTGCCATCTGTATCCGCATGGAAATATCTACACAGCCATCTGTATAACCATGGAAATATCCCCACCGCTATCTGTATAAACATGGAAATATCTTCATCGCTATCTGTACAAACATGGAAATATCTACACCGCTACCTTTATAAACATGGAAATATCTACACTGCCGTCTCTATAAACATGGAAATATCTACACAGCCATTTGTATAAACATGGAAATCTCAAGACTGCTATCTGTATAAGTGTGGAAATATCTACACCGCTACCTGTATAAACATGGAAATACCTACACAGGTATCTGTATAAACATGGAAATATGTACACCTCTATCTCTATAAACATTGAAATATCTACACCGTTATCTCTATAAACATGGAAATATCTCCACCGCTATCTGTATAAACATGGAAATAACTACAACGCTATCTGTATAAACATGCAAATATCTACACTGCTATCTCTATAAACATGGAAATATCTACACCGCCATCTGCATAAACATGGAAATACCTACACCGCCGTCTGTATAAACATGGAAATATCAACACCGCTATCTGTGCAAAGATGGAAATTTGTACACCGCAATCTGTGCAAAGATGGAAATATCTACACCGCTTATCTGTGTAAAGATGGAAATATCTACACCACTATCTCCATAAACATGGAAATAACTACACCACCATCTCTATAAACTTGGAATTATCTACAGCGCTATCTCAATAAATTCAGTAATATCTACACCACCATCCGTGTAAACATGGAAATATCTACACCGCCATCTGCATAAAGATGGGAATATCTACACCGCCAACTGTATAAACATGGAAATATCTACACTGCCATCTGTATAAACATAGAAATATCTACACCGCCATCTGTAAAAAGATGGATATATCTACACTGCGATCTGTATAAAGATGGAAATATCTACACCGGTATCTGTATAAACATGGAAATATCTACAGTACTATCTCTATCAACATGGATATATCTACACCGCTATCTCTATAAACATGGAAATATCTACACCTCTATCTGTATAAACATGGAAATATCTACACCGCTATCTGTATAAATATGGAAAAGTCTACACGGCTACCTCTATAAACATGGAAATGTCTACACCGCTATCTGTATAAACATGGAAATGTCTATATGGCTCTCTCTATAAACATCGCAATATCTACACTGTCATCTGCATAAACTTGGAAATAACTACACAGTCTTCTGTATAAACATGGAAATATCTACACCAACATCTGTATAAAGATGGAAATATCTACACTGCCATCTGTATAAACATGGAAATATCTACACAGCCATCTCTATAAACATGGAAATATCTGCACCGCTATCTGTATAAACATGGAAATATCTCCACCGCTATCTGTATAAACATGGAAATATCTATATCGCCACGTGTATAAACATGGAAATATCTATACCATCTTCTGTATAAACATGGAAATATAACACCGCTGTCTGTATAAACATGGAAATATCTACACTGCTATCTCAATAAACATGGAAATATCTGCACGGCTATCAGTATATACATGGAAATATCCACACCGCTATCTCTATGAACATGGAAATATCATCATCGCCATCTGTATAAACATGGAAATATCAACACAGTCATCTGTATAAACATGGAATTATTTATAGCACTATCTCTATAAACATGGAAATATCTGCACCGCTGTCTGTATAAACATGTAAATATCAACACTGCCATCTGTACAAACATGGAAATATCTACACCTCTATCTCTACAAACATGGAAATATCTACACCGCCATCTGTATAAACATGGAAATATCTACACAGTCAAATGTATAAACATGGAAATATCTAAACCACCATCTCTATAAACATGGAAATATCTACAGTGCCGTCTGTATAAACATGGAAATATCTACACCACCATCTCTATAAACATGGAAATATCTACACTGCCATCTGTATACACATGGAAATATCCACACAGCCATCAGTATAAACATGGAAAAACCTACACCGCTATCTCTATACACATGGAAATACCTATACCGCTATCTCTATAAACATGGAAATATCTACAAAGTCATCTCAATAAACATGAAAATATCTCCACCGCCATCTCCATAAACATGGAACTATCTACACCTCCATCTGTGTAAACATGGAAATATCTACACCGCTATCAGTATAAGCATGGAAATATCTACACTGCCATCTCTATAAAGATGGAAATATCTACACCGCAAGCTGTATTAATATGGAAATATCTACACCGCTATCTCTATAAACATGGAAGTACCAACAATGCTATCTGTATAAACCTGGAAATATCTACACCGCTATATGTATAAAAATGGAAATATCTACAGCACTATCTGTCTAAACATGGAAATATCTACACCGATATCTGTCTGTATAAACATGGAAATATCTACACTGCCGTCTGTAGAAACATCAAATAGTCACACCGCTCTCTGTATAAACATGGAAATATATACACCGCCACCTGAATAAACATGGAGATATCTACACCGACGTTTCTATAAACTTGGAAAAATCTACACCGCCATCTGTATAAAACTGGAAATATCTACACTGCCATCTGTATAAACATGGAAATATCTACAACGCCATCTGAATAAACGTGGCAATATCTACACAGACATCTCTATGAACATGGATATAACTTCACCACCATCTCTATAAACAGGGAAATATCTACAGTGCCATCTCAGTAAACACGGAAATATTTACACAGACATCTGTATAAACATGGAAATATCTACACTGCTATCTGTATAAACATGGAAATACGTAAACCGCTATGTCTATAAACATGGAAATAACTACACCGCTATACCTAAAACATGGAAATATCAACGACGATATCTGTATAAACACGGAAATAAGTACACCGCTATGTGTATAAACAGGGAAATATCTACACCGCCATCTGTATAAACATGGAAATATCTACACCGCTATCAGTGTAAACATGGAAATATCTACACCGCCATCTGTATAAACATGGAAATATGTTCACCGCCATCTGTATAAAGATGGAAATAACTACAGCGAAATCTGTATAAACTTGGAAATATCTACACCACAATCTGTATAAACATGGAAATATCAACACCGCTATCTGTATAAACATGGAAATATCTACACCGCTATCTGTGTAAAGGTGGAAATATCTACAACACTATCTACGTAAACATGGAAATATCTACACCGGTATCTGTACAAACATGGAAATATCTACAACGCAATCTCTATAAACATGGAAATATCTACACAACCATCTGTATAAACATGGAAATATCTACACCAGTATCTGTACAAACATGGAAATATCTACACCGCAATCTCTATAAACATGGAAATATCTACACCACCATCTGTATAAACATGGAAATAACTACAACGCCATCTCTATAAATATGGAAATATCTTCACCGTCATCTATATAAACATGGAAATATCTTCACTGCAATCTGTATAAACATGGAAATATCTACAGTGCCATCTGTACAAACATGGAAATATCTATACTGCTATCTGTTTAAAGATGGAATTATCTACACCGCCATTTGTATAAACATTCAAATTCCTACACCGCAATCTGTATCAACATGGAAATATCAACGCTGCCATCTGTATATGAATGGAAATATCTACACCAACATCTGTATAAAGATGGAAATATCTACACTGCAATCTGTATAAACATGGGAATATCTACACTGTCATCTGTATAAACTTGGAATTACCTACACCACTATCCCTATAAACATAGAAATATCAACACCACTATCTGTATAAACATGGAAATAACTACACCGCTATCTGTATAAACATGGAAATATCTACACAGCTATCTGTATAAACATGGAAATATCTACACCGCTATCTATGTAAAGATGGAAGTATCTACACCGCTATCTATGTAAACTTGGATATATCTACACCGCTATCTGCATAAACATGGAAATATCTACAACGATATCTGTGTAAACATGGAAATATCTACACCTGCATATGTACAAACCTGGAAGTATAAACACCGCTATCTCTGTAAACATGGAAATATCTACACCGCCATCTCTATAAACATGGAAATATCCACACCGACATCTGCATAAACAAGGAAATAACTACACCGCTATCTGTATTAACATCGAAACATCTACACCGCCATCTGAATAAACATGGAAATATCTACACTGCCGTCTGTGGAAAGATGGAAATATCTAAACCGCGATCTGAGTAAACATGGAAATATCTTCACCGCTGCCTGTCTGAATATGGAAATATCTACACCGCTATCTGTATAAACATGGAAATATCCACACCGTGTTCAGTATAAACAAGGAAATATCTACACCGCTCTCTGTATAAACATGGAAATACCTACACCACTATCTATATAAACATGGAAATATGTACCCTGCCTTCTGTATAAACATGGAAATATCTACACAGCAATCTCTATAAACATGGAAATATCTACAGCGCTATCTGTAAAAACATGGAAATATCCACAACGCTATCTGTATAAACATGGAAATATCTACACCTCCATCTGTATAAACATGGAAATATCTACACTGCCATCTGTATACACGTGGAAATATCTACACCACCATCTCTATAAACATGGAAATATCTATACTGCCGTCTGTATACACATGGAAATATTTCCACAGCAATCTGTATAAACATGGAAATACCTACATCGCAATCTCTATAATCATGGAAATACCAACACGGCTATCTGTATAAACATGGAAATATCTCCACCGCTATCTGTATGAACATGAAAATATCTACACAGCTATCTTTATAAACATGGAAATATCTACACCGCTATCTGTATAAATATGGAAATATCTACAACACTATCTGTGTAAACATGGAAGTATCTACACAGCTCTCTGTGTAAACATGGAAATATCTACACCACTATCTCTATAAACATGGAAATATCGACACCGCCATCTTCTTAAACATGGAAATATCTACACCGCCATCTGTATAAACTTAGAAATATCTACACTGCCATCTGTAGAAAGTTGGAAATGTCAACACTGCGATCTGTATAAACATGGAAATATCTACACCGCTACCTGTATAAACACGGAAATATCTACACCGCTATCTGTATATACATGGAAATATCTACACCACGATCAGTATAAACATGGAAATATCTACACCGCTTTCTGTATAAACATGGAAACATCTACACGGCGATCTGTATAAACATGGAAATAACTACACCGCTTTCTGTATAAATATGGAAATATCTACACCGCTATCTCTATAAACATGGAAATGTCTACACAGCTATCTGTATAAACATGTAAATATCTACATGGGAATCTCTATAAACATGGAAATATGTACACCGCTATCTGTATAAACATGGAAACATCTACACCGGTATCTGTATAAACATGGAAAAATCTACACCGCTATCTGTATAAACATGCAAATATCTACAATGCTTTATGTGTAAACATAGAAATACCTACACCGCTATCTGTGTAAACATGGAAATAGCTACACCGCTATCTGTGTAAATATGGTAATATCTACCCAGCAATCTGTGCAAAGATGGAAATATCTACACCTGTATCTGTGTAAAGATGGAAATATCTACACTGCTATCTGTTTAAACATGGTAATATCTAGGCCGCTATCTCTATAAACATGGAATTATGTACAGTGCTATCTATGTAAAGGTGGAAATATCTACCCCGAAATCTGTGGAAAGATGTAAATATCTACACCTCAATCCCTGTAAAGATGGAAATATCTACACCGCAATCTGTGCAAGGATGGAAATATCTACAGCGCTATCTGTGTAAACATGGTAATATCTACACCGCCATCTGTACAAACATGGAAATACCTACACCACTATCTGTATAAACATGGAAATATCTACACCGCCGTCTGTATAAACATGGAAATACCTGCACCGCCATCTGAATAAACAAGGAAATACATACACCGTTATCTGTATAAATATGGAAATATCTACACCGCTATCTTTATAAACATGGAAATATCTACACCGCTATCTGTATAAAAATGGAAATATCTACACTGCTATCTCTATAAAAATGGAAATATCTAAACAGCCATCTGTATAAACATGGAAATAACTACACAGTCATCTGTATAAACGTGGAAATATCTACACCAACATCTGAAAAAACATGGAAACATCTGCACCAAAATCTGTATAAACATGGAA
Source organism: Pan troglodytes (assembly GCF_028858775.2). Classification (NCBI taxonomy): domain Eukaryota; kingdom Metazoa; phylum Chordata; class Mammalia; order Primates; family Hominidae; genus Pan; species Pan troglodytes. The sequence goes on from NC_072411.2 coordinate 9,077,045, forward strand.
ATATCTACAAAGCTATCTGTACAAACATGCAAATATCTACAGCGCTATCTCTATAAAGGTGGAAACATGCACACCGCTATGTGTATAAACGTTTAAATATCTACACCGCTATCTCTATAAAGTTGGAAACATGCACACCGCTATGTGTATAAACGTTTAAATATCTACACCGCTATCTGTATATACGTGGAAATATCTACACCGCTCCCTCTGTAAACGTGTAAATATCTGCACCACTTTCTGTATAAACGTGGAAATATCTACACCGCTATCTCAGTAAATGTGTAAACATTTAAACCGCTATCTGTATAAACATGGAAATATTTACACCGCTATCTCTACAAACATGGAAACATTTACAATGCTATTTGTATAAACATGGAAATATGTACACTGGTATCTCTATAAACATGGAAATATCTACCATGCCATCTGTATAAAGGTGGAAATATAAACACCACGAGCTGCACAAACATGGAAATATTTACACCGCTATCTGTATTAACATAGAAATACCAACACCGCTATTTGCATAAACATGGAAATATCTACAACGCTATCTGAATAAACATGGAAATATCAACACCTCCATCTGTATAAACATGGAAATATCCATACTGCTATCTGTATAAACATGGAAATATCTACACCGCCATCTGTAAAAACATGGAAATATCTACACAGTCATCTGTATAAACATGGAAATACCTACACCTCCATCAGGAGAAACATGGAAATATCTACACTGCCATCTGCATACACATGGAAAAATCTACACAACCATCATTATAAACATGGAAATATCTACACCGCTATCTCTGTAAATGTGGAAATATCTAAACCGCTATTTGCATAAACCTGGAAATATGTACACCGCAATGTGTATAAAGATGGAAATATCTACATGGCTATCTGTATAAATTTGGAAACAACTACACCGCTATCTGTAAAAACATGAAAATACCTCCACCGCCATCTGTATAAACATGGAAATATATCCACCGCTATCTGTATAAACATGGAAATATCTCCACCACTATCTGTATAAACATGGAAAAAACTACACCGCTATCTGTATAAGCATGGAAATATCTACACTGCTATCTGTATAACCATGGAAATATCTACACCGCTATCTGTATAAACCTGGATATATCTACACCGCTATGTGTATAAACATGGAAATATCTACACCGATATCTGTATAAACATGGAAATATCTACACCACGATCTGTATAAACATGGAAATATCTACACCGCAATCTGTATAAACTTGGAAACATCTACACGGCTACCTGTATAAAAATGGAAATATGTAAACCTCTATCTGTGTAAAGATGGAAATTTCTACACAGCAATCTGTGCAAAAATGGAAATATCTACACCGATAACTGTGTAAACATGGTAATAACTACACCGCTATCTGTATAAACATGGAAATATCTACACGCCTATCTGTATAAACATGGAAATACCTACACCGTCATCTGTATAAACATGGAAATATCTACATGGCTATCTCTATATACATGGAAATATCTACAGAGCTATCTGTATAAACATGGAAATATCTACACCGCTATCTGAATAAGCATGCAAATATCTACAGCGTGATCTGTATAAATATGCAAATATCTACACTGCTATCTCTAAAAACATGGAAATGTCTACACCGCTATGTGTATAAACATGGAAATATCTACAGGGCTATCTCTATATATTTGGAAATATCTAAACCGCAATCTGTATAAACATGGAAATATCTCCACCGCCATCTGAATAAACATGGAAATATCTACACTTCTATCTGTATAAATATGGAAATGTCTGCACCGCTATCTCTATAAACATGGAAATATCTACCAAGCTATCTGTATAAACATGGAAATATCTACACCGCTATCTCTATAAACATGGAAATATCTATACCGCCATCTGTATAAACCTGGAAATATATACACAGTTTTCTGTATAAACATGGAAATAATTACACCGCTATCTGTAAAAACATGGAAATATCTACACCGCTATCTGTATGAACACGGAAATATCTACACCGCTATCTGTATAAACATGGAAATATCGACACCGCTATCTGTATAAACATGGAAACGTCTACACGGCTATCTGTATAAACATGGAAATAACTACACTGCTCTCTGTATAAATATGGAAATATCTACACCGCTTTCTCTATAAACATTGAAATGTCTACACAGATAACTGTATAAACATGGAAATATCTACACGGCTATCTCTATAAACATGGAAATAACTCCACTGCTATCTGTATAAACATGGAAACATCTACACCGCCATCTGTATAAACATGGAAATATCTACAACGCTATCTGTAATGGTAATATCTAGGCCGCTATCTCTATAAACATGGAATTATGTACAGTGCTATCTATGTAAAGGTGGAAATATCTACCCCGAAATCTGTGGAAAGATGTAAATATCTACACCTCAATCCCTGTAAAGATGGAAATATCTACACCGCAATCTGTGCAAGGATGGAAATATCTACAGCGCTATCTGTGTAAACATGGTAATATCTACACCGCCATCTGTACAAACATGGAAATACCTACACCACTATCTGTATAAACATGGAAATATCTACACCGCCGTCTGTATAAACATGGAAATACCTGCACCGCCATCTGAATAAACAAGGAAATACATACACCGTTATCTGTATAAATATGGAAATATCTACACCGCTATCTTTATAAACATGGAAATATCTAAACGGCTATCTGTATAAAAATGGAAATATCTACACTGCTATCTCTATAAAAATGGAAATATCTAAACAGCCATCTGTATAAACATGGAAATAACTACACAGTCATCTGTATAAACGTGGAAATATCTACACCAACATCTGAAAAAACATGGAAACATCTGCACCAAAATCTGTATAAACATGGAAATATCTACAAAGCTATCTGTACAAACATGCAAATATCTACAGCGCTATCTCTATAAAGGTGGAAACATGCACACCGCTATGTGTATAAACGTTTAAATATCTACACCGCTATCTCTATAAAGTTGGAAACATGCACACCGCTATGTGTATAAACGTTTAAATATCTACACCGCTATCTGTATATACGTGGAAATATCTACACCGCTCCCTCTGTAAACGTGTAAATATCTGCACCACTTTCTGTATAAACGTGGAAATATCTACACCGCTATCTCAGTAAATGTGTAAACATTTAAACCGCTATCTGTATAAACATGGAAATATTTACACCGCTATCTCTACAAACATGGAAACATTTACAATGCTATTTGTATAAACATGGAAATATGTACACTGGTATCTCTATAAACATGGAAATATCTACCATGCCATCTGTATAAAGGTGGAAATATAAACACCACGAGCTGCACAAACATGGAAATATTTACACCGCTATCTGTATTAACATAGAAATACCAACACCGCTATTTGCATAAACATGGAAATATCTACAACGCTATCTGAATAAACATGGAAATATCAACACCTCCATCTGTATAAACATGGAAATATCCATACTGCTATCTGTATAAACATGGAAATATCTACACCGCCATCTGTAAAAACATGGAAATATCTACACAGTCATCTGTATAAACATGGAAATACCTACACCTCCATCAGGAGAAACATGGAAATATCTACACTGCCATCTGCATACACATGGAAAAATCTACACAACCATCATTATAAACATGGAAATATCTACACCGCTATCTCTGTAAATGTGGAAATATCTAAACCGCTATTTGCATAAACCTGGAAATATGTACACCGCAATGTGTATAAAGATGGAAATATCTACATGGCTATCTGTATAAACTTGGAAACAACTACACCGCTATCTGTAAAAACATGAAAATACCTCCACCGCCATCTGTATAAACATGGAAATATATCCACCGCTATCTGTATAAACATGGAAATATCTCCACCACTATCTGTATAAACATGGAAAAAACTACACCGCTATCTGTATAAGCATGGAAATATCTACACTGCTATCTGTATAACCATGGAAATATCTACACCGCTATCTGTATAAACCTGGATATATCTACACCGCTATGTGTATAAACATGGAAATATCTACACCGATATCTGTATAAACATGGAAATATCTACACCACGATCTGTATAAACATGGAAATATCTACACCGCAATCTGTATAAACTTGGAAACATCTACACGGCTACCTGTATAAAAATGGAAATATGTAAACCTCTATCTGTGTAAAGATGGAAATTTCTACACCGCAATCTGTGCAAAAATGGAAATATCTACACCGATAACTGTGTAAACATGGTAATAACTACACTGCTATCTGTATAAACATGGAAATATCTACACGCCTATCTGTATAAACATGGAAATACCTACACCGTCATCTGTATAAACATGGAAATATCTACATGGCTATCTCTATATACATGGAAATATCTACAGAGCTATCTGTATAAACATGGAAATATCTACACCGCTATCTGAATAAGCATGCAAATATCTACAGCGTGATCTGTATAAATATGCAAATATCTACACTGCTATCTCTAAAAACATGGAAATGTCTACACCGCTATGTGTATAAACATGGAAATATCTACAGGGCTATCTCTATATATTTGGAAATATCTAAACCGCAATCTGTATAAACATGGAAATATCTCCACCGCCATCTGAATAAACATGGAAATATCTACACTTCTATCTGTATAAATATGGAAATGTCTGCACCGCTATCTCTATAAACATGGAAATATCTACCAAGCTATCTGTATAAACATGGAAATATCTACACCGCTATCTCTATAAACATGGAAATATCTATACCGCCATCTGTATAAACCTGGAAATATATACACAGTTTTCTGTATAAACATGGAAATAATTACACCGCTATCTGTAAAAACATGGAAATATCTACACCGCTATCTGTATGAACACGGAAATATCTACACCGCTATCTGTATAAACATGGAAATATCGACACCGCTATCTGTATAAACATGGAAACGTCTACACGGCTATCTGTATAAACATGGAAATAACTACACTGCTCTCTGTATAAATATGGAAATATCTACACCGCTTTCTCTATAAACATTGAAATGTCTACACAGATAACTGTATAAACATGGAAATATCTACACGGCTATCTCTATAAACATGGAAATAACTCCACTGCTATCTGTATAAACATGGAAACATCTACACCGCCATCTGTATAAACATGGAAATATCTACAACGCTATCTGTATACACATGGAAATATGTATACCGCTATCTATATAAATATGGAAATATCTACACCGCTATCTCCATAAATATGGAAATGTCTTCACCGCTATCTGTATAAACATTGAAATATCTACACGGCTATCTCTATAAATATGGAAATATCTAAACGGCCATCTGCATAAAAATGGAAATAACTACACAGTCATCTGTATAAACATGGAAATATCTACATGGCTATCTCTATATACATGGAAATATCTACAGAGCTATCTATATAAACATGGAAATATCTACACTGCTATCTGTATAAGCATGCAAATATCTACAGCGTGATCTGTATAAATATGCAAATATCTACACTGCTATCTCTAAAGACATGGAAATGTCTTCACCGCTATCTGTATAAACATGGAAATATCTACACGGCTATCTCTATAAATATGGAAATATCTAAACCGCCATCTGTATAAAAATGGAAATAACTACAAAGTCATCTGTAGAAACATGGAAATATCTACACCACCATCTGTGAAAACATGGAAATATCTGCACTGCCATCTGTATAAACATGGAAATATCTCCACCGCCATCTGTATAAACATGGAAATAGCTCCACCGCTATCTGTATAAACATGGAAATATCTACACCGCTATCTGTATAAAGATGGAAATATCTACAATGCTATCTGTGTAAACATGGAAATATCTACACAGCTCTCTGGGTAAACATGGAAATATCTACACCACTATCTGTGTAAAGATGGAAATATTTACACAGCAATCTGTATAATCATGGAAATAACAGCACCGCCATCTCTATAAACATGGAAATATCTACACCACCATATTTACAAACATGGAAATAACTACACAGTCATCTGTATAAACATGGAAATATCTACACCACCATCCCTATAAACATGGAAATATCTACACTGCCACCTGTATACACATGGAAATATCTACACAGCTATCAGTATAAATATGGAAACATCTGCACCGTTATCTCTATACAGATGGAAATACGAAGACTTCTACCGGTATAGACATGGAAATGTCTACAACGCTATCTCTATAAATATGGAAATAACTACACCGCCATCTCTAAAAACATGAAAATATCCACACTGATGTCTCCATAAACATGGAACTATCTGCACCACCATCTGTGTAAAAATGGAAATATCTACACCGCTATCTGTATAAATATGGATATATCTACACCTCTATCTGTATAAAGATGGAAATATCTACAAAGCTATCTGTGTAAACTTGGAAATATCTACAGAGCTATCTGTGTAAATATGGAAATATCTACACAGCTATATGTGTAAAGATGGAAATATCTACACCACAATCTGTGAAAAGATGGAAATATATACACCACAATCTGTGTAAACATGGAAATATCTATACCGCTATCTGTATAAAAATGGAAATATCTACACCGCTATCTGCATAAACAGGAAAATATATACACCGCCATCTCTATAAACATGGAAATACCTACACCGCCATTGTTATAAACATGGAAATATCTACAGTGCTATCTGTATAAATATGGAAATATCTACACCGCTATCTCTATAAACATGGAAATATCTACACCGCTATCTGTATAAACATGGAAATATCTCCACGGCTATCTCTATAAACATGGAAATATCTACACCGCTGTCTGTATAAACATGGAAATAACTACACCGATATCTCCATAAACATGGAAATATCTACACCGCCATCTGTATAAACATGGAAGTACCGACACAGTCATCTGTATAAAAATGGAAATACCCACACCACCATCTCTATAAACATGGAAATATCTACAATGCTATCTGTATACACATGGAAATATCTACACAACCATCTGTAAAAACATGGAAATATCTACACCGCTATCTCTATAAACATGGAAATACCTACACCGTTATCTTTATAAACATGTAAATATCTACACCGCAATCTGTATAAACATGGAAATATCTACACCGCCATCTCTATAAACGTGAAAATACCTACACCGCCATCTCCATAAACATGGAACTATGTATACCGCCATCTGTATAAACATGGAAATATCTACACCGCTATCTTCATAAATATGGAAATATCTACACCGCTATCTGTATAAACATGGAAATACCAACACCGCTATCTGTATAAACATGGAAATATCTATATCGCTATCTGTATAACCATGGAAATATCTACAAAACTATCAATATAAACATGGAAATACCTACACCGCCATCTCTATACACATGGAAATATCTACACCACTATCTCCATAAACATAGAAATATCTACACTGCCGTCTGTATAAACATGGAAGTATCTACACCGCCATCTGCATGAACATGGAAATATCTACACAGCTATCTGTATAAACATGGAAATATCTACAACGTTATTTGAGTAAACATGGAAATATCTACACAGCTATATGTGTAAACTTGGAAATATCTACAGAGCTATCTGCGTAAAGATGGAAATACCTACACCGCAATCAGTGCAAAGATGCAAATATCTACACCGCTATCTGAATAAACAAGAAAATACGTACACCGCCATCTGTATAAACATGGAAATATCTACACCGCCATCTGTATAAACGTCAAAATATCTACACCGCTATTTATATGAATATGGAAATTTCTACACCGCTATCTCTATAAACATGGAAATATCTACCCCGCTATCTTTATTAACACGGAAATATCTACACCGTTATCTCTATAAACATGGAAATATCTACACCGCCATCTGTATAAATATGCAAATATCTACACAGTCATCTGTATAAACATGGAAATATCTACACCACCATCTCCATAAACATGGAAATATCTACACCACTATCTGTATAAACATGGAAATATCTACTCCGCTATCTGTGTAAACATGGAAATATCTACACTGCTATCAGTATAAACATTTAAATATCTACACCGCCATCTGTATAAACATGGAAATATCTACACCGCCATCTGTATAAACGTGGAAATATCTACACCGCTATCTGTATAAATATGGAAATATCTACACCGCTATCTGTATAAACATGGAAATACCAACACCGCTATCTGTATAAACATGGAAATATCTATATCGCTATCTGTATAACCATGGAAATATCTACAAAACTATCAATATAAACATGGAAATACCTACACCGCCATCTCTATACACATGGAAATATCTACACCACTATCTCCATAAACATAGAAATATCTACACTGCCGTCTGTATAAACATGGAAGTATCTACACCGCCATCTGCATGAACATGGAAATATCTACACAGCTATCTGTATAAACATGGAAATATCTACAACGTTATTTGAGTAAACATGGAAATATCTACACAGCTATATGTGTAAACTTGGAAATATCTACAGGGCTATCTGCGTAAAGATGGAAATACCTACACCGCAATCAGTGCAAAGATGCAAATATCTACACCGCTATCTGAATAAACAAGAAAATACGTACACCGCCATCTGTATAAACATGGAAATATCTACACCGCCATCTGTATAAACGTCAAAATATCTACACCGCTATTTATATGAATATGGAAATATCTACACCGCTATCTGTATAAACATGGAAATATCTACACCGCTATCTGTATAAATATGGAAATATCAACACTGCTATCTCTATAAACATGGAAATATCTACACTGCTATCTTTAAAAACATGGAAATATCTACATCGTTATCTCTTTAAACATGGAAATAACTACAGCGCCATGTGTATAAATATGCAAATATCTACACAGTCATCTGTATAAACATGGAAATACCTACACCACCATCTTTATAAACATGGAAATATCTACACTGCCATCTGTATACACATGGAAATATCTACACAGCCATCTCTATAAACATGGAAATATCTACATCGCTATATGTATAAACATGGAAATATCTCCACTACTATCAGCATAAACATTGAAATATCTACACCGCTATCTGTATAAACATGGAAATATCTACTCTGCTATCTGTGTAAACATGGAAATATCTACAAAGCTATCTGTGTAAACATGGAAATATCAACACAGTTATCTGTGTAAACTTGGAAACTTCTACCCCGCAATCTGTGCAAAGACGGAAATATCTTCATCGCTATCTCTATAAACATGTAAATATCTACACTGCTATCTGTATAAACATGGAAATACCTACACCGCCATCTGCATAAACATGGAAATATCTACACAGTCATCTGTATAATCATGGAAATATCTACTCCACCATCTCTATAAGCTTGGAAATATCTACACTGCTATCTGTATACACATGGAAATATCAACAAAGCCATCTGTATAAACATGGAAATATCTACACCACTATCTCCATAAATATGGAAATACCTACACAGCTATCTCTATAAACCTGGAAATATCTACACCGCAATCTCTATAAACATGGAAATATCTACACCGCCATCTCTATAAACATGGAAATATCTACACCGCCATCTCCATAAAGATGGAACTATCTACACTGCCACCTGTATATACATGGAAATATCTAAACTGCTATCTGTATAAACATGGAAATACCAACACCGCTATCTGTATAAACATGGAAATATCTACAGCGCTATCTGTATAAACATGGAAATAACTTCACCACTATCGCTATAAAGAGGGAAATACCTACACCGCCGTCTCTAAACACTTGGAAATATCTACACCGCTATCTCTATAAATATAGAAATACCTACACCACCATCTCTATAAACATGGAAATATTTACACAGCCATCTGCATGAACATGGAAATATTTACACCGCTATCTGTATAAACATGGAAATATCTACACCACCACCTGTATAAACATGGAAATATCTACACTGCCATCTGTGGAAAGGTGGAAATATTTACACCGCCATCTGTATAAACATGGAAATATCTCCACCACTATTTGTAGAAACATGGAAATACTACACTGCCATCTGTATAAAGATGGATATATCTACACCGTGAGCTGTATAAACATGGAAATATCTACACTGCTATCTGTATAAACATGGAAATACCTTCACCGCCATCTCTATAAACATGGAAATATCTACACCGCTATCTGGATAAACATGGAAATATGTACACCTCTATTTGTATAAACATCGAAATATCTACACCGGTATCTGTATAAATATGGAAATATCTACACCGCTATCTCTGTAAACATGGAAATGTCTACACTGCTATCTGTATGAACACGGAAATATCTACACCGCTCTCTCTATAAACCTGAAAATATCTACACCGACATCTGTATAAATATGGAAATATTTTCACAGTCATCTGTGTAAACATGGAAATATCTACACCACTATCTGTATCAACATGGAAATATCTACACTGCTGTATATATAAATATGGAAATATCTACATCAATTTCTGTATAAACATGGAAATATCTACACCGCTATCTCTATAAACATGTAAATACCTACACTGCTTTCTGTATAAACATGGAAATATCTACACCGCTATCTGTACAAACTTGCAAATATCTACACCGACATCTGTATAAACATGGAAATATCTACACCGCTGTCTGTATAAACATGGAAATATCTACACTGCCATCTGAATAAAAATGGAAATATCTACACCGCTATCTGTATAAACATGGAAATACCTCCAACGGAATCTATAGAAACATGGAAACATCTATACCGCTATCTGTATAAACATGGAAATATCTACAACGCTCTCTGTGTAAACATGGAAATATCTACAAAGCTATCTGTGTAAACATGGAAATATATACACTGCTATATGTGTAAAGATGGAAATATCTATACCGCAATCTGTGCAAAGATGGAAATATCTACACCGCTATCTCTGTAAACATGGAAATATCTACACCGCTATCTGTATACACATGGATATATCTACACTACTATCTGTATAAACAAGCAAATAACTACACGGCCATCAGTATAAACATGGAAATATCTACACCGCCATCTGTATAAACATGAAAATATCTACACCACTATCTGTATGAATATGGAAATATCTGCACCGCTATCTCTATAAACATGGAAATATCTACACCGCTATCTTTATAAACATGGAAATATTTATGCCGTTATCTCTTTAAACATAGGAATATCTACACCGCCATCTAAATAAATATAGAAATATCTACACAGTCTTATGTATAAACATGGAGATATCTACACCACCATCTCTATAAACATGGAAATACATACACTGCAATCTCTATAAACATGGAAATATCTACACCGTCATATCTATCAACATGAAAATATCTACGCCGCCATCTCCATTAACATGGAAATATCTACACCGCCATCTGAATAAACATGGAAATATCTACACCGCTATCTGTATAAACATTGAAACGTCTGCACTGCCATCTCTATTAAGATGGAAATATCTACACTGCGAGCTGTAAACAAGGAAATCTCTACACCGTTATCTGTAAAAACATGGAGATATCTACAACGCAATCTGTGTAAACATGGAAATATCTACAGAGCTATCTGTGTAACCACGGAAATATCTACACCGCTATCTGTGTAAAGATGCAAATATCTACAACGCAGTCTGGGCAAGGATGGAAATATCTTCACTGCTATCTGTGTAAAAATGGAAATATCTACACCGCTATCTGTATATACATGGAAATATCTACACCGCTCTCTGTATAAACATGGAAATATATACACCGCCATCTGTATAAAATAGGAAATAACTCCACCGCTATCTGTATACCCATGGAAATACCTACACAGCCATGAGTATAAACATGGAAATATCTACCCGCTATCTCTATAAACATGGAAATAACTACAGCGCTATCTCTATAAACATGGAAATGTCTACACCGCAATCTCTATAAAGGTGGAAATATCTACACCGCCATCTCTATAAACTTGGAAATAACTGCATCGCAATCAGTATAAACATGGAAATAGCTACACCGCTATCTGTATAAACATGGAAATACCTACACCGCTATGTGTATAAACATGGACATATCTACACAGTCATCTGTATAAACATGGTAATATCCACACCACCATCCCTTTAAACATGGAAATATCTACTCTGAAATCTGTATATACATGGAAATATCTACACAGCCATCTGCATAAACATGGAAATATCTATACCACCATCTCTATAAACATGGAAATACCTACACCGCAATCTCTGTAAATATGGAAATATCTACTCCGCCATCTGTATAAACATGGAAATATCTACAGCACCATCTGTATAAACATGGAAATGTCTTCAGCAACATCTGTATATACATGGAAATATCTACAACGCCATCTGTATAAACATGGAAATATCTTCACTGCCATCTATATAAAGATGGAAATATCTACAACACCATCTGTGTAAACCTGCAAACATCTACACCACACTCTGTACAAACATGGAAATATCTACACCGCAATCTGTGTAAACATGGAATTACCTACACCGCTATCGGTATAAACATGGAAACATCTATACCGCTATCCCTACAAAGATGGTAATATCAACACTGCTATCTGTATAAACATGGAAAAAAATACACCGCTATCTGTATAAACATGGAAATATTAACACCGCCATCTGTATAAACGTGGAAATATCAACACCGCCATCTGTATAAACATGGAAATATCTACACTGCCATCTCTATAAACACGAAAATATCTACACCACCATCTATATAAACATGGAAATATCTACACAGTCATCTGTATAAACATAGAAATATCTACACGACCATCATAAGAAACATGGAAATATCTACACTGCCATTTGTATAAACATGGATATATCTACCCAGCCATCTGTATAAACATGCAAATATCTACACCGCTATCTGTATAAACATGTATATACCTAAAAAGCTATCTGTATAAACATGGATATAACTACACCACTAACACTATAAACATGGAAATATCTACACCGCTATCTGTATAAACATGTCAATATCTTCACTGCCATCTGTATAAACATGGAAATATCTACACCACCATCTGTATAAACATGGAAATATCAACACCGCCATCTGTATAAACATGGAAGTATCTCCACCGCGATCTGTATAAACGTTGAAATATCTACACCGCAATCTCTACAAACATGGAACAACATACACCGTTATCTCTATAAACATATAAATATCTACACCATCTGTATAAACATGGAAATATCTTCACCACCGTCTGTATAAACATGGAAATATCTACACAGTCATCTGTACAAACATGGAAATATCTACACCGCCATCTGTATAAACATGGAAATATCTACACCACAATCTGTATAAACATGGAAATATCTACACCACTACCTGTATAAATATGGAAATATCTACACCACGATCTATATAAACAAGGAAATATCTACACCGCCATCTGTATAAACTTGGAAATATCTACACCACAATCTGTATAAACATGGAAATATCTCCACTGCCATGTGTATAAAAATGGAATTATCTACACAGCCTTCGGTATAAACATGCAAATTTCTACACCGCCATCTATATAGACATGGAAATATCTACACCACCATCTGTCTAAACATGGAAGTATCTACACAGTCATCTGTATAAAGGTGGAAATATCTACACCACCATCGTTAGAAACATGGAAATATCTACCCTGCCATCTGTATAAACATTGAAATATCTTCACTGCCATCTGTATAAACATGGAAATACCTACAAGGCCATCTGTATAAACATGGAAATATCTACACCGCTATCCCTATAAACATGGAAATATCAACACTGCTATCTGTATAAACATAGAAATAACTACACCGCCATACATATATACATGGAAATACCTACACCGCCATCTGTATAAACATGGAAATACCTACAAGGCCATCTGTATAAACATGGAAATATCTACACCGCTATGCCTATAAACATGGAAATATCAACACCGCTATCTGTATAAACATAGAAATAATTACACCGCCATACATATAAACATGGAAATACCTACACCGCCATCTGAATAAACATGGAAATACCTACACAGCCATCCGTATAAACATGGAAATATCTACACCGCCATCTGTATAAACATAGAAATATCTACACCGTGATCTATATAAACATGAACATATCTACCCCGCAACCTGCATAAACATGGAAATATCTACACCACTATCCATATAAATATGGAAACATCTACACCGCTATCTCTATAAACGTGGAAATATCTACACCACTATCTCTATAAATATGGAAGTATCTACACCGCTATCTGTACAAACATGGAAATATCTACACCACTATCCATATAAATATGGAAATATCTACACCGCTATCTCTATAAACATGGAAATATCTACACCGCTATCTCTATAAATATGGAAGTATCTACACCGCTATCTGTACAAACATGGAAATATCTACACCGCTATCTCTATAAACATGGAAATATCTACACCGCCATCTGTATAAACATGGAAATATCTACACTGCAATCTGTATAAAGATGGAATTATCTACACCGCCATCTGTATAAACATGCAAACATTTAAACCACCATCTTTATAAATATGGAAATATCTACACCGCCATCTGTATAAATGTGGAAATATCTACAGAGCCATCTGTGTAAACGTGGAAATATCTACAACGCCATCAGTATAAACATGGAAATAACTTCACTGCCATCTTTATAAACATGGAAATATCTACATTGCCATCTGTATAAACATGGAAATATCTACACCGCCATCTGTATAAACATGGAAATATGTACACCGCTACCTGTATAAATATGGAAATATCTACACCATGATCTATATAAACATGGAAATATCTAAACCGCCATCTGTATAAACGTGGAAATATCTACAGAGCCATCTGTGTAAACGTGGAAATATCTACACCGCCATCTATATAAACATGGAAATATCTACACTGCCATCTGAATAAACATGCAAATGTCTACACCGCCATCTGTATTAACATGGAAATATCTACACCGTCATCAGTATAAACATGGAAATACATTCACTGCCATCTTTATAAACATAGAAATATCTACACTGCCATCTGTATAAACATGGAAATATCTACACCGTCATCTGTATAAACATGGAAATATCTACACCGCTACCTCTATAAATATGGAAATATCTACACCACAATCTATATAAATATGGAAATATCTCACCGCTACCTGTATAAATATGGAAATATCTACACCACAATCTATATAAACATGGAAATATCTACACCGCCATCTGCATAAACATGGAAATATCTACACTGACATCAGTATAAACATGGAAATATCTACACTGCCATCTGTATAAACATGGAAATATCTACACCGTTCTCTGTATAAACATGGAAATATCTACACCGCCATCTGTATAAACATGAAAATATTAGCACCGCCATCTGTATAAACAAGGAAATATCTACAGAGTCATCTGTATAAACATGGAAATATCTACACCACCATCATTAGAAACATGGAAATATCTACACTGCCATCTGTATAAACATGGAAATATCTACACAGCCATCTGTATACAGACGGAAATATCTACACCACCATCTCCATAAACATGGAAATATCTGTACCGCTATCTGTACAAACATGGAAATACCTACACGGCCATCTGTATAAACATGGAAATATCTACACTGCCCTCTGTATAAATATGGAAACATCTACACTGCCATCTGTATAAACATACAAATATCCACACCGCCCTCTGTATAAACATGGAAATACACCGCCATCTGTTTAAACATAGAAATATCTACTCAGACATCTGTATAAACATGGAAATATCTACACAGCCATCTCTATAAACATGTAAATATTTACACCGCCATCTGTATAAACATGGAACTATCTACACAGTCATCTGTATAAACATGGAAATATCTACACCACCTTCATTAGAAACATGGAAATATCTACACTGGCATCTGTATAAACATGGAAATATCTACACAGCCATCTGTATACAGATGGAAATATCTACACCACCATCTCCATAAACATGGAAATATCTACACCGCTATCTGAACAACCATGGAAATATCTACACCGCCATCTGTATAAACATGGAAATATCTACACCGCTAGTATATAAATATGGAAATAGCTACACCACGATCTATAGAATAATGGTAATATCTACACCGCCATCTGTATAAACATGGAAATACCTACACCGCCATCTGTATAAACATGGAAATATCTACACTGCCATCTGTATAAGGATGGAATTATCTACACCGCTATCGGTATAAACATGCAAATATCTAAACCACCATCTGTATAAACATGGAAATACCTACACCGCCATCTGTATAAACGTGGAAATATCTAAAGAGCCATCTGTGTAAACATGGAAATATCTACACCGCCATCTATATAAAAATGGAAATATCTACACCGCCATCTGAATAAACATGCAAATATCTACACAGCCATCTGTATAAACATGGAAATATCTACACCGCCATCTGTATAAACATGGAAATATGCACACTGCCATCTTTATAAACGTAGAAATATCTACACTGACATGTGTATAACCATGGAAATATCTACACCGCCATCTTTATAAACATGGAAATGTCTACACCGCCATCTGTATAAACACGGAAATATCTACACCGGTACCTGTATAAATATGGAAATATCTACACTACGATCTATATAAACATGGAAATATCTACACCGCCATCTGTATAAACATGGAAATATCTACAGTGCCATCTGTATAAACATGGAAATACCTACACTGCCATCTCTATAAACATGGAATTATCTACACTGCCATCTGTATAAACATGCAAATATCTACACCGCCCTCTGTATAAACATGGAAATATCTACACCGTTCTCTCAATAAACATGGAAATATCTACACCGCCATCTGTATAAACATGTAAATATTTACACCACCATCTCTATAAACGTGGAAATATCTACAAAGTCTTCTGTGTGAACATGGAAATATCTACACCACCATCTCCATGAACGTGGAAATATCTACACCGCCATTTGTATACACATGGAAATTCGTACACCGTCATCTGTATACACATGGAAATATCTACACCGACATCTCCATGAACATGGAAATATTTACACCGCCATCTGCATAAACAAGGAAATATCTACACCACCATCTGTATAAACACAGAAATATCTACACCGCCATCTCTATAAACATGGAAATATCTACACAGTCATCTGTATAAACATGGAAATATCTACAATGCCAGCTGTATAAACATGGAAATATCTACACAGCCATCTGTATAAAAATGGAAATATCAACACCGCTATCTGTACAACCATGGAAATACCTAGACCGCTGTCTGTATAAACATGGAAATATCTACACCGCTATCCCGATGAACATGGAGATATCAACACCGCTATCTGTGTAAATATGGAAATAACTACACCACCATCTGTATAAACATGTAAATATCTACACCGACATCTGTATAAACATGGAAAAATCTACAGTGCCATCTGTAGAAAGATGGAGATATCTATACTGCGATCTGTAAAAACATGGAAATATATACAGTGCTATCTGTATAAACATGGAAATATATACACCGCTATCTGTATCAACCTGGAGATATCTACACCACAGTCTGTATCAACATGGAAATACCTACACCGCTATCTCTATAAACATGGAAGTATCTACACGGCTATATGAATAAACATGGAAATATCTACACTGCCATCTCTATAAACACGAAAATATCTACACCACCATCTATATAAACATGGAAATATCTACACAGTCATCTGTATAAACATAGAAATATCTACACGACCATCGTAAGAAACATGGAAATATCTACACTGCCATTTGTATAAACATGGATATATCTACCCAGCCATCTGTATAAACATGAAAATATCTACACCGCTATCTGTATAAACATGTATATACCTAAAAAGCTATCTGTATAAACATGGATATAACTACACCACTAACACTATAAACATGGAAATATCTACACCGCTATCTGTATAAACATGTCAATATCTTCACTGCCATCTGTATAAACATGGAAATATCTACACCACCATCTGTATAAACATGGAAATATCAACACCGCCATCTGTATAAACATGGAAGTATCTCCACCGCGATCTGTATAAACGTGGAAATATCTACACCGCAATCTCTACAAACATGGAACAACATACACCGTTATCTCTATAAACATATAAATATCTACACCATCTGTATAAACATGGAAATATCTTCACCACCGTCTGTATAAATATGGAAATATCTACACAGTCATCTGTACAAACATGGAAATATCTACACCGCCATCTGTATAAACATGGAAATATCTACACCACAATCTGTATAAACATGGAAATATCTACACCGCTACCTGTATAAATATGGAAATATCTACACCACGATCGATATAAACAAGGAAATATCTACACCGCCATCTGTATAAACTTGGAAATATCTACACCACAATCTGTATAAACATGGAAATATCTCCACTGCCATGTGTATAAAAATGGAATTATCTACACAGCCATCGGTATAAACATGCAAATTTCTACACCGCCATCTGTATAGACATGGAAATATCTACACCACCATATGTATAAACATGGAAGTATCTACACAGTCATCTGTATAAAGGTGGAAATATCTACACCACCATCGTTAGAAACATGGAAATATCTACCCTGCCATCTGTATAAACATTGAAATATATTCACTGCCATCTGTATAAACATGGAAATACCTACAAGGCCATCTGTATAAACATGGAAATATCTACACCGCTATCCCTATAAACATGGAAATATCAACACTGCTATCTGTATAAACATAGAAATAACTACACCGCCATACATATATACATGGAAATACCTACACCGCCATCTGTATAAACATGGAAATACCTACACCGCCATCTGAATAAACATGGAAATACCTACACAGCCATCCTTATAAACATGGAAATATCTACACCGCCATCTGTATAAACATAGAAATATCTACACCGCGATCTATATAAACATGAACATATCTACCCGGCAACCTGTATAAACATGGAAATATCTACACCACTATCCATATAAATATGGAAACATCTACACCGCTATCTCTATAAACGTGGAAATATCTACACCAATATCTCTATAAATATGGAAGTATCTTCACCGCTATCTGTACAAACATGGAAATATCTACACCACTATCCATATAAATATGGAAATATCTACACCGCTATCTCTATAAACATGGAAATATCTACACCGCTATCTCTATAAATATGGAAGTATCCACACCGCTATCTGTACAAACATGGAAATATCTACACTGCTATCTCTATAAACATGGAAATATCTACACCGCCATCTGTATAAACATGGAAATATCTACACTGCAATCTGTATAAAGACGGAATTATCTACACCGCCATCTGTATAAACATGCAAACATTTAAACCACCATCTTTATAAATATGGAAATATCTACACCGCCATCTGTATAAATGTGGAAATATCTACAGAGCCATCTGTGTAAACGTGGAAATATCTACAACGCCATCAGTATAAACATGGAAATAACTTCACTGCCATCTTTATAAACATGGAAATATCTACATTGCCATCTGTATAAACATGGAAATATCTACACCGCCATCTGTATAAACATGGAAATATGTACACCGCTACCTGTATAAATATGGAAATATCTACACCATGATCTATATAAACATGGAAATATCTAAACCGCCATCTGTATAAACGTGGAAATATCTACAGAGCCATCTGTGTAAACGTGGAAATATCTACACCGCCATCTATATAAACATGGAAATATCTACACCGCCATCTGAATAAACATGCAAATATCTACACCGCCATCTGTATTAACATGGAAATATCTACACCGTCATCAGTATAAACATGGAAATACATTCACTGCCATCTTTATAAACATAAAAATATCTACACTGCCATCTGTATAAACATGGAAATATCTACACCGTCATCTGTATAAACATGGAAATATCTACACCGCTACCTCTATAAATATGGAAATATCTACACCACAATCTATATAAATATGGAAATATCTCACCGCTACCTGTATAAATATGGAAATATCTACACCACAATCTATATAAACATGGAAATATCTACACCGCCATCTGTATAAACATGGAAATATCTACACTGACATCAGTATAAACATGGAAATATCTACACTGCCATCTGTATAAACATGGAAATATCTACACCGTTCTCTGTATAAACATGGAAATATCTACACCGCCATCTGTATAAACATGAAAATATTAGCACCTCCATCTGTATAAACAGGGAAATATCTACAGAGTCATCTGTATAAACATGGAAATATCTACACCACCATCATTAGAAACATGGAAATATCTACACTGCCATCTGTATAAACATGGAAATATCTACACAGCCATCTGTATACAGACGGAAATATCTACACCACCATCTCCATAAACATGGAAATATCTGTACCGCTATCTGTACAAACATGGAAATATCTACACGGCCATCTGTATAAACATGGAAATATCTACACTGCCCTCTGTATAAATATGGAAACATCTACACTGCCATCTGTATAAACATGCAAATATCCACACCGCCCTCTGTATAAACATGGAAATACACCGCCATCTGTTTAAACATAGAAATATCTACACAGACATCTGTATAAACATGGAAATATCTACACAGCCATCTCTATAAATATGTAAATATTTACACCGCCATCTGTATAAACATGGAACTATCTACACAGTCATCTGTATAAACATGGAAATATCTACACCACCTTCATTAGAAACATGGAAATATCTACACTGGCATCTGTATAAACATGGAAATATCTACACAGCCATCTGTATACAGACGGAAATATCTACACCACCATCACCATAAACATGGAAATATCTACACCGCTATCTGTACAACCATGGAAATATCTACACCGCCATCTGTATAAACATGGAAATATCTACACCGCTAGTATATAAATATGGAAAGAGCTACACCACGATCTATAGAATAATGGAAATATCTACACCGCCATCTGTATAAACATGGAAATACCTACACCGCCATCTGTATAAACATGGAAATATCTACACTGCCATCTGTATAAGGATGGAATTATCTACACCGCTATTGGTATAAACATGCAAATATCTAAACTACCATCTGTATAAACATGGAAATACCTACACCGCCATCTGTATAAACGTGGAAATATCTAAAGAGCCATCTGTGTAAACATGGAAATATCTACACCGCCATCTATATAAAAATGGAAATATCTACACCGCCATCTGAATAAACATGCAAATATCTACACAGCCATCTGTATAAACATGGAAATATCTACACCGCCATCTGTATAAACATGGAAATATGCACACTGCCATCTTTATAAACGTAGAAATATCTACACTGACATGTGTATAACCATGGAAATATCTACACCGCCATCTTTATAAACATGGAAATGTCTACACCGCCATCTGTATAAACACGGAAATATCTACACCGGTACCTGTATAAATATGGAAATATCTACACTACGATCTATACAAACATGGAAATATCTACACCGCCATCTGTATAAACATGGAAATATCTACAGTGCCATCTGTATAAACATGGAAATACCTACACTGCCATCTCTATAAACATGGAATTATCTACACTGCCATCTGTATAAACATGCAAATATCTACACCGCCCTCTGTATAAACATGGAAATATCTACACCGTTCTCTCAATAAACATGGAAATATCTACACCGCCATCTGTATAAACATGTAAATATTTACACCACCATCTCTATAAACGTGGAAATATCTACAAAGTCATCTGTGTGAACATGGAAATATCTACACCACCATCTCCATGAACGTGGAAATATCTACACCGCCATTTGTATACACATGGAAATTCGTACACCGTCATCTGTATACACATGGAAATATCTACACCGACATCTCCATGAACATGGAAATATTTACACCGCCATCTGCATAAACAAGGAAATATCTACACCACCATCTGTATAAACACAGAAATATCTACACCGCCATCTCTATAAACATGGAAATATCTACACAGTCATCTGTATAAACATGGAAATATCTACAATGCCAGCTGTATAAACATGGAAATATCTACACAGCCATCTGTATAAAAATGGAAATATCAACACCGCTATCTGTACAACCATGGAAATACCTAGACCGCTGTCTGTATAAACATGGAAATATCTACACCGCTATCCCGATGAACATGGAGATATCAACACCGCTATCTGTGTAAATATGGAAATAACTACACCACCATCTGTATAAACATGTAAATATCTACACCGACATCTGTATAAACATGGAAAAATCTACAGTGCCATCTGTAGAAAGATGGAGATATCTATACTGCGATCTGTAAAAACATGGAAATATATACAGTGCTATCTGTATAAACATGGAAATATATACACCGCTATCTGTATCAACCTGGAGATATCTACACCATGGTCTGTATCAACATGGAAATACCTACACCGCTATCTCTATAAACATGGAAGTATCTACACGGCTATATGAATAAACATGGAAATACCTACACTGCTATCTGTAAAAACATGGAAATATCTACACCGCCATCTGTATAAACATGGAAATATCTACACCGCCATCTGTATAAATATGGAAATATCTACACCGCCATCTGTATAAACATGGAAATATCTAGACTGCCATCTGTATAAACATGGAAATATCTACACCGCCATCTATATAAACCTGGAAATATCTACACAGTCATCTGTATAAACATGGAAATATCTACACAGCAATCTGTATAAACATGGAAATACCTACATCGCTATCTGTATAAACATGGAACCATCTATACTGCTATCCCTACAAAGATGGAAATATCAACACTGCTATCTGTATAATCATGGAAAAATCTACACCGCTATCTGTATAAACATGGAAATATTAACACCTCCATCTGTATAAACGTGGAAATATCAACACCGCCATCTGTATAAACATGGAAATATCTACACTGCCATCTGTATAAACACGAAAATATCTACACCACCATCTGTATAAACGTGGAAATATCTACACAGTCATCTGTATAAACATGGAAATATCTACACTACCATCGTTAGACACATGGAAATATCTACAGTGCCATCTGTATAAACATGGAAATATCTACCCAGGCATCTGTATAAACATGCAAATATCTACACCGCTATCTGTATAAACATGTATATACCTACACCGCTGTCTGTATAAACATGGAAATATCTATACCAACATCTGTATAAACATGGAAATATAAACACCGCCATCTGTATAAACATGGAAGTATCTACACCGCAATCTGTATAAACATGGAAATATATCCACCGCCATCTCTATAAAAATGGAAATATCTACACACTCATCTGTATAAACATGGAAATATCTACACCACCATCGTTAGAAACATGGAAATATCTACACTGCCATCTGTATAAACATGGAAATATCTACATAGCCATGTGTATAAACTTGGAAATATCTACACCGCCATCTGTATAAACATGGAAATATCTACACCGCCATCTGTATAAACATGGAAATATCTACACCGTGATCTATATATACATGAAAATATCTACCCTGCTAGATGTATAAACATGGAAATATCTACACCACTATCTGTAGAAATATGGAAATATCTACATCGCTATCTCTATATGTAAATATCTGAACCGCTATTTCTATAAACATGGAAATATCTACAGCGCTGTCTGTATAAACATGGAAATATCTACACCGCTATATCTATAAACATAGAAATATCTACACTGCCATCAGAAAAAACACGGAAATACCTACACCGTCATCTGTATAAACTTGGAAACATCTACACCGCCGTTTCTATAAACATGGAAATACCTACCCTGCCATCTGTATACACATGGAAATACATACCCCGCCATCTGTATAAACATGGAAATATCTACACCACTCTCTGTATAAACATGGAAATATCTATGCCGCCATCTGTATAAACATGTAAATAGTCACACCACTGTCTGTATAAACATGGTAATATCTACAGAGTCATCTGTATAAACATGGAAATATTTACACCGCCATCTGTATAAACATGGAAATATCTACACCGCCATCTGTATAAACACGGAAATATCTACAGCGCTACCTGTAGAAATATGGAAATATCTACACCACGATCTATATAAACATGGAAATATCTACACAGTCATCAGTATAAACTTGCAAATAACTACACCACCATCTGTATAAACATGGAAATATCTCCACTGCCATCTGTATAAAGATGGAATTATCTACACCGCCATCTGTATAAACATGAAAATTTCTACATCGCCATCTGTGAAAACATGGAAATATCTACACAGTCATCTGTATAAACATGGAAATATCTACACCACCATCGTTAGAAACATGGAAATATCTACACTGCCATCTGTATAAACATTGAAATATCTACAATGCCATCTGTATAAACACGGAAATACCTACACGGCCATCTGTATAAACATGGAAATTTCTACACCGCTATCCCAATAAACATGGAAATATCAACACCTCTGTCTGTATAAACATAGAAATAACTACACCGCCAAATATATAAAGATGGAAATATCTACAACGCCATCTGTATAAACATGGAAATATCTACACCGCCATCCGTATAAACATGGATATATCTACACCGCCGTCCGTATAAACATGGAAATAACTACACCGCGATCTGCATATACATGGAAATATCTACACAGCCATCACTATAAACATGGAAATATCTACACCGCCATCTGTATAAACATGGAAATATATACAGTACTATCTGTATAAACTTGGAAATATCTACAGCGCTATCTGTATAAACATGGAAATATCTACATCGCCATCTGTATAAACATGGAAATATCTAAACCGCCATCTGTATAAACACAGAAGTATCTATACCGCCATCTGTATAAACATGGAAATATCTACACAGTCATCTGTATGAACATGGAAATATCTACACCGCCATCTTTATAAACTTGGAAGTATCTACACTGACATCTGTGCAAAGATGGAATTACCTACGCCGCCATCTGTATAAACAAGCTAATATCTACACCGCCATCTGTATAAAC
This sequence comes from Pan troglodytes, assembly GCF_028858775.2. Taxonomy (NCBI): domain Eukaryota; kingdom Metazoa; phylum Chordata; class Mammalia; order Primates; family Hominidae; genus Pan; species Pan troglodytes. The sequence continues at coordinate 9,102,608 of NC_072411.2, forward strand.
ATGGAAATACCTACACCGATATCTGAATAAACATGGAAACATCTACACCACCATCTGTAAATACATGCAAGTATCTACACCGCCATCTGTATAAACATGGAAATATCTACAAATTCATTTGTATAAACATGGAAATATCTACACCAACATCGTTATAAACATGGAAATATCTACACTGCCATCTGTATTAACATGCAAATATCTACACAGCCATCTGTATAAACATGGAAATATCTTCATCGCTATCTGTATAAACATGGAAATATCTACACTGCCATCTGTATAAACATGGAAATTTCTACACCACCGTCACTATAAACATGGAAATATCTACACCGCCATCTGTATAAACATGTAAATACCTTCACCGCCACCTGTATAAACATGGAAATATCTACACCGCCATCTGTATAAACATGGAAATAACTACACCGCCATGTGTATAAAAATGGAAATATCTCCACCGCCATCTGTATAAAAGTGGAAATATCTACACACTCATCTGTATAAACATGGAAATATCTACACCACCATCATTAGAAACATGGAAATACCTACCCTGCCATCTGTATAAACATGGAAATGTCTATACAGCCATCTGTATAAACATGGAAATACTTACACCACCATCTGTATAAACATGGAAATATCTACACTGCCATCTGTATAAACATGGAAATATCTACACCGTGATCTATATAAACATGAAAATATCTACCCCGCTACCTGTAAAAACATGGAAGTATCTACACCACCATCTGTAATAATATAGAAACATCTACACCGCTATCTCTATAAACATGGAAATATCTACACCGCTGTCTCTATAAACATGGAAATATATACACCGCTATCTCTATAAACATAGAAACATCTACACTGCCATCTGAAAAACCATGGAAATATCTACACAGTCATCTGTATAAACATGGAAATATCTACACCATCTCTATAAACATGGAAATATCTACACTGCCATCCGTATACGCATGGAAATATATACACAGCCATCTGTATAAACATGGAAATACCTGCACCGCTATCTCTATAAACATGGAACTACCTATACCATTATGTCTATAAACATGGAAATATCTACATCGCCATCTGTATAAACATGGAAATATCTGCACCGCAATCTGTATATACATGGAAATATCTACACCGCCATCTTATAAACGTGAAAATATCTACACCGTGATCTATATAAACATGAAAATATCTACCCCACTATCTGTATAACCATGTAAATAACTACACCACTATCTGTATAAATATAGAAATATCTACACCGCTATTTCTATAAATATGGAAATATCTACACCGGTATCTCTATAAGCATGGAAATATCTACACCGCTATCTCTATAAACATAGAAATATCTACACTGCCATCTGAAAAAACATGGAAATATCTACACAGTCATTCGTATAAACATGGAAATATCTACACCGCCTTCTCTATAAACATGGAAATATCTACCCTGCCAACCGTATAAACATGGAAATATATACACAGCCATCTGTATAAACATGGAAATATCTACACCGCTATCTCTATAATCATGGAACTACCTACACTGTTATCTCTATAAACATGGAAATATCTACACTGCCATCTGTTTAAACATGGAAATATCTTCACCGCCATCTGTATAAACATGGAAATATCTACACCGTGATCTATATAAACATGAAAATATCTACCCCGCTATCTGTATATACATGGAAATATCTACATCACTGTCTGTCTAAATATGGAAATATCTACACCGCTATCTCTCTATGTAAATATCTGAACCGCTATTTGTAAAAGACATGGAAATATCTACAGCGCTGTCTGTATAAACATGGAAATATCTACAACGCTATATCTATAAACATTGAAATATCTACAATTATATCTGAAAAAACATGGAAATACCTACACATTCATCGGTATAAACTTGGAAACATCTACACCGCCATTTCTATAAACATGGAATATCTTCCCTGCCATCTGTATACACATGGAAATATATACACCGCCGTCTGTATAAACATGGAAATATCTACACCGCAATCTCTATAAACAAGGAAATATCTACACCGCTATCTGTACAAACTTGGAAATATCTACACCGCCATCTGCATAAACATGGAAATATCTACAATGCCATTTGTATAAAGATGGAATTATCTACACCGCCATCTGTATAAACATACAAATATCTAATCCACCATCTATATAAACATGGAAATATCTGCACCGCCATCTGTATAAACGTGGAAATATCTACAGAGCCATCTGTGTAAACATGGAAATATCTACACCGCCATCAATATAAACATAAAAATATCTACACAGCCATCTGAACAAACATGCAAATATCTACACAGCCATCTGTATAAACATGGAAATATCTACACCGCCATCAGTATAAACATGGAAATAACTACACTGCCATCTTTATAAACATAGAAATATCTACACTGCCATCTGTATAAACATGGAAATATTTACACCGCCATCTTTATAAACATGGAAATGTCTACACCGCCATCTTTATAAACATGGAAATATCTACACCGCTACCTGTATAAATATGGAAATATCTACACCACGATCTATATAAACATGGAAATATCTACACCACCATCTCTATAAACATGGAAATATCTACACTACGATCTATAAAACATGGAAATATCTACACCGCCATCTGTATAAACGTGGAGATATCTACACAGTCATCTGTGTGAACATGGAGATATCTACACCACCATTTCCATAAACATGGAAATATCTACACCGCCATCTGTATACACATGGAAATATGTACACCGCCATCTGTATACACATAGAAATATCTACACCGCCATCTCAATGAACATGGAAATATTTACTCCGCCATCTGCATAAGCAAGGAAACATCTACACTACCAGCTGTATAAACACAGAAATATCTACACCGCCATCTCTATAAACATGGAAATATCTAAGACGCCATCTGTATAAACATGTAAATATTTACACCGCCCTCTGTATAAACATGGAAATATCTACACAGTCATCTGTATAAACATGGAAATATCTACAACGCCATCTCTATAAACATGTAAATATTTACACTGCCATCTGTATAAACATGGAACTATCTACACAGTCATCTGTATAAACATGGAAATATCTACACCACCATCATTACAATCATGTTAATATCTACACTGCCATCTGTATAAACATGGAAATATTTACACAGCCATCTGTATACAGATGGAAATATCTACACCACCATCTCCATAAACATGGAAATATCTACACCGCTATCTCTATAAACATGGAAATATATACACCGCCATCTCTATAAACATAGAAATATCTACACCTCCATCTACATAAACAAGGAAATATCTACACTGCCATCTGTACAAAGATGGAAATATCTACACCGTGAGCTGTAGAAACATGGAAATATCTACACCGCTATCTGTGTTAACGTACAAATATCTCCCAGCCTATCTGTATAAACATGGAAATATCTACACCATGATCTGTATAAACATGGAAATATCTACACCGCTATCTATATAAAGATGGAAGTATCTACACCGCTATCTCTATAAACATGGAAATATCTACACCGCTATCTGTATAAATATGGAAATAACTACACTGCTATCTCTATAAACATGGAAATATCTACACTGCAATTTGTTTAAACATGGATATAACTACACCGCTGTCTCTATAAGCATGGAAATATCTACGCCGCCATCTGTATAAACGTGGAAATATCTACACAGTCATCTGCATGTACATGGAAATATCTACACCGCTTTGTGTATAAATATGAAAATATCTACCCCGCTATCTCAATAAACCTGTAAATATCTATACCGCCATCTGCATAAACATCTAAATATCTACACCGCCATCTGTATAAACACGGAAATATCTACAAGGCCGTGTGTATAAACATGGAAATATCAACACCGCCATTTGTATAATCATGGAAATATACACACTGCCATCTGTATAAACATGGAAATATCTACACGGTCATCTGTAAAACCATGGTAACGCCTACACAGTCATCTGTATGAACATGGAAATATCTACACCTCCAGGAGTATAAACATAGAAATATGTACACTGCCATCTGTATACACCTGGAAATATCTACAAAGCCATCAGTATAAACATGGAAACATCTACACGGCTATGTCTATAAACATGGAAATATCTGCAGCGCTACCTGTATAAACATGGAAAAATCTACAACGCTATCTCTGTAAACATGGAAATATCTACACAGTTATCTGTGTAAACATGAAAATATCTACACCGCTAACTGTCTAAAGATCGAAATTTCTACACCGCAATCTGCGCAAAGATGGAAATATCCTCACCGCTATCTATGTAAACATGGAAATATCTACACCGTTTACTGTATAAACATTGAAATATCTACACCGCTATCTCTGTAAACATGGAAATATCTGCACCGCTATCTGTATATACATGGAAATATCTACACCGCTATCTCTATAAACATGGAAATATCAACACCGCCATCTGCATAAACATGGAAATGTCTACACAGTCATCTGTATAAGCATGGAAATATCTCCACCACCATCTCTATAAAAATGGAAATATCTATACTGCCATATATATACACATGGAAATACCTACACATCCATCAGTATAAACATGGAAACATCTACACCGCTATCTCTATAAACATGGAAATAACAACACTGCTATCTGCCTAAACATGGAAATAGCTACACCGCTATCTGTATAAGCATGGAAATGTCTACATCACTATCTCCATAAACATGGAACTACCTACACCGCCATCTCTATAAACATGGAATTATCTAGAACGCGATCTCTATAAGCATAGAAATATCTACAGTGCCATCTCTATAAACTTGGAAATATCTACAATCCCATCTGCCTAAACATGAAAATATATACACCGCCGTCTGTATAAATATGGAAATATCTACACGGCCATCTGTATAAACATAGAAATATCTACACTGCCATCTGTAAAAAGATGGAAATATCTACACCGTGATCTGTATAAACATGGAAATATCTAAACCACTACTCTATAAACATGGAAATATCTACAATGCTATCTGTATAAATATGGAAACATTTATACCATGATCTGTATAAACATGGAAATATCTACACCGCTATCTGTATAAAAATGGAAATATCTACACCGCTATCTGAATAATCATGGAAATATCTACACCGCTATGTGCATAAATATGGAAATTTCTACACCGCCATCTGCATAAACATCTAAATATCTCCACCGCCATCTGAATAAACATGGAAATATCTACACTGCCATCTCCATAAACATGGAAATATCAACACCGCATCTGTATAATCATGGAAATATCCACACCGCCATCTGTATAAACATGGAAATATCTTCACCGCCATCTCTAAAAACATGGAAATATCTACACAGTCATCTCTATAAACATGGAAATATCTACACCTCAATGAGTATAAACATGGAAATTTCTACTACGCTATCTGTATTCACATGGAAATATCTACACAGCCATCTGTATAAACATGGAAATCTCCACACCGCTATCTCTATAAACATGGAAAAACCTACACAACTATCTCTATAAACATGGAAATATCAACACCGCTATCACTATAAAATGAAAATATATACACCGCCATCTCTATAAACATGGAAATATCTACACTGCCATCTACATGAACAAGGAAATTCCTACACCGCCACCTATATAAACATGGAGATATCTACACCGCCCTCTGTGTAAACATGGAAATATCTACACCGCTATCTGTATAATCAGGGAAATATCTACACCACTATCTGCATAAACATTGAAATATCTACACTGCTATCTGTATAAACATGGAAATATCTACACTGCTATCTGTATAAGTACAGAAATAACTACACCGCTATCTCTATAAACATGGAAATATCTACACCGCTATATATATAAACCAGAAAATAACTACACCGCTCTCTCTATCAACATGGAAATATCTACACCACCATGTGTATAAACATGGAAATATCTACACAGTCATCTTTATGAACATGGAAATAACTAAACCGATTTCTTTATATATATGAAAATATCTACACCGCTATCTCAATAAACATGGAAATCACTGCACCGCAATCTGTATAAATTTCTAAATATCTACACCGCCATCTGTATAAACATGGAAATACCTCCACCGCCATCTCTATAAGATTGGAAATATCAACACCGCCATCTATATAAACATGGAAATATCTACACCGCCATCTACATGAACAAGGAAATATCTACACCGCCATCTATAAACATGGAAATATCTGCACCGCCATCTGTATAAACATGGAAATATCTCCAATGCCATCTGTAGAAAGAAGGAAATATCTACACCGCGAGCTGTATATACATGGAAATATCTACACCTCTGTATAAACATGGAAATATCTAAAAGGCTACCTGTATAAACATGGAAATATCTACATCATGATCTGTATAAACATGGAAATATCTACACCGCTGTCTGTATAAAGATGGAAATATCTACACAACTATCTCTATAAACAAGGAAATATCGACACCTCTATCTGTATAAACATGGAAATATCTACACCGCTATCTCTAAAAACATGGTAATACCTACACCGCTATCTCTGTAAACATGGAAATATCTACACCTCTATTTCTATAAACATGGAAATATCTACAATGCCATCACTATAAACATGAAAATATCAACACTGCCATCTCCATCAACATGGAGTTATCTACAGCGCCATCTATATAAACATCGAAATATCTACACCGCCATCTGTATAAACATGGAAATATCTACACCGCCATCTGTATAAACATGGAAATATTTCCACTTCTTTCTGTATAAAGATGGAAATATCTACACCGCTATCTGTATATACATGGAAATACCAAAACCTCTATCTGTATAAACACAGAAATATCTACACCACTCTCTCTATAAACATGGAAATATCTACACCAGGATCTAAAAGAACATGGAAATATCAACACCGCTATCTGTAAAAACATGGGAATATCTACCTCGCTATCTGTATAATCATGGAACTATCTACACCACCATGTCTATAAACATGAACTTATCTACATCGCCATCTGTATAAACATGGAAATATCCACACTGCCATCTGGATAAAGTCGTAAATATCTACACCGCAAGCTGTATAAACATGGAAGTATCTACACCGCTATCTATATAAACTTGGAAATACCAACACCGCTGTCTGTATAAACATGGAAATATCTAAACCGCTATCTGTATAAAAATGGAAATATCTAGACGACTATATACACATGGTAATACCTACAACGCTATCTCTGCAAACATGGAAATATCTACACAGCTGTCTGTGTAAACATGGAAATATCTACACCGCTATCTGTGTAAGGATGGAAATTTCTACACCGCAATCAATGCAAAGACGGAAATATCCTCACCGCTATCTATGTAAATAGATACCATCTATTCTGCACTACCATCAGTACAGAAATGGAAATACCTACATCGCAAGCTGTATAAACATGGAAATATCTACACCGCTATCTGTATAAACATGGTAATATCTACACCGCTATCTCTATAAAAATGGAAATATCTACACCGCCATCTGTAAAAACATGGAAATCTCTACACTGCCATCTGTGTTCACATGGAAATATCCACACAGCCACCTGTATAAACATGGAAATATCCACACGGCTATCTCTATAAACATGGAAATACTTACACCGCTATCCCTATTATCATGGAAATATCTACACCGCTATCTCTATAAATATGGAAATATATACAGCGCCATCTCTATAAACATGGAAATATCCACACCGCCATCTACATAAACAAGGAAATATCTACACCGCCATCTACATAAACATGGAAATAACTACACCGCCATCTGTATAAACATGGAAATAACGACAATGACATCTGTAGAAACATGGAAAAATCTTCACCACGAGCTGTATAAACATGGAAATACCTACACCGCTATCTGTATAAACATGGAAATATCTACAAGGCTATCTCTATAAACATGGAAATATCTACACCATGATCCGTATAAACAAGGAAATATCTACAACGCTATCTGTATAGAGATGGAAATATCTACAACGCTATCTCTATTAACATGGAAATATCTACACTGCTATCTCTATAAACATGGAAATACCTACACCGCCATCTGTGTAAACTTGGAAATATCTACACAGTCATCTGTATAAACATAGAAATATGTACACTGCCATCTCTATAAAAATGCAAATATCTACACTGCCATCTCCATAAACATGGAGCTGTCTACAGCGCCATCTGTATAAACATGGAAACATCTACACCGCCATCTGTATAAACATGGAAATATCTACACCGCCATCTGTATAAACGTGGAAATATCTACACTTCGATGTGTATAAACATGGAAATATCTACACCACTATCTGTGTAAACATGGAAATACCAACACCGCTATCTGTATAAACAGAAATATCTACACCGCTATCTGTATAAACAAGGAAATATCTACACCGCCATCTCTACAAACATTAAAATATCTATAATGTCATCTCCATAAACATGGAAGTATCTACATCTCCATCTGTATAAACATGGAAATATCCACAAAGCCATCTGGATAAAGATATAAATATCTAAACCGCGAGCTGTATAAACATGGAAATATCTACACCGCCATCTGTATAAACATGGAAATATCAACACTGCCATCTGTATAATCATGGAAATATCCACAACGCTATCTGTATAAACATGGAAATATCTACACCGCCATCTCTAAAATCATGGAAATATCTACACAGTCCTCTGTATAAACATGGAAATATCTACACCTCCATGAGTATAAACATGGAAATATCTACAATGCCATCTGTATACACATGGAAATATCTACACAGCCATCAGTATAAACACGGAAATTTCTACACCGCAATCTTTGCATACATGGAAATATCCTCACCGCTATCTATGTAAACATGGAAATATCTACACCGCTATCTCTCTAAACATGAAAATATCTGCACCGCTATCCGTACAAACATGGAAATACCTACACCGCCATCTGTATAAACATGGAAATATCTACACAGTCATCTCTATAAACATGGAAATATCTACAACACCATCTCTAGAAACATGGAAATACCTACACTGCAATCTGCATAAACATGCAAATATCTACACTGATAACTGTATAAACAGGGAAATATCTACATCGCTATCTGTATAAACATGGACATATCTAGACCGCTATCTATATAAACATGGAAATACCTACACCGCAATCTGTATAAATATGGAAAGACCTACACCACTATCTATATACACCTGGAAATCTCTACACTCCCACCTGCATAAACATGGAAATATCTACACAGCCATCTGCATAAACATGGAAATATCTTCACCGTCATCTGTATAAACATGAAAATATCTATACCGCGAGCTCTATAAACATGGATATATCTAACCGCTATCTTTATAAACATGGAAATAACAACACCGTTATCCGTAGCAACAAGGAAATATCTACGCCGCTATCTGTATAAAAATGGAAATATCTACACCGCTATCTCTATATACATGGAAATACCTATACCACTATCTCTATAAACATGGAAATATCTACACCGCTATATCTATAAACATGGAAATATGTACAACGCGATCTGTATAAACATGGAAATATATACACAGACATCTGTAGAAAGATGGAAATATCTACAGTGTGATCTCTGTAAACATGGAAATATCTACACCACTATCTGTATAGACATGGAAATATGTACAACGTTATCTGCATAAACAAGGAAATACCTACATTATGATCTGCATGAACATGGAAATAGGTACAGCGCTCTCTGTATAAATATGGAAATATCCACACAGATATCTCTAAAAACATGGAAAAATCAACACCGCTATCTCTATGAACATGGAAATATCTACACCGCCATCTCTATAAATATGGAAATATCTACACCGTGATCTGTATAAACATGGAAATATTTACACCGATATCTGTATAAACATGGAAATTTCTACAACGTTATCTGTATAAATATGGAAATATCCACACCGCTATCTCTATAAACATGGTAATATGTACAACGCCATCTGTATAAACATGGAAATACCTATACAGTCATCTGTGTAAACATGGAAATATCTACACCATCATCTGTATAAACATGAAAATATCTACAATGCCATCTGTATACACATGGAAATACCTACACGGCAATCTGTGTATAGATGGAAACATCATCACCGCCATCTGTACAAACATGGAAATATCTACATTGCTATCTCTATAAACATGGAAATATCTACACCGCTATCTGTATAAACATGGAAATACCTACACCGCTATCTGTATAAACATGGAAATATCTACAACGCTATCTGTGTAAACATGGGAATATCTACAACGCCATCTGTGTAAACATGGAAATATCTACGCAGCTACCTTTGTAAACTCGGAAATATCTACACCACTATCTGTGTAAAGATGGAAATACCTACACCGCAATCTGTGCAAAGATGGAAATATCTACACCAGTATCTCTGTAAACACGGAAATATCAACTCCACCATCTGCATAAACATGGAAATATCTACACTGCCATCTGTATAAACATGGAAATATCTACACAGCCATCTGTATAAACATGGAAATATGTACACCGCTATCTGTATTAGCATGGAAATACCTACACCGCTATCTGTATAAACATGAAAATATCAACACCGCTATCCGTATAAACATGGAAATATCTACACCGCTATCCGTATAAACATGGAAATATCTACGCCGCTATCACTATACACATGGAAATTCCTACACTGCTATCACTATAAACATGGAAATATCTACACCGCTATATGTATAAATATGGAAATATCTACACCGCTATCTCTATAAACATTTAAATATCTACACCACTATCTGTATAAACATGGAAATGTCTACACCGCTATCTCAATAAACATGGAAATATCTACACTGCCATCTGTGTAAACATGGAATATCTACACCGCTACCTGTATAAAAATGGAAATATCTACACCGCTATCTTTTAAAACGTGGAAATATCTACACCGCTATCTGTATAAACATGGAAATATCTACACCGCCATCTCTATAAACATGGAAATATCTACACCGCCATCTTTAAAAACATGGAAATATCTACACACTCATCTGTATAAACATGGAAATATCTACACCATCATCTGTATAAACATGGAAATATCTACACTGCCAGGAGCTCAAGAGCAGCCTGGGCAATACAGCAAGGCCTCATCTCTACAAAAAAATTAGAAATATTAGCTGGCCATGGTCGTGTGCACCTGTTGTCCCAGCTTCTTGGGAGGCTGAGGTGGGAGGATCTACGGAGCCCAGTATTTTAAGGCTGCAGTTAGCTTGGATAACGACTGCACTCCAACCTGGATGACAGAACAAGAACCTGTTTCAAAAAAGAAAAAAGAAAAAAAAACCTAAAAACTAAAAACTGGATGTAGTTTGCTAGTAACTAAACAGCAAATTAATTGTAACATGCTTACATATCAACGATGTCTTTCTTCTTTGATCATAAACCTGCTCACTAAGAAGCTGCTGAAGTCCATGGTAGTGACAGGTACATGTCTGCATCCTTGTCCTGACCTGCATCATCTTTGATTGTCCCCATCTGTGTCTCCGACTGGCACTGCCGAACCGTCTTGCTACCTGATCAATGTTGTACTGAACCGGAATGCTAACTGATCAATGTTGTCGAGCTCACTGCACAAAGCTGTTCTTACAAGGTAGATTTCTGCCTGGAATAGCCATACTTACACTGTTTATATTCCTTACTCCTGACCCATCCAACGCAGCACAAGTTCTATTTATTGCCATAGAAACATAGGTCATTTGGAAACACCTCCTTCATTTCTATGGAATGTTCAAACATTTCTGACATTTTGGACTCTGTTCTAGCCTCTTGTTAAATGTATCCAGAAAAGAGACAAAGCTTTATGGGGGGGCTATATGCACACATATGCTATAGAATAAGCTATCTAAATGCTTAAAAATACTTTCCATCTGTCACCGCACCTTAATAGGTACACAGAAATTAAGTATGTGTATATCTGTCTGTATAGATACGTATAAATATATATCCCCAAAACAAAAACTCATTCTCTTACTTATACATAGGTAGAATATAGGTGAATATACATATACATTTATAGGTAGAACAAAAAAACCCTCAGCCTCTTTAGGGCCATGTGTTTTCTCTGAGTAATTGTCACAATTAATTAAAATACATGTGTATGCCTTTTTAGATAAATTTCATCAGACCAGTTTCTGTCTGGTTGGAAAATAATAACTGCCTATTTGCTAAGTGCCCCTGCCCCCATACTATGTTCCAGTGAACTAAAGACCTCTGGCAATCATATATTTACAACTCAGCAAGATTAAACAATTTATTGTTATTTATGACATCCAAGCTTTATCTTCTGTATTATATTCCACATTAGCATCTATCACCTTACATTTGGGAGATCCTGTCCAAAAAATGATTATGCCTCCTAACCAAACATTCAGCAGGGCTGCAGGAACAGGCCCCCTGAACAAACATCCTGCCAAAGTACTTTAAAGCACCGTGAGCTGTCACAGCTGTGCATTTTCAGATGACTCAGCAGATTAGCGTGGAGTCTCTTAGCCTCTGCTTGGTCTGTTCCTTTCAGTGATCTCTCACATGGCCCAGTCCATTCGGTTTGAAAATCCTCATGAAATGAGCAGATTATGATCTGGCTTCAGTAGAGGGCCATGGGGTGGGCATGGAGGGGAGAGGGTTTGCTCTTAACACAGCCTGAGCCTCAGAAAGGTTTCAGATGGAAAAGCATGGCACTGACTCAGCTCATGCTTAACAGGAAATAATGCACAGACCACACCAAAAAAGCCCTTTATGTTGTGTGAAAGTCTATGCCGGAGCAGCTGCTGCCACCTCATGTACTGTGATAGAGTGTGCATGTGTGTGTTTGTGTGTGCATGAGTGTGAGTATGCACACATATGTGTGCTGGGAGGGGGAGGAGATCACACCTTCCACAGTCGCCACCTCAGCCTTAGCTAGCAGCGTGGAGAATTGCCAAAAGTCAACAGGAAGCTGCACCAAAGCAACTGTGATCACCACATCAGCAGGCGCTTTCTGGTTAGTAAAGCTACTGGGACTGAAAAACACACACGATCTCGTCCTTCTTTTATTTTAATCAGAGCAAAATATTTTTATAATAATTGTGTTCTATGAATAAATAATTCATAATGCTGTAACCCATTATCACATTCAATCCTCCCAACAACCCTAGAAGATATGTAGACAAGTATTATTACTTTCCCTATTTTTATAAATGAGGAAATAAACCCCAGGAGGCTAGGCGACTTCCCCACGGTCATAGAAGTTGCAAACAGTAGTATCATGATTCAAATCCAAAGCTTCTCCTTTTGTCTTTATCATTTTAATTTTGAAGGTAATGCATATGCATGTATGATCTTTTAAATCCAGAGATGTATATGGAATAGATAGGAAAAGGGACTCTCCTTCCCCATTATACACCCCCTCCACCCAAGCTATATACACTGTTGACTAGAGTATGTCCTTTCAATCCTATTTTCTATGCCTACATTATATACAGAAAAGCAGGATTACGTTACACACAATATTCCAGTCATTGCTGTTTTTCACCAACAAGCTATCATTCACATCTTTTTCATACTACATATAAATTTATATCCTTTATTTTAGTGGTGTATATTGTGCAGTTGTGTCATAAATTATGTGCCTGTTCTCTGTTGAACATATAGATTTTTTCTGAGTTTTTCCTTAGCAAAATGCTGCAGTGAGTACCCTTGTACACAGATGTTTGTACATTTGTTCTAGAAAAATCTACAGTAAAGATTCTTAGATTAAGAGATTCCCAGGTTATTAGAAAACTACTCTATTAATTTAGATATATACTTCCAAATTGCCTGACCAAAAAGTTATGTCAATTTAACTTCTATGAACAGTATACAAACATGACAATTTTCCATCACCTACACCAACTCTGGGTAATTTCATCTTTTTTACAAGTTGATGGATTGTTTTAATTTATATTTCTCTGGTTATTAATAAGGTTGGCCACCTGTTCATGTGTTATTATTGATGATATTTGTATTGAATTGTTTGAATTTTCTTGATTTCAAAAAACGTTTTACATGTCATAGATATTAAATATTTGTTGTAAAACTCTCCTTCCAGTATTGTGTATGTGTTTGGTCAAGTAGAATAAACTCTCGTCCTCTGATTTCAGATTCCTTTCTCTTTCCATTAGAAATCCCTAAATGTAAAACTACATATTGATAGCTAAAAACCAGGATATTTACTAGAGAAAAAGAATACAAAGGCAATAATTAAATATTATATTTATACAAAATACCTACTAGTACAAACTTAAAAAGAGAAAGTAAAAGTCAAATGCTTCTACGACTTCAGACTAAGAAAAAGAACTTTTGAGGTTGAATGTTCCTGAAATTTTTCTTTTCATACAACTACGGACATGACTTCAAAAGTTGATGTGACTAAAACATGTAAGATATGAAAGATATTTGAAGACTCAGAGAAGGTGGATTTTCATTTTAACAAGTCACATATATATTCTAGATGTCCTCTTATTCGTAACTAAGAGAGTCAAATCAGATGAAAGAATCTAAAAATTTCCCTTTGACTGTGTTAAGTAGAAGTAGTAGAGGCATATTGGCCAAATCTTGAGTGTTTGCAAATTGACTCTTAAGGCTATAGGCTGGCACAGGTCATTGAAGCCCTAGCTTTTTATCTTTAATTTTAAAATCCCCAAACAATTTATACTAATTTTTCTTGTCCATTATTTCCAAATAATCTTGTTTAAAGGTTATTACAGTGCTTGCTCATGTTACTGTTGTCTAACAGAAGGGTATCCGGGGCCTTAAAACTGAGAGGGTTAGGATTAATGATTCCAATACCTATGCTTGGACATCTCCAAAAGTGGGTTCCAACTTCTTGTCCTCAAGTCTGTATAGAAACTAGCAAACTTCCAGAGTTCACAAAAGGCTCAAAGAGAACAGATGTTTTATAGAAAATTCTTAGAGCAAGTTTCACGCATAATGTTGCTGATGCGTGTCTGCCTTTTCAATAAACATCACTATGCTTTATCACAAGATTTAATAAAGCAGCTTAGTTAAAAATGCCATCTGGGTCTCTGGACACATTAAACAAAGCTTAAAATAACCACCCCAGCAACTGGGAGGACCCAGCTGTTCTCATAATCTGTCCCACTCCTTTTACTTCCCCATAAAAAGAGTGAATGAAGACCACAGACTAAAAGCATCCAGAAGGAACTGACACAAACAGGGAGATAGATGGAGCCAAGGGCTCCTGTAAGTTTGCTATTGCTCACATAATAGATTTGCTAATTCCACAACCTGCGGATGGTGATTAAGAACGGGAAGCAGAAAGAGGGAAGAGAGAATCATAGAAGGGCTCATTCAAGTTTTCTAATGTATCACAAACCTGTCCTCCCTAATGTCTGGATCATAGCAGCCCATTCCATTCACCTATTCTCTAGTGAACTCCAATAGAAAATACAAAGCCATCACCACCCAGTTCTTTCTCCCTTCTAGAGATGAGATATTAGCCACCCAATCCCAGATTCTCAGATCCATTCCAGGAAAGAAGCCCTAGGTATTGAAGCACAGCTTTCCCTCCCTCCCTTCTTTCTTCCACCCCAAGATTTGTTCCCCAGATAGTTCTAGTAAATGCAAAACCAAGTATATTCTCATTCTTTGGAGCAACCAGCTTTTCATGGCCAACTGGAATCAAACACAACCTGCACAAACATCTATCTGGAGGACACTCCCAAGGCTCCTACTGAGCCAGCCTTCTGCATACCACTGCATTTCAGCTTCCTAGTTCACAAGACACTGAGACATTCTTGAATTCTGCAAGGTGCACTGTGTGTTAATATCTTGGCTGCTCATCATGTGGCCAATAAAGGGCATGACTAGTCAACAAATAAATTTTCTCTTGGCTAAAACTTGCAACAAAACTGTAAGCTGTTTACCAAGGGGCCCACTACAGGTTATATTCAATATATACAGTCAAATCCTAACTATCTGAGATATATTCAGTTGACCATACACCTTTATATTTCAGTAAAAGGTCTTTACATTTCCCAGTGCTATCGATGTTACAAAGTGCTTTCATATGCAGTGCTTCATCTGATTTCCAGGATAATTAAATGATCCTGTCATACCTGATTTTTAGATGAGGAAACAAGTGGTTTCTGGGTATTTCAAGAGGCTAACGCATCTGCCCTCCAACTTGTATGTGAAAACCAAAAACAAAATTCCAAGGCCCTTCAACCATCTGAATGGACTTTGACTCTTTTGGTCAATATATGGCAGAGCTAGGAAAAGAAGGTGAGTCTTCCAGCTGCTGATACAGGGTTTTTTCTGCCATACTCCATTACCTCCAAGGCTAAAGTCAAAAGAGGGTGTGGTTATCACATGAAAAAATCTGGTTTGGATTTCCCAAATGTGTATGTAGTATTTGGGGATTTACCTTAATTTAACCTACAGTTCTTTTGGGTTGTAACAGTCTGACTCCATTTTTGAAAACAAAACAAAATCGATTTTAAATGCTGAATTATAGATCTTTGCTGTCCAGTATGGTAGCTACTAACCACTTATGGTTATTTGCATTTCTATTTTAATTAATTAAAATTCAGTAAAATGCAAAATTCAGTTCTTCAGTTGCTCTAGCCACATTTCAAGTGTTACAGTAGTCACATATGGCTAGTGGCTGGGACAATGCAGATTATAGAACAGTTCCATCATCAAAGAAACTTCTATTGAACAGTGCTATTATATAATGTCATCTCCAGAGAAAGAAGACTTTAGAAAAAGTCAGAAACGGCCGGGTGCAGTGGCTCACACGTGTAATCCCAGCACTTTGGGAGGCCAAGGCAGGCAGATCCCTTGAGGTCAGGAGTTCAAGACCAGCCTGGCCGACATGGTGAAACCCCGTCTCTAGTAAAAATACAAAAAATTAGCTAGGCGTGGTGGTGCATGCCTGTAACCACAGCTACTCAGGAGGCTGAGTTGGGAGAATCACTGGAACCCAGGAGACAGAAGTTGTAGTGAGCCAAGATTGTGCCACTGCACTCTAGCCTGGGTGACAGAGCAAGACTCCATCTCAAAAAAAAAAAAGAAAGAAAAAGAAAAAGTCAGAAACATCTTGAGGCAGGCATAGTGCTGTCATCTGTCCAATATTGAAGATGATTTAAGAATAAGAAAGAAGAAGAGAACAAAGAAGAGAAAAAGAAGTTGCCTTAGGTGTACCTACCCAGAAAAGGACAAGGGCATTCCTGTAGTCATTGTGTTGTATTTTAGCTCTTAAACTTTTTAAGAGATTAGAATAATTTGACACATAGAAGATCTAAACCACTGAAGAGGCTCTGAAGCAGATAAAAGTAGAAAGAAAATAAAAAACTAATTAGTTACAAACTAAGCTTAACCACAATTCGTTTAAACGATACTATTTACTCTTCACATGATTGGTTTTTCTTTTGCTTTATAGTATGACATAGTTTATATCTTTAAAGGGGAATTAAAATATTTCTGGGAATTTTTAAAAGTAAGTCCACACAGCCACATAAAAACTACAGAAACAGATAAAACCTATCTTCTCATTTATTCCCTAATCCATTCAAATTAAATATAAAAATCCAAGCAGCCACAGTGATATTCAAAAAAGCAAAAGTGAGACAAAACAAAATTCATTTGTCACCTGTGGAGGTAGTTAGCTCACCTAATCTTCACTCCAAACACCAGTAATTTTTAAAAGACAGAAATAAACATATATTCTGCCTTCCCAGAAGGAACTATGTTTCTGGGTAGCCAAATAACCCAGTTGTGAAGAAAATGGTCTGCTTATAGAAAAATGCCAGCTAAAACATGTAGATAGAATTAGAGAATTAGAAATTCACCATTTTGAAACCCCTAATGAAATAATCAACTCAAGCAAGGATCATTAATAAATGCTAAAACAATCAAGTAACTATTGATACAGAATATAACTGAATATACACATGGTACAAAGTTCACGTCACAGACTACTGGCTTGACCCAAGGGGGAATATAGCATTGGAGATAGGCAGTGATCACCCTAACCTTGCGATCATCTCACCATCACTAATGATGGGATGTGAATACACATTATTGCCTATGAAATAGTCTTTAAAAAAAGAAGTTGAACCTGAATCTAACTAAACCTTGCAATGGGCTGAACGTGTATGTCTTCCCCAAATTAATATGTTGACATCCTAACCCCAAAGGTGCTGGTATTAAAAGGTGGGGCCTTTAGGGGGTCATTAGATCATAAGGACAGAGGCTTCATGATTGGAATTAGTGCCCTTATAAAAGAGGCCCCAGAGAGCTAGCTAGTCTCTCCCACTATGTGAGGGCCCAGCAAGAAGGCCAATCTATGAACCAGAAAGTTGGTCCTAACCAGATATCAAAACCACATGCTCCTTGATTTTAAACTTGCTAGCCTCTAGGACTGTGAGAAATAAATTTCTGTTCTTTATAAGTCATCCAGTTTTTGGTATTTTGTTATAGCAGGCCTAAAAGCCTTTAGAACTAACTTCCAGTTAACCAGGAAAAAACAGAGTGAAAAGTTAAATGACACCATAAAAAGCAACCAGAAAATTCCAGAAGGGGAAATATTCTACAGGACAACTGACTAGTTTTTCAACAAGTCAATTTCACTAAATAAATACGTAAACAAAGAGTATGGGTATTTTCCAGGTTAAAAAAGTCTTGAGCTAAATAATCAAATGCAATGTGTATCCCTTGATTAGAAGAAACTAATTTGAACAAACCAGCCACAAAAGATATTTCAGGGAGACCAAGCTGGAAGGATCACTTGAGGCCAGGAGTTCGAGACCAGCCTGGGCAACGTAGTAAGACCTCCATCTCTACAAAAACAATAAATTAGCTGGGCATGGTGGTGTGCACCTCTAGTCCTAGCTACTCAGGAAGCTGAGGCAGGAAGATCACTTGAGCCCAGGAGTTTGAGGCTGCAATGAGCTATGATTGTTTCACTGCACTTCAGGCTGTGTGAAAGAGCAAGACTTTGTCTCAAAAAATAAAAGGACATTTCATAATAATTGAGGAAATCTGAATGTGGACTGGGTAATAAATGATATAAAAAAGCCATTTTTTATTTTGTTTGAAAAGATGATTTTGTAACTATACAGGAAAATGTTCTTTTTTTTTAGAAATCTGTACTAAAGAATTTAGGGGTAAAATATCATTTTCTTTAATAGACTTTCAAACACAAGCAAAAAATAGTCATGACACAAATATAGCAAAATGTTTACAATCTATGTTCTATGCTTGCCTGTGAGTGCCATTAATCTCATCTCTCTGCTTTTCTGAAAGTTTGAAAATTTCAAAGTTTTATAATAAATTTTTTACATCCCATAATTTTATAATAATTTTTTTAAAGTTTGAAGCAAATCAACAACTATAGCTTCAAAAATATCCTGACCCACAATAAACATTGAACAGGGTATATTTCTCCCATTTCCTAAAAAAGTTGGCCCAGGAAGGAGTATGAGAGCTGCCATAGCTCTCCCAAGGCTCATTATTCTCCATCACTCCATGGGAAATCCCAAAATAAATTTTTTAAAAAGTTGTTTAAATTTATAATGTTTTTGATTCTATAATAATTTTATAATAAAATAATTGTAAAATGTTTTTGATTTTATAATTTATAAAAATTTTTATACATGTTTATGTTTGAAATGTCTATTTCAAACTTTATGAGATATTAAAATATAAGTAATATAGTTCATCATTTTAGAAATGCCATGCTTTTCTTCTCCAGCAATTACATCATCAAAGAGTAACTGTAGTTTTTCCTAGAACATTGCTTTGTAGGCTGGGCATGGTGGTTCATGACACTTTAGGAGGCCAAGGCAGGCAGATCTCTTGAGATCAGGAGTTTGAGACTAGACTGGGCAACACAGAGAAACCCTATGAGTAGTAAAAACACAAAAATCAGCTGTGCGTAGTGGCGTGCACCTATAGCCCCAGCTACTCAGGAGGCTGAGGTGGGAAGATCACCTGAATCTGGGGAGGTCAAGGCTACAGTGAGCCAAGATTGTACCATTGCACTCCAGCCTGGGCAACAAAGTGAGACCCTGTGTCAAAAAAAAAAAATGAAATTTAATTGAAAAAAAGAAAATTGCTTTGTAAAATTAATTTTTCAATCAAAACCAAGATTTTTCAGATATAGAGAATGCAGCCCACTGGTCAGATTTGTCAGTTCAAAGAGAATAAATTCTAGTTTCCTATTTTTCTAGCCTGCTTATGATTATCCAATAGGATATCAAAAAAGACCAAAGCCTTTGGGATCCATGTTCAGTATTCCTGAGTCTAACTCAGGATGCCAAATCAGGAGACAAGCACATTCTCATCAATTTTCAATCATTCGAGACCAATTTTGCTTATAATTATCCAGTTCTTTTAGACCACCTTTCTCCTGAAGCCAGCCTTATGGCTATTCACTTCACTTTAGCATAAGCCCCCAAGAAGGTGAACAAAATGAGGAAACGATTGGTTAAAGTTGGCATTTGAAATTCTGAAACATGTCCACCATTCCCTTCACCCATGCCCGCCCCTCTTAGAAGTAGTACTTTCAGATTATTTAAGAGTCGATGCTTCTATGTGGATTTTGTCATCTGTCCTTTATAACAGCTAGTATGTTTAATTTGACTCTATTTTCAGCATATATTGACCTACGCTAATTATCTGTTAAAATAAATTCCACTCTTAGAGTTAATAAAGTGTGTGTGTCATGGAAGACCCATTGAAGTAAGAAGCTGAGGAGCCCTTATGGTAAAGTGGGACAAGAAATAATAAGACATAATAATTTTCCCATGCAAATCAACAACCGTAGCTTCAAAAATATCTTGACCCACAACAAGTATTGGACAGGCCATGTTTCTCTCACTCCCTAAAAAATTGGCTCGGGAAGGAGTATGAGAGCTCCCATAGCTCTCCCAAGGCTCATTATTCTCCATCACTCCACAGGAACAGCCTGTCAGAGAAGAGTGAAAGACCATTTGTCAACCTCTCTTCAACTCCCTGATTCTAGCCAAACTTCATCAATCTCAAGTGAGGAGCCAGAGAGAAATCAAACCCCATATATCCAGCATCATTGTCTACTGGAGTCAAAAATCACAATTCCACTACCCACCCCAACACCATTGGCCCTGTTTCTCCCAATTGCTTTTTATTGTGTTTTTTAAAAAATCCTCTTTCCCCATCCCTGCAACACCGAGAAGGAGGAATTATAGTAGATAAATATGAAGCATGGAGATCCTTTAAAAATGTTTTTAATAATAAATGAGAAAATGAAAAGGAGAGGGTTGGGAAGGAAGGAGGGAATTCAAATGCCAGGGAATTGTGCAGTTTCGCTTTTAAAGATGTTAACACTCATTTATACATCTGCAAGACACTCCCCTTAAAGAAAAGTTCTATGAGTGTGGGTCTGGTTGCATGAATAAGGATAAAATTACCTTTTTAGACGATGTTTCCCACATATCATTCAGAGACCCCTGAAGTTAGGTATCCCTCTTGTAGATGTCCTTGAGATGCTGCTGGACCTGGGAAAGAGGAAACTGGGATACGGGTCTATGCCAAAAGGTGCTTCTAGTTATAGGACACAGAGGAAAGGGGCAGAGGGAGAAAAACCCGAAGTCTGAGAATCTGGATTGCAGAAGACTACTGAGGTCGTGGGAGAAGGGAGAGAAAACAAGGATGAAAAGCGAAAGGGGAAGAGGCATGAAATGTTGTCAAATGTCAAAAGGCATTTGGAGAGAAGTTGGGAATTGCATTAAGAAAACCACTGCAAATCTCGTTTCAGACCATTTAGAGATATGCCCCCTGGGAACTGCGAGCTCAGGCTGTTTAGCATCAAACAAATGGATCCACTCCATCTCTACCCTAATTAAATAAATCATTCAGTAATTCCACTGGGTTAAAGAACCAAAATATTAAAAACCTTCAGGGCCTACTCTTGCCAAATATGTCAGGGATCATTTGTGTGTGTGTGTGTGTGTGTGTGTGTGTGTGTGTGTGTGTGTGTGTGTGTTCTGAGACACCACTACTGTTAAATAGGCAGAGCTAAGACTTAGGGGACTGGCAGATTATTGCAAAAAGGGCACGGGGCAGAGGGACTATGTTGTGAGCCTGGGAAAGAAGTTTATGTGGGGACTGTGGGCAGTGAACGCGTTGGGAACAATATGGAAAACTGGGAGCTGCCTTGGAATCTACAGGGCCGGGTAAGAGAATGTCTGAAAGAAAAATGAGCAGGTGCGGGATGTGTGCAGAGTCGGAGAAGAGTCCAGGGCGCCCGGAGTGGCTCCAGGAACGACGGACACCCCTCAAGGCTTTTGGGGGCGGTGGGTACTAATAGAACCCAGTGTCTGGGGTGCGCCGGGGAGGCTGCAAGCACGGTGGGAGTGGGGTGCTGGAGGGTGAGGACGCGGGAGTGAGGAAGCAAAGCCTGGGCCGGGCAGGGGCCTCCCAGCTGGGCCTGGAGGCAGCAGGGGGACAAGGGCTAGGAGAGGGCATGGCGGCAGCGCAGCGGGAAGCGAGGGGCATCTGGACACTCACCCCATTGGCCGCGGCCATCTGCCCCACGATCTCGATGGCCGTCCTGCTAAAGTACCTGCCGTCGCTGCCCACCACCGTGGTGCAGCCCCAACGGTCGCGCAGGTCAATGGACGATAGCACGCTCTGGATGAATTTGGGCAGGTAGTTGCGCTGGCCCTCGAAGAGGCCGGTAGGTCGCCGCAGAACACCGCCGCCGGCCCGCCGCGAGTCCTCGTAAGGCACGGTGGGCACTGTCAGCACCGGGATGGGGCTCCCATCCGTGGTGCCTCCTGGCCGGTCCTGCTGTGGCTCCCGGGGCCGGAGGGAATCTGCAGCCTGCCGGGGGCCTCCAGCAGCCTGGCCGCATGCCGGGACTCCGCCTCGCGCCCAGGCCCCCTCTCCGGCAGGTCGGCACCCTGCGCCCTGCGCCCGCCCGCCTGGGGACCGCCCGCCCCTCCTCTCCACACGGCCGCACGCTGACTCCCTCGGCGGAGATTGCTTCTGCCTTCCTGTAAAGTTTTCTCCCGCCCACCTTCTCCGCTGCCAGACCGCCCGAGGTGCCCTCAGTTTCTCCCCAAGTTGGACTCACTTTCGGGGTGTCCCAAAAGCCTGATTCCAGGGCCTGCTAGCCCGACCCCGGTGACGCCTGCACCCGCGCCTGGCCCCAGCCTTCACACGCGATCGCCGCCCTCCGGGGCACACCCTCCGCCAGAAAACAGCCGGCGGGCGGCGAGACTTTGGGCAGAGTCCGGGTTCCTCTCCGGCGCCAGGCCCGTCTCCCTGTCTCCCTGGGAGTGCGCAGCCTACACGCACCAGTTTCTCTTTAGAACAAGCATGGGGAGGCATTTGGGAGGGGGCTGAAACCTTTTGCCATCAGCGAACAGCCTCAGCCAAAAATAACCCTGGAAAGGCGAGCTAAGAATGGTTATCTCCTGCCAGCGCTGAAATCGGAGGCTTGGTGCTGCGTGTGGGGTGTGTGTGTGTGTGTATGTGTGTGTGTACCCTCCCACCCCGACCATTTGTTGAAGGGAATCACCACTGTCAGACTTCAATCCAACAGGACCCACTCGAGCCATCCACACTTTCCCCAGCCTCCTCCAAAACAGCTCACATTCCGGTATGGACAATTCTTTTTTTTTTTTTTTCACTTGTTTGTTTGTTTTGGTGGTTGCAACAGCAGCAACACAGACGACACATATTTCCCTATTCTTCTCGCCCTTCTCACCCTCCCTACCCAGCTCCTGCCTTAGAAACAGGCTTGGCCTACACTGTATCTGTCCACACTGCCTGAACTCTTCCCTGAATTAATCGTTTTCAATAGGAGGGGGCTAAATCCCTTATTAATGCCCTACCAGGAGTGAATGAATAAAGCCAAGTTAAAGGGGAACTGGGTACCACATACTGTGCTAGGTTCCTTTGCATGTATCCTTTCATTCTGCTGGAGCTAAAGATGTTCTGCCTCCTCTCCATAAAACGCACCCAAACTCCAAAACCAGGAAATTCTCCATAGAAAATAGGAGTGAAGAGAGAAAAGACTAACAGGATAAACCCCAAAGCAGGAAGAAAGTTTTGTCTCCCATTTCGCTCAAGGAATTTTTGGACCCACCAAGGCTACTGTCCTGAAAGATCCTGCTGCTTCTCCTTCCCCAAATATTGTCCACTTCCTGAGAGTAAGGCTGACTTGCCACAGGCTTATAAAGTGTTTGGTCACAGTAAGACAACTGTGAGTAATAACACACATTGTATACTGTTTTGCAATTGATAAAAGGCTTTGCATCTGTTTTTTCTTTGGAGGCTGAAGAAAAGAAGAATGGTATTCACGCAGTTCCCATTTTACAGATGAAAACAAGAGGACTTTTTCTGTGAAGTCAGGAAAGTGGTTACAGTGGTACTTTCCGCCTGTCCAAATTATGTATTGCCCCTCCCCTTTCTATTAATAACATTGAAGTGTGATGGGACAACCACTGAAGCCGTCAGTTGAAACCTGCTGGGACTTTTTAGCCATTCTCTTCAACATAAAGAATGGGTGTTTTTGGAGGGGGTGAGAGGAATGGGGAAATGTTGTCAAAGAGTACAATGTTTTAGTTGAGACAGGAAGAATACATTTTGTTGAGATCTACAGCACAGCATGGTGACTGTAGTTCACAATGAAGTATTGTGTATTTCAAAATTGCTAAGACAATAAATTTCAAATGTTCTCACCACAAAAAAGATAGGTTTTGAGGTGATGAATCTATTAATTCTCTGGATTTAATTATTCCACAATGTATACATATATCATAACATCACATTATACCTCCGTAAATACATACAATTTTAATTTGTCAATTAACATTTTTTAAAAGAATAGTGTGGCCAGATGGGGAGGTAGTTTTTTTTTTTTTTTTCCTCTAGTCTCTACTCAGTCTCCAAGATCCCATTCCCCATAAAGTTCCTGTCACCCAGGTGGAGTGCAGTGGCACAATCATGGCTCACTGCACCCTCTCCCTCTTGGGCTCAAGCGATCCTCCCGCCTACAGGTACATGCCACCACGCCCAGCTAATTTTTGTAGTTTTTGTAGACATGGGGTTTCACCATGTTGCCTAGGCTGGTCTCGAACTCCTCAGCTCAATCAATCTGCCCACTTTAGCCTCCCACAGTGCTGGGATTACAGGTGGGAGCCACCAAGCCCAACCCATAAAGTTCCTAACTTTTTATCTCCCTGGGAGTGCACAGCCTACACACACCAGTTTCTCTTTAGAACATACTTAAGAGTCTTGGCTTAGCATCCAACAGACAGAACTTTAACACTTCTACGGATCTGTGCACCTGTCTATGGTGTGGGGTTTTTAAGATCTCTTTCTAATGACACTTTATTTTGCAAAGCAGGACAGTTTCATTCCCAGAAGAGCAGGTATGGTAAATCCTTTGTTCCAGTAACGAAGACAATGATCCAAACCCTAAGCCTCAGAGAAGCCCAGAAACCCTCCAGGCCTCCATTTCTCTGCTCCTAGCACCTGCCTCTCTCTTGACATCAACATCATTCTCCCCTCTCACAGCCCAGCTCCTTCCACAGACCCAGGGATTAGGCACCAGCACCTCAGACTAGATTTTAGAGAATTACCATTCAAGAGGCAATCCTCTTCCCTTGGTTCCAATTTCAAGGTTCTCAAAGACTGGAACAGGGCTAGTTTGAGGCAATGTGCCCCATCGCATAGCCAGAAAGAACCTTACAGTGAAAAGGAAAACAATTCTTCCAAAGTAAGGGGGTGCTGATCCCAGAGGGAGGACAGATGGGCAACCAAACAGTAACCGGGCCACCACATGCTTCACACTCACTGATCAAGGATTTCTAAAACCACTTTTCTTTTCTCTGAATTTATATAGGATTTTGTATCACTCATAAAGGAATGTCTTATAGGCTGATAACACCTTTCTATTCATGCTTACACTTAACGTTTAGGCTAGGATAAATTCCTAACCTCAGTGTCCTCACTATAAGATGGGAATTATTATAATCCCTACCTCATAAATTGTTGGGAGGATTAAAATACTTAGTAAAGTGCCTGACTAATAGAAAGGCATTCAATAAATGTTAGCTATTCATGGTGCCATCATCATTATATTTACCATTATTACTAATCTCCTGTATTGCAAGAATTACAGTTTATATTTTTGTAGACCATCACTGTAGCTAAAGGGTCTTTGGGCCATAGGTGATATTCCATAAAGGTTGGTTAAATTGATCTGTGGTTTTTGACTATGGAAACTCAGAACTCCCTCAAAATGTACAAAACAGATTTACCTGCTAAATAAATCTCTTCAAAGCTGACCCCAGGTTTGATTGAATTAATTCCAATGAATTTGTCACAATGATGGAGAAAGGAAACTTAGAGGGCCCCACAGTTGTTTGCTGGTAAAATGAGAAGTTTGGATTAGATCAATGTTTCCCAAAATATTTTCCTCAGAATGTTAGTGCCCCTCGAATCCTGCACAAAGCAAGAGTTTCATGACCAAGTAGCTTTTAAAACTCCTGTACACTCTACTCCCATTCTTCACAATGCACACTTTCATATTAAAAGTTCTGAGAGGTCCTCAACAGAAGACATCACTTAACTTTTTTTTTTTTTAAGACAGATTCTCACTCTGTCACCCAGGCTGGAGTACAGTGGCCACCACTCCTGGCCTAAAAATTTTTTAACCTGGTGCTTCCCAATCTAAACTCACAGGGACCAGTTTTCTTAATGAAAGAGAATCAGACTAGCTTGTAACCATAGCTGGTGACACTCCCCTGCCCCATTCCTTGTATGTCCTCAGTGGACTAGGTCAGGAATAAATAAATTTTCCTGATTCTCAAGGGCTGGTCACTCCTTTGCACTGAGCTCAAAGCTTCTCTGTAGCATGGGTCACAATGAATGGTAGCCCTGATAGCCTAGAGTAGCCTTTCAGCCTTCTCTGAGCCTCGAAAGACTGAGGATCCTTGGCATGAAATGGAGCAACTGATATACCCTTGCTTCCCCTGGGGACTCTCTTGCTCTCAAAAAGGCATCAGCCATCATCTCCATCTAGAGAATATACTAGCTGACTCAGCTTGACCAGCCTGTACCAAAATGAGAATATGGGTAAAATAAGCATTGAAACACTTCATTCCTTGTAGATTCACAAAACATATTAGCATATTAAAGACTATGAAGTTCTGCAGGAAAAAAAAAACCTATTTAACTTTAATCCAACATTGCCAAGTTTTATTTGACCATGGAAGATTTTTCCAAAACACTTACAAACAGATCAAGGACATTTATCTTTCATGAAACACTAGATCCCCAGGGTCCTCTCCAGCTACATCATTCTGTGATTTTCTTTTCTATTTATGATGCATTAAAAGATTAATCTCTATCAGACTTCCATTTAGAAATTCACCAGAATGTGCAAAGGCAGCAGGTAAAATTGCTGAAGGGTATTATAAAAATACCCTCCAGTGATTTTTGAAACTTAAACTGAAATATTTATATAACTATATATTTCAGTTTGTATATTATATATATATGTATATACACACATATATATGTGTGTATATATATTGGTGTATGTATATCTATATCTATGTATATATGGCATTATATCCATTTTACAGATGCAGAAACTGAGCTTTAGAGGGGGTGAGCAATTGGTCCAAAGCCACACAGCACACAGGTAGTCATTGATAAAGGTAAAAACAAGAGTTGAAGCCTGAGGTGTAAGGACACAGAGACAAGTACACAAATGTTTACAAGTTACACATATGACACGTGTCTTTAACATGAATTTCTTGAACATTCATTTAGAGGCCTTACAATGAAGACATCAGAGTGGCAGCAAGTTCTGTTGGAATCAGGGGAGCGTGTTCTTCTATAATCCCCTGGCTAACAGGAAAGCACACTGATTTGGCCCATGGTAGTTATACACTCCCATTGAGTCAGGGGCCACTTCTATGCACACAGGAGGTGCTAAAAATATGCTGTTGACTCATTGCCTCTAAGAGCAGAAGAAATGTCAAAAGTATAGGACAAGAGGCAGAAAAGCACACGGAAAAATGTCGTAGGGCAGTCCTCTGAGGAAGTGTTAGATCCCTTTGAAATCTGTCCAAACACTTTCTTGTGCTGGGGAAAGTCAATTACATATTTCAAGCAACCCCACATGTCATACGAGTATCTTGTACGTGTTTGTGTACTCGTGTCTGTGAACTTACATCTCAGACTTCAACTTCTCGCTCCCCACCCTTATCAATGACTGCCTGCATGGCCTTGGGCAAGTTGCTTTCCCTCTTCAAAGCTCAGTTTCTGCATCTATAAAATGGACATAATGCTACCTACCTCATGGGGTTAGTGATCACATTTAAGGAGCTAATATGTGGAAATTGCTTACACAGTACCTATCACATAATAAGGGTTTAATAAGTGTTTGATGTAATTGTTTTGATTATTACTACTATTACTAAAATAATAATTACTACAATAATAATGATTCTTATTCTCTATATCAGTATTATCTTTGAAAATGGGCATGGATTATGTCTATGTAACACTTTTGGCACAATATCTAGCATTATATCACACACAAATTAGAGAATTCATGTTATTAAGGATGAAAAAATATTTTTACTGACCCTTAAATTGTTCGTAAGTAACTGCAAAAGAAGCCATTATCCCAACACATGAAATAAAAAAGAAAATTCAGTTCCTCTGGAGTTTGTTTTTGGAGGTAGCCACAGGATACCTAAATTTTTTTTCTTTTCAGAGAGACTGAGGGGCTCACTAGGTTGACCAGGCTGGTCTTGAACTCCTGGTCTCAAGCCATCCTCCCACCTCACCTCCCAAAGTGCTGGGATTACATGCATGAGCCACCACATCCAGCCTACCTAAAATACTGAATGCTGTTAATAAATCTCCTGAGGCCAGCATAAGAAGGTGATGGGCAAAACTAATGCAGGTATGTTTTTCTGGCTTTTTCATGTATTGGGCCAAACTTTGAAAAGCACTTACTATTAATGGCTAACTTGCAAAATTTGTGATTTATTAAAAGCAGATTTTAATTGTTTTACCTAAAAATAATAGGCCTCTGATCTGCCAAAGATGAAGATTTAATTTCTAGGTGTTCCCCACAATACCTAGAAACATCAGTGGAATCGATTATTAAACACTTTAGAACTATTCTCATCAAAGTTCTTTAATATATAATACAGCAAAAGAAAAGTTTCTTTTCTAAAGGCTTCTCTATACTTTTTTTAATAGTTGAATTTCATTTCTGAAGGCTCCTAAAAAGAATAGAATTTAGATCTTTATTAAAGAGGAAATATATTTTCCATGTTTAATTTAAATGACATTCCATCCGTCATTTGCAATCTTAGCCTACACAGAATTTTTTTTTTTGGTAGTTTTTATGTTTGGCTTTAGGAGGGGATTCCCAATAATCTCTATATAAATATTTCTAATCTCTATATAAATATTTTAACATTTCAATGTAAATTAGTTTTTTAAAACTATTTTATCCATAAAAATAATGAATTTGCATGGCTGAGGGTGAAATAATATGTTACCAGGACCCCTCAGTTTTGGGGGTTGTGAGTAGATCCCATCTTCATGTTCCTCCAGCCCAGCCCAAGCCTGGCTCAGGTCCTCCTCCCCCATTTGCCAGGAACCACCATCCCCAGGGATTCTATGTGCCCTGCCTGACCAGTGTTCTCCATCAGAGTTTACCAATCTTTTGTTCATTCCCTCAGAGCACAGCTAAGCAAGAGTACACTAATTTGAAAATTAACTCAAGCAAATAGAGGAACAATATCCCCAACACATTGCATTTTAACATAGGGTTTCCTGGACACACTGTTTCAACCCAAGAGTTGGGCTAATAGTAGGAGTTCCATCTGCTAAAATACGGCTGTCAGCTTCAGAGGGAAATTCATGAACGTCTTCGTAGTTTGTTTTTACGTTTCACTTGGCACTGTTTCTAAAATTTCCTCTCAAGCCAAAAAATAAGTTATTTCCCAGCACACTGGGCACTTTTCATTTATCATTGGATTGATTTTTGTAACTTGCAGTAGGAGCTGAAATCGACCAGGGGGTTCTTATCCAACAGACAGCAGCAAAACTCTTTGTGTATCTGTGTTCCTTTCAACAAGCGTGACTTCCTCAATGGCATCATTCGTGAGCGTAACACAGAGCTCAGCAATAACGTTTCTTCACTAACCCTACCAGGTATCCAACATAGGATGTTACTTCTTTTCACTGTTTTCCGACTCCTGGCAGATATTAATCATTGGGATTTGGGAACAAGGAAATAGAATTTCTGAGAATGCTTGGGAATTCCCAAATTCATATGATTTTCATAACACTTCACTTACAAGTTTTTGAAAAATAATAAATGACTATAATAACAAGCAAATAGTCGTTTTTTTCTGTAACAGGATTATATGAAAAGTTTTAGTAGTCTTCTGTTTTAAAGAGATATGATAACAAATGATGATTTCTTATTATTAGGAGCCAACATATTGTAACAAGATTATAAAATCCAATAGCATTAATAGAGAAAACATTAAAAAGAAATGAATGTTATCACAAAATAAATGCTAAAGAAAAGTCCTTTAAAGATTGAAAGGTAACACCGCAAATACTTAATGATTTAATCGTTGTTTACATGACATTGTTATACAAGGCATCAATCATCCCCTCCAATACCATTTAAATAACATAACATTCTGAGCTCCTGGCAAGATGAATAGCACTAGAAAGAAGCAACTGTCAAAATTGCCGATTTAAGGGTATATTTTGTTTCTAAAACTTGGCATTTCTTAGAAAACCTCTCATAGGATTTGTAAAACATATACTATGCCTAGGAACACATTAATATTTATTTGCAGAAATGGTTCACTGTTAGCAGTGGACAAGGCCATGAACACACACTTGTAACACAGCAACAGATACAAGAAAGTCTGACTGAGGCTCCTTTACCGCTCCTGTCCTGTTCACCTTAACTTTCATCTCCACATGTCAGTGCTTCCTCATCTTGCTTGACTTGAAGTCAGTGCATTTCTTCAAGCCAGTAAGTTCTCTATACTGACTATTAAGCTGTAATTTTCACAGGAAAATTAGAATGTTCCTTCCCATTTTCCTAATTTCTCAACTGATTTTTCTCAGAATTCAGAATCCATAAATATTGAAATGCCAGGAGAGAATTTCCAATTGGAAATGCTGTTCCCTTCGTCCATTTTCAGAAGAAACCGTAGGATAGTGTTATCCTTCTCTTCTCCAATTTTTTTTTTCCTGCAAACTTATGGTTATCACCTCTTTAAGTGAGTAGCTCACAATTTTGCCTCCCCTGCAAATGGTCCCAAAACAGTGAAGTGGGTCCTCTTTAGCTGTGTCTTTAGTACATAATCCTGCATTTCTGACCATATGCAGGGAGTGTGACCCAGGGAAGGATCCCTGACTCAATGGGATTTCTCTTGCTGTCTCTAGAATTTGAACACCGGAACCCAGACGTACAGAGGCTGGGAGCCATCGTGGTGTGCTATATTGATGACAGCAGCAGTGCGTGGTGTGGGGGCAGTTAATTGACAGCTACCTGTTGCTGACATCCCAGGAACTTCCTGAACCTCCTCTTTCCCAGTCATAAGATATCTAAGATTCTGCAGTATTCTTCATTAAATCCTACCATGGTTTAAGCTAGCCAGAATTAGGTTCTGTTGCTTTCAATCAACAGAACCTTAGCTAATACATTGTTATTTCCTGGTCTTTGTTCCTTTAATTTTCCAGGAAAAGAAGGGAAAATGGCTTACTGGTTTTAAAAAGAGACAAGGGACAACATACCATTTATGCAAAATTTAGAAGCACTCAAAGGAAACTCTGGAAAGTTCCTGAGACATATATATGTAGGATCAGCATAAAACTTGAACAGTGTATCTAGATCATGGTTGCCATGGTTGCCTTGACACAATGAACATCTGTATCAAGATCATATTTTCTTGGTGGGACAGAGAGAAGCACAAGGCGGGACTCACATTTACAGTAATCCTTGTTTTCCAGGGACCATACAACCCAGTTTGTCCAGAGCTATTCATCTTAAGTTTGTTATCCCACCATAATTATAAATAGAACCTCCTTTTTCTCTCAAGAATATCCCACTTTGGATGATAATTTCTGTGACAACCCATTAAGAATATTTAATAACTATAGAAAACTGCTTCTCTATATTTTTTGTATGTTTGAAACATTTTATAACAGAAATATCTTTAAAGTTATCACCTACACAGAATATAGCTGCCAAATGCTCCTACTCTGCTATTCTAACCATGAATCCCTCTGGGGCCCCTTCCTCCTACGGCGCTTGTGAGGATGAAATGAAATAAGCTCTATGAAGTGCCCAACAGTGACCAACACTGAATAAAATACAGCCACCATAGGAGGCCTTCCCTTATGTTCACCAAACTCCTGATAAGTTATTCGGTGATGTTTTAATCTTAATATTTTATGTAGATTATACATTCATCTGATTCAAAATGCAAAAGGTACAAAAGCGTATACAGTTAAAAGTTTCCCAACCCACTACCATTTATCTCCCTGGAGGCAACTGTTTCCAGATTTTTGAATATCCTTAAAGAATATCATATGTATGGAAAAGAAAGATTATATATTTATATGCATCTGTGTATGCATTTTCCTATGAGAGGCTCACAAAGTCTCCTTGAAGAGATATCATTATTACAAATACCCCTCAATTTACAATGGGGTTATATTCCAATAAACTTATGAAAATATTGTAAGCTGAAAATGCATTTAATACACTTAACCTACTAAACATCATAGCTTAGCTCGGCCTACCTTAAACACTCACATTAACCTACAGTTAGGCAAAATCATCTAACAGAAAGCCCATTTTATAATAAAGTGGGCTTTGAATATCTCATGTAATATAATGAATACTGTACTGAAAGTGGAAAACAGAATGGTTGTATGAGTACTCAAAGTACAGCTTCTGCTGAATGTGTATTGCTTTCAAACTATCTTCAAGTTGAAAAATCATAAGTCAAAATATTCTAAGTCAGGGATTGTTTGTACTTCTACTTTACATGATGAAATTGAGCCTTGAAAAGATTAAGTGACTCGCCCAAGGTCACACTGGCAGTTAAATAGTGAAACTTGGATCCAAATTGTTCAGTCACTACATGTACTGTCTTGAAATTTGAAAAAGAGGAAGAGGAATTAAACTACTAAATTGAAGGACTATTTTAGGCATAGAAGCAGCAGATGCCTTCATGTCCAAGTGATTGTGAAAAGCCCACTTGCCCCAAAATATGTCTCCTGGTCATATGAAATTCCACCATTTCAGATTTTTACCTGGGGATTTAGAGTAATCTGCTGTTTTCCTAGAGCTCCCCTAAAATAGAAATAGAAAATTTTGGAAGGCTAAATATATGCTAACATTGGAAAACT
The DNA here is from genome assembly GCF_028858775.2 of Pan troglodytes. Lineage (NCBI taxonomy): Eukaryota > Metazoa > Chordata > Mammalia > Primates > Hominidae > Pan > Pan troglodytes. The sequence continues at coordinate 9,136,369 of NC_072411.2, forward strand.
CATTTTCTCCCCTTCGTAAGGCAAGGTACTGAAGGAGGGGGCCCTACGGGCCATGCAGGGACATCCTGGAGGCATGGGGAGAAGAAACTGAAAGGCAAGTTTGTATGGAACAAAGAATACCGATCTCAGGATTCTCCCTTGAACCTGCCCTAACTTTGTTCAAATAGACTTAGCCACTGACCTGCTGTCAAAAGACCACAGCCAATCTGACTTGTTTTCAATATAATGATGAATATTGATTTGGTCCCTTCATCCAACATTCTCAGCTGGATCTTTTTTGACCAAGGATATACATTACTAGGTGAGTACAGGCAGTTAATTCTTCCACACGGGACTTCGGAGTTTCTGAGTTAACCAGAATCACCCACCTTAACATCTGCCAGTTTATACCCCAAGTCCTGACCAGTGCCCCCTACCTGCTATGCCTCATGTTTTCAATAGAGCATAAAATCAGAAATGAAAGATGAAACATCATAGCCAATATCACAGAAATACAAAGGATCCTAAGAAACTGCTAGGTATAATTACACACTAACTAATTGGATCATCTAGAAGAAATGGATAAATTCCCAGACACATAAAACCTACCAAGATTGACTCATGAAGAAATTTAAAAATCTGAACAGACTAATAGCAAGCAAGGAGGTTGAATCCGTAAGAAAATGTCTCCTATCAATGAAAAACCCAAAACCAGATGGCTTCCCAGATTAATTCTACCAAATATTTTAAGAAGAACTAATACCAGTCCTTCTCAAACTCTTCCCAAAAGCTGAAGTGGAGGGAGTACTTCCAAACTCATCTTACAGGGCCAGCATTACCCTGATTCCAAAGCCAGACAAGAACACTACAAGAAAGGAAAATGACAGGCCAATATCCTTGATCTACATAGATGCAAAAATCCTCAACAAAATCCTAGCAAACCAAATTCAATAGCACATTGAAAGAATCATTCACCATGATCATGTCATGGTTCAACATAAGCAAATCAATACATATAATATACCATATTAGAAAAATAAAGGATAGAAACTATATGGCCATCACAATAGATATAGAAAAAGTTTTTGACAAAATTCGAAACCCTTTCATGGTGAAAAAAAAAAACACCCAACAGATCATGTATTGAGGGACTATATCCCAACAAAATAAAGGCCATATATGACAAACCCATAGCTAACACCATGATCAATGGTGAAAAGTTGAAACTTTTCCTCTACCATCAGGAACAAGGCAAGGATGCCCACAGACACCACTTCTCAGGGTAATTAGGCAAAAGAAAGAAATAAAAGGCATCCTAATAGGAAAGGAAGAAGTGAAACTGTCTCTACTGACGGCATGATCTTGTTATATATAGAAAACCCTACAAACTTCACTAAAAAAAGGTTAGAACTCAACACAAAGAAGGGAACAATAGACACTGGGGGACTCCAAAGGTGGGAGGGAAGGATGGTGGGAGCAAGGGTTGAAAAACTACCTATCCATTACTATGCTCACTGCTTGGGTGGTGGGATCATTAGAAGCCCAAACCTCAGCACCATGCAATATACCTGTTTAAGAAACCTGTACATCTACCCTCCTGACTCTAAAATGAAACATACAATATTTAAAAAACAAAAACAAATAAATAAAATTTGAAAACTGTTAGAACTGAACTGATAGGTGAAATCAGTAAAGTTGTAGGATACAAAATCAACATATAGAGCCTTGAACACAGCAACATCCAGCTGTCTGACACGAAAGTCTCAGGGGCAAGAAAACCTCTATATGAACTCAGAAACAATGAGCTAAGTTGTGTTTGAAACATGTCTGAAAGGATGTTAAGAACTTCATTCATGTTACATCAGAGCCAACAGAAAGAACCAACAGGAAACCTGTACCCAACAAACAGAAATGACAAGATGAAGGGAAAGCAGAGGTAAGGGCTTACCTTAGAAAGGGCAAGTGATTAGCTCAATATGCAATACAATGTTTGCTCCTGAGCTAAAAATTTGTACAATAATTTGGACATTACTTGCACAACCAGAAAAATCAGCCACTCATTAGGAAAATGTGTTTCTGTATAAGTCTTAGGACTCAGCTATCTATAATAACATGAAAAGACAATATTTTCATCCAAAATGAGTATTTTTGTTTGTCTTGGCTTGTTATTCTAACGTCAACAGCCTCTAAATAAACTGTTGAAGTACATGATATAACCACCTCTTTCTCCATCTTTCCCATTGCTCCCATAGGGTTTCAGTTGTGCAATTTCACCATTAGCAAAGCTTTTTGCTGAAATCTGGCTTTTCAAAGGGAGAGTATCCAGAAACAGAAGATGCTGATCTGGGAGGCTCTTCCTAATAGAACTGCTGCTTCAGTTTAACTTGAAAAAGCCCACACCCAGTTCCTAATGACAAACATCTGAACACCGGGTCTTCCCCTGAGCAAGACCATGCTATGCCTCCTGCTCGCTCTGTTCTATAAGCAACCCACAGATTGCTCCCTGTGAAGAGGAGCCTGCAAGGGGAGCAGCATTCCACCAGACCCTGATTTAGCAAGATATTTCCATATCATTCCCCCAACCAGCTGGAAGTCCTCCACTGCTCTTGTATAAAAATCTAACTCATCTCACTGAATTTCCTGATTTAAAAGTCTAATTCATTTCACCAAAAGTGTGATAGAAGGAAACCAAGTACACCATCTCTCTCTTACCAAACCAAAGCTATTGCATGTGCATTCTGGGGGGAAAACATGGTCCAAATATGTTATGGAGGGGGTGCCAGCCCAGTGTCATCCTCTTACTATTGCCATAGGATCTTGGCTGATGGCATCAGAGGAAAAACAAGTTTATCGATTACTTTCAACCATTAAGCTCACTCCTCCATGAAAAATGTCACAAGTCCAATGTCTCTTATTAAAATAAGCACTGCAAAATATAAAGGAGTCACAGTTTTAAAATGGGACACACGTTCTCTAAGCGGTGAACCACATTAGAGGTGCACTGTTTACAATATATAAAGTCCCCTGGAGCCAGGGTTAGGAAGCGCATCTGTTCTTTGATGTTCTGGGATGAAGGAGAAAGGAAAATGTGCTGCCAGAAGTGAGTGGGAAGGAGCCCATGAGATAAAGGAAGTAAATCCATTTGCTGATTGCAATAATAATGGTAATACACGAAGCTATACATACATACATACATACATACATACATACATACATACATGCAAACTTTCACATTTTTTTAAAAAAAGAACTTAAGGCTTCCACTCATGTAATCAGCCCTTATGAACTCTCCTGATTAGCTGCAAGGAAAATCTTCCTTTCTCCTCTTTCTTGCACCATCCTGGGCTCCCTTTTGACTTTTTTTTTTTTAACTTATAAACGAACAGCTCATATTCTGAAGTTTGTAGTCCCCTCCCGCCCCCTCTCTCTCTATACGGCTCATTTACATTGGCAGCTGTGCTGCTGGGCATCCTGAAACCCACAAGTTTCCCTTTAATGTTTGAGCAGACAAACATGATCATGCAGTAGGCATCACTGTGCCACTCAAAATGCTTTTTTGTTTTTTTTTATTGCATCTGAGAGAAATCTCAAGGTTGCAAACCTGGAGTCAGAATTGTCTCCATGTGTCTCAGTGGGAAGAGTATCGTGTGAAGGAACAAGTTGATTCTACTAATCAAAAGGAATTTTTTTTGATATCAGGTCATCCTCCGAATGAATTTATATTACCGAGTGAGGGTCACATGAAGAAAATGGTCAAACAGCACCACCTACAGGAAGAGCTGAGAAGTGCAGCGGAGCCGGGCTGTGTCAGGAAAGAAAAGCAAGCTGGGGCCTGGCTCAGCCCTCTCCCCTCTGCTCCTGTCTGCATGGAAAGATTAGAATGACAGTGGCAGGATGCCTGTGCACCTAGAATGCATCACTTGAAGGGAACACACAGATTCCAGTAAACAGTTGGAAGGAAATGTTAATACCAGGCTCTGCTAAACAATATCAAATGAGTCCTAGATGAGGCAAGCGACTTTCATCAAAGTTTCCTGATACCTGAAAAGACAGCCCAGGGGATCCTGCGCTACATGTGGTGTATGTAAATTAAGCGGGTTTTTTTCCCCTTTGTAATCAAGGCTCATACACAAACAAAATCACACTTTAGAAATGGCCTATTTCAACTTGTAACTAGCTTGCTTTCAGGGGCTCCAGGTCAAAATGAAATAGAGCACAAAGACGCTTTCTCCTTAGGGATCATACACAAATTCACTCTGTCCGTTTCTTTCCCACATGGAGCAACAAAGCCGTCAGACCTCTCCATCCACCCATCGGGTCCTTCCTGAATAAAGTGAGATAAATCACAGCCCTCTCTCTCCAGATGGCAGGCGACAAGAGGGGGATGCTTGCCTCAAGAAGTCCTCCCCATCCCTCTGCATTCATGCAAGCCCGAGCGGAGAGATGCAAGAAATTACGGATGCATTTTAATTCCCCAGACCCTGCAATTAAAAATGGAAATTTTTTGGCCACGCCTGTTGGCTCACGCCTGTAATCCCAGCACTTTCAGAGGCCGAGGTCGGCAGATCACCTGGGGTCAGGAGTTCGAGACCAGCCTGGCCAACATGGTGAAACCCTGTCTCTACTAAAAATACAAAAATTAGCTAGGAATGGTGGTGGGCGCCTGTAGTCCCAGCTACTCGGGAGGATGAGGCAGGAGAATCACTTGAACCCGGGAGGCAAAGTTTGCAGTGAGCCAAGATCACACCACTGCACTCCACTCTGGGTGACAAAGCAAGACTTCATCTCAAAAAATGTTTTTAAAAAATGGAAGTGTTGTTCTTTCATTTGTAAATGTGTTTTGGTAAAAGAGGGGCAGTTTAAGCAACCCTTTCTATTGTCTACATTGTTAAAATTCATCCGACATGGACTCTTGACTCTGTTTTGCCTGGGCAGACCCAATTCAAGCATTTACAACAGCTATAACCTCCTCAAATCAAAAAGAGGAATCAGCATTATTGCTAAGTTCAAATAAGGTCTTGTTTTATTTCATTTTTATTTTTGAATGCAGCCATTCCTCCAGGTGCTGTCATCAGGTAAGATTGTCAGTCCTGATTAGGTAAAGGTATTATTACAAAATGCAATTCTTAAACATTCAGTGTCTAACTACACTTTTAATAAGCCTTTCCCCCTCCCCTATGTATTCTCCCTTAGACACCCCTTCTCAAATTTCAAATCACAGAAACTAAAATATGATGCCTAAAGAGAGCCTAGCGACTGCCCAGTCCTCTACTTTGATGAGTGGGAGTACTGAAGCCCAGAGGAGGTCAAGTAATTTGTTCCCAATGTCTTAGATAAGAAGAAAATGACCAGCTGGGAAATCCCACTCATGTCAAGGCAGAGGCACAGGGCCACAGACTGTGGTTGAATTGTGCCACACTCCTACATCCTTCTTTAGGAATCACAGAACATTCCTGTGTTGAGTCGGAGTCACTGACTTCCTTTTCAGGCTGATTGAGTTCTGTCCTTACAGGCTGCGACAAGAAGTTTTGGTATTATGCTACACCAAGACCGTTTATCTAGTTCAAGAAATGCACAGTCCTTAGAGCACAGCAACTTTCCCCATGTCCAGTAAATGTAGCTTCTCCATTAGAAGCTGTCAGAATGGAGCCTTCTGGCTCATCTTGATTTTGATTTGTGCAAGAATGAATGGTTGTGCTAAGACAGCTTTCCTAGCTGATAGAGAGCGAAACTTTTTTCTCATAATCTATAAAAAAATTAAATTAGAACTTTTTTCTCATAATCTGTGAAAAAATATTAAATTAAATCTGGCTCGTCTTGATTTTGATTTGTGCAAGAATGAATGGTTGTGCTAAGACAGCTTTCCTAGCTGATAGTGAGCAAAACTTTTTTCTCATAATCTATAAAAAATATTAAATTAGAAGCATAGAGTTTATTTCATGACTTTTATCTTCCTGCAATTTTCTTGTGGGCATAAATGATTTGTTTTTATCCTGCCTGCCCCCCAATCCCTTTTCCAAGAGACTAAAAGAGTATCTAGTGCAAAGTGGAGACTCAAATATTTTTTAATAAACAGTGATCCCAGCCACCCAGTGCATGTTGCCAAATGCCAACCCCATAAATAATCAAACACATCATCTCATTCAGCCAATCAAAATCAAGTGCTACCTATTTTTTTAAGTTTTCATAGCCCTTGGGCATCCGCTTTCTCAGCATTTCCCAAACTTGAGTCATTCTCATCCTGCCTTCCTAATTTTGATCTGTCAATTACCTCTACTATTATTTATTTCATATATTTTTAAATAGACCCACTTTTGAAACTTAAATACACGCCTTTTAAAAGGAAGCTTTCTTACTACTATACATCAAAAGCCATTATTACTTGTTCTAAGTACTCATAACAAGATGGTCACAACTATTAAAATTTACTAATGTGCATCCACATACTCTCTAAATTCATGGAGCATCTGCACACACTTTAAGAAACAATTCTGCATTACTCACTCAATTTTCTTGACATCCTTCTGAGGCAGGACAAACCTTGGGCCCAAAGAATTGAGGTAGGAGTCCAAGCAAGTTGCCAGCCACATAAAGGCAAACCTTGGCTCGGAAGTCAGGACTACCAGCCCCTAGGTTATGGTTCATGCTCTTTCCTCTGCTCTCCAGAACCTCCTATCTCCAAGTGTAGTTAGCAGCCCAGATGCAGCAGCATCCTCTAGAGACTTGTTAAAAATGCAGAAGCTCAGGCTCCACCCCAGGCCTATGCAGACTGAATCTGCATTTTAACAAGGTCCAGGTAATTCACGTGCACATTAAGTTTGAAAAGGCCTGGTCTAGATCAGCGGTTCTCTAACTTAGCAGCACATTAGAACCATCTGTAGAGACTTTAAAAATACCAGTGCCTGGGCTTCACCTCCCAGAGAATCTGACTTAAGTGTCTGGGGTTTGCCCTGAGTCTAAGTATTTTTAAAAACTCCTCAGCTTATACAAAGCTGGCAGGGCCGGGCACAGTGGCTCATGCCTATAATCCCAGCAGTTCGTGAGGCCAAAGTGGGCAGATTGCTTGAGTCCAGGAGTTTGAGATTAGCCTGGGCTAAAACCCCATCCCTACAAAAAAAAAATACAAAAAGTAGTTGGGCATGGTGGTGGCACAAACCTGTAGTCCCGGCTACTCAGGAGGCTGAGTCCTCACTTCAACCCAGGAGGTCACGGTCTGGTCAACAGAGCAAGACCCTGTATCAAAACAAACAAACAAGCAAACAAAAAATGCTAGCAGCTTACCAGCTAGGGAGGCCTGTAGAGCCAAGTTTTCCAAATGGGGCTACATTAGTTGTTCCAGAACTTTAGCTGCATCAAAACCACCTGGATGGCTTGTTCAGCTACAGAGGGTCTGGCCATGCCCCTAGAGTTTCCAGCTGAGGGTCTGGAATGAGGCCCGATGATTTGCATTTCTAACAATCTCCAGGTGATGCTGATGCTGTGGGTCCAGGCACCACATTTTGAGAATCTATGCTAAATGAATCGGAGAAGACCAAAGCTCAAACTTATTCCAAGAACTTTTCAAGGCCCACCTGCAAGTTGTAGTGGAAGTAAGCATCTAAGGGTGCAAAAAAGTTTCACTGTAGACTAAGGCCTTTTACCTGAGCTCTCAAATGTTCACATTTCTCTTATCAACCTAAATAACAAACAGAGAGAGGCTCTCCACAAGAAAAAGATATTCGTTTGGAAACAGAGTCTTGCAATAGAAACAGGCAAGCCAGAGTAAACTATATGCATATTCACGGAGGTAAAGGAAGACAAAAGAAAAAATGAGGAAGATTATATGATCATTTGGAAATGATTATCCTTGGCTACAAAGATCAATAACAAAGGTGATGCCAGGCCCAGGTTGGACAGGCAGTTGTTGGGCAAATATCCTTCAGAAGCATTGTTGTGTGCAAAGTTGCAATGGGCTTTGTGCAAGATTGTGTTTTTTGCAGTCTTCTGTGATAAGTTTTTGCTATCAGGCAGACAAGCCCAAGAATCCTTTATTGCATGGCCTTCCCTGGCTCTATTTGTCAGGGTTTTGGTTAGGGGAGGGGTATTTTTAACACTCTCAATGTAAAAAATGCCATAAGGTAGGTACCCCAATTGCTTGTTTCGTCTTCATAAAATAACTTTTCCACCCGAACAAAGTCTACACATAAATTGTAAAAATACCCTGGCATGCAGTCCCTGGAAAAGTCTGGAGTCATTCTCGGGGTTCCCACCCAGGTGGGCAAGCGTAGCCACCACAGATAAACACAAAGTAGGGGTCCCCGCTGGGGTTCAGCGGCAGGCAGTGGCCCTGGTTCTGAGATTTGGCTGAAAACACAGCTCCTCTTTGTCACCCTCAGGACATTTCAGCTATTTCCTAGATAATCATCTCACTTCACCCTGCACAAAACAGGCACATGATCATGTCACTCTGACCTGGTTTGAGTCCAAGGAGAATTTTATTTTTAAAATAATTTAGGTTAGTAGTTAAAATATGAACTTTGGGCCAGGAGTGGTGGCCCATGCCTATAATCCCAGCACTTCGTGAGGCCAAAGTGGGCAGATTGCTTGAGTCCAGGAGTTTGAGACTAGCCTGGGCTAAAACCCCATCCCTACAAAAAAAAAATACAAAAAGTAGTTGGGCATGGTGGTGGCACATACCTGTAGTCCCGGCTACTCAGGAGGCTGAGTCCTCGCTTGAACCCAGGAGGTCACGGTCTGGTCAACAGAGCAAGACCCTGTATCAAAACAAAGAAACAAACAAACAAAAAATGCTAGCAGCTTACCAGCTAGGGAGGCCTGTAGAGGCAAGTTTTCCAAATGGTGCTACATTCGTTGTTCCAGAACTTTAGCTGCATCAAAACCACCTGTATGGCTTGTTCAGCTACAGAGGGTCTGGCCATGCCCCTAGAGTTTCCAACTGAGGGTCTGGAATGAGGCCCCATGATTTGCATTTCTAACAATCTCCAGGTGATGCTGATGCTGTGGGTCCAGGGACCACATTTTGAGAATCTATGCTAAATGAATCGGAGAAGACCAAAGCTCAAACTTATTCCAAGAACTTTTCAAGGCCCACCTGCAAGTTGTAGTGGAAGTAAGCATCTAAGGGTGCAAAAAAGTTTCACTGTAGACTAAGGCCTTTTACCTGAGCTCACAAATGTTCACATTTCTCTTATCAACCTAAATAACAAACAGAGAGAGGCTCTCCACAAGAAAAAGATATTCGTTTGGAAACAGAGCCTTGCAATAGAAACAGGCAAGCCAGAGTAAACTATATGCATATTCAAGGCGGTAAAGGAAGACAAAAGAAAAAATGAGGAAGATTATATGATCATTTGGAAATGATTATCCTTGGCTACAAAGATCAATAACAAAGGTGATGCCAGGCCCAGGTTGGACAGGCAGTTGTTGGGCAAATATACTTCAGAAGCATTGTTGTGTGCAAAGTTGCAATGGGCTTTGTGCAAGATTGTGTTTTTTGCAGTCTTCTGTGATAAGTTTTTGTTATCAGGCATACAAGCCCAAGAATCCTTTATTGCATGGCCTTTCCTGGCTCTATATGTCAGGGTTGTGGTTAGGGGAGGGGTATTTTTAACACTCTCAATGTAAAAAATGACATAAGGTAGGTACCCCAATGACTTGTTTGGTCTTCATAAAATAACTTTTCATAAAATCTCTGTAAACGTGGAAATATCTACACCGCTATCTCTGTAAATGTGTAAACATTTACAACGCTATCTGTATAAACATGAAACTATTTACACCGCCGTCTCTATAAACATGGAAATATCTACACCGCTATGTCTATAAACATGGAAATATCTACACAGCTATCTTTATAAACATGGAAATATCTACACCGCTATCTGTAAAACATGGAAACATATACACTGCTGTCTCTATAAACATGGAAATATCTACACCTCTATCCGTATAAACATGGAAATATCTACACCACTGTCTCTATAAACATGGAAATAACTACAATGCTATATCTATAAACACGCAAATATCTACATCACTGTCTGTATAAACATGGAAATATCTACACCGCTATCTCTATGAACATGGAAATATCTACACCGCTGTCTCTAGAAAGATGGAAATATCTACACCGCTATCTCAATAAACGTGGAAATATATACACCGCTATCTCTAAAAAGATGGAAATATCTACACCGCTATCTCTATAAACATGGGAACATCTACAGGGCTAACTCTATAAACCTGGAAATATCTACACGGCTATAAGTATAAATGTGCAAATATCTACACCGCTATCTGTATAAACATGGAAATATCTACACCGCTATCTCTATAAACATGGAAATAATTACACCGCTATCTGTGTAAACATGGAAATATTCACAAAGCTATCTCCATAAACATGGAAATATCTACACCGCTATCTCTATAAACATGGAAATATCTACACCAATATCTGTAAAACATGGAATTATCTACACTGCTGTCTATATAAACATGGAAATATATACACGGCTGTTTAAACATGGAAATATCTACACCACTGACTGTATAAACATGGAAATATCTACACCGCTTACTGTATAAACATGGAAATATCTACACCGCTGTCTCTATAAACATGGAAATATCTACAACGCTAAATGTAGAAACATGGAAATATCTACACCGCTGTCTCTATAAACCTGGAAATATCTACACCGTTATCTGTATTAACGTGGAAATACCTACACCGCTATCTGTATAGACATGGAAATATCTACATCGCTATTTCTACAAACGTGGAAATATCTACACCGGTATCTGTATAAACGTGTAAATATCTGCACCGCTATGTGTATAAACTTGGAAATTTCTACACCGCAATCTGTATAAAACTGGAAATATCTTCACCGCTATCTGTATAAACGTGGAAATATCTACACCGCTATCTCTATAAACGGGGAAATATCTACACCGCTATCTGTATAAACGTGGGAATATCTACACCGCTATCCTTATAAACGTGTAAACATTTACACGGCTCTCTGTATAAACATGGAAATATTTACACCGCTATCTCTAAAAAGATGGAAATATCTACACCGCTATGTCTATAAACATGAAAATATTTACACCGCTATCTGTATAACCATGGAAATATTTACACCACTATCTGTAAAAACTTGGAAATATTTACACCGCTATGTCTATAAAAATGGAAATATCTACACCGCTATCTCCATAAACATGAAAATATCTACACTGTTGTTTGTATGAACATGAAAATATCTACACCGCTATCTCTATAAACATAGAAATATCTACATTGCTGTCTGTATAAACATGGAAATATCTACACAGCTATCTGTATAAACATGGAAATATCTACACAGCTATCTTTACAAACATGGAAATATCTACACGGAAAGCTGTATAAACATGGAAATATCTAGACAGTTATCTCTATAAACATGGAAATATCTATACCGCTATCTGTATAAACATGGAAATACCCACACCGCTATCTGTATAAACATGGATATACAAACACCGCTATCTGTATAAAGATGGAAATATCTGCACCGTTATCTGTATAAACATGGAAATATCTACACCGCGGTCTGTATAAACATGGAAATATCTAAACCGCTATCTCTATAAACATGGAAATATCTACACCGCTATCTCTATAAACATGGAAATATCTACACCGTGATCTGTATAAACATGGAAATATTTACACCGCTATCTGTATAAACATGGAAATTTCTACACAATTATCTGTATAAATATGGAAATATCTACACCGCTATCTCTATAAACATGGAAATATCAACACTGCGGTCTGTATAAACATGGAAATATCTACACCGGTATCTGTATAAACATGGAAATATCTACACCGCTATCTGTATAATCTTGGACATATCTACACCGCAATCTGTATAAACATGGAAATATCTACCATGGTATGTGTTTCAACATGGAAATATCTACACAGCTATCTGTCTAAACTTGGAAATATATACACAGCTATCTGCGTAAACAGGGAAATATCTACACTGCAATTCTGTGCAAAGATGGAAATAACTACACCGCTATCTCGGTAAACTTGGAAATATCTACACCGCTACCAGTATAAACATGGAAATATCTACAACTCTGTCTGTATAAACAAGGAAATATCTACAGCGCCATCTGTAGAAACACGGAAATAACTACACCGCTATCTGTATAAACATGGAAATATCTACACCGCTATCTCTATAAACATGAAATACTTACACCACCATCTCTATAAACATGGAGATATTTACACCGCTATCTCTATAAACATAGAAATAACTACACCGCCATCTCTAAAAACATGGAAATATCTACACTGCCATCTGCATAAACATGGAAATATCTACACAGACATCTGTATAAACATGGAAATATCTACAATGCCATCTGTATAAACTTGGAAATATCAACACTGATATCTGTAGAAAGATGGAAATGTCTACAAAGCGATTTGTATCAACATGGGAATTTCTACACCGCTACCTGTATAAACATGGAAATATCTACACCGCTATCTGTATCAACATGGAAATAACTACACCGCAATCTGTATAAACATGGAAATATCTACAATGCTATCTCTGTAAACATGGAAATATCTACACAGCTATTTGTATAAACTTGGAAATATCTACACCGCTATCTGTGTAAATTTGGCAATACCTACACCGCAATCTGTGCAAAGATGGAAATACCTACACCGCTATCTCTGTAAACATGGAAATATCTACACCGATATGTGTATAAACATGGAAATATCTACACTGCCATCTGTATAAACATGGAAATACCTACACCGCTTTCTCTATAAACATGAAAATATCTACACTGCTATCTCTTTATACATGGAAATATCTACACCTCCATCTCTATAAACATGAAAATATCTACACCGCCATCTTCAGAAACATGGATGTATCTACACCGCCATCTATATAAACATGGAAATATCTACACCACTATCTGTATAACCATGGAAATATCTTCACTGCCATCTGTATAAACATGGAAATATCCACACCGCAATCTGTATAAATATGGAAATAACTACACCGCTATCTCTATAGACATGGAAATATCTACACCGCTATCTGTATAAACATGGAAATATCTCCACTGCCATTTGTATAAAGATGGAAATATCTACACCGCGAGCTGCATAAACATGGAAGTATCTACACCGCTATCTGTATAAACATGGAAGTAGCAACACCGTTATCTGTATAAACATGGAAATATCTACACCGCTATCTCTATAAACATGAAAATACTTACACCACCGTCTCTATCAACATGGAAATATTAACACCGCTATCTCTATAAACATAGAAATAACTAGACCGCCATCTCTATAAACATGGAAATATCTACACCGCCATCTGCATAAACACGGAAATATCTACACAGACATCTGAATAAACTTGGAAATATCTACACTGACATCTGTAGAAAGATAGAAATATCTACAAAGCGGTCTGTATAAACATGGAAATTTCTAAACCGCTACCTGTATAAACATGGAAATATCTACACCGCTATCTGTATCAACATGGAAATAACTACAGCGCAATCTGTATAAACATGGAAATATCTACTCAGCAATCTGTGCAAATATGGAAATATCTACACCGCAGTCTCTATAAACATGGAAATATCTACAGCGCTATCTGTATAAACATGGAAATAACCACACCGCTATCTGTATAAACATGGAAATTTTTACACCGCTATCTGTATAAACATGGAAATATTTCCACCGCTACCTTTTAAACACGGAAATACCTACACCGCTATATCTATAAACAATGAAATATCTACAACGCTATCTGTGTAAACATGGAAATATCTACACAGCTATCTGTGTAAACTTGGAAATATCTACACCGCAATCTGTGTAAGCATGGAAATATCTACAAGGCTATCTGTGTAAACATGGAAATATTTACAACGCTATCTGTGTCAAGAGGGAAATATCTACACAGCTATCTGTAAAACGTGGAAATATCTACACCACTATCTGTATAACCCTGAATATATCTACACCGCTATCTGTATCAACAGGTAAATAACTACACCGCTATCTGTATAAACATGGAAATATCTACAATGATATCTCTGTAAACATGGAAATATCGACACAGGTATCTGTGTAAACTTGGAAATATCTACACTGCTATCTGTGTAAAGTTTGCAATGTCTACACCGCAATCTGTGCAAAGATGGAAATATTTTTAATGCTATATCTGTAAACATGGAAATATCTACACTGCTATATGTATAAACATGGAAATATCTACACCGCCATCTGTATAAACATGGAAATATCTACACAGCCATCTGTATAAACATGGAAATATCTACACCGCTATCTCTATAAACATGGAAATATCTACACCGCTATCTGTATAAACATGGAAATATCTACACCGCTATCTGTATAAACATGGAAATATCTACATCGCTATCTGTATAAACGGGGAAATATCTCCACCGCTATCTGTGTAAACATGGAAATATCTACACCGCTATCTGTGTATACATGCAAATAACTTCACCGCTATCTTTAGAAACATGGAAGTATCTACACCGCCATCTGTATAAACATGGAAATACCCACACCGCTACCTGTATAAATATGGAAATGTCTACACCGCTATCTCTATAAACATGGAAATACCTACACCACTTGCACTATAAACATGGAAATATCTACACCGCAATCTCTGTAAACATGGAAATATCTACACCGCCATCTATGTAAACATGAAAATATCTACATTGCCATATTCCGAAACATGGCTGTATCTACAACGCCATCTGTATAAACATGGAAATATCTACACCACTATCTGTATAAAGATGGAAATATTTAAACCGCTATCTCTATAAACATGGAAATATCTACACCGCTATCTCTATAAACATGGAAATATCTACACCGCCATCTGTATTAACATGGAAATATCTACACAGTCATCTGTATAAACCTGGAAATATCTACATTGTCATCTATATAAACATGGAAATATCTACAAAGAACTCGGTATAAACATGGAAATATCGGTACAGCCATCTGTATAAACATGGAAATATCTACACCGCTATCTGTATAAACATGGAAATATCTACACCGCTATGTGTATTAACGTGGAAATATCTCCATTGCTATCTGTATAAACATGGACATATCTCCACCGAAATCTGTATAAACATGAAAATATCTACACCGCTATCTGTATAAACATGGAAATATCTATACTGCCTTCTGTACAAACATGGAAATATCTACACAGTCATCTGTAGAAACATGGAAATATCTACACCGCTATCTCTATAAACATGGAAATAACTACACCGTTACCTCTATAAACATGGAAATATCTACACCGCTATCTCCATCAACATGGAAATGTACACACCGCCATCTCTTTAAACATGGAGGTATCTACAATGCCATCTACATAAACAAGAAAATATCTACACTGCCATCTATATAAACATGGAAATATCTACAACGCCATCTCTATAAACATGGAAATACATACAATGCCATTTGTAGAAAGATGGAAATATCTACACCTCCATCTGTATAAACAAGGAAATATGTACAGAGAACTCTGTATAAACATGGAAATATCTACACCGCAATCTGTATAAACATGGAAATATCTACACCGCTATCTGTATAAATATGAAATATCTAAACCGCTATCTCTATAAAAGTGGAAATATCTACACTGGTATCTGTATAAACATGGAAATATCCTCACTGCTATCTATATGAACATGTATATATCTACACCGCTATCTCTATAAACATGGAAATATCTACACCGCCATCTCTGTAAACATGGAAATATCTACACCGCCATCTGTATAAACATGGAAATATCTACACCGCTATCTGTAAACATGGAAATATCTACACCGCGATGTGTATAAACATGGAAATATCTACACCGCAACCTGTGTAAACATGGAAATATCTAGACCGCTATCTGTAAACATGGAAATATCTACACAGCTATCTCTATAAACATAGAAATGGCTACACCGCTATCTGTATAAACATGGAAATATCTACAAAGTCATCTATATAAACATGGAAATATCTACACAGCCATGTGCATATACATGGAAATATCTACACCACTATCTATATAAACATGGAAATAACTACACCGCTATGTGTATAAACATGGAAATATCTACACCGCCATCTACACATCCATAGAAATATCTGTGCCCCCATCTGTATAAACATGGAAATATCTACACAGTCATCTGTGTATAGATGGAAATATCAACACTGTCGTCGCTACAAACATGGAAATATCTGCGCCGCTATCCGTATAAACATGGAAATATCTACACCGCGGTCTGTATAAACATGGAAATATCTACACCGCTATCTGTATAAACATGGAAATATCTACACCGCAATCTCTATAAACATGGAAATATCTACAAAGCCATCTGTATAAACATGGAAATACCTTCACAGTCATGTGTAGGAACTTGGAAATATCTACACTGCCATCTGTATAAACATGGAAATATCTACAAAGCCCTCTGTATAAATATGGAAATATCTGCATAGGCGTCTGTATAAACATGGAAATATCTGCACCGCTATCTGTATAAACATGGAAATACCTACACCGCTGTCTCTATAAACATGGAAATATGTTCACCGCTATGTGTATAAACATGGAAATATCTCCACTGCTGTCTGTATAAACATGGAAATATCTACACCGTGATCTGTATAAACATGGAAATATCTACACCGCTATCTGTATAAACATGGAAATAGCTACACAGCTATCTCTATAAACATGGAAATACCTACACTGCCATCTGTATAAACATGGAAATACCTACAAAGTCAGCCATGTGTATAAACATGGAAATATCTACACAGCCATCTGTATATACATGGAAATATCTACACAACTATCTGTATAAACATGGAAATAACTACACCGCTATTTGTATAAACAAGGAAATATCTACACTGCCACCTGTTTAAACATGGAAATATATACACAGACATCTGTTTATACATGGAAATATCTACACCGCTATCTGTATAAACATGCTAATAACTACACCGCTATCTGTGTAAATGTGGAAATATTTGCCCCGCTATCCCTATAAACATGGTAATATCAACACCGCGATCTGTATAAACATGGAAATATCTACACCGTGATCTGTATAAACATGGAAATATCTACATCGCCATCTCTATAAACATGGAAATATCTACACCCCTATCTGTATAAACATGGAAATATCCACACAGCTATCTCTATAAACATGGAAAAATCAACACCGCTATCTGTATAAACTTGGAAATATCTCCACTGCTATCTCTATAACATCGAAATATCTACACCGCCATCTGTATAAACATGGAAATACTTACAAAGTTATGAGTATAAACATGGAAATATCTACACCGCCGTCTGTATAAACATGGAAATATCTACACAGCCATGTGTACATCCATGGAAATATCTACACCGCTCTCTATATTAACATGGAAATAAGTACAGCGCTATCTGTATCTTCATGGAAATATCTACACCACCATCTACATAACCATAGAAATATCTGCGCTGCCATCTGTATAAACATGGAAATATCTACACGGTCATCTGTGTATAGATGGAAATAACAACACCGCCGTCTGTACAAACATGGAAATATCTGCACCGCTATCTGTATAAACATGGAAATATCTGCACCGCGGTCTGTATAAACATCTAAATATCTACACCGCTATCTGTATAAACATGGAAATATCTACACCGCTATCTCTATAAACATGGAAATATCTACACCGTGATCTGTATAAACATGGAAATATTCACACCGCTATCTGTATAAACATGGAAATATCTACAGCGCCATCTCTATAAACATTGAAATATCTACACTGCCATCTGTAAAAACATGGAAATACCTATACAGTCATCTGTATAAACATGGAAATATCTACAATGCCATCTGTATACACATGGAAATATCTACACAGCCATCTGCATAAACATGTAAATATCTACACTGCCATCTCCATAAACATGGAACTAACTACTCCGCCATCTGTATAAACATGGAAACATCTACACCGCCATCTCTATAAACATGGAAATACTACACCGCCATCTGTATAAACATGGAAATACCTACAAAGTCATCTGTATAAACATGGAAACATTTACACAGCCATCTTTATAAACATGGAAATATCTACACAGCCATCTGTATATACATGGAAATATCTACACCGCTATCTGTATAACATGGAAATAACTACACCGCTATTTGTATAAACAAGGAAATATCTCCCCCGTGATCTGTAAAAACATGGAAATATCTACACCGCTATTTGTATAAACAAGGAAATGTCTACACCGCTATCTGTATAAGCATGGAAATAACTACACCGCTATTTGTATAAACAAGGAAGTATCTACACCGTGATCTGTATAAACATGGAAATAACTACACCGCTATTTGTATAAACAAGGAAATATCTACACCGCCATCTGTTTAAACATGGAAATATATACACAGACATCTGTTTATACATGGAAATATCTACACGGCTATCTGTATAAACATGCTAATAACTACACCGCTATCAGTATTAATGTGGAAATATTTGCACCGCTATCCCTATAAACATGGTAATATCAACACCGCGATCTGTATAAACATGGAAATATCTACACCGCCATTTCTATAAACATGGAAATATCTACATCCCTATCTGTATAAACATGGAAATATCCACACCGCTATCTCTATAAACATGGAAAAATCAACACCGCTATCTGTATGAACATGGAAATATCTACACCGCCATCTCTATAAACATGGAAATATCTACGCCACGATCAGTATAAACATGGAAATATCTACACCGCTATCTGTATAAACATGGAAATATCTCCACTGCTATCTCTATAAACATCGAAATATCTACACCAGCATCTGTATAAACATGGAAATATTACAAGGTTATCTGTATAAACATGGAAATATCTACACCGCCATCTGTATAAACACGGAAATATCCACACAGCCATGTGTATATACATGGAAATATCTACACCGCTATCTATATAAACTTGGAAATATCTACACCGCCATCTACATATCCATGGAAATATCTGCGCCGCCATCTGTATAAACATGGAAATATCCACACGGTCATCTGTGTATAGATGGAAATATCAACACAGCCAACTGTACAAACATGGAAATGTCTGCATCGCAATCTGTATAAACATGGAAATATCTACACCGCGTTCTGTATAAACATGGAAATGTCTAAACTGCTATCTGAATAAACATGGAAATATCTACACCGCTATCTCTATAAACATGGAAATATCTACACCGTGATCTGTATAAATATGGAAATATTTACACCGCTATCTGTATAAACATGGAAATATCTACACCGTTATCTGTATAAACATGGAAATACCTACAACGCCATCTGTAGAAACATGGAAATATCTACACCACCATCTGTATAAACATGGACATATCTACAATGCCATCTGTATACATATGGAAATACCTACAAGGCAATCTGAGTATAGATGGAAACATCAACACCGCCTTCTGTACAGACATGGAAATATCTACACCACTATCTGTATAAACATGGAAGTATCTACAGTGCAGTCTGTATAAACATGGAAATATCTACACCGGTATCTGTATAAACATGGAAATATCTACACCGCTATCTCTATAAACAAGGAAATGCCTGCAAAGCCATCTGTATAAACATGGAAATAACTACACAGTCATGTGTAGGAACATGGAAATATCTACACTGCCATCTGTATAAACACGGAAATATCTACACAGCCCTCTGTATGAATATGGAAATATCTGCATAGGCATCTGTGTAAACATGGAAATATGCGCACCGCTATCTGTATAAACATGGAAATACTTACACCGCTGACTCTATAAACATGGAAATATGTACACCGCTATGTGTATAAACATGGTAATATCTCCACTGCTGTCTGTATAAACTTGGAAATATCTCCACCTTTATCTGTATATACATGGAAATATCTACAGAGCTATCTGTATAAACATGGAAATATCTCCACTGCTATCTCTATAAACTGCGAAATATCTACACCGCCATCTGTATAAACATGGAAATATCTACACAGCCATGTGTATATACATGGAAATACCTACACCGCTATCTATATAAACATGGAAATAACTACATCGCTGTCTGTATAAACATGGAAATATCTACACCACCATCTACGTATCCATGGAAATATCTGTGCCGCCATCTGTATAAACATGGAAATATCTACACAGCCATGTGTATATACATGGAAATACCTACACCGCTATCTATATAAACTTGGAAATAACTACATCGCTGTCTGTATAAACATGGAAATATCTACACCACCATCTACGTATCCATAGAAATATCTGTGCCGCCATCTGTATAAACATGGAAATATCTAAACGGTCATCTGTGGATAGATGGAAAATCAACAACGCCATCTGTACAAACATGGAAATATCTGCACCGCTATCTGTATAAACACGGAAATATCTACACCGTGGTCTGTATAAACATGGAAATATCTACACCGCTATCTGTATAAACATGGAAATATCTACACCGCTATCTCTATAAACATGGAAATATCTACACCATGATCTGTATAAACATGGAAATATCTACACCGCTATCTGTATAAACATGGAAATATCTACACAGTTATCTGTATATATATGGAAATATCTACACCGCTATCTCTATAAACTTGGAAATATCTACACCACCATCTGTATAAACATGGAAATATCTACACTGCTATCTCTATAAACATGGAAATATCTACAATGCCATCTTTAAAAACATGGAAATACCTATACAGTCATCTGTATAAAGATGGAAATATCTACACCACCATCTGTATAAACATGGAAATATCTACAAAGCCATCTATATACACATGGAAATACCTACACGGCAATCTGTGTATAGATGGAAACTTCAACACCGCCATCTGTACAAACATGGAAATATCTACACCGCTTTCTCTATAAACATGGAAACATCTACACTGCGGTCTGTATAAACATGGATATATCTACACCGGTATCTGTATAAACATGGAAATATCTACACCACGATCGGTATAAACATGGAACTAACTACTCCGCCATCTGTATAAACATGGAAATATCTACACCGCCATCTGCATAAACATGGAAATATCTACACCGCCATCTGTATAAACATGGAAATATCTACACGGCTATCTGTATAAACATGGAAATATCTGCAACACTATCTGTGTAAACATGGAAATATCTACATCGCTATCTTTGTAAACATGGAAATATCTATTCTGCTATCTGTATAAAGATGGAAATATCTCCACCGCTATTTGTATAAACATGGAAATGTCAACATCGCTATCTGTATAAACATGGAAATATCTACACCGCTATCTGTAAAAACATGGAAATATCTACACCACCATCTCCATAAATATGGAAATATCTACACTGCTATCTCTATAAACCTGGAAATATCTACAATACTATGTGTATAAACGTGGAAATATCTACACCGCTAACTCTGTAAACATGGAAATATCCACACCGCTATCTGTATAAACATGGAAATATCTACGCCGCTATCTGTATAAACATGGAAATATCTACACCGACATCTATATAAACATGGAAATATCTACACCGGGATCTTTATAAACATGGAAATATCTAAACCGCTATCTGTGTAAATATGGAAATATCTACACCGCTATCTCCATATACATGGAAATATCTACAATGATATCTGTATAAACATGGAAATTCTTCACCGTTATCTCTATAAACATGGCAATATCTACACTGCCATCTGTGTAAACATACAAATATCTACAAAGTCATGTGTATAAAAATGGAAATATTTACACCACCATCTTTATAAACATTGAAATATCTACACTGCCATGTGTATACACATGGAAATACTACACATCCATCTGTATAAACATGGAAATGTCTCCACCGCTATCTCGAAAAACATGGAAATATCTACACCTCCATCTGCATAAACATGGAAATATCTACACTGCCATGTATACACATGGAAATATCTACACAGCCATCTGTATAAACATGGAAATATCTACACCGCTACCTCTATAAACATGGAAATACCTACAAAGCAAGCTGTATAAACATGGAAATACCTTCATCGCTCTCTGTACAAACATGGAAATACCAACTCCGCTATCTGTTTATATATGGAAATATCTACACCGCTATCTGTATAAAAATGGAAATATCTACACAGTCAACTGTATATACATGGAATTATCTACACCACAATATCTATAAACATGGAAATATCTACACTGACATCTGTAAACGTGGAAATATCTACACAGTCATCTGTATATACATGGAAATACCTAAACCACCATCTCTATAAACATGGAAATATCTACACAGCCGTCTGTATACACATGGAAATGTCTATAGAGATATCAGTATAAATATGGAAACATCTGCACCGGTATCTCTATACACATGGAAATACCCACACTTCAATCTCTATAAACATGGAAATATCTACATCAGAATCTCTATAAACATGGAAATATCTACACAGCCATCTCTATAAACATGAAAAAATCTACACCGCCATCTCCATAAACATGGAACTATCTACACCACCATACGTGTAAACATGGAAATATCTACACTGCCGTCTGTATAAAGATGGAAATATCTGCACCCCGATCTGTATAAACATGGAAATATCTACAATGCTATCTGTATAAACAGGGACATATCTACAAATTCATCTGTATAAACATGGAAATATCTACACCTCCATCTGTATAAACATAGAAATATGTATAAACATGGAAATAACTACACAGCCATCTGTATAAACATGGAAATATCTTCACCGCTATCTCTATAAACATGGAAATACCTACACCGCAATCTGAATAAACTTGGAAATATCTACACCGCCATCTGTAAATACAAGAAAATATCTACACAGTCATCTGTATAAACATGGGAATATCTACACCTCCATCGGTATAAACATGCAAATATCTACACTGCCATCTGTATACACATGGAAATATCTACACTGCCATCTGCATAAACATGGAAATATCTACACCGCTATCTCTATAAACGAGGAAATACCTACACCGCTATCTGTGTAAATATGGAAATATCTACACCGCCATAGCTATATACATAGAATTGTCTACACCGCTATCTGTATAAACATGAAATATCTACACCGCCATCTGTATAAACATAGAAATGTCTACACTGCCATCTGTATAAACATGGAAATACCTACACAGTCATCTGTATAAACATGGAAACATCTACATCACTATCCGTGTAAATATGGAAATATCTACACTGCTATCTGTGTAAACATTGAAATATCTACACCGCTATCTTTTTAAAGATGGAAATATCTACAACGCAATCTGTGCAAAGATGGAAATATCTAAACCGCTATCTGTGTAAACATGGTAATATCTCCACCGCTGACTGTAAAAACATGGAAATATCCACACCGCTATCGGTATATACATGGAAATATGTACACCACCATCTGTAAAAACATGGAAATATCTACACCGCAATCTGTATAACCATGGAAATAACTACACAGTCATGTGTATAAACATGGAAATATCTACACCACTACATGTCTAAACATGGAAATATTTACACTGCCATCTGTATATACATGGAAATATCTACAAATCCACCTCTATAAACATGGAAATATCTACCCCGCTATCTGTATAAACATGGAAATGTCGACACCACGATCTGTAAACATGGAAATATCTACAAAGCTATCTGTATAAACATGGAAATACCTACACCGCTATGTGTATAAACATGGAAATATCTACACCGCTATCAGTATAAACATGGTTATATCTACACCACCATCTGTATAAACATGGAAATATCAACACCGTCATCTGAATAAACATGGAAATCTCTACACCGCTATCTGTATAAATATGGAATTATCTACACCGCTATCTCTATAAACATGGAAATATATACACCGCTATCGGTATAAACATGGAAATATCTCCACTGGTATCTGTATGAACATGGAAACATCTACGCCATTATCTGTATAAACATGGAAATATGTACACCGCTATCTGTATCAACATGGAAATATCTACAACGCTATCTGTGTAAACATGGAAATACCTACACCACCATCTGTGTAAACTTTGAAATATCTACACCGCTATCTGTATAAACATGGAAATATCTCCACTGCTACCTGTATAAGCATGGAAATATATACCCCGCTATCTGTATAAATATGGAAATATATACACTGCTATCTCTAAAATCATGGAAATGTCTGCACCGCTACCTGTATAAACAGAAATATCTACATGGCTGTCTCTACAAACATGGAAATATCTACACCACCAACTGTATAAACTTGGAAATACCTAAACAGCCATCTGTATAAACATGGAAATATCTACAAAAATATCTGTATAAACATGGAAATATCTACACTGCCATCTGTATAAACATGCAAACTTCTACACAGCAATATCTATAAAGATGGAAATGTCTACACCACCATCTGTAAAAACATGGAAATATCTTCACAGTCATCTGTATAAACATGGAAATATCTACTCTGCCATCCGTATACACATGGAAATATCTACACAGCCATCTGTATAAACATGGAATTATCTACACCGCTATCTCTATAAACATGGAAATACATACACCGCTATCGGTATAAACATGGAAATATCTACACCGCTATGTGAATAAACATGGAAATATCTACACCACGATTTGTTTAAACTTGGAAATTTTCTACACCGCCATCTGTATAAACATGGAAATATCTGTACCGCTATCTGCATACTCATGGAAATATTTTCACCGCTATCTGTATAAACATGGAAATATGTACCTCACTATCTGTATAAACATGGAAAATCTACACCGCCATCTGTATAAACATGGAAATATCTACATGGCTATCTCTATAAACATGGAAATATCTACAACGCAGTATGTATAAACATGGAAATACCTACACAGTCATCTCTATAAACATGGAAATATCTACACCAATATCTGTATAAACATGGCAATATCTACATTGCCATCTCTATAAACATGGAAATAACTACACAGCCATCTCTATAAACATGGAAATATCAACACTGCTATCTGTAAACATGGAAACATCCACACCGCTATCTGTATAAACGGAAATATCAACACCGCCATCTGTAAAAACATGAAAATACCTACACATTCATCTGTAGAAAAACGGAAATATCTACAATTCCATCTGCAGAAACCTGGAAATATCTACACTGCCATCTCTATACACATGGAAATAACTACACTGCCATCTGTATAAACATGGAAATATCTACACCGCTATCTCTATTAACACGGAAATACCTACACAGCTATCTGTATAAACATGGAAATATCTACACCACAATCTGTATAAACATGGAAAATCTACACCGCTGTCTGTATAAACATGGAAATATCTACATGGCTATCTCTATAAACATGGAAATATCTACACCAACATCTGTATAAACATCGAAATATATCCACCGCTATCTGTATAAACATGGAAATATCTACATCGCTATCTGTAAACCTGGAAATATCTCCACTGCCATCTGTATAAACATGGAAATATCTTCACCGCAATCTTTATAAACATGGAAATATCTATACCGCAATCTATATACATGGAAATATCTACAACACTATCTGTGTTAACATGGATATATCTACAATGCTATCTGTGGAAACATGGAAATATGTACACGGCTATCTGTGTAAAGATGGAAATATTTACACCGCTTTCTGTGCATAGATGGAAATATCTACATCGCTATCTCTATAAACATGGAAATATCTACACCGTTATCTGTATAAATATGGAAATATCTACACCACGATCTCTATAATCATGGAAGTAGCCACACCGCTATCTGCATAAACATGGAAATATCTACACCGCCGTCTGTAAAAACATGGAAATATCTACACTGCTATCTGTATAAACATGGAAATTACACCGCTACCAGTAAAAAAATGTAAGTATATAAACCGCCATCTGAATAAACATGGAAATATTTTACACCGCTATCTGTATAAACATGGAAATATCTACACCATTATCTGCACAAACATGGAAATATCAACCCTGCCATCGGTATAAACATGGAAATATTTACACCACCATCTGTAAAAACATGGAAATATCTACACCACTATCTGTATAAACATGGAATATTTACACGGCCATCGGTGTAAACACGGAAATATCTGCACAGCCATCTCTATAAACATGGAAATATCTACACTGCTATCTGTATAGACATGGAAATAGCCACACAGCTCCCTGTTTGAACATGGAAATATCTACACCGCCATCTGTAAAAACATGGAAATATCTACACTGTCATCTGCACAAACATGGAAATATCTACACCTCCATCTGTATAAACATGGAAATATCTACACCGCTATCTCTATCAACATGGAAATACCTACACCGCCATCTGTATAAATATGGAAATATCTACACCGCTATCTGTATAAAGATGGAAACATCTACACCGCTATCTTTATAAACATAGAAATATCTACACCGCTATCTGAATAAACATGAAAATATCTACAACACTATCTGTGTAAACATCGAAATATCTACACAGCTATCAGTGTAAACATGGTAATATGTACACGGCTATCTGTGTAAAGATGGAAATATCTACACCGCAATCTGTGCAAAGATGGAAATATCCACACCGCGATCTCTGTAAACATGGAAATACCTACACTGCCATCTGTATAAATTTGGAAATATCTACACAGCCATCTCTATAAACATGGAAATATCTACACTGCCATCTGTATAAACATGGAAATATCTACACAGCCATCTCTATAAACATGTTAATATCTACACTGCTATCTGTATAAACATGGAAATAGCCACACCGCTATCTGTATAAACATGGAAATAACTACACAGCCATCTGTATAAACATGGAAATATCTACACCGCTATCTCTATAAACGAGGAAATACCTACACCGCTATCTGTGTAAATATGGAAATATCTACACCGCCATAGCTATATACATAGAATTGTCTACACCGCTATCTGTATAAACATGAAATATCTACACCGCCATCTGTATAAACATAGAAATGTCTACACTGCCATCTGTATAAACATGGAAATACCTACACAGTCATCTGTATAAACATGGAAACATCTACATCACTATCCGTGTAAATATGGAAATATCTACACTGCTATCTGTGTAAACATTGAAATATCTACACCGCTATCTTTTTAAAGATGGAAATATCTACAACGCAATCTGTGCAAAGATGGAAATATCTAAACCGCTATCTGTGTAAACATGGTAATATCTCCACCGCTGACTGTAAAAACATGGAAATATCCACACCGCTATCGGTATATACATGGAAATATGTACACCACCATCTGTAAAAACATGGAAATATCTACACCGCAATCTGTATAACCATGGAAATAACTACACAGTCATGTGTATAAACATGGAAATATCTACACCACTACATGTCTAAACATGGAAATATTTACACTGCCATCTGTATATACATGGAAATATCTACAAATCCACCTCTATAAACATGGAAATATCTACCCCGCTATCTGTATAAACATGGAAATGTCGACACCACGATCTGTAAACATGGAAATATCTACAAAGCTATCTGTATAAACATGGAAATACCTACACCGCTATGTGTATAAACATGGAAATATCTACACCGCTATCAGTATAAACATGGTTATATCTACACCACCATCTGTATAAACATGGAAATATCAACACCGTCATCTGAATAAACATGGAAATCTCTACACCGCTATCTGTATAAATATGGAATTATCTACACCGCTATCTCTATAAACATGGAAATATATACACCGCTATCGGTATAAACATGGAAATATCTCCACTGGTATCTGTATGAACATGGAAACATCTACGCCATTATCTGTATAAACATGGAAATATGTACACCGCTATCTGTATCAACATGGAAATATCTACAACGCTATCTGTGTAAACATGGAAATACCTACACCACCATCTGTGTAAACTTTGAAATATCTACACCGCTATCTGTATAAACATGGAAATATCTCCACTGCTACCTGTATAAGCATGGAAATATATACCCCGCTATCTGTATAAATATGGAAATATATACACTGCTATCTCTAAAATCATGGAAATGTCTGCACCGCTACCTGTATAAACAGAAATATCTACATGGCTGTCTCTACAAACATGGAAATATCTACACCACCAACTGTATAAACTTGGAAATACCTAAACAGCCATCTGTATAAACATGGAAATATCTACAAAAATATCTGTATAAACATGGAAATATCTACACTGCCATCTGTATAAACATGCAAACTTCTACACAGCAATATCTATAAAGATGGAAATGTCTACACCACCATCTGTAAAAACATGGAAATATCTTCACAGTCATCTGTATAAACATGGAAATATCTACTCTGCCATCCGTATACACATGGAAATATCTACACAGCCATCTGTATAAACATGGAATTATCTACACCGCTATCTCTATAAACATGGAAATACATACACCGCTATCGGTATAAACATGGAAATATCTACACCGCTATGTGAATAAACATGGAAATATCTACACCACGATTTGTTTAAACTTGGAAATTTTCTACACCGCCATCTGTATAAACATGGAAATATCTGTACCGCTATCTGCATACTCATGGAAATATTTTCACCGCTATCTGTATAAACATGGAAATATGTACCTCACTATCTGTATAAACATGGAAAATCTACACCGCCATCTGTATAAACATGGAAATATCTACATGGCTATCTCTATAAACATGGAAATATCTACAACGCAGTATGTATAAACATGGAAATACCTACACAGTCATCTCTATAAACATGGAAATATCTACACCAATATCTGTATAAACATGGCAATATCTACATTGCCATCTCTATAAACATGGAAATAACTACACAGCCATCTCTATAAACATGGAAATATCAACACTGCTATCTGTAAACATGGAAACATCCACACCGCTATCTGTATAAACGGAAATATCAACACCGCCATCTGTAAAAACATGAAAATACCTACACATTCATCTGTAGAAAAACGGAAATATCTACAATTCCATCTGCAGAAACCTGGAAATATCTACACTGCCATCTCTATACACATGGAAATAACTACACTGCCATCTGTATAAACATGGAAATATCTACACCGCTATCTCTATTAACACGGAAATACCTACACAGCTATCTGTATAAACATGGAAATATCTACACCACAATCTGTATAAACATGGAAAATCTACACCGCTGTCTGTATAAACATGGAAATATCTACATGGCTATCTCTATAAACATGGAAATATCTACACCAACATCTGTATAAACATCGAAATATATCCACCGCTATCTGTATAAACATGGAAATATCTACATCGCTATCTGTAAACCTGGAAATATCTCCACTGCCATCTGTATAAACATGGAAATATCTTCACCGCAATCTTTATAAACATGGAAATATCTATACCGCAATCTATATACATGGAAATATCTACAACACTATCTGTGTTAACATGGATATATCTACAATGCTATCTGTGGAAACATGGAAATATGTACACGGCTATCTGTGTAAAGATGGAAATATTTACACCGCTTTCTGTGCATAGATGGAAATATCTACATCGCTATCTCTATAAACATGGAAATATCTACACCGTTATCTGTATAAATATGGAAATATCTACACCACGATCTCTATAATCATGGAAGTAGCCACACCGCTATCTGCATAAACATGGAAATATCTACACCGCCGTCTGTAAAAACATGGAAATATCTACACTGCTATCTGTATAAACATGGAAATTACACCGCTACCAGTAAAAAAATGTAAGTATATAAACCGCCATCTGAATAAACATGGAAATATTTTACACCGCTATCTGTATAAACATGGAAATATCTACACCATTATCTGCACAAACATGGAAATATCAACCCTGCCATCGGTATAAACATGGAAATATTTACACCACCATCTGTAAAAACATGGAAATATCTACACCACTATCTGTATAAACATGGAATATTTACACGGCCATCGGTGTAAACACGGAAATATCTGCACAGCCATCTCTATAAACATGGAAATATCTACACTGCTATCTGTATAGACATGGAAATAGCCACACAGCTCCCTGTTTGAACATGGAAATATCTACACCGCCATCTGTAAAAACATGGAAATATCTACACTGTCATCTGCACAAACATGGAAATATCTACACCTCCATCTGTATAAACATGGAAATATCTACACCGCTATCTCTATCAACATGGAAATACCTACACCGCCATCTGTATAAATATGGAAATATCTACACCGCTATCTGTATAAAGATGGAAACATCTACACCGCTATCTTTATAAACATAGAAATATCTACACCGCTATCTGAATAAACATGAAAATATCTACAACACTATCTGTGTAAACATCGAAATATCTACACAGCTATCAGTGTAAACATGGTAATATGTACACGGCTATCTGTGTAAAGATGGAAATATCTACACCGCAATCTGTGCAAAGATGGAAATATCCACACCGCGATCTCTGTAAACATGGAAATACCTACACTGCCATCTGTATAAATTTGGAAATATCTACACAGCCATCTCTATAAACATGGAAATATCTACACTGCCATCTGTATAAACATGGAAATATCTACACAGCCATCTCTATAAACATGTTAATATCTACACTGCTATCTGTATAAACATGGAAATAGCCACACCGCTATCTGTATAAACATGGAAATAACTACACAGCCATCTGTATAAACATGGAAATATCTCCACCGCTATCTATATAAACATGGAATTTTCTACATAGCTATCTGTATAAACATGGATATATTTCCACCGCTATCGGTATAAACAAGGAAATATCTACACCGCTATCTTTATAAACATGGAAATACCTACACCGCTATCCATATAAACATGGAAAATCTACAACACTGTCAGTATAAACATGGAAATATCTACACCACTATCTGTATAAATATGGAAATATCTACACCACAATCTCTATAAATATGGGAATATCTGCACCGCTATCTGTACTAACATGGAAATATGTACAACAATATCTGTGTAAACATGGAAATACCTAAACAGCTATCTGTGTATACATGGAAATATGTACACCGCTATCTGTGTAAAGATGGAAATATCTACACCGCAATCTGTGCAAAGATGGAAATATCTACACCGCTATCTCTATAAACATGGAAATGTTTACACCGCTATCTGTATAAACATGGAAATATCTTCATGGCTATCTGTATAAACAGGTAAATATCTATACCGCCATGTGTATAAACATGGAAATATCTACACAGTCATCTGTATAAACATGGAAATATCAACACAGCCAACTCCATAAACATGGAAATATTTACACCGCTATCTGTATAAACATGGAAATAGCCACACCGCTATCTGTATAATCATGGAAATATCTACACCGCCATCTGAATAAACATGGAAATAACTACACTGCTATCTATATAAATATGGAAATATCTACACCGCGATCTCTATAAACATGGAAATATCTACACCGCTATCTGTATAAACATGGAAATATCTACACCGCCATCTCTACACACAAGGAAATACCTCCACCGCTGTCTCTATAAACATGGAAATATCTACACCGCCATCTCTATAAACTTGGAAATGTCTACACCGCCATCTCTATAAACATGAAAATATCTACACCACCATCTCCATATACATGGAACTATCTACAGCACCATCTGTGTAAAAATGGAAATATCTACACCGCAATCTCTAGAAAGATGGAAACATCTACACTGCGATCTGTATAAACATGGAAATATCTACACCGCTATCTGTATAAACATGGAAATAGCTAAACCGCTATCTGTATAAACATGGAAATATCTACAGCGCTATCTCTATAAACATGGGAATATCTACAACGCCATGTGTATAAACATGGAAATATCTACACAGTTATCTGTATAAGCCTGGAAATATCTACACCACCATTTCTATAAACTTGGAAATATCTACACTGCCATCTGCATACACATGGAAATAGCTACACAGCTATCTGTATAAACATGGAAATATCTACACCGCTATCTGTATAAACATGGAAGTATATACACCGATATCTGTATAAACATGGAAATATCTACAACACTACCTGTAAAAACATGGAACTGTCTACACCACTATCTGTATAATCATGCAAACATATACAATGCTCTCTGTGTAAACATGGAAATATCTGCACCGCTGTCTGTGTAAACATGGAAATATCTACACCACTATCACTGTAAAGATTGAAATACCTACAGCACAATCTGTGCAACGATGGAAATATCTACACCGCTATCTGTGTAAAGGTGGAAATAACTACACCGCAATCTGTGCAAAATGGAAATATCTACACCGCTACCTGTGTAAACTTGGTAATATCTACACCGCTATCTGTATAAACATGGAAATATCTACGCCTCTATCTGTATAAACATGGAAATATCTGCACCGCCATCTGTATAAAGATGGAAATATCTACACGGACATCTGAATAAACATGGAAATATCTACAACGCCATCTGTATAAATTTGGAAATATCTACACCGTTATCTCTATGAACATGGAAGTATCTACACCGCTATCTGTATAAACATGGAAATATCTACACCGCTATCTGTATAAACATGCAAATATCTACAACGCTATCTGTGTAAACATGGAAATATCTGCACCGCTGCCTGTGTAAACATGGAAATATCTACACCACTATCTGTGTAAAGATTGAAATATCTACAG
Source organism: Pan troglodytes (assembly GCF_028858775.2). Lineage (NCBI taxonomy): Eukaryota > Metazoa > Chordata > Mammalia > Primates > Hominidae > Pan > Pan troglodytes. The sequence goes on from NC_072411.2 coordinate 9,169,545, forward strand.
CACAATCTGTGCAAAGATGGAAATATCTACACCACTATCTGTGAAAAAATGGAAATATCTACAACGCAATCTGTGCAAAGATGGAAATATCTACACCGCTATCTGTGTAAACATGCAAATATCTAAACCGCGAGCTGTATAAACATGGAAATCTCTACACCACTATCTGTATAAACATGGAAATACCAACACCGCTATCTGTAAACATGGAAATATCCACACCGCTATGTGTATAAACATGGAAATATCTACACCGCTATCTCTATAAACATGGAAATACTTTCACCGCCATCTCTATAAAGATGGAAATACTTACACCGCCATCTCTGTAAACATGGAAAAATCTACACCGCTGTCCCTATAAACATGGAAATATCTACACAGCCATCTCTATAAACATGGAAATATCTACACCGCCATCTCCATAAACATGGAAATATCTACAATCTTATCTGTATAAAGATGGAAATATCTTCACCGCGAACTGTATAAACATGGAAATATCTACACCGCTATCAGTATAAACATGGAATTACCTACACTGCCATCTGTATACACATGGAAATGTCTACACTGCCGTTTGTATAAACATGGAAATATCTACACCGTTATCTCTATAAACGTGGAAATTCCTACACCGCTATCTGTATAAATATGGAAGTATCTACAAGGCTATTTGTATAAACATGGAAATATCTACACCACTATCTGTATAAACATGGAAATAACTACACCGCCATCTGTATAAACATGGAAATACCTCCACCGCTCTCTGTATAAACATGGAAATATCTACATCACAATCTGTATAAACACGGAAATATCTCCACCACTATTGGTATAAACATGGAAATATCTACACCGCTATCTTTATAAACATGGAAATATCTACACCACTATCTGTATAAACATGGAAAATCTACAACACTATCTGTATAAACATGGAAATATCTACACTGCTATCTGTATAAATATGGAAATATCTACACCACGATCTCTATAAATATGGAAATACCTACACCGCTATCTGTATAAACATGGAAATATATACAAAACTATCTGTGTTAACATGGAAGTATCTTCACCGCTATCTGTGTAAACATGGAAATATGTACACCGCTATCTGTGTAAAGATGGAAATATCTACACCGCAATCTTTGCAAATATGGAAATATCGACAACGCTATCTCTGTAAACATGGAAATACCTTAAACGCTATCTGTATAAACATAGAAATATCCACACATCTATCTGTATAAACATGGAAATATCTACACCACGATCTGTATAAACATGGAAATACCTCCACCGCTATGTGTATAGACATGGAAACATCTACACCGCTATCTGTATAAACATGGAAATATCTACACCACTATCTGTATAAACCTGGAAATATCTACAATGCTATCTGTTTAAACACGGAAATATCTAAACAGCTATCTGTGTAAACATGGAAATATCTACACCGCTCTCTGTGGAAAGATGGAAATATCTACACTGCAATCTGTACAAAGATGGACATATCTACAACGCTATCTGTATAAACATGGAAATACCTACACCGCTATCTGTGTAAATATGGAAATATCTACACTGCTATCTGTATAAACTTGGAAATATCTACAATGCCATCTGTATGAACATGGAAATATCTACACTGCTATCTGTATAAACATGGAAATTCCAACACCGCTATCTGTATAAACATGGAAATATCTACACCGCTATCCGTATAAATACGGAAATATCTTCACCACTATCTCTATAAACATGGAAATATCTACACCGTCATCTCTATACACATGGAAATATCTACACCGCTATCTCTACAAACATAGAAATATATACACGGCCATCTCTATAAACATGGAAATATCTACACCGCCATCTGCATGAACATGGAAATATCTACACCGCTATCTGTATAAACATGGAAATATCTACAACGCTATCTGTATAAACATGGAAATATCTACACAGCTATCTGTGTTAACTTGGAAATATCTTTATAGCTGTCTGTGTAAAGATGGAAATATCTACACCACAATCTGTGGAAAGATGCAAATATCTACAGAGCTATCTCTGTAAACATGGAAATATCTGCACCACTATCTGCATAAACATGGAAATATCTACAACGCCATCTGTATAAAGATGGAAATATCTACACTGTGAGCTGTATAAAGTTGGAAATATCTACACCGCAATCTGTATAAACGTGGAAGTATCTACACCGCTATCTGTATAAACGTGGAAATATCTACAATGCTATCTGTATAAACGTGGAAATATCTACATCGATATCAGTATAAACGTGGAAATATCTCCACCGCTATCTGTATAACCATGGACATATCTACACTGCTATCTGTATGAACATGGAAATATCTACAACGCTATCTGTATAAACATGGAAATATCTACACTGTTATCTCTATATACATGGAAATATCTACACCACCATCTGTATAAACATACAAACATCTACCCAGTCATCTGTATAAACATGGAAATATCTACACCACCATATTTATAAACATGGAAATATCTAAATTGCCATCTGTATACACATGGAAATAACTACAAAGCCATCTGTAGAAACGTGGAAGTATCTACACCGCTATCTCTAAAAACATGGAAATACCTACACCGCCATCCCTATAAACATGGAAATACCTACACCGCAATCTCTATAAAAATGGAAATATCTACACCGCCATCTCTATAACCATGGAAATATCTACACCGCTATCTGTATAAACATGGAAATATCTACAACGCTATCTGTGTAAACATGGAAATATCTACACAGCTATCTGTGTAAACTTGGAAATATCTATGTAGATATCTGTGTAAAGATGGAAATAACTATACCACAATCTGTGGAAGGATGCAAATATCTACACCGCTATCTCTGTAAACATGGAAATGTCTGCACCACTATCGGCATAAAGATGGAAATATCTACACCGCAATCTGTATAAAGATGGAAATACCTACACCACGAGCTGTATAAACTTGGAAATATCTACACCGCTCTCTTTAAAAACATGGAAATACCAACACCGCTATCTGTATAAACATGGAAATATCTACAATGCTATCTGTGTAAACATGGAAATACCTTCACAGCTATCTGTGTTAACTTGGAAATATCTACACAGCTATGTGTGTAAAGATGGAAATAACCACACCGCAATCTGTGCAAAGATGGAAATATCTACACCGCTATCTCTGTAAACATGGAAATATCTACACCGCTATCTGCATAAACATGTAAATATCTACACCGCTATCTGTAAAACGTGGAAATATCTACACCGCTATCTGTATAAACGTCGAAATATCTTCAACAATATCTGTGTAAACATGGAAATATCTACACCGCTAATTGTATAAAAATTGAAATATCTACACCGCTTTCTGTAAAAACATGGGAATATCTACAACAATATCTGTGTAAACATGGAAATATCTACACAGCTATCTGTGTAAACATGGAAATATGTACACCACTATCTGTGTGAAGATGAAAATATGTACACCACAATCTGTGCAAATATCAAAATATATACTACGCTATCTCTGTAAACATGGAAATATCTACCCCGTTATCTGTATAAGCATGGAAAAATCTACAACGCTATCTGTATAAACATGGAAATACCTACAACGCTATCTGTATAAACATGCAATTATCTCCACCGATATCTGTATAAACATCGAAATATCTACACCGCTATCTGTATAAACATGGAAATATCTATGTCGCTATCTGTATAAACATGGAAATATGTGCAGCGCTATCTCTATAAACATGGAAATATCTACACCGTTATCTTTGTAAACATGGAAATATCTAAACCGCTACCTGTATAAACATGGAAATATCTGCAACACTATCTGTGTAAACATGGGAATAACTTAACAGCTATCTGTGTAAACATGGAAATATGTACACCGCTATCTGGGTAAAGATTGAAATATCTACCCTGCAATATGCGCAATTCTGGAAATATCTACACAGCTATCTCTTTAAACATGCAAATATCTACACCGCTATCTGTATAACCACGGAAATATCTGCACTGCTATCTGCATATACCTGGAAATATCTACATGGCTATCTCCGTAAACATGGAAATATCTACACCGCCATCTGTATAAACATGGAAATACCTACACAGTCATCTTTATAAACATGGAAAAATCTACACCACTATCTGAATAAACATGGAAATATCTACAGTGCCATCTGTATAAACATGGAAATATCTACACAGCCATCTGTATAAACCTGGAAATATCTACACTGCCATCTGTATAAACATGGAAATATCTACACAGCCATCTCTATAAACATGGAAATACTTACATTGCTATCTGTATAAACATGGAAATACCCACACCGCTATCTGCATAAACATGGAAATATATACATCGCGATCTGTAAAAACATGGAAATATCTACACAGTCATCAGTATAAACATGGAAATATTTACACCACTATCTGTATAAACATGGAAGTATCTACACCGCTATCTGTACAAACATGGAAATATCTACACCGATATCTGTATACACATGGAAATATCTACATCGCTATCTGTATAAACATGGAAATATCCCCAGCGCTATCTCTATAAACATGGAAATATCTACACCGTTCTCTTTGTAAACATGGAAATATCTACACCGCTACATGTATAAACACGGAAATATCTGCAACACTATCTGTGTAAACATGGGTATATCTTCACAGCTATCTGTGTAACCATGGAAATATGTACACCACTATCTCTGTAAACATGAAAATATCTACACCGCAATATGCGCAAATATGGAAATATCTACACCGCTATATCTCTAAACATGGAAATATCTACACCGCTATCTCTGTAAACATGGAAATATCTACACCGCTATCTGTATAAACATTGAAATATCTGCACTGCTATCTGTATAAACCTGGAAATATCTACATGGCCATCTCTATAAACATGGAAGTAACTACACCGCTATCTCTGTAAATATGGAAATATCTACACCGCTATCTGTATAAACATGGAAATATCTGCACTGCTATCTGTATAAACCTGGAAATATCTACATGGCTATCTCTATAAACATGGAAATATCTACACCTCCATCTGTATAAACATGGAAATACCTACAGAGTCTTCTGTATAAACATGGAAAAATCTACACCACTATCTGTATAAACACGGAAATATCTACACTGCCATCTGTATAAACATGGAAATTTCTACACAGCCATCTGTATAAACATGGAAATGTCTACACAGCCATATCTATAAACATGGAAATATCTGCAGAGCAATCTGTATAAACATGGAAATGGCCACACCGCTATTTGTATAAACATGGAAATATCTACACCGCCGTCTGTAAAAAACATGGAAATATCTACACAGTCATCTGTAAAAACATGGAAATATCTACATCTCCATGTGTATAAACTTGGAAATATCTACACCGTCATCTTTATACACGTGAAAATATTTACACAGCCATCTGTATAAACATGGAAATATCTACACCGCTATCTTCTTAAACATGGAAATACCCAAACCGCAATCTGTATAAACATGGAAATATCTACACCGCAATCTTTATAAACATGGAAGTATCTACTCTGCTATCTGTAAAAATATGGAATTATCTACACCGCTATCTCTATAAACATGGAAATATATAAACCGCTAGCTGTATAAACGTGGAAATATCTACTTGGCTATCTCTAGAAACACGGAAATATCTACACCGCCATCTGTATAAACATGGAAATATCTACACAGTCGATAGCATACACATGGAAATATCTACACCACTATCTGTATAAACATGGAAATATCTACACCGCTATCTTTATAAACATGGAAATATCTACACCGCTCTCTGTATAAACATGGGAATATCTACAACAATATCTGTGTAAACATGGAAATATCTACACAGCTCTCGGTGTAAACATGGAAATATGTACACCACTATCTGTGTAAAGATGAAAATATGTACACCGCAATCTGTACAAATATCAAAATATCTACTACGCTATCTCTGTAAACATGGAAACATCTACCCCGTTATCGGTATAAACATGGAAATATCTACACCGCTATCTGTATAAACATGGAAATATCTACACCGCTATCTCTATAAATATTGAAATATCTTCAACGCTATCTCTATAAACATGGAAATGCCTACACCGCTATCTGTATAAACATGGAAATTTCTACATGGCAATCTCTATAAACATGGAAATATCTACACCGCCATCTGTATAAACATGGAAATACCTACACAGTCATCTGTATAAACATGGAAACATCTACACCACTATCTGTATAAACATGGAAATATCTACACTGCCATCTGTATAAACATGGAAATATCTCCAACGCTATCTGTATAAACACAGAAATATCTGCACTGCTATCTGTATAAAGATGGAAATATCTACATGGCTATCTCCATAAACATGGAAATATCTACACTGCCATGTGTATAAACTTGGAAATACCTACACTGTCATCTTTACAAACATGGAAAAATCTACATCATTATCTGTATAAACATGGAAATATCTACACTGCCATCTCTATAAACATGGAAATATCTACACAGCCATCTGTATAAACATGGAAATATCTACACTGGCATCTGTATAAGCATGGAAATATCTACCCAGCCATCTGTATAAACATGGAAATATCTACACAGCCATCTCTATAAACATGGAAATATCTACATTGCTATCTGTATAAACATGGAAATAGCCACACCGCTATCTGTATAAACATGAAAATATCTACACCACCATCTGTAAAAACATGGAAACATCTACACCGCCATCTGTATAAACATGGAAATACCTACACAGTCAATTGCATAAACATGGAAATATCTACACCACTATCTGTATAAACATGGAAATATCTACACCGCTACCTGTGTAAACATTTAAATATCTACACTGCTATCTGTATAAACATGGAAATATCTACACCGCTATCTATATAAACATAGAATTATCTAAACCGCTATCTCTATAAACATAGAAATATCTAAAACACCATCTCTATAAACATGTAAATATCTACACCGCCATCAGCATAAACATGGAAATAACTACACCGCCATCTGTATAAACCTGGAAATACCTACACCGCCATCTCTATAAACATAGAAACATCTACACTATCATCTGTTGAAAGATGGAAATGCCTACACCGAGATCTGCATTAACATGTATATATCTACACCTCAACCTGTATAAACATGGAAATACCTACACAGCTATCAGTATAAATATGGAAATATTTACACCGCTATCTCTATGAATATGGAAATGTCTACACCGCTGTCTGTATAAACATGGAAACATCTACATGCCTATCTCTATAAATATGGAAATGTCTACACCGCTATCTGTATAAACATGGAAATACATACAATGCTATCTCTATAAAAATGGAAATATCTACACCGTCACCTTTATAAACATAGGAATACCTACACAGACATCTGTATAAACATGGAAATATTTACACTGCTATCTGTAAAAACATGGAAACATCTACACCGCTATCTGTATAAAAATTGAAATATCTACACCGCTATCTCTATAAGCATGGAAATGCCTACACCTCTATCTGTATAAACATCTAAATATCTACATGGCTATCTCTTTAAACATGGAAATATCTACACCACCATCTGTATTAACATGGAAATACCTACACAGTCATCTGTATAAAGATGGAATTATCTACACCACTATCTGTAGACATGGAAATATCTACACTGAAATCTGTATAAACATGGAAATATCTACACCGCTATCTGTTTAAACATGGAAATGTCTACAAAGCTATCTCTATAAACATGGAAATACCTACACAGCTATCTGTATAAATATGGAAATAGCCACACCGCTATCTGTATAAACATGGAATTATCTACACAGCCATCTAAAAAAACATGAAAATATCTACAGAGTCATCTGTATAAACATGGAAATATCTACACCTCCATCTGTATAAACATGGAAACATCTACAATGCCATCTGTAAAAACATGGAAATGTCTACACAGTCATCTCTATAAACATGGAAATATCTACACAGCTATCTGTATAAACATGGAAATATCAACATCGCCATCTGTTTAAACATGGAAATATCTCCACCGCTATGTGTGTAAACATGGAAATATCTAAAACGCTATCTATGGAAAAATAGAAATATCTACACTGAAATCTGTATAAACATGGAAATATCTACACCGGTATCTGTTTAAACATGGAAATGTCTACAAAGCTATCTCTATAAACATGGAAATACCTACACAGCTATCTGTATAAACATGGAAATAGCCACACTGCTATCTGTATAAACATGGAATTATCTACACAGCCATCTAAAAAAACATGAAAATATCTACAGAGTCATCTGTATAAACATGGAAATATCAACATCGCCATCTGTTTAAACATGGAAATATCAACACCGCCATCTGTACAAACATGGAAATATCTGCACCGCTATCTGTATAAACTTGGAAATATCTACACCGTGGTCTGTAGAAACATGGAAATATCTACACCGCTATCTGTTTAAACATGGAAATATCTACACCGCTATCTGCATAAACTTGGAAATATCTACACAGCTATCTCTATCAACATGGAAATATCAACACCGCCATCTGTATAAACATGGAAATATCTACAAAGTCATCTGTATAAACATGGAAATATCTACAAAGCCATCTGTATAAACATGGAAATATCTACACTGCCATCTGTATATACATGGAAATATCTACACCGCTATCTGTATAAAGATGGAAATAACTACACCGCTATTTGTATAAACAAGGAAATATCTACACCGTGATGTGTATAAACATGGAAATATTTACAACGCTATCTGTATAACCATGGAAATTTCTACACCGTTATCTGTATAAATATGGAAATATCTACACCGCTATCTCTATAAACATGGAAATATCTACACCGCCATCTGTATAAACATGGAAATACCAATACAGTCATCTGTGTAAACATGGAAATATCTACACCACCATCTGTATGAACATGGAAATATCTACAATGCCATCTGTATACACATGGAAATACCTACACGGCAATCTGTGTATAGATGGAAACATCAACACCGCCATCTGTACAAACTTGGAAATATCTACATTGCTATCTCTATAAACATGGAAATATCTTCATTGTGGTCTGTATAAACATGGAAATATCTACACCGGTATCTGTATAAACATGGAAATATCTACACCACGATCTGTATAAACATGGAAATATATACACCACAATCTGTATAAACATGGAAATATCTGCAAGGCTATCTCTATAGACATGGAAATATCTACAAAGCCATCTGTATAAACATGGGAATACCTACACAATCATGTGTAGGAACATTGAAATATCTACACTGCCATCTGTATAAACATAGAAATATCTACACATCCCTCTGTATAAATATGGAAATATCTGCATAGGCATCAGAATAAACATGGAAATATCTGCACCGCTATCTGTATAAACATGGAAATACCTACACCGCTGTCTCTATAAACATGGAAATATGTACACCGCTATGTGTATAAACATGGAAATATCTCCACTGCTGTCTGTATAAACATGGAAATATCTACACCATTATCTGTTTAAACATGGAAATACCCACAGCGCCATCTCTATAAACATTGAAATATCTACATTGCCATCTGTAAAAACATGGAAATATCTACACAGTCATCTGAATAAACATGGAAATATCTACACCACCATCTGTATAAACATGGAAATACCTACAATACCATCTGTTTACACATGGAAATATCTACACAGACATCTGTATAAATATGGAAATATCTTCACGGCCATCTGTATAAACATGGAAATATCTACACTGCCATCTGTAGAAAGATGGAAATATGTACACCGCTATCTCTATAAATATGGAAATATCTACACCGCCATCCCTATAAACATGAAAATATCTACACTGCCATCTCCATAAAGATGGAAGTATCTACTCCGCCATGTGCATAAACACGGAAATATCTACACCACCATCTGTGTAAACATGGAAATATCTACACCGCGGTCTGTATAAACATGGAAATATCTACACCGCTATCTGTATAAAGATGGAAATATCTACACTGCTATCTCTATAAACGTGGAAATATCTACACCGTGATCTGTATAAACACGGAAATATTTACACCGCTATCTGTATAAACATGGAAACTTCTACACCGTTATCTGTATAAATATGGATATATCTACACCTCAATCTCTATAAACTTGGAAATATCTACATCGCCATCTGTATAAACATGGAAATAACTAAACAGTCATCTGTGAAACATGGAAATATCTACACCACCATCTGTATAAACATGGAAATATCTACATTGCCATCTGTATACACATGGAAATACCTACACGGCAATCTGTGTATAGATGGAAACATCAACACCGCCATCTGTACAAACATGGGAATATCTACACTGCTATCTCTATAAACATGGAAATATCTACACTGCGGTCTGTATAAACATGGAAATATCTACACCAGTATCTGTATAAACATGGAAATATCTACACCACGATCTGTATAAAGATGGAAATATATACACCGCTATCTGTATAAACATGGAAATATCTGAAACACTATCTCTGTAAACATGGAAATATCTACAAAGCCATCTGTATAAACATGGAAATACCTACACAGTCATGTGTAGGAACATGGAAATTTCTACAGTGCCATCTGTATAAACATAGAAATATCTACACAGCCCTCTGTATAAGTATGGAAATATCTGCATAGGTATCTGTATAAACATGGAAATATCTGCACTGCTATCTGTATAAACATGGAAATACCTACACCGCTGTCTCTATAAACATGGAAATATGTACACCGCTATGTGTATAAACATGGAAATATCTCCACTGCTGTCTGTAAAAACATGGAAATATCTCCACCATTATCCGTATAAACATGGAAATATCTACAGCGCAATCTCTGTAAGCATTGAAATATCTACACTGCCATCTGTAAAAACATGGAAATATCTACACAGTCATCTGAATAAACATGGAAATATCTACAACGCAATCTGTATAAACATGGAAATATCTACACCGCTATCTGTATAAATATGAAATATCTAAACCGCTATCTCTGTAAAAATGGAAATATCTACACTGCTATCTGTATAAACATGGAAATATCCTCACTGCTATCTCTATCAACATGGATATATCTACACCGCTATCTCTATAAACATGGAAATATCTACACCGCGATCTGTATAAACATGGAAATATCTACACCGCGATCTGTATAAACATGGAAATATCTACACCGCTATCTGTATAAACATGGAAATATCTACACAGCTATCTCTATAAACATGGAAATATCTACACCGCCATCTGTATAAACATGGAAATACCTATACAGTCATCTGTGTAAACATGGAAATATCTACACCACCATCTGTATAAACATGGAAATATCTACAATGCCATCTGTATACACATGGAAATACCTACACGGCAATCTGTGTATAGATGGAAACATCAACACCGCCATCTGTACAAACTTGGAAATATCTACATTGCTATCTCTATAAACATGGAAATATCTTCATTGTGGTCTGTATAAACATGGAAATATCTACACCGGTATCTGTATAAACATGGAAATATCTACACCACGATCTGTATAAACATGGAAATGTCTACACCGCTATCTGTATAAACATGGAAATATCTACACAGCTATCTCTATAAACATGGAAATATCTACACCGCCGTCTGTATAAACATGTAAATACTTACAAAGTCATCTGTATAAACATGGAAATATCTACAGAGCCATCTGTATAAACATGGAAATATCTACACAGCCATCTGTATATACATGGAAATATCTACACCGCTATCTGTATAAACATGGAAGTAACTACACCGCTATTTGTATAAACAAGGAAATATCTACACCGCCATTTGTTTAAACATGGAAATTTATACACAGACATCTGTTTATACATGGAAATATCTACACCGCTATCTGTATAAACATGATAATAACTACACCACTATCTGTATAAATGTGGAAATATTTGCACCGCTATCCCTATAAACATGGTAATATCAACACCGCGATCTTTATAAACATGGAAATATCTACACCCTGATCTGTATAAACATGGAAATATCTACACCGTGATCTGTATAAACATGGAAATGTCTACACAGCTATCTCTATAAACATGGAAATATCTACACCGCCATCTGTATAAGCATGGAAATATCCACACAGCTATCTCTATAAACATGGAAAAATCAACACCGCTATCTATATGAACATGGAAATATCTACACCGCCATCTCTATAAACATGGAAATATCTACACCACGATCAGTATAAACATGGAAATATCTACACCGCTATCTGTATAAACATGGAAATATCTCCACTGCTATCTCTATAAGCATCGAAATATCTACACCGCCATCTGTATAAACATGGAAATACTTACAAAGTTATCTGTATAAACATGGAAATATCTACACCGCCATCTGTATAAACATGGAAATATCTACACAGCCATGTGTATATACATGGAAATATCTACACCGCTATGTATATAAACACGGAAATAACTACACCGCTATCTGTATAAACATGGAAATATCTACGCCGCCATCTACATATCCATGGAAATATCTGCGCCGCCATCTGTATAAACATGGAAATATCTACACGGTCATCTGTGTATAGATGGAAATATCAACACCGCCATCTGTACAAACATGGAAATATCTGCACCGCTATCTGTACAAACTTGGAAATATCTACACCGCCATCTCTATACACATGAAAATATCTACACTGCCATCTCCATAAAGATGGAAGTATCTACTCCACCATGTGTATAAACACGGAAATATCTACACCACCATCTGTGTAAACATGGAAATATCTACACCGCTATCTGTATTAACATGGAAATATCTACACCGCCATCTGCATGTCCATGGAAATATCTACACCGCCATTTGTATAAACATGGAAATATCTGCACGGCCATCTGTGTATAGATGGAAACATCAAAACCGCCACCTGTACAAACATGGAAATATCTGCACCGCTATCTGTATAAACATGGAAATATCTACACCGCTATCTGTATAAACATGGAAATATCTACACCGCTATCTCTATAAACGTGGAAATATCTACACCGTGATCTGTATAAACACGGAAATATTTTCACCGCTATCTATATAAACATGGAAACTTCTACACCGTTATCTGTAAAAATATGCAAATATCTACACCTCTATCTCTATAAACTTGAAAATATCTACACCGCCATCTGTATAAACATGGAAATAACTATACAGTCATTTGTTAAACATGGAAATATCTACACCACCATCTGTATAAACATGGAAATATCTACAGTGCCATCTGTATACACATGGAAATACCTACACGGCAATCTGTGTATAGATGGAAACATCAACACCGCCATCTGTACAAACATGGAAATATCTACACTGCTATCTCTATAAACATGGAATTATCTACACTGCGGTCTGTATAAACATGGAAATATCTACACCAGTATCTGTATAAACATGGAAATATCTACACCACGATCTGTATAAACATGGAAATATATACACCGCTATCTGTATAAACATGGAAATATCTGAACCACTATCTCTATAAACATGGAAATACCTACAAAGCCATCTGTATAAACATGGAAATACCTACACAGTCATGTGTAGGAACATGGAAATATCTACACTGCCATCTGTATAAACATAGAAATATCTGCACAGCCCTCTGTATAAGTATGGAAATATCTGCATAGGTATCTGTATAAACATGGAAATATGTGCACTGCTATCTGTATAAACATGGAAATACCTACACCGCTGTCTCTATAAACATGGAAATATGTACACCGCTATGTGTATAAACATGGAAATATCTCCACTGCTGTCTGTAAAAACATGGAAATATCTCCACCATTATCTGTATAAACATGGAAATATCTGCAGCGCAATCTCTATAAACACTGAAATATCTACACTGCCATCAGTAAAAACATGGAAATATCTACACAGTCATCTGAATAAACACGGAAATATCTACACCGCAATCTGTATAAACATGGAAATATCTACAGCGCTATCTGTATTAATATGAAATAACTAAACCGCTATCTCTATAAAAATGGAAATATCTACACTGCTATCTGTATAAACATGGAAATATCTACACTGTGGTCTGTATAAACATGGAAATATCTACACCGGTATCTGTATAAACATGGAAATATCCACACCATGATCTGTATAAACATGGAAATATATACAGCGCTATCTGTATAAACATGGAAATATCTGCACCGCTATCTCTATAAACATGGAACTAACTTCAAAGACATCTGTATAAACATGGAAATACCTACACAGTTATGTGTAGGAACATTTAAATATTAACACTGCCATCTGTATAAATATAGAAATATCTACACAGCCCTCTGTATAAATATGGAAATATCTGCATAGGCATCTGTGTAAACATGGAAATATGTGCACCGCTATCTGTATAAACATGGAAATACCTACACCGCTGTCTCTATAAACATGGAAATATCTACCCCGCTATGTGTATAAACATGGAAATATCTCCACTGCTCTCTTTATAAACATGGAAATATCTCCACCGTTATCTGTATAAACGTGGAAATATCAACAGCGCCATCTATATAAACATTGAAATATCTACACTGCCATCTGTAAAAACATGGAAATATCTACGCAGTCATCTGAATAAACATGGAAATATCTACACCACCATCTGTATAAACATGGAAATAGCTACAATACCATCTGTATACACATGGAAATATCTACACAGACATCTGTATAAATATGGAAATATCTACACGGCCATCTGTATAAACATGGAAATATCTACACTGCCATCTGTAGAAAGATGGAAATATCTACACCGCTATCTCTATAAATATGGAAATATCTACACCGCCATCTCTATGAACATGTAAATATCTACACTGCCATCTCCATAAAGATGGAAGTATCTACTCCGCCATGTGTATAAACACGGAAATATCTACACCACCATCTGTGTAAACATGGAAATACCTACACCGCTATCTGTATAAACATGGAAATAACAACACCGCCATCTGCATGTCCTTGGAAATATCTACGACGCCATCTGAATAAACATGGAAATATCTACACGGCCATCTGTGTGCAGATGGAAATATCAACACCGCCATCTGTACAAACATGGAAATATCTACACCGCTATCTCTATAGACATGGAAATATCTGCACCGCCATCTGTAAAAACATGGAAATACCTATACAGTCATCTGTATAAACATGGAAATATGTACAATGCCATCTGTAGAAAGATGGAAATATCTACACCGCAATCTGTGTAAACATGGAAATCTCTACACCGATATCTGTAAAAACATGGAAATATCTACACCGCTATCTGTATAAACATGGAAATATCTACACCGCGATCTGTATAAACATGGAAATATCTACACCGCTATCTGTATAAACATGGAAATATCTACACAGTTATCTCTATAAACATGGAAATATCTACACCGCCATCTGTATAAACATGGAAATACCTACAAAGTCATCAGTATAAACATGGAAATATCTACACAGCCATCTGTATAAACATGGAAATATCTACACAGCCATCTGTATATACATGGAAATATCTACACCACTATCTGAATAAACCTGGAAATAACTACACCGCTATTTGTATAAACAAGGAAATATCTACACCATGATCTGTATAAACATAGAAATATCTACACCGCCATCTCTATAAACAGGGAAATATCTACACCCCTATCTGTATAAACATGGAAACATCCACACCGCTATCTCTATAAACATGGAAAAATCAACACCGCTATCTCTATGAACATGGAAATATCTACACCGCCATCTCTACAAACATGGAAGTGTCTACAACACGATCAGTATAAACATGGAAATATCTACACCGCTATCTGTATAAACATGGAAATATCTCCACTGATATCTCTATAGACATCGAAATATGTACACCGCCATCTGTATAAACATGGAAATATCTACACGGTCATCCGCGTATAGATGGAAATATCAACACCGCCATCTGTACAAACATGGAAATATCTGCACCGCTATCTGTATACACATGGAAATATCTACACCGCGGTCTGTATAAACATGGAAATATCAACACCGCTATCGGTATAAACATGGAAATATCTACACCACTATCTCTATAAACATGGAAATATCTACACCGTGATCTGTATAAACATGGAAATATTTACATCGCTATCTGTATAAACATGGAAACTTCTACACCGTTATCTGTATAAATATGGAAATATCTACACCACTATCTCTATAAACTTGGAAATATCTACACCGCCATCTGTATAAACATGGAAATACTTATACAGTCATCTGTGTAAACATGGAAATATCTACACCACCATCTGTATAAACATGGAAATATCTACAATGCCATCTGTATACACATGGAAATACCTACACGGCAATCAGTGTATAGATGGAGACATCAACACCGCCATCTGTACAAACATGGAAATATCTACACTGCTGTCTCTATAAACATGGAAATATGTACACTGTGGTCTGTATAAACATGGAAATATCTACACCGGTATCTGTATAAACATGGAAATATCCACACCATGATCTGTATAAACATGGAAATATATACACCGCTATCTGTATAAACATGGAAATATCTGCACCACTATCTCTATAAACATGGAAATAACTACAAAGACATCTGTATAAACATGGAAATAACTACACAGTCTTGTGTAGGAACATTTAAATATCTACACTGCCATGTGTATAAATATAGAAATATCTACACATCCCTCTGTATAAATATGGAAATATCTGCATAGGAATCTGTGTAAACATGGAAATATCTGCACCGCTATCTGTATAAACGTGGAAATACCTACACCGCTGTCTCTATAAACATGGAAATATGTACACCGCTATGTGTATAAACATGGAAATATCTCCACTGCTCTCTGTATAAACATGGAAATATCTCCACCGTTATCTGTATAAACATGGAAATATCAACAGCGCCATCTATATAAACATTGAAATATCTACACAGCCATCTGTAAAAACATGGAAATATGTAAACAGTCATCTGTATAAACATGGAAATAACTACACCACCATCTGTATAAACATGGAAATAGCTACAATACCATGTGTATACACATGGAAATATCTACACAGACATCTGTATAAATATGGAAATATCTACACGGCCATCTGTATAAACATGGAAATATCTACACCGGTATCTGTATAAACTTGGAAATATCTACACGGTCATCTGTGTATAGATGGAAATATCAACACCGCCATCTGTACAAACATGGAAATATCTGCACCGCTATCTGTATAAACATGGAAATATCTACACCGCGGTCTGTATAAACATGGAAATATCAACACCGCTATCGGTATAAACATGGAAATATCAACACCGCTATCTCTATAAACATGGAAATATCTACACCGTGATCTGTATAAACATGGAAATATCTACACCGCTATCTGTATAAACATGGAAATATCTACACAGATATCTCTATAAACATGGAAATATCTACACCGCCATCTGTATAAACATGGAAATACCAACAAAGTCATCTGTATAAACATGGAAATATCTACACAGCCATCTGTATAAACATGGAAATATCTACACAGCCATCTGTATATACATGGAAATATCTTCACCACTATCTGTATAAACATGGAAGTAAATACACCGCTATTTGTATAAACAAGGAAATATCTACACCGTGATCTGTATAAACATGGAAATATCTACACCGCCATCTCTATAAACAGGGAAATATCTACACCCCTATCTGTATAAACATGGAAATATCCACACCGCTATCTCTATAAACATGGAAAAATCAACACCGCTATCTCTATGTACATTGAAATATCTACACCGCCATCTCTATAAACATGGAAATGTCTACACCACGATCAGTATAAACATGGAAATATCTACACCGCTATCTGTATAAACATGGAGATATCTCCACTGATATATCTATAAACATCGAAATATCTACACCGCCATCTGTATAAACATGGAAATACTTACAAAGTCATCTGTATAAACATGGAAATATCTACACAGCTATCTGTATAAACATGGAAATATCTACAAAGCCATCTGTATATACATGGAAATATCTACACCACTATCTGTATAAACATGGAAATAACTACACCGCTATTTGTATAAACAAGGAAATATCTACACTGTGATCTGTATAAACATGGAAATATCTACACCGCCATCTCTATAAACAGGGAAATATCTACACCCCTATCTGTATAAACATGGAAATATCCACACCGCTATCTCTATAAACATGGAAAAATCAACACCGCTACCTCTATGAACATGGAAATATCTACACCGCCATCTCTATAAACATGGAAAAGTCTACACCACGATCAGTATAAACATGGAAATATCTCCACTGCTATCTCTATAAACATCGAAATATCTACACCGCCATCTGTATAAACATGGAAATACTTACAAAGTTATCTGTATAAACATGGAAATATGTACACCGCCATCTGTATAAACATGGAAATATCTACACAGCCATGTGTACACACATGGAAATATCTACACCGCTATCTATATAAACATGGAAATAACTACACCGCTATCTGTATAAACATGGAAATATCTACACCGCCATCTACATATCCATGGAAATATCTGCGCCGCCATCTGTATGAACATGGAAATATCTACACGGTCATCTGTGTATAGATGAAAATATCAACACCGCCATCTGTACAAACATGGAAATATCTGCACCGCTATCTGTATAAACATGGAAATATCTAAACCGTGATCTCTATAAACATGGAAATATCTACACCGTGATCTGTATAAACATGGAAATATTTACACCGCTATCTGTATAAACATGGAAACTTCTACACCATTATCTGTATAAACATGGAAATATCTACACCATCATCTGTATAAACATGGAAATATATACACCGCTATCTGTATAAACATGGAAATATCTGCACCGCTATCTCTATAAACATGGAAATAACTACAAAGACATCTGTATAAACATGGAAATACCTACACAGTCATGTGTAGGAATATTTAAATATCTACACTGACATCTGTATAAATATAGAAATATCTACACAGCCCTCTGTATAAATATGGAAATATCTGCATAGGCATCTGGGTAAACATGGAAATATCTGCACCACTATCTGTATAAACAAGGAAATACCTACACCGCTGTCTCTATAAACATGGAAATATGTACACCGCTATGTGTATAAACATGGAAATATCTCCACAGCTCTCTGTATAAACATGGAAATATCTCCACCGTTATCTGTATAAACATGGAAATATCAACAGCGCCATCTATATAAACATTGAAATATCTACACTGCCATCTGTAAAAACATGGAAATATCTACACAGTCATCTGAATAAACATGGAAATATCTACACCACCATCTGTATAAACATGGAAATAGCTACAATACCATCTGTATACACATGGAAATATCTACACCGACATCTGTATAAATATGGAAATATCTACACGGCCATCTGTATAAACATGGAAATATCTACACTGCCATCTGTAGAAAGATGGAAATATCTACACCGCTATCTCTATAAATATGGAAATATCTACACCGCCATCTCTATGAACATGAAAATATCTACACTGCCATCTCCATAAAGATGGAAGTATCTACTCCGCCATGTGTATAAAAACGGAAATATCTACACCACCTTCTGTGTAAACATGGAAATACCTACACCGCTATCTGTATTAACATGGATATAACTACACCGCCATCTGCATGTCCTTGGAAATATCTATGCCGCCATCTGAATAAACATGGAAATATCTACACGGCCATCTGTGTATAGCTGGAAATATCAACAGCGCCATCTGTACAAACATGAAAATATCTACACCGCTATCTCTATAGACATGGAAATATCTGCACCGCCATCTGTAAAAACATGGAAATACCTATACAGTCATCTGTATAAACAAGGAAATATCTACAATGCCATCTGTAGAAAGATGGAAATATCTACACCGCATTCTGTGGAAACATGGAAATATGTACACCGATATCTGTATAAACATGGAAATATCTACACCGCGATCTGTATAAACATGGAAATATCTACACCGCGATCTGTATAAACATGGAAATATCTACACCGCGATTTGTATAAACATGGAAATATCTACACAGTTATCTCTATAAACATGGAAATATCTACACCGCCATCTGTATAAACATGGAAATACCTACAAAGTCATCTGTATAAACATGGAAATATCTACACAGCCATCTGTATAAACATGGAAATATCTACACAGCCATCTGTATATACATGGAAATATCTACACCTCTATCTGTATAAACATGGAAATAACTACACCGCTATTTGTATAAACAAGGAAATATCTACACTGTGATCTGTATAAGCATGGAAATATCTACACCGCCATCTCTATAAACAGGGAAATATCTACAACCCTATCTGTATAAATATGGAAATATCCACACCGCTATCACTATAAACATGGAAAAATCAACACCACTATCTCTATGAACATGGAAATATCTACACCGCCATCTCTATAAACATGGAAATGTCTACACTACGATCAGTATAAACATGGAAATATCTACACCGCTATCTGTATAAACATGGAAATATCTCCACTGCTATCTCTATAAACATCGAAATATCTACACCGCCATCAGTATAAACATGGAAATACTTACAAAGTTATCTGTATAAACATGGAAATATCTACACCGCCATCTGTATAAACATGGAAATATCTACACAGCCATGTGTACATACATGGAAATATCTACACCGCTATCTATATAAACATGGAAATAACTACACCGCTATCTGTATAAACATGGAAATATCTACACCGCCATCTACATATCCATGGAAATATCTGTGCCGCCATCTGTATAAACTTGGAAATATCTACACGGTCATCTGTGTATAGATGGAAATATCAACACCGCCATCTGTACAAACATGGAAATATCTGCACCGCTATCTGTATAAACATGGAAATATCTACACCGCGGTCTGTATAAACATGGAAATATCAACACCGCTATCGGTATAAACATGGAAATATCAACACCGCTATCTCTATAAACATGGAAATATCTACACCGTGATCTGTATAAACATGGAAATATCTACACCGCTATCTGTATAAACATGGAAATATCTACACAGATATCTCTATAAACATGGAAATATCTACACCGCCATCTGTATAAACATGGAAATACCAACAAAGTCATCTGTATAAACATGGAAATATCTACACAGCCATCTGTATAAACATGGAAATATCTACACAGCCATCTGTATATACATGGAAATATCTTCACCACTATCTGTATAAACATGGAAGTAAATACACCGCTATTTGTATAAACAAGGAAATATCTACACCGTGATCTGTATAAACATGGAAATATCTACACCGCCATCTCTATAAACAGGGAAATATCTACACCCCTATCTGTATAAACATGGAAATATCCACACCGCTATCTCTATAAACATGGAAAAATCAACACCGCTATCTCTATGTACATTGAAATATCTACACCGCCATCTCTATAAACATGGAAATGTCTACACCACGATCAGTATAAACATGGAAATATCTACACCGCTATCTGTATAAACATGGAGATATCTCCACTGATATATCTATAAACATCGAAATATCTACACCGCCATCTGTATAAACATGGAAATACTTACAAAGTCATCTGTATAAACATGGAAATATCTACACAGCTATCTGTATAAACATGGAAATATCTACAAAGCCATCTGTATATACATGGAAATATCTACACCACTATCTGTATAAACATGGAAATAACTACACCGCTATTTGTATAAACAAGGAAATATCTACACTGTGATCTGTATAAACATGGAAATATCTACACCGCCATCTCTATAAACAGGGAAATATCTACACCCCTATCTGTATAAACATGGAAATATCCACACCGCTATCTCTATAAACATGGAAAAATCAACACCGCTACCTCTATGAACATGGAAATATCTACACCGCCATCTCTATAAACATGGAAAAGTCTACACCACGATCAGTATAAACATGGAAATATCTCCACTGCTATCTCTATAAACATCGAAATATCTACACCGCCATCTGTATAAACATGGAAATACTTACAAAGTTATCTGTATAAACATGGAAATATGTACACCGCCATCTGTATAAACATGGAAATATCTACACAGCCATGTGTACACACATGGAAATATCTACACCGCTATCTATATAAACATGGAAATAACTACACCGCTATCTGTATAAACATGGAAATATCTACACCGCCATCTACATATCCATGGAAATATCTGCGCCGCCATCTGTATGAACATGGAAATATCTACACGGTCATCTGTGTATAGATGAAAATATCAACACCGCCATCTGTACAAACATGGAAATATCTGCACCGCTATCTGTATAAACATGGAAATATCTAAACCGTGATCTCTATAAACATGGAAATATCTACACCGTGATCTGTATAAACATGGAAATATTTACACCGCTATCTGTATAAACATGGAAACTTCTACACCATTATCTGTATAAATATGGAAATATCTACACCGCTATCTCAATAAACTTGGAAATATCTACACCGCCATCTGTAAAAACATGGAAATACCTATACAGTCATCTGTGTAAACATGGAAATATCTACACCACCATCTGTATAAACATGGAAATATCTACAATGCCATCTGTATACACATGGAAATACCTACACGGCAATCAGTGTATAGATGGAAACATCAACACCGCCATCTGTACAAACATGGAAATATCTACACTGCTATCTCTATAAACATGGAAATATCTACACTGCGGTCTCTATAAACATGGAAATATCTACACCATGATCTGTATAAACATGGAAATATATACACCGCTATCTGTATAAACATGGAAATATCTGCACCGCTATCTCTATAAACATGGAAATAACTACAAAGACATCTGTATAAACATGGAAATACCTACACAGTCATGTGTAGGAACATTTAAATATCTACACTGCCATCTGTATAAATATAGAAATATCTACACAGCCCTCTGTATAAATATGGAAATATCTGCATAGGCATCTGTGTAAACTTGGAAATATCTGCACCGCTATCTGTATAAACATGGAAATACCTACACCGCTGTCTCTATAAACATGGAAATATGTACACCGCTATGTGTATAAACATGGAAATATCTCCACGGCTCTCTGTATAAACATGGAAATATCTCCACCGTTATCTGTATAAACATGGAAATATCAACAGCGCCATCTATATAAACATTGAAATATCTACACTGCCATCTGTAAAAACATGGAAATATCTACACATTCATCTGAATAAACATGGAAATATCTACACCACCATCTGTATAAACATGGAAATAGCTACAATACCATCTGTATACACATGGAATTATCTACACCGACATCTGTATAAATATGGAAATATCTACACGGCCATCTGTATAAACATGGAAATATCTACACTGCCATCTGTTGAAAGATGGAAATATCTACACCGCTATCTCTATAAATATGGAAATATCTACACCGCCATCTCTATGAACATGAAAATATCTACACTGCCATCTCCATAAAGATGGATGTAACTACTCCGCCATGTGTATAAACACGGAAATATCTTCACCACCATCTGTGTAAACATGGAAATACCAACACCGCTATCTGTATAAACATGGAAATAACTACACCGCCATCTGCATGTCCTTGGAAATATCTACGCCGCCATCTGAATAAACATGGAAATATCTACACGGCCATCTGTGTATAGCTGGAAATATCAACACCGCGATCTGTACAAACATGGAAATATCTACACCGCTATCTCTATAGACATGGAAATATCTGCACCGCCATCTGTAAAAACATGGAAATACCTATACAGTCATCTGTATAAACATGGAAATATCTACAATGCCATCTGTAGAAAGATGGAAATATCTACACCGCAATCTGTGTAAACATGGAAATATCTACACCGATATCTGTATAAACATGGAAATATCTACACCGCGATCTGTATAAACATGGAAATATCTACACCGCGATCTGTATAAACATGGAAATATGTACACCGCGATCTGTATAAACATGGAAATATCTACACAGTTATCTCTATAAACATGGAAATATCTACACCGCCATCTGTATAAACATGGAAATACCTACAAAGTCATCTGTATTAACATGGAAATATCTACACAGCCATCTGTATAAACATGGAAATATCTACACCGTGGTCTGTATAAACATGGAAATATCTACACCGCGATCTGTATAAACATGGAAATATCTACACCGCTATCTGTATAAACGTGGAAATATCTACACAGTTATCTCTATAAACATGGAAATATCTACACCGCCATCTGTATAAACATGGAAATACCTACAAAGTCATCTGTATAAACATGGAAATATCTACACAGCCCTCTGTATAAACATGGAAATATCTACACAGCCATCTGTATATACATGGAAATATCTACACCACTATCTGTATAAACTTGGAAATAACTACACCGCTATTTGTATAAACAAGGAAATATCTACACCGTGATCTGTATAAACATGGAAATATCTACACCGCCATCTCTATAAACAGGGAA
Organism: Pan troglodytes; assembly: GCF_028858775.2. Classification (NCBI taxonomy): domain Eukaryota; kingdom Metazoa; phylum Chordata; class Mammalia; order Primates; family Hominidae; genus Pan; species Pan troglodytes. The sequence goes on from NC_072411.2 coordinate 9,194,614, forward strand.
ATATCTACACCCCTAACTGTATAAACATGGAAATATCCACACCGGTATCTCTATAAACATGGAAAAATCAACACCGCCATCTCTATGAGCATGGAAATATCTACACCGCCATCTCTATAAACATGGAAATGTCTACACCACGATCAGTATAAACATGGAAATATCTACACCGCTATCTGTATAAACATGGAAATATCTCCACTGCTATCTCTATAAACATCGAAATATCTACACCGCCATCTGTATAAAGATGGAAATACTTACAAAGTTATCTGTATAAACATGGAAATATCTACACCGCCATCTGTATAAACATGGAAATATCTACACAGCCATGTGTACATACATGGAAATATCTACACCGCTATCTATATAAACATGGAAATAACTACACCACTATCTGTATAAACATGGAAATATCTACACCGCCATCTACATATCCATGGAAATATCTGCGCCGCCATCTGTATAAACATGGAAATATCTACACGGTCATCTGTGTATAGATGGAAATATCAACAACGCCATGTGTACAAACATGGAAATATCTGCACGGCTATCTGTATAAACATGGAAACTTCTACACCGTTATCTGTATAAATATGGAAATATCTACACCGCTATCTCTATAAACTTGGAAATATCTACACCGCCATCTGTATAAACATGGAAATACCTATGCAGTCATCTGTGTAAACATGTAAATATCTACACCACCATCTGTATAAACATGGAAATATCTACAATGCCATCTGTATACACATGGAAATACCTACACTACAGTCAGTGTATAGATGGAAACATCAACACCGCCATCTGTACAAACATGGAAATATCTACACTGCTATCTCTATAAACATGGAAATATCTACACTGTGGTCTGTATAAACATGGAAATATCTACACCGGTATCTGTATAAACATGGAAATATCCACACCATGATCTGTATAAACATGGAAATATATACAGCGCTATCTGTATAAACATGGAAATATCTGCACCGCTATCTCTATAAACATGGAACTAACTTCAAAGACATCTGTATAAACATGGAAATACCTACACAGTTATGTGTAGGAACATTTAAATATTAACACTGCCATCTGTATAAATATAGAAATATCTACACAGCCCTCTGTATAAATATGGAAATATCTGCATAGGCATCTGTGTAAACATGGAAATATGTGCACCGCTATCTGTATAAACATGGAAATACCTACACCGCTGTCTCTATAAACATGGAAATATCTACCCCGCTATGTGTATAAACATGGAAATATCTCCACTGCTCTCTTTATAAACATGGAAATATCTCCACCGTTATCTGTATAAACGTGGAAATATCAACAGCGCCATCTATATAAACATTGAAATATCTACACTGCCATCTGTAAAAACATGGAAATATCTACGCAGTCATCTGAATAAACATGGAAATATCTACACCACCATCTGTATAAACATGGAAATAGCTACAATACCATCTGTATACACATGGAAATATCTACACAGACATCTGTATAAATATGGAAATATCTACACGGCCATCTGTATAAACATGGAAATATCTACACTGCCATCTGTAGAAAGATGGAAATATCTACACCGCTATCTCTATAAATATGGAAATATCTACACCGCCATCTCTATGAACATGTAAATATCTACACTGCCATCTCCATAAAGATGGAAGTATCTACTCCGCCATGTGTATAAACACGGAAATATCTACACCACCATCTGTGTAAACATGGAAATACCTACACCGCTATCTGTATAAACATGGAAATAACAACACCGCCATCTGCATGTCCTTGGAAATATCTACGACGCCATCTGAATAAACATGGAAATATCTACACGGCCATCTGTGTGCAGATGGAAATATCAACACCGCCATCTGTACAAACATGGAAATATCTACACCGCTATCTCTATAGACATGGAAATATCTGCACCGCCATCTGTAAAAACATGGAAATACCTATACAGTCATCTGTATAAACATGGAAATATGTACAATGCCATCTGTAGAAAGATGGAAATATCTACACCGCAATCTGTGTAAACATGGAAATCTCTACACCGATATCTGTAAAAACATGGAAATATCTACACCGCTATCTGTATAAACATGGAAATATCTACACCGCGATCTGTATAAACATGGAAATATCTACACCGCTATCTGTATAAACATGGAAATATCTACACAGTTATCTCTATAAACATGGAAATATCTACACCGCCATCTGTATAAACATGGAAATACCTACAAAGTCATCAGTATAAACATGGAAATATCTACACAGCCATCTGTATAAACATGGAAATATCTACACAGCCATCTGTATATACATGGAAATATCTACACCACTATCTGAATAAACCTGGAAATAACTACACCGCTATTTGTATAAACAAGGAAATATCTACACCATGATCTGTATAAACATAGAAATATCTACACCGCCATCTCTATAAACAGGGAAATATCTACACCCCTATCTGTATAAACATGGAAACATCCACACCGCTATCTCTATAAACATGGAAAAATCAACACCGCTATCTCTATGAACATGGAAATATCTACACCGCCATCTCTACAAACATGGAAGTGTCTACAACACGATCAGTATAAACATGGAAATATCTACACCGCTATCTGTATAAACATGGAAATATCTCCACTGATATCTCTATAGACATCGAAATATGTACACCGCCATCTGTATAAACATGGAAATATCTACACGGTCATCCGCGTATAGATGGAAATATCAACACCGCCATCTGTACAAACATGGAAATATCTGCACCGCTATCTGTATACACATGGAAATATCTACACCGCGGTCTGTATAAACATGGAAATATCAACACCGCTATCGGTATAAACATGGAAATATCTACACCACTATCTCTATAAACATGGAAATATCTACACCGTGATCTGTATAAACATGGAAATATTTACATCGCTATCTGTATAAACATGGAAACTTCTACACCGTTATCTGTATAAATATGGAAATATCTACACCACTATCTCTATAAACTTGGAAATATCTACACCGCCATCTGTATAAACATGGAAATACTTATACAGTCATCTGTGTAAACATGGAAATATCTACACCACCATCTGTATAAACATGGAAATATCTACAATGCCATCTGTATACAGATGGAAATACCTACACGGCAATCAGTGTATAGATGGAGACATCAACACCGCCATCTGTACAAACATGGAAATATCTACACTGCTGTCTCTATAAACATGGAAATATGTACACTGTGGTCTGTATAAACATGGAAATATCTACACCGGTATCTGTATAAACATGGAAATATCCACACCATGATCTGTATAAACATGGAAATATATACACCGCTATCTGTATAAACATGGAAATATCTGCACCACTATCTCTATAAACATGGAAATAACTACAAAGACATCTGTATAAACATGGAAATAACTACACAGTCTTGTGTAGGAACATTTAAATATCTACACTGCCATGTGTATAAATATAGAAATATCTACACATCCCTCTGTATAAATATGGAAATATCTGCATAGGAATCTGTGTAAACATGGAAATATCTGCACCGCTATCTGTATAAACGTGGAAATACCTACACCGCTGTCTCTATAAACATGGAAATATGTACACCGCTATGTGTATAAACATGGAAATATCTCCACTGCTCTCTGTATAAACATGGAAATATCTCCACCGTTATCTGTATAAACATGGAAATATCAACAGCGCCATCTATATAAACATTGAAATATCTACACAGCCATCTGTAAAAACATGGAAATATGTAAACAGTCATCTGTATAAACATGGAAATAACTACACCACCATCTGTATAAACATGGAAATAGCTACAATACCATGTGTATACACATGGAAATATCTACACAGACATCTGTATAAATATGGAAATATCTACACGGCCATCTGTATAAACATGGAAATATCTACACGGCCATCTGTATAAACATGGAAATATCTACACTGCCATCTGTAGAAAGATGGAAATATCTACACCGCTATCTCTATGAACATGGAAATATCTACACCGCCATCTCTATAAACATGGAAATATCTACACCGCGATCAGTATAAACATGAAAGTACCTACACCGCTGTCTCTATAAACATGGAAATATGTACACCGCTATGTGTATAAACATGGAAATATCTCCACTGCTGTCTGTATAAACATGGAATTATCTCCACCGTTATCTGTATAAACATGGAAATATCTACAGCGCCATCTCTATAAATATTGAAATATCTACACTGCCATCTGTAAAAACATGGAAATATCTACACAGTCATCTGAATAAACATGGAATATCTACACCACCATCTGTATAAACATGGAAATACCTACAATACCATCTGTATACACATGGAAATAACTAGACGGCAATCTGTGTATAGATGGAAACATCAACACCGCCATCTGTAAAAACTTGGAAATATCTACACCGCTATCTGTATAAGCATCGAAATAACTACACCCTTATTTGTATAAACAAGGAAATATCTACACCGTGATCTGTATAAACATGGAAATATCTACACTGCGGTCTGTATAAACATGGAAATTTCTACACAGGTATCTGTATAAACATGGAAATATCTACACCACGATCTGTATAAACATGGAAATATTTTCACCGCTATCTGTATAAACATGGAAATATCTACACAGCTATGTCTATAAACATGGAAACATCTACACCGCCATCTGTATAAACATGGAAATACCTACAAAGTCATCTGTATAAACATGGAAATATCTACACATCCATCTGTATAAACATGGATGTATCTACACAGCCATCCATATATACATGGAAATATCTACACCGCTATCTGTATAAACATGGAAATAACTACACCCCTATTTGTATAAACAAGGATATATCTACACCGAGATATGTATAAACATGGAAATATCTACACCGCTATTTGTATAAACAAGGAAATATCTACACCGCTATCTGTATGAACATGGAAATAACTACACCGCTATTTGTATAAACCAGGAAATATCTACACCGTGATCTGTATAAACATGGAAATAACTAGACCGCTATTTGCATAAACAAGGAAATATCTACACCGCCATCTGTTTAAAGATGGAAATGTATACAAAGACATCTGTTTATACGTGGAAATATCTACACCGCTATCTGTATAAACATGCTAATAACTACACCGCTATCTGCATAAATGTGGATATATTTGCACTGCTATCCCTATAAACATGGTAATATCAACAGCGTGATCTCTATAAACATGGAAATATCTACACCATGATCTGTATAAACATGGAAATATCTACACCGCGATCTGTATAAACATGGAAATATCTACACCGTGATCTGTATAAACATGGAAATATCTACAACACGATCTGTATAAACATGGAAATACTTACACCGCTATCTGAATAAACATGGAAATATCTACACCGCTATCTCTATAAACATGGAAATATCTACAAAGCCATCTGTATAAACATGGAAATACCAACAAAGTCATGTGTAGGAATATGGAAATATCTACACCGCGATCTGTATAAACATGGAAATATCTACACCGCGATCTGTATAAACATGGAATATCGACACCGCTATCTGTATAAACATGGAAATATCTACACTGCTATCGCTATAAACAAGGAAATATCTACACCGCAATCTGTATAAACATGGAAATACCTACAAAGTCATCTGTATAAACATGGAAATATCTACACAGCCATCTGTATAAACATGGAAATATCTACACAGCCTTCTGTATATACATGGAAATATCTGCACTGCTATTTGTAAAAACATTGAAATAAATATACCGCTATTTGTATAAACAAGGAAATATCTACACCACCATCTGTTTAAACATGGAAATATCTACACAGACATCTGTTTATACATGGAAATATCTACACCGCTATCTGTATAAACATGTTAATAACTACACCGCTATCTGTATAAACGTGGAAATATTTGCACCGCTATCCCTATAAACATGGTAATATCAACACCGCGATCTGTGTAAACATGGAAATATCTGCACCATGATCTGTATAAAGATGGAAATATCTACACAGCGATCTGTATAAACATGGAAATATCTACACCGCCATCTCTATAAACATGGAAATATCTACACCCCTGTCTGAATAAACATGGAAATATCCACACCGCTATCTTTATAAACATGGAAAAATCAACACCGCTATCTCTATGAACATGGAAATATCTACACCGCTATCTCTATAAACTTGGGGATATCTACAGCACGATCAGTATAAACATGGAAATATCTACACTGCTATCTGTATAAATATGGAAATATCTCTGCTGCTATCTCTATAAACATCGAAATATCTACACTGCCATCTGTATAAACATGGAAAAAATTACAAAGTTATCTGTATAAACAAGGAAATATCTACACCGACATATATATAAACATGGAAATATCTACACAGCCATGTGTATATACATGGAAATATCTACACCGCTATCTATATAAACATGGAAATATCTACAGCGCCCTCTACATATCCATGGAAATATCTGTGCCAACATCTGTATAAACATGGAAATATCTACACAGTCATCAGGGTAGAGATGGAAATATCTTCACTGCCTTCTGCATAAACATGGAAATATCTACAGCGCCATCTGTATAAAAATGGAAATAACTACAAAGCCATCTGTATAAACATGGAAAAATACACACCGCAGTCTCTATAAACATGGAAATATCTACACCGCTATCTGCATAAACATGGAAATATCTACTTCGTTATCTGTATAAACAGGGAAATATCTCCACCGCTATCTGTATAAACATGGAATTATCGACACCGCTAAATGTATAAACATGGAAATATATACAATGCTATCTGTGTAAACATGGAAATATCTACACAGCTATCTGAGTAAACTTGGAAATATCTACACAGCTATCTGTGTAAAAATGGAAATATCTACACAGCAATCTGTGCAAAGATGGAAATATCTACACTGCTATCTCTGTAAACATGGAAATATCTACACCGCTATCTGTATAAACATGGAAATAACTACACCGCTATCTGTATAATCATGGACATATCTACACCACAATCTGTATAAACATGGAAATATCTACCACGGTATGAGTGTAAACATGGAAATATCTACACAGCTATCTGTGTAAACTTGGAAATATCTACACAGCTATCTGCATAAACATGGAAATATCTACCACGTTATGTGTGTAAACATTGAAATATCTACACAGCTATCTGTGTAAACTTGGAAAAACCTACACAGCTCTCTGCGTAAACATGGAAATATCTACACGGCTATCTGTGCAAAGACGGAAATAACTACACCGCTATCTCTGTAAACTTGGAAATATCTACACCGCTACCTGTATAAACATGGAAATATCTACACTGCCATCTGTATAAACATGGAAATATCTACACCGCCATCTGTACACACATGGAATTATCTACACAGCCATCTGTATAAACTTGGAAATATCTACACCGCTATCTCTATAAACATGGAAATATCTACACCACTATCTCTATAAACATGGAAATATCTACATCGCTATCTGTATAAACAGGGATATATCTCCACCGCTATCTGTATAAACATGGAAATATCTACACCGTTATCTGTATAAACATGGAAATATCTACACCGCTATCTGTATAAACATGGAAATATCTACAAAGATATCTGTGTAAACATGGAAATATCTACACAGCTATCTGTGTAAACTTGGAAATATCTACACAGCTATCTGTGTAAAAGTGGAAATATCTAGACAGCAATCTGTGCAAAGATGGAAATAACTACACTGCTATCTCTGTAAACATGGAAATATCTACACCGCTATCTGTATAAACATGGAAACATGTATACCGCAGTCTCTATAAACATGGAAATATCTCCACCGCTATCTGTATAAACATGAAAATATCTACAGCGGTTTCTGTATAAACATGAACATATCTACACCGTAATCTGTATAAACATGGAAATATCTACAACACTATATGTGTAAACATGGAAATATCTACACAGCTATCTGTGTAAACTTGGAAATATCTACACAGCTATCTGCGTAAACATGGAAATATCTACACGGCAATCTGTGCAAAGATGGAAATAACTACACCGCAATCTGTAGAAACATGGAAATATGTACACCACAATCTGTATAAACATGGAAATACCTACACCGCTATCTGTATAAATATGGAAATATGTACACCGCTATCTCTATAAACATGAAAATACTTACACCACCATCTCTATACACATGGAAATACTTACACCGCTATCTCTATAAACATGGAAATACCTACACTGCAATCTCTATATTCATGGAAATATCTACACCGCCATCTCCATAAACATGAAAATATCTACAGCGTCATCTTCAGAAACTTGGATGTATCTACACCGCCATCTGTATAAACTTGGAAATATCTACACCACTATCTGTATAAACATGGAAATATCTTCACTTCTATCTGTATAAACATGGAAATAACTACACCGCAATCTGTATAAAGATGGAAATACCTACGCCGCAATCTGTATAAATATGGAAATACCTACACCGCTATCTCTATATATATGGAAATATCTACACCGCTATCTGTATAAACATGGAAATATCTTCACTGCCATTTGTATAAAGATGGAAATATCTACACCGTGATCTGTAATAACATGGATATATCTACACCGCTATCTGTATAAACATGGAAGTAGCACCACCCCTATCTTTATAAACATGGAAATATCTACACCGCTATCTCTATAAACATGAAAATACTTTCACCACCATTTCTATAAACTTGGAAATATTTACACTGCTATCTCTATAAACATAGAAATAACTACACCGCCATCTCTATAAACATGGAAATACCAACACCGCCATCTGCATAAACATGGAAATATCTACAAAGACATCTGTATAAACTTGGAAATATCTACACTGACATCTGTAGAAAGATGGAAATATCTACAAAGCGATCTGTATAAACATGGGAATTTCTACACCGCTACCTGTATAAACATGGAAATATCTACACCGGTATCTGTATCAACATGGAAATAACTACACCGCAATCTGTATAAACATGGAAATATCTACACAGCAATCTGTGCAAAGATGTCAATATCAACACCGCAGTCTCTATAAACATGGAAATACCTACACCGCTATCTGTATAAACATGGAAATAACTACACCGCTATCTGTATAAACATGGAAATTTTTACACCGCTATCAGCATAAACATGGAAATATCTCCACCGCTACCTTTTAAACACGGAAATAACTACACCGGTATCTTCAAAAACATGGAAATACCTACACCGCTATCTCTATAAACAATGAAATATCTACAACGCTATCAGTGTAAACATGGAAATATCTACACAGCCCTCTGTATAAATATGGAAATATCTCCCTAGGCATCTGTATAAACATGGAAATATCCGCACCGCTATCTGTATAAACGTGGAAATACCTACACCGCTGTCTCTATAAACATGGAAATATGTACACCGCTATGTGTATAAACATTTAAATATCTCCACTGCTGTCTGTATAAACATGGAAATATCTACACCGCGATCTGTATAAACATGGAAATATCGACACCGTTATCTGTATAAACATGGAAATATCTACACAGCTAACTCTATAAACATGGAAATACCTACAAAGTCATCTGTATAAACATGGAAACATCTACACAGCCATCTGTATAAACATGGAAATATCTACACAGCCATTTGTATATACATGGAAATATCTACACCGCTATCTGTATAAACATGGAAATAACTACACCGCTATTTGTATAAACAAGGAAATATCTACACTGCCATCTGTTAAAACATGGAAATATGTACACAGACATCTGTTTATACATGGAAATATCTACACCGCTATCTGTATAAACATGCTAATAACTACACCGCTATCTGTATAAATGTGGAGATATTTGCACCGCTATCCCTATAAACATGGTAATATCAACACCATGATCTGTATAAACATGGAAATATCTACACCATCATCTGTATAAACATGGAAATACCTACACCGCGATCTGTATAAACATGGAAATATCTACACCGCCATCTCTATAAACTTGGAAATATCTACACAGCCATGTGTACATCCATGGAAATATCTACACCGCTCTCTATATAAACATGGAAAAAAGTACAGCGCTATCTGTATATACATGGAAATATCTACACCACCATCTACATATCCATAGAAATATCTGTGCCGCCATCTGTATAAACATGGAAATATCTACACGGTCATCTGTGTATAGATGGAAATATCAACACCGCCATCTCTGCAAACATGGAAATATCTGCACCGCTATCTGTATAAACATGGAAATATCTACACCGCCATCTGTATAAACATGGAAATACCTGCAAAGTCATCTGTATAAACATGGAAATATCTACACAGCCATCTGTATATACATGGAAATAACTACACCGCTATCTGTATAAACGTGGAAATATCTACACCGCTATTTGTATAAACAAGGAAATATCTACACCGCCATGTCTTTAAACATGGAAATATATACACAGACATCTGTTTATACATGGAAATATCTACACGGCTATCTGTATAAACATGCTAATAACTACACTGCTATCTGTATAAATGTGGAAATATTTGCACCTCTATCCCTATAAACATGGTAATCTCAACACCGCGAGCTGTATAAACATGGAAATATCTACACCATGATCTGTATAAACATGGAAATTTATACACCGCGATCTGTATAAACATGGAAATATCTACACCGTGATCTGTATAAACATGGAAATATCTACAACGCCATCTCTATAAACATGGAAATATCTACACCCCTATCTGTATAAACATGGAAATATCCACACAGCTATCTCTATAAACATGGAAAAATCAACACCGCTATCTGTATGAACATGGAAATATCTACACCGCTATCTCTATAAACATGGAAATATCTACACCGCGATCAGTATAAACATGGAAATATATACACCGCTATCTGTATAAACATGGAAATATCTCCACTGCTATCTCTATAAACATGGAAATATCTACACCGCCATCTGTATAAACTTGGAAATATCTACACCGCCATCTGTATAAACATGGAAATACCTGCAAAGTCATCTGTATAAACATGGAAATATCTACACAGCCATCTGTATATACATGGAAATAACTACACCGCTATCTGTATAAACGTGGAAATATCTACACCGCTATTTGTATAAACAAGGAAATATCTACACCGCTATCTGTATAAACATGCTAATAACTACACCACTATCTGTATAAATGTGGAAATATCTGCACCACTATCTGTATAAACATGGAAATAACTACACTGCGGTCTGTATAAACATGGAAATGTCTACACCGCTATCTGTATAAACATGGAAATATCTACACCGCTATCTCTATAAACATGGAAATATCTACACCGTGATCTGTATAAACATGGAAATATTTACACCGATATCTGTATAAACATGGAAATTTCCAAACCGTTATCTGTATAAATATGGAAATATCTACACCGCTATCTCTATAAACATGGAAATATCTACACCATCATCTGTGAAAACATAGAAATACCTCTACAGTCATCTGTGTAAACATGGAAATAACTACACCACCATTTGTATAAACATGGAAATATGTACAATGCCATCTGTATACACACGGAAATACCTACACGGCAATCTGCGTATAGATGGAAACATCAACACCGCCATCTGTACAAAAATGGAAATATCTACACCGCTATCTCTATAAACATGGAAATATCTACACTGCGGTCTGTATAAACATGGAAATATCTACACCGCTATCTGTATAAACATGGAAATATCTACACCAAAATCTGTATAAACATGGCAATATATGCATCGCTATCTGTATAAACATGGAAATATCTGCACCGCTATCTCTATAAACATGGAAATATCTACAAAGACATCTGTATAAACATGGAAATACCTACCAAGTCATGTGTAGGAACATTTAAATATCTACACTGCCATCTGTATAAACATAGAAATATCTACACAGCCCTCTGTATAAATATGGAAATATCTGCATAGACTTCTGCATAAACATGGAAATATCTACACCGCCATCTGTATAAATATGGAAATTCCTACACTGCCATCCGTAGAAAGATGGAAATATCTACACCGCTATCTGTATAAACATGGAAATATCTACACCACGATCTCTATAAACATGGAAATATCTACACCGCCAATTGTATAAACATGGAAATATCTACACCGCTATCTGTATAAACATGGAAATATCTACACAGCTATCTCTATAAACATGGAAATATCTACACCACGATCTGTATAAACTTGGAAATATCTACACCGCCAATTGTATAAACATGGAAATATCTACACCGCCATCTGTGTAAACATGGAAATACCTACAAACTTATCGGTATAAACATGGAAATATCTACACCGCCATCTTTATAAACATGGAAATATCTACACAGCCATGTGTATATACATGGAAACATCTACACCGCTATCCATATAAACATGGAAATAACTACACCGCTGTCTGTGTAAACATGGAAATATCTACACCGCCATCTACATTTCCATGGAAATATCTGCACCGCCATCTATATAAAAATGGAAACATCTACACGGTCATCTGTGTATAGATGAAAATATCAACACCGCCATCTGTACAAACATGGAAATATCTACACCGCTCTCTGTATAAACACGGTAATATCTACACCACCATCCATATAAACATGGAAATATCTACACCGCCATCTGTATAAAGATATAAATATCTGCACCGTGAGCTGTATAAACATGGAAATATCTACATCGCTATCTGTATAAACTTGGAAATACCAACACCGTTATCGGTATGAACATGGAAATATCTACAACGCCATGTATATAAACATGGAAACATCTACACCGCTATGTCTATAAACATGCAAATACCTACACCGCTATCTCAATAAACATGGAAATATCTACACCGCTATCTGTATAAACATGGAAATAACTACACGGCTATCTGTATAAATATGGAAATATCTACACCGCGATCTGTATAATTATGGAAATATCTACACCGCGATCTGTATAAACATGGAAATATCTTCACCACGATCTGTATAAACATGGAAATATCTACACCGCTATCTGTATAAACATGGTAATTTCTACACCACCATCTATATAAATATGGAAATATCTACACCGCCATCTGTATAAACATGGAAATATCTACACCGATATCTGTAAAAACATGGAAATATCTACACCGCTATCTGTATAAACTTGGAACTATCTACACCGCGATCTGTATAAACATGGAAATATCTACAGCCCCATCTCTATAAACATTGAAATATCTACACTGCCATTTGTAAAAACATGGAAATATCTACACAGTCATCTGAATAAACATGGAAATATCTACACCACCATCTGTATAAACATGGAAATACCTACAATACCATTTGTACACACATGGAAATATCTACACAGACATCTGTATAAATTTGGAAATATCTACACCGCAATCTGTATAAACATGGAAATATCTACACCACAATCTGTGAAAACATGGAAATATCTACACTGCCATCTGCATGTCCATGGAAATATCTACGCTGCCATGAGTATAAACATGTAAGTATCTTCACGGCCATCTGTGTATAGATGGAAATATCAACACCGCCATCTGTACAAACATGGAAGTATCTACACCGCTATCTCTATAAACATGGAAATATCTACACCGCCATCTCTATAAACATGAAAATATCTGCACTGCCATCTGTAAAAACATGGAAATACCTATACAGTCATCTGTATAAACATGGAAATATCTACAATGCCATCTGTATACACATGGAAATATCTACACACCCATCTGTATAAACATGTAAATATCTACACTGCTATCTCTATAAACATGGAAATATCTACACCGCCATCTCTATAATCATGAAAATATCTATACTGCCATCTCCATAAACATGGAACTAACTACTCCGCCATCTGTATAAACATGGAAACATCTACACCGCCATCTGTGTGAATAAGGAAATATCTACAATGCCATCTGTATAAAGATATAAATATCTGCACCGCGAGCAGTATAAACATGGAAATATCTACATCGCTACCTGTATAAACGTGGAAATACCACCACCGTTATCGGTATGAACATGGAAATATCTACAACGCCATCTATATAAACATGGAAATATCTACACCGCTATGTCTATAAACATGGAAATACCTACACCGCTATCTCAATAAACATGGAAATATCTACACCGCTATCTGTATAAACATGGAAATATCTAGACCGCTATCTGTATAAACATGGAAATATCTAAACCGCGATCTGTATAAACATGGAAATATCTACACCGCGATCTATATAAACATGGAAATATCTTCACCACGATCTGTATAAACATGGAAATATCTACACCGCTATCTGTACAAACATGGTAATATCTACACCACCATCTATATAAACATGGAAATATCTACACCGCCATCTGTATAAACATGGAAATATCTACAATGCCATCTGTAGAAAGATGGAAATATCTACACTGAACTCTGTGTAAACATGGAAATATCTACACCAATATCTGTAAAAACATGGAAATATCTACACCGCAATCTGTATAAACATGGAAATATCTACACCGCGATCTATATAAACATGGAAATATCTACAGCGCCATCTCTATAAACATTGAAATATCTACACTGTCATCTGTAAAAACATGGAAATATCTACACAGTCATCAGAATAAACATGGAAATATCTACACCACCATCTGTATAAACACGGAAATACCTACAATACCATCTGTATACACATGGAAATATCTACACAGACAGCTGTATAAATATGGAAATATCTACACCGCCATCTGTAGAAAGATGGAAATATCTACACCGCTATCTCTATAATATGGAAATATCTACACCGCCATCTCTATAAACATGAAAATAACTACACTGCCATCTCCATAAAGATGGAATTATCTACTACGCCATGTGTATAAACACGGAAATATCTACACCACCATCTGTGATAACATGGAAATATCTATACCGCTATCTGAATAAACATGGAAATATCTACACTGCCATCTGCTTGTCCATGGAAATATCTACGCCGCCATCTGTATAAACATGGAAATATGTACACGGGCATCTATGTATAGATGGAAATATCAACACCACCATCTGTACAAACATGGAAATATCTACAACGCTATCTCTATATACATGGAAATATCTGCACTGCCATCTGTAAAAACATGGAAATACCTATACAGTCATCTGTATAAAAATGGAAATATCTACAATGCCATCTGTATACACATGGAAATATCTACACAGCCATCTGTATAAACATGTAAATATCTACACTGCTATCTCTATAAACATGGAAATATCTACACCACCATCTCTATAAACATGAAAATATCTACACTGCCATCTCCATTAACGTGGAACTAACTACACCGCCATCTGTATAAACATGGAAACATCTACACCGCCATCAGTGTGAATAAGGAAATATCTACAATGCCATGTGTATAAAGATACAAATATCTGCACCGCGAGCTGTATAAACATGGAAATATCTGCATCGCTATCTGTATAAATGTGGAAATACCAACACCGCTATCGGTATAAACATGGAAATATCTACAACGCCATCTATATAAACATGGAAATATCTTCACCGCTATGTCTATAAACATGGAAATACCTACACCGCTATCTCTATAAACATGGTAATACCTACAACGCTATCTGTATAAACATGGAAATATCTAAACCACTATCTGTATAAACATGGAAATATCTACACCGCGATCTGTATAAACATGGAAATATCTACACCGCGATCTGAATAAACATGGAAATATCTTCACCACGATCTGTATAAACATGGAAATATGTATACCGCTATCTGTATAAACATGGTAATATCTACACCACCATCTATATAAACATGGAAATATCTACACCGCCATCTGTATAAACATGGAAATATCTACAATGCCATCTGTAGAAAGTTGGAAATATCTACACCGCAATCTGTGTAAACATGGAAATATCCACACCGATATCTGTAAAAACATGGAAATATCTACACCGCTATCTGTAGAAACATGGAAATATCTACACCGCAATCTGTATAAACTTGGAAACTTCTATACCTCCATCTGTATAAACATGGAAATACCTACACTGCCATCTGTATACCAACGGAAATCTCTGCAATGCCATGTGTATAAACATGGAAATATCTACACCGTTATCTCTATAAACATGGAAATTCCTTCACCGGTATCTGTATAAACATGGAAGTATCTACGTGGCTATCTGTATAAACGTGGAAATATCTACAACGCCATCTGTATAAACGTGGAAATACATACACAGTCATCTGTATAAACATGGAAATATCTACACTACTATCTGTATAAACATGGAAATATCTACACCGCCATCTGTATAAACATGGAAATATCTCCACCGCTCTCTGTATAAACATGGAAATATCTACATCGCTATCGTTATAAACATGGAAATACCTACACCGCTATCTTTATAAACATGGAAATATCTACACCGCCGTCTGTATAAACATGGAAATACATACACAGTCATTTGTATAAACATGGAAATATCTACACCGCCATCTGTATAAACATGGAAATATATACACAGTCATTTGTATAAACATGGAAATATCTACACTACTATCTGTATAAACCTGGAAATATCTACAACTCTATCTGTGTAAACATGGAAATATCTAAACAGCTATCTGTGTAAACATGGCAATATCTACACCGCTATCTCTGTAAAGATGGAAATATCTACACCGCAATCTATGCAAAGATGGAAATATCTACAACGCTATCTCTATAAACATGGAATTATATGCAACGCTCTCTGTATAAACATGGAAATATCTACACCGCTATCTGTATAATCATGGAAATATCTACAATGCTATCTCTATAAATATGGAAATATCTACACCGCCATCTGTATAAAGATGGAAATATCTACACCGCGAGCTATATAAACATGGAAATATCTACACCGCTCTCTGTATAAACATGGAAATAGCAACACCACTATCTGTATAAAAATGGAAATATCTACACCGCTATCTATATAAACATGGAAATATCTACACCACTATCTCTATAAACATGGAAATACCTACACCGCCATCTCTATAAACATGGAATTATCTACACCGCTATCTCTATAAACTTAGAAATATGTACACTGCCATCTCTAGAAACATGAAAATATCTACACAGCCATCAGCATAAACATGGAAATAACTAAACCGCCGTCTGTATAAATATGGAATTATCTACACAGCCAACTCTATAAACAGAAATATCTACACTGCCATCAGTAGAAAGATGGAAATATCTTCACCGAGATCTGCATATACATGGAAATATCTACACCTCTACCTGCATAAACATGGAAATATCTACACCGCTATCTGCATAAACATGGAAATACCTACACTGCCATCTGTAGAAACATGGAAATACCTGCACCGAGAGCAGAATAAACATGGAAATATCTACACCGCTATCTCTATAAACATGGAAATATCCACACCATGATCTGTATAAACATGGAAATATATACACCGCCATCTGTATAAACATGGAAATATCTACACGGTCATCTGTGTATAGATGGAAATATCAACACCGCCATCTGTACAAACATGGAAATATCTGCACCGCTATCTGTATAAACATGGAAATATCTACACCGCGGTCTGTATAAACATGGAAATATCAACACCGCTATCGGTATAAACGTGGAAATATCTACACCGCTATCTCTATAAACATGGAAATATCTACACCGTGATGTGTATAAACATGGAAATATTTACACCGCTATCTGTATAAACATGGAATCTTCTACACCGTTATCTGTATAAATATGGAAATATCTACACCGCTATCTCTATAAACTTGGAAATATCTACACCGCCATCTGTATAAACATGGAAATACCTATACAATCATCTGTGTAAACATGGAAATATCTACACCACCATCTGTATAAACATGGAAATATCTACAATGCCATCTGTATACACATGGAAATACCTACACAGCAATCAGTGTATAGATGGAAACATCAACACCGCCATCTGTACAAACATGGAAATATCTACACTGCTATCTCTATAAACATGGAAATATCTACACTGCGGTCTGTATAAACATGGAAATATCTACACCGGTATCTGTATAAACATGGAAATATCTACACCATGATCTGTATAAACATGGAAATATATTCACCGCTATCTGTATAAACATGGAAATATCTGCACCGCTATCTCTATAAACATGGAAATAACTTCAAAGACATCTGTATAAACATGGAAATACCTACACAGTCATGTGTAGGAACATTTAAATATTAACACTGCCATCTGTATAAATATAGAAATATCTACACAGCCCTCTGTATAATTATGGAAATATCTGCATAGGCATCTGTGTAAACATGGAAACATCTGCACCACTATCTGTATAAACATAGAAATACCTACACCGCTGTCTCTATAAACATGGAAATATGTACACCGCTATGTGTATAAACATGGAAATATCTCCACTGCTCTCCGTATAAACATGGAAATATCTCCACTGTTATCTGTATAAACATGGAAATATCAACAGCGCCATGTATATAAACAGTGAAATATCTACACTGCCATCTGTAAAAACATGGAAATATCTACACAGTCATCTGAATAAACATGGAAATATCTACACCACCATCTGAATAAACATGGAAATAGCTACAATACCATCTGTATACACATGGAAATATCTACACAGACATCTGTATAAATATGGAAATATCTACACGGCCATCTGTATAAACATGGAAATATCTACACTGCCATCTGTAGAAAGATGGAAATATCTACACCGCTATCTCTATAAATATGGAAATATCTACACCGCCATCTGTATGAACATGAAAATATCTACACTGCCATCTCCATAAAGATTGAAATATCTACTCCGCCATGTGTATAAACACGGAAATATCTACACCACCATCTGTGTAAACACGGAAATACCTACACCGCTATCTGTATAAACATGGAAATAACTACACCGCCATCTGCATGTCCTTGGAAATATCTACGCCGCCATCTGAATAAACATGGAAATATCTACACGGCCATCTGTGTATAGATGGAAATATCAACACCGCCATCTGTATAAACATGGAAATATCTACACCGCTATCTCTATAGACATGGAAATATCTGCATCGCCATCTGTAAAACCATGGAAATACCCATACAGTCATCTGTATAAACATGGAAATATCTACAATGCCATCTGTAGAAAGATGGAAATATCTACACCGCAATCTGTGTAAACATGGAAATATCTACACCGATATCTGTAAAAACATGGAAATATCTACACCGCTATCTGTATAAACATGGAAATATCTACAAGGTTATCTCTATAAACTTGGAAATATCTACACGGCCATCTGTATAAACATGGAAATACCTATACAGTCATCTGTGTAAACATGGAAATATCTACACCACCATCTGTATAAACATGGAAATATCTACAATGCCATCTGTATACACATGGAAATACCTACACGGCAATCAGTGTATAGATGGAAACATCAACACCGCCATCTGTACAAACATGGAAATATCTACACTGCTATCTCTATAAACATGGAAATATCTACACCGTGATCTGTATAAACATGGAAATATCTACACCGCGATCTGTGTAAACATGGAAATATCTACACCACTATCTGTATAAACGTAGAAATATCTACACAGTTATCTCTATAAGCATGGAGATATCTACACCGCCATCTGTATAAACATGGAAATATCTACACCTCCATCTGTGTAAACATGGAAATACCTACACCGCTATCTCTATAAGTATGGAAATATCTACACCGCCATCTCTATGAACATGAAAATATCTACACTGCCATCTCCATAAAGATGGAAGTATCTACTCCGCCATGTGTATAAACACGGAAATATCTACACCTCCATCTGTGTAAACATGGAAATACCTACACCGCTATCTTTATAAACATGGAAATAACTACACCGCCATCTGCATGTCCTTGGAAGTATCTATGCCGCCATCTGAATAAACATGGAAATATCTACACTGCCATCTGTGTATAGATGGAAATATCAACACCGCCATCTGTACAAACATGGAAATATCTACACCGCTATCTCTATAGACATGGAAATATCTGCACTGCCATCTGTAAAAACATGGAAATACCTATACAGTCATCTGTATAAACATGGAAATATCTACACAGCCATCTGTATATACATGGAAATATCTACACCAATATCTGTATAAACATGGAAATAACTACACCGCTATTTGTATAAACAAGGAAATATCTACACCGTGATCTGTATAAACATGGAAATATCTACAAAGCCATCTCTATAAACAGGGAAATATCTACACCCCTATCTGTATAAACATAGATATATCCACACCGCTATCTCTATAAACATGGAAAAATCAACACCGTTATCTCTATGAATATGGAAATATCTACACCCCCATCTCTATAAACATGGAAATGTCTATACCACGATCAGTATAAACATGGAAATATCTACACCGCTATCTGTATAAACATGGAAATATCTCCACTGCTATCTCTATAAACATCGAAATATCTACACCGCAATCTGTATAAACATGGAAATACTTAAAAAGTTATCTGTATAAACATGGAAATATCTACACCGCCATCTGTATAAACATGGAAATATCTACACAGCCATGTGTACATACATGGAAATATCTACACCGCTATCTATATAAACATGGAAATAACTACACCACTATCTGCATAAACATGGAAATATCTACACCGCCATCTACATATCCATGGAAATATCTACGCCGCCATCTGAATAAACATGGAAATATCTACACCGCCATCTGTGTATAGATGGAAATATCATCACCGCCATCTGTACAAACATGGAAATATCTGCACCGCTATCTGTATAAACATGGAAACTTCTACACCGTTATCTGTATAAATATGGAAATATCTACACCGCTATCTCTATAAACTTGGAAATATCTACACCGCCATCTGTATAAACATGGAAATACCTATACAGTCATCTGTGTTAACATGGAAATATCTACACCACCATCTGTATAAACATGGAAATATCTACAATGCCATCTGTATACACATGGAAATACCTACACGGCAATCAGTGTATAGATGGAAACATCAACACAGCCATCTGTACAAACATGGAAATATCTACACTGCTATCTCTATAAACATGGAAATATCTACACCGTGATCTGTATAAACATGGAAATATCTACACCGCGATCTGTATAAACATGGAAATATCTACACTGCTATCTGTATAAACGTGGAAATATCTACACAGTTATCTCTATAAACATGGAAATATCTACACAGCCATCTGTATAAACATGGAAATATCTACACTGCTATCTGTATAAACGTGGAAATATCTACACAGTTATCTCTATAAACATGGAAATATCTACACCGCCATTTGTATAAACATGGAAATACCTACAAAGTCATCTGTATAAACATGGAAATATCTACACAGCCATCTGTATATACATGGAAATATCTACACCACTATCTGTATAAACATGGAAATAACTACACTGCTACTTGTATAAACAAGGAAATATCTACACCGTGATCTGTATAAACATTGAAATATCTACACCGCCATCTCTATAAACAGGGAAATATCTACACCCCTATCTGTATAAACATAGAAATATCCACACCGCTATCTCTATAAACATGGAAAAATCAACACCGCTATCTCTATGAATATGGAAATATCTACACCCCCATCTCTATAAACATGGAAATGTCTACACCACGATCAGTATAAACATGGAAATATCTACACCGCTATCTGTATAAACATGGAAATATCTCCACTGCTATCTCTATAAACATCGAAATATCTACACCGCAATCTGTATAAACATGGAAATACTTACAAAGTTATCTGTATAAACATGGAAATATCTACACCGCCATCTGTATAAACATGGAAATATCTACACAGCCATGTGTACATACATGGAAATATCTACACCGCTATCTCTATAAACATGGAAATAACTACACCACTATCTGTATAAACATGGAAATATCTACACCGCCATCTACATATCCATGGAAATATCTGCGCCGCCATCTGTATAAACATGGAAATATCTACACGGTCATCTGTGTATAGATGGAAATATCAACACCGCCATCTGTACAAACATGGAAATATCTGCACCGCTATCTGTACAAACATGGAAACTTCTACAACGTTATCTGTATAAATATGGAAATATCTACACCGCTATCTCTATAAACTTGGAAATATCTACACCGCCATGTGTATAACCATGGAAATACCTATACAGTCATCTGTGTAAACATGGAAATATCTACACCACCATCTGTATAAACATGGAAATATCTACAATGCCATCTGTATACACATGGAAATACCTACACTGCAATCAGTGTATAGATGGAAATATCAACACCGCCATCTGTACAAACATGGAAATATCTACACTGCTATCTCTATAAACATGGAAATATCTACACTGTGGTCTGTATAAACATGGAAATATCTACACCGGTATCTGTATAAACATGGAAATATCTACACCGCGATCTGTATAAACATGGAAATATCTACACCGCTATCTGTATAAACGTGGAAATATCTACACAGTTATCTCTATAAACATGGAGATATCTACACCGCCATCTGTATAAACATGGAAATACCTACAAATTCATCTGTATAAACATGGAAATATCTACACAGCCATCTGTATATACATGGAAATATCTACACCAATATCTGTATAAACATGGAAATAACTACACCGCTATTTGTATAAACAAGGAAATATCTACACCGTGATCTGTATAAACATGGAAATATCTACACCGCCATCTCTATAAACAGGGAAATATCTACACCCCATCTGTATAAACATAGAAATATCCACACCGCTATCTCTATAAACATGGAAAAATCAACACCGCTATCTCTATGAATATGGAAATATCTACACCCCAATCTCTATAAACATGGAAATGTCTACACCACGATCAGTATAAACATGGAAATATCTACACCGCTATCTGTATAAACATGGAAATATCTCCACTGCTATCTCTATAAACATCGAAACATCTACACCGCAATCTGTATAAACATGGAAATACTTACAAAGTTATCTGTAAAAACATGGAAATATCTACACCGCCATCTGTATAAACATGGAAATATCTACACAGCCATGTGTACATACATGGAAATATCTACACCGCTATCTATATAAACATGGAAATAACTACACCACTATCTGTATAAACATGGAAATATCTACACCGCCATCTACATATCCATGGAAATATCTACGCCGCCATCTGAATAAACATGGAAATATCTACACCGCCATCTGTGTATAGATGGAAATATCAACACCGCCATCTGTACAAACATGGAAATATCTGCACCGCTATCTGTATAAACATGGAAACTTCTACACCGTTATCTGTATAAATATGGAAATATCTACACCGCTATCTCTATAAACTTGGAAATATCTACACCGCCATCTGTATAAACATGGAAATACCTATACAGTCAGCTGTGTAAACATGGAACTATCTACACCACCATCTGTATAAATATGGAAATATCTACAATGCCATCTGTATACACATGGAAATACCTACACGGCAATCAGTGTATAGATGGAAACATCAACACCGCCATCTGTACAAACATGGAAATTTCTACACTGCTATCTCTATAAACATGGAAATATCTACACCGCTATCTGTATAAACGTGGAAATATCTACACAGTTATCTCTATAAACATGGAAATATCTACACCGCCATCTGTATAAACATGGAAATACCTACAAAGTCATCAGTATAAACATGGAAATATCTACACAGCCATCTGTATATACATGGAAATATCTACACCACTATCTCTATAAACATGGAAATAACTACACTGCTATTTGTATAAACAAGGAAATATCTACACCGTGATCTGTATAAACATGGAAATATCTACACCGCCATCTCTATATACAGGGAAATATCTACACCCCTATCTGTATAAACATAGAAATATCCACACCGCTATCTCTATAAACATGAAAAAATCAACACCGCTATCTCTATGAATATGGAAATATCTACACCCCCATCTCTATAAACATGGAAATGTCTACACCGCGATCAGTATAAACATGGAAATATCTACACCGCTATCTGTATAAACATGGAAATATCTCCACTGCTATCTCTATAAACATCGAAATATCTACACCGCAATCTGTATAAACATGGAAATACTTACAAAGTTATCTGTATAAACATGGAAATATCTACACCGCCATCTGTATAAACATGGAAATATCTACACAGCCATGTGTACATACATGGAAATATCTACACCGCTATCTATATAAACATGGAAATAACTACACCGCTATCTGTATAAACATGGAAATATCTACACCGCCATCTACATATCCATGGAAATATCTGCGCCGCCATCTGTATAAACATGGAAATATCTACACGGTCATCTGTGTATAGATGGAAATATCAACACCGCCATCTGTACAAACATGGAAATATCTGCACCGCTATCTGTATAAACATGGAAACTTCTACACCGTTATCTGTATAAATATGGAAATATCTACACCGCTATCTCTATAAACTTGGAAATATCTACACCGCCATCTGTATAAACATGGAAATACCTATACAGTCATCTGTGTAAACATGGAAATATCTACACCACCATCTGTATAAACATGGAAATATCTACAATGCCATCTGTATACACATGGAAATACCTACACTGCAATCAGTGTATAGATGGAAACATCAACACCGCCATCTGTACAAACATGGAAATATCTACACTGCTATCTCTACAAACATGGAAATATCTACACTGTGGTCTGTATAAACATGGAAATATGTACACCGGTATCTGTATAAACATGGAAATATCCACACCATGATCTGTATAAACATGGAAATATATACAGCCCTATCTGTATAAACATGGAAATATCTGCACCGCTATCTCTATAAACATGGAAATAAATACAAAGACATCTGTATAAACATGGAAATACCTACACAGTCATGTGTAGGAACATTTAAATATCTACATTGTCATCTGTATAAATATAGAAATATCTACACAGCCCTCTGTATAAATATGGAAATATCTGCATAGGCATCTGTGTAAACATGGAAATATCTGCACCGCTATCTGTATAAACGTGGAAATACCTACACCGCTGTCTCTATAAACATGGAAATATGTACACCGCTATGTGTATAAACATGAAAATATCCCCACTGCTCTCTGTATAAACATGGAAATATCTCCACCGTTATCTGTATAAACATGGAAATATCAACAGCGCCATGTATATAAACATTGAAATATCTACACTGCCGTCTGTAAAAACTTGGAAGTATCTACACAGTCATCTGAATAAACATGGAAATATCTACACCACCATCTGTATAAACATGGAAATAGCTACAATACCATCTGTATACACATGGAAATATCTACACAGACATCTGTATAAATATGGAAATATCTACACGGCCATCTGTATAAACATGGAAATATCTACACTGCCATCTGTAGAAAGATGGAAATATCTACACCGCTATCTCTATAAATATGGAAATATCTACACCGCCATCTCTATGAACATGAAAATATCTACACTGCCATCTCCATAAAGATGGAAGTATCTACTCCGACATGTGTATAAACACGGAAATATCTACACCACCATCTGTGTAAACATGGAAATACCTACACCGCTATCTTTATAAACATGGAAATAACTACACCGCCATCTGCATGTCCTTGGAAGTATCTATGCCGCCATCTGAATAAACATGGAAATATCTACACGGCCATCTGTGTATAGATGGAAATATCAACACCGCCATCTGTACAAACATGGAAATATCTACACCGCTATCTCTATAGACATGGAAATATCTGCACCGCCATCTGTAAAAACATGGAAATACCTATACAGTCATCTGTATAAACATGGAAATATCTACAATGCCATCTGTAGAAAGATGGAAATATCTACACCGCAATCTGTATAAACATGGAAATATCTACACCGATATCTGTAAAAACATGGAAATATCTACACCGCTATCTGTATAAACATGGAAATATCTACACCGCGATCTGTATAAACATGGAAATGTCTACACCACGATCAGTATAAACATGGAAATATCTACACCGCAATCTGTATAAACATGGAAATATCTCCACTGCTATCTCTATAAACATCGAAATATCTACACCGCCATCTGTATAAACATGGAAATACTTACAAAGTTATCTGTATAAACATGGAAATATCCACACCGCCATCTGTATAAACTTGGAAATATCTACACAGCCATGTGTACATACATGGAAATATCTACACCGCTATGTATATAAACATGGAAATGACTACACCGCTATCTGTATAAACATGGAAATATCTACACCGCCATCTACATATCCATGGAATATCTGCGCCGCCATCTGTATAATCATGGAAATATCTACACGGTCATCTGTGTATAGATGGAAATATCAACACCGCCATCTGTACAAACATGGAAATATCTGCACCGCTATCTGTATAAACATGGAAATATCTACACCGCGGTCTGTATAAACATGGAAATATCAACACCGCTATCGGTATAAACATGGAAATAACTACGATGCTATCTCTATAAACATGGAAATATCTACACCGTGATTTGTATAAACATGAAATATTTACACCGCTATCTGTATAAACATGGAAACTTCTACACCGTTATCTGTATAAATATGGAAATATCTACACCGCTATCTCTATAAACTTGGAAATATCTACACCGCCATCTGTATAAACATGGAAATACCTATACAGTCATCTGTGTAAACATGGAAATATCTACACCACCATCTGTATAAACATGGAAATATCTACAATGCCATCTGTATACACATGGAAATACCTACACTGCAATCACTGTATAGATGGAAACATCAACACCGCCATCTGTACAAACATGGAAATATCTACACTGCTATCTCTATAAACATGGAAATATGTACACTGTGGTCGGTATAAACATGGAAATATCTACACCGGTATCTGTATAAACATGGAAATATCCACACCATGATCTGTATAAACATGGAAATATATACAGCGCTATCTGTATAAACATGGAAATATCTGCACCGCTATCTCTATAAACATGGAAATAACTACAAAGACATCTGTATAAACATGGAAATACCTACACAGTCATGTGTAGGAACATTTCAATATCTACACTGCCATCTGTATAAATATAGAAATATCTACACAGCCCTCTGTATAAATATGGAAATATCTACATAGGCATCTGTGTAAACATGGAAATATCTGCACCGCTATCTGTATAAACGTGGAAATACCTACACCGCTGTCTCTATAAACATGGAAATATGTACACCGCTATGTGTATAAACATGGAAATATCTCCACTGCTCTCTGTATAAACATGGAAGTATCTCCACCGTTATCTGTATAAACATGGAAATATCAACAGCGCCATCTATATAAACAGTGAAATATCTACACTGCCATCTGTAAAAACATGGAAATATCTACACAGTCATCTGAATAAACATGGAAATATCTACACCACCATCTGTATAAACATGGAAATAGCTACAATAACATCTGTATACACATGGAAATATCTACACAGCCATCTGTGTATAGATGGAAATATCAACACCGCCATCTGTACAAACATGGAAATATCTACACCGCTATCTCTATAGACATGGAAATATCTGCACCGCCATCTGTAAAAACATGGAAATACCTATACAGTCATCTCTATAAACATGGAAATATCTACAATGCCATCTGTAGAAAGATGGAAATATCTACACCGCAATCTGTGTAAACATGGAAATATCTACACCGATATCTGTAAAAACATGGAAATATCTACACCGCTATCTGTACAAACATGGAAATATCTACACCGCGATCTGTATAAACATGGAAATATCTACACCGCGATCTGTATAAACATGGAAATATCTACACCGCTATCTGTATAAACATGGAAATAACTACACAGTTATCTCTAGAAACATGGAAATATCTACACCGCCATCTGTATAAACATGGAAATACCTACAAAGTCATCTCTATAAACATGGAAATATCTACACAGCCCTCTGTATAAACATGGAAATATCTACACAGCCATCTGTATATACATGGAAATACCTACACCACTATCTGTATAAACATGGAAATAACTACACCGCTATTTGTATAAACAAGGAAATATCTACACCGTGATCTGTATAAACATGGAAATATCTACACCGCCATCTCTATAAACAGGGAAATATCTACACCCCTATCTGTATAAACATGGAAATATCCACACCGCTATCTCTATAAACATGGAAAAATCAACACCGCCATCTCTATGAACATGGAAATATCTACACCGCCATCTCTATAAACATGGAAATGTCTACACCACGATCAGTATAAACATGG
Source organism: Pan troglodytes (assembly GCF_028858775.2). Classification (NCBI taxonomy): domain Eukaryota; kingdom Metazoa; phylum Chordata; class Mammalia; order Primates; family Hominidae; genus Pan; species Pan troglodytes. The sequence goes on from NC_072411.2 coordinate 9,223,595, forward strand.
AAATATCTACACCGCAATCTGTATAAACATGGAAATATCTCCACTGCTATCTCTATAAACATCGAAATATCTACACCGCCATCTGTACAAACATGGAAATACTTACAAAGTTATCTGTATAAACATGGAAATATCCACACCGCCATCTGTATAAACTTGGAAATATCTACACAGCCATGTGTACATACATGGAAATATCTACACCGCTATGTATATAAACATGGAAATAACTACACCGCTATCTGTATAAACATGGAAATATCTACACCGCCATCTACATATCCATGGAAATATCTGCGCCGCCATCTGTATAAACATGGAAATATCTACACGGTCATCTGTGTATAGATGGAAATATCAACACCGCCATCAGTACAAACATGGAAATATCTGCACCGCTATCTGTATAAACATGGAAATATCTACACCGCGGTCTGTATAAACATGGAAATATCAACACCGCTATCGGTATAAACATGGAAATAACTATGCTGCTATCTCTATAAACATGGAAATATCTACACCGTGATTTGTAGAAACATGGAAATATTTACACCGCTATCTGTATAAACATGGAAACTTCTACACCGTTATCTGTATAAATATGGAAATATCTACACCGCTATCTCTATAAACTTGGAAATATCTACACCGCCATCTGTATAAAGATGGAAATACCTATACAGTCATCTGTGTAAACATGGAAATATCTACACCACCATCTGTATAAACATGGAAATATCTACAATGCCATCTGTATACAAATGGAAATACCTACACGGCAATCGGTGTATAGATGGAAACATCAACGTCGCCATCTGAACAAACATGGAAATATCTACACTGCTATCTCTATAAACATGGAAATATCAACACTGTGGTCTGTATAAACATGGAAATATCTACACCGGTATCTGTATAAACATGGAAATATCCACACCATGATCTGTATAAACATGGAAATACATACACCGCTATCTGTATAAACATGGAAATATCTGCACCGCTATCTCTATAAACATGGAAATAACTACAAAGACATCTGTATAAACATGGAAATACCTACACAGTCATGTGTAGGAACATTTCAATATCTACACTGCCATCTGTATAAATATAGAAATATCTACACAGCCCTCTGTATAAATATGGAAATATCTGCATAGGCATCTGTGTAAACATGGAAATATCTGCACCGCTATCTGTATAAACGTGGAAATACCTACACCGCTGTCTCTATAAACATGGAAATATGTACACCGCTATGTGTATAACATGGAAATATCTCCACTGCTCTCTGTATAAACATGGAAATATCTCCACCGTTATCTGTATAAACATGGAAATATCAACAGCGCCATCTATATAAACAGTGAAATATCTACACTGCCATCTGTAAAAACATGGAAATATCTACACAGTCATCTGAATAAACATGGAAATATCTACACCACCATCTGTATAAACATGGAAATAGCTACAATAACATCTGTATACACATGGAAATATCTACACAGACATCTGTATAAATATGGAAATATCTACACGGCCATCTGCATAAACATGGAAATATCTACACTGCCATCTGTAGAAAGATGGAAATATCTACACCGCTATCTCTATAAATATGGAAATATCTACATCGCCATCTCTATGAACATGAAAATATCTACACTGCCATCTCCATAAAGATGGAAGTATCTACTCCGCCATGTGTATAAACACGGAAATATCTACACCTCCGTCTGTGTAAACATGGAAATACCTACACCGCTATCTTTATAAACATGGAAATAACTACACCGCCATCTGCATGTCCTTGGAAGTATCTATGCCGCCATCTGAATAAACATGGAAATATTTACACGGCCATCTGTGTATAGATGGAAATATCAACACCGCCATCTGTACAAACATGGAAATATCTACACCGCTATCTCTATAGACATGGAAATATCTGCACCGCCATCTGTATAAACATGGAAATACCTATACAGTCATCTGTATAAACATGGAAATATCTACAATGCCATCTGTAGAAAGATGGAAATATCTACACCGCAATCTGTGTAAACATGGAAATATCTACACCGATATCTGTAAAAACATGGAAATATCTACACCGCTATCTGTACAAACATGGAAATATCTACACCGCGATCTGTATAAACATGGAAATATCTACACCGCGATCTGTATAAACATGGAAATATCTACACCGCTATCTGTATAAACATGGAAATAACTACACAGTTATCTCTAGAAACATGGAAATATCTACACCGCCATCTGTATAAACATGGAAATACCTACAAAGTCATCTCTATAAACATGGAAATATCTACACAGCCCTCTGTATAAACATGGAAATATCTACACAGCCATCTGTATACACATGGAAATACCTACACCACTATCTGTATAAACATGGAAATAACTACACCGCTATTTGTATAAACAAGGAAATATCTACACCGTGATCTGTATAAACATGGAAACATCTACACCGCCATCTCTATAAACAGGGAAATATCTACACCCCTATCTGTATAAACATGGAAATATCCACACCGCTATCTCTATAAACATGGAAAAATCAACACCGCCATCTCTATGAACATGGAAATATCTACACCGCCATCTCTATAAACATGGAAATGTCTACACCACGATCAGTATAAACATGGAAATATCTACACCGCAATCTGTATAAACATGGAAATATCTCCACTGCTATCTCTATAAACATCGAAATATCTACACCGCCATCTGTATAAACATGGAAATACTTACAAAGTTATCTGTATAAACATGGAAATATCCACACCGCCATCTGTATAAACTTGGAAATATCTACACAGCCATGTGTACATACATGGAAATATCTACACCGCTATGTATATAAACATGGAAATAACTACACCGCTATCTGTATAAACATGGAAATATCTACACCGCCATCTACATATCCATGGAAATATCTGCGCCGCCATCTGTATAAACATGGAAATATCTACACGGTCATCTGTGTATAGATGGAAATATCAACACCGCCATCTGTACAAACATGGAAATATCTGCACCGCTATCTGTATAAACATGGAAACTTCTACACCGTTATCTGTATAAATATGGAAATATCTACACCGCTATCTCTATAAACTTGGAAATATCTACACCGCCATCTGTATAAACATGGAAATACCTATACAGTCATCTGTGTAAACATGGAAATATCTACACCACCATCTGTATAAACATGGAAATATCTACAATGCCATCTGTATACACATGGAAATACCTACACTGCAATCAGTGTATAGATGGAAACATCAACACCGCCATCTGTACAAACATGGAAATATCTACACTGCTATCTCTATAAACATGGAAATATCTACACTGTGGTCTGTATAAACATGGAAATATCTACACCGGTATCTGTATAAACATGGAAATATCCACACCATGATCTGTATAAACATGGAAATATATACAGCGCTATCTGTATAAACATGGAAATATCTGCACCGCTATCTCTATAAACATTGAAGTAACTACAAAGACATCTGTATAAACATGGAAATACCTACACAGTCATGTGTAGGAACATTTAAATAACTACACTGTCATCTGTATAAATATAGAAATATCTACACAGCCCTCTGTATACATATGGAAATATCTGCATAGGCATCTGTGTAAACATGGAAATATCTGCACCGCTATCTGTATAAACATGGAAATACCTACACCGCTGTCTCTATAAACATGGAAATATGTACACCGCTATGTGTAGAAACATGGAAATATCCCCACTGCTCTCTGTATAAACATGGAAATATCTCCACCGTTATCTGTATAAACATGGAAATATCAACAGCGCCATCTATATAAACATTGAAATATCTACACTGCCATCTGTAAAAACTTGGAACTATCTACACAGTCATCTGAATAAACATGGAAATATCTACACCACCATCTGTATAAACATGGAAATAGCTACAATACCATCTGTATACACATGGAAATATCTACACAGACATCTGTATAAATATGGAAATATCTACACGGCCATCTGTATAAACATGGAAATATCTACACTGCCATCTGTAGAAAGATGGAAATATCTACACCGCTATCTCTATAAATATGGAAATATCTACACCGCCATCTCTATGAACATGAAAATATCTACACTGCCATCTCCATAAAGATGGAAGTATCTACTCCGCCATGTGTATAAACACGGAAATATCTACACCTCCATCTGTGTAAACATGGAAATACCTACACCGCTATCTTTATAAACATGGAAATAACTACACCGCCATCTGCATGTCCTTGGAAGTATCTATGCCTCCATCTGAATAAACATGGAAATATCTACACTGCCATCTGTGTATAGATGGAAATATCAACACCGCCATCTGTACAAACATGGAAATATCTACACCGCTATCTCTATAGACATGGAAATATCTGCACCGCCATCTGTAAAAACATGGAAATACCTATACAGTCATCTGTATAAACATGGAAATATCTACAATGCCATCTGTAGAAAGATGGAAATATCTACACCGCAATCTGTGTAAACATGGAAATATCTACACCGATATCTGTAAAAACATGGAAATATCTACACCGCTATCTGTATAAACATGGAAATATCTACACCGCGATCTGTATAAACATGGAAATGTCTACACCACGATCAGTATAAACATGGAAATATCTACACCGCAATCTGTATAAACATGGAAATATCTCCACTGCTATCTCTATAAACATCGAAATATCTACACCGCCATCTGTATAAACATGGAAATACTTACAAAGTTATCTGTATAAACATGGAAATATCCACACCGCCATCTGTATAAACTTGGAAATATCTACACAGCCATGTGTACATACATGGAAATATCTACACCGCTATGTATATAAACATGGAAATAACTACACCGCTATCTGTATAAACATGGAAATATCTACACCGCCATCTACATATCCATGGAAATATCTGCGCCACCATCTGTATAAACATGGAAATATCTACACGGTCATCTGTGTATAGATGGAAATATCAACACCGCCATCTGTACAAACATGGAAATATCTGCACCGCTATCTGTATAAACATGGAAATATCTACACCGCGGTCTGTATAAACATGGAAATATCAACACCGCTATCGGTATAAACATGGAAATAACTACGCTGCTATCTCTATAAACATGGAAATATCTACACCGTGATTTGTAGAAACATGGAAATATTTACACCGCTATCTGTATAAACATGGAAACTTCTACACCGTTATCTGTATAAATATGGAAATATCTACACCGCTATCTCTATAAACTTGGAAATATCTACACCGCCATCTGTATAAACATGGAAATACCTATACAGTCATCTGTGTAAACATGGAAATATCTACACCACCATCTGTATAAACATGGAAATATCTACAATGCCATCTGTATACACATGGAAATACCTACACTGCAATCAGTGTATAGATGGAAACATCAACACCGCCATCTGTACAAACATGGAAATATCTACACTGCTATCTCTATAAACATGGAAATATGTACACTGTGGTCTGTATAAACATGGAAATATCTACACCGGTATCTGTATAAACATGGAAATATCCACACCATGATCTGTATAAACATGGAAATATATACAGCGCTATCTGTATAAACATGGAAATATCTGCACCGCTATCTCTATAAATATGGAAATAACTACAAAGACATCTGTATAAACATGGAAATATCTACACTGCCATCTGTAAAAACATGGAACGATCTACACAGTCATCTGAATAAACATGGAAATATCTACACCACCATCTGTATAAACATGGAAATAGCTACAATACCATCTGTATACACATGGAAATATCTACACAGACATCTGTATAAATATGGAAATATCTACACGGCCATCTGTATAAACATGGAAATATCTACACTGCCATCTGTAGAAAGATGGAAATATCTACACCGCTATCTCTATAAATATGGAAATATCTACACCGCCATCTCTATGAACATGAAAATATCTACACTGCCATCTCCATAAAGATGGAAGTATCTACTCCGCCATGTGTATAAACACGGAAATATCGACACCACCATCTGTGTAAACATGGAAATACCTACACCGCTATCTGTATAAACATGGAAATAACTACACCGCCATCTGCATGTCCTTGGAAATATCTACGCCGCCATCTGAATAAACATGGAAATATCTACACGGTCATCTGTGTATAGATGGAAATATCAACACCGCCATCTGTACAAACATGGAAATATCTGCACCGCTATCTGTATAAACATGGAAATATCTACACCGCGGTCTGTATAAACATAGAAATATCAACACCGCTATCGGTATAAACGTGGAAATATCTACACCGCTATCTCTATAAACATGGAAATATCTACACCGTGATCTGTATAAACATGGAAATATTTACACCGCTATCTGTATAAACATGGAAACTTCTACACCGTTATCTGTATAAATATGGAAATATCTACACCGCTATCTCTATAAACTTGGAAATATCTACACCGCCATCTGTATAAACATGGAAATACCTATACAATCATCTGTGTAAACATGGAAATATCTACACCACCATCTGTATAAACATGGAAATATCTACAATGCCATCTGTATACACATGGAAATACCTACACAGCAATCAGTGTATAGATGGAAACATCAACACCGCCATCAGTACAAACATGGAAATATCTACACTGCTATCTCTATAAACATGGAAATATCTACACTGCGGTCTGTATAAACATGGAAATATCTACACCGGTATCTGTATAAACATGGAAATATCTACACCATGATCTGTATAAACATGGAAATATATTCACCGCTATCTGTATAAACATGGAAATATCTGCACCGCTATCTCTATAAACATGGAAATAACTTCAAAGACATCTGTATAAACATGGAAATACCTACACAGTCATGTGTAGGAACATTTAAATATTAACACTGCCATCTGTATAAATATAGAAATATCTACACAGCCCTCTGTATAATTATGGAAATATCTGCATAGGCATCTGTGTAAACATGGAAACATCTGCACCACTATCTGTATAAACATGGAAATACCTACACCGCTGTCTCTATAAACATGGAAATATGTACACCGCTATGTGTATAAACATGGAAATATCTCCACTGCTCTCTGTATAAACATGGAAATATCTCCACTGTTATCTGTATAAACATGGAAATATCAACAGCGCCATGTATATAAACATTGAAATATCTACACTGCCATCTGTAAAAACATGGAAATATCTACACAGTCATCTGAATAAACATGGAAATATCTACACCACCATCTGAATAAACATGGAAATAGCTACAATACCATCTGTATACACATGGAAATATCTACACAGACATCTGTATAAATATGGAAATATCTACACGGCCATCTGTATAAACATGGAAATATCTACACTGCCATCTGTAGAAAGATGGAAATATCTACACCGCTATCTCTATAAATATGGAAATATCTACACCGCCATCTCTATGAACATGAAAATATCTACACTGCCATCTCCATAAAGATGGAAATATCTACTCCGCCATGTGTATAAACACGGAAATATCTACACCACCATCTGTGTAAACATGGAAATACCTACACCGCTATCTGTATAAACATGGAAATAACTACACCGCCATCTGCATGTCCTTGGAAATATCTACGCCGCCATCTGAATAAACATGGAAATATCTACACGGCCATCTGTGTATAGATGGAAATATCAACACCGCCATCTGTATAAACATGGAAATATCTACACCGCTATCTCTATAGACATGGAAATATCTGCATCGCCATCTGTAAAACCATGGAAATACCCATACAGTCATCTGTATAAACATGGAAATATCTACAATGCCATCTGTAGAAAGATGGAAATATCTACACCGCAATCTGTGTAAACATGGAAATATCTACACCGATATCTGTAAAAACATGGAAATATCTACACCGCTATCTGTATAAACATGGAAATATCTTCACCGCGATCTGTATAAACATGGAAATATCTACACCGCGATCTGTATAAACATGGAAATATCTACACCGCCATCTACATATCCATGGAAATATCTGCGCCGCCATCTGTATAAACATGGAAATATCTACACGGTCATCTGTGTATAGATGGAAATATCAACACCGTCATCTGTACAAACATGGAAATATCTGCACCGCTATCTGTATAAACATGGAAACTTCTACACCGTTATCTGTATAAATATGGAAATATCTACACCGCTATCTCTATAAACTTGGAAATATCTACACCGCCATCTGTATAAACATGGAAATACCTATACAGTCATCTGTGTAAACATGGAAATATCTACACCACCATCTGTATAAACATGGAAATATCTACAATGCCATCTGTATACACATGGAAATACCTACACTGCAATCAGTGTATAGATGGAAACATCAACACCGCCATCTGTACAAACATGGAAATATCTACACTGCTATCTCTATAAACATGGAAATATCTACACTGTGGTCTGTATAAACATGGAAATATCTACACCGGTATCTGTATAAACATGGAAATATCCACACCATGATCTGTATAAACATGGAAATATATACAGCGCTATCTGTATAAACATGGAAATATCTGCACCGCTATCTCTATAAACATTGAAATAACTACAAAGACATCTGTATAAACATGGAAATACCTACACAGTCATGTGTAGGAACATTTAAATAACTACACTGTCATCTGTATAAATATAGAAATATCTACACAGCCCTCTGTATACATATGGAAATATCTGCATAGGCATCTGTGTAAACATGGAAATATCTGCACCGCTATCTGTATAAACATGGAAATACCTACACCGCTGTCTCTATAAACATGGAAATATGTACACCGCTATGTGTAGAAACATGGAAATATCCCCACTGCTCTCTGTATAAACATGGAAATATCTCCACCGTTATCTGTATAAACATGGAAATATCAACAGCGCCATCTATATAAACATTGAAATATCTACACTGCCATCTGTAAAAACTTGGAACTATCTACACAGTCATCTGAATAAACATGGAAATATCTACACCACCATCTGTATAAACATGGAAATAGCTACAATACCATCTGTATACACATGGAAATATCTACACAGACATCTGTATAAATATGGAAATATCTACACGGCCATCTGTATAAACATGGAAATATCTACACTGCCATCTGTAGAAAGATGGAAATATCTACACCGCTATCTCTATAAATATGGAAATATCTACACCGCCATCTCTATGAACATGAAAATATCTACACTGCCATCTCCATAAAGATGGAAGTATCTACTCCGCCATGTGTATAAACACGGAAATATCTACACCTCCATCTGTGTAAACATGGAAATACCTACACCGCTATCTTTATAAACATGGAAATAACTACACCGCCATCTGCATGTCCTTGGAAGTATCTATGCCTCCATCTGAATAAACATGGAAATATCTACACTGCCATCTGTGTATAGATGGAAATATCAACACCGCCATCTGTACAAACATGGAAATATCTACACCGCTATCTCTATAGACATGGAAATATCTGCACCGCCATCTGTAAAAACATGGAAATACCTATACAGTCATCTGTATAAACATGGAAATATCTACAATGCCATCTGTAGAAAGATGGAAATATCTACACCGCAATCTGTGTAAACATGGAAATATCTACACCGATATCTGTCAAAACATGGAAATATCTACACCGCTATCTGTATAAACATGGAAATATCTACACCGCGATCTGTATAAACATGGAAATGTCTACACCACGATCAGTATAAACATGGAAATATCTACACCGCAATCTGTATAAACATGGAAATATCTCCACTGCTATCTCTATAAACATCGAAATATCTACACCGCCATCTGTATAAACATGGAAATACTTACAAAGTTATCTGTATAAACATGGAAATATCCACACCGCCATCTGTATAAACTTGGAAATATCTACACAGCCATGTGTACATACATGGAAATATCTACACCGCTATGTATATAAACATGGAAATAACTACACCGCTATCTGTATAAACATGGAAATATCTACACCGCCATCTACATATCCATGGAAATATCTGCGCCGCCATCTGTATAAACATGGAAATATCTACACGGTCATCTGTGTATAGATGGAAATATCAACACCGCCATCTGTACAAACATGGAAATATCTGCACCGCTATCTGTATAAACATGGAAATATCTACACCGCGGTCTGTATAAACATGGAAATATCAACACCGCTATCGGTATAAACATGGAAATAACTACGCTGCTATCTCTATAAACATGGAAATATCTACACCGTGATTTGTAGAAACATGGAAATATTTACACCGCTATCTGTATAAACATGGAAACTTCTACACCGTTATCTGTATAAATATGGAAATATCTATACCGCTATCTCTATAAACTTGGAAATATCTACACCGCCATCTGTATAAACATGGAAATACCTATACAGTCATCTGTGTAAACATGGAAATATCTACACCACCATCTGTATAAACATGGAAATATCTACAATGCCATCTGTATACACATGGAAATACCTACACTGCAATCAGTGTATAGATGGAAACATCAACACCGCCATCTGTACAAACATGGAAATATCTACACTGCTATCTCTATAAACATGGAAATACGTACACTGTGGTCTGTATAAACATGGAAATATCTACACCGGTATCTGTATAAACATGGAAATATCCACACCATGATCTGTATAAACATGGAAATATATACAGCGCTATCTGTATAAACATGGAAATATCTGCACCGCTATCTCTATAAATATGGAAATAACTACAAAGACATCTGTATAAACATGGAAATATCTACACTGCCATCTGTAAAAACATGGAACGATCTACACAGTCATCTGAATAAACATGGAAATATCTACACCACCATCTGTATAAACATGGAAATAGCTACAATACCATCTGTATACACATGGAAATATCTACACAGACATCTGTATAAATATGGAAATATCTACACGGCCATCTGTATAAACATGGAAATATCTACACTGCCATCTGTAGAAAGATGGAAATATCTACACCGCTATCTCTATAAATATGGAAATATCTACACCGCCATCTCTATGAACATGAAAATATCTACACTGCCATCTCCATAAAGATGGAAGTATCTACTCCGCCATGTGTATAAACACGGAAATATCGACACCACCATCTGTGTAAACATGGAAATACCTACACCGCTATCTGTATAAACATGGAAATAACTACACCGCCATCTGCATGTCCTTGGAAATATCTACGCCGCCATCTGAATAAACATGGAAATATCTACACGGTCATCTGTGTATAGATGGAAATATCAACACCGCCATCTGTACAAACATGGAAATATCTGCACCGCTATCTGTATAAACATGGAAATATCTACACCGCGGTCTGTATAAACATAGAAATATCAACACCGCTATCGGTATAAACGTGGAAATATCTACACCGCTATCTCTATAAACATGGAAATATCTACACCGTGATCTGTATAAACATGGAAATATTTACACCGCTATCTGTATAAACATGGAAACTTCTACACCGTTATCTGTATAAATATGGAAATATCTACACCGCTATCTCTATAAACTTGGAAATATCTACACCGCCATCTGTATAAACATGGAAATACCTATACAATCATCTGTGTAAACATGGAAATATCTACACCACCATCTGTATAAACATGGAAATATCTACAATGCCATCTGTATACACATGGAAATACCTACACAGCAATCAGTGTATAGATGGAAACATCAACACCGCCATCAGTACAAACATGGAAATATCTACACTGCTATCTCTATAAACATGGAAATATCTACACTGCGGTCTGTATAAACATGGAAATATCTACACCGGTATCTGTATAAACATGGAAATATCTACACCATGATCTGTATAAACATGGAAATATATTCACCGCTATCTGTATAAACATGGAAATATCTGCACCGCTATCTCTATAAACATGGAAATAACTTCAAAGACATCTGTATAAACATGGAAATACCTACACAGTCATGTGTAGGAACATTTAAATATTAACACTGCCATCTGTATAAATATAGAAATATCTACACAGCCCTCTGTATAATTATGGAAATATCTGCATAGGCATCTGTGTAAACATGGAAACATCTGCACCACTATCTGTATAAACATGGAAATACCTACACCGCTGTCTCTATAAACATGGAAATATGTACACCGCTATGTGTATAAACATGGAAATATCTCCACTGCTCTCTGTATAAACATGGAAATATCTCCACTGTTATCTGTATAAACATGGAAATATCAACAGCGCCATGTATATAAACATTGAAATATCTACACTGCCATCTGTAAAAACATGGAAATATCTACACAGTCATCTGAATAAACATGGAAATATCTACACCACCATCTGAATAAACATGGAAATAGCTACAATACCATCTGTATACACATGGAAATATCTACACAGACATCTGTATAAATATGGAAATATCTACACGGCCATCTGTATAAACATGGAAATATCTACACTGCCATCTGTAGAAAGATGGAAATATCTACACCGCTATCTCTATAAATATGGAAATATCTACACCGCCATCTCTATGAACATGAAAATATCTACACTGCCATCTCCATAAAGATGGAAATATCTACTCCGCCATGTGTATAAACACGGAAATATCTACACCACCATCTGTGTAAACATGGAAATACCTACACCGCTATCTGTATAAACATGGAAATAACTACACCGCCATCTGCATGTCCTTGGAAATATCTACGCCGCCATCTGAATAAACATGGAAATATCTACACGGCCATCTGTGTATAGATGGAAATATCAACACCGCCATCTGTATAAACATGGAAATATCTACACCGCTATCTCTATAGACATGGAAATATCTGCATCGCCATCTGTAAAACCATGGAAATACCCATACAGTCATCTGTATAAACATGGAAATATCTACAATGCCATCTGTAGAAAGATGGAAATATCTACACCGCAATCTGTGTAAACATGGAAATATCTACACCGATATCTGTAAAAACATGGAAATATCTACACCGCTATCTGTATAAACATGGAAATATCTACACCGCGATCTGTATAAACATGGAAATGTCTACACCACGATCAGTATAAACATGGAAATATCTACACCGCAATCTGTATAAACATGGAAATATCTCCACTGCTATCTCTATAAACATCGAAATATCTACACCGCCATCTGTATAAACATGGAAATACTTACAAAGTTATCTGTATAAACATGGAAATATCCACACCGCCATCTGTATAAACTTGGAAATATCTACACAGCCATGTGTACATACATGGAAATATCTACACCGCTATATATATAAACATGGAAATAACTACACCGCTATCTGTATAAACATGGAAATATCTACACCGCCATCTACATATCCATGGAAATATCTGCGCCGCCATCTGTATAAACATGGAAATATCTACACGGTCATCTGTGTATAGATGGAAATATCAACACCGCCATCTGTACAAACATGGAAATATCTGCACCGCTATCTGTATAAACATGGAAATATCTACACCGCGGTCTGTATAAACATGGAAATATCAACACCGCTATCGGTATAAACATGGAAATAACTACGCTGCTATCTCTATAAACATGGAAATATCTACACCGTGATTTATAGAAACATGGAAATATTTACACCGCTATCTGTATAAACATGGAAACTTCTACACCGTTATCTGTATAAATATGGAAATATCTACACCGCTATCTCTATAAACTTGGAAATATCTACACCGCCATCTGTATAAACATGGAAATACCTATACAGTCATCTGTGTAAACATGGAAATAACTACACCACCATCTGTATAAACATGGAAATATCTACAATGCCATCTGTATACACATGGAAATACCTACACTGCAATCAGTGTATAGATGGAAACATCAACACCGCCATCTGTACAAACATGGAAATATCTACACTGCTATCTCTATAAACATGGAAATATGTACACTGTGGTCTGTATAAACATGGAAATATCTACACCGGTATCTGTATAAACATGGAAATATCCACACCATGATCTGTATAAACATGGAAATATATACAGCGCTATCTGTATAAACATGGAAATATCTGCACCGCTATCTCTATAAATATGGAAATAACTACAAAGACATCTGTATAAACATGGAAATATCTACACTGCCATCTGTAAAAACATGGAACGATCTACACAGTCATCTGAATAAACATGGAAATATCTACACCACCATCTGTATAAACATGGAAATAGCTACAATACCATCTGTATACACATGGAAATATCTACACAGACATCTGTATAAATATGGAAATATCTACACGGCCATCTGTATAAACATGGAAATATCTACACTGCCATCTGTAGAAAGATGGAAATATCTACACCGCTATCTCTATAAATATGGAAATATCTACACCGCCATCTCTATGAACATGAAAATATCTACACTGCCATCTCCATAAAGATGGAAGTATCTACTCCGCCATGTGTATAAACACGGAAATATCGACACCACCATCTGTGTAAACATGGAAATACCTACACCGCTATCTGTATAAACATGGAAATAACTACACCGCCATCTGCATGTCCTTGGAAATATCTACGCCGCCATCTGAATAAACATGGAAATATCTACACGGTCATCTGTGTATAGATGGAAATATCAACACCGCCATCTGTACAAACATGGAAATATCTGCACCGCTATCTGTATAAACATGGAAATATCTACACCGCGGTCTGTATAAACATAGAAATATCAACACCGCTATCGGTATAAACGTGGAAATATCTACACCGCTATCTCTATAAACATGGAAATATCTACACCGTGATCTGTATAAACATGGAAATATTTACACCGCTATCTGTATAAACATGGAAACTTCTACACCGTTATCTGTATAAATATGGAAATATCTACACCGCTATCTCTATAAACTTGGAAATATCTACACCGCCATCTGTATAAACATGGAAATACCTATACAATCATCTGTGTAAACATGGAAATATCTACACCACCATCTGTATAAACATGGAAATATCTACAATGCCATCTGTATACACATGGAAATACCTACACAGCAATCAGTGTATAGATGGAAACATCAACACCGCCATCAGTACAAACATGGAAATATCTACACTGCTATCTCTATAAACATGGAAATATCTACACTGCGGTCTGTATAAACATGGAAATATCTACACCGGTATCTGTATAAACATGGAAATATCTACACCATGATCTGTATAAACATGGAAATATATTCACCGCTATCTGTATAAACATGGAAATATCTGCACCGCTATCTCTATAAACATGGAAATAACTTCAAAGACATCTGTATAAACATGGAAATACCTACACAGTCATGTGTAGGAACATTTAAATATTAACACTGCCATCTGTATAAATATAGAAATATCTACACAGCCCTCTGTATAATTATGGAAATATCTGCATAGGCATCTGTGTAAACATGGAAACATCTGCACCACTATCTGTATAAACATGGAAATACCTACACCGCTGTCTCTATAAACATGGAAATATGTACACCGCTATGTGTATAAACATGGAAATATCTCCACTGCTCTCTGTATAAACATGGAAATATCTCCACTGTTATCTGTATAAACATGGAAATATCAACAGCGCCATGTATATAAACACTGAAATATCTACACTGCCATCTGTAAAAACATGGAAATATCTACACAGTCATCTGAATAAACATGGAAATATCTACACCACCATCTGAATAAACATGGAAATAGCTACAATACCATCTGTATACACATGGAAATATCTACACAGACATCTGTATAAATATGGAAATATCTACACGGCCATCTGTATAAACATGGAAATATCTACACTGCCATCTGTAGAAAGATGGAAATATCTACACCGCTATCTCTATAAATATGGAAATATCTACACCGCCATCTCTATGAACATGAAAATATCTACACTGCCATCTCCATAAAGATGGAAATATCTACTCCGCCATGTGTATAAACACGGAAATATCTACACCACCATCTGTGTAAACATGGAAATACCTACACCGCTATCTGTATAAACATGGAAATAACTACACCGCCATCTGCATGTCCTTGGAAATATCTACGCCGCCATCTGAATAAACATGGAAATATCTACACGGCCATCTGTGTATAGATGGAAATATCAACACCGCCATCTGTATAAACATGGAAATATCTACACCGCTATCTCTATAGACATGGAAATATCTGCATCGCCATCTGTAAAACCATGGAAATACCCATACAGTCATCTGTATAAACATGGAAATATCTACAATGCCATCTGTAGAAAGATGGAAATATCTACACCGCAATCTGTGTAAACATGGAAATATCTACACCGATATCTGTAAAAACATGGAAATATCTACACCGCTATCTGTATAAACATGGAAATATCTTCACCGCGATCTGTATAAACATGGAAATATCTACACCGCGATCTGTATAAACATGGAAATATCTACACCGCTATCTGTATAAACATGGAACTATCTACACAGTTATCTCTATAAACATGGAAATATCTACACCGCCATCTGTATAAACATGGAAATACCTACAAAGTCATCTGTATAAACATGGAAATATCTACACAGCCATCTGTATAAACATGGAAATATCTACACAGCCATCTGTATATACATGGAAATATCTACACCACTATCTGTATAAACATGGAAATAAAAACACCGCTATTTGTATAAACAAGGAAATATCTACACCGTGATCTGTATAAACATGGAAATATCTACACCTCCATCTCTATAAACAGGGAAATATCTACACACCTATCTGTATAAACATGGAAATATCCACACCACTATCTCTATAAACATGGAAAAATCAACACCGCTATCTCTATGAACATGGAAATATCTACACCGCCATCTCTATAAACATGGAAATGTCTACACCACGAGCAGTATAAACATGGAAATATCTACACCGCTATCTGTATAAACATGGAAATATCTCCACTGCTATCTCTATAAACATCGAAATATCTACACCGCCATCTGTATAAACATGGAAATACTTACAAAGTTATCTGTATAAACATGGAAATATCTACACCGCCATCTGTATAAACATGGAAATATCTACACAGCCATGTGTACATACATGGAAATATCTACACCGCTATCTATATAAACACGGAAATAACTACACCGCTATCTGTATAAACATGGAAATATCTACACCGCCATCTACATATCCATGGAAATATCTGCGCCGCCATCTGTATAAACATGGAAATATCTACACGGTCGTCTGTGTATAGATGGAAATATCAACACCGCCATCTGTACAAACATGGAAATATCTGCACCGCTATCTGTATAAACATGGAAATATCTACACCGCGGTCTGTATAAACATGGAAATATCAACACCGCTATCGGTATAAACATGGAAATATCTACACCGCTATCTCTATAAACCTGGAAATATCTACACCGTGATCTGTATAAACATGGAAATATTTACACCGCTATCTGTATAAACATGGAAACTTCTACACCGTTATCTGTATAAATATGGAAATATCTACACCGCTATCTCAATAAACTTGGAAATATCTACACCACCATCTATATAGACATGGAAATATCTACACAGTTATCTCTATAAACATGGAAATATCTACACCGTCATCTGTATAAACATGGAAATACCTACAAAGTCATCTGTATAAACATGGAAATATCTACACAGCCATCTGTATAAACATGGAAATATCTACACAGCCATCTGTATATACATGGAAATATCTACACCACTATCTGTATAAACATGGAAATAAAAACACCGCTATTTGTATAAACAAGGAAATATCTACACCGTGATCTGTATAAATATGGAAATATCTACACCGCCATCTCTAAAACAGGGAAATATCTACACCCCTATCTGTATAAACATGGAAATATACACACCGCTATCTCTATAAACATGGAAAAATCAACACCGCTATCTCTATGAACATGGAAATATCTACACCGCCATCTTTATAAACATGGAAATGTCTACACCACGATCAGTATAAACATGGAAATATCTACACCGCTATCTGTATAAACATGGAAATATCTCCACTGCTATCTCTATAAACATCGAAATATCTACACCGCCATCTGTATAAACATGGAAATACTTACAAAGTTATCTGTATAAACATGGAAATATCTACACCGCCATCTGTATAAACATGGAAATATCTACACAGCCACGTGTACATACATGGAAATAACTACACCGCTATCTATATAAACATGGAAATAACTACACCGCTATCTGTATAAACATGGAAATATCTACACCGCCATCTACATATCCATGGAAATATCTGCGGCGCCATCTGTATAAACATGGAAATATCTACACGGTCATCTGTGTATAGATGGAAATATCAACACCACCATCTGTACAAACATGAAAATATCTGCACCGCTATCTGTATAAACATGGAAATATGTACACCGCCATCTCTATAAACAGGGAAATATCTACACCCCTATCTGTATAAACATGGAAATATCCACACCGCTATCTCTATAAACATGGAAAAATCAACACCGCCATCTCTATGAACATGGAAATATCTACACCGCCATCTCTATAAACATGGAAATGTCTACACCACGATCAGTATAAACATGGAAATATCTACACCGCTATCTGTACAAACATGGAAATATCTACACCGCGATCTGTATAAACATGGAAATATCTACACCGCGATCTGTATAAACATGGAAATATCTACACCGCGATCTGTATAAACATGGAAATAACTACACAGTTATCTCTAGAAACATGGAAATATCTACACCGCCATCTGTATAAACATGGAAATACCTACAAAGTCATCTCTATAAACATGGAAATATCTACACAGCCCTCTGTATAAACATGGAAATATCTACACAGCCATCTGTATATACATGGAAATATCTACACCACTATCTGTATAAACATGGAAATAACTACACCGCTATTTGTATAAACAAGGAAATATCTACACCGTGATCTGTATAAACATGGAAATATCTACACCGCCATCTCTATAAACAGGGAAATATCTACACCCCTATCTGTATAAACATGGAAATATCCACACCGCTATCTCTATAAACATGGAAAAATCAACACCGCCATCTCTATGAACATGGAAATATCTACACCGCCATCTCTATAAACATGGAAATGTCTACACCACGATCAGTATAAACATGGAAATATATACACCGCAATCTGTATAAACATGGAAATATCTCCACTGCTATCTCTATAAACATCGAAATATCTACACCGCCATCTGTATAAACATGGAAATACTTACAAAGTTATCTGTATAAACATGGAAATATCCACACCGCCATCTGTATAAACTTGGAAATATCTACACAGCCATGTGTACATACATGGAAATATCTACACCGCTATGTATATAAACATGGAAATAACTACACCGCTATCTGTATAAACATGGAAATATCTACACCGCCATCTACATATCCATGGAAATATCTGCGCCGCCATCTGTATAAACATGGAAATATCTACACGGTCATCTGTGTATAGATGGAAATATCAACACCGCCATCTGTACAAACATGGAAATATCTGCACCGCTATCTGTATAAACATGGAAACTTCTACACCGTTATCTGTATAAATATGGAAATATCTACACCGCTATCTCTATATACTTGGAAATATCTACACCGCCATCTGTATAAACATGGAAATACCTATACAGTCATCTGTGTAAACATGGAAATATCTACACCACCATCTGTATAAACATGGAAATATCTACAATGCCATCTGTATACACATGGAAATACCTACACTGCAATCAGTGTATAGATGGAAACATCAACACCGCCATCTGTACAAACATGGAAATATCTACACTGATATCTCTATAAACATGGAAATATCTACACTGTGGTCTGTATAAACATGGAAATATCTACACCGGTATCTGTATAAACATGGAAATATCCACACCATGATCTGTATAAACATGGAAATATATACAGCGCTATCTGTATAAACATGGAAATATCTGCACCGCTATCTCTATAAACATTGAAATAACTACAAAGACATCTGTATAAACATGGAAATACCTACACAGTCATGTGTAGGAACATTTAAATAACTACACTGTCATCTGCATAAATATAGAAATATCTACACAGCCCTCTGTATAAATATGGAAATATCTGCATAGGCATCTGTGTAAACATGGAAATATCTGCACCGCTATCTGTATAAGCGTGGAAATACCTACACCGCTGTCTCTATAAACATGGAAATATGTACACCGCTATGTGTATAAACATGAAAATATCCCCACTGCTCTCTGTATAAACATGGAAATATCTCCACCGTTATCTGTATAAACATGGAAATATCAACAGCGCCATCTATATAAACATTGAAATATCTACACTGCCATCTGTAAAAACTTGGAACTATCTACACAGTCATCTGAATAAACATGGAAATATCTACACCACCATCTGTATAAACATGGAAATAGCTACAATACCATCTGTATACACATGGAAATATCTACACAGACATCTGTATAAATATGGAAATATCTACACGGCCATCTGTATAAACATGGAAATATCTACACTGCCATCTGTAGAAAGATGGAAATATCTACACCGCTATCTCTATAAATATGGAAATATCTACACCGCCATCTCTATGAACATGAAAATATCTACACTGCCATCTCCATAAAGATGGAAGTATCTACTCCGCCATGTGTATAAACACGGAAATATCTACACCTCCGTCTGTGTAAACATGGAAATACCTACACCGCTATCTTTATAAACATGGAAATAACTACACCGCCATCTGCATGTCCTTGGAAGTATCTATGCCGCCATCTGAATAAACATGGAAATAGCTACACGGCCATCTGTGTATAGATGGAAATATCAACACCGCCATCTGTACAAACATGGAAATATCTACACCGCTATCTCTATAGACATGGAAATATCTGCACCGCCATCTGTAAAAACATGGAAATACCTATACAGTCATCTGTATAAACATGGAAATATCTACAATGCCATCTGTAGAAAGATGGAAATATCTACACCGCAATCTGTGTAAACATGGAAATATCTACACCGATATCTGTCAAAACATGGAAATATCTACACCGATATCTGTATAAACATGGAAATATCTACACCGCGATCTGTATAAACATGGAAATATCTACACCGCGATCTGTATAAACATGGAAATATCTACACCGCTATCGGTATAAACATGGAAATATCTACACAGTTATCTCTAGAAACATGGAAATATCTACACCGCCATCTGTATAAACATGGAAATACCTACAAAGTCATCTCTATAAACATGGAAATATCTACACAGCCCTCTGTATAAACATGGAAATATCTACACAGCCATCAGTATATACATCGAAATATCTACACCACTATCTGTATAAACATGGAAATAACTACACCGCTATTTGTATAAACAAGGAAATATCTACACCGTGATCTGTATAAACATGGAAATATCTACACCGCCATCTCTATAAACAGGGAAATATCTACACCCCTATCTGTATAAACATGGAAATATCCACACCGCTATCTCTATAAACATGGAAAAATCAACACCGCCATCTCTATGAACATGGAAATATCTACACCGCCATCTCTATAAACATGGAAATGTCTACACCACGATCAGTATAAACATGGAAATATCTACACCGCAATCTGTATAAACATGGAAATATCTCCACTGCTATCTCTATAAACATCGAAATATCTACACCGCCATCTGTATAAACATGGAAATACTTACAAAGTTATCTGTATAAACATGGAAATATCCACACCGCCATCTGTATAAACTTGGAAATATCTACACAGCCATGTGTACATACATGGAAATATCTACACCGCTATGTATATAAACATGGAAATAACTACACCGCTATCTGTATAAACATGGAAATATCTACACCGCCATCTACATATCCATGGAAATATCTGCGCCGCCATCTGTATAAACATGGAAATATCTACACGGTCATCTGTGTATAGATGGAAATATCAACACCGCCATCTGTACAAACATGGAAATATCTGCACCGCTATCTGTATAAACATGGAAACTTCTACACCGTTATCTGTAAAAATATGGAAATATCTACACCGCTATCTCTATAAACTTGGAAATATCTACACCGCCATCTGTATAAACATGGAAATACCTATACAGTCATCTGTGTAAACATGGAAATATGTACACCACCATCTGTATAAACATGGAAATATCTACAATGCCATCTGTATACACATGGAAATACCTACACTGCAATCAGTGTATAGATGGAAACATCAACACCGCCATCTGTACAAACATGGAAATATCTACACTGTTATCTCTATAAACATGGAAATATCTACACTGTGGTCTGTATAAACATGGAAATATCTACACCGGTATCTGTATAAACATGGAAATATCCACACCATGATCTGTATAAACATGGAAATATATACAGCGCTATCTGTATAAACATGGAAATATCTGCACCGCTATCTCTATAAACATTGAAATAACTACAAAGACATCTGTATAAACATGGAAATACCTACACAGTCATGTGTAGGAACATTTCAATATCTACACTGTCATCTGCATAAATATAGAAATATCTACACAGCCCTCTGTATAAATATGGAAATATCTGCATAGGCATCTGTGTAAACATGGAAATATCTGCACCGCTATCTGTATAAGCGTGGAAATACCTACACCGCTGTCTCTATAAACATGGAAATATGTACACCGCTATGTGTATAAACATGAAAATATCCCCACTGCTCTCTGTATAAACATGGAAATATCTCCACCGTTATCTGTATAAACATGGAAATATCAACAGCGCCATCTATATAAACATTGAAATATCTACACTGCCATCTGTAAAAACATGGAAATATCTACACAGTCATCTGAATAAACATGGAAATATCTACACCACCATCTGTATAAACATGGAAATAGCTACAATACCATCTGTATACACATGGAAATATCTACACAGACATCTGTATAAATATGGAAATATCTACACGGCCATCTGTATAAACATGGAAATATCTACACTGCCATCTGTAGAAAGATGGAAATATCTACACCGCTATCTCTATAAATATGGAAATATCTACACCGCCATCTCTATGAACATGAAAATATCTACACTGCCATCTCCATAAAGATGGAACTATCTACTCCGCCATGTGTATAAACACGGAAATATCTACACCTCCGTCTGTGTAAACATGGAAATACCTACACCGCTATCTTTATAAACATGGAAATAACTACACCGCCATCTGCATGTCCTTGGAAGTATCTAGGCCTCCATCTGAATAAACATGGAAATAGCTACACGGCCATCTGTGTATAGATGGAAATATCAACACCGCCATCTGTACAAACATGGAAATATCTACACCGCTATCTCTATAGACATGGAAATATCTGCACCGCCATCTGTAAGAACATGGAAATACCTATACAGTCATCTGTATAAACATGGAAATATCTACAATGCCATCTGTAGAAAGATGGAAATATCTACACCGCAATCTGTGTAAACATGGAAATATCTACACCGATATCTGTAAAAACATGGAAATATCTACACCGCTATCTGTATAAACATGGAAATATCTACACCGCGATCTGTATAAACATGGAAATATCTACACCGCGATCTGTATAAACATGGAAATATCTACACCGCTATCGGTATAAACGTGGAAATATCTACACAGTTATCTCTATAAACATGGAAATATCTACACCGCCATCTGTATAAACATGGAAATACCTACAAAGTCATCTCTATAAACATGGAAATATCTACACAGCCCTCTGTATAAACATGGAAATATCTACACAGCCATCTGTATATACATGGAAATATCTACACCACTATCTGTATAAACATGGAAATAACTACACCGCTATTTGTATAAACAAGGAAATATCTACACCGTGATCTGTATAAACATGGAAATATCTACACCGCCATCTCTATAAACAGGGAAATATCTACACCCCTATCTGTATAAACATGGAAATATCCACACCGCTATCTCTATAAACATGGAAAAATCAACACCGCCATCTCTATGAACATGGAAATATCTACACCGCCATCTCTATAAACATGGAAATGTCTACACCGCGATCAGTATGAACATGGAAATATCTACACCGCAATCTGTATAAACATGGAAATATCTCCACTGCTATCTCTATAAACATCGAAATATCTACACCGCCATCTGTATAAACATGGAAATACTTACAAAGTTATCTGTATAAACATGGAAATATCCACACCGCCATCTGTATAAACTTGGAAATATCTACACAGCCATGTGTACATACATGGAAATATCTACACCGCTATGTATATAAACATGGAAATAACTACACCGCTATCTGTATAAACATGGAAATATCTACACCGCAATCTACATATCCATGGAAATATCTGCGCCGCCATCTGTATAAACATGGAAATATCTACACGGTCATCTGTGTATAGATGGAAATATCAACACCGCCATCTGTACAAACATGGAAATATCTGCACCGCTATCTGTATAAACATGGAAACTTCTACACCGTTATCTGTATAAATATGGAAATATCTACACCGCTATCTCTATAAACTTGGAAATATCTACACCGCCATCTGTATAAACATGGAAATACCTATACAGTCATCTGTGTAAACATGGAAATATCTACACCACCATCTGTATAAACATGGAAATATCTACAATGCCATCTGTATACACATGGAAATACCTACACTGCAATCAGTGTATAGATGGAAACATCAACACCGCCATCTGTACAAACATGGAAATATCTACACTGCTATCTCTATAAACATGGAAATATCTACACTGTGGTCTGTATAAACATGGAAATATCTACACCGGTATCTGTATAAACATGGAAATATCCACACCATGATCTGTATAAACATGGAAATATATACACCGCTATCTGTATAAACATGGAAATATCTGCACCGCTATCTCTATAAACATTGAAATAACTACAAAGACATCTGTATAAACATGGAAATACCTACACAGTCATGTGTAGGAACATTTAAATAACTACACTGTCATCTGTATAAATATAGAAATATCTACACAGCCCTCTGTATAAATATGGAAATATCTGCATAGGCATCTGTGTAAACATGGAAATATCTGCACCGCTATCTGTATAAGCGTGGAAATACCTACACCGCTGTCTCTATAAACATGGAAATATGTACACCGCTATGTGTATAAACATGAAAATATCCCCACTGCTCTCTGTATAAACATGGAAATATCTCCACCGTTATCTGTATAAACATGGAAATATCAACAGCGCCATCTATATAAACATTGAAATATCTACACTGCCATCTGTAAAAACTTGGAACTATCTACACAGTCATCTGAATAAACATGGAAATATCTACACCACCATCTGTATAAACATGGAAATAGCTACAATACCATCTGTATACACATGGAAATATCTACACAGACATCTGTATAAATATGGAAATAACTACATGGCCATCTGTATAAACATGGAAATATCTACACTGCCATCTGTAGAAAGATGGAAATATCTACACCGCTATCTCTATAAATATGGAAATATCTACACCGCCATCTCTATGAACATGAAAATATCTACACTGCCATCTCCATAAAGATGGAAGTATCTACTCCGCGATGTGTATAAACACGGAAATATCTACACCTCCATCTGTGTAAACATGGAAATACCTACACCGCTATCTTTATAAACATGGAAATAACTACACCGCCATCTGCATGTCCTTGGAAGTATCTATGCCTCCATCTGAATAAACATGGAAATATCTACACTGCCATCTGTGTATAGATGGAAATATCAACACCGCCATCTGTACAAACATGGAAATATCTACACCGCTATCTCTATAGACATGGAAATATCTGCACCGCCATCTGTAAGAACATGGAAATAACTATACAGTCATCTGTATAAACATGGAAATATCTACAATGCCATCTGTAGAAAGATGGAAATATCTACACCGAAATCTGTGTAAACATGGAAATATCTACACCGATATCTGTAAAAACATGGAAATATCTACACCGCTATCTGTATAAACATGGAAATATCTACACCGCGATCTGTATAAACATGGAAATATCTACACCGCGATCTGTATAAACATGGAAATATCTACACCGCTATCTGTATAAACATGGAAATATCTACACAGTTATCTCTATAAACATGGAAATATCTACACCGCCATCTGTATAAACATGGAAATACCTACAAAGTCATCTCTATAAACATGGAAATATCTACACAGCCCTCTGTATAAACATGGAAATATCTACACAGCCATCTGTATATACATGGAAATATCTACACCACTATCTGTATAAACATGGAAATAACTACACCGCTATTTGTATAAACAAGGAAATATCTACACCGTGATCTGTATAAACATGGAAATATCTACACCGCCATCTCTATAAACAGGGAAATATCTACACCCCTATCTGTATAAACATGGAAATATCCACACCGCTATCTCTATAAACATGGAAAAATCAACACCGCCATCTCTATGAACATGGAAATATCTACACCGCCATCTCTATAAACATGGAAATGTCTACACCACGATCAGTATAAACATGGAAATATATACACCGCAATCTGTATAAACATGGAAATATCTCCACTGCTATCTCTATAAACATCGAAATATCTACACCGCCATCTGTATAAACATGGAAATACTTACAAAGTTATCTGTATAAACATGGAAATATCTACACCGCCATCTGTATAAACTTGGAAATATCTACACAGCCATGTGTACATACATGGAAATATCTACACCGCTATGTATATAAACATGGAAATAACTACACCGCTATCTGTATAAACATGGAAATATCTACACCGCCATCTACATATCCATGGAAATATCTGCGCCGCCATCTGTATAAACATGGAAATATCTACACGGTCATCTGTGTATAGATGGAAATATCAACACCGCCATCTGTACAAACATGGAAATATCTGCACCGCTATCTGTATAAACATGGAAATATCTACACCGCGGTCTGTATAAACATGGAAATATCAACACCGCTATCGGTATAAACATGGAAATAACTACGCTGCTATCTCTATATACATGGAAATATCTACACCGTGATTTGTATAAACATGGAAATATTTACACCGCTATCTGTATAAACATGGAAACTTCTACACCGTTATCTGTGTAAACATGGAAATATCTACACCACCATCTGTATAAACATGGAAATATCTACAATGCCATCTGTATACAAATGGAAATACCTACACTGCAATCAGTGTATAGATGGAAACATCAACACCGCCATCTGTACAAACATGGAAATATCTACACTGCTATCTCTATAAACATGGAAATATCTACACTGTGGTCTGTATAAACATGGAAATATCTACACCGGTATCTGTATAAACATTGAAATATCCACACCATGATCTGTATAAACATGGAAATATATACACCGCTATCTGTATAAACATGGAAATATCTGCACCGCTATCTCTATAAACATGGAAATAACTACAAAGACATCTGTATAAACATGGAAATACCTACACAGTCATGTGTAGGAACATTTCAATATCTACACTGCCATCTGTATAAATATAGAAATATCTACACAGCCCTCTGTATAAATATGGAAATATCTGCATAGGTATCTGTGTAAACATGGAAATATCTGCACCGCTATCTGTATAAACGTGGAAATACCTACACCGCTGTCTCTATAAACATGGAAATATGTACACCGCTATGTGTATAAACATGGAAATATCTCCACTGCTCTCTGTATAAACATGGAAATATCTCCACCGTTATCTGTATAAACATGGAAATATCAACAGTGCCATCTATATAAACAGTGAAATATCTACACTGCCATCTGTAAAAACATGGAAATATCTACACAGTCATCTGAATAAACATGGAAATATCTACACCACCATCTGTATAAACATGGAAATAGCTACAATACCATCTGTATACACATGGAAATATCTACACAGACATCTGTATAAATATGGAAATATCTACACGGCCATCTTTATAAACATGGAAATATCTACACTGCCATCTGTAGAAAGATGGAAATATCTACACCGCTATCTCTATAAATATGGAAATATCTACACCGCCATCTCTATGAACATGAAAATATCTACACTGCCATCTCCATAAAGATGGAAGTATCTACTCCGCCATGTGTATAAACACGGAAATATCTACACCTCCGTCTGTGTAAACATGGAAATACCTACACCGCTATCTTTATAAACATGGAAATAACTACACCGCCATCTGCATGTCCTTGGAAGTATCTATGCCGCCATCTGAATAAACATGGAAATAGCTACACGGCCATCTGTGTATAGATGGAAATATCAACACCGCCATCTGTACAAACATGGAAATATCTACACCGCGATCTCTATAGACATGGAAATATCTGCACCGCCATCTGTAAAAACATGGAAGTACCTATACAGTCATCTGTATAAACATGGAAATATCTACAATGTATTCTGTAGAAAGATGGAAATATCTACACCACAATCTGTGTAAACATGGAAATATCTACACCGATATCTGTAAAAACATGGAAATATCTACACCGCTATCTGTATAAACATGGAAATATCTACAGCGCGATCTGTAAAACATGGAAATATCTACACCGCGATCTGTATAAACATGGAAATATCTACACCGCTATCTGTATAAACATGGAAATATCTACACAGTAATCTCTAGAAACATGGAAATATCTACACCGCCATCTGTATAAATATGGAAATACCTACAAAGTCATCTCTATAAACATGGAAATATCTACACAGCCCTCTGTATAAACATGGAAATATCTACACAGCCATCTGTATATACATGGAAATATCTACACCACTATGTGTATAAACATGGAAATATCTACACCACTATTTGTATAAACAAGGAAATATCTACACCGTGATCTGTATAAACATGGAAATATCTACACCGCCATCTCTATAAACAGGGAAATATCTACACCCCTATCTGTATAAACATGGAAATATCCACACCGCTATCTCTATAAACATGGAAAAATCAACACCGCCATCTCTATGAACATGGAAATATCTACACCGCCATCTCTATAAACATGGAAATGTCTACACCACGATCAGTATAAACATGGAAATATCTACACAGCTATCTGTATAAACATGGAAAGATCTCCACTGCTATCTCTATAAACATCGAAATATCTACACCGCCATCTGTATAAACATGGAAATACTTACAAAGTTATCTGTATAAACTAGGAAATATGTACACAGCCATGTGTACATACATGGAAATATCTACACCGCTATGTATATAAACATGGAAATAACTACACCGCTATCTGTATAAACATGGAAATATCTACACCGCCATCTACATATCCATGGAAATATCTGCGCCGCCATCTGTATAAACATGGAAATATCTACACGGTCATCTGTGTATAGATGGAAATATCAACACCGCCATCTGTACAAACATGGAAATATCTGCACCGCTATCTGTATAAACATGGAAATATCTACACCGCGGTCTGTATAAACATGGAAATATCAACACCGCTATCGGTATAAACATGGAAATAACTACGCTGCTATCTCTATAAACATGGAAATATCTACACCGTGATTTGTATAAACATGGAAATATTTACACCGCTATCTGTATAAACATGGAAACTTCTACACCGTTATCTGTATAAATATGGAAATATCTACACCGCTATCTCTATAAACTTGGAAATATCTACACCGCCATCTGTATAAACATGGAAATACCTATACAGTCATCTGTGTAAACATGGAAATATCTACACCACCATCTGTATAAACATGGAAATATCTACAATGCCATCTGTATACACATGGAAATACCTACACTGCAATCAGTGTATAGATGGAAACATCAACACCGCCATCTGTACAAACATGGAAATATCTACACTGCTATCTCTATAAACATGGAAATATGTACACTGTGGTCTGTATAAACATGGAAATATCTACACCGGTATCTGTATAAACATGGAAATATCCACACCATGATCTGTATAAACATGGAAATATATACAGCGCTATCTGTATAAACATGGAAATATCTGCACCGCTATCTCTATAAACATGGAAATAACTACAAAGACATCTGTATAAACATGGAAATACCTACACAGTCATGTGTAGGAACATTTCAATATCTACACTGCCATCTGTATAAATATAGAAATATCTACACAGCCCTCTGTATAAATATGGAAATATCTGCATAGGCATCTGTGTAAACATGGAAATATCTGCACCGCTATCTGTATAAACGTGGAAATACCTACACCGCTGTCTCTATAAACATGGAAATATGTACACCGCGATGTGTATAAACATGGAAATATCTCCACTGCTCTCTGTATAAACATGGAAATATCTCCACCGTTATCTGTATAAACATGGAAATATCAAAAGCGCCATGTATATAAACAGTGAAATATCTACACTGCCATCTGTAAAAACATGGAACTATCTACACAGTCATCTGAATAAACATGGAAATATCTACACCACCATCTGTATAAACATGGAAATAGTTACAATACCATCTGTATACACATGGAAATATCTACACAGACATCTGTATAAATATGGAAATATCTACACGGCCATCTGTATAAACATAGAAATATCTACACTGCCATCTGTAGAAAGATGGAAATATCTACAACGCTATCTCTATAAATATGGAATTATCTACACCGCCATCTCTATGAACATGAAAATATCTACACTGCCATATCCATAAAGATGGAAGTATCTACTCCGCAATGTGTATAAACACGGAAATATCTACACCACCATCTGTGTAAACATGGAAATACCTACACCGCTATCTGTATAAACATGGAAAAAACTACACCGCCATCTGCATGTCCTTGGAAATATCTACGCCGCCATCTGAATAAACATGGAAATATCTACACGGCCATCTGTGTATAGATGGAAATATCAACACCACCCTCTGTACAAACATGGAAATATCTACACCGTTATCTCTATAGACATGGAAATATCTGCACCGCCATCTGTAAAAACATGGAAATACCTATACAGTCATCTGTATAAACATGGAAATATCTACAATGCCATCTGTAGAAAGATGGAAATATCTACACCGCAATCTGTGTAAACATGGAAATATCTACACCGATATCTGTAAAAACATGGAAATATCTACACAGCTATCTGTATTAACATGGAAATATCTACACCGCGATCTGTATAAACATGGAGTTATCTACACCGCGATCTGTATAAACATGGAAATATCTACACCGCGATCTGTATAAACATGGAAATATCTACACAGTTATCTCTATAAACATGGAAATATCTACACCGCCATCTGTATAAACATGGAAATACCTACAAAGTCATCTGTATAAACATGGAAATATCTACACAGCCCTCTGTATAAACATGGTAATATCTACACAGCCATCTGTATATACATGGAAATATCTACACCACTATCTGTATAAACATGGAAATAACTACACCGCTATTTGTAGAAAAAAGGAAATATCTACACCGTGATCTGTATAAACATGGAAATATCTACACCGCCATCTCTATAAACAGGGAAATATCTACACCCCTATCTGTATAAACATGGAAATATCCACACCGCTATCTCTATAAACATGGAAAAATCAACACCGCTATCTCTATGAACATGGAAATATCTACACAGCCATCTCTATAAACATGGAAATGTCTACACCACGATCAGTATAAACATGGAAATATCTACACCGCTATCTGTATAAACATGGAAAGATCTCCACTGCTATCTCTATAAACATCGAAATATCTACACCGCCATCTGTATAAACATGGAAATAGTTACAAAGTTATCTGTATAAACATGGAAATATCTACACCGCCATCAGTATAAACATGGAAATATCTACACAGCCATGTGTACATACATGGAAATATCTACACCGCTATCTATATAAACATGGAAATAACTACACCGCTATCTGTATAAACATGGAAATATCTACACCGCCATCTACATACCCATGGAAATATCTGCGCCGCCATCTGTATAAACATGGAAATATCTACACGGTCATCTGTGTATAGATGGAAATATCAACACCGCCATCTGTACAAACATGGAAATATCTGCACCGCTATCTGTATAAACATGAAAATATCTACGCCACAGTCTGTATAAACATGGAAATATCAACACCGCTATCGGTATAAACATGGAAATATCTACACCGCTATCTCTATAAACATGGAAATATCTACACCGTGATCTGTATAAACATGGAAATATTTACACCGCTATCTGTATAAACATGGAAACTTCTACACCGTTATCTGTATAAATATGGAAATATCTACACCGCTATCTCTATAAACTTGGAAATATCTACACCGCCATCTGTATAAACATGGAAAAACCTATACACTCACCTGTGTAAACATGGAAATATCTACACCACCATCTGTATAAACATGGAAATATCTACAATTCCATCTGTATACACATGGAAATAACTACTCGGCAATCAGTGTATAGATGGAAACATCAACACCGCCATCTGTACAAACATGGAAATATCTACACTGCTATCTCTATAAACATGGAAATATGTACACTGTGGTCTGTATAAACATGGAAATATCTACACCGGTATCTGTATAAACATGGAAATATCCACACCATGATCTGTATAAACATGGAAATATATACACCGCTATCTGTATAAACATAGAAATATCTGCACCGCTATCTCTATAAACATGGAAATAACTACAAAGACATCTGTATAAACATGGAAATAACTACACAGTCATGTGTAGGAACATTTAAATATCTACACTGCCATCTGTATAAATATAGAAATATCTACACAGCCCTCTGTATAAATATGGAAATATCTGCATAGGCATCTGTGTAAACATGGAAATATCTGCACCGCTATCTGTATAAACGTGGAAATACCTACACCGCTGTCTCTATAAACATGGAAATATGTACACCGCTATGTGTATAAACATGGAAATACCTCCACTACTCTCTGTATAAACATGGAAATATCTCCACCGTTATCTGTATAAACATGGAAATATCAACAGCGCCATCTATATAAACATTGAAATATCTACACAGCCATCTGTAAAAACATGGAACTATCTACACAGTCATCTGAATAAACATGGAAATATCTACACAACCATCTGTATAAACATGGAAATAGCTACAATACCATCTGTATACACATGGAAATATCTACACAGACATCTGTATAAATATGGAAATATCTACACGGCCATCTGTATAAACATGGAAATATCTACACTGCCATCAGTAGAAAGATGGAAATATCTACACCGCTATCTCTATAAATATGGAAATATCTACACCGCCATCTCTATGAACATGAAAATATCTACACTGCCATCTCCATAAAGATGGAAGTATCTACTCCGCCATGTGTATAAACACGGAAATATCTACACCACCATCTGTGTAAACATGGAAATTCGTACACGGCCATCTGTGTATAGATGGAAATATCAACACCGCCATCTGTACAAACATGGAAATATCTACACCGCTATCTCTCTAGACATGCAAATATCTGCACCGCCATCTGTAAAAACATGGAAATACCTATACAGTCATCTGTATAAACATGGAAATATCTACAATGCCATCTGTAGAAAGATGGAAATATCTACACAGCAATCTGTGTAAACATGGAAATATCTACACCGATATCTGTAAAAACATGGAAATATCTACACCGCTATCTGTATAAACATGGAAATATCTACACCGCGATCTGTATAAACATGGAAATATCTACACCGTGATCTGTATAAACATGGAAATATCTACACCGCTATCGGTATAAACATGGAAATATCTTCAAAGTTATCTCTATAAACATGGAAATATCTACATCGCCATCTGTATAAACATGGAAATACCTACAAAGTCATCTGTATAAACATGGAAATATCTACACAGCCCTCTATATAAACATGGAAATATCTACACAGCTATCTGTATATACATGGAAATATCTACACCACTGTCTGTATAAACATGGAAATAACTACACCGCTATTTGCATAAACAAGGAAATATCTACACCGTGATCTGTATAAATATGGAAATATCTACACCGCCATCTCAATAAACAGGGAAATATCTACACCCCTATCTGTATAAACATGGAAATATCCACACCGCTATCTCTATAAACATGGAAAAATCAACACCGCTATCGCTATGAACATGGAAATATCTACAACGCCATCTCTATAAACATGGAAATGTCTACACCACGATCAGTATAAACATGGAAATATCTACTCCGCTATCTGTATAAACATGGAAATATCTCCACAGCTATCTCTATAAACATCGAAATATCTACACCGCCATCTGTATAAACATGGAAATACTTACAAAGTTATCTGTATAAACATGGAAATATCTACACCGCCATCTGTATAAACATGGAAATATCTACACAGCCATGTGTACAAACATGGAAATATCCACACCGCTATCTCTATAAACATGGAATAATCAACACCGCTATCTCTATGAACATGGAAATATCTACACCGCCATCTCTATAAACATGGAAATGTCTACACCACGATCAGTATAAACATGGAAATATCTACACCGCCATCTACGTATCCATGGAAATATCTGCGCCGCCATCTGTATAAACATGGAAATATCTACACGGTCATCTGTGTATAGATGGAAATATCAACACCGCCATCTGTACAAACATGGAAATATCTGCACCGCTATCTCTATAGACATGGAAATATCTGCACCGCCATCTGTAAAAACATGGAAATAACTATACAGTCATCTGTATAAACATGGAAATATCTACAATGCCATCTGTAGAAAGATGGAAATACCTACACCGCAATCTGTGTAAACATGGAAATATCTACACCGATATCTGTAAAAACATGGAAATATCTACACCGCTATCTGTATAAACATGGAAATATCTACACCACGATCTGTATAAACATGGAATTATCTACACCGCGATCTGTATAAACATGGAAAATCTACACCGCTATCTGTATAAACATGGAAATATCTACACAGTTATCTCTATAAACATGGAAATATCTACACCGCCATCTGTATAAACATGGAAATACCTACAAAGTCATCTGTATAAACATGGAAATATCTACACAGCCCTCTATATAAACATGGAAATATCTACACAGCTATCTGTATATACATGGAAATATCTACACCACTGTCTGTATAAACATGGAAATAACTACACCGCTATTTGCATAAACAAGGAAATATCTACACAGTGATCTGTATAAATATGGAAATATCTACACCACCATCTCAATAAACAGGGAAATATCTACACCCCTATCTGTATAAACATGGAAATATCCACACCGCTATCTCTATAAACATGGAAAAATCAACACCGCTATCGCTATGAACATGGAAATATCTACAACGCCATCTCTATAAACATGGAAATGTCTACACCACGATCAGTATAAACATGGAAATATCTACATCGCTATCTGTATAAACATGGAAATATTTCCACTGCTGTCTCTATAAACATCGAAATATCTACACCGCCATCTGTATAAACATGGAAATACTTACAAAGTTATCTGTATAAACATGGAAATATCTACACCGCCATCTGTATAAACATGGAAATATCTACACAGCCATGTGTACAAACATGGAAATATCCACACCGCTATCTCTATAAACATGGAAAAATCAACACCGCTATCTCTATGAACATGGAAATATCTACACCGCCATCTCTATAAACATGGAAATGTCTACACCACGATCAGTATAAACATGGAAATATCTACACCGCCATCTACGTATCCATGGAAATATCTGCGCCGCCATCTGTATAAACATGGAAATATCTACACGGTCATCTGCGTATAGATGGAAATATCAACACCGCCATCTGTACAAACATGGAAATATCTGCACCGCTATCTCTATAGACATGGAAATATCTGCACCGCCATCTGTAAAAACATGGAAATACCTATACAGTCATCTGTATAAACATGGAAATATCTACAATGCCATCTGTAGAAAGATGGAAATATCTACACCACAATCTGTGTAAACATGGAAATATCTACACCGATATCTGTAAAAACATGGAAATATCTACACCGCTATCTGTATAAACATGGAAATATCTACACCGCGATCTGTATAAAAATGGAAATATCTACACCGCGATCTGTATAAACATGGTAATATCTACACCGCTATCTGTATAAACATGGAAATATCTACACCGCCATCTCCATATCCATGGAAATATCTGCGCCGCCATCTGTATAAACATGGAAATATCTTCACGGTCATCTGTGTATAGATGGAAATATCAACACCGCCATCTGTACAAACATGGAAATATCTGCACCGCTATCTGTATAAACATGGAAATATCTACACCGCGGTCTGTATAAACATGGAAATATCA
This sequence comes from Pan troglodytes, assembly GCF_028858775.2. Lineage (NCBI taxonomy): Eukaryota > Metazoa > Chordata > Mammalia > Primates > Hominidae > Pan > Pan troglodytes. Next base: position 9,260,783 of record NC_072411.2, read on the forward strand.
ACACCGCTATCGGTATAAACATGGAAATATCTACACCGCTATCTCTATAAACATGGAAATATCTACACCGTGATCTGTATAAACATGGAAATATTTACACCGCTATCTCTATAAACATGGAAACTTCTACACCGTTATCTGTATAAATATGGAGACATCTACACCGCTATCTCTATAAACTTGGAAATATCTACACCGCCATCTGTATAAACATGGAAATACCTATACAATCGTCTGTGTAAACATGGAAATATCTACACCACCATCTGTATAAACATGGAAATATCTACAATGCCATCTGTATACACATGGAAATACCTACTCGGCAATCAGTGTACAGATGGAAACATCAACACCGCCATCTGTACAAACATGGAAATATCTACACTTCTATCTCTATAAACATGGAAATATGTACACTGTGGTCTGTATAAACATGGAAATATATACACCGCTATCTGTATAAACATGGAAATATCTGCACCGCTATCTCTATAAACGGAAATAACTACAAAGACATCTGTATAAACATGGAAATACCTACACAGTCATGTGTAGGAACATTTAAATATCTACACTGCCATCTGTATAAATATAGAAATATCTACACAGCCCTCTGTATAAATATGGAAATATCTGCATAGGCATCTGTGTAAACATGGAAATATCTGCACCGCTATCTGTATAAACGTGGAAATACCTACACCGATGTCTCTATAAACATGGAAATATGTACACCGCTATGTGTATAAACATGGAAATACCTCCACTGCTCTCTGTATAAACATGGAAATATCTCCACCGTTATCTGTATAAACATGGAAATATCAACAGCGCCATCTATATAAACATTGAAATATCTACACAGCCATGTGTAAAAACATGTAACTATCTACACAGTCATCTGAATAAACATGGAAATATCTACACCACCATCTGTATAAACATGGAAATAGGTACAATACCATCTGTATACACATGGAAATATCTACACAGACATCTGTATAAATATGGAAATATCTACACGGCCATCTGTATAAACATGGAAATATCTACACTGCCATCTGTAGAAAGATGGAAATATCTACACCGCTATCTCTATAAATATGGAAATATCTACACCGCCATCTGTATGAACATGAAAATATCTACACTGCCAACTCCATAAAGATGGAAGTATCTACTCCGCCATGTGTATAAACACGGAAATATCTACACCACCATCTGTGTAAACATGGAAATACCTACACCGCTATCTGTATAAACATGGAAATAACTACACCGCCATCTGCATGTCCTTGGAAATATCTATGCCACCATCTGAATAAACATGGAAATATCTACACGGCCATCTCTGTATAGATGGAAATATCAACACCGCCATCTGTACAAACATGGAAATATCTACACCGCTATCTCTATAGACATGGAAATATCTGCACCGCCATCTGTAAAAACATGGAAATAACTATACAGTCATCTGTATAAACATGGAAATATCTACAATGCCATCTGTAGAAAGATGGAAATATCTACACCGCAATCTGTGTAAACATGGGAATATCTACACCGATATCTGTAAAAACATGGAAATATCTACACCGCTATCTGTATAAACATGGAAATATCTACACCGCGATCTGTATAAACATGGAAATATCTACACCGCGATCTGTATAAACATGGAAATATCTACACCGCGATCTGTATAAACATGGAAATATCTTCACAGTTATCTCTATAAACATGGAAATATCTACACCGCCATCTGTATAAACATGGAAATACCTACAAAGTCATCTGTATAAACATGGAAATATCTACACAGCCCTCTGTATAAACATGGAAATATCTACACAGCCATCTGTATATACATGGAAATATCTACACCACTATCTGTATAAACATGGAAATAACTACACCGCTATTTGTATAAACAAGGAAATATCCACACCGTGATCTGTATAAATATGGAAATATCTACACTGCCATCTCTATAAACATGGAAATATCTACAACCCTATCTGTATAAACATGGAAATATCCACACCGCTATCTCAATAAACATGGAAAAATCAACACCGCTATCTCTATGAACATGGAAATATCTACACCGCCATCTCTATAAACATGGAAATGCCTACACCACGATCAGTATAAACATGGAAATATCTACACCGCCATCTACATATCCATGGAAATATCTGTGCCGCCATCTGTATAAACATGGAAATATCTACACGGTCATCTGTGTATTGATGGAAATATCAACACCGCCATCTGTACAAACATGGAAATATCTGCACCGCTATCTCTATAGACATGGAAATATCTGCACCGCCATCTGTAAAAACATGGAAATACCTATACAGTCATCTGTATAAACATGGAAATATCTACAATGCCATCTGTAGAAAGATGGAAATATCTACACCGCAATCTGTGTAAACATGGAAATATCTACACCGATATCTGTAAATACATGGAAATATCTACACCGCTATCTGTATAAACATGGAAATATCTACACCGCGATCTGTATAAACATGGAAATATCTACACCGCGATCTTTATAAACTTGGAAATATCTACACCGCTATCTGTATAAACATGGAAATATCTACACAGTTATCTCTATAAACATGGAAATATCTACACCGCCATCTGCATAAACATGGAAATACCTACAAAGTCATCTGTATAAACATGGAAATATCTACACAGCCCTCTGTATAAACATGGAAATATCTACACAGCCATCTGTATATACATGGAAATATCTACACCACTATCTGTATAAACATGGAAATAACTTCACCGCTATTTGTATAAACAAGGAAATATCTACACCGTGATCTGTATAAACATGGAAATATCTACACCGCCATCTCTATAAACAGGGAAATATCTACACCCCTATCTGTATAAACATGGAAATATCCACACCGCTATCTCTATAAACATGGAAAAATCAACACCGCTATCTCTATGAACATGGGAATATCTACACCGCCATCTCTATAAACTTGGAAATGTCTACACCACGATCAATATAAACATGGAAATATCTACACCGCAATCTGTATAAACATGGAAATATCTCCACTGCTGTCTCTATAAACATCGAAATATCTACACCGCCATCTGTATAAACATGGAAATACTTACAAAGTTATCTGTATAAACATGGAAATATCTACACCGCCATGTCTATAAACATGGAAATATCTACACAGCCATGTGTACATAGTTGGAAATATCTACACCGCTATCTATATAAACATGGAAATAACTACACCGCTATCTGTATAAACATGGAAATATCTACACCGCCATCTACATATCCATGGAAATATCTGCGCCGCCATCTGTATAAACATGGAAATATCTACACGGTCATCTGTGTATAGATGGAAATATCAACACCGCCATCTGTACAAACATGGAAATATCTGCACCGCTATCTGTATAAACATGGAAATATCTACACCGCGGTCTGTATAAACATGGAAATATCAACACCGCTATCGGTATAAACATGGAAATATCTACACCGCTATCTCTATAAACATGGAAATATCTACACCGTGATCTGTATAAACATGGAAATATTTACATCGCTATCTGTATAAACATGGAAACTTCCACACCGTTATCTGTATAAATATGGAAATATCTACACCGCTATCTCTATAAACTTGGAAATATCTACACCGCCATCTGTATAAACATGGAAATACCTATACAGTCATCTGTGTAAACATGGAAATATCTACACCACCATCTGTATAAACATGGAAATATCTACAATGCCATCTGTATACACATGGAAATACCTACACGGCAATCAGTGTATAGATGGAAACATCAACACCGCCATCTGTACAAACATGGAAATATCTACACTGCTATCTCTAGAAACATGGAAATATCTACACTGTGGTCTGTATAAACATGGAAATATCTACACCGGTATCTGTATAAACATGGAAATATCCACACCATGATCTGTATAAACATGGAAATATATACACCACTATCTGTATAAACATGGAAATATCTGCACCGCTATCTCTATAAACATGGAAATAACTACAAAGACATCTGTATAAACATGGAAATACCTACACAGTCATGTGTAGGAACATTTAAATATCTACACTGCCATCTGTATAAATATAGATATATCTACACAGCCCTGTGTATAAATATGGAAATATCTGTATAGGCATCTGTGTAAACATGGAAATATCTGCACCGCTATCTGTATAAACGTGAAAATACCTACACCGCTGTCTCTATAAACATGGAAATATGTACACCGCTATGTGTATAAAGATGGAAATATCTCCACTGCTCTCTGTATAAACATCGAAATATCTCCACCGTTATCTGTATAAACATGGAAATATCAACAGCGCCATCTATATAAACATTGAAATATCTACACTGCCATCTGTAAAAACATGGAAATATCTACACAGTCATCTGAATAAACATGGAAATATCTACACCACCATCTGTATAAACATGGAAATAGCTACAATACCATCTGTATACACATGGAAATATCTACACAGACATCTGTATAAATATGGAAATATCTACAAGGCCATCTGTATAAACATGGAAATATCTACACTGCCATCTGTAGAAAGATGGAAATATCTACACCGCTATCTCTATAAATATGGCAATATCTACACCGCCATCTCTATGAACATGAAAATATCCACACTGCCATCTCCATAAAGATGGAAGTATCTACTCCGCCATGTGTATAAACACGGAAATATCTACACCACCATCTGTGTAAACATGGAAATACCTACACCGCTATCTGTATAAACATGGAAATAACTACACTGCCATCTGCATGTCCTTGGAAATATCTACGCCGCCATCTGAATAAACATGGAAATATCTACACGGCCATCTGTGTATAGATGGAAATATCAACACCGCCATCTGTACAAACATGGAAATATCTACACCGCTATCTCTATAGACATGGAAATATCTGCACCGCCATCTGTAAAAACATGGAAATACCTATACAGTCATCTGTATAAACATGGAAATATCTACAATGCCATCTGTAGAAAGATGGAAATATCTACACCGCTATCTATATAAACATGGAAATAACTACACCGCTATCTGTATAAACATGGAAATATCTACACCGCCATCTACACATCCATGGAAATATATGCACCGCCATCTGTATAAACATGGAAATATCTACACGGTCATCTGTGTATAGATGGAAATATCGACACCGCCATCTGTACAAACATGGAAATATCTGCACCGCTATCTGTATAAACATGGAAATATCTACACCGCGGTCTGTATAAACATGGAAATATCAACACCGCTATCGGTATAAACATGGAAATATCTACACCGCTATCTCTATAAACATGGAAATATCTACACTGTGATCTGTATAAACATGGAAATATTTACACCGCTATCTGTATAAACATGGAAACTTCTACACCGTTATCTGTATAAATATGGAAATATCTACACCGCTATCTCTATAAACTTGGAAATATCTACACCGCCATCTGTATAAACATGGAAATACCTATACAGTCATCTGTGTAAACATGGAAATATCTACACCACCATCTGTATACACATGGAAATATCTACAATGCCATCTGTATACACATGGAAATACCTACACGGCAATCAGTGTATAGATGGAAACATCAACACCGCCATCTGTACAAACATGGAAATATCTACACTGCTATCTCTATAAACATGGAAATATCTACACTGTGGTCTGTATAAACATGGAAATATCTACACCGGTATCTGTATAAACATGGAAATATCCACACCATGATCTGTATAAACATGGAAATATATACACCGTTATCTGTATAAACATGGAAATATCTGCACCGCTATCTCTATAAACATGGAAATAACTACAAAGACATCTGTATAAACATGGAAATACATTCACAGTCATGTGTAGGAACATGTAAATATCTACACTGCCATCTGTATAAATATAGAAATATCTACACAGCCCTCTGTATAAATATGGAAATATCTGCATAGGCATCTGTGTAAACATGGAAATATCTGCACCGCTATCTGTATAAACGTGGAAATACCTACACCGCTGTCTCTATAAACATGGAAATATGTACACCGCTATGTGTATAAACATGGAAATATCTCCACTGCTCTCTGTATAAACATGGAAATATCTCCACCGTTATCTGTATAAACATGGAAATATCAACAGCGCCATCTATATAAACATTGAAATATCTACACAGCCATCTGTAGAAACATGGAAATATCTACACAGTCATCTGAATAAACATGGAAATATCTACACCACCATCTGTATAAACATGGAAATAGCTACAATACCATCTGTATACACATGGAAATATCTACACAGACATCTGTATAAATATGGAAATATCTACACGGCCATCTGTATAAACATGGAAATATCTACACTGCCATCTGTTGAAAGATGGAAATAACTACACCGCTATCTCTATAAATATGGAAATATCTACACCGCCATCTCTATGAACATGAAAATAACTACACTGCCATCTCCATAAAGATGGAAGTATCTACTCCGCCATGTGTATAAACACGGAAATATCTACACCACCATCTGTGTAAACATGGAAATACCTACACCGCTATCTGTATAAACATGGAAATAACTACACCGCCATCTGCATGTCCTTGGAAATATCTATGCCGCCATCTGAATAAACATGGAAATATCTACACGGCCATCTGTGTATAGCTGGAAATATCAACACCGCCATCTGTACAAACATGGAAATATCTACACCGCTATCTCTATAGACATGGAAATATCTGCACCGCCATCTGTAAAAACATGGAAATACCTATACAGTCATCTGTATAAACATGGAAATATCTACAATGCCATCAGTAGAAAGATGGAAATATCTACACCGCAATCAGTGTAAACATGGAAATATCTACACCGATATCTGTATAAACATGGAAATATCTACACCGCGATCTGTATAAACATGGAAATATCTACACCGCGATCTGTATAAACATGGAAATATCTACACCGCGATCTGTAAAAACATGGAAATATCTACACCGCTATCTGTATAAACATGTAAATATCTACACCGTGATCTGTATAAACATGGAAATATCTACACCGCGATCTGTATAAACATGGAAATATCTACACAGTTATCTCTATAAACATGGAGATATCTACACCGCCATCTGTATAAACTTGGAAATACCTACAAAGTCATCTGTATAAACATGGAAATATCTACACAGCCCTCTGTATAAACATGGAAGTATCTACACAGCCATCTGTATATACATGGAAATATCTACACCGCCATCTCTATAAACATGGAAATGTCTACACCGCTATCTGTATAAACATGGAAATATCTCCACTGCTATCTCTATAAACATCGAAATATCTACACCGCCATCTGTATAAACATGGAAATACTTACAAAGTTATCTGTATAAACATGGAAATATCTACACCGCCATCTGTATAAACTTGGAAATATCTACACGGCCATGTGTACATACATGGAAATATCTACACCGCTATCTATATAAACATGGAAATAACTACACCGCTATCTGTATAAACATGGAAATATCTACACCGCCATCTACATATCCATGGAAATGTCTGCGCCGCCATCTGTATAAACATGGAAATATCTACACGGTCATCTGTGTATGGATGGAAATATCAACACCGCCATCTGTACAAACATGGAAATATCTACACCGCTATCTCTATAGACATGGAAATATCTGCACCGCCATCTGTAAAAACATGGAAATACATATACAGTCATCTGTATAAACATGGAAGTATCTACAATGCCATCTGTAGAAAGATGGAAATATCTACACCGCAATCTGTGTAAACATGGAAATATCTACACCGATATCTGTATAAACGTGGAAATATCTACACCGCTATCTGTATAAACATGGAAATATCTACACAGTTATCTCTATAAACATGGAAATATCTACAACGCCATCTGTATAAACATGGAAATACCTACAAAGTCATCTGTATAAACATGGAAATATCTACAAAGCCATCTGTATAAACATGGAAATATCTACAAAGCCATCTGTATATACATGGAAATATCTACACCACTATCTGTATAAACATGGAAATAACTACACCGCTATTTGTATAAGCAAGGAAATATCTACACCGTGATCTGTATAAACATGGAAATATCTACACCGCCATCTCTATAAACAGGGAAATATCTACACCCCTATCTGTATAAACATGGAAATATCCACACCGCTATCTCTATAAACATGGAAAAATCAACACCGCTATCTCTATGAACATGGACATATCTACACCGCCATCTCTATAAACATGGAAATGTCTACACCACGATCAGTGTATACATGGAAATATCTCCACTGCTATCTCTATAAACATCGAAATATCTACACCGCCATCTGTATAAACATGGAAATAATTACATAGTTATCTGTATAAACATGGAAATATCTACACCGCCATCTGTATAAACATGGAAATATCTACACCGCTATCTGTATAAACATGGAAATATCTACACCGCCATCTACATATCCATGGAAATGTCTGCGCCGCCATCTGTATAAACATGGAAATATCTACACGGTCATCTGTGTATGGATGGAAATATCAACACCGCCATCTGTACAAACATGGAAATATCTGCACCGCTATCTGTATAAACATGGAAATATCTACACCGCGGTCTGTATATACATGGAAATATCAACACCGCTATCGGTATAAACATGGAAATATCTACACCGCTATCTCTATAAACATGGAAATACCTACACCGTGATCTGTATAAACATGGAAATATTTACACCGCTGTCTGTATAAACATGAAAACTTCTACATCGTTATCTGTATAAATATGGAAATATCTACACCGCTATCTCTATAAACTTGGAAATATCTACACCGCCATCTGTATAAACATGGAAATACCTATACAGTCAGCTGAGTAAACATGGAATTATCTACACCACCATCTGGATAAACATGGAAATATCTTCAATGCCATCTGTATACACATGGAAATACCTACACGGCAATCAGTGTATAGATGGAAACATCAACACCGCCATCTGTACAAACATGGAAATATCTACACTGCTATCTCTATAAACATGGAAATATCTACACTGTGGTCTGTATAAACATGGAAATATCTACACCGGTATCTGTATAAACATGGAAATATCCACACCATGATCTGTATAAACATGGAAATATATACACCGCTATCTGTATAAACATGGAAATATCTGCACCGCTATCTCTATAAACATGGAAATAACTACAAAGACATCTGTATAAACATGGAAATACCTACACAGTCATGTGTAGGAACATTTAAATATCTACACAGCCATCTGTATAAATATAGAAATATCTACACAGCCCTCTGTATAAATATGGAAATATCTGCATAGGCATCTGTGTAAACATGGAAATATCTACACCGCTATCTGTATAAACGTGGAAATACCTACACCGCTGTCTCTATAAACATGGAAATATGTACACCGCTATGTGTATAAACATGGAAATATCTCCACTGCTCTCTGTATAAACATGGAAATATCTCCACCGTTATCTGTATAAACATGGAAATATCAACAGCGCCATCTATATAAACATTGAAATATCTACACTGCCATCTGTAAAAACATGGAACTATCTACACAGTCATCTGAATAAACATGGAAATATCTACACCACCATCTGTATAAACATGGAAATAGCTACAATACCATCTGTATACACATGGAAATATCTACACAGACATCTGTATAAATATGGAAATATCTACACGGCCATCTGTATAAACATGGAAATATCTACACTGCCATCTGTAGAAAGATGGAAATATCTACACCGCTATCTCTATAAATATGGAAATATCTACACCGCCATCTCTATGAACATGAAAATATCTACACTGCCATCTCCATAAAGATGGAAGTATCTACTCCACCATGTGTATAAACACGGAAATATCTACACCACCAACTGTGTAAACATGGAAATACCTACACCGCTATCTGTATAAACATGGAAATAACTACACCGCCATCTGCATGTCCTTGGAAATATCTTCGCCGCCATCTGAGTAAACATGGAAATATCTACACGGCCATCTGTGTATAGATGGAAATATCAACACCGCCATCTGTACAAACATGGAAATATCTACACCGCTATCTCTATAGACATGGAAATATCTGCACCGCCATCTGTAAAAACATGGAAATAACTATACAGTCATCTGTATAAACATGGAAATATCTACAATGCCATCTGTAGAAAGATGGAAATATCTACACCGCAATCTGTGTAAACATGGAAATATCTACACCGATATCTGTAAAAACATGGAAATATCTACACCGCTATCTGTATAAACATGGAAATATCTACACCGCGATCTGTATAAACATGGAATTATCTACACCGTGATCTGTATAAACATGGAAATATCTACACCGCTATCTGTATAAACATGGAAATATCTACACTGTTATCTCTATAAACATGGAAATATCTACACCGCCATCTGTATAAACATGGAAATACCTACAAAGTCATCTGTATAAACATGGAAATATCTACACAGCCCTCTGTATAAACATGGAAATATCTACACAGCCATCTGCATATACATGGAAATATCTACACCACTATCTGTATAAACATGGAAATAACTACACCGCTATTTGTATAAACAAGGAAATATCTACACCGTGATCTGTATAAATATGGAAATATCTACACCGCCATCTCTATAAACAGGGAAATATCTACACCCCTATGTGTATAAACATGGAAATATCCACACCGCTATCTCTATAAACATGGAAAAATCAACACCGCTATCTCTATGAACATGGAAATATCTACACCGCCATCTCTATAAACATGGAAATGTCTACACCACGATCAGTATAAACATGGAAATATCTACACCGCTATCTGTATAAACATGGAAATACCTCCACTGCTATCTCTATAAACATCGAAATATCTACACCGCCATCTGTATAAACATGGAAATACTTACAAAGTTATCTGTATAAACATGGAAATATCTACACCGCCATCTGTATAAACATGGAAATATCTACACAGCCATGTGTACATACATGGAAATATCTACACCGCTATCTATATAAACATGGAAATAACTACACCGCTATCTGTATAAACATGGAAATATCTACACCGCCATCTACACATCCATGGAAATATCTGCGCCGCCATCTGTATAAACATGGAAATATCATACCACGGTCTGTATAAACATGGAAATATCAACACCGCTATCGGTATAAACATGGAAATATCTACACCGCTATCTCTATAAACATGGAAATATCTACACCGTGATCTGTATAAACATGGAAATATTTACACCGCTATCTGTATAAACATGGAAACTTCTACACCGTTATCTGTATAAATATGGAAATATCTACTACGCTATCTCTATAAACTTGGAAATATCTACATCGCCATCTGTATAAACATGGAAATACCTATACAGTCATCTGTGTAAACATGGAAATATCTACACCACCATCTGTATAAACATGGAAATATCTACAATGCCATCTGTATACACATGGAAATACTTACAAGGTTATCTGTATAAACTTGGAAATATCTACACCGCCATCTATATAAACATGGAAATATCTACACAGCCATGTGTACATACATGGAAATATCTACACCGCTATCTATATAAACATGGAAATAACTACACCGCTATCTGTATAAAAATGGAAATATCTACACGGCCATGTGTACATACATGGAAATATCTACACCGCTATCTATATAAACATGGAAATAACCACACCGCTATCTGTATAAACATGGAAATACCTACACCGCCATCTACATATCCATGGAAATATCTGCGGCGTCATCTGTATAAACATGGAAATATCTACACGGTCATCTGTGTATAGATGGAAATATCAACACCGCCATCTGTACAAACATGGAAATATCTGCACCGCTATCAGTATAAACATGGAAATATCTACACCGCGGTCTGTATAAACATGGAAATATCAACAACGCTATCGGTATAAACATGGAAATATCTACACCGCTATCGCTATAAACATGGAAATATCTACACCATGATCTGTATAAACATGGAAATATTTACACCGCTATCTGTATAAACATGGAAACTTCTACACCGTTATCTGTATAAATATAGAAATATCTACACCGCTATCTCTATAAACTTGGAAATATCTACACCGCCATCTGTATAAACATGGAAATACCTATACAGTCAGCTGTGTAAACATGGAAATATCTACACCACCATCTGTATAAACATGGAAATATCTACAATGCCATCTATATACACGTGGAAATACCTACACGGCAATCAGTGTATAGATGGAAACATCAACACCGCCATCTGTACAAACATGGAAATATCTATACTGCTATCTCTATAAACATGGAAATATCTTCACTGCGGTCTGTATAAACATGGAAATATCTACACTGGTATCTGTATAAACATGGAAATATCTACAGCATGATCTGTATAAACATGGAAATATATACACCGCTATCTGTATAAACATGGAAATATCTGCACCGCTATCTCTATAAACATGGAAATAACTACAAAGATATCTGTATAAACATGGAAATACCTACACAGTCATATGTAGGAACATTTAAATATCTACACTGCCATCTGTATAAATATAGAAATATCTACACAGCCCTCTGTATAAATATGGAAATATCTGCCTAGGCATCTGTGTAAACATGGAAATATCTGCACCGCTATCTGTATAAACATGGAAATACCTACACCGCTGTCTCTAAACATGGAAATATGTACACCGCTATGTGTATAAACATGGAAATATCTCCAATGCTCTCTGTATAATCATGGAAATATCTCCACCGTTTTCTGTATAAACATGGAAATATCAACAGTGCCATCTATATAAACATTGAAATATCTACACTGCCATCTGTAAAAACATGGAAATATCTACACAGTCATCTGAATAAACATGGAAATATCTACACCACCATCTGTATACACATGGAAATAGCTTCAATACCATCTGTATACACATGGAAATATCTACACAGACATCTGTATAAATATGGAAATATCTACACGGCCATCTGTATAAACATGGAAATATCTACACTGCCATCTGTAGAAAGATGGAAATATCTACACCGCTATCTCTATAAATATGGAAATATCTACACCGCCATCTCTATGAACATGAAAATATCTACACTGCCATCTCCATAAAGACGGAAGTATCTACTCCGCCATGTGTATAAACACGGAAATATCTACACCACCATCTGTGTAAACATGGAAATACCTACACCGCTATCTGTATAAACATGGAAATAACTACACCGCCATCTGCATGTCCTTGGAAATATCTACGCCGCTATCTGAATAAACATGGAAATATCTACACGGCCATCTGTGTATAGATGGAAATATCAACACCGCCATCTGTACAAACATGGAAATATCTACACCGCTATCTCTATAGTCATGGAAATATCTGCACCGCCATCTGTAAAAACATGGAAATACCTATGCAGTCATCTGTATAAACATGGAAATATCTACAATGCCATCTGTAGAAAGATGGAAATATCTACACCGCAATCTGTGTAAACATGGAAATATCTACACCGATATCTGTAAAAACATGGAAATATCTACACCGCTATCTGTATAAACATGTAAATATCTACACCGTGATCTGTATAAACATGGAAATATCTACACCGCGATCTGTATAAACATGGGAATATCTACACAGTTATCTCTATAAACTTGGAGATATCTACACCGCCATCTGTATAAACTTGGAAATACCTACAAAGTCATCTGTATAAACATGGAAATATCTACACAGCCCTCTGTATAAACATGGAAGTATCTACACAGCCATCTGTATATACATGGAAATATCTACACCGCCATCTCTATAAACATGGAAATGTCTACACCGCTATCTGTATAAACATGGAAATATCTCCACTGCTATCTCTATAAACATCAAAATATCTACACCACCATCTGTATAAACATGGAAATACTTACAAAGTTATCTGTATAAACATGGAAATATCTACACCGCCATCTGTATAAACATGGAAATATCTACACGGCCATGGGTACATACATGGAAATATCTACACCGCTATCTATATAAACATGGAAATAACTACACCGCTATCTGTATAAACATGGAAATATCTACACCGCCATCTACATATCCATGGAAATGTCTGCGCCGCCATCTGTATAAACATGGAAATATCTACACGGTCATCTGTGTATGGATGGAAATATCAACACCGCCATCTGTACAAACATGGAAATATCTACACCGCTATCTCTATAGACATGGAAATATCTGCACCGCCATCTGTAAAAACATGGAAATACCTATACAGTCATCTGTATAAACATGGAAATATCTACAATGCCATCTGTAGAAAGATGGAAATATCTACACCGCAATCTGTGTAAACATGGAAATATCTACACCGATATCAGTATAAACGTGGAAATATCTACACCGCTATCTGTATAAAAATGGAAATATCTACACAGTTATCTCTATAAACATGGAAATATCTACAACGCCATCTGTATAAACATGGAAATACCTACAAAGTCATCTGTATAAACATGGAAATATCTACAAAGCCATCTGTATAAACATGGAAATATCTACAAAGCCATCTGTATATACATGGAAATATCTACACCACTATCTGTATAAACATGGAAATAACTACACCGCTATTTGTATAAGCAAGGAAATATCTACACCGTGTTCTGTATAAACATGGAAATATCTACACCGCCATCTCTATAAACAGGGAAATATCTACACCCCTATCTGTATAAACATGGAAATATCCACACCGCTATCTCTATAAACATGGAAAAATCAACACCGCTATCTCTATGAACATGGACATATCTACACCGCCATCTCTATAAACATGGAAATGTCTACACCACGATCAGTGTAAACATGGAAATATCTCCACTGCTATCTCTATAAACATCGAAATATCTACACCGCCATCTGTATAAACATGGAAATAATTACAAAGTTATCTGTATAAACATGGAAATATCTACACCGCCATCTGTATAAACATGGAAATATCTACACAGCCATGTGTACATACATGGAAATATCTACACCGCTATCTATATAAACATGGAAATAACTACACCGCTATCTGTATAAACATGGAAATATCTACACGGCCATCTGTGTATAGATGGAATTATCAACACCGCCATCTGTACAAACATGGAAATATCTACACCGCTATCTCTATAGACATGGAAATATCTACACCGATATCTGTAAAAACATGGAAATATCAACACCACGATCTTTATAAACATGGAAATATCGACACCGCGATCTGTATAAACATGGAAATATCTACACTGCGATCTGTATAAACATGGAAATATCTACACCGCTATCTGTATAAACACGGAAATATCTACACATTTATCTCGATAAACATGGAAATATCTACACCGCCATCTGTATAAACATGGAAATACCTGCAAAGTCATCTGTATAAACATGGAAATATCTACACAGCCATCTGTATAAACATGGAAATATCTACACAGCCATCTGTATATACATGGAAATATCTACACCACTATCTGTATAAACATGGAAATACCTACAAAGTCATCTGTATAAACATGGAAATACCTACAAAGTCATCTGTATAAACATGGAAATATCTACACAGCCATCTGTATAAACATGGAAATATCTACACAGCCCTCTGTATAAATATGGAAATATCTGCATAGGCATCTGCATAAACATGGAAATATCCACGCCACTATCCCTATAAACATGAAAAAATCAACACCGCTATCTCTATGAACATGGAAATATCTACACCGCCATCTGTATAAACATGGAAATGTCTACACCACGATCAGTATAAACATGGAAATATCTACACCGCTATCTGTATAAACATGGAAATAGCTCCACTGCTATCTCTATAAACATCGAAATATCTACACCGCCATCTGTATAAACATGGAAATACTTACAAAGTTATCTGTATAAACATGGAAATATCTACACCGCTATCTGTATCAACATGGAAATACCTACACAGCCATGTGTACATACATGGAAATATCTACTCCGCTATCTATATAAACATTGAAATAACTACACCGGTATCTGTATAAACATGGAAATATCTACACCGCCATCTACATATCCATGGCATTATCTGCGCCGCCATCTGTATAAACATGGAAATATCTACACGGTCATCTGTGTATAGATGGAAATATCAACACCGCCATCTGTACAAACATGGAAATATCTGCACCGCTATCTGTATAAACATGGAAATATCTACACCACGGTCTGCATAAACATGGAAATATCAACACCGCTATCGGTATAAACATGGAAATATCTACACCGCTATCTCTATAAACATGGAAATATCTACACCGTGATCTGTATAAACATGGAAATATTTACACCGCTATCTGTATAAACATGGAAACTTCTATACCGTTATCTGTATAAATATGGAAATATCTACACCGCTATCTCTATAAACTTGGAAATATCTACACCGCCATCTGTATAAACATGGAAATATCTATCCAGTCATCTGTGTAAACATGGCAATATCTACATCACCATCTGTATAAACATGGAAATATCTACACCGCTATCTCTATAGATATGGAAATATCTGCATCGCCATCTGTAAAACCATGGAAATACCTATACAGTCATCTGTATAAACATGGAAATATCTACAATGCCATCTGTAGAAAGATGGAAATATCTACACCGCAATCTGTGTAAACATGGAAATATCTACACCGCGATCTGTATAAACATGGAAATATCTACACCGCTATCTGTATAAAGATGGAAATATCTACACAGTTATATCTATAAACATGGAAATATCTACACCGCCATCTGTATAAACATGGAAATACCTACAAAGTCATCTGTATAAACATGGAAATATCTACACAGCCATCTATATAAACATGGAAATATGTACACAGCCATGTGTATATACATGGAAATATCTACACCGCTATCTGTATAAACATGGAAAAATCTACACAGTTATCTCTATAAACATGGAAATATCTACACCGCCATCTGTATAAACATGGAAATACCTACAAAGTCATCTGTATAAACATGGAAATATCTACACAGCCATCTGTATAAACATGGAAATATCTATACAGCCATCTGTATATACTTGGAAATATCTACACCACTATCTGAATAAACCTGGAAATAACTACACCGCTATTTGTATAAACAAGGAAATATCTACACCGTGATCTGTATAAACATAGAAATATCTACACCGCCATCTATATAAACAGGGAAATATCTACACCCCTATCTGTATAAACATGGAAACATCCACACCGCTATCTCTATAAACATGGAAAAATCAACACCGCTATCTCTATGAACATGGAAATATCTACACCGCCATCTCTATAAACATGGAAGTGTCTACAACACGATCAGTATAAACATGAAAATATCTACACCGCTATCTGTATAAACATGGAAATATCTCCACTGATATCTCTATAGACATCGAAATATGTACACCGCCATCTGTATAAACATGGAAATATCTACACGGTCATCCGCGTATAGATGGAAATATCAACACCGCTATCTGTACAAACATGGAAATATCTGCACCGCTATCTATATAAACAATGAAATATCTACACCGCGGTCTGTATAAACATGGAAATATCAACACCGCTATCTGTATAAACATGGAAATATCTACACCGCTATCTCTATAAACATGGAAATATCTACACCGTGATCTGTATAAACATGGAAATATTTACACCGCTATCTGTATAAACATGGAAACTTCTACACCGTTATCTGTATAAATATGGAAGTATCTACACCGCTATCTCTATAAACTTGGAAATATGTACACCGCCTTCCGTATAAACATGGAAATACCTATACAGTCATCTGTGTAAACATGGAAATATCTACACCACCATCTGTATAAACATGGAAATATCTACAATGCCATGTGTATACACATGGAAATACCTACACGGCAATCAGTGTATAGATGGAAACATCAACACCGCCATCTGTACAAACATGAAAATATCTACAGTGCTATCTCTATAAACATGGAAATATCTACACTGTGGTCTGTATAAACATGGAAATATCTACACCGGTATCTGTATAAACATGGAAATATCCACACCATGATCTGTATAAACATGGAAATATATACACCGCTATCTCTATAAACATGGAAATAACTACAAAGACATCTGTATAAACATGGAAATAACTACACAGTCATGTGTAGGAACATTTAAATATCTACACTGCCATCTGTATAAATATAGAAATATCTACACAGCCCTCTGTATAAATATGGAAATATCTGCATAGGAATCTGTGTAAACATGGAAATATCTGCACCGCTATCTGTATAAACGTGGAAATACCTACACCGCTGTCTCTATAAACATGGAAATATGTACACCGCTATGTGTATAAACATGGAAATATCTCCACTGCTCTCTGTATAAACATGGAAATATCTCCACCGTTATCTGTATAAACATGGAAATATCAACAGTGCCATCTATATAAACATTGAAATATCTACACAGCCATCTGTAAAAACATGGAAATATCTACACAGTCATCTGAATAAACATGGAAATATCTACACCACCATCTGTATAAACATGGAAATAGCTACAATACCATCTGTATACACATGGAAATATCTACACAGACATCTGTATGAATATGGAAATATCTACACGGCCATCTGTATAAACATGGAAATATCTACACTGCCATCTGTAGAAAGATGGAAATATCTACACCGCTATCTCTATAAATATGGAAATATCTACACCGCCATCTCTATGAACATGAAAATATCTACACTGCCATCTCCATAAAGATGGAAGTATCTACTCCGCCATGTGTATAAACACGGAAATATCTACACCACCATCTGTGTAAACATGGAAATACCTACACCGCTATCTGTATAAACATGGAAATAACTACACCGCCATCTGCATGTCCTTGGAAATATCTACGACGCCATCTGAATAAACATGGAAATATCTACACGGCCATCTGTGTATAGATGGAAATATCAACACCGCCATCTGTACAAACATGGAAATATCTACACCGCGGTCTGTATAAACATGGAAATATCAACACCGCTATCGGTATAAACATGGAAATATCTACACTGCTATCTCTATAAACATGGAAATATCTACACCGTGATCTGTATAAACATGGAAATATTTACACCGCTATCTGTATAAACATGGAAATATCTACACCGTTATCTGTATAAATATGGAAATATCTACACCGCTATCTCTATAAACTTGGAAATATCTACACTGCCATCTGTATAAACATGGAAATACCTACAAAGTCATCTGTATAAACATGGAAATATCTACACAGCCATCTGTATAAACATGGAAATATCTACACAGCCATCTGTATATACATGGAAATATCTACACCACTATCTGAATAAACATGGAAATAACTACACCGCTATTTGTATAAACAAGGAAATATCTACACCGTGATCTGTATAAACATAGAAATATCTACACCGCCATCTCTATAAACAGGGAAATATCTACACCCCTATCTGTATAAACATGGAAACATCCACACCGCTATCTCTATAAACATGGAAAAATCAACACCGCTATCTCTATGAACATGGAAATATCTACACCGCCATCTCTATAAACATGGAAATGTCTACACCGCTGTCTGTATAAACATGTAAATATCTCCACTGCTATCTCTATAAACATTGAAATAACTACACCGCCATCTGTATAAACATGGAAATATCTACACGGTCATCCGTGTATAGATGGAAATATCAACACCGCCATCTGTACAAACACAGAAATATCTGCACCGGTATCTATATAAACAATGAAATATCTACACCGCGGTCTGTATAAACATGGAAATATCAACACCGCTATCGGTATAAACATGGAAATATCTACACCGCTATCTCTATAAACATGGAAATATCTACACCGCTATCTGTATAAACATGGAAATATCTACACTGCTGTCTCTATAAACATCGAAATATCTACACCGCCATCTGTATAAACATGGAAATACTTACAAAGTTATCTGTATAAACATGGAAATATCTACACCGCCATCTGTATAAACATGGAAATATCTACACAGACATGTGTACATACATGGAAATATCTACACCGCTATCTATATAAACATGGAAATAACTACACCGCTATCTGTATAAACATGGAAATATCGACACCGCCATCTACATATTCATGGAAATATCTGCACCGCCATATGTATAAACATGGAAATATCTACACAGTCATCTGTGTATAGATGGAAATATCAACACCGCCATCTGTACAAACATGGAAATATCTGCACCGCTATCTGTATAAACATGGAAATATCTACACCGCGGTCTGTATAAACATGGAAATATAAACACCGCTATCAGTATAAACATGGAAATATCTACACCGCTATCTCTATAAACATGGAAATATCTACACCGTGATCTGTATAAACATGGAAATATTTACACCGCTATCTGTATAAACATGGAAACTTCTACACCGTTACCTGTATAAATATGGAAATATCTACACCGCTATCTCTATAAACTTGGAAATATCTACACCGCCATCTGTATAAACATGGAAATACCTATACAGTCATCTGTGTAAACATGGAAATATCTAAACCACCATATGTATAAACATGGAAATATCTACAATGCCATCTGTATACACATGGAAATACCTACACGGCAATCAGTGTATAGATGGAAACATCAACACCGCCATCTGTACATACATGGAAATATCTACACTGCTATCTCTATAAACATGGAAATATCTACACTGTGGTCTGTATAAACATGGAAATATCTACACCGGTATCTGTATAAACATGGAAATATCCACACCATGATCTGTATAAACATGGAAACATATACACCGCTATCTGTATAAACATGGAAATATCTGCACCGCTATCTCTATAAACATGGAAATAACGACAAAGACATCTGTATAAACATGGAAATACCTACACAGTCATGTGTAGGAACATTTAAATATCTACACTGCCATCTGTATAAATATAGAAATATCTACACAGCCCTCTGTATAAATATGGAAATATCTGCATAGGCATCTGTGTAAACGTGGAAATATCTGCACCGCTATCTGTATAAACGTGGAAATACCTACACCGCTGTCTCTATAAACATGGAAATATGTACACCGCTATGTGTATAAACATGGAAATATCTCCACTGCTCTCTGTATAAACATGGAAATATCTCCACCGTTATCTGTATAAACATGGAAATATCAACAGTGCCATCTATATAAACATTGTAATATCTACACTGCCATCTGTAGAAACATGGAAATATCTACACAGTCATCTGAATAAACATGGAAATATCTACACAACCATCTGTATAAACATGGAAATAGCTACAATACCATCTGTACACAAATGGAAATATCTACACCGACATCTGTATAAATATGGAAATATCTACACGGCCATCTGTATAAACATGGAAATATCTACACTGCCATCTGTAGAAAGATGGAAATATCTACACCGCTATCTCTATAAATATGGAAATATCTACAACGCCATCTCTATGAACATGAAAATATCTACACTGCCATCTCCAAAAAGATGGAACTATCTACTCCGCCATGTGTATAAACACGGAAATATCTACACCACCATCTGTGTAAACATGGAAATACCTACACCGCTATCTGTATAAACACGTAAATAACTACACCACCATCTGCATGTCCTTGGAAATATCTACACCGCCATCTTAATAAACATGGAAATATCTACACCGCCATCTGTGTAAAGATGGAAATATCAAAACCGCCATCTGTACAAACATGGAAATATCTACACCGCTATCTCTATAGACATGGAAATATCTGCACCGCCATCTGTAAAAACATGGAAATACTTATACAGTCATCTGTATAAACATGGAAATATCTACAATGCCATCTGTAGAAAGATGGAAATATCTACACCGCAATCTGTGTAAACATGGAAATATCTACACCGATATCTGTAAAAACATGGAAATATCTACACCGCTATCTGTATAAACATGGAAATATCTACACCGCGATCTGTATAAACATGGAAATATCTACACAGCCCTCTGTATAAATATGGAAATATCTGCATAGGCATCTGTATAAACATGGAAATATCTGCACCGCTATCTGTTTAAACTTGGAAATACCAACACCGCTGTCTCTATAAACATGGAAATATGTACACCGCTATGTGTTTAAACATGTAAATATCTCCACTGCTGTCAGTATAAACATGGAAATATCTACACCGTGATGTGTATAAACATGGAAATATCTACACCGCTATCTGTATAAACATGGAAATATCTACACAGCTATCTCTATTAACATGGAAATACCTACAACGCCATCTGTATAAACATGGAAATACCTACAAAGTCATCTGTATAAACATGGAAATATCTACACAGCCATCTGTATAAACATGGAAATATCTACACAGCCGTCTGTATATACTTGGAAATATCTACAGCGCTATCTGTATAAACATGGAAATAACTACACCGCTATTTGTATAAAGAAGGAAATATCTACACCGCCATCTGTTTAAACATGGAAATATATACACAGACTTCTGTTTATACATGGAAATATCTTCACCGCTATCTGTATAAACATGCTAATAACTACACTGCTATATTTATAAATATGGAAATATTTGCACCGCTATCCTTACAAACATGGTAATATCAACACCGCGACCTGTATAAACATGGAAATATCTACAACATGATCTGTATAAACATGGAAATATCTACATCACGATCTGTATAAACATGGAAATATCTACACCGTGATCTGTATAAACATGGAAATATCTACACCGCCATCTCTATAAACATGGAAATATCTACACCCCTATTTGTATAAACATGGAAATATCCACACAGCTATCTCTATAAATATGGAAATATCTACACCGCCATCTCTATAAACATGGAAATATCTACACCCCGATCAGTATAACCATGGAAATATCTACACCGCTATCTGTATAAACATGGAAATATCTCCACTGCTATCTCTCTAAACATCGAAATATCTACACCGCCATCTGTATAAACATGGAAATACTTACAAAGTTATCTGTATAAACATGGAAATATCTACACCGCCATCGGTATAAACATGGAAATATCTACACAGCCGTGTGTATATACATGGAAATATCTACACCGCTATCAATACAAACATGGAAATAACTACACCGCTATTTGTATAAACATGGAAATATCTACACCGCCATCTACATATCCATAGAAATATCTGTGCCGCCATCTGTATAAATATGGAAATATCTACACGGTCATCTGTGTATAGATGGAAATATCAAAACCGCCATCTGTACAAACATGGAAATATCTGCACCGCTATCTGTAAAAACATGGAAATATCTACACGGCTGTCTGTATAAACATGGAAATATATACAACGCTATCTGTATAAACCTGGAAATATCTACACCGCTATCTCTATAAACATGGAAATATCTACAAAGCCATCTGTATAAACATGGAAATAACTACACAGTCATGTGTAGGAACATGGAAATATCTACACTGTCATCTGTATAAACATGGAAATGTCTACAAAGCCCTCTGTATAAATATGGAAATAGCTGCATAGGCATCTGTATAAACATGGAAATATCTGCACCGCTATCTGTATAAACATGGAAATACCAACACCGCTGTCTCTATAAACATGGAAATATGTACACCGCTATGTGTATAAACATGGAAATATATCCCCTGCTGTCTGTACAAACATGGAAATATCTACACCGCGATCTGTATAAACATGGAAATATCTACACCGATATCTGTATAAACATGGAAATATCTACACAGCTATCTCTATAAACATGGAAATACATACACGGCCATCTGTATAAATATGGAAATAACTACAAAGTCATCTGTATAAACATGGAAATATCTACACAGCCATCTGTATAAACATGGAAATATCTAAACAGCCATCTGTATATACATGGAAATATCTACACCGCTATCTGTATAAACATGGAAATAACTACACCGCTATTTGTATAAACAAGGAAATATCTACAGTGCCATCTGTTTAAACATGGATATATATACACAGACATCTGTTTATTCATGGAAATATCTACACCGCTATCTGTATAAACATGCTAATAACTACACCGCTATCTGTATAAATATGGAAATATTTGCACCGCTAACCCTATAAACATGGTAATATCAACACCGTGATCTGTATAAACATGGAAATATCTACAACATGATCTGTATAAACATGGTAATATCTACACCGCGATCTGTATAAACATGGAAATATTTACACCGTGATCTGTATAAACATGGAAATATCTACACCTCCATCTCTATAAACATGGAAATATCTACACCGCTATCTGTATAAACATGGAAATATCCACACAGCTATCTCTATAAACATGGAAAAATCAACACTGCTATCTCTATGAACATGGAAATATCTACACCGCCATCTCTATAAACATGGAAATGTCTACACCGCGATCAGTATAAACATGGAAATATCTACACCGCTATCTGTATAAACATGGAAATATCTCCACTGCTATCTCTATAAACATCGAAATATCTACACCGCCATCTGTATAAACATGGAAATACTTACAAAGTTATCTGTATAAACATGGAAATATCTACACCGCCATCTGTATAAACATGGAAATATCTACACAGCCATGTGTATATACATGGAATTATCTACACCGCTATCTGTATAAACATGGAAATAACTTCACCGCTATCTGTATAAACATGGAAATATCTACACCGCCATCTACATATCCATAGAAATAAATGTGCCGGCATCTGTATAAACATGGAAATATCTACACGGTCATCTGTGTATAGATGGAAATATCAACACCGCCATCTGTACAAACATGGAATTATCTGCACCGCTATCTGTAAAAACATGGAAATATCTACACCGCGGTCTGTATAAACATGGAAATATCTACACTGCTATCTCTATAAACATGGAAATATCTACAAAGCCATCTGTATAAACAACGAAATACCTACACAGTCATGTGTAGGAACATGGAAATATCTACACTGTCATCTGTATAAACATGGAAATATCTACACAGCCCTCTGTATAAGTATGGAAATATCTGTATAGGCATCTGTATAAACATGGAAATATCTGCACTGCTATCTGTATAAACATGGAAATACCAACACCGCTGTCTCTATAAACACGGAAATATGTACACCGCTATGTGTATAAACATGGAAATATCTGCACTGCTGTCTGTATAAACATGGAAATATCTACAATGCGATTTGTATAAACATGTAAATATCTACACCGCTATCTGTATAAACATGGAAATATCTACACTGCTATCTCTATAAACATGGAAATACCTACACCGCCATCTGTATAAACATGGAAATACCTACAAAGTCATCTGTATAAACATGGAAATATCTACACAGCCATCTGTATAAACATGGAAATATCTACACGGTCATCTGTGTATAGATGGAAATATCAACACCGCCATCTGTACAAACATGGAAATATCTGCACCGCTATCTGTAAAAACATGGAAATATCTACACCGCGGTCTGTATAAACATGGAAATATCTACACCGCTATCTGTATAAACCTGGAAATATCTACACCGCTATCTCTATAAACATGGAAATATCTACAAAGCCATCTGTATAAACATGGAAATAACTACACAGTCATGTGTAGGAACATGGAAATATCTACACTGTCATCTGTATAAACATGGAAATGTCTACAAAGCCCTCTGTATAAATATGGAAATAGCTGCATAGGCATCTGTATAAACATGGAAATATCTACACCGCTATCTGTATAAACATGGAAATATCTCCACTGCTATCTCTATAAACATCGAAATATCTACACCGCCATCTGTATAAACATGGAAATACTTACAAAGTTATCTGTACAAACATGGAAATATCTACACCGCCATCTGTATAAACATGTTAATACTTACAAAGTTATCTGTACATACATGGAAATATCTACACCGCTCTCTATATAAACATGGAAATAAGTACAGCGCTATCTGTATATACATGGAAATATCTACACCACCATCTACATATCCATAGAAATATCTGTGCCACCATCTGTATAAACATGGAAATATCTACACGGTCATCTGTGTATAGATGGAAATGTCAACACCGCCATCTGTACAAACATGGAAATATCTGCACCGCTATCTGTATAAACATGGAAATATCTACACCGCGGTCTATATAAACATGGAAATATCTACACCGCGATTGTATAAACATGGAAATACCTACACCGCTATCTCTTTAAACATGGAAATATCCACACCGTTATCTGTATAAAAATGGAAATATTTACACCGCTATCTGTATAAACATAGAAATTTCTACACCGTTATCTGTATAAATATGGAAATATCTACACCGCTATCTTTATAAACATGGAAATAACTACACCGCCATCTGTAGAAACATGGAAATACCTATACAGTCATCTGTGTAAACATGGAAATATCTACTCCACCATCTGTATAAACATGGAAATATCTACAATGCCATCTGTATACACATGGAAATACCTACACGGCAATCTGTGTATAGATGGAAACATCAACACCGCCATCTGTACAAACATGGAAATATCTACACTGCTATCTCTATAAACATGGAAATATATACACTGAGGTCTGTAAAAACATGGAAATATCTACACTGGTATCTGTATAAACATGGAAATATCTACACCATGATCTGTATAAACATGGAAATATATACACCGCTATCTGTATAAACATGGAAATATCTGCACCGCTATCTCTATAAACATGGAAATATCCACAAAGACATCTGCATAAACATGGAAATATCTACACAGTCATGTGTAGGAACATTTAAATATCTACACTGCCATCTGTATAAACATAGAAATATCTACACAGCCCTCTGTATAAATATGGAAATATCTGCATAGGCATCTGTGTAAACATGGAAATATCTGCACCGCTATCTGTATAAACATGGAAATACTTACACCGCTGTCTAAATAAACATGGAAATATGTACACCGCTATGTGTATAAACATGGAAATATCTCCACTGCTCTCTGTATAAACATGGAAATATCTACACCGCGATCTGTATAAACATCGAAATATATACACTGCTATCTGTATAAACATGGAAATATCTACACAGCTATCTCTACAAACATGGAAATAACTACACCGCCATCTGTACAAACTTGGAAATACCTACAAAGTCATCTGTATAAACATGGAAATATCTACACAGCCATCTGTATAAACATGGAAATATCTACACAGCCATCTGTATATACATGGAAATATCTACACCGCTATCTCTATAAACATGGAAATAACTACACCGCTATTTGTATAAACAAGGAAATATCTACATCACCATCTGTTAAAACATGGAAATATATACACAGACATCTGTTTATACATGGAAATATCTACACCGCTATTTGTATAAACCTGCTAATAACTACACCGCTATCTGTATAAATGTGGAAATATTTGCACTGCTATCCCTATAAACATGGTAATATCAACACCGCGATCTGTATACACATGGAAATATCTACACCATGATCTGTATAAACATGGAAATATCTACACCGTTATCTGTATAAACATGGAAATATCTACAGCGCCATCTCTATAAACATGAAAATATCTACACCCCTATCTGTTTAAACATGGAAATATCCTCACAGCTATCTCTATAAACATGGAAAAATCAACACCGCTATCTCTATGAACATGGAAATATCTACACCGCCATCTCTATAAACATGGAAATATCTACACCACGATCAGTATAAGCATGGAAATATCTACACCGCTACCTGTATAAACATGGAAATATCTCCACTGCTATCTCTATAAACATCGAAATATCTACACCGCCATCTGTATAAACATGGAAATACTTACAAAATTATCTGTATAAACATGGAAATATCTACACCGCCATCAGTATAAACATGGAAATATCTACACAGCCATGTGTATATACATGGAAATATCTACAACGCTATCTATATAAACATGGAAATATCTACACCGCTATCTGTATAAACATGGAAATATCGCCACTGCTATCTCTATAAACATCGAGATATCTACACCGCCATCTGTATAAACATGGAAATACTTACAAAGTTATCTGTACAAACATGGAAATATCTACATCGCCATCTGTATAAACATGTTAATACTTACAATGTTATCTGTACATACATGGAAATACCTACACCGCTCTCTATATAAACATGGAAATAAGTACAGCGCTATCTGTATATACATGGAAATATCCACACCACCATCTACATATCCATAGAAATACCTGTGCCGCCATCTGTATAAACATGGAAATATCTCCACGTTCATCTGTGTATTGATGGAAATATCAACACCGCCATCTGTACAAACATGGAAATATCTGCACCGCTATCTGTATAAACATGGAAATATCTACACCGCGGTCTATATAAACATGGAAATATCTACATCGCTATTGTATAAACATGGAAACACCTACACCGCTATCTCTATAAACATGGAAATATCTACACCGTTATCTGTATAAAAATGGAAATATTTACACCGCTATCTGTATAAACATGGAAATATCTCCACTGCTATCTCTATAAACATCGAAATATCTACACCGCCATCTGTATAAACATGGAAATACTTACAAAGTTATCTGTATAAACATGGAAATATCTACACCGCCATCAGTATAAACATGGAAATATCTACACAGCCATGTGTATATACATGGAAATATCTACACCGCTATCTATATAAACATGGAAATAACTACATCGCTATCTGTATAAACATGGAAATATCTCCACTGCTATCTCTATAAACATCGAAATATCAACACAGCCATCTGTATATACTTGGAAATATCTACACCGCTATCAGTATAAACATGTAAATAACTACACCGCTATTTGTATAAACAAGGAAATATCTACACCGTGATCTGTATAAACATGGAAATATCTACACCGCCATCTGTATAAACATGGAAATATCTACACCCCTATCTGTATAAACATGGAAATATCCACACCGCTATCTCTATGAACATGGAAAAATCAACACCGCTATCTCTATGAACATGGAAATATCTACACCGCCATCTCTATAAACATGGAAATATCTACACTGCGATCAGTAGAAACATGGAAATATCTACACCGCTATCTGTATAAACATGGACATACTTACAAAGTTATCTGAACAAACATGGAAATATCTACACCGCCATCTGTATAAACATGTTAATACTTACAAAGTTATCTGTACATACATGGAAATATCTACACCGCTCTCTATATAAACATGGAAATAAGCACAGCGCTATCTGTATATACATGGAAATATCTACACCACCATCTACATATCCATAGAAATATCTGTGCCGCCATCTGTATAAACATGGAAATATCTACACGTTCATCTGTGTATAGATGGAAATATCAACACCGCCATCTGTACAAACATTGAAATATCTGCACCGCTATCTGTATAAACATGGAAATATCTACACCGCGGTCTATAAACATGGAAATATCTACACTGCTATTGTATAAACATGGAAATACCTACAACGCTATCTCTATAAACATGGAAATATCTACACCGTGATCTGTATAAACATGGAAATATTTACACCGCTATCTGTATAAACATGGAAATTTCTACACCGTTATCTGTATAAATATGGAAATATCTACACCGCTATCTCTATAAACATGGAAATATCTACACCGCCATCTGTATAAACATGGAAATACCTATACAGTCATCTGTGTAAACATGGAAATATCTACTCCACCATCTGTATAAACATGGAAATATCTACAATGCCATCTGTATACACATGGAAATACCTACACGGCAATCTGTGTATAGATGGAAACATCAACACCGCCATCTGTACAAACATGGAAATATCTACACAGCTATCTCTATAAACATGGAAATATATACACTGCGGTCTGTATAAACATGGAAAAAACTACACCGGTATTTGTATAAACATGGAAATATCTACACCATGATCTGTATAAACATGGAAACATATACACCGCTATCTGTATAAACATGGAAATATCTGCACCGCTATCTCTATAAACATGGAAATATCCACAAAGACATCTGCATAAACACGGAAATAATTACACAGTCATGTGTAGGAACATTTAAATATCTACACTGCCATCTGTATAACCATAGAAATATCTACACAGCCCTCTGTATAAATATGGAAATATCTGCATAGGCATCTGTGTAAACATGGAAATATCTGCACCGCTATCTGTATAAACATGGAAATACATACACCGCTTTCTCTATAAACATGGAAATATGTACACCGCTATGTGTATAAACATGGAAATATCTCCACTGCTGTCTGTATAAACATGGAAATATCTACACCGCGGTCTGTATAAACATCGAAATATCTACACCGCTATCTGTATAAACATGGAAATATCTACACAGCTATCTCTATAAACATGTAAATGCCTACACCACCATCTGTACAAACATGGAAATACCTACAAAGTCATCTGTATAAACATGGAAATATCTACACAGCCTTCTGTATATACATGGAAATATCTACACCGCTATCTGTATAAACATGGAAATAACTACACCGCTATTTGTATAAACAAGGAAATATCTACATCACCATCTGTTAAAACATGGAAATATATACACAGACATCTGTTTATACATGGAAATATCTACACCGCTATTTGTATAAACCTGCTAATAACTACACCGCTATCTGTATAAATGTGGACATATTTGCACTGCTATCCCTATAAACATGGTAATATCAACACCACGATCTGTATGAACATGGAAATATCTACACCATGATCAGTATAAACATGGAAATATCTACACCGTGATCTGTATAAACATGGAAATATCTACACCGCCATCTCTATAAACATGGAAATATCTACACCCCTATCTGTATAAACATGGAAATATCCTCACAGCTGTCTCTATAAACATGGAAAAATCAACAACGCTATCTCTATGAACATGGAAATATCTACACCGCCATCTCTATAAACATGGAAATATCTACACCGCGATCAGTATAAGCATGGAAATATCTACACCAATATCTCTATAAACATGGAAATATCTCCACTGCTATCTCTATAAACATCGAAATATCTACACCGCCATCTGTATAAACATGGAAATACTTACAAAAGTTATCTGTATAAACATGGAAATATCTACAGCGCCACCAGTATAAACATGGAAATATCTACACAGCCATGTATATATACATGGAAATATCTACACCGCTATCTATATAAACATGGAAATAACTACACCGCTATCTGTATAAACATGGAAATATCTCCAATGCTATCTCTATAAACATCGAAATATCTACACCGCCATCTGTATAAACATGGAAATACTTACAAAGTTATCTGTACAAACATGGAAATATCTACACCGCCATCTATATAAACATGTTAATACTTACAAAGTTATCTGTACATACATGGAAATATCTACACCGCTCTCTATATAAACATGGAAATAAGTACAGCGCTATCTGTATATACATGGAAATATCTACACCACCATCTACATATCCATAGAAATATCTGTGCCACCATCTGTATAAACATGGAAATATCTACACGGTCATCTGTTTATAGATGGAAATATCAACACCGCCATCTGTACAAACATGGAAATATCTGCACCGCTATCTGTATAAACATGGAAATATCTACACCGCGGTCTATATAAACATGGAAATATCTACACCGCGATTGTATAAACATGGAAATACCTACACCGCTATCTCTTTAAACATGGAAATATCCACACCGTTATCTGTATAAAAATGGAAATATTTACACCGCTATCTGTATAAACATAGAAATTTCTACACCGTTATCTGTATAAATATGGAAATATCTACACCGCTATCTCTATAAACATGGAAATAACTACACCGCCATCTGTAGAAACATGGAAATACCTATACAGTCATCTGTGTAAACATGGAAATATCTACTCCACCATCTGTATAAACATGGAAATATCTACAATGCCATCTGTATACACATGGAAATACCTACACGGCAATCTGTGTATAGATGGAAACATCAACACCGCCATCTGTACAAACATGGAAATATCTACACTGCTATCTCTATAAACATGGAAATATATACACTGAGGTCTGTATAAACATGGAAATATCTACACTGGTATCTGTATAAACATGGAAATATCTACACCATGATCTGTATAAACATGGAAATATATACACCGCTATCTGTATAAACATGGAAATATCTGCACCGCTATCTCTATAAACATGGAAATATCCACAAAGACATCTGCATAAACATGGAAATAACTACACAGTCATGTGTAGGAACATTTAAATATCTACACTGCCATCTGTATAAACATAGAAATATCTACACAGCCCTCTGTATAAATATGGAAATATCTGCATAGGCATCTGTGTAAACATGGAAATATCTGCACCGCTATCTGTATAAACATGGAAATACTTACACCGCTGTCTAAATAAACATGGAAATATGTATACCGCTATGTGTATAAACATGGAAATATCTCCACTGCTGTCTGTATAAACATGGAAATATCTACACCGCGATCTGTATAAACATCGAAATATCTACACCGCTATCTGTATAAACATGAAAATATCTACAAAGCTATCTCTATAAACATGGAAATGCCTACACCGCCATCTGTACAAACATGGAAATACCTACAAAGTCATCTGTATAAACATGGAAATATCTACACAGCAATCTGTATAAACATGGAAATATCTACACAGCCATCTGTATATACATGGAAATATCTACACCGCTATCTCTATAAATATGGAAATAACTACACCGCTATTTGTATAAACAAGGAAATATCTACATCACCATCTGTTAAAACATGGAAATATATACACAGACATCTGTTTATACATGGAAATATCTACACCGCTATTTGTATAAACCTGCTAATAACTACACCGCTATCTGTATAAATGTGGAAATATTTGCACTGCTATCCCTATAAACATGGTAATATCAACACCGCGATCTGTATACACATGGAAATATCTACACCATGATCTGTATAAACATGGAAATATCTACACCGTTATCTGTATAAACATGGAAATATCTACATCGCCATCTCTATAAACTGGAAAATATCTACACACCTATCTGTATGAACATGGAAATATCCTCACAGCTATCTCTATAAACATGGAAAAATCAACACCGCTATCTCTATGAACATGGAAATATCTACACCGCCATCTCTATAAACATGGAAATATCTACACCGCGATCAGTATAAACATGCAAATATCTACACCGCTATCTGTATAAACATGGAAATATATCCACTGCTATCTCTATAAACATCGAAATACCTACACCGCCATCTGTATAAACATGGAAATACAAAGTTATCAGTATAAACATGGAAATATCTACACCGCCATCAGTATAAACATGGAAATATCTACACAGCCATGTGTATATACATGGAAATATCTACACCGCTATCTATATAAACATGGAAATACCTACACCGCTATCTGTATAAACATGGAAATATCTCCACTGCTATCTCTATAAACATCGAAATATCTACACCGCCATCTGTATAAACATGGAAACACTTACGAAGTTATCTGTACAAACATTGAAATATCTACACCGCCATCTGTATAAACATGTTAATACTTACAAAGTTATCTGTACATACATGGAAATATCTACACCGCTCTCTATATAAACATGGAAATAAGTACAGTGCTACCTGTATATACATGGAAATATCTACACCACCATCTACATATCCATAGAAATATCTGTGCCGCCATCTGTATAAACATGGAAATATCTACACGTTCATCTGTGAATAGATGGAAATATCAACACCGCCATCTGTACAAACATGGAAATATCTGCACCGCTATCTGTATAAACATGGAAATATCTACACCGCGATCTGTATAAACATGGAAATATCTACATCGCTATTGTATAAACATGGAAATACCTACACCGCTATCTCTATAAACATGGAAATATCTACACCGTTATCTGTATAAAAATGGAAATATTTACACCGCTATCTGTATAAACATGGAAATTTCTACACCGTTATCTGTATAAATATGGAAATATCTACACCGCTATCTCTATAAACATGGAAATACCTATACAGTCATCTGTGTAAACATGGAAATATCTACTCCACCATCTGTATAAACATGGAAATATCTACAATGCCATCTGTATACACATGGAAATACCTACACGGCAATCTGTGTATAGATGGAAACATCAACACCGCCATCTGTAAAAACATGGAAATATCTACACTACTATCTCTATAAACATGGAAATATATACACTGCGGTCTGTATAAACATGGAAATATCTACACCGGTATCTGTATAAACATGGAAATATCTACACCATGATCTGTATAAACATGGAAATATATACACCGCTATCTGTATAAACATGGAAATATCTTCACCGCTATTTCTATAAACATGGAAATGTCTACAAAGACATCTGCATAAACATGGAAATAAATACACAGTCATGTGTAGGAACATTTAAATATCTACACTGCCATCTGTATAAACATAGAAATATCTACACAGCCCTCTTTATAAATATGGAAATATCTGCATAGGCATGTGTGTAAACATGGAAATATCTGCACCGCTATCTGTATAAACATGGAAATACATACACCGCTGTCTCTATAAACATGGAAATATGTACACCGCTATGTGTATAAACATGGAAATATCTCCACTGCTGTCTGTATAAACATGGAAATATTTACACCGCGATCTGTATAAACATCGAAATATCTACACCGCTATCTGTATAAACATGGAAATATCTACACAGCTATCTCTACAAACATGGAAATACCTACACCGCCATCTGTACAAACATGGAAATACCTACAAAGTCATCTGTATAAACATGGAAATATCTACACAGCCATCTGTATAAACATGGAAATATCTACACAGCCATCTGTATATACATGGAAATATCTACACCGCTATCTGTATAAACATGGAAATATCTACACCGCTATTTCCATAAACATGGGAATATCTACACCGTGATCTGTATAAACATGGAAATATCTACACCGCTATCTGTATAAACACAGAAATTTCTACACCGTTATCTGTATAAATATGGAAATATCTACACCGCTATCTCTATAAACATGGAAATGTCTACACCGCCATCTGTATAAACATGCAAATACCTATACAGTCATCTGTGTAAACATGGAAATATCTACACCACCATCTGTATATACATCGAAATATCTACAATGCCACCTGTATACACATGGAAATACCTACACGGCAATCTGTGTATAGATGGAAACATCAACACCACCATCTGTATATACCTGGAAATATCTACAATGCCATCTGTATACACATGGAAATACCTACACGGCAATCTGTGTATAGATGGAAACATCAACACCGCCATCTGTACAAACATGGAAATATCTACACTGCTATCTCTATAAACATGGAAATATCTACACTGCGGTCTGTATAAACATGGAAATATCTACACCGGTATCTGTATAAACATGGAAATATCTGCACCGTTATCTCTATAAACATGGAAATATGTACACCGCTATGTGTATAAACATGGAAATATCTCCACTGCTGTCTGTATAAACATGGAAATATCTCCACCATTATCTGTATAAACATGGAAATATCTACAGCGCCATCTCTATAAACATTGAAATATCTACACTGCCATCTGTAAAAACATGGAAATAAATACACAGTCATCTGAATAAACATGGAAATATCTACACCAACATCTGTATAAACATGGAAATATCTACACTGCCATTTGTAAAAAGATTGAAATATCTTCACCGCTATCTCTATAAATATAGAAATACCTACACCGCCATCTCTATAAACATGAAAATATCTACAATGCCATCTCCATAAAGATGGAAATATCTACTCCACCATGTGTATTAACAAGGAAATATCTACACCACCATCTGTGTAAACATGGAAATATCTACACCGCTATCTTTATAAACATGGAAATAACTACACCGCCATCTGCATGTCTTTGGAAGTATCTATGCCGCCATCTGTATAAACATGGAAATATCTACACGGCCATCTGTGTATAGATGGAAATATCAACATCGCCATATGTACAAACATGGAAATATCTACACCGCTATCTCTATAAACATGGAAATATCTGCACTGCCATCTGTAAAAGCATGGAAATACCTATACAGTCATCTGTATAAACATGGAAATATGTACAATGCCATCTGTATACACATGGAAATATCTACACAGCCATCTGTATAAACATGTAAATATCTACACTTCTATCTCTATAAACATGGAAATATCTACACTGCCGTCACCATAAACATGGAACTAACTACTCCGCCATCTGTATAAACATGGAAACATCTACACCGCCATCTGTGTGAATAAGGAAATATCTACAATGCCATCTGTATAAGATATAAATATCTGCACCACGAGCTGTATAAACATGGAAATATCTACATCGCTATCTGTATAAACGTGGAAATACCAACACCGCTATCGGTATAAACATGGAAATATCTACAACGCCATCTATATAAACATGGAAATATCTACACCGCTATGTCTATAAACATGGAAATAACTACACCGCTATCTCTATAAACATGGAAATATCCACACCGCCATCTGCATATCCATTGAAATATCTACAACGCCATCTGTATAAAGATGGAAATATCTACACGGCAATGTGTGTACAGATGGAAATATCAACACCACCATCTGTACAAACATGGAAATATCTACACCGCTATCTGTATAAACATAGAAATACCTACACTCCAGTCTGTATAAAGATGGAAATATCTACACCGGTATCTGTATAAACATGGAAATATCTACACCACGATCTGTATAAACATGGAAATATTTACACCGCTATCTGTATAAACCTGGAAATATCTACACTGCTATCTCTATAAATATGGAAATATCTACACCTCCATCTGTATAAACATGGAAATAACTACACAGTCATGTGTAGGAACATGGAAATATCTACACCACCGTTTGTATAAAGATGGAAATATCTACAACGTTATCTGTATAAACATGGAAATATCTACACAGTGATCTGTATAAACATGGAAATATGTACAGCACTCTCTGAATAAAGATGGAAATATCTACACCGCTATCTGTAAAAACATGGAAATATCTACACCACTATCTGTATAAATATGGAAATATTTACACCGCTGTCTCAATAAACATGGAAATATCTACACCGCTATCTCTATAAACATGGAAATATCTACACCGCCATCTGTATTAACATGGGAATATCTGCACAGTCATCTGTACAAACCTGGAAATATCTACACTGTCATCTATATAAACATGGAAATATCTACAGAGAACTCTGCATAAACATGGAAATACCGGCACAGACATCTGTATAAACATGGAAATATCTACACCGCTATCTGTATAAACATGGAAATAACTACACCGCTATTTGTATAAACAAGGAAATATCTACATCACCATCTGTTAAAACATGGAAATATATACACAGACATCTGTTTATACATGGAAATATCTACACCGCTATTTGTATAAACCTGCTAATAACTACACCGCTATCTGTATAAATGTGGAAATATTTGCACTGGTATCCCTATAAACATGGTAATATCAACACCGCGATCTGTATAAACATGGAAATATCTACACCATGATCTGTATAAACATGGAAATATCTACACCGTTATCTGTATAAACATGGAAATATCTACACCGCCATCTCTATAAACATGGAAATATCTACACCCCTATCTGTATAAACATGGAAATATCCTCACAGCTATCTCTATAAACATGGAAAAATCAACACCGCTATCTCTATGAACATGGAAATATCTACACCGCCATCTCTATAAACATGGAAATATCTACACCACGATCAGTATAAACATGGAAATGTCTACACCGCTATCTGTCTAAACATGGAAATATCTCCACTGCTATCTCTATAAACATGGAAATATCTACACCGCCATCAGTATAAACATGGAAATATCTACACAGCCATGTGTATATACATGGAAATATCTACACCGCTATCTATATAAACATGGAAATAACTACACCGCTATCTGTATAAACATGGAAATATCTACACCGCCATCTACATATCCATGGACATATCTACACCGCTATCTGTATAAACATGGAAATATCTACACCGCTATTTCCATAAACATGGGAATATCTACACCGTGATCTGTATAAACATGGAAATATCTACACCGCTATCTGTATAAACATGGAAATTTCTACACCGTTATCTGTATAAATATGGAAATATCTACACCGCTATCTCTATAAACATGGAAATGTCTACACCGCCATCTGTATAAACATGGAAATACCTATACAGTCATCTGTGTAAACATGGAAATATCTACACCACCATCTGTATAAACATGGAAATATCTACAATGCCACCTGTATACACATGGAAATACCTACACGGCAATCTGTGTATAGATGGAAACACCAACACCACGATCTGTATATACATGGAAATATCTACAATGCCATCTGTATACACATGGAAATACCTACAGGGCAATCTGTGTATAGATGGAAACATCAACACCGCCATCTGTACAAACATGGAAATATCTACACTGCTATCTCTATAAACATGGAAATATCTACACTGCGGTCTGTATAAACATGGAAATATCTACACTGGTATCTGTATAAACATGGAAATATCTGCACCGTTATCTCTATAAACATGGAAATATGTACACCGCTATGTGTATAAACATGGAAATATCTCCACTGCTGTCTGTATAAACATGGAAATATCTCCACCATTATCTGTATAAACATGGAAATATCTACAGCGCCATCTCTATAAACATTGAAATATCTACACTGCCATCTGTAAAAACATGGAAATAAATACACAGTCATCTGAATAAACATGGAAATATCTACACCAACATCTGTATAAACATGGAAATATCTACACTGCCATTTGTAGAAAGATGGAAATATCTTCACCGCTATCTCTATAAATATGGAAATACCTACACCGCCATCTCTATAAACATGAAAATATCTACAATGCCATCTCCATAAAGATGGAAATATCTACTCCACCATGTGTATTAACAAGGAAATATCTACACCACCATCTGTGTAAACATGGAAATATCTACACGGCCATCTGTGTATAGATGGAAATATCAACACCGCCATATATACAAACATGGAAATATCTACACCGCTATCTCTATAAACATGGAAATATCTGCACTGCCATCTGTAAAAGCATGGAAATACCTATACAGTCATCTGTATAAACATGGAAATATGTACAATGCCATCTGTATACACATGGAAATATCTACACAGCCATCTGTATAAACATGTAAATATCTACACTGCTATCTCTATAAACATGGAAATATCTACACTGCCGTCACCATAAACATGGAACTAACTACTCCGCCATCTGTATAAACATGGAAACATCTACACCGCCATCTGTGTGAATAAGAAAATATCTACAATGCCATCTGTATAAAGATATAAATATCAGCACCACGAGCTGTATAAACATGGAAATATCTACATCGCTATCTGTATAAACGTGGAAATACCAACACCGCTATCGGTATAAATATGGAAATATCTACAACGCCATCTATATAAACATGGAAATATCTACACCGCTATGTCTATAAACATGGAAATACCTACACCGCTATCTCTATAAACATGGAAATATCCACACCGCCATCTGCATATCCATTGAAATATCTACAACGCCATCTGTATAAAGATGGAAATATCTACACGGCAATGTGTGTACAGATGGAAATATCAACACCACCATCTGTACAAACATGGAAATATCTACACCGCTATCTGTATAAACATAGAAATACCTACACTCCAGTCTGTATAAAGATGGAAATATCTACACCGGTATCTTTATAAACATGGAAATATCTACACCACGATCTGTATAAACATGGAAATATTTACACCGCTATCTGTATAAACCTGGAAATATCTACACTGCTATCTCTATAAATATGGAAATATCTACACCTCCATCTGTATAAACATGGAAATAACTACACAGTCATGTGTAGGAACATGGAAATATCTACACCACCGTTTGTATAAAGATGGAAATATCTACAACGTTATCTGTATAAACATGGAAATATCTACACAGTGATCTGTATAAACATGGAAATATGTACAGCACTCTCTGAATAAAGATGGAAATATCTACACCGCTATCTGTAAAAACATGGAAATATCTACACCACTATCTGTATAAATATGGAAATATTTACACCGCTATCTCAATAAACATGGAAATATCTACACCTCTATCTCTATAAACATGGAAATATCTACACCGCCATCTGTATTAACATGGAAATATCTGCACAGTCATCTGTACAAACCTGGAAATATCTACACTGTCATCTATATAAACATGGAAATATCTACAGAGAACTCTGCATAAACATGGAAATATCGGCACAGACATCTGTATAAACATGGAAATATCTACACCGCTATCTGTATAAACATGGAAATATCTAAAACGCTATGTGTATTAACGTGGAAATATCTCCATTGCTATCTGTATAAGCATGGACATATCTCCACCGCAATCTGAATAAACATGAAAATATCTACACCTCTATCTCTATAAAAATGGAAATACGTACACCGCTATCTGTATAAACATGGAAATATCTACAATGATATCTCTGTAAACATGGAAATTTCGACATGGGTATCTGTGTAAACTTGGAAATATCTACACCTCTATCTGTGTAAAGTTTGCAATGTCTACACCGCAATCTGTGCAAAGATGGAAATATCTTTACCGCTGTATCTGTAAACATGGAAATATCTACACCGCTATATGCATAAACATGGAAGTATCTTCACTGCCATCTGTATACACATGGAAATATCTACACAGCCATCTGTATAAACATGGAAATATCTACACCGCTATCTCTATAAACATGGAAATATCTACACCTCTATCTGTATAAACATGGAAATATCTACATCGCTATCTGTATAAACAGGGAAATATGTCCACCGCTATCTGTGTAAACATGGAAATATCTACAACGCTATCTGTATATACATGGAAATATCTACACCGCTATCTGTATAAACAAGGAAATATCTACACTGCCATCTTTAGAAACATGGAAATATCTACACCGCCATCTGTATAAACATGGAAATACCTACACCGCTACCTGTATAAATATGGAAATGTCTACACCGCTATCTCTATAAACATGGAAATACCTACACCACTTGCACTATAAACATGGAAATATCTACACCGCAATCTCTGTAAACATGGAAATATCTACACCGCCATCTATGTAAACATGAAAATATCTACACTGCCATATTAAGAAACATGGCTGTATCTACACTGCCATCTCTATGAACATGAAAATACTTACACCACCATCTCTATAAACATGGAAATATTTACACCGCTATCTCTATAAACATAGAAATAACTACACCGCCATCTCTATAAACATGGAAATATCTACACCGCCATCTGCATAAACATCGAAATACCTACACAGACATCTGTATAAACTTGGAAATATCTACACTGCCATCTGTATAAACTTGGAAATATCTACACTGACATCAGTAGAAAATTGGAAATGTCTACAAAGCGATCTGTATAAACATGGGAATTTCTACACCGCTACCTGTATAAACATGGAAATATCTAAATCGCTATCTGTATCAACATGGAAATAACTACACCGCAATCTGTATAAACACGGAAATATCTACAATGCTATCTCTGTAAACATGGAAATATCTACACAGTTATCTGTGTAAACTTGGAAATATCTACACCGCTATCTGTGTAAATTTGGCAATACCTACACCGCAATCTGTGCAAAGATGGAAATACCTACACCGCTATTTCTGTAAATAAGGAAATATCTACACCGATATCTGTATAAACATGGAAATACCTACACTGCCATCTGCATAGACATGGAAATATCTACAGCGCCATCTGTATAAACATGGAAATATCTACACTGCCATCTGTACACACATGGAAATATCTACACAGCCATCTGTATAAACATGGAAATATCTACGCTGCTATCTCTATAAACATGGAAATATCTACACCGCTATCTGTATAAACATGGAAATATCTACATCGCTATCTGTATAAACAGGGAAATATCTCCACCGCTATCTGCTTAAACATGGAAATATCTACACCGCTATCTGTATAAACATGGAAATATCTACACCGCTATCTGTATAAACATGGAAATATCTACAACGCTACCTGTGTAAACATGGAAATATCTAAACAGCTATCTGTGTAAACTTGGAAATATCTACACAGCTATCTGTGTAAAAATGGAAATATCTTCACAGCAATCTGTGCAAAGATGGAAATATCTACACCGCTATCTCTGTAAACATGGAAATATCTACACCGCTACCTGAATAAACATGGAAATATCTATACTGCTGTCTGTATATACAAGGAAATTTCTACACCGCCATCTGTAGAAACATGGAAATACCTACACCGCAATCTGCATAAACATGGAAATACTTACACCGATATCTGTATAAACATGGAAATATCTGCACCGCTATCTCCATAAACATGGAAATATCTACAAAGACATCTGCATAAACATGGAAATAACTACACAGTCATGTGTAGGAACATTTAAATATCTACACTGCCATCTGTATAACCATAGAAATATCTACACAGCCATCTGTATAAATATGGAAATATATGCATAGGCATCTGTGTAAACATGGAAATATCTGCACCGCTATCTGTATAAACATGGGAATACCTACAGCGCTGTCTCTATAAACATGGAAATATGTACACCGCTATGTGTATAAACATGGAAATATCTCCACTGCTGGCTGTATAAACATGGAAATATCTACACCGCGATCTGTATGAACATCGAAATATCTACACCGCTATCTGTATAAACATGGAAATATCTACAACGTTATCTGTATAAACATGGAAATATCTACACAGTGATCTGTATAAACATGGAAATATGTACAGCACTCTCTAAATATAGATGGAAATATCTACACCGCTATCTGTAAAAACATGGAAATATCTTCACCACTATCTGTATAAATATGGAATTATTTACACCGCTATCTCAATAAACATTTAAATATCTACACCGCTATCTCTATAAACATGGAAACATCTACACGGCCATCTGTATTAACATGGAAATATCTGCACAGTCATCTGTACAAACCTGGAAATATCTACACTGTCATCTATATAAACATGGAAATATCTACAGAGAACTCTGCATAAACATGGAAATATCGGCACAGACATCTGTATAAACATGGAAATATCTACACCGCTATCTGTATAAACATGGAAATAACTACACCGCTATTTGTATAAACAAGGAAATATCTACATCACAATCTGTTAAAACATGGAAATATATACACAGACATCTGTTTATACATGGAAATATCTACACCGCTATTTGTATAAACCTGCTAATAACTACACCGCTATCTGTATAAATGTGGAAATATTTGCACTGGTATCCCTATAAACATGGTAATATCAACACCGCGATCTGTATAAACATGGAAATATCTACACCATGATCTGTATAAACATGGAAATATCTACACGGCCATCTGTATTAACATGGAAATATCT
This sequence comes from Pan troglodytes, assembly GCF_028858775.2. NCBI lineage: Eukaryota > Metazoa > Chordata > Mammalia > Primates > Hominidae > Pan > Pan troglodytes. The sequence continues at coordinate 9,305,279 of NC_072411.2, forward strand.
GCACAGTCATCTGTACAAACCTGGAAATATCTACACTGTCATCTATATAAACATGGAAATATCTACAGAGAACTCTGCATAAACATGGAAATATCGGCACAGACATCTGTATAAACATGGAAATATCTACACCGCTATCTGTATAAACATGGAAATAACTACACCGCTATTTGTATAAACAAGGAAATATCTACATCACCATCTGTTAAAACATGGAAATATATACACAGACATCTGTTTATACATGGAAATATCTACACCGCTATTTGTATAAACCTGCTAATAACTACACCGCTATCTGTATAAATGTGGAAATATTTGCACTGGTATCCCTATAAACATGGTAATATCAACACCGCGATCTGTATAAACATGGAAATATCTACACCATGATCTGTATAAACATGGAAATATCTACACCGTTATCTGTATAAACATGGAAATATCTACACCGCCATCTCTATAAACATGGAAATATCTACACCCCTATCTGTATAAACATGGAAATATCCTCACAGCTATCTCTATAAACATGGAAAAATCAACACCGCTATCTCTATGAACATGGAAATATCTACACCGCCATCTCTATAAACATGGAAATATCTACACCACGATCAGTATAAACATGGAAATGTCTACACCGCTATCTGTCTAAACATGGAACTATCTCCACTGCTATCTCTATAAACATGGAAATATCTACACCGCCATCAGTATAAACATGGAAATATCTACACAGCCATGTGTATATACATGGAAATATCTACACCGCTATCTATATAAACATGGAAATAACTACACCGCTATCTGTATAAACATGGAAATATCTACACCGCCATCTACATATCCATGGACATATCTACACCGCTATCTGTATAAACATGGAAATATCTACACCGCTATTTCCATAAACATGGGAATATCTACACCGTGATCTGTATAAACATGGAAATATCTACACCGCTATCTGTATAAACATGGAAATTTCTACACCGTGATCTGTATAAATATGGAAATATCTACACCGCTATCTCTATAAACATGGAAATGTCTACACCGCCATCTGTATAAACATGCAAATACCTATACAGTCATCTGTGTAAACATGGAAATATCTACACCACCATCTGTATAAACATGGAAATATCTACAATGCCACCTGTATACACATGGAAATACCTACACGGCAATCTGTGTATAGATGGAAACATCAACACCACCATCTGTGTATACATGGAAATATCTACAATGCCATCTGTATACACATGGAAATACCTACACGGCAATCTGTGTATAGATGGAAACATCAACACCGCCATCTGTACAAACATGGAAATATCTACACTGCTATCTCTATAAACATGGAAATATCTTCACTGCGGTCTGTATAAACATGGAAATATCTACACCGGTATCTGTATAAACATGGAAATATCTGCACCGTTATCTCTATAAACATGGAAATATGTACACAGCTATGTGTATAAACATGGAAATATCTCCACTGCTGTCTGTATAAACATGGAAATATCTCCACCATTATCTGTATAAACATGGAAATATCTACAGCGCCATCTCTATAAACATTGAAATATCTACACTGCCATCTGTAAAAACATGGAAATAAATACACAGTCATCTGAATAAACATGGAAATATCTACACCAACATCTGCATAAACATGGAAATATCAACACTGCCATTTGTAGAAAGATGGAAATATCTTCACCGCTATCTCTATAAATATGGAAATACCTACACCGCCATCTCTATAAACATGAAAATATCTACAATGCCATCTCCATAAAGATGGAAATATCTACTCCACCATGTGTATTAACAAGGAAATATCTACACCACCATCTGTGTAAACATGGAAATATCTACACCGCTATCTGTATAAACATGGAAATACTTACAAAGTTATCTGTATAAACATGGAAATCTCTACACAGCCATGTGTACATACATGGAAATATCTACACCGCTCTCTATATAAACATGGAAATAAGTACAGCGCTATCTGTATATACATGGAAATATCTACACCACCATCTACATATCCACAGAAATATCTGTGCCGCCATCTGTATAAACATGGAAATATCTACACGATCATCTATGTATAGATGGAAATATCAACACCGCCATCTGTACAAACATGGAAATATCTGCACCGCTATCTGTATAAACATGGAAATATCTACACCGCGGTCTATATAAACATGGAAATATCTACACCGCTATTGTATAAACATGGAAACACCTACACCGCTACTTCTATAAACATGGAAATATCTACACCGCTATCTGTATAAACATGGAAATATCTCCACTGCTATCTCTATAAACATCGAAATATCTACACCGCCATCTGTATAAACATGGAAATACTTACAAAGTTTTCTGTATAAACATGGAAATATCTACACCGCCATCAATATAAACATGGAAATATCTACAAAGCCATTTGTATATACATGGAAATATCTACACCGCTATCTATATAAACATGGAAATAACTACACCGCTATCTGTATAAACATGGAAATATCTCCACTGCTATCTCTATAAACATCGAAATATCTACACCGCCATCTGTATAAACATGGAAATACTTACAAAGTTATCTGTACAAACACGGAAATATCTACACCGCCATCTGTATAAACATGTTAATACTCACAAAGTTATCTGTACATACATGGAAATATCTACACCGCTCTCTACATAAACATGGAAATAAGTACAGCGCTATCTGTATATACATGGAAATATCTACACCACCATCTACATATCCATAGAAATATCTGTGCCGCCATCTGTATATACATGGAAATATCTACACGTTCATCTGTGTATAGATGGAAATATCAACACCGCCATCTGTACAAACATGGAAATATCTCCACTGCTGTCTGTATAAACATGGAAATATCTCCACCATTATCTGTATAAACATGGAAATATCTACAGCGCCATCTCTATAAACATTGAAATATCTACACTGCCATCTGTAAAAACATGGAAATAAATACACAGTCATCTGAATAAACATGGAAATATCTACACCAACATCTGTATAAACATGGAAATATCTACACTGCCATTTGTAGAAAGATGGAAATATCTTCACCGCTATCTCTATAAATATGGAAATACCTACACCGCCATCTCTATAAACATGAAAATATCTACAATGCCATCTCCATAAAGATGGAAATATCTACTCCACCATGTGTATTAACAAGGAAATATCTACACCACCATCTGTGTAAACATGGAAATATCTACACCGCTATCTGTATAAACATGGAAATAACTACACCGCCATCTGCATGTCTTTGGAAATATCTATGCCGCCATCTGTATAAACATGGAAATATCTACACGGCCATCTGTGTATAGATGGAAATATCAACACCGCCATATGTTCAAACATGGAAATATCTACACCGCTATCTCTATAAACATGGAAATATCTGCACTGCCATCTGTAAAAGCATGGAAATACCTATACAGTCATCTGTATAAACATGGAAATATGTACAATGCCATCTGTATACACATGGAAATATCTACACAGCCATCTGTATAAACATGTAAATATCTACACTGCTATCTCTATAAACATGGAAATATCTACACTGCCGTCTCCATAAACATGGAACTAACTACTCCGCCATCTGTATAAACATGGAAACATCTACACCGCCATCTGTGTGAATAAGGAAATATCTACAATACCATCTGTATAAAGATATAAATATCTGCACCGCGAGCTGTATAACCATGGAAATATCTACATCGCTATCTGTATAAATTTGGAAATAACAACACCGCTATCGATATAAACATGGAAATATCTACAACGCCATCTATATAAACGTGGAAATATCTACACCGCTATGTCTATAAACATGGAAATACCTACACCGCTATCTGTATAAACATGGAAATATCTACACCGTTATCTGTATAAACATGGAAATATCTACACCGCTATCTGTATAAACATGGAAATATCTACACCGCGATCTGTATAAACATGGAAATATCTGCACCACTATCTCTATAAACATGGAAATATCTACAAAGACATCTGCATAAACATGGAAATAACTACACAGTCATGTGTAGGAACATTTAAATATCTACACTGCCAACTGTATAAACTTAGAAATATCTACACAGCCCTCTGTATAAATATGGAAATATCTGCATAGGCATCTGTGTAAACATGGAAATATCTGCACCGCTATCTCTATAAACATGGAAAAACATACACCGATGTCTCTATAAACATGGAAATATGTACACCGCTATATGTATAAACATGGAAATATCTCCACTGCTCTCTGAATAAACATGGAAATATCTCCACCGTTATCTGTATAAACATGAAAATATCTACAGCGCCACCTCTATAAACATTGAAATATCTACACTGCCATCTGTAAAAACATGGTAATATCTACAGAGTCATCTGAATAAACATGGAAATATCTACACCACCATCTGTATAAACATGGAAATACCTACAATACCATCTGTATACACATGGAAATATCTACACAGACATCTGTACAAATATGGAAATATCTACACGGCCATCTGAATAAACATGGAAATATCTACACTGCCATCTGTAGAAAGATGTAAATATGTACACCGCTATCTCTATAAATAAGGAAATATCTACACTGCCATCTCTATAAACATGAAAATATCTACACTGTCATCTCCATAAAGATGGAAGTATCTACTCCGCCATGTGTATAAACACGGAAATATCTACACCACCATCTGTGTAAACATGGAAATATCTACACCGCTATCTGTATAAACTTGGAAATATGTACACTGCCATCTGTATAAAAATGGAAATAATTACAAAGTTATCTGTATAAACAAGGAAATATCTACACCGCCATCTGCATATCCATGGAAATATCTATGCTGCCATCTGTATAAACTTGGAAATATCTACACGGCCATCTGAGTATAGATGGAAATATCAACGCTGCCATCTGTACAAACATGGAAATACCTACACCGCTATCTCTATAAACATGTAAATATCTACACTGCCATCTGTAAAAACATGGAAATACCTATACAGTCATCTGTATAAACATGGGAATATCTACACCACCATCTGTATAAACATGGAAATATCTACAATGCCATCTGTATACACATGGAAATATCTACACAGCCATCTGTATAAACATGTAAATATCTACACTTCTATCTCTATAAACATGGTAATATCTACACCGCCATCTCAATAAACATGAAAATATCTACACTGCCATCTCCATAAACATGGAACTATCTACTCCGCCATCTGTATAAACATGGAAACACCTACACCGCCATCTGTGTGAATAAGGAAATATCTACAATGCCATCTGTATAAAGATATAAATATCTGCACCGCTATCTGTATAAACATGGAAATATCTACACCGCTATTTCTATAAACATGGAAATATCTACAGCGTGATCTGTATAAACATGGAAATATCTACACCGCTCTCTGTATAAACATGGAAATTTCTACACCGTTATCTGTATAAATATGGAAATATCTACACCGCTATCTCTATAAACATGGAAATGTCTACACCGCCATCTGTATAAACATGGAAATACCTATACAGTCATCTGTGTAAACATGGAAATATCTACACCACCATCTGTATAAACATGGAAATATCTACAATGCCACCTGTATACACATGGAAATACCTACACGGCAATCTGTGTATAGATGGAAACATCAACACCACCATCTGTATATACATGGAAATATCTACAATGCCATCTGTATACACATGGATATACCTACACGGCAATCTGTGTATAGATGGAAACATCAACACCGCCATCTGTACAACCATGGAAATATCTACACTGCTATCTCTATAAACATGGAAATATCTACACTGCGGTCTGTATAAACATGGAAATATCTACACCGGTATCTGTATAAACATGGAAATATCTGCACCGTTATCTCTATAAACATGGAAATATGTACACCGCTATGTGTATAAACATGGAAATATCTCCACTGCTGTCTGTATAAACATGGAAATATCTCCACCATTATCTGTATAAACATGGAAATATCTACAGCGCCATCTCTATAAACATTGAAATATCTACACTGCCATCTGTAAAAACATGGAAATAAATACACAGTCATCTGAATAAACATGGAAATATCTACACCAACATCTGTATAAACATGGAAATATCTACACTGCCATTTGTAGAAAGATGGAAATATCTTCACCGCTATCTCTATAAATATGGAAATACCTACACCGCCATCTCTATAAACATGAAAATATCTACAATGCCATCTCCATAAAGATGGAAATATCTACTCCACCATGTGTATTAACAAGGAAATATCTACACCACCATCTGTGTAAACATGGAAATATCTACACCGCTATCTGTATAAACATGGAAATAACTACACCGCCATCTGCATGTCTTTGGAAATATCTATGCCGCCATCTGTATAAACATGGAAATATCTACACGGCCATCTGTGTATAGATGGAAATATCAACACCGCCATATGTTCAAACATGGAAATATCTACACCGCTATCTCTATAAACATGGAAATATCTGCACTGCCATCTGTAAAAGCATGGAAATACCTATACAGTCATCTGTATAAACATGGAAATATGTACAATGCCATCTGTATACACATGGAAATATCTACACAGCCATCTGTATAAACATGTAAATATCTACACTGCTATCTCTATAAACATGGAAATATCTACACTGCCGTCTCCATAAACATGGAACTAACTACTCCGCCATCTGTATAAACATGGAAACATCTACACCGCCATCTGTGTGAATAAGGAAATATCTACAATACCATCTGTATAAAGATATAAATATCTGCACCGCGAGCTGTATAACCATGGAAATATCTACATCGCTATCTGTATAAATTTGGAAATAACAACACCGCTATCGATATAAACATGGAAATATCTACAACGCCATCTATATAAACGTGGAAATATCTACACCGCTATGTCTATAAACATGGAAATACCTACACCGCTATCTGTATAAACATGGAAATATCTACACCGTTATCTGTATAAACATGGAAATATCTACACCGCTATCTGTATAAACATGGAAATATCTACACCGCGATCTGTATAAACATGGAAATATCTGCACCACTATCTCTATAAACATGGAAATATCTACAAAGACATCTGCATAAACATGGAAATAACTACACAGTCATGTGTAGGAACATTTAAATATCTACACTGCCAACTGTATAAACTTAGAAATATCTACACAGCCCTCTGTATAAATATGGAAATATCTGCATAGGCATCTGTGTAAACATGGAAATATCTGCACCGCTATCTCTATAAACATGGAAAAACATACACCGATGTCTCTATAAACATGGAAATATGTACACCGCTATATGTATAAACATGGAAATATCTCCACTGCTCTCTGAATAAACATGGAAATATCTCCACCGTTATCTGTATAAACATGAAAATATCTACAGCGCCACCTCTATAAACATTGAAATATCTACACTGCCATCTGTAAAAACATGGTAATATCTACAGAGTCATCTGAATAAACATGGAAATATCTACACCACCATCTGTATAAACATGGAAATACCTACAATACCATCTGTATACACATGGAAATATCTACACAGACATCTGTACAAATATGGAAATATCTACACGGCCATCTGAATAAACATGGAAATATCTACACTGCCATCTGTAGAAAGATGTAAATATGTACACCGCTATCTCTATAAATAAGGAAATATCTACACTGCCATCTCTATAAACATGAAAATATCTACACTGTCATCTCCATAAAGATGGAAGTATCTACTCCGCCATGTGTATAAACACGGAAATATCTACACCACCATCTGTGTAAACATGGAAATATCTACACCGCTATCTGTATAAACTTGGAAATATGTACACTGCCATCTGTATAAAAATGGAAATAATTACAAAGTTATCTGTATAAACAAGGAAATATCTACACCGCCATCTGCATATCCATGGAAATATCTATGCTGCCATCTGTATAAACTTGGAAATATCTACACGGCCATCTGAGTATAGATGGAAATATCAACGCTGCCATCTGTACAAACATGGAAATACCTACACCGCTATCTCTATAAACATGTAAATATCTACACTGCCATCTGTAAAAACATGGAAATACCTATACAGTCATCTGTATAAACATGGGAATATCTACACCACCATCTGTATAAACATGGAAATATCTACAATGCCATCTGTATACACATGGAAATATCTACACCGCCATCTGTATAAACATGGAAATATCTACACAGCCATGTGTACATACATGGAAATATCTACACCGCTATCTATATAAACATGGAAATAACTACACCGCTATCTGTATAAACATGGAAATATCTACACCGCCATCTACATATCCATGGAAATATCTGCGCCACCCTCTGTATAAACATGGAAATATCTACACGGTCATCTGTGTATAGATGGAAATATCGACACCGACATCTGTACAAACATGGAAATATCTGCACCGCTATCTGTATAAACATGGAAATATCTACACCGCGGTCTGTATAAACACGGAAATATCTACACCATGATCTGTATAAACATGGAAATATATACACCGCTATCTGTATAAACATGGAAATATCTGCACCGGTATCTCTATAAACATGGAAATAACTACAAAGACATCTGTATAAAGTTGGAAATACCTACACAGTCATGTGTAGGAACATTTAAATATCTACACTGCCATCTGTATAAATATAGAAATATCTACACAGCCCTCTGTATAAATATGGAAATATCTGCATAGGCATCTGTGTAAACATGGAAATATCTGCACCGCTATATGTATAAACATGGAAATACCTACACCGATGTCTCTATAAACATGGAAATATGTACACCGCTATGTGTATAAACATGGAAATATCTCCACTGCTCTCTGTATAAACATGGAAATATCTCCACCGTTATCTTTATAAACATGGAAATATCAACAGCGCCATCTATATAAACATTGAAATATCTACACTGCCATCTGTAAAAACATGGAAGTATCTACACATTCATCTGAATAAACATGGTAATATCTACACCACCATCTGTATAAACATGGAAATAGCTACAATACCATCTGTATACACATGGAAATATCTACACAGACATCTGTATAAATATGGAAATATCTACACGGCCATCTGTATAAACATGGAAATATCTACACTGCCATCTGTAGAAAGATGGAAATATCTACACCGCTATCTCTATAAATGTGGAAATATCTACACCGCCATCTCTATGAACATGAAAATATCTACACTGCCATCTCCATAAAGATGGAAGTATCTACTCCGCCATGTGTATAAACACAGAAATATCTACACCACCATCTGTGTAAACATGGAAATACCTACACCGCTATATGTATAAACATGGAAATAACTACACCGCCATCTGCATGTCCTTGGAAATAACTACGCCGCCATCTGAATAAACATGGAAATATCTACACGGCCATCTGTGTATAGCTGGAAATATCAACACCGCCATCTGTACAAACATGGAAATATCTACACCGCTATCTCTATAGACATGGAAATATCTGCACCGCCATCTGTAAAAACATGGAAATACCTATACAGTCATCTGTATAAACATGGAAATATCTACAATGCCTTCTGTAGAAAAATGGAAATATCTGCACCGCAATCTGTGTAAACATGGAAATATCTACACCGATATCGGTAAAAACATGGAAATATCTACACCGTTATCTGTATAAACATGGAAATATCTACACCGCTATCTGTATAAACATGGAAATATCTACACAGTTATCTCTATAAACATGGAAATATCTACACCGCCATCTGTATAAACATGGAAATACCTACAAAGTCATCTGTATAAAATTGGAAATATGTACACAGCCATCTGTATAAACATGGAAATATCTACAAAGCCATCTGTATAAACATGGAAATATCTACACAGCCATCTGTATATACATGGAAATAACTACACCACTATCTGTATAAACATGGAAATAACTACACCGCTATTTGTATAAACAAGGAAATATCTACACCGTGATCTGTATAAACATGGAAATATATACACCGCCATCTCTATAAACAGGGAAATATCTACACACCTATCTGTATAAACATGGAAATATCCACACCGCTATCTCTATAAACATGGAAAAGTCAACTCCGCTATCTCTATGAACATGGAAATATCTACACCGCCATCTCTATAAACATGGAAATGTCTACACCACGATCAGTATAAACATGGAAATATCTACACCGCTATCTGTATAAACATGGAAATATCTCCACTGCTATCTCTATAAACATCGAAATATCTACACCGCCATCTGTATAAACATGGAAATACTTACAAGGTTATCTGTATAAACATGGAAATATCTACACCGCCATCTATATAAACATGGAAATATCTACACAGCCATGTGTACATACATGGAAATATCTACACCGCTATCTATATAAACATGGAAATAACTACACCGCTATCTGTATAAACATGGAAATATCTACACCGCCATCTACATATCCATGGAAATATCTGCGCCGCCATCTGTATAAACATGGAAATATCTACACGGTCATCTGTGTATAGATGGAAATATCAACACCGCCATCTGTACAAACATGGAAATATCTGCACCGCTATCTGTATAAACATGGTAATATCCACACCGCGGTCTGTATAAACATGGAAATATCAACACCGCTATCGGTATAAACATGGAAATATCTACACCGCTATCTCTATAAACATGGAAATATCTACACCGTGATCTGTATAAACATGGAAATATTTACACCGCTATCTGTATAAACATGGAAACTTCTACACCGTTATCTGTATAAATACGGAAATATCTACACCGCTATCTCTATAAACTTGGAAATATCTACACTGCCATCTGTATAAACATGGAAATACCTATACAGTCATCTGTGTAAACATGGAAATATCTACACCACCATCTGTATAAACATGGAAATATCTACAATGCCATCTGTATACACATGGAAATACCTACACGGCAATCAGTGTATAGATGGAAACATCAACACCGCCATCTGTACAAACATGGAAATATCTACACTGCTATCTCTATAAACCTGGAAATATCTTCACTGCGGTCTGTATAAACATAGAAATATCTACACCGGTATCTGTATAAACATGGAAATATCTACACCATGATCTGTATAAACATGGAAATATATACAAGGCTATCTGTATAAACATGGAAATATCTGCACCTTTATCTCTATAAACATGGAAATAACTACAAAGACATGTGTATAAACATGGAAATACCTACACAGTCATGTGTAGGAACATTTAAATATCTACACTGCCATCTGTATAAATATAGAAATATCTACACAGCCCTCTGTATAAATATGGAAATATCTGCATAGGCATCTGTGTAAACATGGAAATATCTCCAATGCTCTCTGTATAAACATGGAAATATTTCCACCGTTATCTGTATAAACATGGAAATATCAACAGTGCCATCTATATAAACATTGAAATATCTACACTGCCATCTGTACAAACATGGAACTATCTACACAGTCATCTGAATAAACATGGAAATATCTACACCACCATCTGTATAAACATGGAAATAGCTACAATACCATCTGTATACACATGGAAATATCTACACAGACATCTGCATAAATATGGAAATATCTACACGGCCATCTGTATAAACATGGAAATATCTACACAGCCATCTGTAGAAAGATGGAAATATCTACACCGCTATCTCTATAAATATGGAAATATCTACACCGCCATCTCTATGAACATGAAAATATCTATACTGCCATCTGCATAAAGATGGAACTACCTACTCCGCCATGTGTATAAACACGGAAATATCTACACCACCATCTGTGTAAACATGGAAATACCTACACCGCTATCAGTATAAACACGGAAATAACTACACCGCCATCTGCATGTCCTTGGAAATATCTACGCCGCCATCTGAATAAACATGGAAATATCTACACGGCCATCTGTGTATAGATGGTAATATCAACACCGCCATCTGTACAAACATGGAAATATCTACACCGCTACCTCTATAGACATGGAAATATCTGCACCGCCATCTGTAAAAACATGGAAATACCTGTAAAGTCATCTGTATAAACATGGAAATATCTACAATGCCATCTGTAGAAAAATGGAAATATCTACACCGCAATCTGTGTAAACATGGAAATATCTACACCGATGTCTGTATAAACATGGAAATATCTACACCGCGATCTGTATAAACATGGAAATATCTACACCGCGATCTGTATAAACATGGAAATATCTACACCGCTATCTGTATAAACATGGAAATATCTACACAGTTATCTCTATAAACATGGAAATATCTACACCGCCATCTGTATAAACATGGAAATACCTACAAAGTCATCTGTATAAACATGGAAATATCTACACAGCCCTCTGTATAAATATGGAAATATCTGCATAGGCATCTGTATAAACATGGAAATATCCACACCGCTATCTCTATAAACATGAAAAAATCAACACTGCTATCTCTATGAACATGGGAATATCTACACCGCCATCTCTATAAACATGGAAATGTCTACACCACGATCAGTAAAAACATGGAAATATCTACACCGCTATCTGTATAAACATGGAAATAGCTCCACTGCTATCTCTATAAACATCGAAATATCTACACCGCCATCTGTATAAACATGGACATACTTACAAAGTTATCTGTATAAACATGGAAATATCTACACCGCCATCTGTATAAACATGGAAATATCTACACAGCCATGTGTACATACATGGAAATATCTACACCGCTATCTATATAAACATGGAAATAACTACACCGCTATCTGTATAAACATGGAAATATCTACACCGCCATCTACATATCCATGGAAATATCTGCGCCGCCATCTGTATAAACATGGAAATATCTACACGGTCATCTGTGTATAGATGAAAATATCAACACCGCCATCTGTACAAACATGGAAATATCTGCACCGCTATCTGTATAAACATGGAAATATGTACACCGCGATCTCCATAAACATGGAAATATCTACACCGTGATCTGTATAAACAAGGAAATATTTACACCGCTATCTGTATAAACATGGAATCTTCTACACCGTTATCTGTATAAATATGGAAATATCTACACCGCTATTTCAATAAACTTGGAAATATCTACACCACCATCTGTATAAACATGGAAATACCTATACAGTCATCTGTGTAAACATGGAAATATCTACACCACCATCTGTATAAACATGGAAATATCTACAGTGCCATCTGTATACACATGGAAATACCTACACGGCAATCAGTGTATAGATGGAAACATCAACACCGCCATCTGTACAAACATGGAAATATCTACACTGCGGTCTCTATAAACATGGAAATATCTACACCATGATCTGTATAAACATGGAAATATATACACCGCTATCTGTATAAACATGGAAATATCTGCACCGCTATCTCTATAAATATGGAAATAACTTCAAAGACATCTGTATAAACATGGAAATACCTACACAGTCATGTGTAGGAACATTTAAATATCTACACTGCCATCTGTATAAATATAGAAATATCTACACAGCCCTCTGTATAAATATGGAAATATCTGCATAGGCATCTGTGTAAACATGGAAATATCTGCACCGCTATCTGTATAAACGTGGAAATACCTACACCGCTGTCTCTATAAACATGGAAATATGTACACCGCTATGTGTATAAACATGGAAATATCTCCACTGCTCTCTGTATAAACATGGAAATATCTCCACCGTTATCTGTATAAACATGGAAATATCAACAGCGCCATCTATATAAACATTGAAATATCTACACTGCCATCTGTAAAAACATGGAAATATCTACACAGTCATCTGAATAAACATGGAAATATCTACACCACCATCTGTATAAACATGGAAATAGCTACAATACCATCTGTATACACATGGAAATATCTACACAGACATCTGTATAAATATGGAAATATCTACACGGCCATCTGTATAAACATGGAAATATCTACACTGCCATCTGTAGAAAGATGGAAATATCTACACCGCTATCTCTATAAATATGGAAATATCTACTCCGTGATCTGTATAAACATGGAAATATTTACACCGCTATCTGTATAAACATGGAAACTTCTACACCGTTATCTGTATAAATATGGAAATATCTACACCGCTATCTCTATAAACTTGGAAATATCTACACCGCCATCTGTATAAACATGGAAATACGTATACAGTCATCTGTGTAAACATGGAAATATCTACACAACCATCTGTATAAACATGGAAATATCTACAATGCCATCTGTATACACATGGAAATACCTACACGGCAATCAGTATATAGATGGAAACATCAACACCGCCATCTGTACAAACATGGAAATATCTACACTGCTATCTCTATAAACATGGAAATATCTACACTGCGGTCTCTATAAACATCGAAATATCTACACCATGATCTGTATAAACATGGAAATATATACACCGCTATCTGTATAAACATGGAAATATCTGCAATGCCATCTGTATACACATGGAAATACCTACGCGGCAATCAGTGTATAGATGGAAACATCAACACCGCCATCTGTACAAACATGGAAATATCTACACTGCTATCTCTATAAACATGGAAATATCTACACTGCGGTCTGTATAAACATGAAAATGTCTACACCGGTATCTGTATAAACATGGAAATATCTACACCATGATCTGTATAAACATGGAAATATATACATCGCTATCTGTATAAACATGGAAATATCTGCACCGCTATCTCTATAAACATGGAAATCACTACAAAGACATCTGTATAAACATGGAAATACCTACACAGTCATGTGTAGGAACATTTAAATATCTACACTGCCATCTGTATAAATATAGAAATATCTACACAGCCCTCTGTATAAATATGGAAATATCTGCATAGGCATCTGTGTAAACATGGAAATAACTGCACCGCTGTCTCTATAAACATGGAAATATGTACACCGCTATGTGTATAAACATGGAAATATCTCCACAGCTCTCTGTATAAACATGGAAATATCTCCACCGTTATCTGTATAAACATGGAAATATCAACAGCGCCATCTACATAAACATTGAAATATCTACACTGCCATCTGTAAAAACATGGAAATATCTACACAGTCATCTGAATAAACTTGGAAATATCTACACCACCATCTGTATAAACATGGAAATAGCTACAATACCATCTGTAGACACATGGAAATATCTACACAGACATCTGTATAAATATGGAAATATCTACACGGCCATCTGTATAAACATGGAAATATCTACACAGCCATCTGTAGAAAGATGGAAATATCTACACCGCTATCTCTATAAATGTGGAAATATCTACACCGCCATCTCTATGAACATGAAAATATCTACACTGCCATCTCCATAAAGATGGAAGTATCTACTCCGCCATGTGTATAAACACGGAAATATCTACACCACCATCTGTGTAAACATGGAAATATCTACACCGCTATCTGTATAAACATGGAAATAACTACACCGCCATCTGCATGTCCTTGGAAATATCTACGCCGCCATCTGAATAAACATGGAAATATCTACACGGACATCTGAGTATAGCTGGAAATATCAACACCGCCATCTGTACAAACATGGAAATATCTATACCGCTATCTCTATAGACATGGAAATATCTGCACCGCCATCTGTAAAAACATGGAAATACCTATACAGTCATCTGTATAAACATGGAAATATCTACAATGCCATCTGTAGAAAGATGGAAATATCTACACCGCAATCTGTGTAAACATGGAAATATCTACACCGCTATCTGTATAAACATGGAAATATCTGCACAGTTATCTCTATAAACATGGAAATATCTACACCGCCATCTGTATAAACATGGAAATAACTACAAAGTCATCTGTATAAACATGGAACTATCTACACAGCCATCTGTATAAACATGGAAATATCTACACAGCCATCTGTATATACATGGAAATATCTACACCACTATCTGTATAAACATGGAAATACCTACAAAGTCATCTGTATAAACATGGAAATATCTACAAAGTCATCTGTATAAACATGGAAATATCTACACAGCCATCAGTATAAACATGGAAATATCTACACAGCCCTCTGTATAAATATGGAAATATCTGCATAGGCATCTGTATAAACATGGAAATATCCACAACGCAATCTCTATAAACATGAAAAAATCAACACCGCTATCTCTATGAACATGGAAATATATACAACGCCATCTCTATAAACATGGAAATGTCTACACCACGATCAGTAAAAACATGGAAATATCTACACCGCTATCTGTATAAACATGGAAATAGCTCCACTGCTATCTCTATAAACATCGAAATATCTACACCGCCATCTGTATAAACATGGACATACTTACAAAGTTATCTGTATAAACATGGAAATATCTACACCGCCATCTGTATAAACATGGAAATATCTACACAGCCATGTGTACATACATGGAAATATCTACACCGCTATCTATATAAACATGGAAATAACTACATCGCTATCTGTATAAACATGGAAATATCTACACCACCATCTGTATAAACATGGAAATATCTTCACCGCCATCTGTATAAACATGGAAATACCTACAAAGTCATCTGTATAAAAATGGAAATATGTACACAGCCCTCTGTATAAACATGGAAATATCTACACAGCCATCTGTATAAACATGGAAATATCTACACAGCCGTCTGTATATACATGGAAATATCTACACCACTATCTTTATAAACATGGAAATAACTACCCTGCTATTTGTATAAACTAGGAAATATCTACACCGTGATCTGTATAAACATGGAAATATCTACACCGCCATCTCTATAAACAGGGAAATATCTACAACCCTATCTGTATAAACATGGAAATATCCACACCGCTATCTCTATAAACATGGAAAAATCAACACCGCTATCTCTATGAACATGTAAATATCTACACCGCCATCTCTATAAACATGGAAATGTCTACACCACGATCAGTATAAACATGGAAATATCTACACCGCTATCTGTATAAACATGGAAATATCTCCACTGCTATATCTATAAACATCGAAATATCTACAGCGCCATCTGTATGAACATGGAAATACTTACAAAGTTATCTGTATAAACATGGAAATATCTACACCGCCATCTGTAAAAACATGGAAATATCTACACAGCCATGTGTACATACATGGAAATATCTACACCGCTATCTATATAAACATGGAAATAACTACACCGCTATCTGTATAAACATGGAAATATCTACACCGCCATCTACATATCCATGGAAATATCTGCGCCGCCATCTGTATAAACATGGAAATATCTACACGGTCATCTGTGTATAGATGGAAATATCAGCACCGCCATCTGTACAAACATGGAAATATCTGCACCGCTATCTGTATAAACATGGAAATATCTACACCGCGGTCTGTATAAACATGGAAATATCAACACTGCTATCGGTATAAACATGGAAATATCTACACCGCTATCTCTATAAACATGGAAATATCTACACCGTGATCTGTATAAACATGGAAATATTTACACCGCTATCTGTATAAACATGGAAACTTCTACACCGTTATCTGTATAAATATGGAAATATCTACACCGCTATCTCTATAAACTTGGAAATATCTACACCGCCATCTGTATAAACATGGAAATACGTATACAGTCATCTGTGTAAACATGGAAATATCTACACAACCATCTGTATAAACATGGAAATATCTACAATGCCATCTGTATACACATGGAAATACCTACACGGCAATCAGTATATAGATGGAAACATCAACACCGCCATCTGTACAAACATGGAAATATCTACACTGCTATCTCTATAAACATGGAAATATCTACACTGCGGTCTCTATAAACATGGAAATATCTACACCATGATCTGTATAAACATGGAAATATATACACCGCTATCTGTATAAACATGGAAATATCTGCAATGCCATCTGTATACACATGGAAATACCTACACGGCAATCAGTGTATAGATGGAAACATCAACACCGCCATCTGTAGAAAGATGGAAATATCTACACTGCTATCTCTATAAACATGGAAATATCTACACTGCGGTCTGTATAAACATGAAAATATCTACACCGGTATCTGTATAAACATGGAAATATCTACACCATGATCTGTATAAACATGGAAATATATACATCGCTATCTGTATAAACATGGAAATATCTGCACCGCTATCTCTATAAACATGGAAATAACTACAAAGACATCTGTATAAACATGGAAATACCTACACAGTCATGTGTAGGAACATTTAAATATCTACACTGCCATCTGTATAAATATAGAAATATCTACACAGCCCTCTGTATAAATATGGAAATATCTGCATAGGCATCTGTGTAAACATGGAAATAACTGCACCGCTATCTGTATAAACATGGAAATACCTACAACGCTGTCTCTATAAACATGGAAATATGTACACCGCTATGTGTATAAACATGGAAATATCTCCACTGCTCTCTGTATAAACATGGAAATATCTCCACCGTTATCTGTATAAACATGGAAATATCAACAGCGCCATCTACATAAACATTGAAATATCTACACTGCCATCTGTAAAAACATGGAAATATCTACACAGTCATCTGAATAAACATGGAAATATCTACACCACCATCTGTATAAACATGGAAATAGCTACAATACCATCTGTATACACATGGAAATATCTACACAGACAACTGTATAAATATGGAAATATCTACACGGCCATCTGTATAAACATGGAAATATCTACACAGCCATCTGTAGAAAGATGGAAATATCTACACCGCTATCTCTATAAATGTGGAAATATCTACACCGCCATCTCTATGAACATGAAAATATCTACACTGCCATCTCCATAAAGATGGAAGTATCTACTCCGCCATGTGTATAAACACGGAAATATCTACACCACTATCTGTGTAAACATGGAAATACCTACACCGCTATCTGTATAAACATGGAAATAACTACACCGCCATCTGCATGTCCTTGGAAATATCTACGCCGCCATCTGAATAAACACGGAAATATCTACACGGCCATCTGTACAAACATGGAAATATCTACACCGCTATCTCTATAGACATGGAAATATCTGCACCGCCATCTGTAAAAACATGGAAATACCTACAAAGTCATCTGTATATACATGGAAATATCTACACAGCCATCTGTATAAATATGGAAATATCTACACAGCCATCTGTATATACATGAAATATCTACACCACTATCTGTATAAACATGGAAATAAAAACACCGCTATTTGTATATACAAGGAAATATCTACACCGTGATCTATATAAACATGGAAATATCTACACCGCCATCTCTATAAACAGGGAAATATCTACACCCCTATCTGTATAAACATGGAAATATCCACACCGCTATCTCTATAAACATGGAAAAATCAACACCGCTATCTCTATGAACATGGAAATATCTACACCGCCTTCTCTATAAACATGGAAATGTCTACACCACGATCAGTATAAACATGGAAATATCTCCACTGCTATCTCTATAAACATCGAAATATCTATACCGCCATCTGTATAAACATGGAAATACTTACAAAGTTATCTGTATAAACATGGAAATATGTACACCGCCATCTGTATAAACATGGAAATATCTACACAGCCATGTGTACATACATGGAAATATCTACACCGCTATCTATATAAATATGGAAATAACTACACCGCTATCTGTATAAACATGGAAATATCTACAACGCCATCTACATATCCATGGAAATATCTGCGCCGCCATCTGTATAAACATGGAAATATCTACACGGTCATCTGTGTATAGATGAAAATATCAACACCGCCATCTGTACAAACATGGAAATATCTGCACCGCTATCTGTATAAACATGGAAATATCTACACCGCCATCTCTATAAACATGAAAATATCTACACTGCCATCTCCATAAACATGGACCTAACTAATCCGCCATCTGTATAACCGTGGAAACATCTACACCGCCATCTGTGTGAATAAGGAAATATCTACAATGCCATCTGTATAAAGATATAAATAACTGCACCGCTATCTCTATAAACATGGAAATACCTACACCGCTATCTGTATAAACATGGAAATATCTACACCGCTATCTGTATAAACATGGAAATATCTACACCGCTATCTGTATAAACATGGAAATATCTACACCGCTATCTGTATAAACATGGAAATATCTACACCGTTATCTGTATAAACATGGAAATATCTACACCGCGATCTGTATAAACATGGAATTACCTACACCGCGATCTGTATAAACATGGATATATCTACACTGCAATCTGTATAAACATGGAAATATCTACAACGCTATGTGGGTAGACATGGAAATATCTACACAGCTATCTGTGTAAACTTGGAAATAGCTACACAGCTATCTGCGTAAACATGGAAATATCTACACGGCAATCTGTGCAAAGATGGAAATATCTACACCGCTATCTCTGTAAACATGGAAATATCTACACCGCTACCTGTATAAAAATGGAAATATCTACACCGCTGTCTGTATAAACAAGGAAATATCTACACCGCCATCTGTAGAAACATGGAAATATCTACACCGCAATCTGTATAAACATGGAAATACCTACACCACTTTCTCTATAAACATGGAAATATCTACAATGCAATCTCTATATACATGGAAATATCTACACCGCCATCTCTATAAACATGAAAATATCTACACCGCCATCTTCAGAAACATGGATGTATCTACACCGCTATCTGTATAATCTTGGAAATATCTACACCACTATCTGTATAAACATGGAAATATCTTCACTTCTATCTGTATAAACATGGAAATAGCTACACCACCATCTGTACAAAGATGGAAATATCTACACCGCAATCTGTATAAATATGGAAATACCTACACCGCTATCTCTATCAACATGGAAATATCTACACCGCTATCTGTATAAACATGGAAATATCTCCACTCCCATCTGTATAAAGATGGAAATATCTACACCGCGAGCTGTATAAACATGGAAATATCCACACCGCTATCTG
Source organism: Pan troglodytes (assembly GCF_028858775.2). NCBI lineage: Eukaryota > Metazoa > Chordata > Mammalia > Primates > Hominidae > Pan > Pan troglodytes. Next base: position 9,326,730 of record NC_072411.2, read on the forward strand.
TATAAACATGGAAGTAGCAACACCGCTATCAGTATAAATATGGAAATATCTACACCGCTATATCTATAAACATGAATATACTTACACCATCATCTCTATAAACATGAAAATATTTACAACGCTATCTCTATAAACATAGAAATAACTACACCGCCATCTCTATAAACATGGAAATATCTACACCGCCATCTGCATAAACATGGAAATATCTACACAGACATCTGTGTAAACTTGGAAATATCTACACTGACATCTGTAGAAAGATGGAAATATCTACATAGCGATCTGTATAAACATGGGAATTTCTACAGCGCTACCTGTATAAACATGGAAATATCTACACCGCTATCTGTATCAACATGGAAATTACTTCACCGCAGTCAGTATAAACATGGAAATATCTACACAGCAATCTATGCAAAGATCGAAATATCTACACCACAGTCTCTATAAACATGGAAATATCTACACCGCTATCTGTATAAACATGGAAATAACTACACCGCTATCTGTATAAACATGGAAATTTTTACACCGCTATCTGTATAAACATGGAAATATCTCCACCGCTATCTTAATAAACACGGAAATACCTACACCGGTATCTTTAAAAACATGGAAATACCTACACTGCCATCTCTATAAACAATGAAATACCTACAGCGCTATCTGTGTAAACATAGAAATATCTACACAGCTATGTGTGTAAACTTGGAAATATCTACACCGCAATTTGTGTAAGCATGGAAATATCTACAACGCTATCTGTGTAAACATGGAAATATTTAAAACGCTATCTTTGTAAACAGGGAAATATCTACACAGCTATCTGTAAAACTTGGAAATATCTACACCACTATCTGTATAACCCTGAAAATATCTACACCGCTATCTGTATCAACATGTAAATAACTACACCGCTATCTGTATAAACATGGAAATATCTACAATGATATCTCTGTAAACATGGAAATATTGACACAGGTATCTGTGTAAACTTGGAAATATCTACACCGCTATCTGTGTAAAGTTTGCAATGTCTACACCGCAATCTGTGCAAAGATGGAAATATCTTTACCGCTATATCTGTAAACATGGAAATATCTACTCCGCTATATGTATAAACATGGAAATATCTACACTGCCATCTATATACACATGAAAATATCTACACCGCTATCTGTATAAATAAGGAAATATCTACACTGCCATCCTTAGAAACATGGAAATATCTACACCGCCATCTGTATAAACTTGGAAATACCTACACCACTACCTGTATAAATATGGAAATGTCTACACCGCTACCTCTATAAACACGGAAATACCTACACCACTTGCACTATAAACATGGAAATATCTACACCGCAATCTCTGTAAACATGGAAATATCTACACCAGCATCTATGTAAACATGAAAATATCTACACTGCCATATTCAGAAAGATGGCTGTATCTACACCGCCATCTGTATAAACATGGAAATATCTACACCACTATCTGTATAAAGATGGAAATATTTAAACTGCTATCTCTATGAACATGGAAATATCTACACCGCTATCTGTATAAACATGGAAATATCTACACCGCCATCTCTATTAACATGGAAATATCTACACAGTCATCTGTATAAACCTGGAAATATCTACACTGTCATCTATATAAACATGGAAATATCTACAGAGAACTCTGTATAAACTTGGAAATATCGGCACAGCAATCTGTATAAACATGGAAATATCTCCACCGCAATCTGTATAAACATGGAAAATCTACACCGCTATATCTATAAACATGCAAATATCTACACTGCCATCTGCACAAACATGGAAATATCTACACAGTCATCTGTAGAAACATAGAAATATCTACACCGCTATCTGTATAAACATGGAAATAACTACACCGTGATCTGTATAAACATGGAAATATTTACACCGCTATCTGTATAAACATGGAAACTTCTACACCGTTATCTGTATAAATATGGAAATATCTACACCGCTATCTCTATAAACTTTGAAATATCTATACCGCCATCTGTATAAACATGGAAATACCTATACAGTCATCTGGGTAAACATGGAAATATCTACACCACCATCTGTATAAACATGGAAGTATCTACAATGCCATCTGTATACACATGGAAATACCTACACGGCAATCAGTGTATAGATGGAAACATCAACACCGCCATCTGTACAAACATGGAAAAATCTACACTGCTATATCTATAAACGTGGAATTATCTACACTGCGGTCTGTATAAACATGGAAATATCTACACCGGTATCTGTATAAACATGGAAATATCTACACCATGATCTGTATAAACATGGAAATATATACACCGCTATCTGTATAAACATGGAAATATCTGCACCGCTATCTCTATAAACATGGAAATAACTACAAAGACATCTGTATAAACAACATGGAAATACCTACACAGTCATGTGTAGGAACATTTAAGTATCTACACTGCCATCTGTATAAATATAGAAATATCTACACAGCCCTCTGTATATATATGGAAATATCTGCATAGGCATCTGTGTAAACATGGAAATATCTGCACTGCTATCTGTATAAACATGGAAATACCTACACCGCTGTCTCTATAAACATGGAAATATGTACACCGCTATGTGTATAAACATGGAAATATCTCCACTGCTCTCTGTATTAACATGGAAATATCTCCACCGTTATCTGTATAAACATGGAAATATCAACAGCGCCATCTATATAAACATTCAAATATCTACACTGCCATCTGTAAAAACATGGAAATATCTAAACATTCATCTGAATAAACATGGAAATATCTACACCACCATCTGTATAAACATGGAAATAGCTACAATACCATCTGTATACACATGGAAATATCTACACAGACATCTGTATAAACATTTAAATAACTACACCGCTATTTGTATAAACAAGGAAGTATCTACACCGTGATCTGTATAAACATGGAAATATGTACACCGCCACCTCTATAAACAGGGAAATATCTACACCCCTATCTGTATAAACATGGAAAAATCCACACCGCTATCTCTATAAACATGGAAAAATCAACACCGCTATCTCTATGAACATGGAAATATCTACACCGCCATCTCTATAAACATGGAAATGTCTACACCACGATCAGTATAAACATGGAAATATCTACACCGCTATCTGTATAAACATGGAAATATCTCCACTGCTATCTCTATAAACATCGAAATATCTACACCGCCATCTGTATAAACATGGAAATACTTACAAAGTTATCTGTATAAACATGGAAATATCTACACCGCCATCTGTATAAACATGGAAATATCTACACAGCCATGTGTACATACATGGAAATATCTACACCGCTATCTATATAAACATGGAAATAACTACACCGCTATCTGTATAAACATGGAAATATCTACACCACCATCTACATATCCATGGAAATATCTGCGCCACCCTCTGTATAAACATGGAAATATCTACACGGTCATCTGTGTATAGATGGAAATATCAACACCGCCATCTGTACAAACATGGAAATATCTGCACCGCTATCGGTATAAACATGGAAATATCTACACCGCGGTCTGTATAAACACGGAAATATCTACACCATGATCTGTATAAACATGGAAATATCTACACCGCTATCTGTATAAACATGGAAATATCTGCACCGCTATCTCTCTAAACATGGAAATAACTACAAAGACATCTGTATAAACTTGGAAATACCTACACAGTCATGTGTAGGAACATTTAAATATCTACACTGCCATCTGTATAAATATAGAAATATCTACACAGCCCTCTGTATAAATATGGAAATATCTGCATAGGCATCTGTGTAAACATGGAAATATCTGCACCGCTATATGTATAAACATGGAAATACCTACACCGCTGTCTCTATAAACATGGAAATATGTACACCGCTATGTGTATAAACATGGAAATATCTCCACTGCTCTCTGTATAAACATGGAAATATCTCCACCGTTATCTGTATAAACATGGAAATATCAACAGCGCCATCTATATAAACATTGAAATATCTACACTGCCATCTGTAAAAACATGGAAATATCTACACAGTCATCTGAATAAACATGGAAATATCTACACCACCATCTGTATAAACATGGAAATAGCTACAATACCATCTGTATACACATGGAAATATCTACACAGACATCTGTATAAATATGGAAATATCTACACGGCCATCTGTATAAACATGGAAATATCTACACTGCCATCTGTAGAAAGATGGAAATATCTACACCGCTATCTCTATAAATGTGGAAATATCTACACCGCCATCTCTATGAACATGAAAATATCTACACTGCCATCTCCATAAAGATGGAAGTACCTACTCCGCCATGTGTATAAACACGGAAATATCTACACCACCATCTGTGTAAACATGGAAATACCTACACCGCTATCAGTATAAACATGGAAATAACTACACTGCCATCTGCATGTCCTTGGAAATATCTACGCCGCCATCTGAATAAACATGGAAATATCTACACGGCCATCTGTGTATAGATGGAAATATCAACACCGCCATCTGTACAAACATGGAAATATCTACACCGCTACCTCTATAGACATGGAAATATCTGCACCGCCATCTGTAAAAACATGGAAATACCTATAAAGTCATCTGTATAAACATGGAAATATCTACAATGCCATCTGTAGAAAAATGGAAATATCTACACCGCAATCTGTGTAAACATGGAAATATCTACACCGATGTCTGTATAAACATGGAAATATCTACACCGCGATCTGTATAAACATGGAAATATCTACACCGCGATCTGTATAAACATGGAAATATCTACACCGCTATCTGTATAAACATGGAAATATCTAGACAGTTATCTCTATAAACATGGAAATATCTACACCGGCATCTGTATAAACATGGAAATACCTACAAAGTCATCTGTATAAACATGGAAATATCTACACAGCCCTGTGTATAAATATGGAAATATCTGCGTAGGCACCTGTATAAACATGGAAATATCTACACCGCTATCTGTATAAACATGGAAATATCTACACAGTTTTCTCTATAAACATGGAAATATCTACACCGCCATCTGTATAAACATGGAAATACCTACAAAGTCATCTGTATAAACATGGAAATATCTACACAGCCATCTGTATAAACATGGAAATATCTACACAGCCATCTGTATATACATGGAAATATCTACACCACTATCTGTATAAACATGGAAATATCTACACCGCCATCTCTATAAACAGGGAAATATCTACACCCCTATCTGTATAATCATGGAAAAATCCACACCGCTATCTCTATAAACATGGAAAAATCAACACCGCTATCTCTATGAACATGGAAATATCTACACCGCCATCTCTATAAACATGGAAATGTCTACAACACGATCAGTATAAACTTGGAAATATCTACACCGCTATCTGTATAAACATGGAAATATCTCCACTGCTATCTCTATAAACATCGAAATATCTGCACCGCCATCTGTATAAACATGGAAATACTTACAAAGTTATCTGTATAAACATGGAAATATCTACACCGCCATCTGTATAAACATGGAAATATCTACACAGCCATGTGTACATACATGGAAATATCTACACCGCTATCTATATAAACATGGAAATAACTACACCGCTATCTGTATAAACATGGAAATATCTACACCGCCATCTACATATCCATGGAAATATCTGCGCCACCCTCTGTATAAACATGGAAATATCTACACGGTCATCTGTGTATAGATGGAAATATCGACACCGACATCTGTACAAACATGGAAATATCTGCACCGCTATCTGTATAAACATGGAAATATCTACACCGCGGTCTGTATAAACACGGAAATATCTACACCATGATCTGTATAAACATGGAAATATATACACCGCTATCTGTATAAACATGGAAATATCTGCACCGGTATCTCTATAAACATGGAAATAACTACAAAGACATCTGTATAAAGTTGGAAATACCTACACAGTCATGTGTAGGAACATTTAAATATCTACACTGCCATCTGTATAAATATAGAAATATCTACACAGCCCTCTGTATAAATATGGAAATATCTGCATAGGCATCTGTGTAAACATGGAAATATCTGCACCGCTATATGTATAAACATGGAAATATCTGCATAGGCATCTGTGTAAACATGGAAATATCTGCACCGCTATATGTATAAACATGGAAATACCTACACCGATGTCTCTATAAACATGGAAATATGTACACCGCTATGTGTATAAACATGGAAATATCTCCACTGCTCTCTGTATAAACATGGAAATATCTCCACCGTTATCTTTATAAACATGGAAATATCAACAGCGCCATCTATATAAACATTGAAATATCTACACTGCCATCTGTAAAAACATGGAAGTATCTACACATTCATCTGAATAAACATGGAAATATCTACACCACCATCTGTATAAACATGGAAATAGCTACAATACCATCTGTATACACATGGAAATATCTACACCGACATCTGTATAAATATGGAAATATCTACACGGCCATCTGTATAAACATGGAAATATCTACACTGCCATCTGTAGAAAGATGGAAATATCTACACCGCTATCTCTATAAATGTGGAAATATCTACACCGCCATCTCTATGAACATGAAAATATCTACACTGCCATCTCCATAAAGATGGAAGTATCTACTCCGCCATGTGTATAAACACAGAAATATCTACACCACCATCTGTGTAAACATGGAAATACCTACACCGCTATATGTATAAACATGGAAATAACTACACCGCCATCTGCATGTCCTTGGAAATAACTACGCCGCCATCTGAATAAACATGGAAATATCTACACGGCCATCTGTGTATAGCTGGAAATATCAACACCGCCATCTGTACAAACATGGAAATATCTACACCGCTATCTCTATAGACATGGAAATATCTGCACCGCCATCTGTAAAAACATGGAAATACCTATACAGTCATCTGTATAAACATGGAAATATCTACAATGCCTTCTGTAGAAAAATGGAAATATCTGCACCGCAATCTGTGTAAACATGGAAATATCTACACCGATATCGGTAAAAACATGGAAATATCTACACCGTTATCTGTATAAACATGGAAATATCTACACCGCTATCTGTATAAACATGGAAATATCTACACAGTTATCTCTATAAACATGGAAATATCTACACCGCCATCTGTATAAACATGGAAATACCTACAAAGTAATCTGTATAAAATTGGAAATATGTACACAGCCATCTGTATAAACATGGAAATATCTACAAAGCCATCTGTATAAACATGGAAATATCTACACAGCCATCTGTATATACATGGAAATAACTACACCACTATCTGTATAAACATGGAAATAACTACACCGCTATTTGTATAAACAAGGAAATATCTACACCGTGATCTGTATAAACATGGAAATATATACACCGCCATCTCTATAAACAGGGAAATATCTACACACCTATCTGTATAAACATGGAAATATCCACACCGCTATCTCTATAAACATGGAAAAGTCAACTCCGCTATCTCTATGAACATGGAAATATCTACACCGCCATCTCTATAAACATGGAAATGTCTACACCACGATCAGTATAAACATGGAAATATCTACACCGCTATCTGTATAAACATGGAAATATCTCCACTGCTATCTCTATAAACATCGAAATATCTACACCGCCATCTGTATAAACATGGAAATACTTACAAGGTTATCTGTATAAACATGGAAATATCTACACCGCCATCTATATAAACATGGAAATATCTACACAGCCATGTGTACATACATGGAAATATCTACACCGCTATCTATATAAACATGGAAATAACTACACCGCTATCTGTATAAACATGGAAATATCTACACCGCCATCTACATATCCATGGAAATATCTGCGCCGCCATCTGTATAAACATGGAAATATCTACACGGTCATCTGTGTATAGATGGAAATATCAACACCGCCATCTGTACAAACATGGAAATATCTGCACCGCTATCTGTATAAACATGGTAATATCCACACCGCGGTCTGTATAAACATGGAAATATCAACACCGCTATCGGTATAAACATGGAAATATCTACACCGCTATCTCTATAAACATGGAAATATCTACACCGTGATCTGTATAAACATGGAAATATTTACACCGCTATCTGTATAAACATGGAAACTTCTACACCGTTATCTGTATAAATACGGAAATATCTACACCGCTATCTCTATAAACTTGGAAATATCTACACTGCCATCTGTATAAACATGGAAATACCTATACAGTCATCTGTGTAAACATGGAAATATCTACACCACCATCTGTATAAACATGGAAATATCTACAATGCCATCTGTATACACATGGAAATACCTACACGGCAATCAGTGTATAGATGGAAACATCAACACCGCCATCTGTACAAACATGGAAATATCTACACTGCTATCTCTATAAACCTGGAAATATCTTCACTGCGGTCTGTATAAACATAGAAATATCTACACCGGTATCTGTATAAACATGGAAATATCTACACCATGATCTGTATAAACATGGAAATATATACAAGGCTATCTGTATAAACATGGAAATATCTGCACCTTTATCTCTATAAACATGGAAATAACTACAAAGACATGTGTATAAACATGGAAATACCTACACAGTCATGTGTAGGAACATTTAAATATCTACACTGCCATCTGTATAAATATAGAAATATCTACACAGCCCTCTGTATAAATATGGAAATATCTGCATAGGCATCTGTGTAAACATGGAAATATCTCCAATGCTCTCTGTATAAACATGGAAATATTTCCACCGTTATCTGTATAAACATGGAAATATCAACAGTGCCATCTATATAAACATTGAAATATCTACACTGCCATCTGTACAAACATGGAACTATCTACACAGTCATCTGAATAAACATGGAAATATCTACACCACCATCTGTATAAACATGGAAATAGCTACAATACCATCTGTATACACATGGAAATATCTACACAGACATCTGCATAAATATGGAAATATCTACACGGCCATCTGTATAAACATGGAAATATCTACACAGCCATCTGTAGAAAGATGGAAATATCTACACCGCTATCTCTATAAATATGGAAATATCTACACCGCCATCTCTATGAACATGAAAATATCTATACTGCCATCTGCATAAAGATGGAACTACCTACTCCGCCATGTGTATAAACACGGAAATATCTACACCACCATCTGTGTAAACATGGAAATACCTACACCGCTATCAGTATAAACACGGAAATAACTACACCGCCATCTGCATGTCCTTGGAAATATCTACGCCGCCATCTGAATAAACATGGAAATATCTACACGGCCATCTGTGTATAGATGGTAATATCAACACCGCCATCTGTACAAACATGGAAATATCTACACCGCTACCTCTATAGACATGGAAATATCTGCACCGCCATCTGTAAAAACATGGAAATACCTGTAAAGTCATCTGTATAAACATGGAAATATCTACAATGCCATCTGTAGAAAAATGGAAATATCTACACCGCAATCTGTGTAAACATGGAAATATCTACACCGATGTCTGTATAAACATGGAAATATCTACACCGCGATCTGTATAAACATGGAAATATCTACACCGCGATCTGTATAAACATGGAAATATCTACACCGCTATCTGTATAAACATGGAAATATCTACACAGTTATCTCTATAAACATGGAAATATCTACACCGCCATCTGTATAAACATGGAAATACCTACAAAGTCATCTGTATAAACATGGAAATATCTACACAGCCCTCTGTATAAATATGGAAATATCTGCATAGGCATCTGTATAAACATGGAAATATCCACACCGCTATCTCTATAAACATGAAAAAATCAACACTGCTATCTCTATGAACATGGGAATATCTACACCGCCATCTCTATAAACATGGAAATGTCTACACCACGATCAGTAAAAACATGGAAATATCTACACCGCTATCTGTATAAACATGGAAATAGCTCCACTGCTATCTCTATAAACATCGAAATATCTACACCGCCATCTGTATAAACATGGACATACTTACAAAGTTATCTGTATAAACATGGAAATATCTACACCGCCATCTGTATAAACATGGAAATATCTACACAGCCATGTGTACATACATGGAAATATCTACACCGCTATCTATATAAACATGGAAATAACTACACCGCTATCTGTATAAACATGGAAATATCTACACCGCCATCTACATATCCATGGAAATATCTGCGCCGCCATCTGTATAAACATGGAAATATCTACACGGTCATCTGTGTATAGATGAAAATATCAACACCGCCATCTGTACAAACATGGAAATATCTGCACCGCTATCTGTATAAACATGGAAATATGTACACCGCGATCTCCATAAACATGGAAATATCTACACCGTGATCTGTATAAACAAGGAAATATTTACACCGCTATCTGTATAAACATGGAATCTTCTACACCGTTATCTGTATAAATATGGAAATATCTACACCGCTATTTCAATAAACTTGGAAATATCTACACCACCATCTGTATAAACATGGAAATACCTATACAGTCATCTGTGTAAACATGGAAATATCTACACCACCATCTGTATAAACATGGAAATATCTACAGTGCCATCTGTATACACATGGAAATACCTACACGGCAATCAGTGTATAGATGGAAACATCAACACCGCCATCTGTACAAACATGGAAATATCTACACTGCGGTCTCTATAAACATGGAAATATCTACACCATGATCTGTATAAACATGGAAATATATACACCGCTATCTGTATAAACATGGAAATATCTGCACCGCTATCTCTATAAATATGGAAATAACTTCAAAGACATCTGTATAAACATGGAAATACCTACACAGTCATGTGTAGGAACATTTAAATATCTACACTGCCATCTGTATAAATATAGAAATATCTACACAGCCCTCTGTATAAATATGGAAATATCTGCATAGGCATCTGTGTAAACATGGAAATATCTGCACCGCTATCTGTATAAACGTGGAAATACCTACACCGCTGTCTCTATAAACATGGAAATATGTACACCGCTATGTGTATAAACATGGAAATATCTCCACTGCTCTCTGTATAAACATGGAAATATCTCCACCGTTATCTGTATAAACATGGAAATATCAACAGCGCCATCTATATAAACATTGAAATATCTACACTGCCATCTGTAAAAACATGGAAATATCTACACAGTCATCTGAATAAACATGGAAATATCTACACCACCATCTGTATAAACATGGAAATAGCTACAATACCATCTGTATACACATGGAAATATCTACACAGACATCTGTATAAATATGGAAATATCTACACGGCCATCTGTATAAACATGGAAATATCTACACTGCCATCTGTAGAAAGATGGAAATATCTACACCGCTATCTCTATAAATATGGAAATATCTACTCCGTGATCTGTATAAACATGGAAATATTTACACCGCTATCTGTATAAACATGGAAACTTCTACACCGTTATCTGTATAAATATGGAAATATCTACACCGCTATCTCTATAAACTTGGAAATATCTACACCGCCATCTGTATAAACATGGAAATACGTATACAGTCATCTGTGTAAACATGGAAATATCTACACAACCATCTGTATAAACATGGAAATATCTACAATGCCATCTGTATACACATGGAAATACCTACACGGCAATCAGTATATAGATGGAAACATCAACACCGCCATCTGTACAAACATGGAAATATCTACACTGCTATCTCTATAAACATGGAAATATCTACACTGCGGTCTCTATAAACATCGAAATATCTACACCATGATCTGTATAAACATGGAAATATATACACCGCTATCTGTATAAACATGGAAATATCTGCAATGCCATCTGTATACACATGGAAATACCTACGCGGCAATCAGTGTATAGATGGAAACATCAACACCGCCATCTGTACAAACATGGAAATATCTACACTGCTATCTCTATAAACATGGAAATATCTACACTGCGGTCTGTATAAACATGAAAATGTCTACACCGGTATCTGTATAAACATGGAAATATCTACACCATGATCTGTATAAACATGGAAATATATACATCGCTATCTGTATAAACATGGAAATATCTGCACCGCTATCTCTATAAACATGGAAATCACTACAAAGACATCTGTATAAACATGGAAATACCTACACAGTCATGTGTAGGAACATTTAAATATCTACACTGCCATCTGTATAAATATAGAAATATCTACACAGCCCTCTGTATAAATATGGAAATATCTGCATAGGCATCTGTGTAAACATGGAAATATCTGCACCGCTATATGTATAAACATGGAAATATCTGCATAGGCATCTGTGTAAACATGGAAATATCTGCACCGCTATATGTATAAACATGGAAATACCTACACCGATGTCTCTATAAACATGGAAATATGTACACCGCTATGTGTATAAACATGGAAATATCTCCACTGCTCTCTGTATAAACATGGAAATATCTCCACCGTTATCTTTATAAACATGGAAATATCAACAGCGCCATCTATATAAACATTGAAATATCTACACTGCCATCTGTAAAAACATGGAAGTATCTACACATTCATCTGAATAAACATGGAAATATCTACACCACCATCTGTATAAACATGGAAATAGCTACAATACCATCTGTATACACATGGAAATATCTACACCGACATCTGTATAAATATGGAAATATCTACACGGCCATCTGTATAAACATGGAAATATCTACACTGCCATCTGTAGAAAGATGGAAATATCTACACCGCTATCTCTATAAATGTGGAAATATCTACACCGCCATCTCTATGAACATGAAAATATCTACACTGCCATCTCCATAAAGATGGAAGTATCTACTCCGCCATGTGTATAAACACAGAAATATCTACACCACCATCTGTGTAAACATGGAAATACCTACACCGCTATATGTATAAACATGGAAATAACTACACCGCCATCTGCATGTCCTTGGAAATAACTACGCCGCCATCTGAATAAACATGGAAATATCTACACGGCCATCTGTGTATAGCTGGAAATATCAACACCGCCATCTGTACAAACATGGAAATATCTACACCGCTATCTCTATAGACATGGAAATATCTGCACCGCCATCTGTAAAAACATGGAAATACCTATACAGTCATCTGTATAAACATGGAAATATCTACAATGCCTTCTGTAGAAAAATGGAAATATCTGCACCGCAATCTGTGTAAACATGGAAATATCTACACCGATATCGGTAAAAACATGGAAATATCTACACCGTTATCTGTATAAACATGGAAATATCTACACCGCTATCTGTATAAACATGGAAATATCTACACAGTTATCTCTATAAACATGGAAATATCTACACCGCCATCTGTATAAACATGGAAATACCTACAAAGTAATCTGTATAAAATTGGAAATATGTACACAGCCATCTGTATAAACATGGAAATATCTACAAAGCCATCTGTATAAACATGGAAATATCTACACAGCCATCTGTATATACATGGAAATAACTACACCACTATCTGTATAAACATGGAAATAACTACACCGCTATTTGTATAAACAAGGAAATATCTACACCGTGATCTGTATAAACATGGAAATATATACACCGCCATCTCTATAAACAGGGAAATATCTACACACCTATCTGTATAAACATGGAAATATCCACACCGCTATCTCTATAAACATGGAAAAGTCAACTCCGCTATCTCTATGAACATGGAAATATCTACACCGCCATCTCTATAAACATGGAAATGTCTACACCACGATCAGTATAAACATGGAAATATCTACACCGCTATCTGTATAAACATGGAAATATCTCCACTGCTATCTCTATAAACATCGAAATATCTACACCGCCATCTGTATAAACATGGAAATACTTACAAGGTTATCTGTATAAACATGGAAATATCTACACCGCCATCTATATAAACATGGAAATATCTACACAGCCATGTGTACATACATGGAAATATCTACACCGCTATCTATATAAACATGGAAATAACTACACCGCTATCTGTATAAACATGGAAATATCTACACCGCCATCTACATATCCATGGAAATATCTGCGCCGCCATCTGTATAAACATGGAAATATCTACACGGTCATCTGTGTATAGATGGAAATATCAACACCGCCATCTGTACAAACATGGAAATATCTGCACCGCTATCTGTATAAACATGGTAATATCCACACCGCGGTCTGTATAAACATGGAAATATCAACACCGCTATCGGTATAAACATGGAAATATCTACACCGCTATCTCTATAAACATGGAAATATCTACACCGTGATCTGTATAAACATGGAAATATTTACACCGCTATCTGTATAAACATGGAAACTTCTACACCGTTATCTGTATAAATACGGAAATATCTACACCGCTATCTCTATAAACTTGGAAATATCTACACTGCCATCTGTATAAACATGGAAATACCTATACAGTCATCTGTGTAAACATGGAAATATCTACACCACCATCTGTATAAACATGGAAATATCTACAATGCCATCTGTATACACATGGAAATACCTACACGGCAATCAGTGTATAGATGGAAACATCAACACCGCCATCTGTACAAACATGGAAATATCTACACTGCTATCTCTATAAACCTGGAAATATCTTCACTGCGGTCTGTATAAACATAGAAATATCTACACCGGTATCTGTATAAACATGGAAATATCTACACCATGATCTGTATAAACATGGAAATATATACAAGGCTATCTGTATAAACATGGAAATATCTGCACCTTTATCTCTATAAACATGGAAATAACTACAAAGACATGTGTATAAACATGGAAATACCTACACAGTCATGTGTAGGAACATTTAAATATCTACACTGCCATCTGTATAAATATAGAAATATCTACACAGCCCTCTGTATAAATATGGAAATATCTGCATAGGCATCTGTGTAAACATGGAAATATCTCCAATGCTCTCTGTATAAACATGGAAATATTTCCACCGTTATCTGTATAAACATGGAAATATCAACAGTGCCATCTATATAAACATTGAAATATCTACACTGCCATCTGTACAAACATGGAACTATCTACACAGTCATCTGAATAAACATGGAAATATCTACACCACCATCTGTATAAACATGGAAATAGCTACAATACCATCTGTATACACATGGAAATATCTACACAGACATCTGCATAAATATGGAAATATCTACACGGCCATCTGTATAAACATGGAAATATCTACACAGCCATCTGTAGAAAGATGGAAATATCTACACCGCTATCTCTATAAATATGGAAATATCTACACCGCCATCTCTATGAACATGAAAATATCTATACTGCCATCTGCATAAAGATGGAACTACCTACTCCGCCATGTGTATAAACACGGAAATATCTACACCACCATCTGTGTAAACATGGAAATACCTACACCGCTATCAGTATAAACACGGAAATAACTACACCGCCATCTGCATGTCCTTGGAAATATCTACGCCGCCATCTGAATAAACATGGAAATATCTACACGGCCATCTGTGTATAGATGGTAATATCAACACCGCCATCTGTACAAACATGGAAATATCTACACCGCTACCTCTATAGACATGGAAATATCTGCACCGCCATCTGTAAAAACATGGAAATACCTGTAAAGTCATCTGTATAAACATGGAAATATCTACAATGCCATCTGTAGAAAAATGGAAATATCTACACCGCAATCTGTGTAAACATGGAAATATCTACACCGATGTCTGTATAAACATGGAAATATCTACACCGCGATCTGTATAAACATGGAAATATCTACACCGCGATCTGTATAAACATGGAAATATCTACACCGCTATCTGTATAAACATGGAAATATCTACACAGTTATCTCTATAAACATGGAAATATCTACACCGCCATCTGTATAAACATGGAAATACCTACAAAGTCATCTGTATAAACATGGAAATATCTACACAGCCCTCTGTATAAATATGGAAATATCTGCATAGGCATCTGTATAAACATGGAAATATCCACACCGCTATCTCTATAAACATGAAAAAATCAACACTGCTATCTCTATGAACATGGGAATATCTACACCGCCATCTCTATAAACATGGAAATGTCTACACCACGATCAGTAAAAACATGGAAATATCTACACCGCTATCTGTATAAACATGGAAATAGCTCCACTGCTATCTCTATAAACATCGAAATATCTACACCGCCATCTGTATAAACATGGACATACTTACAAAGTTATCTGTATAAACATGGAAATATCTACACCGCCATCTGTATAAACATGGAAATATCTACACAGCCATGTGTACATACATGGAAATATCTACACCGCTATCTATATAAACATGGAAATAACTACACCGCTATCTGTATAAACATGGAAATATCTACACCGCCATCTACATATCCATGGAAATATCTGCGCCGCCATCTGTATAAACATGGAAATATCTACACGGTCATCTGTGTATAGATGAAAATATCAACACCGCCATCTGTACAAACATGGAAATATCTGCACCGCTATCTGTATAAACATGGAAATATGTACACCGCGATCTCCATAAACATGGAAATATCTACACCGTGATCTGTATAAACAAGGAAATATTTACACCGCTATCTGTATAAACATGGAATCTTCTACACCGTTATCTGTATAAATATGGAAATATCTACACCGCTATTTCAATAAACTTGGAAATATCTACACCACCATCTGTATAAACATGGAAATACCTATACAGTCATCTGTGTAAACATGGAAATATCTACACCACCATCTGTATAAACATGGAAATATCTACAGTGCCATCTGTATACACATGGAAATACCTACACGGCAATCAGTGTATAGATGGAAACATCAACACCGCCATCTGTACAAACATGGAAATATCTACACTGCGGTCTCTATAAACATGGAAATATCTACACCATGATCTGTATAAACATGGAAATATATACACCGCTATCTGTATAAACATGGAAATATCTGCACCGCTATCTCTATAAATATGGAAATAACTTCAAAGACATCTGTATAAACATGGAAATACCTACACAGTCATGTGTAGGAACATTTAAATATCTACACTGCCATCTGTATAAATATAGAAATATCTACACAGCCCTCTGTATAAATATGGAAATATCTGCATAGGCATCTGTGTAAACATGGAAATATCTGCACCGCTATCTGTATAAACGTGGAAATACCTACACCGCTGTCTCTATAAACATGGAAATATGTACACCGCTATGTGTATAAACATGGAAATATCTCCACTGCTCTCTGTATAAACATGGAAATATCTCCACCGTTATCTGTATAAACATGGAAATATCAACAGCGCCATCTATATAAACATTGAAATATCTACACTGCCATCTGTAAAAACATGGAAATATCTACACAGTCATCTGAATAAACATGGAAATATCTACACCACCATCTGTATAAACATGGAAATAGCTACAATACCATCTGTATACACATGGAAATATCTACACAGACATCTGTATAAATATGGAAATATCTACACGGCCATCTGTATAAACATGGAAATATCTACACTGCCATCTGTAGAAAGATGGAAATATCTACACCGCTATCTCTATAAATATGGAAATATCTACTCCGTGATCTGTATAAACATGGAAATATTTACACCGCTATCTGTATAAACATGGAAACTTCTACACCGTTATCTGTATAAATATGGAAATATCTACACCGCTATCTCTATAAACTTGGAAATATCTACACCGCCATCTGTATAAACATGGAAATACGTATACAGTCATCTGTGTAAACATGGAAATATCTACACAACCATCTGTATAAACATGGAAATATCTACAATGCCATCTGTATACACATGGAAATACCTACACGGCAATCAGTATATAGATGGAAACATCAACACCGCCATCTGTACAAACATGGAAATATCTACACTGCTATCTCTATAAACATGGAAATATCTACACTGCGGTCTCTATAAACATCGAAATATCTACACCATGATCTGTATAAACATGGAAATATATACACCGCTATCTGTATAAACATGGAAATATCTGCAATGCCATCTGTATACACATGGAAATACCTACGCGGCAATCAGTGTATAGATGGAAACATCAACACCGCCATCTGTACAAACATGGAAATATCTACACTGCTATCTCTATAAACATGGAAATATCTACACTGCGGTCTGTATAAACATGAAAATGTCTACACCGGTATCTGTATAAACATGGAAATATCTACACCATGATCTGTATAAACATGGAAATATATACATCGCTATCTGTATAAACATGGAAATATCTGCACCGCTATCTCTATAAACATGGAAATCACTACAAAGACATCTGTATAAACATGGAAATACCTACACAGTCATGTGTAGGAACATTTAAATATCTACACTGCCATCTGTATAAATATAGAAATATCTACACAGCCCTCTGTATAAATATGGAAATATCTGCATAGGCATCTGTGTAAACATGGAAATAACTGCACCGCTGTCTCTATAAACATGGAAATATGTACACCGCTATGTGTATAAACATGGAAATATCTCCACAGCTCTCTGTATAAACATGGAAATATCTCCACCGTTATCTGTATAAACATGGAAATATCAACAGCGCCATCTACATAAACATTGAAATATCTACACTGCCATCTGTAAAAACATGGAAATATCTACACAGTCATCTGAATAAACTTGGAAATATCTACACCACCATCTGTATAAACATGGAAATAGCTACAATACCATCTGTAGACACATGGAAATATCTACACAGACATCTGTATAAATATGGAAATATCTACACGGCCATCTGTATAAACATGGAAATATCTACACAGCCATCTGTAGAAAGATGGAAATATCTACACCGCTATCTCTATAAATGTGGAAATATCTACACCGCCATCTCTATGAACATGAAAATATCTACACTGCCATCTCCATAAAGATGGAAGTATCTACTCCGCCATGTGTATAAACACGGAAATATCTACACCACCATCTGTGTAAACATGGAAATATCTACACCGCTATCTGTATAAACATGGAAATAACTACACCGCCATCTGCATGTCCTTGGAAATATCTACGCCGCCATCTGAATAAACATGGAAATATCTACACGGACATCTGAGTATAGCTGGAAATATCAACACCGCCATCTGTACAAACATGGAAATATCTATACCGCTATCTCTATAGACATGGAAATATCTGCACCGCCATCTGTAAAAACATGGAAATACCTATACAGTCATCTGTATAAACATGGAAATATCTACAATGCCATCTGTAGAAAGATGGAAATATCTACACCGCAATCTGTGTAAACATGGAAATATCTACACCGCTATCTGTATAAACATGGAAATATCTGCACAGTTATCTCTATAAACATGGAAATATCTACACCGCCATCTGTATAAACATGGAAATAACTACAAAGTCATCTGTATAAACATGGAACTATCTACACAGCCATCTGTATAAACATGGAAATATCTACACAGCCATCTGTATATACATGGAAATATCTACACCACTATCTGTATAAACATGGAAATACCTACAAAGTCATCTGTATAAACATGGAAATATCTACAAAGTCATCTGTATAAACATGGAAATATCTACACAGCCATCAGTATAAACATGGAAATATCTACACAGCCCTCTGTATAAATATGGAAATATCTGCATAGGCATCTGTATAAACATGGAAATATCCACAACGCAATCTCTATAAACATGAAAAAATCAACACCGCTATCTCTATGAACATGGAAATATATACAACGCCATCTCTATAAACATGGAAATGTCTACACCACGATCAGTAAAAACATGGAAATATCTACACCGCTATCTGTATAAACATGGAAATAGCTCCACTGCTATCTCTATAAACATCGAAATATCTACACCGCCATCTGTATAAACATGGACATACTTACAAAGTTATCTGTATAAACATGGAAATATCTACACCGCCATCTGTATAAACATGGAAATATCTACACAGCCATGTGTACATACATGGAAATATCTACACCGCTATCTATATAAACATGGAAATAACTACATCGCTATCTGTATAAACATGGAAATATCTACACCACCATCTGTATAAACATGGAAATATCTTCACCGCCATCTGTATAAACATGGAAATACCTACAAAGTCATCTGTATAAAAATGGAAATATGTACACAGCCCTCTGTATAAACATGGAAATATCTACACAGCCATCTGTATAAACATGGAAATATCTACACAGCCGTCTGTATATACATGGAAATATCTACACCACTATCTTTATAAACATGGAAATAACTACCCTGCTATTTGTATAAACTAGGAAATATCTACACCGTGATCTGTATAAACATGGAAATATCTACACCGCCATCTCTATAAACAGGGAAATATCTACAACCCTATCTGTATAAACATGGAAATATCCACACCGCTATCTCTATAAACATGGAAAAATCAACACCGCTATCTCTATGAACATGTAAATATCTACACCGCCATCTCTATAAACATGGAAATGTCTACACCACGATCAGTATAAACATGGAAATATCTACACCGCTATCTGTATAAACATGGAAATATCTCCACTGCTATATCTATAAACATCGAAATATCTACAGCGCCATCTGTATGAACATGGAAATACTTACAAAGTTATCTGTATAAACATGGAAATATCTACACCGCCATCTGTAAAAACATGGAAATATCTACACAGCCATGTGTACATACATGGAAATATCTACACCGCTATCTATATAAACATGGAAATAACTACACCGCTATCTGTATAAACATGGAAATATCTACACCGCCATCTACATATCCATGGAAATATCTGCGCCGCCATCTGTATAAACATGGAAATATCTACACGGTCATCTGTGTATAGATGGAAATATCAGCACCGCCATCTGTACAAACATGGAAATATCTGCACCGCTATCTGTATAAACATGGAAATATCTACACCGCGGTCTGTATAAACATGGAAATATCAACACTGCTATCGGTATAAACATGGAAATATCTACACCGCTATCTCTATAAACATGGAAATATCTACACCGTGATCTGTATAAACATGGAAATATTTACACCGCTATCTGTATAAACATGGAAACTTCTACACCGTTATCTGTATAAATATGGAAATATCTACACCGCTATCTCTATAAACTTGGAAATATCTACACCGCCATCTGTATAAACATGGAAATACGTATACAGTCATCTGTGTAAACATGGAAATATCTACACAACCATCTGTATAAACATGGAAATATCTACAATGCCATCTGTATACACATGGAAATACCTACACGGCAATCAGTATATAGATGGAAACATCAACACCGCCATCTGTACAAACATGGAAATATCTACACTGCTATCTCTATAAACATGGAAATATCTACACTGCGGTCTCTATAAACATGGAAATATCTACACCATGATCTGTATAAACATGGAAATATATACACCGCTATCTGTATAAACATGGAAATATCTGCAATGCCATCTGTATACACATGGAAATACCTACACGGCAATCAGTGTATAGATGGAAACATCAACACCGCCATCTGTAGAAAGATGGAAATATCTACACTGCTATCTCTATAAACATGGAAATATCTACACTGCGGTCTGTATAAACATGAAAATATCTACACCGGTATCTGTATAAACATGGAAATATCTACACCATGATCTGTATAAACATGGAAATATATACATCGCTATCTGTATAAACATGGAAATATCTGCACCGCTATCTCTATAAACATGGAAATAACTACAAAGACATCTGTATAAACATGGAAATACCTACACAGTCATGTGTAGGAACATTTAAATATCTACACTGCCATCTGTATAAATATAGAAATATCTACACAGCCCTCTGTATAAATATGGAAATATCTGCATAGGCATCTGTGTAAACATGGAAATAACTGCACCGCTATCTGTATAAACATGGAAATACCTACAACGCTGTCTCTATAAACATGGAAATATGTACACCGCTATGTGTATAAACATGGAAATATCTCCACTGCTCTCTGTATAAACATGGAAATATCTCCACCGTTATCTGTATAAACATGGAAATATCAACAGCGCCATCTACATAAACATTGAAATATCTACACTGCCATCTGTAAAAACATGGAAATATCTACACAGTCATCTGAATAAACATGGAAATATCTACACCACCATCTGTATAAACATGGAAATAGCTACAATACCATCTGTATACACATGGAAATATCTACACAGACAACTGTATAAATATGGAAATATCTACACGGCCATCTGTATAAACATGGAAATATCTACACAGCCATCTGTAGAAAGATGGAAATATCTACACCGCTATCTCTATAAATGTGGAAATATCTACACCGCCATCTCTATGAACATGAAAATATCTACACTGCCATCTCCATAAAGATGGAAGTATCTACTCCGCCATGTGTATAAACACGGAAATATCTACACCACTATCTGTGTAAACATGGAAATACCTACACCGCTATCTGTATAAACATGGAAATAACTACACCGCCATCTGCATGTCCTTGGAAATATCTACGCCGCCATCTGAATAAACACGGAAATATCTACACGGCCATCTGTACAAACATGGAAATATCTACACCGCTATCTCTATAGACATGGAAATATCTGCACCGCCATCTGTAAAAACATGGAAATACCTACAAAGTCATCTGTATATACATGGAAATATCTACACAGCCATCTGTATAAATATGGAAATATCTACACAGCCATCTGTATATACATGAAATATCTACACCACTATCTGTATAAACATGGAAATAAAAACACCGCTATTTGTATATACAAGGAAATATCTACACCGTGATCTATATAAACATGGAAATATCTACACCGCCATCTCTATAAACAGGGAAATATCTACACCCCTATCTGTATAAACATGGAAATATCCACACCGCTATCTCTATAAACATGGAAAAATCAACACCGCTATCTCTATGTACATGGAAATATCTACACCGCCATCTCTATAAACATGGAAAGGTCTACACCACGATCAGTATAAACATGGAAATATCTACACCGCTATCTGTATAAACATGGAAATATCTCCATTGCTATCTCTATAAACATCGAAATACCTACACCGCCATCTGTATAAACATGGAAATACTTACAAAGTCATCTGTATAAACATGGAAATATCTACACAGCCATCTGTATAAACATGCAAATATCTACAAAGCCATCTGTATATACATGGAAATATCTACACCACTATCTGTATAAACATGGAAATAACTACACCGCTATTTGTATAAAGAAGGAAATATCTACACCGTGATCTGTATAAACATGGAAATATCTACACCGCCATCTCTATAAACAGGGAAATATCTACACCCCTATCTGTATAAACATGGAAATATCCACACCGCTATCTCTATAAACATGGAAAAATCAACACCGCTATCTCTATGAACATGGAAATATCTACACCGCCTTCTCTATAAACATGGAAATGTCTACACCACGATCAGTATAAACATGGAAATATCTCCACTGCTATCTCTATAAACATCGAAATATCTATACCGCCATCTGTATAAACATGGAAATACTTACAAAGTTATCTGTATAAACATGGAAATATGTACACCGCCATCTGTATAAACATGGAAATATCTACACAGCCATGTGTACATACATGGAAATATCTACACCGCTATCTATATAAATATGGAAATAACTACACCGCTATCTGTATAAACATGGAAATATCTACAACGCCATCTACATATCCATGGAAATATCTGCGCCGCCATCTGTATAAACATGGAAATATCTACACGGTCATCTGTGTATAGATGAAAATATCAACACCGCCATCTGTACAAACATGGAAATATCTGCACCGCTATCTGTATAAACATGGAAATATCTACACCGCGATCTCTATAAACATGGAAATATCTACACCGTGATCTGTATAAACATGGAAATATTTACACCGCTATCTGTATAAACATGGAAACTTCTACACCGTTATCTGTATAAATATGGAAATATCTACACCGCTATCTCAATAAACTTGGAAATATCTACACCACCATCTGTATAAACATGGAAATACCTATACAGTCATCTGTGTAAACATGGAAATATCTACACCACCATCTGTATAAACATGGAAATATCTTCACCACCATCTGTATAAACATGGAAATATCTACAATGCCATCTGTATACACATGGAAATACCTACACGGCAATCAGTGTATAGATGGAAACATCAACACCGCCATCTGTACAAACATGGAAATATCTACACTGCGGTCTCTATAAACATGGAAATATCTACACCATGATCTGTATAAACATGGAAATATATACACCGCTATCTCTATAAACATGGAAATATCTGCACCGCTATCTCTATAAACATGGAAATAACTACAAAGACATCTGTATAAACATGGAAATACCTACACAGTCATGTGTAGGAACATTTAAATATCTACACTGCCATCTGTATAAATATAGAAATATCTACACAGCCCTCTGTATAAATATGGAAATATCTGCATAGGCATCTGTGTAAACATGGAAATATCTGCACGGCTATCTGTATAAACATGGAAATACCTACACCGCTGTCTCTGTAAACATGGAAATATGTACACCGCTATGTGTAAAAATATGCAAATAGCTCCACTGCTCTCTGTATAAACATGGAAATATCTCCACCGTTATCTGTATAAACATGGAAATATCAACAGCGCCATCTATATAAACATTGAAACATCTACACTGCCATCTGTAAAAAGATGGAAATATCTACACAGTCATCTGAATAAACATGGAAATATCTACACCACCATCTGTATAAACATGGAAATAGCTACAATACCATCTGTATACACATGGAAATATCTACACAGACATCTGTATAAACATGGAAATATCTACACTGCCATCTGTAGAAAGATGGAAATATCTTTACCGCTATCTCTATAAATATGGAAATATCTACACCGCCATCTCTATGAACATGAAAATATCTACACTGCCATCTCCATAAAGATGGAAGTATCTACTCCGCCATGTGTATAAACACGGAAATATCTACACCACCATCTGTGTAAACATGGAAATACCTACACCGCTATCTGTATAAACATGGAAATAACTACACCGCCATCTGCATGTCCTTGGAAATATCTACGCCGCCATCTGAATAAACATGGAAATATGTACACGGCCATCTGTGTATAGATGGAAATATCAACACCGCCAACTGTACAAACATGGAAAATATCTACACCGCTATCTCTATAGACATGGAAATATCTGCACCGCCATCTGTAAAAACATGGAAATACCTATACAGTCATCTGTATAAACATGGAAATATCTACAATGCCATCTGTAGAAAGATGGAAATATCTGCACCGCAATCTGTGTAAACATGGAAATATCTACACCGATATCTGTAAAAACATGGAAATATCTACACCGCGATCTGTATAAACATGGAAATATCGACACCGTGTTCTGTATAAACATGGAAATATCGACACCGCGATCTGTATAAACATGGAAATATCTACACCGCTATCTGTATAAACATGGAAATATCTACACAGTTATCTCTATAAACATGGAAATATCTACACCGCCATCTGTATAAACATGGAAATACCTACAAAGTCATCTGTATAAACATGGAAATATCTACACAGCCATCTGCATAAACGTGGAAATATCTACACAGCCATCTATATATACATGGAAATATCTACACCACTATCTGTATAAACATGGAAATACCTACAAAGTCATCTGTATAAACATGGAAATACCTACAAAGTCATCTGTATAAACATGGAAATATATACACAGCCATCTGTATAAACATGGAAATATCTACACAGCCCTCTGTATAAATATGGAAATATCTGCATAGGCATCTGTATAAACATGGAAATATCCACACCGCTATCTCTATAAACATGGAAAAATCAACTCCGCTATCTCTATGAACATGGAAATATCTACACCGCCATCTCTATAAACATGGAAATGTCTACACCACGATCAGTATCAACATGGAAATATCTACACCGCTATCTGTATAAACATGGAAATATCTCCACTGCTATCTCTATAAACATCGAAATATCTACACCGCCATCTGTATAAACATGGACATACTTACAAAGTTATCTGTATAAACATGGAAATATCTACACCGCCATCAGTATAAACATGGAAATATCTACATAGCCATGTGTACATACATGGAAATATCTACACTGCTATCTATGTAAACATGGAAATAACTACACCGCTATCTGTATAAACATGGAAATATCTACACCACCATCTACATATCCATGGAAATATCTGCGACGCCATCTGTATTAACATGGAAATTTCTACACGGTCATCTGTGTATAGATGGAAATATCAACAACGCTATCTGTACAAACATGGAAATAACTGCACCGCTATCTGTAAAAACATGGAAATATCTACACCGCGGTCTGTATAAACATGGAAATATCAACACCGCTATCGGTATAAACATGGAAATATCTACACCGCTATCTCTATAAACATGGAAATATCTACACCGTGATCTGTATAAACATGGAAATATTTACACCGCTATCTGTATAAACATGGAAACTTCTACACCGTTATCTGTATAAATATGGAAATATCTACACCGCTATCATTATATACTTGGAAATATCTACACCGCCATCTGTATAAACATTGAAATACCTATACAGTCATCTGTGTAAACATGGAAATATCTACACCACAATCTGTATAAACATGGATATATCTACAATGCCATGTGTATTCACATGGAAATACCTACACTGCAATCAGTGTATAGATGGAAACATCAACACCGCCATCTGTACAAACATGGAAATATCTACACTGCTATCTCTATAAACATGGAAATATCTACAGTGCGGTCTGTATAAACATGGAAATATCTACACCGGTATCTGTATAAACATGGAAATATCTACACCATCATCTGTATAAACATGGAAATATATACACCGCTATCTGTATAAACATGGAAATATCTGCACCGCTATCTCTATAAACATGGAAATAACTACAAAGCCATCTGTATAAACATGGAAATACCTACACAGTCATGTGTAGGAACATTTAAATATCTACACTGCCATCTGTATAAATATAGAAATATCTACACAGCCCTCTGTATAAATATGGAAATATCTGCATAGGCATCTGTGTAAACATGGAAATATCTGCACCGCTATCTGTATAAACGTGGAAATACCTACACCGCTGTCTCTATAAACATGGAAATATGTACACCGCTATGTGTATAAACATGGAAATATCTCCACTGCTCTCTGTATAAACATGGAAATATCTCCACCGTTATCTGTATAAACATGGAAATATCAACAGCGCCATCTATATAAACATTGAAATATCTACACTGCCATCTGTAAAAACATGGAAATATCTACACAGTCATCTGAATAAACATGGAAATATCTACACCACCATCTGTATAAACATGGAAATAGCTACAATACCATCTGTGTACACATGGAAATATCTACACTGACATCAGTATAAATATGGAAATATCTACACGGCCATCTGTATAAACATGGAAATATCTACACTGCCATTTGTAGAAAGATGGAAATATCTACACCGCTATCTCTATAAATATGGAAATATCTACACCGCCATCTGTATGAACATGAAAATATCTACACTGCCATCTCCATAAAGATGGAAGTATCTACTCCGCCATGTGTATAAACACGGAAATATCCACACGACCATCTGTGTAAACATGGAAATACCTACACCGCTATCTGTATAAACATGGAAATAACTACACCGCCATCTGCATGTCCTTGGAAATAACTACGCCTCCATCTGAATAAACATGGAAATATCTACACGGCCATCTGTGTATAGCTGGAAATATCCACACCGCCATCTGTACAAACGTGGAAATATCTACACCGCTATCTCTATAGACATGGAAATATCTGCACCGCCATCTGCAAAAACATGGAAATACCTATAGAGTCATCTGTATAAACATGGAAATATCTACAATGCCATCTGTAGAAAGATGGAAATATCTACACCGCAATCTGTGTAAACATGGAAATATCTACACCGATATCTGTATAAACATGGAAATATCTACACCGCGATCTGTATAAACATGGAAATATCTACACCGCGATCTGTATAAACATGGAAATATCTACACCGCGATCTGTATAAACATGGAAATATCTACACAGTTATCTCTATAAACATGGAAATATCCACACCGCCATCTGTATAAACATGGAAATACCTACAAAGTCATCTGTATAAACATGGAAATATCTACACAGCCATCTGTATAAACATGGAAATATCTATACAGCCATCTGTATATACATGGAAATAACTACACCACTGTCTGTATAAACATGGAAATAACTACACCGCTATTTGTACAAAGAAGGAAATATCTACACTGAGATCTGTATAAACATGGAAATATCTACAACGCCATCTCTATAAACAGGGCAATATCTACACCCCTATCTGTATAAACATGGAAATATCCACAACGCTATCTCTATAAACATGGAAAAATCAACACCACTATCTCTATGAACATGGAAATATCTACATCGCCATCTCTATAAACATGGAAATGTCTACACCACGATCAGTATAAACATGGAAATATCTACACCGCTATCTGTATAAACATGGAAATATCTCCACTGCTATCTCTATAAACATCGAAATATCTACCCCGCCATCTGTATAAACATGGAAATACTTACAAAGTTATCTGTATAAACATGGAAATATCTACACCGCCATCTGTATAAACATGGAAATATCTACACAGCCATGTGTACATACATGGAAATATCTACACTGCTATCTATATAAACATGGAAATAACTACACCGCTATCTGTATAAACATGGAAATATCTACACGGCCATCTACATATCCATGGAAATATCTGCGTTGCCATCTGTATAAACATGGAAATATCTACACGGTCATCTGTGTATAGACGGAAATATCAACACCGCCATCTGTGCAAACATGGAAATATCTGCACCGCTATCTGTATAAACATGGAAATATCTACACCGTGGTCTTTATAAACATGGAAATATCAACACCGCTATCGGTATAAACATGGAAATATCTACACCGCTATCTCTATAAACATGGAAATATCTACACCGTGATCTGTATAAACATGGAAATATTTACACCGCTATCTGTATAAACATGGAAACTTCTACACCGTTATCTGTATAAATATGGAAATATCTACACCGCTATCATTATATACTTGGAAATATCTACACCGCCATCTGTATAAACATTGAAATACCTATACAGTCATCTGTGTAAACATGGAAATATCTACACCACAATCTGTATAAACATGGATATATCTACAATGCCATGTGTATTCACATGGAAATACCTACACTGCAATCAGTGTATAGATGGAAACATCAACACCGCCATCTGTACAAACATGGAAATACCTACACTGCTATCTCTATAAACATGGAAATATCTACACTGCGGTCTCTATAAACATGGAAATATATACACCATGATCTGTATAAACATGGAAATATCTTCACCATGATCTGTATAAACATGGAAATCTATTCACCGCTATCTCTACAAACATGGAAATATCTGCACCGCTATCTCTATAAACATGGAACTAACTTCAAAGACATCTGTATAAACATGGAAATACCTACACAGTCATGTGTAGGAACATTTAAATATTAACACTGCCATCTGTATAAATATAGAAATATCTACACAGCCCTCTGTATAAATATGGAAATATCTGCATAGGCATCTGTGTAAACATGGAAATATCTGCACCACTATCTGTATAAACGTGGAAATACCTACACCGCTGTCTCTATAAACATGGAAATATGTACACCGCTATGTGTATAAACATGGAAATACCTCCACTGCTCTCTGTATAAACATGGAAATATCTCCACCGTTATCTGTATAAACATGGAAATATCAACAGCGCCATCTATGTAGACATTGAAATATCTGCACTGCCATCTGTAAAAACATGGAAATATCTACACATTCATCTGAATAAACATGGAAATATCTACACCACCATCTGTATAAACATGGAAATAGCTACAATACCATCTGTAGACACATGGAAATATCTACACAGACATCTGTATAAATATGGAAATATCTACACGGCCATCTGTATAAACATCGAAATATCTACACCGTGATCTGTATAAACATGGAATTATCTACACCGCGATCTGTATAAACATGGAAATATCTACACCGCTATCTGTATAAACATGGAAATATCTACACTGTTATCTCTATAAACATGGAAATATCTACACCGCCATCTGTATAAACATGGAAATACCTACAAAGTCAACTGTATAAACATGGAAATATCTACACAGCCCTCTGTATAAACATGGAAATATCTACACAGCCATCTGTATATACATGGAAATATCTACACCACTATCTGTATAAACATGGAAATAATTACACCGCTATTTTATAAACAAGGAAATATCTACAACGTGATCTGTATAAATATGGAAATATCTACACCGCCATCTCTATAAACAGGGAAATATCTACACCCCTATCTGTATAAACATGGAAATATCCACACCGCTATCTCTATAAACATGGAAAAATCAACACCGCTATCTCTATGAACATGGAAATATCTACACAGTTATCTCTATAAACATGGAAATATCTACACAGTCATCTGAATAAACATGGAAATATCTACACCACCATCTGTATAAACATGGAAATAGCTACAATACCATCTGTATACACATGGAAATATCTACACAGACATCTGTATAAATATGGAAATATCTACACGGCCAACTGTATAAACATGGAAATATCTACACTGCCATCTGTAGAAAGATGGAAATATCTACACCGCTATCTCTATAAATATGGAAATATCTACACCGCCATCTCTATGAACATGAAAATATCTACACTGCCATCTCCATAAAGATGGAAGTATCTACTCCGCCATGTGTATAAACACGGAAATATCTACACCACCATCTGTGTAAACATGGAAATACCTACACCGCTATCTGTATAAACATGGAAATAACTACACCGCCATCTGCATGTCCTTGGAAATATCTACGCCGCCATCTGAATAAACATGGAACTATCTACACGGCCATCTGTGTATAGATGGAAATATCAACACCGCCATCTGTACAAACATGGAAATATCTACACCGCTATCTCTATAGACATGGAAATATCTGCACCACCATCTGTAAAAACATGGAAATACCTATACAGTCATCTGTATGAACATGGAAATATCTACAATGCCATCTGTAGAAAGATGGAAATATCTACACCGCAATCTGTGTAAACATGGAAATATCTACACCGATATCTGTAAAAACATGGAAATATCTACACCGCTATGTGTATAAACATGGAAATATCTACACCGCGATCTGTATAAACATGGAATTATCTACACCGCGATCTGTATAAACATGGAAATATCTACACCGCTATCTGTATAAACATGGAAATATCTACACTGTTATCTCTATAAACATGGAAATATCTACACCGCCATCTGTATAAACATGGAAATACCTACAAAGTCAACTGTATAAACATGGAAATATCTACACAGCCCTCTGTATAAACATGGAAATATCTACACAGCCATCTGTATATACATGGAAATATCTACACCACTATCTGTATAAACATGGAAATAATTACACCGCTATTTTATAAACAAGGAAATATCTACAACGTGATCTGTATAAATATGGAAATATCTACACCGCCTTCTCTATAAACAGGGAAATATCTACACCCCTATCTGTATAAACATGGAAATATCCACACCGCTATCTCTATAAACATGGAAAAATCAACACCGCTATCTCTATGAACATGGAAATATCTACACAGTTATCTCTATAAACATGGAAATATCTACACAGTAATCTGAATAAACATGGAAATATCTACACCACCATCTGTATAAACATGAAAATAGCTACAATACCATCTGTATACACATGGAAATATCTACACAGACATCTGTATAAATATGGAAATATCTACACGGCCAACTGTATAAACATGGAAATATCTACACTGCCATCTGTAGAAAGATGGAAATATCTACACCGCTATCTCTATAAATATGGAAATATCTACACCGCCATCTCTATCAACATGAAAATATCTACACTGCCATCTCCATAAAGATGGAAGTATCTACTCCGCCATGTGTATAAACACGGAAATATCTACACCACCATCTGTGTAAACATGGAAATACCTACACCGCTATCTGTATAAACATGGAAATAACTACACCGCCATCTGCATGTCCTTGGAAATATCTACGCCGCCATCTGAATAAACATGGAAATATCTACACGGCCATCTGTGTATAGATGGAAATATCAACACCGCCATCTGTACAAACATGGAAATATCTACACCGCTATCTCTATAGACATGGAAATATCTGCACCGCCATCTGTAAAAACATGGAAATACCTATACAGTCATCTGTATAAACATGGAAATATCTACAATGCCATCTGTATAAAGATGGAAATATCTACACCGCAATCTGTGTAAACATGGAAATATCTACACCGATATCTGTAAAAACATGGAAATATCTACACCGCTATCTGTATAAACATGGAAATATCTACACCGCGATCTGTGTAAACATGGAATTATCTACACCGCGATCTGTATAAACATGGAAATATCTACACCGCTATCTGTATAAACATGGAAATATCTACACAGTTATCTC
The DNA here is from genome assembly GCF_028858775.2 of Pan troglodytes. Lineage (NCBI taxonomy): Eukaryota > Metazoa > Chordata > Mammalia > Primates > Hominidae > Pan > Pan troglodytes. Next base: position 9,360,137 of record NC_072411.2, read on the forward strand.
TATAAACATGGAAATATCTACACCGCCATCTGTATAAACATGGAAATACCTACAAAGTCATCTGTATAAACATGGAAATATCTACACAGCCCTCTGTATAAACATGGAAATATCTACACAGCCATCTGTATATACATGGAAATATCTACACCACTATCTGTATAAACATGGAAATAACTACACCGCTACTTGTATAAACAGGGAAATATCTACACCGTGATCTGTATGAATATGGAAATATCTACACTGCCATCTCTATAAACAGGGAAATATCTACACCCCTATCTGTATAAACATGGAAATATCCACACCGCTATCTCTATAAACATGGAAAAATCAACACCGCTATCTCTATGAACATGGAAATATCTGCAACGCCATCTCTATAAACATGGAAATGTCTACACCACGATCAGTATAAACATGGAAATATCTACAACGCTATCTGTATAAACATGGAAATATCTCCACTGCTATCTCTATAAACATCGAAATATCTACACCGCCATCTGTATAAACATGGAAATACTTACAAAGTTATCTGTATAAACCGGGAAATATCTACACCGCCATCTGTATAAACATGGAAATATCTACACAGCCATGTGTACAAACATGGAAATATCTACACCGCTATCTATATAAACATGGAAATAACTACACCGCTATCTGTATAAACATGGAAATATCTACACCGCCATCTACATATCCATGGAAATATCTGCGCCGCCATTTGTATAAACATGGAAATATCTACACGGTCATCTGTGTATAGATGGAAATATCAACACCGCCATCTGTACAAACATGGAAATATCTGCACCGCTATCTGTATAAACATGGAAATATCTACACCGCGGTCTGTATAAACATGGAAATATCAACACCGCTATCGGTATAAACATGGAAATATCTACACCGCTATCTCTATAAACATGGAAATATCTACACCGTGATCTGTATAAACATGGAAATATTTACACCGCTATCTGTATAAACATGGAAACTTCTACACCGTTATCTGTAAAAATATGGAAATATCTACACCGCTATCTCTATAAACTTGGAAATATCTACACCGCCATCTGTATAAACATGGAAATACCTATACACTCATCTGTGTAAACATAGAAATATCTACACCACCATCTGTATAATCATGGAAATATCTACAATGCCATCTGTATACACATGGAAATACCTACTCGGAAATCAGTGTATAGATGGAAACATCAACACCGCCATCTGTACAAACAATGAAATATCTACACTGCTATCTCTATAAACATGGAAATATGTACACTGTGGTCTGTATAAACATGGAAATATCTACACCGGTATCTGTATAAACATGGAAATATCCACACCATGATCTGTATAAACATGGAAATATATACACCGCTATCTGTATAAACATGGAAATATCTGCACCGCTCTCTCTATAAACATGGAAATAACTACAAAGACATCTGTATAAACATGGAAATACCTACACAGTCATGTGTAGGAACATTTCAATATCTACACTGCCATCTGTATAAATATAGAAATATCTACACAGCCCTCTGTATAAATATGGAAATATCTGCATAGGCATCTGTGTAAACATGGAAATATCTGCACCGCTATCTGTATAAACGTGGAAACACCTACACCGCTGTCTCTATAAACATGGAAATATGTACACCGCTATGTGTATAAACATGGAAATATCTCCACTGCTCTCTGTATAAACATGGAAATATCTCCACCGTTATCTGTATAAACATGGAAATATCAACAGCGCCATCTATATAAACATTGAAATATCTACACAGCCATCTGTAAAAACATGGAAATAACTACACAGTCATCTGAATAAACATGGAAATATCTACACCACCATCTGTATAAACATGGAAATAGCTACAATACCATCTGTATACACATGGAAATATCTACACAGACATCTGTATAAATATGGAAATATCTACACGGCCATCTGTATAAACATGGAAATATCTACACTGCCATCTGTAGAAAGATGGAAATATCTACACCGCTATCTCTATAAATATGGAAATATCAACACCGCCATCTCTATGAACATGAAAATATCTACACTGCCATCTCCATAAAGATGGAAGTATCTACTCCGCCATGTGTATAAACACGGAAATATCTACACCACCATCTGTGTAAACATGGAAATACCTACACCGCTATCTGTATAAACATGGAAATAACTACACCGCCATCTGCATGTCCTTGGAAATATCTACGCCGCCATCTGAATAAACATGGAAATATCTACACGGCCATCTGTGTATAGATGGAAATATCAACACCGCCATCTGTACAAACGTGGAAATATCTACACCGCTATCTCTATAGACATGGAAATATCTGCACCGCCATCTGTAAAAACATGGAAATACCTATACACTCATCTGTATAAACATGGAAATATCTACAATGCCATCTGTAGAAAGATGGAAATATCTACACCGCAATTTGTGTAAACATGGAAATATCTACACCGATATCTGTAAAAACATGGAAATATCTACACCGCTATCTGTATAAACATGGAAATATCTACACCGCGATCTGTATAAACATGGAATTATCTACACCGCGATCTGTATAAACATGGAAATATCTACACCGCTATGTGTATAAATATGGAAATATCTACACAGTTATCTCTATAAACATGGAAATATCTACACAGTCATCTGAATAAACATGGAAATATCTACACCACCATCTGTATAAACATGGAAATAGCTACAATACCATCTGTATACACATGGAAATATCTACACAGACATCTGTATAAATATGGAAATATCTACACGGCCATCTGTATAAACATGGAAATATCTACACTGCCATCTGTAGAAAGATGGAAATATCTACACCGCTATCTCTATAAATATGGAAATATCTACACCGCCATCTCTATGAACATGAAAATATCTACACTGCCATCTCCATAAAGATGGAAGTATCTACTCCGCCATGTGTATAAACACGGAAATATATACACAACCATCTGTGTAAACATGGAAATACCTACACCGCTATCTGTATAAACATGGAAATAACTACACCGCCATCTGCATGTCCTTGGAAATATCTACGCCGCCATCTGAATAAACATGGAAATATCTACACGGCCATCTGTGTATAGATGGAAATATCAACACCGCCATCTGTACAAACATGGAAATATCTACACCGCTATCTCTATAGACATGGAAATATCTGCACCGCGATCTGTGTAAACATGGAATTATCTACACCGCGATCTGTATAAACATGGAAATATCTACACCGCTATCTGTATAAACATGGAAATATCTACACAGTTATCTCTATAAACATGGAAATATCTACACCGCCATCTGTATAAACATGGAAATACCTACAAAGTCATCTGTATAAACATGGAAATATCTACACAGCCCTCTGTATAAACATGGAAATATCTACACAGCTATCTGTATATACATGGAAATATCTACACCACTATCTGTATAAACATGGAAATAACTACACCGCTATTTGTATAAACAAGGAAATATCTACACCGTGATCTGTATAAATATGGAAATATCTACACTGCCATCTCTATAAACAGGGAAATATCTACACCCCTATCTGTATAAACATGGAAATATCCACACTGCTATCACTATAAACATGGAAAAATCAACACCGCTATCTCTATGAACATGGAAATATCTGCCACGCCATCTCTATAAACATGGAAATGTCTACACCACGATCAGTATAAACATGGAAATATCTACACCGCTATCTGTATAAACATGGAAATATCTCCACTGCTATCTCTATAAACATCGAAATATCTACACCGCCATCTGTATAAACATGGAAATACTTACAAAGTTATCTGTATAAACATGGAAATATCTACACCGCCATCTGTATAAACATGGAAATATCTACACAGCCATGTGTACAAACATGGAAATATCTACACCGCTATCTATATAAACATGGAAATAACTACACCGCTATCTGTATAAACATGGAAATATCTACACCGCCATCTACATATCCATGGAAATATCTGCGCCGCCATCTGTATAAACATGGAAATATCTACACGGTCATCTGTGTATAGATGGAAATATCAACACCGCCATTTGTACAAACATGGAAATATCTGCACGGCTATCTGTATAAACATGGAAATATCTACACCGCGGTCTGTATAAACATGGAAATATCAACACCGCTATCGGTATAAACATGGAAATATCTACACCGCTATCTCTATAAACATGGAAATATCTACACCGTGATCTGTATAAACATGGAAATATTTACACCGCTATGTGTATAAACATGGAAATATCTCCACTGCTCTCTGTATAAACATGGAAATATCTCCACCGTTATCTGTATAAACATGGAAATATCAACAGCGCCATCTATATAAACATTGAAATATCTACACAGCCATCTGTAAAAACATGGAAATATCTACACAGTCATCTGAATAAACATGGAAATATCTACACCACCATCTGTATAAACATGGAAATAGCTACAATACCATCTGTATACACATGGAAATATCTACACAGACATCTGTATAAATATGGAAATATCTACACGGCCATCTGTATAAACATGGAAATATCTACACTGCCATCTGTAGAAAGATGGAAATATCTACACCGCTATCTCTATAAATATGGAAATATCAACACCGCCATCTCTATGAACATGAAAATATCTACACTGCCATCTCCATAAAGATGGAAGTATCTACTCCGCCATGTGTATAAACACGGAAATATCTACACCACCATCTGTGTAAACATGGAAATACCTACACCGCTATCTGTATAAACATGGAAATAACTACACCGCCATCTGCATGTCCTTGGAAATATCTACGCCGCCATCTGAATAAACATGGAAATATCTACACGGCCATCTGTGTATAGATGGAAATATCAACACCGCCATCTGTACAAACGTGGAAATATCTACACCGCTATCCCTATAGACATGGAAATATCTGCACCGCCATCTGTAAAAACATGGAAATACCTATACAGTCATCTGTATAAACATGGAAATATCTACAATGCCAACTGTAGAAAGATGGAAATATCTACACCGCAATCTGTGTAAACATGGAAATATCTACACCGATATCTGTAAAAACATGGAAATATCTACACCGCTATCTGTATAAACATGGAAATATCTACACCGCGATCTGTATAAACATGGAATTATCTACACCGCGATCTGTATAAACATGGAAATATCTACACCGCTATGTGTATAAATATGGAAATATCTACACAGTTATCTCTATAAACATGGAAATATCTACACAGTCATCTGAATAAACATGGAAATATCTACACCACCATCTGTATAAACATGGAAATAGCTACAATACCATCTGTATACACATGGAAATATCTACACAGACATCTGTATAAATATGGAAATATCTACACGGCCATCTGTATAAACATGGAAATATCTACACTGCCATCTGTAGAAAGATGGAAATATCTACACCGCTATCTCTATAAATATGGAAATATCTACACCGCCATCTCTATGAACATGAAAATATCTACACTGCCATCTCCATAAAGATGGAAGTATCTACTCCGCCATGTGTATAAACACGGAAATATATACACAACCATCTGTGTAAACATGGAAATACCTACACCGCTATCTGTATAAACATGGAAATAACTACACCGCCATCTGCATGTCCTTGGAAATATCTACGCCGCCATATGAATAAACATGGAAATATCTACACGGCCATCTGTGTATAGATGGAAATATCAACACCGCCATCTGTACAAACATGGAAATATCTACACCGCTATCTCTATAGACATGGAAATATCTGCACCGCCATCTGTAAAAACATGGAAATACCTATACAGTCATCTGTATAAACATGGAAATATCTACAATGCCATCTGTAGAAAGATGGAAATATCTACACCGCAATCTGTGTAAACATGGAAATATCTACACCGATATCTGTAAAAACATGGAAATATCTACACCGCTATCTGTATAAACATGGAAATATCTACACCGCGATCTGTGTAAACATGGAATTATCTACACCGCGATCTGTATAAACATGGAAATATCTACACCGCTATCTGTATACACATGGAAATATCTACACAGTTATCTCTATAAACATGGAAATATCTACACCGCCATCTGTATAAACATGGAAATACCTACAAAGTCATCTGTATAAACATGGAAATATCTACACAGCCCTCTGTATAAACATGGAAATATCTACACAGCTATCTGTATATACATGGAAATATCTACACCACTATCTGTATAAACATGGAAATAACTACACCGCTATTTGTATAAACAAGGAAATATCTACACCGTGATCTGTATAAATATGGAAATATCTACACTGCCATCTCTATAAACAGGGAAATATCTACACCCCTATCTGTATAAACATGGAAATATCCACACCGCTATCACTATAAACATGGAAAAATCAACACCGCTATCTCTATGAACATGGAAATATCTGCAACGCCATCTCTATAAACATGGAAATGTCTACACCACGATCAGTATAAACATGGAAATATCTACACCGCTATCTGTATAAACATGGAAATATCTCCACTGCTATCTCTATAAACATCGAAATATCTACACCGCCATCTGTATAAACATGGAAATACTTACAAAGTTATCTGTATAAACATGGAAATATCTACACCGCCATCTGTATAAACATGGAAATATCTACACAGCCATGTGTACAAACATGGAAATATCTACACCGCTATCTATATAAACATGGAAATAACTACACCGCTATCTGTATAAACATGGAAATATCTACACCGCCATCTACATATCCATGGAAATATCTGCGCCGCCATCTGTATAAACATGGAAATATCTACACGGTCATCTGTGTATAGATGGAAATATCAACACCGCCATCTGTACAAACATGGAAATATCTGCACGGCTATCTGTATAAACATGGAAATATCTACACCGCGGTCTGTATAAACATGGAAATATCAACACCGCTATCGGTATAAACATGGAAATATCTACACCGCTATCTCTATAAACATGGAAATATCTACACCGTGATCTGTATAAACATGGAAATATTTACACCGCTATGTGTATAAACATGGAAATATCTCCACTGCTCTCTGTATAAACATGGAAATATCTCCACCGTTATCTGTATAAACATGGAAATATCAACAGCACCATCTATATAAACATTGAAATATCTACACAGTTATCTCTATAAACATGGAAATATCTACACAGTCATCTGAATAAACATGGAAATATCTACACCACCATCTGTATAAACATGGAAATAGCTACAATACCATCTGTATACACATGGAAATATCTACACAGACATCTGTATAAATATGGAAATATCTACACGGCCATCTGTATAAACATGGAAATATCTACACTGCCATCTGTAGAAAGATGGAAATATCTACACCGCTATCTCTATAAATATGGAAATATCTACACCGCCATCTCTATGAACATGAAAATATCTACACTGCCATCTCCATAAAGATGGAAGTATCTACTCCGCCATGTGTATAAACACGGAAATATATACACAACCATCTGTGTAAACATGGAAATACCTACACCGCTATCTGTATAAACATGGAAATAACTACACCGCCATCTGCATGTCCTTGGAAATATCTACGCCGCCATCTGAATAAACATGGAAATATCTACTCGGCCATCTGTGTATAGATGGAAATATCAACACCGCCATCTGTACAAACGTGGAAATATCTACACCGCTATCTCTATAGACATGGAAATATCTGCACCGCCATCTGTAAAAACATGGAAATACCTATACAGTCATCTGTATAAACAGGGAAATATCTACAATGCCATCTGTAAAAAGATGGAAATATCTACACCGCAATCTGTGTAAACATGGAAATATCTACACCGATATCTGTAAAAACATGGAAATATCTACACCGCTATCTGTATAAACATGGAAATATCTACACCGCGATCTGTGTAAACATGGAATTATCTACACCGCGATCTGTATAAACATGGAAATATCTACACCGCTATCTGTATAAACATGGAAATATCTACACAGTTATCTCTATAAACATGGAAATATCTACACCGCCATCTGTATAAACATGGAAATACCTACAAAGTCATCTGTATAAACATGGAAATATCAACACCGCTATCGGTATAAACATGGAAATATCTACACCGATATCTCTATAAACATGGAAATATCTACACCGTGATCTGTATAAACATGGAAATATTTACACCGCTATGTGTATAAACATGGAAATATCTCCACTGCTCTCTGTATAAACATGGAAATATCTCCACCGTTATCTGTATAAACATGGAAATATCAACAGCGCCATCTATATAAACATTGAAATATCTACACAGCCATCTGTAAAAACATGGAAATATCTACACAGTCATCTGAATAAACATGGAAATATCTACACCACCATCTGTATAAACATGGAAATAGCTACAATACCATCTGTATACACATGGAAATATCTACACAGACATCTGTATAAATATGGAAATATCTACACGGCCATCTGTATAAACATGGAAATATCTACACTGCCATCTGTAGAAAGATGGAAATATCTACACCGCTATCTCTATAAATATGGAAATATCAACACCGCCATCTCTATGAACATGAAAATATCTACACTGCCATCTCCATAAAGATGGAAGTATCTACTCCGCCATGTGTATAAACACGGAAATATCTACACCACCATCTGTGTAAACATGGAAATACCTACACCGCTATCTGTATAAACATGGAAATAACTACACCGCCATCTGCATGTCCTTGGAAATATCTACGCCGCCATCTGAATAAACATGGAAATATCTACACGGCCATCTGTGTATAGATGGAAATATCAACACCGCCATCTGTACAAACGTGGAAATATCTACACCGCTATCTCTATAGACATGGAAATATCTGCACCGCCATCTGTAAAAACATGGAAATACCTATACACTCATCTGTATAAACATGGAAATATCTACACCGCGATCTGTATAAACATGGAATTATCTACACCGCGATCTATATAAACATGGAAATATCTACACCGCTATGTGTATAAATATGGAAATATCTACACAGTTATCTCTATAAACATGGAAATAACTACACAGTCATCTGAATAAACATGGAAATATCTACACCACCATCTGTATAAACATGGAAATAGCTACAATACCATCTGTATACACATGGAAATATCTACACAGACATCTGTATAAATATGGAAATATCTACACGGCCATCTGTATAAACATGGAAATATCTACACTGCCATCTGTAGAAAGATGGAAATATCTACACCGCTATCTCTATAAATATGGAAATATCTACACCGCCATCTCTATGAACATGAAAATATCTACACTGCCATCTCCATAAAGATGGAAGTATCTACTCCGCCATGTGTATAAACACGTTAATATATACACAACCATCTGTGTAAACATGGAAATACCTACACCGCTATCTGTATAAACATGGAAATAACTACACCGCCATCTGCATGTCCTTGGAAATATCTACGCCACCATCTGAATAAACATGGAAATATCTACACGGCCATCTGTGTATAGATGGAAATATCAACACCGCCATCTGTACAAACATGGAAATATCTACACCGCTATCTCTATAGACATGGAAATATCTGCACCGCCATCTGTAAAAACATGGAAATACCTATACAGTCATCTGTATAAACATGGAAATATCTACAATGCCATCTGTAGAAAGATGGAAATATCTACACCGCAATCTGTGTAAACATGGAAATATCTACACCGATATCTGTAAAAACATGGAAATATCTACACCGCTATCTGTATAAACATGGAAATATCTACACCGCGATCTGTGTAAACATGGAATTATCTACACCGCGATCTGTATAAACATGGAAATATCTACACCGCTATCTGTATAAACATGGAAATATCTACACAGTTATCTCTATAAACATGGAAATATCTACACCGCCATCTGTATAAACATGGAAATACCTACAAAGTCATCTGTATAAACATGGAAATATCTACACAGCCCTCTGTATAAACATGGAAATATCTACACAGCTATCTGTATATACATGGAAATATCTACACCACTATCTGTATAAACATGGAAATAACTACACCGCTATTTGTATAAACAAGGAAATATCTACACCGTGATCTGTATAAATATGGAAATATCTACACTGCCATCTCTATAAACAGGGAAATATCTACACCCCTATCTGTATAAACATGGAAATATCCACACCGCTATCACTATAAACATGGAAAAATCAACACCGCTATCTCTATGAACATGGAAATATCTGCAACGCCATCTCTATAAACATGGAAATGTCTACACCACGATCAGTATAAACATGGAAATATCTACACCGCTATCTGTATAAACATGGAAATATCTCCACTGCTATCTCTATAAACATCGAAATATCTACACCGCCATCTGTATAAACATGGAAATACTTACAAAGTTATCTGTATAAACATGGAAATATCTACACCGCCATCTGTATAAACATGGAAATATCTACACAGCCATGTGTACAAACATGGAAATATCTACACCGCTATCTATATAAACATGGAAATAACTACACCGCTATCTGTATAAACATGGAAATATCTACACCGCTATCTCTATAAACATGGAAATATCTACACCGTGATCTGTATAAACATGGAAATATTTACACCGCTATGTGTATAAACATGGAAATATCTCCACTGCTCTCTGTATAAACATGGAAATATCTCCACCGTTATCTGTATAAACATGGAAATATCAACAGCGCCATCTATATAAACATTGAAATATCTACACAGCCATCTGTAAAAACATGGAAATATCTACACAGTCATCTGAATAAACATGGAAATATCTACACCACCATCTGTATAAACATGGAAATAGCTACAATACCATCTGTATACACATGGAAATATCTACACAGACATCTGTATAAATATGGAAATATCTACACGGCCATCTGTATAAACATGGAAATATCTACACTGCCATCTGTAGAAAGATGGAAATATCTACACCGCTATCTCTATAAATATGGAAATATCAACACCGCCATCTCTATGAACATGAAAATATCTACACTGCCATCTCCATAAAGATGGAAGTATCTACTCCGCCATGTGTATAAACACGGAAATATCTACACCACCATCTGTGTAAACATGGAAATACCTACACCGCTATCTGTATAAACATGGAAATAACTACACCGCCATCTGCATGTCCTTGGAAATATCTACGCCGCCATCTGAATAAACATGGAAATATCTACACGGCCATCTGTGTATAGATGGAAATATCAACACCGCCATCTGTACAAACGTGGAAATATCTACACCGCTATCTCTATAGACATGGAAATATCTGCACCGCCATCTGTAAAAACATGGAAATACCTATACACTCATCTGTATAAACATGGAAATATCTACACCGCGATCTGTATAAACATGGAATTATCTACACCGCGATCTGTATAAACATGGAAATATCTACACCGCTATGTGTATAAATATGGAAATATCTACACAGTTATCTCTATAAACATGGAAATATCTACACAGTCATCTGAATAAACATGGAAATATCTACACCACCATCTGTATAAACATGGAAATAGCTACAATACCATCTGTATACACATGGAAATATCTACACAGACATCTGTATAAATATGGAAATATCTACACGGCCATCTGTATAAACATGGAAATATCTACACTGCCATCTGTAGAAAGATGGAAATATCTACACCGCTATCTCTATAAATATGGAAATATCTACACCGCCATCTCTATGAACATGAAAATATCTACACTGCCATCTCCATAAAGATGGAAGTATCTACTCCGCCATGTGTATAAACACGGAAATATATACACAACCATCTGTGTAAACATGGAAATACCTACACCGCTATCTGTATAAACATGGAAATAACTACACCGCCATCTGCATGTCCTTGGAAATATCTACGCCGCCATCTGAATAAACATGGAAATATCTACACGGCCATCTGTGTATAGATGGAAATATCAACACCGCCATCTGTACAAACATGGAAATATCTACACCGCTATCTCTATAGACATGGAAATATCTGCATCGCCATCTGTAAAAACATGGAAATACCTATACAGTCATCTGTAAAAACATGGAAATATCTACACCGCAATCTGTGTAAACATGGAAATATCTACACCGATATCTGTAAAAACATGGAAATATCTACACCGCTATCTGTATAAACATGGAAATATCTACACCGCGATCTGTGTAAACATGGAATTATCTACACCGCGATCTGTATAAACATGGAAATATCTACACCGCTATCTGTATAAACATGGAAATATCTACACAGTTATCTCTATAAACATGGAAATATCTACACCGCCATCTGTATAAACATGGAAATACCTACAAAGTCATCTGTATAAACATGGAAATATCTACACAGCCCTCTGTATAAACATGGAAATATCTACACAGCTATCTGTATATACATGGAAATATCTACACCACTATCTGTATAAACATGGAAATAACTACACCGCTATTTGTATAAACAAGGAAATATCTACACCGTGATCTGTATAAATATGGAAATATCTACACTGCCATCTCTATAAACAGGGAAATATCTACACCCCTATCTGTATAAACATGGAAATATCCACACCGCTATCACTATAAACATGGAAAAATCAACACCGCTATCTCTATGAACATGGAAATATCTGCAACGCCATCTCTATAAACATGGAAATGTCTACACCACGATCAGTATAAACATGGAAATATCTACACCGCTATCTGTATAAACATGGAAATATCTCCACTGCTATCTCTATAAACATCGAAATATCTACACCGCCATCTGTATAAACATGGAAATACTTACAAAGTTATCTGTATAAACATGGAAATATCTACACCGCCATCTGTATAAACATGGAAATATCTACACAGCCATGTGTACAAACATGGAAATATCTACACCGCTATCTATATAAACATGGAAATAACTACACTGCTATCTGTATAAACATGGAAATATCTACACCGCCATCTACATATCCATGGAAATATCTGCGCCGCCATCTGTATAAACATGGAAATATCTACACGGTCATCTGTGTATAGATGGAAATATCAACACCGCCATCTGTACAAACATGGAAATATCTGCACGGCTATCTGTATAAACATGGAAATATCTACACCGCGGTCTGTATAAACATGGAAATATCAACACCGCTATTGGTATAAACATGGAAATATCTACACCGCTATCTCTATAAACATGGAAATATCTACACCGTGATCTGTATAAACATGGAAATATTTACACCGCTATGTGTATAAACATGGAAATATCTCCACTGCTATCTGTATAAACATGGAAATATCTCCACCGTTATCTGTATAAACATGGAAATATCAACAGCGCCATCTATATAAACATTGAAATATCTACACAGCCATCTGTAAAAACATGGAAATATCTACACAGTCATCTGAATAAACATGGAAATATCTACACCACCATCTGTATAAACATGGAAATAGCTACAATACCATCTGTATACACATGGAAATATCTACACAGACATCTGTATAAATATGGAAATATCTACACGGCCATCTGTATAAACATGGAAATATCTACACTGCCATCTGTAGAAAGATGGAAATATCTACACCGCTATCTCTATAAATATGGAAATATCTACACCGCCATCTCTATGAACATGAAAATATCTACACTGCCATCTCCATAAAGATGGAAGTATCTACTCCGCCATGTGTATAAACACGGAAATATATACACAACCATCTGTGTAAACATGGAAATACCTACACCGCTATCTGTATAAACATGGAAATAACTACACCGCCATCTGCATGTCCTTGGAAATATCTACGCCACCATCTGAATAAACATGGAAATATCTACACGGCCATCTGTGTATAGATGGAAATATCAACACCGCCATCTGTACAAACATGGAAATATCTACACCGCTATCTCTATAGACATGGAAATATCTGCACCGCCATCTGTAAAAACATGGAAATACCTATACAGTCATCTGTATAAACATGGAAATATCTACAATGCCATCTGTAGAAAGATGGAAATATCTACACCGCAATCTGTGTAAACATGGAAATATCTACACCGATATCTGTAAAAACATGGAAATATCTACACCGCTATCTGTATAAACATGGAAATATCTACACCGCGATCTGTGTAAACATGGAATTATCTACACCGCGATCTGTATAAACATGGAAATATCTACACCGCTATCTGTATAAACATGGAAATATCTACACAGTTATCTCTATAAACATGGAAATATCTACACCGCCATCTGTATAAACATGGAAATACCTACAAAGTCATCTGTATAAACATGGAAATATCTACACAGCCCTCTGTATAAACATGGAAATATCTACACAGCTATCTGTATATACATGGAAATATCTACACCACTATCTGTATAAACATGGAAATAACTACACCGCTATTTGTATAAACAAGGAAATATCTACACCGTGATCTGTATAAATATGGAAATATCTACACTGCCATCTCTATAAACAGGGAAATATCTACACCCCTATCTGTATAAACATGGAAATATCCACACCGCTATCACTATAAACATGGAAAAATCAACACCGCTATCTCTATGAACATGGAAATATCTGCAACGCCATCTCTATAAACATGGAAATGTCTACACCACGATCAGTATAAACATGGAAATATCTACACCGCTATCTGTATAAACATGGAAATATCTCCACTGCTATCTCTATAAACATCGAAATATCTACACCGCCATCTGTATAAACATGGAAATACTTACAAAGTTATCTGTATAAACATGGAAATATCTACACCGCCATCTGTATAAACATGGAAATATCTACACAGCCATGTGTACAAACATGGAAATATCTACACCGCTATCTATATAAACATGGAAATAACTACACCGCTATCTGTATAAACATGGAAATATCTACACCGCTATCTCTATAAACATGGAAATATCTACACCGTGATCTGTATAAACATGGAAATATTTACACCGCTATGTGTATAAACATGGAAATATCTCCACTGCTCTCTGTATAAACATGGAAATATCTCCACCGTTATCTGTATAAACATGGAAATATCAACAGCGCCATCTATATAAACATTGAAATATCTACACAGCCATCTGTAAAAACATGGAAATATCTACACAGTCATCTGAATAAACATGGAAATATCTACACCACCATCTGTATAAACATGGAAATAGCTACAATACCATCTGTATACACATGGAAATATCTACACAGACATCTGTATAAATATGGAAATATCTACACGGCCATCTGTATAAACATGGAAATATCTACACTGCCATCTGTAGAAAGATGGAAATATCTACACCGCTATCTCTATAAATATGGAAATATCAACACCGCCATCTCTATGAACATGAAAATATCTACACTGCCATCTCCATAAAGATGGAAGTATCTACTCCGCCATGTGTATAAACACGGAAATATCTACACCACCATCTGTGTAAACATGGAAATACCTACACCGCTATCTGTATAAACATGGAAATAACTACACCGCCATCTGCATGTCCTTGGAAATATCTACGCCGCCATCTGAATAAACATGGAAATATCTACACGGCCATCTGTGTATAGATGGAAATATCAACACCGCCATCTGTACAAACGTGGAAATATCTACACCGCTATCTCTATAGACATGGAAATATCTGCACCGCCATCTGTAAAAACATGGAAATACCTATACACTCATCTGTATAAACATGGAAATATCTACACCGCGATCTGTATAAACATGGAATTATCTACACCGCGATCTATATAAACATGGAAATATCTACACCGCTATGTGTATAAATATGGAAATGTCTACACAGTTATCTCTATAAACATGGAAATATCTACACAGTCATCTGAATAAACATGGAAATATCTACACCACCATCTGTATAAACATGGAAATAGCTACAATACCATCTGTATACACATGGAAATATCTACACAGACATCTGTATAAATATGGAAATATCTACACGGCCATCTGTATAAACATGGAAATATCTACACTGCCATCTGTAGAAAGATGGAAATATCTACACCGCTATCTCTATAAATATGGAAATATCTACACCACCATCTCTATGAACATGAAAATATCTACACTGCCATCTCCATAAAGATGGAAGTATCTACTCCGCCATGTGTATAAACACGGAAATATATACACAACCATCTGTGTAAACATGGAAATACCTACACCGCTATCTGTATAAACATGGAAATAACTACACCGCCATCTGCATGTCCTTGGAAATATCTACGCCGCCATCTGAATAAACATGGAAATATCTACACGGCCATCTGTGTATAGATGGAAATATCAACACCGCCATCTGTACAAACATGGA
Organism: Pan troglodytes; assembly: GCF_028858775.2. Classification (NCBI taxonomy): domain Eukaryota; kingdom Metazoa; phylum Chordata; class Mammalia; order Primates; family Hominidae; genus Pan; species Pan troglodytes. The sequence continues at coordinate 9,376,853 of NC_072411.2, forward strand.
AATATCTACACCGCTATCTCTATAGACATGGAAATATCTGCATCGCCATCTGTAAAAACATGGAAATACCTATACAGTCATCTGTAAAAACATGGAAATATCTACACCGCAATCTGTGTAAACATGGAAATATCTACACCGATATCTGTAAAAACATGGAAATATCTACACCGCTATCTGTATAAACATGGAAATATCTACACCGCGATCTGTGTAAACATGGAATTATCTAAACCGCGATCTGTATAAACATGGAAATATCTACACCGCTATCTGTATAAACATGGAAATATCTACACAGTTATCTCTATAAACATGGAAATATCTACACCGCCATCTGTATAAACATGGAAATACCTACAAAGTCATCTGTATAAACATGGAAATATCTACACAGCCCTCTGTATAAACATGGAAATATCTACACAGCTATCTGTATATACATGGAAATATCTACACCACTATCTGTATAAACATGGAAATAACTACACCGCTATTTGTATAAATAAGGAAATATCTACACCGTGATCTGTATAAATATGGAAATATCTACACTGCCATCTCTATAAACAGGGAAATATCTACACCCCTATCTGTATAAACATGGAAATATCCACACCGCTATCACTATAAACATGGAAAAATCAACACCGCTATCTCTATGAACATGGAAATATCTGCAACGCCATCTCTATAAACATGGAAATGTCTACACCACGATCAGTATAAACATGGAAATATCTACACCGCTATCTGTATAAACATGGAAATATCTCCACTGCTATCTCTATAAACATCGAAATATCTACACCGCCATCTGTATAAACATGGAAATACTTACGAAGTTATCTGTATAAACATGGAAATATCTACACCGCCATCTGTATAAACATGGAAATATCTACACAGCCATGTGTACAAACATGGAAATATCTACACCGCTATCTATATAAACATGGAAATAACTACACCGCTATCTGTATAAACATGGAAATATCTACACCGCCATCTACATATCCATGGAAATATCTGCGCCGCCATCTGTATAAACATGGAAATATCTACACGGTCATCTGTGTATAGATGGAAATATCAACACCGCCATCTGTACAAACATGGAAATATCTGCACGGCCATCTGTATAAACATGGAAATATCTACACCGCGGTCTGTATAAACATGGAAATATCAACACCGCTATTGGTATAAACATGGAAATATCTACACCGCTATCTCTATAAACATGGAAATATCTACACCGTGATCTGTATAAACATGGAAATATTTACACCGCTATGTGTATAAACATGGAAATATCTCCACTGCTATCTGTATAAACATGGAAATATCTCCACCGTTATCTGTATAAACATGGAAATATCAACAGCGCGATCTATATAAACATTGAAATATCTACACAGCCATCTGTAAAAACATGGAAATATCTACACAGTCATCTGAATAAACATGGAAATATCTACACCACCATCTGTATAAACATGGAAATAGCTACAATACCATCTGTATACACATGGAAATATCTACACAGACATCTGTATAAATATGGAAATATCTACACGGCCATCTGTATAAACATGGAAATATCTACACTGCCATCTGTAGAAAGATGGAAATATCTACACCGCTATCTCTATAAATATGGAAATATCTACACCGCCATCTCTATGAACATGAAAATATCTACACTGCCATCTCCATAAAGATGGAAATATCTACTCCGCCATGTGTATAAACACGGAAATATCTACACCACCATCTGTGTAAACATGGAAATACCTACACCGCTATCTGTATAAACATGGAAATAACTACACCGCCATCTGCATGTCCTTGGAAATATCTATGCCGCCATCTGAATAAACATGGAAATATCTACACGGCCATCTGTGTATAGATGGAAATATCAACACCGCCATCTGTACAAACGTGGAAATATCTACACCGCTATCTCTATAGACATGGAAATATCTGCACCGCCATCTGTAAAAACATGGAAATACCTATACACTCATCTGTATAAACATGGAAATATCTACAATGCCATCTGTAGAAAGATGGAAATATCTACACCGCAATCTGTGTAAACATGGAAATATCTACACCGATATCTGTAAAAACATGGAAATATCTACACCGCTATCTGTATAAACATGGAAATATCTACACCACGATCTGTATAAACATGGAATTATCTACACCGCGATCTGTATAAACATGGAAATATCTACACCGCTATGTGTATAAACATGGAAATATCTACACAGTTATCTCTATAAACATGGAAATATCTACACAGTCATCTGAATAAACATGGAAATATCTACACCACCATCTGTATAAACATGGAAATAGCTACAATACCATCTGTATACACATGGAAATATCTACACAGACATCTGTATAAATATGGGAATATCTACACGGCCATCTGTATAAACATGGAAATATCTACACTGCCATCTGTAGAAAGATGGAAATATCTACACCGCTATCTCTATAAATATGGAAATATCTATACCGCCATCTCTATGAACATGAAAATATCTACACTGCCATCTCCATAAAGATGGAAGTATCTACTCCGCCATGTGTATAAACACGGAAATGTCTACACCACCATCTGTGTAAACATGGAAATACCTACACCGCTATCTGTATAAACATGGAAATAACTACACCGCCATCTGCATGTCCTTGGAAATATCTACGCCGCCATCTGAATAAACATGGAAATATCTACACGGCCATCTGTGTATAGATGGAAATATCAACACCGCCATCTGTACAAACATGGAAATATCTACACCGCTATCTCTATAGACATGGAAATATCTGCACCGCCATCTGTAAAAACATGGAAATACCTATACAGTCATCTGTATAAACATGGAAATATCTACAATGCCATCTGTAGAAAGATGGAAATATCTACACCGCAATCTGTGTAAACATGGAAATATCTACACCGATATCTGTAAAAACATGGAAATATCTACACCGCTATCTGTATAAACATGGAAATATCTACACCGCGATCTGTGTAAACATGGAATTATCTACACCGCGATCTGTATAAACATGGAAATATCTACACCGATATCTGTATAAACATGGAAATATCTACACAGTTATCTCTATAAACATGGAAATATCTACACCGCCATCTGTATAAACATGGAAATACCTACAAAGTCATCTGTATAAACATGGAAATATCTACACAGCCCTCTGTATAAACAAGGAAATATCTACACAGCTATCTGTATATACATGGAAATATCTACACCACTATCTGTATAAACATGGAAATAACTACACCGCTATTTGTATAAACAAGGAAATATCTACACCGTGATCTGTATAAATATGGAAATATCTACACTGCCATCTCTATAAACAGGGAAATATCTACACCCCTATCTGTATAAACATGGAAATATCCACACCGCTATCTCTATAAACATGGAAAAATCAACACCGCTATCTCTATGAACATGGAAATATCTGCAACGCCATCTCTATAAACATGGAAATGTCTACACCACGATCAGTATAAACATGGAAATATCTACACCGCTATCTGTATAAACATGGAAATATCTCCACTGCTATCTCCATAAACATCGAAATATCTACACCGCCATCTGTATAAACATGGAAATACTTACAAAGTTATCTGTATAAACATGGAAATATCTACACGGCCATCTGTATAAACATGGAAATATCTACACAGCCATGTGTACAAACATGGAAATATCTACACCGCTATCTATATAAACATGGAAATAACTACACCGCTATCTGTATAAACATGGAAATATCTACACCGCCATCTACATATCCATGGAAATATCTGCGCCGCCATCTGTATAAACATGGAAATATCTACACGGTCATCTGTGTATAGATGGAAATATCAACACCGCCATCTGTACAAACATGGAAATATCTGCACGGCTATCTGTATAAACATGGAAATATCTACACCGCGGTCTGTATAAACATGGAAATATCAACACCGCTATCGGTATAAACATGGAAATATCTACACCGCTATCTCTATAAACATGGAAATATCTACACCGTGATCTGTATAAACATGGAAATATTTACACCGCTATCTGTATAAACATGGAAACTTCTACAACGTTATCTGTATAAATATGGAAATATCTTCACCGCTATCTCTATAAACTTGGAAATATCTACACCGCCATCTGTATAAACATGGAAATACCTATACACTCATCTGTGTAAACATAGAAATATCTACACCACCATCTCTATAAACATGGAAATATCTACAATGCCATCTGTATACACATGGAAATACCTACTCGGCAATCAGTGTATAGATGGAAACATCAACACCGCCATCTGTACAAACAATGAAATATCTACACTGCTATCTCTATAAACATGGAAATATGTACACTGTGGTCTGTATAAACATGGAAATATCTACACCGGTATCTGTATAAACATGGAAATATCAACACCATGATCTGTATAAACATGGAAATATATACACCGCTATCTGTATAAACATGGAAATATCTGCACCGCTATCTCTATAAACATGGAAATAACTACAAAGACATCTGTATAAACATGGAAATACCTACACAGTCATGTGTAGGAACATTTAAATATCTACACTGCCATCTGTATAAATATAGAAATATCTACACAGCTCTCTGTATAAATATGGAAGTATCTGCATAGGCATCTGTGTAAACATGGAAATATCTGCACCGCTATCTGTATAAACGTGGAAATACCTACACCGCTGTCTCTATAAACATGGAAATATGTACACCGCTATGTGAATAAACATGGAAATACCTCCACTGCTCTCTGTATAAACATGGAAATATCTCCACCGTTATCTGTATAAACATGGAAATATCAACAGCGCCATCTATATAAACATTGAAATATCTACACAGCCATCTGTAAAAACATGGAACTATCTACACAGTCATCTGAATAAACATGGAAATATCTACACCACCATCTGTATAAACATGGAAATAGCTACAATACCATCTGTATACACATGGAAATATCTACACAGACATCTGTATAAATATGGAAATATCTACACGGCCATCTGTATAAACATGGAAATATCTACCCTGCCATCTGTAGAAAGATGGAAATATCTACACCGCTATCTCTATAAATATGGAAATATCTACACCGCCATCTCTATGAACATGAAAATATCTACACTGCCATCTCCATAAAGATGGAAGTATCTACTCCGCCATGTGTATAAACACGGAAATATCTACACCACCATCTGTGTAAACATGGAAATACCTACACCGCTATCTGTATAAACATGGAAATAACTACACCGCCATCTGCATGTCCTTGGAAATATCTACGCCGCCATCTGAATAAACATGGAAATATCTACACGGCCATCTGTGTATAGACGGAAATATCAACACCGCCATCTGTACAAACATGGAAATATCTAGACCGCGATCTGTATAAACATGGAAATATCTACACCGCTATCTGTATAAACATGGAAATATCTACACAGTTATCTCTATAAACATGGAAATATCTACACCGCCATCTGTATAAACATGGAAATATCTACACAGCTATCTCTATAAACATGGAAATATCTACACCGCGATCTGTATAAACATGGAAATATCTACACCGCTATCTGTATAAACATGGAAATATCTACACAGTTATCTCTATAAACATGGAAATATCCACACCGCCATCTGTATAAACATGGAAATACCTACAAAGTCATCTCTATAAACATGGAAATAACTACACAGCCCTCTGTATAAACATGGAAATATCTACACAGCCATCTGTATATACATGGAAATATCTACACCACTATCTGTATAAACATGGAAATAACTACACCGCTATTTGTATAAACAAGGAAATATCTACACCGTGATCTGTATAAACATGGAAATATCTACACCGCCATCTCTATAAACAGGGAAATATCTACACCCCTATCTGTATAAACATGGAAATATCCACACCGCTATCTCTATAAACATGGAAAAATCAACACCGCTATCTCTATGAACATGGAAATGTCTACACCGCCATCTCTATAAACATGGAAATATCTACACCACGGTCAGTATAAACATGGAAATACCTACACCGCTATCTGTATAAACATGGAAATATGTCCACTGCTGTCTCTATAAACATCGAAATAGCTACACCGCCATCTGTATAAACATGGAAATACTTACAAAGTTATCTGTATAAACATGGAAATATCTACACCGCCATCTGTACAAACATGGAAATATCTACACAGCCATGTGTACATACATGGAAATATCTACACCGCTATCTATATAAACATGGAAATAACTACACCGCTATCTGTATAAACATGGAAATATCCACACCGCCATCTACATACCCATGGAAATATCTGCGCCACCATCTGTATAAACAGGGAAATATCTACACGGTCATCTGTGTATAGATGGAAATATCAACACCGCCATCTGTACAAACATGGAAATATCTGCACCGCTATCTGTATAAACATGGAAATATCTACACCGCGGTCTGTATAAACATGGAAATATCAACACCGCTATCGGTATAAACATGGAAATATCTACACCGCTATCTCTATAAACATGGAAATAACTACACCGTGATCTGTATAAACATGGAAATATTTACACCGCTATCTGTATAAACATGGATACTTCTACACCGTTATCTGTATAAATATGGAAATATCTACACCGCTATCTCTATAAACTTGGAAATATCTACACCGCCATCTGTATAAACATGGAAATACCTATACAGTCATCTGTGTAAACATGGAAATATCTACACCACCATCTGTATAAACATGGAAATATCTACAATGCCATCTGTATACACATGGAAATACCTACAGGGCAATCAGTGTATTATTGGAAACATCAACACCTCCATCTGTACAAACATGGAAATATCTACACTGCTATCTCTATAAACATGGAAATATCTACACTGTGGTCTGTATAAACTTGGAAATATCTACACCGGTATCTGTATAAACATGGAAATATCCACACCATGATCTGTATAAACATGGAAATATATACACCGCTATCTGTATAAACATGGAAATATCTGCACCGCTATCTCTATAAACATGGAAATAACGACAAAGACATCTGTATAAACATGGAAATACCTACACAGTCATGTGTAGGAACATTTAAATATCTACACTGCCATCTGTATAAATATAGAAATATCTACACAGCCCTCTGTATAAATATGGAAATATCTGCATAGGCATCTGTGTAAACATGGAAATATCTGCACCGCTATCTGTATAAACGTGGAAATACTTACACCGCTGTCTCTATAAACATGGAAATATGTACACGGCTATGTGTATAAACATGGAAATATGTCCACAGCTCTCTGTATAAACATGGAAATTTCTCCACCGTTTTCTGTATAAACATGGAAATATCAACAGCGCCATCTATATAAACATTGAACTATCTACACTGCCATCTGTAAAAACATGGAAATATCTACACAGTCATCTGAATAAACATGGAAATATCTACACCACCATCTGTATAAACATGGAAATAGCTACAATACCATCTGTATACACATGAAAATATCTACACAGACATCTGTATAAATATGGAAATATCAACACGGCCATCTGTATAAACATGGAAATATCTACACTGCCATCTGTAGAAAGATGGAAATACCTACACCGCTATCTCTATAAATATGGAAATATCTACACCGCCATCTCTATGAACATGAAAATATCTACACTGCCATCTCCATAAAGATGGAAGTATCTACTCTGCCATGTGTATAAACACGGAAATATCTACACCACCATCTGTGTAAACATGGAAATACCTACACCGCTATCTGTATAAACATGGAAATAATTACACCGCCATCTGCATGTCCTTGGAAATATCTACGCCGCCATCTGAATAAACATGGAAATATCTACACGGCCATCTGTGTATAGCTGGAAATATCAACACCGCCATCTGTACAAACAAGGAAATATCTACACCGCTATCTCTATAGACATGTAAATATCTGCACCGCCACCTGTAAAAACATGGAAATACCTATACAGTCATCTGTATAAACATGGAAATACCTACTATGCCATCTGTAGAAAGATGGAAATATCTACACAGCAATCTGTGTAAACATGGAAATATCTACACCGATATCTGGAAATACATGGAAATATCTACACCGCTATCTGTATAAACATGGAAATATCTACACCGCGATCTGTATAAACATGGAAATATCTACACCGCGATCTGTATAAACATGGAAATATCTACACCGCTATCTGTATAAACATGGAAATATCTACAAAGTTATCTCTATAAACATGGAAATATCTACACCGCCATCTGTATAAACATGGAAATACCTACAAAGTCATCTGTATAAACATGGAAATAACTACACAGCCCTCTGTATAAACATGGAAATATCTACACAGCCATCTGTATATACATGGAAATATCTACACCACTATCTGTATAAACATGGAAATAACTACACCGCTATTTGTATAAACAAGGAAATATCTACACCGTGATCTGTATAAATATGGAAATATCTACACCGCCATCTCTATAAACAGGGAAATATCTACACCCCTATCTGTATAAACATGGAAACATCCACACCGCTATCTCTATAAACATGGAAAAATCAACACCGCTATCTCTATGAACATGGAAATATCTACACCGCCATCTCTATAAACATGGAAATGTCTACACCACGATCAGTATAAACATGGAAATATCTACACCGCTATCTGTATAAACATGGAAATATCTCCACTGCTATCTCTATAAACATCGAAATATCTACACTGCCATCTGTATAAACATGGAAATACTTACAAAGTTATCTGTATAAACATGGAAATATCTACACCGCCATCTGTATAAACATGGAAATATCTACACAGCCATGTGTACAAACATGGAAATATCTACACCGCTATCTATATAAACATGGAAATAACTACACCGCTATCTGTATAAACATGGAAATATCTACACCGCCATCTACATATCCATGGAAATATCTGCGCCGCCATCTGTATAAGCATGGAAATATCTACACGGTCATCTGTGTATAGATGGAAATATCAACACCGCCATTTGTACAAACTTGGAAATATCTGAACCGCTATCTGTATAAACATGGAAATATCTACACCGCGGTCTGTATAAACATGGAAATATCAACACCGCTATCGGTATAAACATGGAAATATCTACACCGCTATCTCTATAAACATGGAAATATCTACACCGTGATCTGTATAAACATGGAAATATTTACACCGCTATCTGTATAAACATGGAAACTTCTACACCGTTATCTGTATAAATATGGAAATATCTACACCGCTATCTCTATAAACTTGGAAATATCTACACTGCCATCTGTATAAACATGGAAATACCTATACAGTCATCTGTGTAAACATGGAAATATCTACACCACCATCTGTATAAACATGGAAATATCTACAATGCCATCTCTATACACATGGAAATACCTACACGGCAATCAGTGTATAGATGGAAACATCAACACCGCCATCTGTACAAACATGGAAATATCTACACTGCTATCTCTATAAACATGGAAATATGTACACTGTGGTCTGTATAAACATGGAAATATCTACACCGGTATCAGTATAAACATGGAAATATCCACACCATGATCTGTATAAACATGGAAATATATACACCGCTATCTGTATAAACATGGAAATATCTGCACCGCTATCTCTATAAACATGGAAATAATTACAAAGACATCTGCATAAACATGGAAATACCTACACAGTCATGTGTAGGAACAATTAAATATCTACACTGCCATCTGTATAAATATAGAAATATCTACACAGCCCTCTGTATAAATATGGAAATATCTGCATAGGCATCTGTGTAAACATGGAAATATCTGCACCGCTATCTGTATAAACGTGGAAATACCTACACCGCTGTCTCTATAAACATGGAAATATGTACTCCGCTATGTGTATAAACATGGAAATACCTCCACTGCTCTCTGTATAAACATGGAAATATCTCCACCGTTATCTGTATAAACATGGAAATATCAACAGCGCCATCTATATAAACATTGAAATATCTCCACAGCCATCTGTAAAAACATGGAACTATCTACACAGTCATCTGAATAAACATGGAAATATCTACACCACCATCTGTATAAACATGGAAATAGCTACAATACCATCTGTATACACATGGAAATATCTACACAGACATCTGTATAAACATGGAAATATCTACACTGCCATCTGTAGAAAGATGGAAATATCTACACCGCTATCTCTATAAATATGGAAATATCTACACCGCCATCTCTATGAACATTAAAATATCTACACTGCCAACTCCATAAAGATTGAAGTATCTACTCCGCCATGTGTATAAACACGGAAATATCTACACCACCATCTGTGTAAACATGGAAATACCTACACCGCTATCTGTATAAACATGGAAATAACTACACCGCCATCTGCATGTCCGTGGAAATATCTACGCCACCATCTGAATAAACTTGGAAATATCTACACGGCCATCTGTGTATAGATGGAAATATCAACACCGCCATCTGTACAAACATGGAAATATCTACACCGCTATCTCTATAGACATGGAAATATCTGCACCGCCATCTGTAAAAACATGGAAATACCTATACAGTCATCTGTATAAACATGGAAATATCTACAATGCCATCTGTAGAAAGATGGAAATATCTACACCGCAATCTGTGTAAACATGGGAATATCTACACCGATATCTGTAAAAACATGGAAATATCTACACCGCTATCTGTATAAACATGGAAATATCTACACCGCGATCTGTATAAACATGGAAATATCTACACCGTGATCTGTATAAACATGGAAATATCTACACCGCTATCTGTATAAACATGGAAATATCTTCACAGTTATCTCTATAAACATGGAAATATCTACACCGCCATCTGTATAAACATGGAAATACCTACAAAGTCATCTGTATAAACATGGAAATATCTACACAGCCCTCTGTATAAACATGGAAATATCTACACAGCCATCTGTATATACATGGAAATATCTACACCACTATCTGTATAAACATGGAAATAACTACACCGCTATTTGTATAAACACGGAAATATCTACACCGTGATCTGTATAAATATGGAAATATCTACACTGCCATCTCTATAAACATGGAAATATCTACACCCCTATCTGTATAAACATGGAAATATCCACACCGCTATCTCTATAAACATGGAAAAATCAACACCGCTATCTCTATGAACATGGAAATATCTACACCGCCATCTCTATAAACATGGAAATGTCTACACCACGATCAGTATAAACATGGAAATATCTACACCGCCATCTACATATCCATGGAAATATCTGTGCCGCCATCTGTATAAACATGGAAATATCTACACGGTCATCTGTGTATAGATGGAAATATCAACACCGCCATCTGTACAAACATGGAAATATCTGCACCGGTATCTCTATAGACATGGAAATATCTGCACCGCCATCTGTGAAAACATGGAAATACCTATACAGTCATCTGTATAAACATGGAAATATCTACAATGCCATCTGTAGAAAGATGGAAATATCTACACCTCAATCTGTGTAAACATGGAAATATCTACACCGATATCTGTAAAAACATGGAAATATCTACACCGCTATCTGTATAAACATGGAAATATCTACTCCGCGATCTGTATAAACATGGAAATATCTACACCGCGATCTGTATAAACATGGAAATATCTACAACGCTATCTGTATAAACATGGAAATATCTACACAGTTATCTCTCTAAACATGGAAATATCTACACCGCCATCTGTATAAACTTGGAAATACCTACAAAGTCATCTGTATAAACATGGAAATATCTACACAGCCCTCTGTATAAACATGGAAATATCTACACAGCCATCTGTATATACATGGAAATATCTACACCACTATCTGTATAAACATGGAAATATCCACACCGCTATCTCTATAAACATGGAAAAATCAACACCGCTATCTCTATGAACATGGAAATATCTACACCGCCATCTCTATAAACTTGGAAATGTCTACACCACGATCAGTATAAACATGGAAATATCTACACGGCAATCTGTATAAACATGGAAATGTCTCCACTGCTGTCTCTATAAACATCGAAATATCTACACCGCCATCTGTATAAACATGGAAATACTTACAAAGTTATCTGTATGAACATGGAAATATCTACACCGCCATCTCTATAAACATGGAAATATCTACACAGCCATGTGTACATACTTGGAAATATCTACACCGCTATCTATATAAACATGGAAATAACTACACCGCTATCTGTATAAACATGGAAATATCTACACCGCCATCTACATATCCATGGAAATATCTGCGCCGCCATCTGTATAAACATGGAAATATCTACACGGTCATCTGTGTATAGATGGAAATATCAACACCGCCATCTGTACAAACATGGAAATATCTGCACCGCTATCTGTATAAACATGGAAATATCTACACCGCGGTCTGTATAAACATGGAAATATCAACACCGCTATCGGTATAAACATGGAAATATCTACACCGCTATCTCTATAAACATGGAAATATCTACACCGTGATCTGTATAAACATGGAAATATTTACACCGCTATCTGTATAAACATGGAAACTTCCACACCGTTATCTGTATAAATATGGAAATATCTACACCGCTATCTCCATAAACTTGGAAATATCTACACCGCCATCTTTATAAACATGGAAATACCTATACAGTCATCTGTGTAAACATGGAAATATCTACACCACCATCTGTATAAACATGGAAATATCTACAATGCCATCTGTATACACATGGAAATACCTACACGGCAATCAGTGTATAGATGGAAACATCAACACCGCCATCTGTACAAAGATGGAAATATCTACACTGCTATCTCTATAAACATGGAAATATCTACACTGTGGTCTGTATAAACATGGAAATATCTACACCGGTATCTGTATAAACATGGAAATATCCACACCATGATCTGTATAAACATGGAAATATATACACCACTATCTGTATAAACGTGGAAATATCTGCACCGCTATCTCTATAAACATGGAAGTAACTACAAAGACATCTGTATAAACATGGAAATACCTACAGAGTCATGTGTAGGAACATTTAAATATCTACACTGCCATCTGTATAAATATAGAAATATCTACACAGCCCTCTGTATAAATATGGAAATATCTGCATAGGCATCTGTGTAAACATGGAAATATCTGCACCGCTATCTGTATAAACGTGGAAATACCTACACCGCTGTCTCTATAAACATGGAAGTATGTACACCGCTATGTGTATAAACATGGAAATATCTCCACTGCTCTCTGTATAAACATCGAAATATCTCCACCGTTATCTGTATAAACATGGAAATATCAACAGCAGCATCTATATAAACATTGAAATATCTACACTGCCATCTGTAAAAACATGGAAATATCTACACAGTCATCTGAATAAACATGGAAATATCTACACCACCATCTGTATAAACATGGAAATAGCTACAATACCATCTGTATACACATGGAAATATCTACACAGACATCTGTATAAATATGGAAATATCTACACGGCCATCTGTATAAACATGGAAATATCTACACTGCCATCAGTAGAAAGATGGAAATATCTACACCGCTATCTCTATAAATATGGAAATATCTACACCGCCATCTCTATGAACATGAAAATATCTACACTGCCATCTCCATAAAGATGGAAGTATCTACACCGCCATGTGTATACACACGGAAATATCTACACCACCATCTGTGTAAACATGGAAATACCTACACCGCTATCTGTATAAACATGGAAATAACTACAACGCCATCTGCATGTCCTTGGAAATATCTACGCCGCCATCTGAATAAACATGGAAATATCTACACCGCCATCTGTGTATAGCTGGAAATATCAACACCGCCATCTGTACAAACATGGAAATATCTACACCGCTATCTCTATAGACATGGAAATATCTGCACCGCCATCTGTAAAAACATGGAAATACCTATACAGTCATCTGTATAAACATGGAAATATCTACAATGCCATCTGTAGAAAGATGGAAATATCTACACCGCAATCTGTGTAAACATGGAAATATCTACACCGATATCTGTAAAAACATGGAAATATCTACACCGCTATCTGTATAAACATGGAAATATCTACACAGTTATCTCTATAAACATGGAAATATCTACACCGCCATCTGTATAAACATGGAAATACCTACAAAGTCATCTGTATAAACATGGAAATATCTACACAGCCCTCTGTATAAACATGGAAATATCTACACAGCTATCTGTATATACATGGAAATATCTACACCACTATCTGCATAAACATGGAAATAACTACACCGCTATTTGTATAAACAAGGAAATATCTACACCGTGATCTGTATAAATATGGAAATATCTACACTGCCATCTCTATAAACAGGGAAATATCTACACCCCTATCTGTATAAACATGGAAATATCCACACCGCTATCTCTATAAACATGGAAAAATCAACACCGCTATCTCTATGAACATGGAAATATCTGCAACGCCATCTCTATAAACATGGAAATGTCTACACCACGATCAGTATAAACATGGAAATATCTACACCGCTATCTGTATAAACATGGAAATATCTCCACTGCTATCTCTATAAACATCGAAATATCTACACCGCCATCTGTATAAACATGGAAATACTTACAAAGTTATCTGTATAAACATGGAAATATCTACACCGCCATCTGTATAAACATGGAAATATCTACACAGCCATGTGTACAAACATGGAAATATCTACACCGCTATCTATATAAACATGGAAATAACTACACCGCTATCTGTATAAACATGGAAATATCTACACCGCCATCTACATATCCATGGAAATATCTGCGCCGCCATTTGTATAAACATGGAAATATCTACACGGTCATCTGTGTATAGATGGAAATATCAACACCGCCATCTGTACAAACATGGAAATATCTGCACGGCTATCTGTATAAACATGGAAATATCTACACCGCGGTCTGTATAAACATGGAAATATCAACACCGCTATCGGTATAAACATGGAAATATCTACACCGCTATCTCTATAAACATGGAAATATCTACACCGTGATCTGTATAAACATGGAAATATTTACACCGCTATCTGTATAAACATGGAAACTTCTACAACGTTATCTGTATAAATATGGAAATATCTACACCGCTATCTCTATAAACTTGGAAATATCTACACCGCCATCTGTATAAATATGGAAATACCTATACACTCATCTGTGTAAACATAGAAATATCTACACCACCATCTCTATAAACATGGAAATATCTGCAATGCCATCTGTATACACATGGAAATACCTACTCGGCAATCAGTGTATAGATGGAAACATCAACACCGCCATCTGTACAAACAATGAAATATCTACACTGCTATCTCTATAAACATGGAAATATGTACACTGTGGTCTGTATAAACATGGAAATATCTACACCGGTATCTGTATAAACATGGAAATATCAACACCATGATCTGTATAAACATGGAAATATATACACCGCTATCTGTATAAACATGGAAATATCTGCACCGCTATCTCTATAAACATGGAAATAACTACAAAGAAATCTGTATAAACATGGAAATACCTACACAGTCATGTGTAGGAACATTTAAATATCTACACTGCCATCTGTATAAATATAGAAATATCTACACAGCCCTCTGTATAAATATGGAAATATCTGCATAGGCATCTGTGTAAACATGGAAATATCTGCACCGCTATCTGTATAAACGTGCAAATACCTACACCGCTGTCTCTATAAACATGGAAATATGTACACCGCTATGTGAATAAACATGGAAATACCTCCACTGCTCTCTGTATAAACATGGAAATATCTCCACCGTTATCTGTATAAACATGGAAATATCAACAGCGCCATCTATATAAACATTGAAATATCTCCACAGCCATCTGTAAAAACATGGAACTATCTACACAGTCATCTGAATAAACATGGAAATATCTACACCACCATCTGTATAAACATGGAAATAGCTACAATACCATCTGTATACACATGGAAATATCTACACAGACATCTGTATAAACATGGAAATATCTACACTGCCATCTGTAGAAAGATGGAAATATCTACACCGCTATCTCTATAAATATGGAAATATATACACCGCCATCTCTATGAACATGAAAATATCTACACTGCCAACTCCATAAAGATTGAAGTATCTACTCCGCCATGTGTATAAACACGGAAATATCTACACCACCATCTGTGTAAACATGGAAATACCTACACCGCTATCTGTATAAACATGGAAATAACTACACCGCCATCTGCATGTCCGTGGAAATATCTACGCCACCATCTGAATAAACATGGAAATATCTACACGGCCATCTGTGTATAGATGGAAATATCAACACCGCCATCTGTACAAACATGGAAATATCTACACCGCTATCTCTATAGACATGGAAATATCTGCAACGCCATCTGCAAAAACATGGAAATACCTATACAGTCATCTGTATAAACATGAAAATATCTACAATGCCATCTGTAGAAAGATGGAAATATCTACACCGCAATCTGTGTAAACATGGGAATATCTACACCGATATCTGTAAAAACATGGAAATATCTACACCGCTATCTGTATAAACATGGAAATATCTACACCGCGATCTGTATAAACATGGAAATATCTACACCGTGATCTGTATAAACATGGAAATATCTACACCGCTATCTGTATAAACATGGAAATATCTTCACAGTTATCTCTATAAACATGGAAATATCTACACCGCCATCTGTATAAACATGGAAATACCTACAAAGTCATCTGTATAAACATGGAAATATCTACACAGCCCTCTGTATAAACATGGAAATATCTACACAGCCATCTGTATATACATGGAAATATCTACACCACTATCTGTATAAACATGGAAATAACTACACCGCTATTTGTATAAACAAGGAAATATCTACACCGTGATCTGTATAAATATGGAAATATCTACACTGCCATCTCTATAAACATGGAAATATCTACACCCCTATCTGTATAAACATGGAAATATCCACACCGCTATCTCTATAAACATGGAAAAATCAACACCGCTATCTCTATGAACATGGAAATATCTACACCGCCATCTCTATAAACATGGAAATGTCTACACCACGATCAGTATAAACATGGAAATATCTACACCGCCATCTACATATCCATGGAAATATCTGTGCCGCCATCTGTATAAACATGGAAATATCTACACGGTCATCTGTGTATAGATGGAAATATCAACACCGCCATCTGTTCAAACATGGAAATATCTGCACCGGTATCTCTATAGACATGGAAATATCTGCACCGCCATCTGTGAAAACATGGAAATACCTATACAGTCATCTGTATAAACATGGAAATATCTACAATGCCATCTGTAGAAAGATGGAAATATCTACACCTCAATCTGTGTAAACATGGAAATATCTACACCGATATCTGTAAAAACATGGAAATATCTACACCGCTATCTGTATAAACATGGAAATATCTACTCCGCGATCTGTATAAACATGGAAATATCTACACCGCGATCTGTATAAACATGGAAATATCTACAACGCTATCTGTATAAACATGGAAATATCTACACAGTTATCTCTCTAAACATGGAAATATCTACACCGCCATCTGTATAAACTTGGAAATACCTACAAAGTCATCTGTATAAACATGGAAATATCTACACAGCCCTCTGTATAAACATGGAAATATCTACACAGCCATCTGTATATACATGGAAATATCTACACCACTATCTGTATAAACATGGAAATATCCACACCGCTATCTCTATAAACATGGAAAAATCAACACCGCTATCTCTATGAACATGGAAATATCTACACCGCCATCTCTATAAACTTGGAAATGTCTACACCACGATCAGTATAAACATGGAAATATCTACACGGCAATCTGTATAAACATGGAAATGTCTCCACTGCTGTCTCTATAAACATCGAAATATCTACACCGCCATCTGTATAAACATGGAAATACTTACAAAGTTATCTGTATGAACATGGAAATATCTACACCGCCATCTCTATAAACATGGAAATATCTACACAGCCATGTGTACATACTTGGAAATATCTACACCGCTATCTATATAAACATGGAAATAACTACACCGCTATCTGTATAAACATGGAAATATCTACACCGCCATCTACATATCCATGGAAATATCTGCGCCGCCATCTGTATAAACATGGAAATATCTACACGGTCATCTGTGTATAGATGGAAATATCAACACCGCCATCTGTACAAACATGGAAATATCTGCACCGCTATCTGTATAAACATGGAAATATCTACACCGCGGTCTGTATAAACATGGAAATATCAACACCGCTATCGGTATAAACATGGAAATATCTACACCGCTATCTCTATAAACATGGAAATATCTACACCGTGATCTGTATAAACATGGAAATATTTACACCGCTATCTGTATAAACATGGAAACTTCCACACCGTTATCTGTATAAATATGGAAATATCTACACCGCTATCTCCATAAACTTGGAAATATCTACACCGCCATCTTTATAAACATGGAAATACCTATACAGTCATCTGTGTAAACATGGAAATATCTACACCACCATCTGTATAAACATGGAAATATCTACAATGCCATCTGTATACACATGGAAATACCTACACGGCAATCAGTGTATAGATGGAAACATCAACACCGCCATCTGTACAAAGATGGAAATATCTACACTGCTATCTCTATAAACATGGAAATATCTACACTGTGGTCTGTATAAACATGGAAATATCTACACCGGTATCTGTATAAACATGGAAATATCCACACCATGATCTGTATAAACATGGAAATATATACACCACTATCTGTATAAACGTGGAAATATCTGCACCGCTATCTCTATAAACATGGAAGTAACTACAAAGACATCTGTATAAACATGGAAATACCTACAGAGTCATGTGTAGGAACATTTAAATATCTACACTGCCCTCTGTATAAATATAGAAATATCTACACAGCCCTCTGTATAAATATGGAAATATCTGCATAGGCATCTGTGTAAACATGGAAATATCTGCACCGCTATCTGTATAAACGTGGAAATACCTACACCGCTGTCTCTATAAACATGGAAGTATGTACACCGCTATGTGTATAAACATGGAAATATCTCCACTGCTCTCTGTATAAACATCGAAATATCTCCACCGTTATCTGTATAAACATGGAAATATCAACAGCACCATCTATATAAACATTGAAATATCTACACTGCCATCTGTAAAAACATGGAAATATCTACACAGTCATCTGAATAAACATGGAAATATCTACACCACCATCTGTATAAACATGGAAATAGCTACAATACCATCTGTATACACATGGAAATATCTACACAGACATCTGTATAAATATGGAAATATCTACACGGCCATCTGTATAAACATGGAAATATCTACACTGCCATCAGTAGAAAGATGGAAATATCTACACCGCTATCTCTATAAATATGGAAATATCTACACCGCCATCTCTATGAACATGAAAATATCTACACTGCCATCTCCATAAAGATGGAAGTATCTACACCGCCATGTGTATACACACGGAAATATCTACACCACCATCTGTGTAAACATGGAAATACCTACACCGCTATCTGTATAAACATGGAAATAACTACAACGCCATCTGCATGTCCTTGGAAATATCTACGCCGCCATCTGAATAAACATGGAAATATCTACACCGCCATCTGTGTTTAGCTGGAAATATCAACACCGCCATCTGTACAAACATGGAAATATCTACACCGCTATCTCTATAGACATGGAAATATCTGCACCGCCATCTGCAAAAACATGGAAATACCTATACAGTCATCTGTATAAACATGGAAATATCTACAATGCCATCTGTAGAAAGATGGAAATATCTACACCGCAATCTGTGTAAACATGGGAATATCTACACCGATATCTGTAAAAACATGGAAATATCTACACCGCTATCTGTATAAACATGGAAATATCTACACCGCGATCTGTATAAACATGGAAATATCTACACCGTGATCTGTATAAACATGGAAATATCTACACCGCTATCTGTATAAACATGGAAATATCTTCACAGTTATCTCTATAAACATGGAAATATCTACACCGCCATCTGTATAAACATGGAAATACCTACAAAGTCATCTGTATAAACATGGAAATATCTACACAGCCCTCTGTATAAACATGGAAATATCTACACAGCCATCTGTATATACATGGAAATATCTACACCACTATCTGTATAAACATGGAAATAACTACACCGCTATTTGTATAAACAAGGAAATATCTACACCGTGATCTGTATAAATATGGAAATATCTACACTGCCATCTCTATAAACATGGAAATATCTACACCGCGGTCTGTATAAACATGGAAATATCAACACCGCTATCGGTATAAACATGGAAATATCTACACCGCTATCTCTATAAACATGGAAATATCTACACCGTGATCTGTATAAACATGGAAATATTTACACCGCTATCTGTATAAACATGGAAACTTCCACACCGTTATCTGTATAAATATGGAAATATCTACACCGCTATCTCTATAAACTTGGAAATATCTACACCGCCATCTGTATAAACATGGAAATACCTATACAGTCATCTGTGTAAACATGGAAATATCTACACCACCATCTGTATAAACATGGAAATATCTACACGGCAATCAGTGTATAGATGGAAACATCAACACCGCCATCTGTACAAACATGGAAATATCTACACTGCTATCTCTATAAACATGGAAATATCTACACTGTGGTCTGTATAAACATGGAAATATCTACACCGGTATCTGTATAAACATGGAAATATCCACACCATGATCTGTATAAACATGGAAATATATACACCGCTAGCTGTATAAACATGGAAATAACTACAAAGACATCTGTATAAACATGGAAATACCTACACAGTCATGTGTAGGAACATTTAAATATCTACACTGCCATCTGTATAAATATAGAAATATCTACACAGCCCTCTGTATAAATATGGAAATATCTGCATAGGCATCTGTGTAAACATGGAAATATCTGCACCGCTATCTGTATAAACGTGGAAATACCTACACCGCTGTCTCTATAAACATGGAAATATGTACACCGCTATGTGTATAAACATGGAAATATCTCCACTGCTCTCTGTATAAACATGGAAATATCTCCACCGTTATCTGTATAAACATGGAAATATCAACAGCGCCATCTATATAAACATTGAAATATCTACACTGCCATCTGTAAAAACATGGAACTATCTACACAGTCATCTGAATAAACATGGAAATATCCACACCACCATCTGTATAAACATGGAAATAGCTACAATACCATCTGTATACACATGGAAATATCTACACAGACATCTGTATAAATATGGAAATATCTACACGGCCATCTGTATAAACATGGAAATATCTACACTGCCATCTGTAGAAAGATGGAAATATCTACACCGCTATCTCTATAAATATGGAAATATCTACACCGCCATCTCTATGAACATGAAAATATCTACACTGCCATCTCCATAAAGATGGAAGTATCTACTCCGCCATGTGTATAAACACGGAAATATCTACACCACCATCTGTGTAAACATGGAAGTACCTAAACCGCTATCTGTATAAACATGGAAATAACTACACCGCCATCTGCATGTCCTTGGAAATATCTACGCCGCCATCTGAATAAACATGGAAATATCTACACGGCCATCTGTGTATAGATGGAAATATCAACACCGCCATCTGTAGAAACATGGAAATATCTACACCGCTATCTCTATAGACATGGAAATATCTGCACCGCCATCTGTAAAAACATGGAAATACCTATACAGTCATCTGTATGAAGATGGAAATATCAACAATGCCATCTGTAGAAAGATGGAAATATCTACACCGCAATCTGTGTAAACATGGAAATATCTACACCGATATCTGTAAAAACATGGAAATATCTACACCGCTATCTGTATAAACATGGAAATATCTACACCGCGATCTGTATAAACATGGAATTATCTACACCGCGATCTGTATAAACATGGAAATATCTACACCGCTATCTGTATAAACATGGAAATATCTACACCGTTATCTCTATAAACATGGAAATATCTACACCGCCATCTGTATAAACATGGAAATACCTACAAAGTCATCTGTATAAACATGGAAATATCTACACAGCCCTCTGTATAAACATGGAAATATCTACACAGCCATCTGTATATACATGGAAATATCTACACCACTATCTGTATAAACATGGAAATAACTACACCGCTATTTGTATAAACAAGGAAATATCTACACCGTGATCTGTATAAATATGGAAATATCTACACCGACATCTCTATAAACAGGGAAATATCTACACCCCTATCTGTATAAACATGGAAATATCCACACCGCTATCTCTATAAACATGGAAAAATCAACACCGCTATCTCTATGAACATGGAAATATCTACACCGCCATCTCTATAAACATGGAAATGTCTACACCACGATCAGTATAAACATGGAAATATCTACACCGCTATCTGTATAAACATGGAAATATCTCCACAGCTATCTCTATAAACATCGAAATATCTACACCGCCATCAGTATAAACATGGAAATACTTACAAAGTTATCTGTATAAACATGGAAATATCTACACCGCCATCTGTATAAACATGGAAATATCTACACAGCCATGTGTACATACATGGAAATATCTACACCGCTATCTATATAAACATGGAAATAACTACACCGCTATCTGTATAAACATGGAAATATCTACACCGCCATCTACACATCCATGGAAATATCTGCGCCGCCATCTGTATAAACATGGAAATATCTACACGGTCATCTGTGTATAGATGGAAATATCAACACCGCCATCTGTACAAACATGGAAATATCTGCACCGCTATCTGTATAAACATGGAAATATCTACACCGCGGTCTGTATAAACATGGAAATATCAACACCGCTATCAGTATAAACATGGAAATATCTACACCGCTATCTCTATAAACATGGAAATATCTACACCGAGATCTGTATAAACATGGAAATATTTACACCGCTATCTGTATAAACATGGAAACTTCTACACCGTTATCTGTATAAATATGGAAATATCTACACCGCTATCTCTATAAACTTGGAAATATCTACACCGCCATCTGTATAAACATGGAAATACCTATACAGTCATCTGTGTAAACATGGAAATATCTACACCACCATCTGTATTAACATGGAAATATCTACAATGCCATCTGTATACACATGGAAATACGTACACGGCAATCAGTGTATAGATGGAAACATCAACACCGCCATCTGTACAAACATGGAAAAATCTAAACTGCTATCTCTATAAACATGGAAATATGTACACTGTGGTCTGTATAAACATGGAAATATCTACACGGGTATCTGTATAAAAATGGAAATATCCACACCATTATCTCTATAAACATGGAAATATATAAACCGCTATCTGTATAAACATGGAAATATCTGCACCGCTATCTCTATAAACATGGAAATAACTACAAAGACATCTGTATAAACATGGAAATACCTACACAGTCATGTGTAGGAACATTTAAATATCTACACTGCCATCTGTATAAATATAGAAATATCTACACAGCCCTCTGTATAAATATGGAAATATCTGCATAGGCATCTGTGTAAACATGGAAATATCTGCACCGCTATCTGTATAAACGTGGAAATACCTACACCGCTGTCTCTATAAACATGGAAATATGTACACCGCTATGTGTATAAACATGGAAATATCTCCACTGCTCTCTGTATAAACATGGAAATATCTCCACCGTTATCTGTATAAACATGGAAATATCAACAGCGCCATCTATATAAACATTGAAATATCTACACAGCCATCTGTAGAAACATGGAACTATCTACACAGTCATCTGAATAAACATGGAAATATCTACACCACCATCTGTATAAACATGGAAATAGCTACAATACCATCTGTATACACATGGAAATATCTACACAGACATCTGTATAAATATGGAAATATCTACACGGCCATCTGTATAAACATGGAAATATCTACACTGCCATCTGTAGAAAGATGGAAATATCTACACCGCTATCTCTATAAATATGGAAATATCTACACTGCCATCTCTATGAACATGAAAATATCTACACTGCCATCTCCATAAAGATGGAAGTATCTACTCCGCCATGTGTATAAACACGGAAATATCTACACCACCATCTGTGTAAACATGGAAATACCTACACCGCTATCTGTATAAACATGGAAATAACTACACCGCCATCTGCATGTCCTTGGAAATATCTACGCCGCCATCTGAATAAACATGGAAATATCTACACGGCCATCTGTGTACAGCTGGAAATATCAACACCGCCATCTGTACAAACATGGAAATATCTACACCGCCATCTCTATAAACAGGGAAATATCTACACCCCTATCTGTATAAACATGGAAATATCCACACAGCTATCTCTATAAACATGGAAAAATCAACACCGCTATCTCTATGGACATGGAAATATCCACACCGCCATCTCTATAAACATGGAAATGTCT
This sequence comes from Pan troglodytes, assembly GCF_028858775.2. Classification (NCBI taxonomy): domain Eukaryota; kingdom Metazoa; phylum Chordata; class Mammalia; order Primates; family Hominidae; genus Pan; species Pan troglodytes. The sequence continues at coordinate 9,401,980 of NC_072411.2, forward strand.
ACACCACGATCAGTATAAACATGGAAATATCTACACCGCTATCTGTATAAACATGGAAATATCTCCACTGCTATCTCTATAAACATCGAAATATCTACACCGCCATCAGTATAAACATGGAAATACTTACAAAGTTATCTGTATAAACATGGAAATATCTACACCGCCATCTGTATAAACATGGAAATATCTACACAGCCATGTTTGCATACATGGAAATATCTACACCGCTATCCATATAAACATGGAAATAACTGCACCGCTATCTGTATAAACATGGAAATATCTACACCGCCATCTACATATCCATGGAAATATCTGCGCCGCCATCTGTATAAACATGGAAATATCTACACGGTCATCTGTGTATAGATGGAAATATCAACACCGCCATCTGTACAAACATGGAAATATCTGCACCGCTATCTGTATAAACATGGAAATATCTACACCACGGTCTGTATAAACATGTAAATATCAACACCGCTATCGGTATAAACATGGAAATATCTACACCGCTATCTCTATAAACATGGAAATATCTACACCGTGATTTGTATAAACATGGAAATATTTACACCGCTATCTGTATAAACATGGAAACTTCTACACCGTTATCTGTATAAATATGGAAATATCTACACCGCTATCTCAATAAACTTGGAAATATCTACACCACCATCTGTATAAACATGGAAATACCTATACAGTCATCTGTGTAAACATGGAAATATCTACACCAGCATCTGTATAAACATGGAAATATCTACAATGCCATCTGTATACACATGGAAATACCTACACGGCAATCAGTGTATAGATGGAAACATCAACACCGCCATCTGTACAAACATGGAAATATCTACACTGCTATCTCTATAAACATGGAAATATCTACACTGCGGTGTCTATATACATGGAAATATCTACACCATGATCTGTATAAACATGGAAATATATACACCGCTATCTGTATAAACATGGAAATATCTGCACCGCTATCTCTATAAACATGGAAATAACTACAAAGACATCTGTATAAACTTGGAAATACCTACACAGTCATGTGTAGGAACATTTAAATATCTACACTGCCATCTGTATAAATATAGAAATATCTACACAGCCCTCTGTATAAATATGGAAATATCTGCATAGGCATCTGTGTAAACATGGAAATATCTGCACCGCTATCTGTATAAACATGGAAATACCTACACCGCTGTCTCTATAAACATGGAAATATGTACACCGCTATGTGTATAAACATGGATATATCTCCACCATTATCTGTATAAACATGGAAATATCAACAGCGCCATCTATATAAACATTGAAATATCTACACTGCCATCTGTAAAAACATGGAAATATCTACACATTCATCTGAATAAACATGGAAATATCTACACCACCATCTGTATAAACATGGAAATAGCTACAATACCATCTGTATACACATGGAAATATCTTCACCGACATCTGTATAAATATGGAAATATCTACACGGCCATCTGTATAAACATGGAAATATCTACACTGCCATCTGTAGAAAGATGGAATTATCTACACCGCTATCTCTATAAATATGGAAATATCTACACCGCCATCTGTATGAACATGAAAATATCTACACTGCCATCTCAATAAAGATGGAAGTATCTACTCCGCCATGTGTATAAACACGGAAATATCTACACCACCATCTGTGTAAACATGGAAATACCTACACCGCTATCTGTATAAACATGGAAATAACTACACCGCCATCTGCATGTCCTTGGAAATATCTATGCCGCCATCTGAATAAACATGGAAATATCTACACGGCTATCTGTGTATAGCTGGAAATATCAACACCGCCATCTGTACAAACATGGAAATATCTACACCGCTATCTCTATAGACATGGAAATATCTGCACCGCCATCTGTAAAAACATGGAAATACCTATACAGTCATCTTTATAAACATGGAAATATCTACAATGCCATCAGTAGAAAGATGGAAATATCTACACCGCAATCAGTGAAAACATGGAAATATCTACACCGATATCTGTATAAACATGGAAATATCTACACCGCGATCTGTATAAACATGGAAATACCTACACCGCGTTCTGTATAAACATGGAAATATCTACACCACGATCTGTATAAACATGGAAATATCTACACAGTTATCTCTATAAACATGGAAATATCTACACCGCCATCTGTATAAACATGGAAATACCTACAAAGTCATCTGTATAAACATGGAAATATCTACACAGCCATCTGTATAAACATGGAAATATCTACACAGCCATCTGTATATACATGGAAATATCTACACCACTATCTGTATAAACATGGAAATAACTACACCGCTATGTGTATAAACAAGGAATTATCTACACTGTGATCTGTATAAACATGGAAATATCTACACCGCCATCTCTATAAACAGGGAAATATCTACACCCCTATCTGTATAAACATGGAAATATCCACACCGCTATCTCTATAAACATGGAAAAATCAACACCGCTATCTCTATGAACATGGAAATATCTACACCGCCATCTCTATAAACATGGAAATGTCTACACCACGATCAGTATAAACATGGAAATATCCACACCGCTATCTGTATAAACATGGAAATATCTCCACTGCTATCTCTATAAACATCGAAATATCTACACCGCCATCAGTATAAACATGGAAATACTTACAAAGTTATCTGTATAAACATGGAAATATATACACCGCCATCTGTATAAACATGGAAATATCTACACAGCCATGTGTACATTCATGGAAATATCTACACCGCTATCTATATAAACATGGAAATAACTACACCGCTATCTGTATAAACATGGAAATATCTACACCGCCATCTACATATCCATGGAAATATCTGCGCCGCCATCTGTATAAACATGGAAATATCTACACGGTCATCTGTCTATAGATGGAAATATCAACACCGCCATCTGTACAAACATGGAAATATCTGCACCGCTATCTGTATAAACATGGAAATATCTACACCGCGGTCTGTATAAACATGGAAATATCAACACCGTTATCGGTATAAACATGGAAATATCTACACCGCTATCTCTATAAACATGGAAATATCCACACCGTGATCTGTATAAACATGGAAATATTTACACCGCTATCTGTATAAACATGGAAACTTCTACACCGTTATCTGTATAAATATGGAAATATCTACAACGCTATCTCAATAAACTTGGAAATATCTACACCACCATCTGTATAAACATGGAAATACCTATACAGTCATCTGTGTAAACATGGAAATATCTACACCACCATCTGTATAGACATGGAAATATCTACAATGCCATCTGTATACACATGGAACTACCTACACGGCAATCAGTGTATAGATGGAAACATCAACACCGCCATCTGTACAAACATGGAAATATCTACACTGCTATCTCTATAAACATGGAAATATCTACACTGCGGTCTGTATAAACATGGAAATATCTACACCGGTATCTGTATAAACATGGAAATATCTACACCATGATCTGTATAAACATGGAAATATATACACCGCTATCTGTATAAACATGGAAATATCTGCACCGCTATCTCTATAAACATGGAAATAACTTCAATGACATCTGTATAAACAAGGAAATACCTACACAGTCATGTGTAGGAACATTTAAATATCTACACTGCCGTCTGTATAAATATAGAAATATCTGCACAGCCCTCTGTATAAATATGGAAATATCTGCATAGGCATCTGTGTAAACATGGAAATATCTGCACCGCTATCTATATAAACATGGAAATACCTACACCGCTGTCTCTATAAACATGGAAATATGTACACCGCTATGTGTATAAACATGGAAATATCTCCACTGATCTCTGTATAAACATGGAAATATCTCCACCGTTATCTGTATAAACATGGAAATATCAACAGCGCCATCTATATAAACATTGAAATATCTACACTGCCATCTGTAAAAACATGGAAATATCTACACAGTCATCTGAATAAACATGGAAATATCTACACCACCATCTGTATAAACATGGATATAGCTACAATACCATCTGTATACACATGGAAATATCTACAAAGACATCTGTATAAATATGGAAATATCTACACGGCCATCTGTATAAACATGGAAATATCTACACTGCCATCTGTAGAAAGATGGAAATATCTACACCGCTATCTCTATAACTATGGGAATATCAACACCGCCATCTCTATGAACATGAAAATATCTACACTGCCATCTCCATAAAGATGGATGTATCTACTCCGCCATGTGTATAAACACCGAAATATCTACACCACCATCTGTGTAAACATGGATATAACTACACCGCTATCTGTATAAACATGGAAATAACTACACCGCCATCTGCATGTCCTTGGAAATATCTACGCCGCCATCTGAATAAACATGGAAATATCTACACGGCCATCTGTACAAACATGGAAATATCTACACCGCCATCTGTACAAACATGGAAATATCTACACCGCTATCTCTATAGACATGGAAATATCTGCACCGCCATCTGTAAAAACATGGAAATACCTATACAGTCATCTTTATAAACATGGAAATATCTACAATGCCATCTGTAGAAAGATGGAAATATCTACACCGCAATCTGTGTAAACATGGAAATATCTACACCGATATCTGTAAAAACATGGAAATATCTACACCGCGATCTGTATAAACATGGAAATATCGACACCGCGATCTGTATAAACATGGAAATATCTACACCGCTATCTGTATAAACATGGAAATATCTATACAGTTATCTCTATAAACATGGAAATATCTACACCGCTATCTGTATAAACATGGAAATAACTCCACTGCTATCTCTATAAACATCGAAATATCTACACCGCCATCTGTATAAACATGGAAATACTTACAAAATTATCTGTATAAACATGGAAATATCTACACCGCCATCTGTATAAACATGGAAATATCTACACAGCCATGTGTACATACATGGAAATATCTACTCCGCTATCTATATAAAGATGGAAATAACTACACCGCTATCTGTATAAACATGGAAATATCTACACCGCCATCTACATATCCATGGAAATATCTGCGCCGCCATCTGTATAAACATGGAAATATCTACACGGTCATCTGTGTATAGATGGAAATATCAACACCGCCATCTGTACAAACATGGAAATATCTGCACCGGTATCTGTATAAACATGGAAATATCTACACCGCGGTCTGTATAAACATGGAAATATCAACACCGCTATCGGTATAAACATGGAAATATCTACACCGCTATCTCTATAAACATGGAAATATCTACACCGTGATCTGTATAAACATGGAAATATTTACACCGCTATCTGTATAAACATGGAAACTTCTACACCGTTATCTGTATAAATATGGAAATATCTACACCGCTATCTCTATAAACTTGGAAATATCTACACCGCCGTCTGTATAAACATGGAAATACCTATACAGTCATCTGTGTAAACATGGAAATATCTACACCACCATCTGTATAAACATGGAAATATCTACAATGCCATCTGTATACACATGGAAATACCTACACGGCAATCAGTGTATAGATGGAAACATCAACACCGCCATCTGTACAAACATGGAAATATCTACACTGCAATCTCAATAAACATGGAAATATCTACACCGCTATCTGTATAAACATGGAAATATCTACACAGTTATCTCTATGAACATGGAAATATCTACACCGCCATCTGTATAAACATGGAAATACCTACACAGTCATGTGTAGGAACATTTAAATATCTAAACTGCCATCTGTATAAATATAGAAATATCTACACAGCCCTCTGTATAAATATGGAAATATCTGCATAGGCATCTGTGTAAACATGGAAATATCTGCACCGCTATCTGTATAAACATGGAAATACCTACACCGCTGTCTCTATAAACATGGAAATATGTACACCGCTGTGTGTATAAACATGGAAATATCTCCACTGCTCTCTGTATAAACATGGAAATATCTCCACCGTTTTCTGTATAAACATGGAAATATCAACAGCGCCATCTATATAAACATTGAAATATCTACACTGCCATCTGTAAAAACATGGAACTATCTACACAGTCATCTGAATAAACATGGAAATATCTACACCACCATCTGTATAAACATGGAAATAGCTACAATACCATCTGTATACACATGGAAATATGTACACCGCCATCTCTATAAACAGGGAAATACCTACACCACTATCTGTATAAACATGGAAATATCCACACCGCTATCTCTATAAACATGGAAAAATCAACACCGCTATCTCTATGAACATGGAAATATCTACAACGCCATGTCTATAAACATGGAAATGTCTACACCACGATCAGTATAAACATGGAAATATTTACACCGCTATCTGTATAAACATGGAAACTTCTACACCGTTATCTGTATAAATATGGAAATACCTACACCGCTATCTCTATAAACTTGGAAATATCTACACCGCCATCTGTATAAACATGGAAATACCTATACAGTCATCTGTGTAAACATGGAAATATCTACACCACCATCTGTATAAACATGGAAATATCTACAATGCCATCTGTATACACATGGAAATACCTACACGGCAATCAGTGTATAGATGGAAACAACAACACCGCCATCTGTACAAACATGGAAATATCTACACTGCGGTCTGTATTAACATGGAAATATCTACACCGGTATCTGTATAAACATGGAAATATCTACACCATGATCTGTATAAACATGGAAATATATACACCGCTATCTGTATAAACATGGAAATATCTGCACCGCTATCTCTATAAACATGGAAATAACTTCAATGACATCTGTATAAACAAGGAAATACCTACACAGTCATGTGTAGGAACATTTAAATATCTACACTGCCATCTGTATAAATATAGAAATATCTGCACAGCCCTCTGTATAAATATGGAAATATCTGCATAGGCATCTGTGTAAACATGGAAATATCTGCACCGCTATCTGTATAAACATGGAAATATCAACAGCGCCATCTATATAAACATTGAAATATCTACACTGCCATCTGTAAAAACATGGAAATATCTACACAGTCATCTGAATAAACATGGAAATATCTACACCACCATCTGTATAAACATGGATATAGCTACAATACCATCTGTATACACATGGAAATATCTACAAAGACATCTGTATAAATATGGAAATATCTACACGGCCATCTGTATAAACATGGAAATATCTACACTGCCATCTGTAGAAAGATGGAAATATCTACACCGCTATCTCTATAACTATGGGAATATCAACACCGCCATCTCTATGAACATGAAAATATCTACACTGCCATCTCCATAAAGATGGAACTATCTACTCCGCCATGTGTATAAACACGGAAATATCTACACCACCATCTGTGTAAACATGGAAATAACTACACCGCTATCTGTATAAACATGGAAATAACTACACCGCCATCTGCATGTCCTTGGAAATATCTACGCCGCCATCTGAATAAACATGGAAATATCTACACGGCCATCTGTGTATAGATGGAAATATCAACACCGCCATCTGTACAAACATGGAAATATCTACACCGCTATCTCTATAGACATGGAAATATCTGCACCGCCATCTGTAAAAACATGGAAATACCTATACAGTCATCTTTATAAACATGGAAATATCTACAATGCCATCTGTAGAAAGATGGAAATATCTACACCGCAATCTGTGTAAACATGGAAATATCTACACCGATATCTGTAAAAACATGGAAATATGTACACCGCGATCTGTATAAACATGGAAATATCGACACCGCTATCTGTACAAACATGGAAATATCGACACCGCGATCTGTATAAACATGGAAATATCGACACCGCGATCTGTATAAACATGGAAATATCTACACCGCCATCTGTATAAACATGGAAATAACTACAAAGTCATCTGTATAAACATGGAAATATCTACACAGCCATCTGTATAAACATGGAAATATCTACACAGCCATCTGTATATACATGGAAATATCTACACCACTATCTGTATAAACATGGAAATACCTACAAAGTCATCTGTATAAACATGGAAATATCTACACAGCCATCTGTATAAACATGGAAATATTTACACAGCCCTCTGTATAAATATGGAAATATCTGCATAGGCATCTGTATAAACACGGAAATATCCACACCGCTATCTCTATAAACATGAAAATATCAACACCGCTATCTCTATGAACATGGAAATATCTACACTGCCATCTCTATAAACATGGAAATGTCTACACCACGATCAGTATAAACATGGAAATATCTACACCGCTATCTGTATAAACATGGAAATAACTCCACTGCTATCTCTATAAACATCGAAATATCTACACCGCCATCTGTATAAACATGGAAATACTTACAAAATTATCTGTATAAACATGGAAATATCTACACCGCCATCTGTATAAACATGGAAATATCTACACAGCCATGTGTACATACATGGAAATATCTACTCCGCTATCTATATAAAGATGGAAATAACTACACCGCTATCTGTATAAACATGGAAATATCTACACCGCCATCTACATATCCATGGAAATATCTGCGCCGCCATCTGTATAAACATGGAAATATCTACACGGTCATCTGTGTATAGATGGAAATATCAACACCGCCATCTGTACAAACATGGAAATATCTGCACCGGTATCTGTATAAACATGGAAATATCTACACCGCGGTCTGTATAAACATGGAAATATCAACACCGCTATCGGTATAAACATGGAAATATCTACACCGCTATCTCTATAAACATGGAAATATCTACACCGTGATCTGTATAAACATGGAAATATTTACACCGCTATCTGTATAAACATGGAAACTTCTACACCGTTATCTGTATAAATATGGAAATATCTACACCGCTATCTCTATAAACTTGGAAATATCTACACCGCCGTCTGTATAAACATGGAAATACCTATACAGTCATCTGTGTAAACATGGAAATATCTACACCACCATCTGTATAAACATGGAAATATCTACAATGCCATCTGTATACACATGGAAATACCTACACGGCAATCAGTGTATAGATGGAAACATCAACACCGCCATCTGTACAAACATGGAAATATCTACACTGCAATCTCAATAAACATGGAAATATCTACACCGCTATCTGTATAAACATGGAAATATCTACACAGTTATCTCTATGAACATGGAAATATCTACACCGCCATCTGTATAAACATGGAAATACCTACACAGTCATGTGTAGGAACATTTAAATATCTAAACTGCCATCTGTATAAATATAGAAATATCTACACAGCCCTCTGTATAAATATGGAAATATCTGCATAGGCATCTGTGTAAACATGGAAATATCTGCACCGCTATCTGTATAAACATGGAAATACCTACACCGCTGTCTCTATAAACATGGAAATATGTACACCGCTGTGTGTATAAACATGGAAATATCTCCACTGCTCTCTGTATAAACATGGAAATATCTCCACCGTTTTCTGTATAAACATGGAAATATCAACAGCGCCATCTATATAAACATTGAAATATCTACACTGCCATCTGTAAAAACATGGAACTATCTACACAGTCATCTGAATAAACATGGAAATATCTACACCACCATCTGTATAAACATGGAAATAGCTACAATACCATCTGTATACACATGGAAATATGTACACCGCCATCTCTATAAACAGGGAAATATCTACACCACTATCTGTATAAACATGGAAATATCCACACCGCTATCTCTATAAACATGGAAAAATCAACACCGCTATCTCTATGAACATGGAAATATCTACAACGCCATGTCTATAAACATGGAAATGTCTACACCACGATCAGTATAAACATGGAAATATTTACACCGCTGTCTGTATAAACATGGAAACTTCTACACCGTTATCTGTATAAATATGGAAATACCTACACCGCTATCTCTATAAACTTGGAAATATCTACACCGCCATCTGTATAAACATGGAAATACCTATACAGTCATCTGTGTAAACATGGAAATATCTACACCACCATCTGTATAAACATGGAAATATCTACAATGCCATCTGTATACACATGGAAATACCTACACGGCAATCAGTGTATAGATGGAAACAACAACACCGCCATCTGTACAAACATGGAAATATCTACACTGCGGTCTGCATTAACATGGAAATATCTACACCGGTATCTGTATAAACATGGAAATATCTACACCATGATCTGTATAAACATGGAAATATATACACCGCTATCTGTATAAACATGGAAATATCTGCACCGCTATCTCTATAAACATGGAAATAACTTCAATGACATCTGTATAAACAAGGAAATACCTACACAGTCATGTGTAGGAACATTTAAATATCTACACTGCCATCTGTATAAATATAGAAATATCTGCACAGCCCTCTGTATAAATATGGAAATATCTGCATAGGCATCTGTGTAAACATGGAAATATCTGCACCGCTATCTGTATAAACATGGAAATATCAACAGCGCCATCTATATAAACATTGAAATATCTACACTGCCATCTGTAAAAACATGGAAATATCTACACAGTCATCTGAATAAACATGGAAATATCTACACCACCATCTGTATAAACATGGATATAGCTACAATACCATCTGTATACACATGGAAATATCTACAAAGACATCTGTATAAATATGGAAATATCTACACGGCCATCTGTATAAACATGGAAATATCTACACTGCCATCTGTAGAAAGATGGAAATATCTACACCGCTATCTCTATAACTATGGGAATATCAACACCGCCATCTCTATGAACATGAAAATATCTACACTGCCATCTCCATAAAGATGGAACTATCTACTCCGCCATGTGTATAAACACGGAAATATCTACACCACCATCTGTGTAAACATGGAAATAACTACCCCGCTATCTGTATAAACATGGAAATAACTACACCGCCATCTGCATGTCCTTGGAAATATCTATGCCGCCATCTGAATAAACATGGAAATATCTACACGGCCATCTGTGTATAGATGGAAATATCAACACCGCCATCTGTACAAACATGGAAATATCTACACCGCTATCTCTATAGACATGGAAATATCTGCACCGCCATCTGTAAAAACATGGAAATACCTATACAGTCATCTTTATAAACATGGAAATATCTACAATGCCATCTGTAGAAAGATGGAAATATCTACACCGCAATCTGTGTAAACATGGAAATATCTACACCGATATCTGTAAAAACATGGAAATATGTACACCGCGATCTGTATAAACATGGAAATATCGACACCGCTATCTGTACAAACATGGAAATATCGACACCGCGATCTGTATAAACATGGAAATATCGACACCGCGATCTGTATAAACATGGAAATATCTACACCGCCATCTGTATAAACATGGAAATAACTACAAAGTCATCTGTATAAACATGGAAATATCTACACAGCCATCTGTATAAACATGGAAATATCTACACAGCCATCTGTATATACATGGAAATATCTACACCACTATCTGTATAAACATGGAAATACCTACAAAGTCATCTGTATAAACATGGAAATATCTACACAGCCATCTGTATAAACATGGAAATATTTACACAGCCCTCTGTATAAATATGGAAATATCTGCATAGGCATCTGTATAAACACGGAAATATCCACACCGCTATCTCTATAAACATGAAAATATCAACACCGCTATCTCTATGAACATGGAAATATCTACACTGCCATCTCTATAAACATGGAAATGTCTACACCACGATCAGTATAAACATGGAAATATCTACACCGCTATCTGTATAAACATGGAAATAACTCCACTGCTATCTCTATAAACATCGAAATATCTACACCGCCATCTGTATAAACATGGAAATACTTACAAAATTATCTGTATAAACATGGAAATATCTACACCGCCATCTGTATAAACATGGAAATATCTACACAGCCATGTGTACATACATGGAAATATCTACTCCGCTATCTATATAAAGATGGAAATAACTACACCGCTATCTGTATAAACATGGAAATATCTACACCGCCATCTACATATCCATGGAAATATCTGCGCCGCCATCTGTATAAACATGGAAATATCTACACGGTCATCTGTGTATAGATGGAAATATCAACACCGCCATCTGTACAAACATGGAAATATCTGCACCGGTATCTGTATAAACATGGAAATATCTACACCGCGGTCTGTATAAACATGGAAATATCAACACCGCTATCGGTATAAACATGGAAATATCTACACCGCTATCTCTATAAACATGGAAATATCTACACCGTGATCTGTATAAACATGGAAATATTTACACCGCTATCTGTATAAACATGGAAACTTCTACACCGTTATCTGTATAAATATGGAAATATCTACACCGCTATCTCTATAAACTTGGAAATATCTACACCGCCGTCTGTATAAACATGGAAATACCTATACAGTCATCTGTGTAAACATGGAAATATCTACACCACCATCTGTATAAACATGGAAATATCTACAATGCCATCTGTATACACATGGAAATACCTACACGGCAATCAGTGTATAGATGGAAACATCAACACCGCCATCTGTACAAACATGGAAATATCTACACTGCAATCTCAATAAACATGGAAATATCTACACTGCGGTCTGTATAAACATGGAAATATCTACACCGGTATCTGTATAAACATGGAAATATCTACACCGGTATCTGTATAAACATGGAAATATCTACACCATGATCTGTATAAACATGGAAATATATACACCGCTATCTGTATAAACATGGAAATATCTACACAGTTATCTCTATGAACATGGAAATATCTACACCGCCATCTGTATAAACATGGAAATACCTACACAGTCATGTGTAGGAACATTTAAATATCTAAACTGCCATCTGTATAAATATAGAAATATCTACACAGCCCTCTGTATAAATATGGAAATATCTGCATAGGCATCTGTGTAAACATGGAAATATCTGCACCGCTATCTGTATAAACATGGAAATACCTACACCGCTGTCTCTATAAACATGGAAATATGTACACCGCTGTGTGTATAAACATGGAAATATCTCCACTGCTCTCTGTATAAACATGGAAATATCTCCACCGTTTTCTGTATAAACATGGAAATATCAACAGCGCCATCTATATAAACATTGAAATATCTACACTGCCATCTGTAAAAACATGGAACTATCTACACAGTCATCTGAATAAACATGGAAATATCTACACCACCATCTGTATAAACATGGAAATAGCTACAATACCATCTGTATACACATGGAAATATGTACACCGCCATCTCTATAAACAGGGAAATATCTACACCACTATCTGTATAAACATGGAAATATCCACACCGCTATCTCTATAAACATGGAAAAATCAACACCGCTATCTCTATGAACATGGAAATATCTACAACGCCATGTCTATAAACATGGAAATGTCTACACCACGATCAGTATAAACATGGAAATATTTACACCGCTATCTGTATAAACATGGAAACTTCTACACCGTTATCTGTATAAATATGGAAATACCTACACCGCTATCTCTATAAACTTGGAAATATCTACAACGCCATCTGTATGAACATGGAAATACCTATACAGTCATCTGTGTAAACATGGAAATATCTACACCACCATCTGTATAAACATGGAAATATCTACAATGCCATCTGTATACACATGGAAATACCTACACGGCAATCAGTGTATAGATGGAAACAACAACACCGCCATCTGTACAAACATGGAAATATCTACACTGCGGTCTGTATTAACATGGAAATATCTACACCGGTATCTGTATAAACATGGAAATATCTACACCATGATCTGTATAAACATGGAAATATATACACCGCTATCTGTATAAACATGGAAATATCTGCACAGCTATCTCTATAAACATGGAAATAACTTCAATGACATCTGTATAAACAAGGAAATACCTACACAGTCATGTGTAGGAACATTTAAATATCTACACTGCCATCTGTATAAATATAGAAATATCTGCACAGCCCTCTGTATAAATATGGAAATATCTGCATAGGCATCTGTGTAAACATGGAAATATCTGCACCGCTATCTGTATAAACATGGAAATATCAACAGCGCCATCTATATAAACATTGAAATATCTACACTGCCATCTGTAAAAACATGGAAATATCTACACAGTCATCTGAATAAACATGGAAATATCTACACCACCATCTGTATAAACATGGATATAGCTACAATACCATCTGTATACACATGGAAATATCTACAAAGACATCTGTATAAATATGGAAATATCTACACGGCCATCTGTATAAACATGGAAATATCTACACTGCCATCTGTAGAAAGATGGAAATATCTACACCGCTATCTCTATAACTATGGGAATATCAACACCGCCATCTCTATGAACATGAAAATATCTACACTGCCATCTCCATAAAGATGGAACTATCTACTCCGCCATGTGTATAAACACGGAAATATCTACACCACCATCTGTGTAAACATGGAAATAACTACACCGCTATCTGTATAAACATGGAAATAACTACACCGCCAGCTGCATGTCCTTGGAAATACCTACACCGCCATCTGAATAAACATGGAAATATCTACACGGCCATCTGTGTATAGATGGAAATATCAACACCGCCATCTGTACAAACATGGAAATATCTACACCGCTATCTCTATAGACATGGAAATATCTGCACCGCCATCTGTAAAAACATGGAAATACCTATACAGTCATCTTTATAAACATGGAAATATCTACAATGCCATCTGTAGAAAGATGGAAATATCTACACCGCAATCTGTGTAAACATGGAAATATCTACACCGATATCTGTAAAAACATGGAAATATGTACACCGCGATCTGTATAAACATGGAAATATCGACACCGCGATCTGTATAAACATGGAAATATCGACACCGCGATCTGTATAAACATGGAAATATCTACACCGCCATCTGTATAAACATGGAAATAACTACAAAGTCATCTGTATAAACATGGAAATATCTACACAGCCATCTGTATAAACATGGAAATATCTACACAGCCATCTGTATATACATGGAAATATCTACACCACTATCTGTATAAACATGGAAATACCTACAAAGTCATCTGTATAAACATGGAAATATCTACACAGCCATCTGTATAAACATGGAAATATTTACACAGCCCTCTGTATAAATATGGAAATATCTGCATAGGCATCTGTATAAACACGGAAATATCCACACCGCTATCTCTATAAACATGAAAATATCAACACCGCTATCTCTATGAACATGGAAATATCTACACTGCCATCTCTATAAACATGGAAATGTCTACACCACGATCAGTATAAACATGGAAATATCTACACCGCTATCTGTATAAACATGGAAATAACTCCACTGCTATCTCTATAAACATCGAAATATCTACACCGCCATCTGTATAAACATGGAAATACTTACAAAATTATCTGTATAAACATGGAAATATCTACACCGCCATCTGTATAAACATGGAAATATCTACACAGCCATGTGTACATACATGGAAATATCTACTCCGCTATCTATATAAAGATGGAAATAACTACACCGCTATCTTTTTAAACATGGAAATATCTACACCGCCATCTACATATCCACGGAAATATCTGCGCCGCCATCTGTATAAACATGGAAATATCTACACGGTCATCTGTGTATAGATGGAAATATCAACACCGCCATCTGTACAAACATGGAAATATCTGCACCGGTATCTGTATAAACATGGAAATATCTACACCGCGGTCTGTATAAACATGGAAATATCAACACCGCTATCGGTATAAACATGGAAATATCTACACCGCTATCTCTATAAACATGGAAATATCTACACCGTGATCTGTATAAACATGGAAATATTTACACCGCTATCTGTATAAACATGGAAACTTCCACACCGTTATCTGTATAAATATGGAAATATCTACACCGCTATCTCTATAAACTTGGAAATATCTACACCGCCGTCTGTATAAACATGGAAATACCTATACAGTCATCTGTGTAAACATGGAAATATCTACACCACCATCTGTATAAACATGGAAATATCTGCAATGCCATCTGTATACACATGGAAATACCTACACGGCAATCAGTGTATAGATGGAAACATCAACACTGCCATCTGTACAAACATGGAAATATCTACACTGCTATCTCTATAAACATGGAAATATGTACACTGTGGTCTGTATAAACATGGAAATATCTACACCGGTATCTGTATAAACATGGAAATATCCACACCATGATCTGTATAAACATGGAAATATATACACCGCTATCTGTATAAACATGGAAATATCTGCACCGCTATCTCTATAAACATGGAAATAACTACAAAGACATCTGTATAAACATGGAAATACCTACAGAGTCATGTGTAGGAACATTTAAATATCTACACTGCCATCTGTATAAATATAGAAATATCTACACAGCCCTCTGTATAAATATGGAAATATCTGCATAGGCATCTGTGTAAACATGGAAATATCTGCACCGCTATCTGTATAAACGTGGAAATACCTACACCGCTGTCTCTATAAACATGGAAATATGTACACCGCTATGTGTATAAACATGGAAATATCTCCACTGCTCTCTGTATAAACATGGAAATATCTCCACCGTTATCTGTATAAACATGGAAATATCAACAGCGCCATCTATATAAACATTGAAATATCTACACTGCCATCTGTAAAAACATGGAACTATCTACACAGTCATCTGAATAAACATGGAAATATCTACACCACCATCTGTATAAACATGGAAATAGCTACAATACCATCTGTATACACATGGAAATATCTACACAGACATCTGTATAAATATGGAAATATCTACACGGCCATCTGTATAAACATGGAAATATCTACACTGCCATCTGTAGAAAGATGGAAATATCTACACCGCTATCTCTATAAATATGGAAATATCTACACCGCCATCTCTATGAACATGAAAATATCTACACTGCCATCTCCATAAAGATGGAAGTATCGACTCCGCCATGTGTATAAACACGGAAATATCTACACCACCATCTGTGTAAACATGGAAGTACCTACACCGCTATCTGTATAAACATGGAAATAACTACACCGCCATCTGCATGTCCTTGGAAATATCTACGCCGCCATCTGAATAAACATGGAAATATCTACACGGCCATCTGTGTATAGATGGAAATATCAACACCGCCATCTGTACAAACATGGAAATATCTACACTGCTATCTCTATAGACATGGAAATATCTGCACCGCCATCTGTAAAAACATGGAAATACCTATACAGTCATCTGTATAAACATGGAAATATCTACAATGCCATCTGTAGAAAGATGGAAATATCTACACCGCAATCTGTGTAAACATGGAATTATCTACACCGCGATCTGTATAAACATGGAAATATCTACACCGCTATCTGTATAAACATGGAAATATCTACACCGCGATCTGTATAAACATGGAAATATCTACACCGCCATCTGTATAAACATGGAAATACCTACAAAGTCATCTGTATAAACATGGAAATATCTACACCGCCCTCTGTATAAACATGGAAATATCTACACAGCCATCTGTATATACATGGAAATATCTACACCACTATCTGTATAAACATGGAAATAACTACACCGCTATTTGTATAGACAAGGAAATATCTACACCGTGATCTGTATAAACATGGAAATATCTACACCCCTATCTGTATAAACATGGAAATATCCACACCGCTATCTCTATAAACATGGAAAAATCAACACCGCTATCTCTATGAACATGGAAATATCTACACCGCCATCTCTATAAACATGGAAATGTCTACACCACGATCAGTATAAACATGGAAATATCTACACCGCTATCTGTATAAACATGGAAATATCTCCACTGCTATCTCCATAAACATCGAAATATCTACAACGCCATCTGTATAAACATGGAAATACTTACAAAGTTATCTGTATAAACATGGAAATATCTACACCGCCATCTGTATAATCATGGAAATATCTACACAGCCATGTGTACATACATGGAAATATCTACACCGCTATCTATATAAACATGGAAATAACTACACCACTATCTGTATAAACATGGAAATGTCTACACCGCCATCTACACATCCATGGAAATATCTGCGCCGCCATCTGTATAAACATGGAAATATCTACACGGTCATCTGTGTATAGATGGAAATATCAACACCGCCATCTGTACAAACATGGAAATATCTGCACCGCTATCTGTATAAACATGGAAATATCTACACCGCTATCTCTATAAACATGGAAATATCTACACCGTGATCTGTATAAACATGGAAATATTTACACCGCTATCTGTATAAACATGGAAACTTCCACAGCGTTATCTGTGTAAATATGGAAATATCTACACCGCTATCTCTATAAACTTGGAAATATCTACACCGCCATCTGTATAAACATGGAAATACCTATACAGTCATCTGTGTAAACATGGAAATATCTACACGACCATCTGTATAAACATGGAAATATCTACAATGCCATCTGTATACACATGGAAATACCTACACAGCAATCAGTGTAAAGATGGAAACATCAACACTGCCATCTGTACAAACATGGAAATATCTACACTGCTATCTCTATAAACATGGAAATATGTACACTGTGGTCTGTATAAACATGGAAATATCTACACCGGTATCTGTATAAACATGGAAATATCCACACCATGATCTGTATAAACATGGAAATATATACTCCGCTATCTGTATAAACATGGAAATATCTGCACCGCTATCTCTATAAACATGGAAATAACTACAAAGACATCTGTATAAACATGGAAATACCTACAGAGTCATGTGTAGGAACATTTAAATATCTACACTGCCATCTGTATAAATATAGAAATATCTACACAGCCCTCTGTATAAATATGGAAATATCTGCATAGGCATCTGTGTAAACATGGAAATATCTGCACCGCTATCTGTATAAACGTGGAAATACCTACACCGCTGTCTCTATAAACATGGAAATATGTACACCGCTATGTGTATAAACATGGAAATATCTCCACTGCTCTCTGTATAAACATGGAAATATCTCCACCGTTATCTGTATAAACATGGAAATATCAACAGCGCCATCTATATAAACATTGAAATATCTACACTGCCATCTGTAAAAACATGGAACTATCTACACAGTCATCTGAATAAACATGGAAATATCTACACCACCATCTGTATAAACATGGAAATAGCTACAATACCATCTGTATACACATGGAAATATCTACACAGACATCTGTATAAATATGGAAATATCTACACGGCCATCTGTATAAACATGGAAATATCTACACTGCCATCTGTAGAAAGATGGAAATATCTACACCGCTATCTCTATAAATATGGAAATATCTACACCGCCATCTCTATGAACATGAAAATATCTACACTGCCATCTCCATAAAGATGGAAGTATCTACTCCGCCATGTGTATAAACACGGAAATATCTACACCACCATCTGTGTAAACATGGAAGTACCTACACCGCTATCTGTATAAACATGGAAATAACTACACCGCCATCTGCATGTCCTTGGAAATATCTACGCCGCCATCTGAATAAACATGGAAATATCTACACGGCCATCTGTGTATAGATGGAAATATCAACACCGCCATCTGTACAAACATGGAAATATCTACACTGCTATCTCTATAGACATGGAAATATCTGCACCGCCATCTGTAAAAACATGGAAATACCTATACAGTCATCTGTATAAACATGGAAATATCTACAATGCCATCTGTAGAAATATGGAAATATCTACACCGCAATCTGTGTAAACATGGAAATATCTACACCGATATCTGTAAAAACATGGAAATATCTACACCGCTATCTGTATAAACATGGAAATATCTACACCGCGATCTGTATAAACATGGAATTATCTACACCGCGATCTGTATAAACATGGAAATATCTACACCGCTATCTGTATAAACATGGAAATATCTACACTGTTATCTCTATAAACATGGAAATATCTACACCGCCATCTGTATAAACATGGAAATACCTACAAAGTCATCTGTATAAACATGGAAATATCTACACCGCCCTCTGTATAAACATGGAAATATCTACACAGCCTTCTGTATATACATGGAAATATCTACACCACGATCTGTATAAACATGGAAATAACTACACCGCTATTTGTATAGACAAGGAAATATCTACACCGTGATCTGTATAAACATGGAAATATCTACACCGCCCTCTCTATAAACAGGGAAATATCTACACCCCTATCTGTATAAACATGGAAATATCCACACCGCTATCTCTAAAAACATGGAAAAATCAACACCGCTATCTCTATGAACATGGAAATATCTACACCGCCATCTCTATAAACATGGAAATGTCTACACCACGATCAGTATAAACATGGAAATATCTACACCGCAATCTGTATAAACATGGAAATATCTCCACTGCTGTCTCTATAAACATCGAAATATCTACACCGCCATCAGTATAAACATGGAAATACTTACAAAGTTATCTGTATAAACATGGAAATATCTACACCGCCATCTGTATAAACATGGAAATATCTACACAGCCATGTGTACATACTTGGAAATATCTACACCGCTATCTATATAAACATGGAAATAACTACACCGCTATCTGTATAAACATGGAAATATCTACACCGCCATCTACATATCCATGGAAATATCTGCGCCGCCATCTGTATAAACATGGAAATATCTACACCGCGGTCTGTATAAACATGGAAATATCAACACCGCTATCGGTATAAACATGGAAATATCTACACCGCTATCTCTATAAACATGGAAATATCTACACCGTGATCTGTATAAACATGGAAATATTTACACCGCTATCTGTATAAACATGGAAACTTCCACACCGTTATCTGTATAAATATGGAATATCTACACCGCTATCTCTATAAACTTGGAAATATCTACACCGCCATCTGTATAAACATGGAAATACCTATACAGTCATCTGTGTAAACATGGAAATATCTACACCACCATCTGTATAAACATGGAAATATCTACAATGCCATCTGTATACACATGGAAATACCTACACGGCAATCAGTGTATAGATGGAAACATCAACACCGCCATCTGTACAAACATGGAAATATCTACACTGCTATCTCTATAAACATGGAAATATGTACACTGTGGTCTGTATAAACATGGAAATATCTACACCGGTATCTGTATAAACATGGAAATATCCACACCATGATCTGTATAAACATGGAAATATATACACCGCTATCTGTATAAACATGGAAATATCTGCACCGCTATCTCTATAAACATGGAAATAACTACAAAGACATCTGTATAAACATGGAAATACCTACAGAGTCATGTGTAGGAACATTTAAATATCTACACTGCCATCTGTATAAATATAGAAATATCTACACAGCCCTCTGTATAAATATGGAAATATCTGCATAGGCATCTGTGTAAACATGGAAATATCTGCACCGCTATCTGTATAAACGTGGAAATACCTACACCGCTGTCTCTATAAACATGTAAATATGTACACCGCTATGTGTATAAACATGGAAATATCTCCACTGCTCTCTGTATAAACATCGAAATATCTCCACCGTTATCTGTATAAACATGGAAATATCAACAGCGCCATCTATATAAACATTGAAATATCTACACTGCCATCTGTAAAAACATGGAACTATCTACACAGTCATCTGAATAAACATGGAAATATCTACACCACCATCTGTATAAACATGGAAATAGCTACAATACCATCTGTATACACATGGAAATATCTACACAGACATCTGTATAAATATGGAAATATCTACACGGCCATCTGTATAAACATGGAAATATCTACACTGCCATCTGTAGAAAGATGGAAATATCTACACCGCTATCTCTATAAATATGGAAATATCTACACCGCCATCTCTATGAACATGAAAATATCTACACTGCCATCTCCATAAAGATGGAAGTATCTACTCCGCCATGTGTATAAACACGGAAATATCTACACCACCATCTGTGTAAACATGGAAATACCTACACCGGTATCTGTATAAACATGGAAATAACTACAACGCCATCTGCATGTCCTTGGAAATATCTACGCCGCCATCTGAATAAACATGGAAATATCTACACCGCCATCTGTGTATGGATGGAAATATCAACACCGCCATCTGTACAAACATGGAAATATCTACACCGCTATCTCTATAGACATGGAAATATCTGCACCGCCATCTGTAAAAACATGGAAATACCTATACAGTCATCTGTATAAACATGGAAATATCTACAATGCCATCTGTAGAAAGATGGAAATATCTACACCGCAATCTGTGTAAACATGGAAATACCTACACCGATATCTCTAAAAACATGGAAATATCTACACCGCTATCTGTATAAATATGGAAATATCTACACCACGATCTGTATAAACATGGAAATATCCACACCGCGATCTGTATAAACATGGAAATATCTACACCGCTATCTGTATAAACATGGAAATATCTACACAGTTATCTCTATAAACATGGAAATATCTACACCGCCATCTGTATAAACATGGAAATACCTACAAAGTCATCTGTATAAACATGGAAATATCTACAAAGCCATCTGTATAAACATGGAAATATCTACACAGCCATCTGTATATACATGGAAATATCTACACCACTATCTGTATAAACATGGAAATAACTACACCGCTATTTGTATAAACACGGAAATATCTACACCGTGATCTGTATAAACATGGAAATTTCTACACCGCCCTCTCTATAAACAGGGAAATATCTACACCCCTATCTGTATAAACATGGAAATATCCACACCGCTATCTCTATAAACATGGAAAAATCAACACCGCTATCTCTATGAACATGGAAATATCTACACCGCCATCTCTATAAACATGGAAATGTCTACACCACGATCAGTATAGACATGGAAATATCTACACCGCAATCTGTATAAACATGGAAATATCTCCACTGCTGTCTCTATAAACATCGAAATATCTACACCGCCATCAGTATAAACATGGAAATACTTACAAAGTTATCTGTATAAACATGGAAATATCTACACCGCCATCTGTATAAACATGGAAATATCTACACAGCCATGTGTACATACTTGGAAATATCTACACCGCTATCTATATAAACATGGAAATAACTACACCGCTATCTGTATAAACATGGAAATATCTACACCGCCATCTACATATCCATGGAAGTATCTGCGCCGCCATCTGTATAAACATGGAAATATCTACACGGTCATCTGTGTATAGATGGAAATATCAACACCGCCATCGGTACAAACATGGAAATATCTGCACCGCTATCTGTATAAACATGGAAATATCTACACCGCGGTCTCTATAAACATGGAAATATCAACACCGCTATCGGTATATACATGGAAATATCTGCACCGCTATCTCTATAAACATGGAAATATCTACACCGTGATCTGTATAAACATGGAAATATTTACACCGCTATCTGTATAAACATGGAAACTTCCACACCGTTATCTGTATAAATATGGAAATATCTACACCGCTATCTCTATAAACTTGGAAATATCTACACCGCCATCTGTATAAACATGGAAATACCTATACAGTCATCTGTGTAAACATGGAAATATCTACACCACCATCTGTATAAACATGGAAATATCTACAATGCCATCTGTATACACATGGAAATACCTACACGGCAATCAGTGTATAGATGGAAACATCATCACCGCCATCTGTACAAACATGGAAATATCTACACTGCTATCTCTATAAACATGGAAATATCTACACTGTGGTCTGTATAAACATGGAAATATCTACACCGGTATCTGTATAAACATGGAAATATCCACACCATGATCTGTATAAACATGGAAATATATACACCGCTATCTGTATAAACATGGAAATATCTGCACCGCTATCTCTATAAACATGGAAATAACTACAAAGACATCTGTATAAACATGGAAATACCTACACAGTCATGTGTAGGAACATTTAAATATCTACACTGCCATCTGTATAAATATAGAAATATATACACAGCCCTCTGTATAAATATGGAAATATCTGCATAGGCATCTGTGTAAACATGGAAATATCTGCACCGCTATCTGTATAAACGTGGAAATACCTACACCGCTGTCTCTATAAACATGGAAATATGTACACCGCTATGTGTATAAACATGGAAATATCTCCACTGCTCTCTGTATAAACATCGAAATATCTCCACCGTTATCTGTATAAACATGGAAATATCAACAGCGCCATCTATATAAACATTGAAATATGTACACTGCCATCTGTAAAAACATGGAACTATCTACACAGTCATCTGAATAAACATGGAAATATCTACACCACCATCTGTATAAACATGGAAATAGCTACAATACCATCTGTATACACATGGAAATATCTACACAGACATCTGTATAAATATGGAAATATCTACACGGCCATCTGTATAAACATGGAAATATCTACACTGCCATCTGTAGAAAGATGGAAATATCTACACCGCTATCTCTATAAATATGGAAATATCTACACCGCCATCTCTATGAACATGAAAATATCTACACTGCCATCTCCATAAAGTTGGAAGTATCTACTCCGCCATGTGTATAAACACGGAAATATCTACACCACCATCTGTGTAAACATGGACATACCTACACCGGTATCTGTATAAACATGGAAATAACTACAACGCCATCTGCATGTCCTTGGAAATATCTACGCCGCCATCTGAATAAACATGGAAATATCTACACCGCCATCTGTGTATGGATGGAAATATCAACACCGCCATCTGTACAAACATGGAAATATCTACACCGCTATCTGTATAGACATGGAAATATCTGCACCGCCATCTGTAAAAACATGGAAATAACTATACAGTCATCTGTATAAACATGGAAATATCTACAATGCCATCTGTAGAAAGATGGAAATATCTAAACCGCAATCTGTGTAAACATGGAAATACCTACACCGATATCTGTAAAAACATGGAAATATCTACACCGCTATCTGTATAAATATGGAAATATCTACACCACGATCTGTATAAACATGGAAATATCTACACTGCGATCTGTATAAACATGGAAATATCTACACCGCTATCTGTATAAACATGGAAATATCTACACAGTTATCTCTATAAACATGGAAATATCTACACCGCCATCTGTATAAACATGGAAATACCTACAAAGTCATCTGTATAAACATGGAAATATCTACACAGCCATCTGTATAAACATGGAAATATCTACACAGCCATCTGTATATACATGGAAATATCTACACCACTATCTGTATAAACATGGAAATAACTACACCGCTATTTGTATAAACACGGAAATATCTACACCGTGATCTGTATAAACATGGAAATATCTACACCGCCCTCTCTATAAACAGGGAAATATCTACACCCCTATCTGTATAAACATGGAAATATCCTCACCGCTATCTCTATAAACATGGAAAAATCAACACCGCTCTCTCTATGAACATGGAAATATCTACACCGCCATCTCTATAAACATGGAAATATCTTCACCACGATCAGTATAAACATGGAAATATCTACACCGCAATCTGTATAAACATGGAAATATCTCCACTGCTGTCTCTATAAACATCGAAATATCTACACCGCCATCAGTATAAACATGGAAATACTTACAAAGTTATCTGTATAAACATGGAAATATCTACACCGCCATCTGTATAAACATGGAAATATCTACACAGCCATGTGTACATACTTGGAAATATCTACACCGCTATCTATATAAACATGGAAATAACTACACCGCTATCTGTATAAACATGGAAATATCTACACTGCCATCTACATATCCATGGAAATATCTGCGCCGCCATCTGTATAAACATGGAAATATCTACACGGTCATCTGTGTATAGATGGAAATATCAACACCGCCATCGGTACAAACATGGAAATATCTGCACCGCTATCTGTATAAACATGGAAATATCTACACCGCGGTCTGTATAAACATGGAAATATCAACACCGCTATCGGTATAAACATGGAAATATCTACACCGTGATCTGTATAAACATGGAAATATTTACACCGCTATCTGTATAAACATGGAAACTTCCACACCGTTATCTGTATAAATATGGAAATATCTACACCGCTATCTTTATAAACTTGGAAATATCTACACCGCCATCTGTATAAACATGGAAATACCTATACAGTCATCTGTGTAAACATGGAAATATCTACACCACCATCTGTATAAACATGGAAATATCTACAATGCCATCTGTATACACATGGAAATACCTACACGGCAATCAGTGTGTAGATGGAAACATCAACACCGCCATCTGTACAAACATGGAAATATCTACACTGCTATCTCTATAAACATGGAAATATCTTCACTGCGGTCTCTATAAACATGGAAATATCTACACCATGATCTGTATAAACATGGAAATATATACACCGCTATCTGTATAAACATGGAAATATCTGCACCGCTATCTCTATAAACATGGAAATAACTACAAACACATCTGTATAAACTTGGAAATACCTACACAGT
The DNA here is from genome assembly GCF_028858775.2 of Pan troglodytes. NCBI lineage: Eukaryota > Metazoa > Chordata > Mammalia > Primates > Hominidae > Pan > Pan troglodytes. The sequence goes on from NC_072411.2 coordinate 9,429,058, forward strand.
CATGTGTAGGAACATTTAAATATCTACACTGCCATCTGTGTAAATATAGAAATATCTACACAGCCCTCTGTATAAATATGGAAATATCTGCATAGGCATCTGTGTAAACATGGAAATATCTGCACTGCTATCTGTATAAACATGGAAATACCTACACCGCTGTCTCTATAAACATGGAAATATGTACACCGCTGTGTGTATAAACATGGAAATATCTCCACTGCTCTCTGTATAAACATGGAAATATCTCCACCGTTATCTGTATAAACATGGAAATACCAACAGCGCCATCTATATAAACATTGAAATATCTACACTGCCATCTGTAAAAACATGGAAATATCTACACAGTCATCTGAATAAACATGGAAATATCTACACCACCATCTGTATAAACATGGAAATAGCTACAATACCATCTGTATACACATGGAAATATCTACACCGACATCTGTATAAATATGGAAATATCTACACGGCCATCTGTATAAACATGGAAATATCTACACTGCCATCTGTAGAAAGATGGAAATATCTACACCGCTATCTCTATAAATACGGAAATATCTACACCGCCATCTGTATGAACATAAAAATATCTACACTGCCATCTCAATAAAGATGGAAGTATCTACTCCGCCATGTGTATAAACACGGAAATATCTACACCACCATCTGTGTAAACATGGAAATATCTACACCGCTATCTGTATAAACATGGAAATAACTACACCGCCATCTGCATGTACTTGGAAATATCTACGCCGCCATCTGAATAAACATGGAAATATCTACACGGCCATCTGTGTATAGCTGGAAATATCAACACCGCCATCTGTACAAACAAGGAAATATCTACACCGCTATCTCTATAGACATGGATATATCTGCACCGCCATCTGTAAAAACATGGAAATACCTATACAGTCATCTGTATAAACATGGAAATATCTACAATGCCATCTGTAGAAAGATGGAAATATCTACACCGCAATCTGTGTACACATGGAAATATCTACACCGATATCTGTATAAACATGGAAATAACTACACCGCGATCTGTATAAACATGGAAATATCTACACCGCGATCTGTATAAACATGGAAATATCTACACCGCGATCTGTATAAACATGGAAATATCTACACAGTTATCTCTATAAACATGGAAATAACTACACCGCCATCTGTATAAACATGGAAATACCTACAAAGTCATCTGTATAACATGGAAATATCTACACAGCCATCTGTATAAACATGGAAATATCTACACAGCCATCTGTATATACATGGAAATATCTACACCATTATCTGTATAAACATGGAAATAACTACACCGCTATTTGTATAAACAAGGAAATATCTACACTGTGATCTGTATAAACATGGATATATCTACACCGCCATCTCTATAAACAGGGAAATATCTACACCCCTATCTATATAAACATGGAAATATCCACACCGCTATCTCTATAAACATGGAAAAATCAACACCGCTATCTCTATGAACATGGAAATATCTACACCGCCATCTCTATAAACATGTAAATGTCTACACCACGATCAGTATAAACATGGAAATATCTACACAGCTATCTGTATAAACATGGAAATATCTCCACTGCTATCTCTATAAACATCGAAATGTCTACACCGCCATCTGTAAAAACATGGAAATACTTACAAAGTTATCTGTATAAACATGGAAATATCTACACCGCCATCTCTATAAACATGGAAATATCTACACAGCCATGTGTACATACATGGAAATATCTACACCGCTATCTATATAAACATGGAAATAACTGCACCGCTATCTGTATAAACATGGAAATATCTACACCGCCATCTACATATCCATGGAAATATCTGCACCGCCATCTGTATAAACATGGAAATATCTACACGGTCATCTGTGCATAGATCGAAATATCAACACCGCCATCTGTACAAACATGGAAATATCTGCACCGCTATCTGTATAAAGATGGAAATATCTACACCGCGGTCTGTATAAACATGGAAATATCAACACCGCTATCGGTATAAACATGGAAATATCTACACCGCTATCTCCATAAACATGGAAATATCTACACAGTGATCTGTATAAACATGGAAATATTTACACCGCTATCTGTATAAACATGGAAACTTCTACACCGTTATCTGTATAAATATGGAAATATCTACACCGCTATCTCAATAAACTTGGAAATATCTACACCACCATCTGTATAAACATGGAAAAACCTATACAGTCTTCTGTGTAAACATGGAAATATCTACACCACCATCTGTATAAACATGGAAATATCTACAATGCCATCTGTATACACATGGAAATACCTACACGGCAATCAGTGTATAGATGGAAACATCAACACCGCCATCTGTACAAACATGGAAATATCTACAGTGCAATCTCTATAAACATGGAAATATCTACACTGCGGTCTCTATAAACATGGAAATATCTACATCATGATCTGTATAAACATGGAAATATATACACCGCTATCTGTATAAACATGGAAATATCTGCACCGCTATCTCTATAAACATGGAAGTAACTACAAAGACATCTGTATAAACTTGGAAACACCTACACAGTCATGTGTAGGAACATATAAATATCTACACTGCCATCTGTAGAAATATAGAAATATCTACACAGCCCTCTGTATAAATATGGAAATATCTGCATAGGCATCTGTGTAAACATGGAAATATCTGCAACGCTATCTGTATAAACATGGAAATACCTACACCGCTGTCTCTATAAACATGGAAATATGTACACCGCTATGTGTATAAACATGGAAATATCTCCACCGTTATCTGTGTAAACATGGAAATATCAACAGCGCCATCTATAAAAACATTGAAATATCTACACTGCCATCTGTAAAAACATGGAAATATCTACACATTCATCTGAGTAAACATGGAAATATCTACACCACCATCTGTATAAACATGGAAATATCTACAATACCATCTGTATACACATGGAAATATCTACACCGACATCTGTATAAATATGGAAATATCTACATGGCCATCTGTATAAACATGGAAATATCTACACTGCCATCTGTAGAAAGATGGAAATATCTACACCGCTATCTCTATAAATTTGGAAATATCAACACCGCCATCTGTATGAACATGAAAATATCTACACTGCCATCTCCATAAAGATGGAAGTATCTGCTCCGCCATGTGTGTAAACACAGAAATATCTACACCACCATCTGTGTAAACATGGAAATACCTACACCGCTATCTGTATAAACATGGAAATAACTACACCGCCATCTGCATGTCCTTGGAAATATCTACGCCGCCATCTGAATAAACATGGAAATATCTACACGGCCATCTGTGTATAGATGGAAATATCAACACCGCCATCTGTACAAACATGGAAATATCTACACCGCTATCTCTATAGACATGGAAATATCTGCACCGCCATCTGTAAAAACATGGAAATACCTATACAGTCATCTGTATAAACATGTAAATATCTACAATGCCATCTGAAGAAAGATGGAAATATCTACACCGCAATCTGTGTAAACATGGAAATATCTACACCGATATCTGTATAAACATGGAAATATCTACACCGCGATCTGTATAAACATGGAAATATCTACACCGCGATCTGTATAAACATGGAAATATCTACACCGCGATCTGTATAAACATGGAAATATCTACACAGTTATCTCTATAAACATGGAAATATCTACACCGCCATCTGTATAAACATGGAAATACCTACAAAGTCATCTGTATAAACATGGAAATATCTACACAGCCATCTGTATAAACATGGAAATATCTACACAGCCATCTGTATATACATGGAAATATCTACACCATTATCTGTATAAACATGGAAATAACTACACCGCTATTTGTATAAACAAGGAAATATCTACACTGTGATCTGTATAAACATGGAAATATCTACACCGCCATCTCTATAAACAGGAAAATATCTACACCCCTATCTGTATAAACATGGAAATATCCACACCGCTATCTCTATAAACATGGAAAAATCAACACCGCTATCTCTATGAACATGGAAATATCTACACCGCCATCTCTATAAACATGGAAATGTCTACACCACGATCAGTATAAACATGGAAATATCTACACCGCTATCTGTATCAACATGGAAATATCTCCACTGCTATCTCTATAATCATCGAAATATCTACACCGCCATCTGTATAAACATGGAAATACCTACACAGCCATGTGTACATACATGGAAATATCTACACCGGTATCTATATAAACATGGAAATAACTGCACCGCTATCTGTATGAACATGGAAATATCTACACCGCCACCTACATATCCATGGAAATATCTGCGCCGCCATCTGTATAAACATGGAAATATCTACACGGTCATCTGTGTATAGATGGAAATATCAACACCGCCATCTGTACAAACATGGAAATATCTGCACCGCTATCTGTATAAAGATGGAAATATCTACACCGCGGTCTGTAGAAACATGGAAATATCAACACCGCTATCGGTGTAAACATGGAAATATGTACACCGCTATCTCTATAAACATGGAAATATCTACAGCGTGATCTGTATAAACATGGAAATATTTACACCGCTATCTGTATAAACATGGAAACTTCCACACCGTTATCTGTATAAATATGGAAATATCTACACCGCTATCTCAATAAACTTGGAAATATCTACACCACCATCTGTATAAACATGGAAATACCTATACAGTCTTCTGTGTAAACATGGAAATATCTACACCACCATCTGTATAAACATGGAAATATCTACAATGCCATCTGTATACACATGGAAATACCTACACGGCAATCAGTGTATAGATGGAAACATCAACACCGCCATCTGTACAAACATGGAAATATCTACACTGCTATCTCTATAAACATGGAAATATCTACACTGCGGTCTCTATATACATGGAAATATCTACACCATGATCTGTATAAACATGGAAATATATACACCGCTATCTGTATAAACATGGAAATATCTGCACCGCTATCTCTATAAACATGGAAATAACTACAAAGACATCTGTATAAACATGGAAATACCTACACAGTCATGTGTAGGAACATTTAAATATCTACACTGCCATCTGTAGAAATATAGAAATATCTACACAGCCCTCTGTATTAATATGGAAATATCTGCATAGGCATCTGTGTAAACATGGAAATATGTACACCGCTATCTGTATAAACATGGAAATACCTACACCGCTGTCTCTATAAACATGGAAATATGTACACCGCTATGTGTATAAACATGGAAATATCTCCACTGCTCTCTGTATAAACATGGAAATATCTCCACTGCTCTCTGTATAAACATGGAAATATCTCCACCGTTATCTGTATAAACATGGAAATATCAACAGCGCCATCTATATAAACATTGAAATATCTACACTGCCATCTGTAAAAACATGGAAATATCTACACATTCATCTGAATAAACATGAAAATATCTACACCACCATCTGTATAAACATGGAAATAGCTACAATACCATCTGTATACCCATGGAAATATCTACAGCAACATCTGTATAAATATGGAAATATCTACACAGCCATCTGTATAAACATGGAAATATCTACACTGCCATCTGTAGAAAGATGGAAATATCTACACCGCTATCTCTATAAATATGGAAATATCTACACCGCCATCTGTATGAACATGAAAATATCTACACTGCCATCTCAATAAAGATGGAAGTATCTACTCCGCCATGTGTATAAACACGGAAATATCTACACCACCATCTGTGTAAACATGGAAATACCTACACCGCTATCTGTATAAACATGGAAATATCTACACCGACATCTGCATGTCCTTGGAAATACCTACGCCGCCAACTGAATAAACATGGAAATATCAACACGGCCATTTGGGTATAGCTGGAAATATCAACAGCGCCATCTGTACAAACATGGAAATATCTACACTGCTATCTGTATAAACATGGAAATAACTACACCGCTATCGGTATAAACATGGAAATATCTGCACCGCTATCTCTATAAACATGGAAATATCTACACCGTGATCTGTATAAACATGGAAATATTTACACCGCTATCTGTATAAACATGGAAACTTCCACACCGTTATCTGTATAAATATGGAAATATCTACACCGCTATCTCTATAAACTTGGAAATATCTACACCGCCATCTGTATAAACATGGAAATACCTATACAGTCATCTGTGTAAACATGGAAATATCTACACCACCATCTGTATAAACATGGAAATATCTACAATGCCATCTGTATACACATGGAAATACCTACACGGCAATCAGTGTATAGATGGAAACATCATCACCGCCATCTGTACAAACATGGAAATATCTACACTGCTATCTCTATAAACATGGAAATATCTACACTGTGGTCTGTATAAACATGGAAATATCTACACCGGTATCTGTATAAACATGGAAATATCTGCACCGCTATCTCTATAAACATGGAAATAACTACAAAGACATCTGTATAAACATGGAAATACCTACACAGTCATGTGTAGGAACATTTAAATATCTACACTGCCATCTGTATAAATATAGAAATATATACACAGCCCTCTGTATAAATATGGAAATATCTGCATAGGCATCTGTGTAAACATGGAAATATCTGCACCGCTATCTGTATAAACGTGGAAATACCTACACCGCTGTCTCTATAAACATGGAAATATGTACACCGCTATGTGTATAAACATGGAAATATCTCCACTGCTCTCTGTATAAACATCGAAATATCTCCACCGTTATCTGTATAAACATGGAAATATCAACAGCGCCATCTATATAAACATTGAAATATGTACACTGCCATCTGTAAAAACATGGAACTATCTACACAGTCATCTGAATAAACATGGAAATATCTACACCACCATCTGTATAAACATGGAAATAGCTACAATACCATCTGTATACACATGGAAATATCTACACAGACATCTGTATAAATATGGAAATATCTACACGGCCATCTGTATAAACATGGAAATATCTACACTGCCATCTGTAGAAAGATGGAAATATCTACACCGCTATCTCTATAAATATGGAAATATCTACACCGCCATCTCTATGAACATGAAAATATCTACACTGCCATCTCCATAAAGATGGAAGTATCTACTCCGCCATGTGTATAAACACGGAAATATCTACACCACCATCTGTGTAAACATGGAAATACCTACACCGGTATCTGTATAAACATGGAAATAACTACAACGCCATCTGCATGTCCTTGGAAATATCTACGCCGCCATCTGAATAAACATGGAAATATCTACACCGCCATCTGTGTATGGATGGAAATATCAACACCGCCATCTGTACAAACATGGAAATATCTACACCGCTATCTGTATACACATGGAAATATCTGCACCGCCATCTGTAAAAACATGGAAATAACTATACAGTCATCTGTATAAACATGGAAATATCTACAATGCCATCTGTAGAAAGATGGAAATATCTAAACCGCAATCTGTGTAAACATGGAAATACCTACACCGATATCTGTAAAAACATGGAAATCTCTACACCGCTATCTGTATAAATATGGAAATATCTACACCACGATCTGTATAAACATGGAAATATCTACACTGCGATCTGTATAAACATGGAAATATCTACACCGCTATCTGTATAAACATGGAAATATCTACACAGTTATCTCTATAAACATGGAAATATCTACACCGCCATCTGTATAAACATGGAAATACCTACAAAGTCATCTGTATAAACATGGAAATATCTACACAGCCATCTGTATAAACATGGAAATATCTACACAGCCATCTGTATATACATGGAAATATCTACACCACTATCTGTATAAACATGGAAATAACTACACCGCTATTTGTATAAACACGGAAATATCTACACCGTGATCTGTATAAACATGGAAATATCTACACCGCCCTCTCTATAAACAGGGAAATATCTACACCCCTATCTGTATAAACATGGAAATATCCTCACCGCTATCTCTATAAACATGGAAAAATCAACACCGCTCTCTCTATGAACATGGAAATATCTACACCGCCATCTCTATAAACATGGAAATATCTACACCACGATCAGTATAAACATGGAAATATCTACACCGCAATCTGTATAAACATGGAAATATCTCCACTGCTGTCTCTATAAACATCGAAATATCTACACCGCCATCAGTATAAACATGGAAATACTTACAAAGTTATCTGTATAAACATGGAAATATCTACACCGCCATCTGTATAAACATGGAAATATCTACACAGCCATGTGTACATACTTGGAAATATCTACACCGCTATCTATATAAACATGGAAATAACTACACCGCTATCTGTATAAACATGGAAATATCTACACTGCCATCTACATATCCATGGAAATATCTGCGCCGCCATCTGTATAAACATGGAAATATCTACACGGTCATCTGTGTATAGATGGAAATATCAACACCGCCATCGGTACAAACATGGAAATATCTGCACCGCTATCTGTATAAACATGGAAATATCTACACCGCGGTCTGTATAAACATGGAAATATCAACACCGCTATCGGTATAAACATGGAAATATCTACACCGCTATCTCTATAAACATGGAAATATCTACACCGTGATCTGTATAAACATGGAAATATTTACACCGCTATCTGTATAAACATGGAAACTTCCACACCGTTATCTGTATAAATATGGAAATATCTACACCGCTATCTTTATAAACTTGGAAATATCTACACCGCCATCTGTATAAACATGGAAATACCTATACAGTCATCTGTGTAAACATGGAAATATCTACACCACCATCTGTATAAACATGGAAATATCTACAATGCCATCTGTATACACATGGAAATACCTACACGGCAATCAGTGTGTAGATGGAAACATCAACACCGCCATCTGTACAAACATGGAAATATCTACACTGCTATCTCTATAAACATGGAAATATCTTCACTGCGGTCTCTATAAACATGGAAATATCTACACCATGATCTGTATAAACATGGAAATATATACACCGCTATCTGTATAAACATGGAAATATCTGCACCGCTATCTCTATAAACATGGAAATAACTACAAAGACATCTGTATAAACTTGGAAATGCCTACACAGTCATGTGTAGGAACATTTAAATATCTACACTGCCATCTGTGTAAATATAGAAATATCTACACAGCCCTCTGTATAAATATGGAAATATCTGCATAGGCATCTGTGTAAACATGGAAATATCTGCACCGCTATCTGTATAAACATGGAAATACCTACACCGCTGTCTCTATAAACATGGAAATATGTACACCGCTGTGTGTATAAACATGGAAATATCTCCACTGCTCTCTGTATAAACATGGAAATATCTCCACCGTTATCTGTATAAACATGGAAATATCTCCACCGTTATCTGTATAAACATGGAAATACCAACAGCGCCATCTATATAAACATTGAAATATCTACACTGCCATCTGTAAAAACATGGAAATATCTACACAGTCATCTGAATAAACATGGAAATATCTACACCACCATCTGTATAAACATGGAAATAGCTACAATACCATCTGTATACACATGGAAATATCTACACCGACATCTGTATAAATATGGAAATATCTACACGGCCATCTGTATAAACATGGAAATATCTACACTGCCATCTGTAGAAAGATGGAAATATCTACACCGCTATCTCTATAAATACGGAAATATCTACACCGCCATCTGTATGAACATAAAAATATCTACACTGCCATCTCAATAAAGATGGAAGTATCTACTCCGCCATGTGTATAAACACGGAAATATCTACACCACCATCTGTGTAAACATGGAAATATCTACACCGCTATCTGTATAAACATGGAAATAACTACACCGCCATCTGCATGTACTTGGAAATATCTACGCCGCCATCTGAATAAACATGGAAATATCTACACGGCCATCTGTGTATAGCTGGAAATATCAACACCGCCATCTGTACAAACAAGGAAATATCTACACCGCTATCTCTATAGACATGGATATATCTGCACCGCCATCTGTAAAAACATGGAAATACCTATACAGTCATCTGTATAAACATGGAAATATCTACAATGCCATCTGTAGAAAGATGGAAATATCTACACCGCAATCTGTGTACACATGGAAATATCTACACCGATATCTGTATAAACATGGAAATAACTACACCGCGATCTGTATAAACATGGAAATATCTACACCGCGATCTGTATAAACATGGAAATATCTACACCGCGATCTGTATAAACATGGAAATATCTACACAGTTATCTCTATAAACATGGAAATAACTACACCGCCATCTGTATAAACATGGAAATACCTACAAAGTCATCTGTATAACATGGAAATATCTACACAGCCATCTGTATAAACATGGAAATATCTACACAGCCATCTGTATATACATGGAAATATCTACACCATTATCTGTATAAACATGGAAATAACTACACCGCTATTTGTATAAACAAGGAAATATCTACACTGTGATCTGTATAAACATGGATATATCTACACCGCCATCTCTATAAACAGGGAAATATCTACACCCCTATCTATATAAACATGGAAATATCCACACCGCTATCTCTATAAACATGGAAAAATCAACACCGCTATCTCTATGAACATGGAAATATCTACACCGCCATCTCTATAAACATGTAAATGTCTACACCACGATCAGTATAAACATGGAAATATCTACACAGCTATCTGTATAAACATGGAAATATCTCCACTGCTATCTCTATAAACATCGAAATGTCTACACCGCCATCTGTAAAAACATGGAAATACTTACAAAGTTATCTGTATAAACATGGAAATATCTACACCGCCATCTCTATAAACATGGAAATATCTACACAGCCATGTGTACATACATGGAAATATCTACACCGCTATCTATATAAACATGGAAATAACTGCACCGCTATCTGTATAAACATGGAAATATCTACACCGCCATCTACATATCCATGGAAATATCTGCACCGCCATCTGTATAAACATGGAAATATCTACACGGTCATCTGTGCATAGATCGAAATATCAACACCGCCATCTGTACAAACATGGAAATATCTGCACCGCTATCTGTATAAAGATGGAAATATCTACACCGCGGTCTGTATAAACATGGAAATATCAACACCGCTATCGGTATAAACATGGAAATATCTACACCGCTATCTCCATAAACATGGAAATATCTACACAGTGATCTGTATAAACATGGAAATATTTACACCGCTATCTGTATAAACATGGAAACTTCTACACCGTTATCTGTATAAATATGGAAATATCTACACCGCTATCTCAATAAACTTGGAAATATCTACACCACCATCTGTATAAACATGGAAAAACCTATACAGTCTTCTGTGTAAACATGGAAATATCTACACCACCATCTGTATAAACATGGAAATATCTACAATGCCATCTGTATACACATGGAAATACCTACACGGCAATCAGTGTATAGATGGAAACATCAACACCGCCATCTGTACAAACATGGAAATATCTACAGTGCAATCTCTATAAACATGGAAATACCTACACTGCGGTCTCTATAAACATGGAAATATCTACATCATGATCTGTATAAACATGGAAATATATACACCGCTATCTGTATAAACATGGAAATATCTGCACCGCTATCTCTATAAACATGGAAGTAACTACAAAGACATCTGTATAAACTTGGAAACACCTACACAGTCATGTGTAGGAACATATAAATATCTACACTGCCATCTGTAGAAATATAGAAATATCTACACAGCCCTCTGTATTAATATGGAAATATCTGCATAGGCATCTGTGTAAACATGGAAATATCTGCAACGCTATCTGTATAAACATGGAAATACCTACACCGCTGTCTCTATAAACATGGGAATATGTACACCGCTATGTGTATAAACATGGAAATATCTCCACTGCTCTCTGTATAAACATGGAAATATCTCCACCGTTATCTGTGTAAACATGGAAATATCAACACAGCCATCTGTACAAACATGGAAATATCTACACCGCTATCTCTATAGACATGGAAATATCTGCACCGCCATCTGTAAAAACATGGAAATACCTATACAGTCATCTGTATAAACATGGAAATATCTACAATGCCATCTGTAGAAAGATGGAAATATCTACACTGCAATCTGTGTAAACATGGAAATATCTACACCGATATCTGTAAAAACATGGAAATATCTACACCGCTATCTGTATAAACATGGAAATATCTACACCGCGATCTGTGTAAACATGGAAATATCTACACCGCGATCTGTATAAACATGGAAATATCTACACCGCTATCTGTATAAACATGGAAATATCTACACAGTTATCTCTATAAACATGGAAATATCTACACCGCCATCTGTATAAACATGGAAATACCTACAAAGTCATCTGTATAAACATGGAAATATCTACACAGCCCTCTGTATAAACATGGAAATATCTACACAGCCATCAGTATTTACATGGAAATATCTACACCACTATCTGTATAAACATGGAAATAACTACACCGCTATTTGTATAAACAAGGAAATATCTACACTGTGATCTGTATAAACATGGAAATATCTACACCGCCATCTCTATAAACAGGGAAATATCTACACCCCTATCTGTATAAACATGGAAATATCCACACCGCTATCTCTATAAACATGGAAAAATCAACACCGCTATCTCTATGAACATGGAAATATCTACACCGCCATCTCTATAAACTTGGAAATGTCTACACCACGATCAGTATAAACATGGAAATATCTACACCGCTATCTGTATAAACATGGAAATATCTCCACAGCTGTCTCTATAAACATCGAAATATCTACACCGCCATCTGACTAAACATGGAAATACTTACAAAGTTATCTGTATAAACATGGAAATATCTACACCGCCATCTGTATAAACATGGAAATATCTACACAGCCATGTGTACATACATGGAAATATCTACACCGCTATCTATATAAACATGGAAATAACTACACCGCTATCTGTATAAACATGGAAATATCGACACCGCCATCTACATATACATGGAAATATCTGCGTCGCCATCTGTATAAACATGGAAATATCTACACGGTCATCTGTGTATATATGGAAATATCAACACCGCCATCTGTACAAACATGGAAATATCTGCACCGCTATCTGTATAAACATGGAAATATCTACACCGCGGTCTGTATAAACATGGAAATATCAACACCGCTATCAGTATAAACATGGAAATATCTACAACGCTGTCTCTATAAATATGGAAATATCTACACCGTGATCTGTGTAAACATGGAAATATTTACACCGCTATCTGTATAAACATGGAAACTTCCACACCGTTATCTGTATAAATATGGAAATATCTACACCGCTATCTCTATAAACTTGGAAATATCTACACCGCCATCTGTATAAACATGGAAATACCTATACAGTCATCTGTGTAAACATGGAAATATCTACACCACCATCTGTATAAACATGGAAATATCTACACCGCCATCTGTATAAACATGGAAATATCTACACAGCCATGTGTACATACATGGAAATATCTACACCGCTATCTATATAAACATGGAAATAACTACACCGCTATCTGTATAAACATGGAAATATCGACACCGCCATCTACATATCCATGGAAATATCTGCGCCGACATCTGTATAAACATGGAAATATCTACACGGTCATCTGTGTATAGATGGAAATATCAACACCGCCATCTGTACAAACATGGAAATATCTGCACCGCTATCTGTATAAACATGGAAATATCTACACCGCGGTCTGTATAAACATGGAAATATCAACACCGCTATCAGTATAAACATGGAAATATCTACACCGCTATCTCTATAAATATGGAAATATCTACACCGTGATCTGTGTAAACATGGAAATATTTACACCGCTATCTGTATAAACATGGAAACTTCCACACCGTTATCTGTATAAATATGGAAATAACTACACCGCTATCTCTATAAACTTGGAAATATCTACACCGCCATCTGTATAAACATGGAAATACCTATACAGTCATCTGTGTAAACATGGAAATATCTACACCACCATCTGTATAAACATGGAAATATCTACAATGCCATCTGTATACACATGGAAATACCTACACGGCAATCAGTGTATAGATGGAAACATCAACACCGCCATCTGTACAAACATGGAAATATCTACACTGCTATCTCTATAAACATGGAAATATCTACACTGTGGTCTGTATAAACATGGAAATATCTACACCGGTATCTGTATAAACATGGAAATATCCACACCATGATCTGTATGAACATGGAAATATATACACCGCTATCTGTATAAACATGGAAATATCTGCACCGCTATCTCTATAAACATGGAAATAACGACAAAGACATCGGTATAAACATGGAAATACCTACACAGTCATGTGTAGGAACATTTAAATATCTACACTGCCATCTGTATAAATATAGAAATATCTACACAGCCCTCTGTATAAATATGGAAATATCTGCATAGGCATCTGTGTAAACATGGAAATATCTGCACCGCTATCTGTATAAACGTGGAAATACCTACACCGCTCTCTCTATAAACATGGAAATATGTACACCGCTATGTGTATAAACATGGAAATATCTCCACTGCTCTCTGTATAAACATGGAAATATCTCCACCGTTATCTGTATAAACATGGAAATATCAACAGCACCATCTATATAAACATTGAAATATCTACATTGCAATCTGTAAAAACATGGAAATATCTACACATTCATCTGAATAAACATGGAAATATCTACACCACCATCTGTATAAACATGGAAATAGCTACAATACCATCTGTATACACATGGAAATATCTACACAGACATCTGTATAAATATGGAAATATCTACACGGCCATCTGTATAAACATGGAAATATCTACACTGCCATCTGTAGAAAGATGGAAATATCTACACCGCTATCTCTATAAATATGGAAATATCTACACCGCCATCTCTATGAACATGAAAATAACTACACTGCCATCTCCATAAAGATGGAAGTATCTACTCCGCCATGTGTATAAACACGGTAATATCTACACCACCATCTGTGTAATCATGGAAATACCTACACCGCTATCTGTATAAACATGGAAATAACTACACCGCCATCTGCATGTCCTTGGAAATATCTACGCCGTCATCTGAATAAACATGGAAATATCTACACGGACATCTGTGTATAGATGGAAATATCAACACCGCCATCTGTACAAACATGGAAATATCTACACCGCTATCTCTATAGACATGGAAATATCTGCACCGCCATCTGTAAAAGCATGGAAATAACTATACAGTCATCTGTATAAACATGGAAATATCTACAATGCCATCTGTAGAAAGATGGAAATATCTACACCGCAATCTGTGAAAACATGGAAATATCTACACCGATATCTGTAAAAACATGGAAATATCTACACCGCTATCTGTATAAACATGGAAATATCTACACCGCGATCTGTACAAACATGGAAATATCTACACCGCGATCTGAATAAACATGGAAATAACTACACCGCTATCTGTATAAACATGGAAATATCTACACAGTTATCTCTATAAACATGGAAATATCTACACCGCCATCTGTATAAACATGGAAATACCTACAAAGTCATCTGTATAAACATGGAAATATCTACACAGCCATCTGTATAAACATGGAAATATCTACACAGCCATCTGTATATACATGGAAATATCTACACCGCTATCTGAATAAACATGGAAATAACTACACCGCTATTTGTATAAACAAGGAAATATCTACACCGTGATCTGTATAAACATGGAAATATCTACACCGCCATCTCTATAAACAGGGAAATATCTACACCCCTATCTGTGTAAACATGGAAATACCCACACCGCTATCTCTATAAACACGGAAAAATCAACACCGCTATCTCTATGAACATGGAAATATCTACACCGCCATCTCTATAAACATGGAAGTGTCTACACCACGATCATTATAAACATGGAAATATCTACACCGCTATCTGTATAAACATGGAAATATCTCCACTGCTATCTCTATAAACATCGAAATATCTACACCGCCATATGTATAAACATGGAAATACTTACAAAGTTATCTGTATAAACATGGAAATATCTACACCGCCATCTGTATAAACATGGAAATATCTACACAGCCATGTGTACATACATGGAAATATCTACACCGCTCTCTATATAAACATGGAAATAACTACACCACTATATCTATAGACATGGAAATATCTACACCGCCATCTACATATCCATAGAAATATCTGTGCCGCCATCTGTATAAACATGGAAATATCTGCACGGTCATCTGTGTATAGATGGAAAAATCAACACCGCCATGTGTACAAACACGGAAATATCTACAAAACCATTTGTATAAACATGAAAATATCTACAATGCCATCTGTATACACATGGAAATAACTACACGGCAATCTGTGTATAGATGGAAACATCAACACCGCCATCTGTACAAATATGGAAATATCTACACCGCGATCTCTATAAACATGGAAATATCTACACTGCGGTCTGTATAAACATGGAAATATCTACACCGGTATCTGTATAAACATGGAAATATCTACACCACGATCTGTATAAACATGGAAATATTTACACCGCTATCTGTACAAATATGGAAATATCTGCACCGCTATCTCTATATACATGGAAATATCTGCAAAGCCATCTGAATAAACATGGAAGTACCTACACAGTCATGTGTAGGAACACGGAAATATGTACACTGCCATGTGTATAAACATGGAAATATCTACACAGCCCTCTGTATAAATATGGAAATATCTGCATAGGCATATGTATAAACATGGAAATATCTGCACCGCTATCTCTATAAACATGGAAATACCTACACCGCTGTCTCTATAAACATGGAATTATGTACACCGCTATGTGTATAAACATGGAAATATCTCCACTGCTGTCTGTATAAACATGGAAATATCTACAACGAGATCTGTATAAACATGGAAATATCTACACCGCTATCTGTATAAACATGGAAATATCTACACATCTATATAAACATCAAAATACCTACACCGCCATCTGTAAAAACATGGAAATACCTACAAAGTCATCTGTATAAACATGGAAATATCTACACAGCCATCTGTATAAGCATGGAAATACCTACACAGCCATCTGTATATACATGGAAATATCTACAGTGATATCTGTATAAACATGGAAATAACTACACCGCTATTTGTATAAACAAGGAAATATCTACACCGCCATCTGTTTAAACATGGAAATATATACACAGACATCTGTTTATACATGGAAATATCTACACCGCTATCTGTATAACCATGATAATAACTACACCGCTATCTGTATAAATGTGCAAATATTTGCACCGCTATCCCTATAAACATGGTAATATCAACACCGCGATCTGTATAAACATGGAAATATCTACACCATGATATGTATAAACATGGAAATATCAACACCGTGGTCTGTATAAATATGGAAATATCTACACTGCCATCTCTATAAACACGGAAATATCTACACCCCTATCTGTATAAACATGGAAATATCCACAGCGCTATCTCTATAAACATGGAAAAATCAACACCGCTATCTCTATGAACATGGAAATATCTACACCGCCATCTCTGTAAACATGGAAATATCTACACCGCGACCAGTATAAACATGGAAATATCTACACCGCTATCTGTATAAACATGGATATATCTCCACTGCTATCTCTATAAACAACGAAATATCTACACTGCCATCTGTATAAACATGGAAATACTTACAAAGTTATCTGTATAAACATGGAAATATCTACACCGCCATCTGTATAAACCTGGAAATATCAACACAGCCATGTGTATATACATGAAAATATCTACACCGCTATCAATATAAACATGCAAATAACTACACCACTATCTGTATAAACATGGAAATATTTACACCGCCATCAACATATCAATAGAAATATCTGTGCCGCCATCTGTATAAACATGAAAATATCTACACTGCCACCTCCATAAAGACGGAAGTACATACTCCGCCATGTGTATAAACACGGAAATATCTACACAACCATCTGTGTAAACATGGAAATAGCTACACCGCTATCTGTATAAACATGGAAATAACTACACCGTGATCTGTATAAACATGGAAATATCTACACCGCCATCTGTATAAACATGGAAATATCTACACTGCTATCTCTATAAACATGGAAATATCTACAATGCCATCTGTATACACATGGAAATACCTACACGGCAATCTGTGTATAGATGGAAACATCAACACCGCCATCTGTACAAACATGGAAATATCTACACCGCTATCTGTATAAACATGGAAGTATCTACACTGCGGTCTGTATAAACATGGAAATATCTCTACCGCTATCTCTATAAACATGGAAATATCTACAAAGCCATCTGTATAAACATGGAAATACCTTCACAGTCATGTGTAGGAACATGGAAATATCTACACTGCCATCTGTATAAATATGGAAATATCTGCATAGGCATCTGTATAAAAATGGAAATATCTGCACCGCTATCTGTATAAACATTGAAACACCTACACCGCTGTCTCTATAAACATGGAAATATGTACACCGCTATGTGTATAAACATGGAAATATCTCCACTGCAGTCTGTATAGACATGGAAATATCTCCACCGTTATCTGTATAAACCTGGAAATATCTACACCCCTATCTGTATAAACATGGAAATATCTATACCGCGATCTGTATAAACATGGATATATCTACACCACGATCTGTAAAAAAATGGAAATATCTTCACCACAATCTGTACAAACATGGAAATATCTACACCGCTATCTGTATAAACATGGTAATATCTACACCACCATCTATATAAACATGGAAATAACTACACCACCATCTGTATAAACATGGAAATATCTGCAATGCCATCTGTAGAAAGATGGAAATATCTACACCGCAATCTGTGTAAACATGGAAATGTCTACACCAATATCTGTAAACACATGGAAATATCTACACAGACATCTGTATAAACATGGAAATATCTACACCGCCATCTGTATAAACATGGAAATATCTACACTGCCATCTGTAGAAAGATGGAAATATCTACACCGCTATCTCTATAAATATGGAAATATCTACACCGCCATCTCTATAAACATGAAAATATCTACACTGCCATCTCCATAAAGATGGAAGTATCTACTCCGCCATGTGTATAAACATGGAAATAACTACACAGCCATCTGTACAAACATGGATATATCTACACCGCTATCTCTATAAACATGGAAATATCTACACCGCCATCTCTATAAACATGAAAATATCTGCACTGCCATCTGTAAAAACATGGAAATACCTATAAAGTCATCTGTATAAACATGGAAATATCTACAATGCCATCTGTATACACATGGAAATATCTACACAGCCATGTGTATAAACATGGAAATATCTACACTGCTATCTCTATAAACATGGAAATAGCTACACCGCCATCTCTATAAACATGAAAATATCTACACTGCCATCTCCATAAACAGGGATCTAACTACTCCGCCATCTGTATAAACATGGAAACATCTACACCGCCATCTGTGGGAATAAGGGAATATCTACAATGCCATCTTTATAATGATATAAATATCTGCACCGCGAGCTGTATAAACATGGAAATATCTACATCGCTATCTGTATCAACGTGGAAATACCAACACCGCTATCGGTATAAACATGGAAATATCTACAACGCCATCTATATAAACACGGAAATATCTACACCGTTATGACTAAAAACAAGGAAATAACTACACCGCTATCTCTATAAACATGGAAATATCTACACCGATATCTGTATAAAGATGGAAATATCTACAACGCTATCTGTATAAACATGGAAATATCTACACCGCGATCTATATAGACATGGAAATATCTACACCGCGATCTGTATAAACATGGAAATATCTTCATCACGATCTCTATAAACATGGAAATATCTACACCGCAATCTGTATAAACATGGTAATATCTACACGACCATCTATATAAACATGGAAATATCTACACCGCCATCTGTATAAACATGGAAATATCTACAATGCCATCTGTAGAAAGATGGAAATAACTACACCGCAATCTGTGTAAACATGGAAATATCTACAACAATATCTGTAAAAACATGGAAATATCTACACCGCTATCTGTATAAACATGGAAATATCTCCACCGCGATCTGTAAAAAGAAATGGAAATATCTACAGCGCCATCTCTATAAACATTGAAATATCTACACTGCCATCTGTAAAAACATGGAAATATCTACACAGTCATCTGAATAAACATGGAAATCTCTACACCACCATCTGTATAAACATGGAAATACCTACAGTACCATCTGTATACACATGGAAATATCTACAAAGACATCTGTATAAATATGGAAATATCTACACCGCCATCTGTATAAACATGGAAATATCTACACTGCCATCTGTAGAAAGATGGTAATATCTACACCGCTATCTCTATAAATATGAAAATATCTACACCGCCATCTCAATAAACATGAAAATATCTACAATACCATCTCCATAAAGATGGAAGAATCTACTCCGCCATGTGTATAAACACGGAAATATCTACACCAACATCTTTGAAAACATGGAAATATCTACACCGCTATCTCTATAAACATGGAAATATCTACACCGCCATCTCTATAAACATGAAAATATCTACACTGCCATCTCCATAAACATGGAACTAACTACTCCGCCACCTGTATAAACATGGAAACATCGACACCGCCATCAGTGTGAATAAGGAAATATCTACAATGCCATCTGTATAAAGATATAAATATCTGCACCGCGAGCTGTGCGAACATGGAAATATCTACATCGCTATCTGTATAAACGTGGAAATACCAACACGGCTATCGGTATAAACATGGAAATATCTACAACGCCATCTATATAAACATGGAAATATCTACACCGCTATGTCTATAAACATGGAAATACCTACACCGCTATCTCTATAAACATGGAAATATCAACACCGCTATCTGTATAAACATGGAAATATTTACACCGCTATCTGTATAAACGTGGAAATATCTACACCGCGATCTGTATAAACATGGAAATATCTACACCACGATCTGTATAAACATGGAAATATCTTCACCACGATCTGTATAAACATGGAAATATCTACAACGCTATCTGTATAAACATGGTAATATCTACACCACCATCTATATAAACATGGAAATATCTACACCGCCATCTGTATAAACATGGAAATATCTACAATGCCATCTGTAGAAAGATGGAAATATCTACACCGCAATATGTGTAAACATGGAAATATCTACACCGATATCTGTAAAAACATGGAAATATCTACACCGCTATCTGTATAAACATGGCAATATCTTCACCGCGATCTGTATAAACATGGAAATATCTACAGCGCCATCTCTATAAACATTGAATTATCTACACTGCCATCTGTAAAAACATGGAAATATCTACACAGACATCTGAATAAACATGGAAATATCTACACCACCATCTGTATAAACATAGAAATACCTACAATACCATCTGTATACACATGGAAATATATACACAGACATCTGTATAAATATGGAAATATCTACACCGTCATCTGTATAAACATGGAAATATCTACACTGCCATCTGAAGAAAGATGGAAATATCTACACCGCTATCTCTATAAATATGGAAATATCTACACCGCCATCTCTATAAACATGAAAATATCTACACTGCCATCTCCATAAAGATGGAAGTATCTACTCCGCCATGTGTATAAACACGGAAATATCTACTCCACCATCTGTGTAAACATGGAAATATCTACACCGCTGTCTGTATAAACATGGAAATATCTACACCGCCATCTGCATGTCCATGGAAATATCTACGCCGCCATCTGTATAAACATGGAAATATCTACACTGCCATCTGTGTATAGATGGAAATATCAACACCGCCATATATACAAACATGGAAATATCTACACCGCTATCTCTATAAACATGGAAATATCTACACCGCTATCTGTATAAACATGGAAATATCTACACCGCTATCTGTATAAACATGGAAATATCTACACCGCGATCTGTAAAAACATGGAAACACCTACACCGCGATCTGTATAAACATGGAAATATCTTCACAAAGATCTGTATAAACATGGAAATATCTACACCGCCATCTGTATAAACATGTAAATATCTACACTGCTATCTGTATAAACATGGAAATACCTACACCACCATCTACATATCCATAGAAATATCTGTGCCGCCATCTGTATAAACATGGAAATATCTACACGGTCATATGTGTATAGATGGAAATACCAACAACGCCATCTGTACAAACATGGAAATATCTGCACCGCTCTCTGAATAAACATGGAAATAACTACAATGCTATTTGTATAAACAAGGAAATATCTACACCGCCATCTGTTTAAACATGGAAA
Organism: Pan troglodytes; assembly: GCF_028858775.2. Lineage (NCBI taxonomy): Eukaryota > Metazoa > Chordata > Mammalia > Primates > Hominidae > Pan > Pan troglodytes. The sequence goes on from NC_072411.2 coordinate 9,451,954, forward strand.
TATATACACAGACATCTGTTTATACACCGAAATATCTACACTGCTATCTGTATAAACATGCTAATAACTACACGGCTATCTGTATAAATGTGGAAATATTTGCACCACTATCCCTATAAACATGGTAATATCAACACCGCGGTCTGTATAAACATGGAAATATCTACACCATGATCTGTATAAACAAGGAAATATCTACACCGCCATCTCTGTAAACATGGAAATATCTACACCCCTATCTGTATAAACATGGAAATATCCACACCGCTATCTCTATAACATGGAAAAATCAACACCGCTATCTCTATGATCATGGAAATATCTACAGCGCCAACTCTATAAACATGGAATTATCTACACCGCGATCAGTATAATCAGGGAAATATCTACACCGCTATCTGTATAAACATGGAAATATCTCCACTGCTATCTTTATAAACATCGAAATAACTACACCGCCATCTCTTTAAACATGGAGATACTTACAAAGATATCTGTATATACATGGAAATATCTACAGCGCCATCTGTATAAACATGGAAATATCTACACAGCCATGTGTATATACATGGAAATATATACACCGCTATCTATATAAACATGGAAATAACTACACCGCTTTCTGTATAAACATGGAAATATTTTCACCGCGGTCTGTATAAACATGGAAATATCTACATCGCTATCTGGTTAAACATGGAAATACCTACACCGTGATCTGTATAAACATGGAAATATTTACACGGCTATCTGTATAAACATGGAAATATCTACACCGTTATCTGTATAAATATGGAAATATCTACACCGCTATCTCTATAAACATGGAAATATCTACACTGCCATCTGTATAAACATGGAAATATCTACACTGCTATCTCTATAAACATGGAAATATCTACAATGCCATCTGTAAAAACATGGAAATACCTATACAGTCATCTGTATAAACATGGAAATATCTACACCACCATCTGTATAAACATGGAAATATCTACAATGCCATCTGTATACACATGGAAATACCTACACGGCAATCTGTGTATATATGGAAATATCAACACCACCATCCGTACAAACATGGAAATATCTACACCGCTATCTCTATAAACATGGAAATATCTACAAAACGATCTGTATAAACATGGATATATCTACACAGTCATCTCTACAAACATGGAAATATCGACACCACCATCTGCTTAAACATGGAAACATCTACACTGCCATCTGTATGCACATGGAAATACCTACACAGTCATGTGTAGGAACATGGAAATATCTACACTGCCATCTGTATAAACATGGAAATATCTGCATAGGCATCTGTATAAACATGGAAATATCTGCACCGCTATCTGTATAAACATGGAAATAGCTACACCGTTGTCTCTATAAACATGGAAATATGGACACCGCTATGTGTATAAACATGGAAATATCTCCACTCCAGTCTGTATAAACATGGAAATATCTACACCGCGATCTGTATAAACATGGAAATAACAACACCGCTATCTGTATAAACACGGAAATGTCTACACAGCTATCTGTATTAACATGGAAATACCTACACCGCCATCTGTATAAACATGGAAATACCTACAAAGTCATCTGTATAAACATGGAAATATCTACACAGCCATCTGTATAAACATGGAAATATCTACACAGCCATCTGTATATTCATGGAAATATCTACATTGCTATCTTTAAAAACATGGAAATAACTACACCGCTATTTGTATAAACAAGGAAATATCTACACCGCCATCTGTTTAAACATGGAAATATATACACAGACATCTGTTTATACATGGAAATAACTACACCGCTATCTGTATAAACATGCTAATAACTACACCGCTATCTGTATAAATGTGGAAATATTTGCACCGCTATCCCTATAAACGTGGTAATATCAACACCGTGATCTGTATAAACATGGAAATAACAACATGATCTGTATAAACATGGAAATATCTGCACCGCGATCTGTATAAACATGAAAATATCTACACCGTGATCTATGTAAAGATGGAAATATCTACACCGCCATCTGTATAAACATAGAAATATCTACACCCCTATCTGTATAAACATGGAAATATCCACACAGCTATCTCTATAAACATGGAAAAATCAACACCGCTATCCCTATGAACATGGAAATATCTGTACCGCCATCTCTATAAACAAGGAAATATCTACACCGTGATCAGTATAAACATGGAAATATCTACACCGCTATATGTATAAACATGGAAATATCTCCACTGCTATCTCTATAAACATCGAAATATCTACACCGCTATCTGTATAAACATGGAAATACTTACAAAGTTATCTGTATAAACATGGAAATATCTACACCGCTATCTCTGTAAACATGGAAATATCTTCACTGCCATCTGTAAAAACATGGAAATACCTATACAGTCATCTGTATAAGCATGGAAATATCTACAATGCCATCTATATACACATGGAAATATCTACAGAGCCATCTGTATAAACATGTAAATATCTACACTGCTATCTCTGTAAACATGGAAATTTCTACACCGCCATCTGTATAAACATGAAAATATCTACACTGCCATCTCCATAAAGATGGAAGTATCTACTCCGCCATGTGTATAAACACGGAAATATCTACACCACCATCTGTGTAAACATGGAAATATCTACACCGCTATCTCTATAAACATGGAAATATCTACACCGCCATCTGCATGTCCATGGAAATATCTATGCCGCCATCTGTATAAACATGGAAATATCTACACGGCCATCTGTGTATAGATGGAAATATCAACACCGCCGTCTGTACAAACATGGAAATATCTACATCGCTATCTCTATAAACATGGAAATATCTGCACTGCCATCTGTAAAAACATGGAAATACCTATACAGTCATCTGTATAAACATGTAAATATCTACAATGCCATCTGTATACACATGGAAATATCTACACAGCCATCTGTATCAACATGTAAATATCTGCACTGCTATCTCTATAAACACGGAAATTTCTACACCGCCATCTCTATAAACATGAAAATATCTACACTGCCATCTCCATAAACATGGAACTAACTACTTCGCCATCTGTATAAACATGGAAACATCTACACCGCCATCTGTGTGAATAAGGAAGTATCAACAATGCCATCTGTATAAAGATATAAATATCTGCACCGCGAGCTCTATAAACATGGAAATATCTACATCGCTATCTGTATAAACGTGGAAATACCAACACCGCTATCGGTATGAACATGGAAATATCTACAACGCCATCTATATAAACATGGAAATATCTGCACCGCTATGTCTATAAACCTGGAAATACCAACACCGCTAACTCTATAAGCATGGAAATATCTACACCGCTATCTGTATAAACATGGAAATATCTACACCGCTATCTGTATAAACATGGAAATATCTACACCGTGATCTGTATAAACATGGAAATATCTTCACTGCTATCTGTATAAACATGGAAATATCTACACAGCTATCCCTATAAACATGGAAATATCTACACCGCCATCGGTAAAACATGGAAATACCTACAAAGTCATCTGTAAAAACATGGAAATATCTACACAGCCATCTGTATAAACATGGAAATATCAACACAGCCATCTGTATATACATGGAAATATCTACACCGCTATCTGTATAAAGATGGAAATAACTACACCGCTATTTGTATAAACAAGGAAATATCTACACCGTTATCTGTATAAACATGGAAATATCTACACCGCCATCTCTATAAACATGGAAATATCTACACCCCTATCTGTATAAACATGGAAATACCCACACCGCTATCTCTATAAACATGGAAAAATCAACACCGCTATCTCTATGAACATGGAAATATCTACACCGCCATCTCTATAAACATGGAAATATCTACACCGCTATCTGTATAAACATGGAAATATCTCCACTGCTATCTGTATAAACATCGAAATAACTACACCGCCATCTGTATAAACATGGAAATACTTACAAAGTTATCTGTATAAACATGGAAATATCTACACCGCCATCTGTATAAACATGGAAATATCTACACAGCCATGTGTACATACATGGAAATATCTACACCACTATCTATATAAACATTGAAATAACTACAACGCTATCTGTATAAACATGGAAATATCTACACCGCCATTTACATATCCATGGAAATATCTGCGCCTCCATCTGTACAAACATGGAAATATCTACACAGTCATCTGTGTATAGATGGAAATATCAACAAAGCCGTCTGTACAAACATGGAAATATCTGCACCGCTATCTGTATAAACATGGAAATATCTACACCGCGGTCTGTAAAAACATGGAAATATCTACACCGCTATCTGTATAAACATGGAAATATCTACACCGTGATCCGTATAAACATGGAAATATTTACACCGCTATCTGTATAAACGTGGAAATTTCTACAACGTTATCTGTATAAATACGGAAATGTCTACACCGCTATCTCTATAAACATGGAAATATCTACACCGCCATCTGTATAGACATGGAAATACCTATACAGTCATCTGTGTAAACATGGAAATATCTACACCACCATCTGTATAAACATGGAAATATCTACATCGCTATCTCTATAAACAGGGAAATATCTGCACTGCCATCTGTAAAAACATGGAAATACCTATACAGTCATCTGTATAAACATGGAAATATCTACAATGCCATCTGTATACACATGGAAATACCTACAAGGCAATCTGTGTATACATGGAAACATCAACACCGCCATCTGTACAAACATGAAAATATCTACACTGCTATCTCTATAAACATGGAATTATCTACACTGCGGTCTGTATAAACATGGAAATATCTACACCGGTATCTGTATAAACATGGAAATATCTACACCACGATCTGTATAAACGTGGAAATATATACAGCGCTATCTGTATAAACATGGAAATATCTGCACCGCTATCTCTATAAACATGGAAATATCTACAAAGACATCTGTATAAAGATGGAAATACCTACACAGTCATGTGTAGGAACATGGAAATATCTACATTGCCATCTGTATAAACGTGGAAATATCTACACAGCCCTCTGTATAAATATGGAAATATCTGCATAGGCATCTGTGTAAACATGGAAATATCTGCACCGCTATCTGTATAAACATGGAAATACCTACACTGTTGTCTCTGTAAATATGGAAATATGTACACCGCTATGTGTATAAACATGGAAATATCTCCACTGCTGTCTGTATAAACAAGGAAATATCTCCACCGTTATCTGTTTAAACATGGAAATATCTACAGCGCCATCTCTATAAACATTGAAATATCTACACTGCCATCTGTAAAAACATGGAAATATCTACACAGTCATCTGAATAAACATGGAAATATCTACACCACCATCTGTATATACATGGAAATACATACAATACCATCTGTATACACATGGAAATATCTACACAGACATCTGTAAAAATATGGAAATATCTACACGGCCTTCTGTATAAACATGGAAATATCTACATTGCCTTCTGTAGAAAGATGGAAATATGTACACCGCTATCTGCATAAACACGGAGATATCTACACCGCCATCTGCATGTCCATGTAAATATCTATGCCGCCATCTGTATAAACATGGAAATATCTACACGGCCATCTGTGTACAGATGGAAATATCAACACCGCCATCTGTACAAACATGGAAATATCTACATCACTATCTCTATAAACATGGAAATATCTGCACTGCCATCTGTAAAAACATGGAAATACCTATACAGTCATCTGTATAAACATGGAAATATCAACAATGTCATCTGTATACACATGGAAATATCTACACAGACATCTGTATAAACATGTAAATATCTACACTGCTATCTCTATAAACATGGAAATATCTACACCGCGATCTCTATGAACATGGAAATAACTACACCGCGATCTGTATAAACATGGAAATATCTACACGGCTATCTGTATAAACACGAAAAAATCTACACAGCTATCTCTATAAACACAGAAATATCTGCACCGCCATCTGTAAAACATGGAAATACCTACAAAGTCATCTGTAAAAACATGGAAATATCTACACAGCCATCTGTATAAACATGGAAATATCTACACTGCTATCTCTATAAACATGGAAATATCTACACCGCCATCTCTATAAACATGAAAATATCTACACTGCCATCTCCATAAACATGGAACTAACTACTTCGCCATCTGTATAAACATGGAAATATCTACACCGCGATCTCTATAAACATGGAAATAACTACACCGCGATCTGTATAAACATGGAAATATTTACACCGCTATCTGTATAAACATGGAAATATCTACACCGCTATCTACACATCCATAGAAATATCTGTGCCGCCATCTGTATAAACATGGAAATATCTACACGGTCATCTGTGCATAGATGGAAATATCAAAACCGCCATCTGTACAAACATGGAAAATCTGCACCGATATCTGTATAAACATGGAAATATCTACACCGCAGTCTGTATAAACATGGAAATATTTACATATCAATCTGTATAAACATGGAGATATCTGCACCGCTCTCTCTATAAACATGTACATACCTACACCGTGATCTGTATAAACATGGAAATATTTACACGGCTATCTGTATAACCATGGAAATATCTACACCGTTATCTGTATAAATATGGAAATATCTACACCGCTATCTCTATAAACATGGAAATATCTGCACCGCCATCTGTATAAACATGGAAATATCTACACTGCTATCTCTATAAACATGGAAATATCTACAATGCCATCTGTAAAAACATGGAAATACCTATACAGTCATCTGTATAAGCATGGAAATATCTACACCACCATCTGTATAAACATGGAAATATCTACAATGCCATCTGTATACACATGGAAATACCTACACGGCAATCTGTGTATAGATGGAAACATCAACACCGCCATCTGTACAAACATGGAAATATCTACACCGCTATCTCTATAAACATGGAAATACCTACAATGCGGTCGGTATAAACATGTAAATATCTACACCGGTATCTGTATAAACAAGGAAATATCTACACCACGATCTGTATAAACAAGGAAATATTTACACCGCTATCTGTATAAACATGGAAATATCTGCACTGCTATCTCTATAAACATGGAAATATCTACAAAGCGATCTGTATAAACATGGAAATACCTATACAGTCATGTGTATAAACATGGAAATATCTACACCGCCATCTGTATAAACATGGAAATATCTACAGCGCTATCTGTACAAACATGGAAATGTCTACACCGCTATCTGTATAAACATGGAAATATCTACACTGTGATCTGTATAAACATGGAAATATCTACACCGCGATCTGTATAAACATGGAAATATCTACACCGCTATGTGTATAAACATGGAAATATCTACACCGCTATCTGTATAAACATGGAAATATCTACACAGCTATCTCTATAAACATGGAAATATCTACACCGCCATCTGTATAAACATGGAAATAACTATAAAGTCGTCTGTATAAACATGGAAGTATCTACACAGCCATCTGTATTAACATGGAAATATCTACACAGCCATCTGTATATACATGGAAATATCTACACAGCTATCTGCATAAACATGGAAATAACTACACCGCTATTTGTATAAACAAGGAAATATCTAGACTGCCATCTGTTTAAACATGGAAATATATACACACACTTCTGTTTATACGTGGAAATATCTACACCACTATCTGTATAAACATGCTATTAACTACACCGCTATCTGTATAAATGTGGAAATATTTGCACCGCTATCCCTATAAACATGGTAATATCAACACCGCAATCTGTGTAAACATGGAAATATCTGCACCATGATCTGTATAAACATGGAAACATCTACAACGTGATCTGTATAAACATGGAAAAATCAACACTGCTATCTCTATGAACATGGAAATATCTGCACCGCCATCTCTATAAACATGGAAATATCTACACCGCGATCAGTATAAACATGGAAATATCTACACCGCTACCTGTATAAACATGCAAATATCTGCACTGCTATCTCTATAAACATCGTAATATCTACACCGCCATCTGTATAACATGGAAATACTTACAAAATTATCTGTATAAACATGGAAATATCTACACCGCCATCTGTATAAACATGGAAATATCAACACAGCCATGTGAAAATACATGGAAATACCTACACCGCTATCTATATAAACATGGAAAAATCTACACCGCTTTCTCTATAAACATGGAAATCTTTACACAGCCGTCTATGTATCCATAGAAATATCTGCACCGCCATCTGCATAAACATGGAAATATATTCATCGCTATCTGTATAAACATGGAAATATCTACACCGCTATCTGTATAAACATGGAAATATCTACACTGTGATCTGTATAAACATGGAAATATCTACACCGCGATCTGTATAAACATGGAAATATCTACACCGCTATGTGTACAAACATGGAAATATCTACACCGCTATCTGTATAAACATGGAAATATCTACACAGCTCTCTCTACAAACATGGAAATATCTACACCGCCATCTGTATAAACATGGAAATACCTATAAAGTCGTTTGTATAAACATGGAAGTATCTACACAGCCATCTGTATTAACATGGAAATATCTACTCAGCCATCTGTATATACATGGAAATATCTACACCGCTATCTGCATAAACATGGAAATAACTACGCCGCTATTTGTATAAACAAGGAAATATCTAGACTGCCATCTGTTTAAACATGGAAATATATACACACACTTCTGTTTATACATGGAAATATCTACACCACTATCTGTATAAACATGCTATTAACTACACCGCTATCTGTATAAATGTGGAAATATTTGCACCGCTATCCCTATAAACATGGTAATATCAACACCGCGATCTGTGTAAACATGGAAATATCTACACCATGATCTGTATAAACATGGAAACATCTACAACGTGATCTGTATAAACATGGAAAAATCAACACTGCTATCTCTATGAACATGGAAATATCTACACCGCCATCTCTATAACCACGGAAATATCTACACCGCGATCAGTATAAACATGGAAATATCTACACCACTACCTGTATAAACATGGAAATATCTCCACTGCTATCTCTATAAACATCGTAATATCTACACCGCCATCTGTATAACATGGAAATACTTACAAAGTTATCTGTATAAACATGGAAATATCTACACTGCCATCTGTATAAACATGGAAATATCAACACAGCCATGTGTATATACATGGAAATACCTACACCGCTATCTATATAAACATGGAAAAATCTACACCGCTTTCTCTATAAACATGGAAATCTTTACACAGCCGTCTATGTATCCATAGAAATATCTGCACCGCCATCTGCATAAACATGGAAATATATTCATCGCTATCTGTATAAACATGGAAATATCTACACGGCTATCTCTATAAACATGGAAATAACTACACCGTGATCTGTATAAACAAGGAAATATTTACACGGCTATCTTTATAAACATGGAAATATCTACACCGTTATCTGTATAAATATGGAAATATCTACACCGCTATCTCTATATACTTGGAAATATCTACACCGCCATCTGTAAAAACCTGGAAATATCTACACTGCTATCTCTATAAACATGAAAATATCTACAATGCCATCTGTAAAAACAGGGAAATACCTATACAGTCATCTGTATAAACATGGAAATATCTACACCACCATCTGTATAAACATGGAAATAACTACAATGCCATCTGTATACACATGGAAATACCTACTCGGCAATCTGTGTATAGAAGGAAACACCAATACCGCCATCTGTACAAACATGGAAATATCTACACCGCTATATCTATAAGCATGGAAATACCTACACTGCGGTCTGTATAAACATGTAAATATCTACACCGGTATCTTTATAAACATGGAAATATCTACACCACGATCTGTATAAACATAGAAATATTTACACCGCTATCTGTATAAACATGGAAATATCTGCACCGCTATCTCTATAAACATGGAAATATCTACAAAGCCATCGGTATAAACATGGAAATACCTACACAGTCATGTGTATAAACATGGAAATATCTACAACGCAATCTGTATAAACATGGAAATATCTACACCGCTATCTGTATAAATATGAAATATCTAAACTGCTGTCTCTATAAAAATGGAAATATCTACACTGCTATCTGTATAAACATGGAAATATCCTCACTGCTATCTCTATGAACATGGATATATCTACACCGCTATCTCTATAAACATGGAAATATCTACACCGCCATCTCTATAAACTTGGAAATATCTACACCGCCATCTGTATAAACATGGAAATATCTACAGCGCTATCTGTACAAACATGGAAATGTCTACACCGCTATCTGTATAAACACGGAAATATCTACACTGTGATCTGTATAAACATGGAAATATCTACACCGCGATCTGTATAAACATGGAAATATCTACACCGCTATGTGTATAAACATGGAAATATCTACACCGCTATCTGTATAAACATGGAAATATCTACACAGCTATCTCTATAAACATGGAAATATCTACACCGCCATCTGTATAAACATGGAAATACCTATAAAGTCGTCTGTATAAACATGGAAGTATCTACACAGCCATCTGTATTAACATGGAAATATCTACACAGCCATCTGTATATACATGGAAATATCTACACAGCTATCTGCATAAACATGGAAATAACTACACCGCTATTTGTATAAACAAGGAAATATCTAGACTGCCATCTGTTTAAACATGGAAATATATACACACACTTCTGTTTATACATGGAAATATCTACACCACTATCTGTATAAACATGCTATTAACTACACCGCTATCTGTATAAATGTGGAAATATTTGCACCGCTATCCCTATAAACATGGTAATATCAACACCGCGATCTGTGTAAACATGGAAATATCTACACCATGATCTGTATAAACATGGAAACATCTTCAACGTGATCTGTATAAACATGGAAAAATCAACACTGCTATCTCTATGAACATGGAAATATCTACACCGCCATCTCTATAAACATGGAAATATCTACACCGCGATCAGTATAAACATGGAAATATCTACACCGCTACCTGTATAAACATGGAAATATCTGCACTGCTATCTCTATAAACATCGTAATATCTACACCGCCATCTGTATAACATGGAAATACTTACAAAGTTATCTGTATAAACATGGAAATATCTACACCGCCATCTGTATAAACATGGAAATATCAACACAGCCATGTGTATATACATGGAAATACCTACACCGCTATCTATATAAACATGGAAAAAACTACACCGCTTTCTCTATAAACATGGAAATCTTTACACCGCCGTCTACATATCCATAGAAATATCTGCTCCGCCATCTGTATAAACATGGAAATATCTACATCGCTATCTGTATAAACATGGAAATATCTACACCGCTATCTCTATAAACATGGAAACAACTACACCGTGATCTGTATAAACATGGAAATATTTACACGGCTATCTGTATAAACATGGAAATATCTACACCGTTATCTGTATAAATATGGAAATATCTACACCGCTATCTCTATAAACTTGGATATATCTACACCGCCATCTGTAAAAACCTGGAAATATCTACACTGCTATCTCTATAAACATGAAAATACCTACAATGCCATCTGTAAAAACAGGGAAATACCTATACAGTCATCTGTATAAACATGGAAATATCTACACCACCATCTGTATAAACATGGAAATAACTACAATGCCATCTGTATACACATGGAAATACCTACACGGCAATCTGTGTATAGAAGGAAACATCAATACCGCCATCTGTACAAACATGGAAATATCTACCCCGCTATATCTATAAGCATGGAAATACCTACACTGCGGTCTGTATAAACATGTAAATATCTACACCGGTATCTTTATAAACATGGAAATATCTACACCACGATCTGTATAAACATGGAAATATTTACACCGCTATCTGTATAAACATGGAAATATCTGCACCGCTATCTCTATAAACATGGAAATATCTACAAAGCCATCGGTATAAACATGGAAATACCTACACAGTCATGTGTACAAACATGGAAATATCTACACCGCAATCTGTATAAACATGGAAATATCTACACCGCTATCTGTATAAATATGAAATATCTTAACTGCTATCTCTATAAAAATAGAAATATCTACACTGCTATCTGTATAAACATGGAAATATCCTCACTGTTATCTCTATGAACATGGATATATCTACACCGCTGTCTCTATAAACATGGAAATATCTACACCGCCATCTCTATAAACATGGAAATATCTACACCACGATCTGTATAAACATGGAAATATCTACACCGCCATCTGTATAAACATGGAAATAACTACACAGTCATGTGTAGGGACATGGATGTATCCACACCACCGTTTGTATAAAGATGGAAATATGTACAAAGTTATCTGTATAAACATGGAAATATCTACACAGTGATCTGTATAAACATGGAAATATGTACAGCACTCTCTGAATAAAGTTGGAAATATCTACACCGCTATCTGTAAAAACATGGAAATATATACAGCACTATCTGTATAAATATGGAAATATTTACACCGCTATCTCAATAAACATGGAAATATCTACACCGCTATCTGTATAAACATGGAAATATCTACACCACGACCTGTATAAACATGGAAATATCTACATCGCAATCTGTATAAACAAGGAAATATCTTCACCACGATCTGTATAAACATGGAAATATCTACACCGCTATCTGTATAAACATGGAAATATCTGCAGCGCCATCTCTATAAACATTGAAATATCTACACTGCCATCTGTAAAAACATGGAAATATCTACACACTCATCTGAATAAACATGTAAATATCTACACCACCATCTGTATAAACATGGAAATACCTACAATACCATCTGTATACACATGGAAATATCTACACAGACATCTGTATAAATATGGAAATATCTACACCGCTATCTCTATAAATATGGAAATATCTACACCGCCATCTCTATAAACATGAAAATATCTACACCACGTTCAGTATAAACATGGAAATATGTACACCGCTATCTGTATAAACATGGAAATATCTCCACTGCTATCTCTATAAACATCGAAATATCTACACCGCCATCTGTATAAACATGGAAATACTTTCAAAGTTATCTGTATAAACATGGAAATATCTACACCGCCATCTGTATAAACATGGAAATATCTACACAGCCTTGTGTATATACATGGAAATATCTACACCGTTATATATAAAAACATGGAAATAACTATACCGCTATCTGTATAAACATGGAAATATCTACACCGTCATCTACATATCCATGGAAATATCTGCACCGCCATCTGTATAAACATGGAAATATCTACACGGTCATCTGTGTATAGATGGAAATATCAACATCGCCATCTGTACAAACATGGAAATATCTGCACCGCTATCTGTATAAACATGGAAATATCTATACCGTGGTCTGTATAAACATGGAAATATATACACCGCTGTCTGTATAAACATGGAAATATCTACACCGCTATCTCTGTAAACATGGAAATATCTACACCGTGATCTGTATAAACATGGAAATATTTACACCGTCATCTGTATAAATATGGAAATTTCTACACCGTTATCTGTATAAATATGGAAATATCTACACCGTTATCTCTATAAACATGGAAATATCTACACTGCCATCGGTATAAACATGGAAATAGCTATACAGTCATCTGTGTAAACATGGAAATATCTACGCCACCATCTGTATAAACATGGAAATATCTACAATGCCATCTGTATACACATGGAAATACCTACACGGCAATCTGTGTGTAGATGGAAATATCAACACGGCCATCTGTACAAACATGGAAATATCTACACTGCTATCTCTATAAACATGGAAATACCTACACTGCGGTCTGTATAAACATGGAAATATCTGCACCGCTATCTCTATAAACATGGAAATATCTACAAAGACATCTGTATAAACATGGAAATACCTACACAGTCATGTGTAGGAACATTTAAATATCTACACGGCCATCTGTATAAACAGAAATATCTACACAGCCATCTGTATAAATATGGAAATATCTGCATAGGCATCTGTGTAAACAGGGAAATATCTGCACCGCTATCTGTATAAACATGGAAATACCTACACCGCTGTCTCTATAAACATGGAAATATGTACAACGCTATGTGCATAAACATGAAAATATCTCCACTGCATTCTGTATAAACATGGAAATATCTCCACCATTATCTGTATAAACATGGAAATATCTACAGCGCCATCTCTATAAACATTGAAATATCTACACTGCCATCTGAAAAAACATGGAAATATCTACAGAGTCATCTGAGTAAACAGGGAAATATCTAAACCACCATCTGTATAAACATGGAAATAGCTACAATTCCATCTGTATATACATGGAAATATCTACACAGACATCTGTATAAATATGGAAATATCTACACGGCCATCACTATAAACTTGGAAATATCTACACTGCCATCTGTAGAAAGATGGAAATATCTACACCGCTATCTCTATAAATATGGAAATATCTACACCGCCATCTCTAAAAACATGAAAATATCTACACTGCCATCTCGATAAAGATGGAAGTATCTACTCAGCCATTTGTATAAACACGGAAATATCTACATCACCATCTGTGTAAACATGGAAATATCTACACCGCTATCTGTATAAACATGGAAATATCTACACCGCCATCTGCATGTCCATGGAAATACCTACACCGCCACCTGTATAAACATGGAAATATCTACACGGCCATCTGTGTATAGATGGAAATATCAACACCGCCATCGGTACAAACATGGAAATATCTACACCGCTACCTTCATAGACATGGAAGTATCTGCACTGCCATCTGTAAAAACATGGAAATACCTATACAGTCATCTGTATAAACATGGAAATATCTACAATGCCGTCTGTATATACATGGAAATATCTACACAGCCATCTGTATAAACATGTAAATATCTACACTGATATCTCTGTAAACATGGAAATATCTACACCGCCATCTCTATAAACATGAAAATATCTACACTGCCATCTCCATAAACATGGAACTAACTACTCCGCCATCTGTATAAACATGGAAACATCTACACCGCCCTCTGTATGAATAAGGAAATATCTACAATGCCATCTGCATAAAGATATAAATATCTGCACCGCGAGCTGTATAAACATGGAAATATCTACATCGCTATCTGTATAAACGTGGAAATACCAACACCGCTATCGGTATAAACATGGAAATATCTACAACGCCATCTATATAAACATGGAAATATCTACACTGCTATGTCTATAAACATGGAAATAACTACACCACTATCTCTATAAACATGGAAATGTCTACACCGCTATCTCTATAAACATGGAATTATCTACACCGCTATCTGTATAAACATGGAAATATGTACACCGCGATCTGTATAAACATGGAAATATCTACAACGCTATCTGTATAAACATGGAAATATCTTCACCACGATCTGCATAAACATGGAAATATCTACACCGCTATCTGTATAAACATGGTAATATCTACACCACCAACTATATAAAAATGGAAATATCTACACCGCCATCTGTATAAACATGGAAATACCTACAATGCCATCTGTAGAAGGATGGAAATATCTACACCGCAATCTGTGTAAAGATGGAAATATCTACACCGCGGTCTGTATAAACATGGAAATATCTACACCGCTATCTCTATAAACATGGAAATATCTACACCGTGATCTGTATAAACATGGAAATATTTACACCGCTATCTGTATAAACATGGAAAAATCTACGCCGTTATCTGTATAAACATGGAAATACCTACAATGCCATCTGTAGAAACATGGAAATATCTACACAGCCATGTGTATATACATGGAAATATCTACACCGCGATCAATTTAAACATGGAAATAACTACACCAATATCTGTATAAACATGGAAATATCTACACCGCCATCTACATATCCATAGAAATATCTGTGCCGCCATCTGTATAAACATGGAAATATCTACAGGGTCATCTGCGTATAGATGGAAATATCAACACCGCCATCTGTACAAACATGGAAATATCTGCACCGCTATCTGTGTAAACATGGAAATATCTACACCGCGGTCTGTATAAACATGGAAATATCTACAGCGCTATCTGTATAAACATGGAAATATCTACACCTCTATCTCTATAAACATGGAAATATCTACACCATGATCTGTATAAACATGGAAATATTTACACCACTATCTGTATAAACATGGAAATTTCTACACATTTATCTGTGTAAATATGGAAATATCTACACCGCTATCTCTATAAACATGGAAATATCTACACCGCCATCTGTATAAACCTGGAAATATCTACACTGCTATCTCTATAAACATGGAAATATCTACAATGCCATCTGTAAAAACATGGAAATACCTATACAGTCATCAATATAAACATGGAAATATCTACACCACCATCTGTATAAACATGGAAATATCTACAATGCCATCTGTATACACTTGGAAATACCTACATGGCAATCTGTTTATAGGTGGAAACGTCAACACCGCCATCTGTACAAACATGGAAATATCTATACCGCTATCTCTATAAACATGGAAATACCTACACTGCGGTCTGTATAAACATGTAAATATCTACACCGGTATCTGTATAAACATGGAAATATCTACACCACGATCTTTATAAACATGGAAATATTTACACGGCTATCTGTATAAACATGGATATATCTGCACCGCTATCTCTATAAACATGGAAATATCTACAAAGCCATCTGTATAAACATGGAAATACCTACAGAGTCATGTGTAGAAACATGGAAATATCTACACCGCAATCTGTATAAACGTGGAAATATCTACACCACTATCTGTATATATATGAAATATCTAAACCGCTATCTCTATAAAAATGGAAATATCTGCACTGCTATCTGTGTAAACATGGAAATATCCTCACTGCTATCTCTATGAACATGGATATATATACACCGCTATCTTTATAAACATGGAAATATCTTCACCGCCATCTCTATAAACATGGAAATATTACACCGCCATCTGTATAAACATGGAAATATCTACAGCGCTGTCTGTATAAACATGGAAATATCTACACCGCTATCTGTATAAACACGGAAATATCTACACCGTGATCTGTATAAACATGGAAATATCTACACCGCGATCTGTATAAACACGGAAATATCTACACCGCGATCTGTATAAACATGGAAATATCTACACCGCGATCTGTATAAACATGGAAATATCTACACCGCGATCTGTATAAACATGTAAATATCTACACCGCGATCTGTATAAACATGGAAATATCTACACAGCCATCTCTATAAATATGGAAATATCTACACCTCCATCTCTATAAACATGGAAATATGTACACCGCCATCTGTATAAACGTGGAAATATCTACAGCGCTATCTGTATAAACATGGAAATATCTAGACCGCTATCTGTATAAACATGGAAATATCTACGCCGCGATCTGTATAAATATGGAAATATCTACACCGCGATCTGTATAAACATGGAAATATCTACACCACGATCTGTATAAACATGGAAATATCTACACCGCGATCTGTATAAACATGGAAATATCTACACCGCGATCTGTATAAACATGGAAATATCTACACCGCGATCTGTATAAACATGGAAATATAAACACAGCTATCTCTATAAAGATGGAAATATCTACACCGCCATCTGTATAAACATGGAAATACCTACAAAGTCATCTGTATAAACATGGAAATATCTACACAGCCATCTGTACACACATGGAAATATCTACACAGCCATCTGTATATACATGGAAATATCTACACCGCTATCTGTATAAACATGGAAATAACTACACCGCTATTAGTATAAACAAGGAAATATCTACACCGCCATCTGTATAAACATGGAAATACCTACACAGTCATGTGTAGGAACAGGGATATATCTACACTGCCATCTGTATAAACATGGAAATATCTACACAGCCCTCTGTATAAATATGGAAATATCTGCATAGGCATCTGTATAAACATGGTAATATCTGCACCGCTATCTGTATAAACATGGAAATACCTACACCGCTGTCTCTATAAACATGGAAATATGTACACCGCTATGTGTATAAACATGGAAATATCTACACGGTCATCTGTGTATAGATGGAAATATCAACACCGCCATCTGTACAAACATGGAAATATCTGCACCGCAATCTGTATAAACATGGAAATATCTACACCGCGGTCTGTATAAACATGGAAATATCTTAACCGCTATCTGTATAAACATGGAAATATCTACACCGCTATCTCTATAAACATGGAAATATCTACACCGTGTTCTGTATAAACATGGAAATATCTACACCGCTATCTGTATAAACATGGAAATATCTACAATGCCATCTGTAGAAACATGGAAATATCTACACAACCATCTGCATAAACATGGAAATCTCTACAATGCCATCTGCATACACATGGAAATACCTACACGGCAATCTGTTTATAGATGGAAACATCAACACCGCCATCTGTACAGACATGGAAATATCTACACGGCTATCTGTATAAACATGGAAATATCTACACTGCGGTCTGTAGAAACATGGAAATATCTACACCGGTATCTGTATAAACTTGGAAATATCTATAACACGATCTGTATAAAACATGGAAATATTTACACGACTATCTGTATAAACATGGAAATATCTACACCGCTATCTCTATAATCAAGGAAATAACTGCAAAGCCATCTGTATAAACATGGAAATAACTACACAGTCATGTGTAGGAACATGGAAATATATACACTGCCATCTGTGTAAACATGGAAATATTTAAACAGCCCTCTGTATAAATATTGAAATATCTGCATAGGCATCTGTATAAACCTGGAAATATCTGCACCGCTATCTGTATAAACATGGAAATACCTACACTGCTGTCTCTATAAACATGGAAATATGTACACCGCTATGTGTATAAACATGGTAATATCTCCACTGTTGTCTGTATAAACATGGAAATATCTCCACCTTTATCTGTATAAACATGGAAATATCTACAGCGCCATCTCTATAAACATTGAAATATCCACACTGCCATCTGTAAAAACATGGAAATATCTACACAGTCATCCGAATAAACATGGAAATATCTACACCACCATCTGTATAAACATGGAAATACCTACAATACCATCTGTATACACATGGAAATATCTACACAGACATCTGTATAAATATGGAAATATCTACACCGCCATCTGTATAATCATGGAAATATCTACACCGCGATCAGAATAAACATGGAAATATCTACACCACTATCTGTATAAACATAGAAATATCTCCACTGATATCTCTATAAACATCGAAATATCTACACCGCCATCTGTATAAACATGGAAATACTTACAAAATTATCTGTATAAACATGGAAATATCTACACAGACATCTGTTTATACATGGAAATATCTACACCGCTATCTGTATTAAGATGGTTATATCTACACCACCATCTATATAAACATGGAAATATCTACACAGCCATCTGTATAAACATGGAAATATCTACAATGCCATCTGTAGAAAGACGGAAATATGTACACTGCAATCTGTGTAAACATGGAAATGTATACACCGATATCTGTAAATACATGGAAATATCTACACCGCTATCTGTATAAACATGGAAATATCTACACCGCAATCTGTTTAAACATGGAAATATCTACACCGCGATGTGTATAAACATGGAAATATATACACCGCTATCTGTATAAACATGGAAATATCTACACAGCTATCTTTATAAACATGGAAATATCTACACCGCCATCTGTATAAACATGGAAATATCTACAAAGCCAACTGTATAAACATGGAAATATCTGCAAAGCCATCTCTATAAACATGGAAATATCTACACCGTGATCAGTATAAACATGGAAATATCTACACCGCTACCTGTATAAACATGGAAATATCTCCACTGCTATCTCTATAAACATCGAAATATCTACACCGCCATCTGTATAAACATGGAAATACTTAACAATTTATCTGTATAAACATGGAAATATCTACACCGCCATCTGTATAATCATGGAAATATCTACACCGCCATGTGTATATACATAGAAATATCTGCACCGCTATCTATTTAAACATGGAAATAACTACACCGCTATCTGTATAAACATGGAAATATCTACACCGCCATCTACGTATCCATAGAAATATCTGTGCCGCCATCTGTATAAACATGGAAATATCTGCACGGTCATCTGTGTATAGATGGAAATATCAACACCGCCATCTGTACAAACATGGAAATATCTGTACCGCTATCTGTATAAACATGGAAATATCTACACCGCGGTCTGTATAAACATGGAAATATCTACAGCGCTATCTGTATGAACATGGAAATATCTACACCGCTATCTCTATAAACATCGAAATATCTACACCGTGATCTGTATAAACATGGAAATATTTACACCGCTATCTGTATAAACATGGAAATATCTACACCGTTATCTGTATAAATATGGAAATATCTACACCGCTATCTCTATAAACATGGAAATATCTACACCGCCATCTGTATAAACCTGGAAATATCTACACTGCTATCTCTATAAACATGGAAATATCTACAATGCCATCTGTAAAAACATGGAAATACCTATACAGTCATCTGTATAAACATGGAAATATCTACACCACCATCTGTATAAAGATGGAAATATCTACAATGCCATCTTTATACACATGGAAATACCTACACGGCAATCTGTGTATAGATGGAAACACCAACACCGCCATCTGTACAAACCTGGAATTATCTACACCGCTATCTCTATAAACATGGAAATATCTACACTGCGGTCTGTATAAACATCGAAATATCTACAACGGTATCTGTGTAAACTTGGAAATATCTACACCACGATCTGTATAAACATGGAAATATTTACACCGCTATCGGTATAAACATGGAAATATCTGCACCTCTATCTCTATAAACATGAAAATATCTACACTGCGATCTGTATAAACATGGAAATATCTACACCGCTATCTGTATAAACATGGAAATATCTACACATCTATCTCTATAAACATGGAAATAACTACACCGCCATGTGTATAAACATGGAAATACCTACAAAGTCATCTGTATAAACATGGAAATGGCTACACAGCCATCTGTATAAACATGGAAATATCTACACAGCCATCTGTATATACATGGAAATATCTACACCGCTATCTGTATTAACATGGAAATAACTACACCGCTATTTGTATAAACAAGGAAATATCTACACCGCCATCTGTTTAAACATGGCAATATATACACAGACATCTGTTTATACATGGAAATATCTACACCGCTATCTGTATAAACATGCTAATAACTACACCGCTATCTGTATAAATGTGGAAATATTTGCACCGCTATCCCTATAAACATGGTAATATCAACACCGCAATCTGTATAAACATGGAAATATCTACACCATGATCTGTATAAACAGGGAAATATCTACATCGTTATCTCTATAAACATGGAAAAATCTACACCGTGATCTGTATAAACATGGAAATATCTACACCGCCATTTCTATAAACATGGAAATATCTACACCCCTATCTGTATAAACATGGAAATATCCACACAGCTATCTCTATAAACATGGAAAAATCGACACCGCTATCTCTATGAACATGGAACTATCTACACCGCCATCTCTATAAACATGGAAATATCTACACCGTGATCAGTATAAACATGGAAATATCTACACCGCTATCTGTATAAACATGGAAATATCTCCACTGCTATCTCTTTAAACATCGAAATATCTACAACACCATCTGTATAAACATGGAAATACTTACCAATTTATCTGTATTAACATGGAAATATCTACACCGCCATCTGTATAAACTTGGAAATATCTACACAGCCATGTGTATATAAATAGAAATATCTGCAACGCTATCTATAAAAACATGGAAATAACTACACCGCTATTTGCATAAACATGGAAATATCTCCACTGCTATCTCTATAAACATCGAGATGTCTACACTGCCATCTGTTTAAACATGGAAATACTTACAAACTTATCTGTAAACATGGAAATATCTACACCGCCATCTGTATAAACATGGAAATATCTACACAGCCATGTGTACATACATGGAAATAACTACACCGCTATCTGTATAAACATAGAAATATCTACACCGCCATCTATATATCCATAGAAATATCTGTGCCGCCATCTGTATAAACATGGAAATATCTACACGGTCATCTGCGTATAGATGGAAATATCAACACCGCCATCTGTACAAACATGGAAATATCTGCACCGCTATCTGTATAAACTTGGAAATATCTACACCGCGGTCTGTATAAACATGGAAGTATCTACACCGCTATCTCTATAAACATGGAAATATCTACAAAGCCATCGGTATAAACATGGAAATACCTACACAGTCATGTGTAGGAACATGGAAATATCTACACTGCCATCTGTATAAACATAGAAATATCTACAGAGCCCTCTGAATAAATATGGAAATATCTGCATAGGCATCTGTATAAACATGGAAATATCTGCACCGCTATTGTTATAAACATGGAAATACCTACACCGCTGTCTCTATATACATGGAAATATGTACACCGCTATATTTATAAACATTGAAATATCTCCACTGCTGTCTGTATAAACATGGAAATATCTCCACCGTTATCTGTATATACATGGAAATATCTACAGCGCCATCTCTATAAACATTGAAATATCTACACTGCCATCTGTAAAAACATGGAAATATCTACACAGTCATCTGAATAAACATGGAAATACCTACACCACCATCTGTATAAACATGGAAATATCTACAGAGACATCTGTATACACATGGATATACCTACACGGCAATCTGTGTATAGATGGAAACATCAACACCGCCATCTGTACAAACATGGAAATATCAACACCGCTATCTCTATAAACGTTGAAATATCTACACTGCGATCTGTATAAACATGGAAATATCCACTCCGCTATCTGTATAAATATGGAAATATCTACAACGCTATCTCTATAAACATGGAAATGTCAACACCGCTATCTGTATAAACCTGGACATATCTACATGGCTATCCCTAAAAACATGGAAATATCTTCACCGCCTTCTGTATAAACATGGAAATATCTACACTTCCATGTGTATAAACATAGAAATAACTAAACCGCTATCTCTATAAACATTGAAATATCAACACTTTCTTCTAGATATTCATGGAAATACCTACAGAGTCAAGTGTGTAAACATGGAAATATGTACACAGCCATCTCTATAAAGATGGAAATACCTACACTGCTATTTCTATAAACATGAAAATAGCCACCACGCAATCTGTATAAACATGAAAATATCTACACTGCCATCTGTATAAACAAGGAAATATCTACACTGCCATCTGTATACACATGGAAATATCTACACCGCTATCTGTATTAACTTGGAAATATCTACAACGCTATCTGTGTAAACATGGAAATATCTACACAGCTATCTGTGTAAACTTGGAAATATATACACAGCTATCTGTGTAAAAATGGAAATATCTACACAGCCATCTGTGCAAAGATTGAAATATCTACACTGATATCTCTGTAAACATGGAAATATCTACACCGCTATCTGTATAAACACGGAAATATCTATACTGCTGTCTCTATAAACATGGAAATATCTCCACCGCTATCTGTATAAACATGAAAATATCTACACCGCAATCTGTATAAACTTGGATATATCTACACCGCAGTCTGTATAAACATGGAAATATCTACAACGCTATGTGTGTAAACATGGACATATCTACACAACTATCTGTGTAAACTTGGAAATATCTACACAGATATTTGCGTAAACATGGAAATATCTACACGGAAATCTGTGCAAAGATGGAAATAACTACACTGCTATCTCTGTAAATATGGAAACATCTACACTGCTACCTGTATAAACATGACAATATCTACACCGCTGTCTGTATAAACAAGGAAATATCTACACCGCCATCTGTAGAAACATGGAAATATCTACACCGCTATCTGTGCAAATATGGAAATATATACACATCTATCTCTGTAAATATGGAAATATCAACTCCGCTATCTATATAAACATAGAAATATCTACACCGCTACCTGCATAAACTTGGAAATATCTACAATACCATCTCTAGAAAGATGGAAATATCTCCACCGCTATCTGTATAAACATGGAAATATCTCCACCACTCTCTGTATAAACATGGAAATATCTACAATGCTGCCTGTATAAACATGGAAATATCTACACCGCTATCTGTATAAACATGGAAATATCTACACCGCTATCTTTATAAACATGTAAATATCTACACCGTAATCTGTATAAACACGGAAATATCTACAACATTATCTGTTTAAACATGGAAATATGTACACAGCTGTCTGTTTAAACATTGAAATATGTACACCGCAATCTGTTTGAAGATGGAAATATCTACACCTCTATCTCTGTAAACATGGAAATATCTACACATCTATCTGTATAAACATGGAAATACCTACTCCGCTATCTGTATAAACATGAAAATATCTACACCGCTATCTCTATAAACATGGAAATGTCTACATCGCCTTCTGTATAAACATAAAAATATCTACACTGCCATCTGTATAAACAGGGAAATAACTACACCGCTATCTCCATAAACATGGAAATATCTACACATCCATCTATATATACATGGAAATAGCTACACAGTCACCTGTATAAACATGGAAACATCTAAACCACCATCTGTATAAACGTGGAAATATCTACACTGCCATCTGTATAAACATGGAAATATCTACACCGCCATCTGTACACTCATGGAAATATCTAAATAGCCATCTGTATAAACATTCAAATATCTACACCGCTATCTTTATAAACATGGAAATGTCTACATCGCTATCTGTATAAACAGGGAAATATCTCCACCGCTATCTGTATAAACATGGAAATATCTACACCGCTATCTGTATAAACATGGAAATATCTACACCGCTATCTGTATTAACTTGGAAATATCTACAACGCTATCTGTGTAAACATGGAAATATCTACACAGCTATCTGTGTAAACTTGGAAATATCTACACAGCTATCTGTGTAAAAATGGAAATATCTACACAGCCATCTGTGCAAAGATTGAAATATCTACACTGATATCTCTGTAAACATGGAAATATCTACACCGCTATCTGTATAAACACGGAAATATCTATACTGCTGTCTCTATAAACATGGAAATATCTCCACCGCTATCTGTATAAACATGAAAATATCTACACCGCAATCTGTATAAACTTGGATATATCTACACCGCGGTCTGTATAAACATGGAAATATCTACAACGCTATGTGTTTAAACATGGAAATATCTACACAACTATCTGTGTAAACTTGGAAATATCTACACAGATATTTGCGTAAACATGGAAATATCTACACGGAAATCTGTGCAAAGATGGAAATAACTACACCGCTATCTCTGTAAAAATGGAAACATCTACACTGCTACCTGTATAAACATGACAATATCTACACCGCTGTCTGTATAAACAAGGAAATATCTACACCGCCATCTGTAGAAACATGGAAATATCTACACCGCTATCTGTATAAATATGGAAATATCTACACCGCTATTTCTATAAACATGGAAATACCTACGCCACTTTCTCTATAAACATGGAAATATCTACACTGCAATCTCTATATACATGGAAATATCTACACCGCTATCTCTATAAACATGAAAATATCTATACAGCTATCTTTGTAAACTTGGAAATATCTACACAGATATCTGCGTAAACGTGGAAATATCTACACGGCAATCTGTGCAAAGATGGAAATAACTACACCGCTATCTCTGCAAAAATGGAAATATCTACACCGCCATCTTCAGAAACATGGATGTATCTACACCGCCATCTGTATAAACATGGAAATATCTACACCACTATCTGTATAAACATGGAAATATCTTCACTGCTGTCTCTATAAACATGGAAATATCTACACCGCTATCTGTATAAACATAGAAATATCTCCACCGCTATCTCTGTAAACATGGAAATATCTTCAACGCTATCTGTATAAACGTGGAAATATCTACATCGCTATCTGTATAAACGTGGAAATACCTTCAACGCTATCTCTATAAACCTAGAAATATCTACACCGCTATATGTATCAACATGGAAATAACTACACCGATATCTGTATAAACATGGAAATATCTACAATGCTATCTCTGTAAACATGGAAATATCTACACAGCTATCTGCATAAACTTGGAAATATCTACACCGCTATCTGTGTAAAGTTGGCAATATCTACACCGCAATCTGTGCAATGATGGAAATATCTACTCCGCTATCTCTGTAAACAAGGAAATATCTACTCCGCTATCTGTATAAACATGGAAATATCTACACTGCCATCTGTCTATACATGGAAATATCTACAGCGCCATCTATATGAACATGGAAATATCTACAGCGCTATCTCTGTAAACATTGAAATATCTACACTGCCATCTTTAAAAATATGGAATTATCTACCCAGTCATCTGTATAAACATGGATATATCTACAACACCATCTCTATAAACATGGAAATATCTACAATGCGATCTGTATTCACACGGAAATATCTACACAGCCATCTGTGTAAACATGGAAAATCTACACCGCTATCTCCATAAACATGGAAATACCTACACTGCTATCTCTATAAACATGGAAATATGCACACCACCATCAGTATAAACATGGAAATTCTTACAAAGTTATCTGTATAAACATGGAAATATCTACACCGCCATCTGTATAAACATGGAGATACCTACTCAGCCATCTGAATATACATGGAAATATCTACACCGCCATCTGCATATCCATGGAAATATCGATGCCGCCATCTGTATAAACTTGGAAATATCTACACGGCTATCTGTGTATAGATGGAAATATCAACACGGCCATCTGTACAAACATGGAAATATCTACACCGCTATCTCTATAAACATGTGAATATCTACACCACCATCTGTATAAACATGGAAATATCTACAATGCCATCTGTATACACATGGAAATATCTACAGAGCCATCTGTATAAACATGTAAATATCTACACTGCTATCTCTATAAACATTGAAATATCTACACCGCAATCTCTATAAATATGAAAATATCTACACAGCCATCTCCATAAACATGGAACTATCTACTCCGCCATCTGTATAAACATGGAAACACCTACACCGCCATCTGTGTGAATAAGGAAATATCTACAATGCCATCTGTATGAATATATAAATATCTGCACCGCGAGCTTTATAAACATGGAAATATCTACATCGCTATCTGTATAAACGTGGAAATACCAACACCGCTATCTGTATAAACATGGAAATATCTACAACGCCATCTATATAAACATGGAAATATCTACACCGCTATGTCTATAAACATGGAAATATCTACACCGCTATCTCTATAAATATGGAAATATCTACACCGCCATCTGCATATCCATGGAAATATCTGCAATGCCATCTGTATAAAGATGGAAATATGTACACGGCAATCTGTGTACAGATAGAAATATCAACTCCGCCATCTGTACAAACTTGGAAATATCTACTCCGCTATCTGTATAAACATAGAAATATCTACACTGCAGTCTGTTTAAACATGGAAATATCTACACCGGTATCTGTATAAACATGGAAATATCTACACCACTATCTGTATAAACATGGAAATATTTACACCGCTATCTGTATAAACTTGGAAATATCTACACTACTATCTTTGTAAGTATGGAAATATATACACCGCCGTCTGTATAAACATGGAAATAACTACACAGTCATGTGTAGGAACATGGAAATATCTACACCACCGTTTGTATAAAGATGGAAATATCTACAACGTTATCTGTATAAACATGGAAATATGTACACAGCCCTCTGTATAAATATGGAAGTATCTGCATAGGCATCTTTTTAAACTTGGAAATATCTACACAGATATCTGTATAAACATGGAAATATCTGCAACAATATCTTTGTAAACATGGAAATATCTACATCGCTATCTGTGTAAACATGGAAATATCTACTATGATATCTGTATAAAGATGGAAATATGTTCACCGCTATCTGTATAAACATGGAAATGTCAACATCGCTATCTGTATAAACATGGAAATATCTACACCGGTATCTGTAAAAACATGGAAATATCTACACCGCTATCTGAATAAATATGGAAATATCTACACCGCTATCTCTATAAACAAGGAAATATCTACAACACTATCTTTGTAAACATGGAAATAACTACACAGCTATCTGTGTAAACTTGGAAATATCTACACCGCTATCTGTGTAAAGATGGAAATATCAACATCGAAATCTGTGCAAAGATGGAAATATCTACACCGCTTTCTCTGTAAAAATGGAAATATCTACACCGCTATCTGTATAAACATGGAAATATCTATGCTGCTATCTGTATAAACATGGAAATATCTACACCGCCATCTATATAAACATGGAAATATCTACACCGGGATCTTTATAAATATGGAAGTATCTAAACCGCTATCTGTGTAAATATGGAAATATCTACACCGCTATCTCCATAAACATTGAAATATCTACACTGCTATCTGTATAAAAATGGAAATTCTTCACCGTTATCTCTATAAACATGGGAATATCTACACTGCCATCTGTATAAACATGGAAATATCTCCACCGCTATCTCTATAAACATGGAAATATCTACACCTCCATCTGCATAAACATGGAAATATCTACACTGCCAGGTATACACATGGAAATATCTACACAGCCATCTGTATAAACATGGAAATATCTACACCGCTACCTCTATAAACATGGAAATACCTACAAAGCAATCTGTATAAACATGGAAATATCTACATCGCTCTCTGTATAAACATGGAAATATCACCACCGCTATCTGTTTATATATTGAAATATCTACACCGCTATCTGTATAAAAATGGAAATATCTACACAGTCAACTGTATATACATGGAAATATCTACACCACCATCTCTGTAAACATGGAAATATCTACACTGCCATCTGTAAACATGGAAATATCTACAGAGTCATCTGTATATACATGGAAATATTTACACCACCATCTCTATAAACATGGAAATATCTACACTGCCGTCTGTATACACATGGAAATGTCTACAGAGCCATCAGTATAAACATGGAAACATCTGCACCGCTATCTCTATACACATGGAAATACCTACACTGCAATCTCTATAAACCTGGAAATATATACACCACAATCTCCAGAAACATGGAAATATCTACACCGCCATCTCTATAAACATGAAAATAACTACACCGCCATCTCCATAAACATGGAACTATCTACACCGCCATCTGTGTAAACATGGAAATATCTACACTGCCGTCTGTATAAAGATGGAAATATCTGCACCCTGAGCTGTATAAACATGGAAATATCTACACTGCTATCTGTATAAACAGGGAAATACCAACACCACTATCTGTATAAACGTGGAAATATCTACAAGTCTCTCTGTATAAACATGGAAATAAATACACCGCTGTCTGTATAAACATGGAAATATCCACACTGCCCTCTGAATAAACATGGAAATATCTACACTGCTATCTCTATAAATATGGAAATATATACACCGCTATCTCTATAAACATGGAAATATCTATGCCGCCATCTGTATAAACATGGAAATTTCTACACAGCCATCTGCACAAACATGGAAATAACTACACCGCTTTCTCTATACAGATGGAAATAATTACACAGCTATCTCTATAAACATGGAAATATCTACAACGCCATCTCTATAAACCTGGAAATATCTACACTGACATATTTATAAACATGCAAATATCTACACCGCCATCTCCAAAAACATGGAACAATCTACACCACCATCTGTGTATAATGGAAATATCTAAACCGCTATCTGTATAAACATGGACATATCTACACTGCTATCTCTATAAAGATGGAAATATCTACACCGCGAGCAGTATAAACATGGAAATATCTACACCGCTATCTGTATAAACATGGAAATACCAACACTGCTATCTGTATCAACATGGAAATATTTATACCGCTCTCTGTATAAACATGGAAATATCTACAGCACTATCTCTTTAAACTTGGAAATAACTGCACTGCCATCTCTATAAACATGGAATTATCTACACCAATATCTCTATAAACAAAGAAATACCTACACCGCCATATCTATAAACATGGAAATATCTACACCACTATCTCTACAAACATATAAATATCTACACCGCCATTTCTATAAACATGGAAATATCTACAGTGCCATCTGCATAAACATGGAAATATCTACACCGCCATCTGTATAAACATGGAAATATCTATGCCGCCGTCTGTATAAACATAGAAATATCTACACTGCCATCTGTGGAAAGATGGAAATGTCTACACCGTGATCTGTATAAACTTGGAAATATCTACACCGCCACTTTTATAAACATGGAAATATCTACACAACGATCTATATAAAAATGGAAATATCTACACTGCTATCTGTATAAACATGGAAATATCTACAACGCTAACTGTATAAACATGCAAATATCTACACCGAGATCTGTATAAATATGGAAATATCTACACCGCTATCTCTATAAACATGGAAATGTCTACACCACTATCTGTATAAACATGGAAATATATACAAGGCTAACTCTATAAATATGGAAATTGCTAAACCGCCTTCTGTATAAACATGGAAATAACAACACAGTCATCTGTGTAAACATGGAAATATCTACAGCGCCATCTGTGTAAACATGGAAATACCTACACCGCCATCAGTATAAACATGGAAACATGTACACCGCTATCTGTATAAACATGGAAATATCTACACCGCTTTCTGTATAAACATGCAAATATCTACATCGCTATCTGTTAAACATGGAAATATCTACTCCGCTATCTTTGTAAAGTAGGAAATATCTACACCGCAATCTGTGCAAAGATTTAAATATCTACACCGCTATTTGTGTAAACATGGTAATATACACACCACTCTCTGTATAAACATGGAAATATCTACACTGCTATCTGTATAAACATGGAAATATCTACACTGCCATCTGTAAAAACGTGGAAATATCTACACCACCATCTGAATAAACATGGAAATATCTACACCGCTAACACTACATGGAAATATCTACACCGGTATCTCTATAAGCATGGAAATATCTACACCGCTATCTGTTTAAACATGGAAATGTCTACAACCCTATCTGTGTAAACATGGAAAAATCTACACCGCTATCTGTGTAAAGATGGAAATATCTGCTCCACAATCTGTGCAAAGATGGAAATATATACAACGCTATCTCTATAAACATGGAAATATCTTAACCGCTATCTGTATAAACATGGAAATATCTACACCGCTATCTCTATAATCATGGAAATATCTACACCGCCATCTGTAGAAACATAGAAATATCTACACAGTCATCTGTATATACATGGAAATATCTACAACACCATCTCTATACACATGGAAATATCTACACGACCATGTGTATACACGTGGAAATATCTACAAAGCCACCAGTATAAACTTGTAAACATCTGCACCGCTATCTGTATACACATGGAAATACCTACACCCCTATCTCTATAAACATGGAAATAACTACACCGCTATCTGTATAAAAATGGAAATATCTACACCAGAATCTGCATAAACATGGAAATTACTACACTGCCATCTATATAAAGATGGAAATATCTAAACCGCGAGCTGTATAAACATGGAAATATCTACACAGGTATGTGTATAAACATGGAAATACCAACACCACTATCTGTATAAACTTTTAAATATCGACAGCGCTGACTGTAAACATGGAAATATCTACCCCACTATCTCTATAAACATAGAAATACCTACACCGCCATCTCTATAAACATTGAATTATCTACACCACTATCTCTATAAACATAGAAAGATCTACAACGCAATCTCAGTAAACATGGCAATATCTACACCGCCATCTGCATAAACATGGAAATAACTACACCGCGATCTGTGTAAAAATGGAAATATCTACACCGCCATCTGTATAAACTTAGAAATATCTACACTGCCATCTGTAGAAAGATGGAAATAACTACACCGTGATCTGTATAAACATGGAGATATCTACACTTCTTCCTGTACAAATATGGAGATATCTACACCGCCAACTGAATAAATATGGAAATATCCACACTGCTATCTCTATAAACATGGAAATATCTACACGTCTGTCTGTATAAACATGGAAATATCTACATGGCTATCTGTATGAACTTGGAAATATCTACACTGCATTCTGTATATACATGGAAATAACTACACAGTCTTCTCTATAAACATGGAAATATCTACACCACTATCTGTATAAACATGGAAATATCTACACTGCCATCTGTATAAACATGGAAATATCCACACAGCCATCTCTATAAACATGGAAATATCTACACCGCTATCCCTATAAACATGGAAATATCGACACCGATATCTGTATAAACATGGAAATATTTACACCGCTATCTGCATAAACATGGAAATACCTACACTGACATCACCATAAAGATGGAAATACCTACACCGCGAGCTGTATAAACATGGAAATATCTACAACGCTATCTGTATATACATGGACATACCAACACAACTATCTCTATAAACGTGGAAATATCTACACAGCTATCTGTATAAATATGGAAATGTCTATACCGCTATCTCTATAAACATGGAAATACCTACACTGCCATCTTTATGAACATGGAAATATCTACACCGCTATCTCTGTGAACATGAAAATGCCTTCAACGCTATCTGTAAAAACATGGAATTATCTACATGGCCATTTCTATAAACATGGAAATATCTACGCCGCCATCTGTATAAACATGGAAATACCTACACAGTCATCTGTATGAACATGGAAATATCTACACCACTATCTGTATAAACATGGAAATATCTACACTGCCATCTGTTTAAACATGGAATTATCTACAAAGACATCTGTATAAACATGGAAATATCTACACCGCTATCTGTATAAACGAAGAAATAGCCACACCGCTATCTGTATAAACATGGAAATATCTACACAGCCATCTAAATAAACATGGAAATATTTACACCGCTATCAGTGTAAATATGGAAATATATACACCGCTATCTCTATAAACATGGAAATATCTACAACGCCATCTGTATAAACATGAAAATATCTATACAGTCATCTGTATAAACATGGAAATATCTGCACCAGCATCTGTATAAACCTGGAAATATCTAGACTACCATCTGTATAAACGTGGAAATACCTACACAGCCATCTGTATAAAGATGGAATTACCTACACCGCTTTCTCTATACACATGGAAATAATTACACAATCTACAACGCAATCTCAGTAAACATGGAAATATCTACACCGCTATCGGCATAAACATGGAAATACCTACACTGCCATCTGTATAAACATGGAAATACCTGCACAGCGGGCAGAATAAACATGGAAATGTCTACACCGCTATGTGTATAAACATGGAAATATCAACACCACTATCTGTATAATCATGGAAATATCTACACCACTATCGGAATAAACATGGAAATATCTACTCCACTATCTTTATAAACATGGAAATACCTACACCACAATCTCTATAAACATGGAATTATCTACACCAATATCTTTATAAACATAGAAATATCTACACCGCCATCTCTATAAACATGGAAATATCTACACTGCCGTCTGCATAAACATGGAAATATCTACACCACAATCTGTATAAACATGGAAATATCTACACTTCTACCTGTATAAACATGCAAATATCTACACCATTATCTGTATAAACATGGAAATATCTACACCGCTACCTGTATAAACATGGAAATATCTACACCGCTACCTGTATAAACATGGAAATATCTACAACACAATCTGTGTAAACATGGAAATACCTACACAGATATCTGTGTAAACATGGTAACATGTACACCGCTATCTGTGTAAAATGGAAATATCTACACCGCAATCTGTGCAAATACGGAATTATCTACACTGCCATCTCTGTAAACATGGAGATATCTACACCGCTATCTGTATAAACATGGAAATATCTACACCACTATCTGTATGAACAGAGAAATATCTACACCACTGTCAGTATAAACATGGAAATATCTACACCATCTGTATAAACATGGAAATATCTGCACTGCCATCTGAATAAACATGGAAATATCTACACCGTTATCTGTATGAATATGGAAATATCTACACCGCTATCTCCATAAACATAGAAATATCTACACCACGATCTGTATAAACATGGAAAAATCTCCACCACTATCTGTATAAACATGGAAACATCTACACCGCTATCCGTATAAACATGGAAATATCTACACCGCTGTCTGTATAAACATGGAAATATCTACAACACTATCTGTGTAAACATGGAAATATCTATGCCGCTATCTGTATAAACATGGAAACATATACAGCACGATCTGTAGAAAAATGGAAATATCTACACCGCCATCTGTATAAACATGAAAATACCTGCACCGCCATCTGTATAAACATAGAAATAACTACACTGTCTTCTGTATAAACATGGTAATACCTACAGAGTTATCTGTATACACATGGAAATATCTACACAACTATCTGTGTAAACATGGAAATATCTACACCCCAATCTGTGTAAACATGGAAATATCTACACCGCTATCTTTGTAAAGATGGAAATATCTACACCGCAATCTGTGCAAAGATGGAAATATCTAAACCGCTATCTGTGTAAACATGGTAATATCTACACCACTGTCTGAATAAACATGGAAATATCCACACCGCTATTTGTATATACATGGAAATATCTACACAGACATCTGTAAAAACATGGAAATATCTACACCGCAATCTGTATAAACATGGAAATACCTACACAATCATCTGTATAAACATGGTGACATCTACACAGCTATCTGTATAGTCATGGAAATATCTACACCGCTATCAGTATGAACATGGAAATATCTACAACGCTATCTGTGTAAACATGGAAATGACTACACAGCTATCTGTGCAAACATGGAAATATCTACACCGCTATTTTTGCAAAGATGGAAATATCTGCACCGCAATCTGTGCAAACATGGAAATATTTACACAGCTATCTCTTTAAACATGGAAATATCTAAACCGGTATCTGTATAAACATGGAAATATCTACACCGCTATCTCTATCAACATGGAAATATCTACACCGCCGTCTGTATAAACATGGAAATATCTACACAGTCATCTGTATACACATGGAAATATCAACACCACCATATCTATAAACATGGAAATATCTACACTGCCATGTGTATACACATGGAAATATCTACAAAGCCATCAGTATAAACTTGGAAACATGTTCACCGCTATCTGAATACACATGGAATTACCTCCTCCGCTTTCTCTATAAACATGGAAAGATCTAAACTTCTATATGTATAAACATGGAAATAACTACGAAGATATCTGCATAAACATGGAAATACCTACACTGCCATCTGTATAAACATGGAAATACCTTCACCGCATACTGTATAAACATGGAAATGTCTAGACCGCTATGTCTATAAACATGGAAATATCAACACCACTCTCTGTATAAGCATGAAAATATGTACACCGCTGTCTGTATAAACATGGAAATATCTACACCGCTGTCTGTATAAATATGGAAATATCTACAACACTATCTGTGTCAACATGGAAATATCTACACCGCTCTCTGTATAAACATGGAAATATCTACACCGCTATCTGCATAAACATGGAAAAACCTACAATGACATCTCTATATACATGGAAATATCTACACCGCCATCTGCATAAACATGGAAATATCTACACCACGATCTGTATAAACATGGAAATATGTACACCTCTACCTGTATAAACACGCAAATATCTACACCGCTATCTGTATAAACATGGAAATATCTACACTGCTATCTGTATAAACTTGGAAATATCTACACCGCCATCTGTATAAAGATGGAAATATCTCCACGGTCATCTGTATAAACATGGAAATATCTACAACACTATCTGTGAAAACATGGAAATATCTACACCGCTATTTTTATAAACATGGAAATATCTACACCACCATCTGTATAAACATGGAAATATATCTACCGCTATCTGTATAAACATGGAAATATCTACATCGCTATCTGTATAAACATGGAAATATCTCGACCGCTATATGCATAAACTTGGAAATATCTGCACCGCAATCTTTATAAACATGGAAATATCTATACCGCAATCTGTATAAACATGGAAATATCTACAAAACTATCAGTGTTAACATGGAAATATCTACACCGTTATCTGTGGAAACATGGAAATATGTTCACCGCTATCTGTGTAAAGATGGAAATATCTACACCGCTATCTGTGCAAATATGGAATTATCTACACCGCTATCTCTATAAACATGGAAATATCTACACCGTTATCTGTATAAATATGGAAGTATCTACACCACGATCTCTATAAACATGGAAATAGCCACACCGCTATCTGCATATACATGGAAATATCTTCACCGCCATCTGTAAAAACATGGAAATATCTACACCGCTATCTGTATAAACATGGAAATTACACCGCTACCAGTATAAAAATGGAAGTATTTACACCACCATCTGAATAAAGATGGAAATAGTTTACACCGCTATCTGTATAAACATGGAAATATCTACACCATTATCTGCACAAACATGGAAATACCAACCCTGCCATCTGTATAAACATGGTAATATCTACACCGCCATCTGTAAAAACATGGAAATATCTACACTGTCATCTGTATAAACATGGAAATACCTACTCATCCATCTGTATAAACATGGAAATATCGACACTGCCATCTTTATACACAAGGAAATATGTACACTGCCATCAGTTTGAACACGGAAATATCTACACTGCTATCTCTATAAATATGGAAATACCTACACCGCCATCTGTATAAACATGGAAATATCTACACCGCTATCTGTATAAAGATGGAAACATCTACACCGCTATTTTTATAAACACAGAAATATCTGCACTACTATCTCTATAAACATGGAAATATCTACAACACTATCTGTGTAAAGATGGAAATATCTACACGGCAATCTGTGCTAAGATGGAAATGTCTACACCGCTATCTCTGTAAACATGGAAATATCTACACTGCTATCTCTATAAACATGAAAATATCTACACTGCTGTCTGTATAAACATGGAAATATCTACACCACGATCTGTATAAACATGGAAATATCTACACCGCTATCTGTAAAAACATGGAAATATCTACAACACTGTGTGTGTTAACACGGAAATAAATACACCGCTATCTGTGTAAACATGGAAATATATACACAGCTATCTCTATAAACATGGAAATATCTGCAACACTCTCTGTATAAACACGGAAATATCTCCACCGCTATCTGTATAAACATGGAAATATCTACATTGTTATATTTATAAACATGGAAATGTCTACAACGCTATCTGTATAAACATGGAAATATCTGCAACACTATCTGTATAAACATGGAAATATCTACACCGCTATCTGTATAAACATGGAAATATCTACACCACGGTCTGTATAAACATGGAAATACCTTCACCGCTATCTGTATAGACATGGAAACATCTACACCGCAATCTGCATAAACATGGAAATATCTACACCGCTATCTGTATAAACCTGGAAATATCTACAACGCTATCTAAGTAAACATAGAAATATCTAAACAGCTATCTGTGTAAACATGGCAATAACTACACCGCTATCTCTGTAAAGATGGAAATATCTACGCCGCAATCTTTGCAAAGATGGAAATATCTACAACGCTATCTCTATAAACATGGAATTATATGCACCGCTCTCTTTATAAACATGGAAATATCTACACCGCTATCTGAATAAACATGGAAATATATACACCACGTTTTGTATAAACATGGAAATATCTCCACCGCTATCTGTATAAACATGGAAATATCTCCACTGCTATCTGCATACTCATGGAAATATGTACACCGCTATCTGTATAAACATGGAAATATCTACCCCACTATCTGTATAAACATGGAAATATCTACACCGCTATCTGTATATACCTGGAAATATCTGCATCGCTATCTGTATAAACATGGAAATGTCTACACCGCTATCTCTATAAACATGGATATATTTACACGGCTATGTTTATAAACATGGAAATATCTACACCGCAATCTGTATAAACATGGAAAATCTACACCGCTATCTCTATAAACATGGAAATATCTACATGGCTATCTCTATAAACATGGAAATACCTACACCACCATCTGTATAAACATGGAAATATATCCACCGCTATCTGTATAAACATGGAAAGATCTCCACCGCTATCTGTATAAACGTGGAAATATCTACAACGCTATCTCTATAAACATGGAAATATCTACAACACTATCTGTGTAAACATGGAAATATCTACACAGCTATCTGTGCAAACATGGAAATATGTACGCCGCTATCTGTGTAAAGATGGAAATATCTACACCGCGAGCTGTATAAACATGGAAATATCTACACCGCTATCCGTATAAACATGGACATAGCAACACCACTATCCCTATAAACATGGAACTATCTACACCACTATCTGTATAAACATGCAAATATCTGCACCGCGAGCAGAATAAACATGGAAATGTCTACACCGCTATGTGTATAAACATGGAAATATCAACACCACTATCTGTATAAGCATGGAAATATCTACACCGCTACCTCTATAAACATGGAAATATCTATACCGCTATCTCTATAAACATGGAAATATCTACACCGCTATCTGTATAAACATGGAAATATCTACATCGATATCTGTATAAACATGAAAATATCTATACCGCAGTCTCTATAAACACGGAAATATCTCCACCGCTATCTGTATAAACATGAAAATATCTACACCGCTATCTGTATAATCTTGGACATATCTACACCGCAATCTGTATAAACATGGAAATATCTAACACGATATGTGTGTAAACATGGAAATTTCTACACCGTGGTCTGTATAAACATGTTAATTTCTACACCACTATCTGTATAAACATGTAAATATCTACACCACGATCTGTATAAACATGGAAATATCTTCACCGCTATCTGTGCAAGCATGAAAATTTCTACACCGCCATCTCTAAAAACATGGAAATATCTACACTGCCATCTCTATAAAGATGGAAATATCAACACCGCGAGCTGTATAAACATGGAAATATGTACACCATGATCTGTATAAACATGGAAATACCTACACCGCTGTCTGTATAAACGTGGAAATATCTACACAACTATCTCTATAAACATGGAAATACCTACACCGCCATCTCTATACACATAGAAATATCTACACCGCTATCTCTATAAACATAGAAATATCTACACCGCCATCTCTATAAACATGGAAATATCTACACCGCCATCTGCATGAACTTGGAAATATCTACACCGCTATCTGTATAAACATGGAAATATCTACACTGCCATCTGTATAAACATGGAAATATCTAAACTGACATCTCTGGAAAGATGGAAACATCTACACCACGATCTGTATAAATATGAAAATAGCAACACCGCTATCTGTGTAAAGATGGAAATATCTACACCACAATCTGTGCAAAGATGCAAAAATCTACACCACTATCTCTGTAAACATGGAAATATCTACACCACTATCTGTATAAACATGGAAATAACTACATCGCTATCTGTATAAACATGGATATATCTACACCGTTATCTGTATAAACTTGGAAATAACTACACCACCATTTGTGTAATCATACAAATATCTACAGAGTCATCTGTATACACATGGAAATATCTACACAGCCATCTGTATAAACATGGATGTATCTACACAACTATCTGTATAAACAAGGAAATACCTACAGCGCTATCTCTATAAACATGGAAATATCAACACCACAATCTCTACAAACATGAAAATATCTACACCGCCATCTCCATAAACATGGAACTATCTACACCGCCATCTGTATAAACATGGAAATATCTACACTGCTATCTCTATAAATATGCAAATATCTACACCGTTATCTGTATAAACATGGAAATATCTACATCGCTATCTGTATAAACAGGGAAATATCTCCACCGCTTTCTGTATAAACATGGAAATATCTACACCGCTATCTGTATAAACATGGAAATATCTACAACGCTAACTGTGTAAACATGGAAATACCTACACAGCTATCTGTGTAAACTTGGAAATATCTACACAGGTATCTGTGTAAAAATGGAAATTTCTACACGGCAATCTGTGCAAAGAGGGAAATATCTACACCGCTTTCTCTGAAAACATGGAAATATCTACACCGCTATCTGTATAAACCTGCAAAGATCTACACCGCTATCTGTATAAATATGGAAATATCTACAACGCTATCTCTCTAAACATGGAAATGTCTACACCGCTATCTGTATAAACATGGAAATATCTACATCGTTATCTCTATAAACATGAAAATATCTACACTGACATGTGTATAAACATGGAAATAATTTCACAGTCATCTGTATAAACATGGAAATATCTACACCACCATCTGTATGAACATGGAAATATCTACACGGAAAGCTGTATAAACATGGAAATATCTAGACAGTCATCTCTATAAACATGTAAATATCTATACCGCTATCTGTATAAACATTGAAATAGCCACACCGCTATCTGTATAAACATGGAAATAGCCACACCTCTATCGGTATAAACATGGAAATATCTGCACCTCTATCTTTATAAACATGGAAATATCTGCAACTCTGTCTGTGTAAACATAGAAATATCTACAAGGCTATTTGTATAAACATGGAAATATCTGCACCGCTATCTGTATAAAGACGGAAATATCTACACCACTATCTGTAAAACGTGGAAATATCTACACCGCTCTCTGTATAAACCTGGAAATATCTACACCGATATCTGTATAAACAACGAAATATCTACACTGCCATCTGTATAAACATGGAAATACGTACACCGCTATCTGTATAAATATGGAAATATCCACACCGCTATCTCTATAAACATGGAAATACCAACACCGATTTCTCTATAAACATGGAAATATCTACACTGCTATCTCTATATACATGGAAATATCTACACCGCCATCTCTATAAACATGAAAATATCTACACCGCCATCTTCAGAAACATGGATGTATCTACACCGACATCAGTATAAACATGGAAATATCTACACCACTATCTGTATAAACATGGAAATACCTTCACTGCCATCTGTATAAACATGGAAATATCTACACCGCCATCTGTATAAAGATGGAAATATCTACACCGCAATCTGTATAAATATGGAAATAACTACACCACTATCTCTATAGACAAGGAAATATCTACACCGCCATCTGTATAAACATGGAAATATCTACACTGCCATCTGTATAAAGATGGAAATATCTACACCGCCAGCTGTATAAACATGGAAATATCTACACCGCATTCTGTATAAACATGGAAATATCTACACCTCTATCTCTTTATACATGAAAATACTTACACCACCATCTCTATAAACATGGAAATATTTACAACGCTATCTCTATAAACTTAGAAATAACTAGACCGCCATCTCTATAAACTTGGAAATATCTACACCGCTATCGGCATAAACATGGAATTATCTACACAGACATCTGTATAAACATGTAAATATCTACACCGCCATCTCTATAAACATTAAAATATCTACACCAAAACCTGTATAAACATGGAAATACCTTCACTGCCATCTGTATAAACATGGAAATATCTACACCGCCATCTGTATGAAGATGGAAATATCTACACCGCAATCTGTATAAATATGGAAATACCTACACCGCTATCTCTTTAGACATGGAAATATCTACACCGCTATCTGTATAAACATGGAAATATCTACACTGCAATCTTTATAAAGATGGAAATATCTACACCGCAAGCTGTATAAACATGGAAATATCTACACCACTATCTGTATAAACATGGAAATACCAACACCGTTATGTGTATAAACATGGAAATATCTACAGCGCTATCTCTATAAACATGAAAATACTTACACCACCGTCTCTATAAACATGGAGATATTTACACCGCTATCTCTATAAACATAGAAATAACTACACCACCATCTCTATAAACATGAAAATATCTGCACCGATGTTTGTATAAACATGGAAATATCTACACTGCCATCTGTATAAACATGGAAATACCTACACCGCTTTCTCTATAAACATGAAAATATCTACACTGCTATCTCTATATACATGGAAATATCTAC
Source organism: Pan troglodytes (assembly GCF_028858775.2). NCBI lineage: Eukaryota > Metazoa > Chordata > Mammalia > Primates > Hominidae > Pan > Pan troglodytes. The sequence continues at coordinate 9,495,035 of NC_072411.2, forward strand.
ACTTCCATCTCTATAAACATGAAAATATCTACACTGCCATCTTCAGAAACTTGGATGTATCTACACCGCCATCTGTATAAACATGGAAATATCTACACCACTATCTGTATAAATATGGAAATATCTTCACTGCCATCTGTATAAAGATGGAAATATCTACACCGCCACCTGTATAAACATGTAAATATCTACACCGCCATCTGCATTAACATGGAAATATCTACACAGACATCTGTATAAAAGGGAAATATCTACACTGCCATCTGTATAAACTTGGAAATATCTACATTGACATCTGTAGAAAGATGGAAATGCCTACAAAGCGATCTGTATAAACATTGGAATTTCTACACCACTACCTCTATAAACATGGAAATATCTACACAGCTATCCCTATCAACATGGAAATAACTACACCGCAATCTGTATAAACATGGAAATATCTGCAATGCTATCTCTGTAAACATGGAAATATCTACACAGATATCTGTGTAAACTTGGAAATATCTACACCGCTATGTGTGTAAATTTGGCAATACTCACACCGCAATCTGTGCAAAGATGGAAATATCTACACCGCTATCTCTGTAAACAAGGAAATATCTACACCGTTATCTGTAAAAACATGGAAATATCTACACTGCCATCTGTATAAACATGGAAATAACTACAGCACCATCTGTATAAACATGGAAATATCTACACTGCCATCTGTACACACCTGGAATTATCTACACAGCCATCTGTATAAACATGGAAATATCTACACCGCTCTCTGTATAAACATGGAAATATCTACACCGCTATCTGTATAAACATGAAAATATCTACATCGCTATCTGTATAAGCAGGGAAGTATCTCCACCGCTATCTGTATAAACATGGAAATATCTACACCGCTGTCTGTATAAACAAGGAAATATCTACACCGCCATCTGTAGAAACATTGAAATACCTACACCGCAATCTGTATAAACGTGGAAATACCTACACCGCTATCTGTATATATGGAAATATCTACACCGCTATCTCTATAAACATGGAAATACTTACAACGCTTTCTCTATAAACATGAAAATATCTACACTGCTATCTCTATATACATGGAAACATCTACAACTCCATCTCTATAAACATGAAAATATCTACACCGCCATCTTCAGAAACATGGATGTATCTACACCGCTATGTGTATAAACATGGAAATATCTACACTACTATCTGTATAAACATGGAAATATCTTCACTGCCATCTGTATAAACATGGATACACCTACACCGCCATCTGTATTAGATGGAAATATCTACACCGCAATCTGTATAAAGATGGAAATAACTACACCGCTATCTCAATAGACAAGGAAATATGTACACCGATATCTGTATAAACATGGAAATATTTACACTGCCATCTGTATAAAGATGGAAATATCTACACCGCGAGCTGCATAAACATGGAAATATCTACAACGCTATCTGTATAAACATGGAAATACCAATACCGTTATCTGTATAAACATGGAAATATCTACAGCGCTATCTCTATAAACATGAAAATACTTACACCACCATCTCTATAAACATGGAGATATTTGCACCGCTATCTCTATAAACATAGCAATAACTACACCGCCATCTCTATAAACATGGAAATATCTACACCGCCATCTGCATAAACATGGAAATATCTACACCGACATCTGCATAAACATGGAAATATCTACACTGCCATCTGTACAAACTTGGAAATATCTACACTGACATCTGTAGAAAGATGGAAATGTCTACAAAGCGATCTGTGTAAGCATGGGAATTTCTACACCACTACTTGTATAAACATGGAAATATCTACACCGCTATCTATATCAACATGGAAATAACTACACAGCAATCTGTATAAACATGGAAATATCTACAATGCTATCTCTGTAAACATGAAAATATCTACACAGCTATCTGTGTAAACTTGGAAATATCTACACCGCAATCTGTGCAAAGATAGAAATACCTACACCGCTATCTCTGTAAACATGGAAATATCTACACCGATATCTGTATAAACATGGAAATAACTACACCACTTTCTCTATGAACATGAAAATATCTACAAGGCTATCTCTATATACATGGAAATATCTACACCTCCATCTCTATAAACATGAAAATATCTACACCGCCATCTTCAGAAACATGGATGTATCTACACCGCAATCTGTATAAACATCGAAATATCTACACCACTATCTGTATAAATATGGAAATATCTTCTCTGCCATCTGTATAAACATGGAAATATATACACTGCCATCTGTATAAAGATGGAAATATCTACACAGCAATCTGTAGAAATATGGAAATAACTACACCGCTATCTCTATAGACATGGAAATATCTACACCGCTATCTGTATAAACATGGAAATGTGTACACTGCCATCTGTATAAAGATGGAAATATCTACCCCGCGAGCTGTATATACATGGAAATGTCTACACCGCTATTTTTATAAACAAGGAAATATCTACACCGCCATCTATATAAACATGGAAATATATACACAGACATCTGTTTATACATGGAAATATCTACACTGCTATCTGTATAAACATGCTAATAACTACACCGCTATCTGTATAAATGTGGAAATATTTGCACCGCTATCCCTATAAACATGGTAAAATCAACACCGCCATCTGTATAAACATGGAATTATCTACACAGCCATGCGTATATACATGGAAATATCTACACCGCTATCTGTATAAACATGCTAATAACTACACCGCTATCTGTATAAATGTGGAAATATTTGCACCGCTATCCCTATAAACATGGTAATATCAACACCGCGATCACTATAAACATGTTAATATCTACACCATGATCTGTATAAACATGGAAACATCTACACCGTGATCTGTATAAACATGTAAATATCTCCACTGCCATCTCTATAAACATGGAAATATCTACACACCTATCTGTATAAACATGGAAATATACACACCGCTATCTCTATAAACAAGGAAAAATCAACACCACTATCTCTATGAACATGGAAATATCTACACCGCCATCTTTATAAACACGGAAATATCTACATCGCGATCAGTATAAACATGGAAATATCTACACCGCAATCTGTATAAACATGGAAATATCTACACCGCTATGTGTATTAACGAGGAAATATCTCCATTTCTATCTGTATAAATATGGACATATCTCCACCGCATTCTGAATAAACATGAAAATATCTAAACCGCTATATCTATAAACATGGAAATATCTACACTGCCATCTGTACAAACATGGAAATATCTGCACAGTCATCTATAGAAATATGGAAATATCTACACCTCAATCTCTATAAACATGGAAATAACTACTCTTCTATCTCTATAAACATGGAAATATCTACAAAGCTATCTCCATCAACATGGAAGTATATACACCGCCATCTCTTTAAACATGGAGATATCTACAACGCCATCTACATAAACAAGAAAATATCTACACTGCCATCTATATAAACATGGAAATACCTAAACTGCCATCTCTATAAACATGGAAATATCTACAATGCCATTTGTAGAAAGATGGAAATATCTACACCGCCATCTCTATAAACGTGGAAATATCTACACCGCTATCTGAATAATCATGGAAATATCTACACCGCAATCTGTATAAACATGGAAATATCTACACCGCTATCTGTATAAATATGAAATATCAAAACCGCTATCTCTATAAAAATGGAAATATCTACACTGCGATCTGTATAAACATGGAAATATCTACACCGCGATCTGTATAAACATGGAAATATCTTCACCAAGATCTGTATAAACATGAAAATATCTACACCGCTATCTGTATAAACATGGTAATATCTACACCACCATCTATATAAACGTGGAAATATCTACACAGCCATCTGTATAAACATGGAAATATCCACAATGCCATCTGTAGAAAGATGGAAATATCTACACCGCAATCTGTGTAAACATGGAAATATCTACACCGCTATCTGAATAATCATGGAAATATCTACACCGCAATCTGTATAAACATGAAAATATCTACACCGCTATCTGTATAAATATGAAATATCAAAACCGCTATCTCTATAAAAATGGAAATATCTACACTGCGATCTGTATAAACATGGAAATATCTACACCGCGATCTGTATAAACATGGAAATATCTTCACCAAGATCTGTATAAACATGGAAATATCTACACCGCTATCTGTATAAACATGGTTATATCTACACCACCATCTATATAAACGTGGAAATATCTACACAGCCATCTGTATAAACATGGAAATATCCACAATGCCATCTGTAGAAAGATGGAAATATCTACACCGCAATCTGTGTAAACATGGAAATATCTACACCAATATCTGTAAAAACATGGAAATATCTACACCGCGATCTGTATAAACATGGAAATATCTACACCGCGATCTGTATAAACATGGAAATATCTACACCGTGATCTGTATAAACATAGAAACACCTACACCGCCATCTGTATATACATGGAAATAACTACAAAGTCATCTGTATAAACATGGAAATATCTATACAGCCATCTGTATATACATGGGAATATCTACACCGCTATCTGTATAAACATGCAAATAACTACACCCCTATTTGTATAAACATGGAAATATCTACACCGCTATTTATATAAACAAGGAAATATCTACACCGCTATCTGTATAAACATGAAAATAACTACACCGCTATTTGTATAAACAAGGAAATACCTACACCGTGATCTGTATAAACATGGAAATAACTACACCGCTATTTGTATAAACAAGGAAATATCTACACGGCCATCTGTTTAAACATGGAAATATATACACAGATATCTGTATATACATGGAAATATCTACACGGCTATCTGTATAAACATGCTAATTACTACACCGCTATCTGCATAAATGTGGAAATATTTGCACCGCTATCCCTATAAACATGGTAATATTAACACCGCGACCTGTATAAACATGGAAATATCTACACCATGATCTGTATAAACATGGAAATATCTACACCGCGATGAGTATAAACATGGAATTAACTACACCGCGATCAGTATTAATTTGGAAATATCTACACCGCTATCTCTATAAACATGGAAATATCTCCACTGCTATCTCTATAAAAATCGAAGTATCTACAACGCCATCTGTAGAAACATGGAAATACTTACAAAGTTGTCGGTATAAACATGGAAATATCTACACCGCCTTCTGTATAAACATGGAAATATCTACACAGCCATGAGTATATACATGGAAATATCTACACCGCTATCTATATAAACATGGAAATAACTACACTGCTATCTGTATAAACATGGAAATATCCATACCGCCATCTACATATCCATGGAAATATTTGTGCCGCCGTCTGTATAAACATGGAAATATCTACACGGTCATCTGTGTATAGATGGAAATATCAACACCGAAATCTGTACAAACATGGAAATATCTACACCGCTATCTGTATAAACATGGAAATATCTACGTTGCGGTCTGTATAAACATGGAAATATCTAAACCGCTATCTGTACAAACATGGAAATATCTACACCGCTATCTCTATAAACATGGAAATATCTACACCATGATCTGTATAAACATGGAAATATTTACACCGTTATCTGTATAAATATGGAAATACCTTCACCGCTATCTCTATACACATGGAAATATCTACACCGCCATCTATATAAACATGGAAATATCTACACTGCTATCTCTATAAACATGGAAATATCTACAATGCCATCTGTAAAAACATGGAAATACCTATACAGTCATCTGTATAAACATGGAAATATCTACTCCACCATCTGTATAAACATGGAAATATCTACCATGCCATCTGTATACACATGGAAATACCTACACGGCAATCTGTGTATAGATGGAAACATCAACACCGCCATCTGTACAAACATGGGAATATCTACACCGCTCTCTGTATAAATATGGAAATATCTACACTGCGGTCTGTATAAACATGGAAATTTCTAAACCGGTATCTGTATAAACATGGAAATATCTACACCACGAACTGTATAAACATGGAAATATTTACACAGCTATCTGTATAAACATGGAAATATCTACACCGCTATCTCTATAAACATGGAAATATCTACAAAGCCATCAGTATAAACATGGAAATACCAACACAGTCATGTCTAGTAACATGGAAATATCTACCCCGCTATCTGTATAAACTTGGAAATATCTACACAGCTATCTCTATAAACATGGAAATGTCTACACCGCAATCTGTATAAACATGGAAATACCTACAAAGACATCTGTATAAACATGGAAATATCTACACAGCCATCTGTATAAACATGGAAATATCTACACAGCCGTCTGTATATACATGGAAATATCTACACCGCTATCTGTATAAACATGGAAATAAATACACCGCTATTTGTATAAACTAGGAAATATCTACACTACCATCTGTTTAAACATGGAAATATCTACACAGACATCAGTTTATACATGGAAATATCTACACCGCTATCTGTATAAACATGTTAATAACTACACCGCTATCTGTATAAATGTGGAAATATTTGCACCGCTATCCCTATAAACATGGTAATTTCAACACCGCGATCTGTATAAATATGGTAATATCTACACCAATATCTGTATAAACATGGAAATATCTACACCGCAATCTGTGTAAACATGGAAATATCTACACCAATATCTGTAAAAACATGGAAATATCTACACCGCGATCTGTATAAACATGGAAATACCTACACCTCCATCTCTATACACATTGAAATAACTACACCGCTATCTCTATAAACATAGGAATAGCTACACCGCCATCTCTATAAACATGGAAATATCTACACTGCCATCTGCATGAACATGGAAATATCTACACCGCTTTCTGTAAAAACATGGAAATATCTACACTGTCATCTGTATAAACATGAAAATATCTAAACTGCCATCTGTGGAAAGATGGAAATATCTACACCACGATCTGTATAAATATGAAAATATCTACACCGCTATCTGTGTAAAGTTGGAAATATATACACCGCAATCTGTGCAAAGATGGAAATATCTACACCGCTATCTCTGTAAACATGGAAATATCTACACCAATATCTGTATAAACATGGAAATATCTACATCGCTATCTGTGTAATCATGGATTTATCTACACCGTTATCTGTATAAATATGGAAATATCTGCACTGCTTTCTGTAAAAATATTTAAATATCTACACCGCCATTTGAGTAAACATACAAATATGTACAGAGTCATCTGCATACACATGGAAATATCTACACAGCCATCTGTATAAACATGGATGTATCTACACAACTATCTGTATAAACAAGGAAATACCTACAGCGCTATCTCTATAAACATGAAAATATCTACACCGCCATCTCCATAAACATGGAACTATCTACACCGCCATCTCTATAAACACGGAAATATTTACACCGCTATCTGTATAAAGATGGAAATATCTACACCGCTATCTTTATAAACTTGGAAAAATCTACACAGCCATCTGTATAAACATGGAAATAACTACACTGCTTTCTCTACAAACATGGAAATATCTACACCGTTATCTGTATAAACATGGAAATATCTACATCGCTATCTCTATAAACAGGGAAATATCTCCACCACTATCTGTATAAACATGGAAATATCTGCACCGCTATCTGTATAAACATGGAAATATCTACACCGGTATCTGTATAAACGTGGAAATATCTACAACGCTATCTGTGTAAACATGGAAATATCTACACAGCTATCTGTGTAAACTTGGAAAGATCTACACAGGTTTCTGTGTAAAAATGGAAATATCTACACAGCAATCTGTGCAAAGAGGGAAATATCTACACCGCTTTCTCTGAAAACATGGAAATATCTACACCGCTATCTGTATAAACATGGAAATATCTACACCGTTATCTGTATAAACAAGGAAATATCTACACCGCCATCTGTAGAAACATGGAAATATCTTCACCGCCATCTGTATAAACATGGAAATACCTACACCAATATCTGTAGAAATATGCAAATATCTACAGCGCTATCTCTATAAATATGGAAATACCAACACCGCTTTCTCTATAAACATGGAAATATCAACATCGCAATCTCTATAAACATGGAATTATCTACACCGCCATCTCTATAAACCTGAAAATGTCTACACCGCCATCTTCAGAAACATGGCTGTATCTACACAATCATCTGTATAAACATGGAAATATCTACACCACTATCTGTATAAACATGGAAAAATCTTCACTGCCATCTGTATAAAGATGGAAATATCTGCACTGCGAGTTGTATAAACATGGAAATATCTACACCGATATCTCTATAAACATGGAAATACCTACAACGCCATCTCTATAGACATGGAAATATCTACACCACTATCTGTATAAACATGGAAATATCTACACCGCTATCTGTATAAACCTGGAAAGATCTACACCGCTATCTGTATAAATATGAAAATATCTACAACGCTATCTCTCTAATCATGGAACTGTCTACACCTCTATCTGTATAAACATGGAAATATCTACATCGTTATCTCTATAAACATGAAAATATCTACACTGACATCTGTAAACATGGAAATAACTTCACAGTCATCTCTATAAACATGGAAATATCTACACCACCATATGTATAAACATGGAAATATCTACACGGAAAGCTGTATAAACATGGAAATATCTAGACAGTCATCTCTATAAACATGGAAATATCTATACCGCTATCTGTATAAACATGGAAATACCCACACCGATATCTGTATAAACATGGAAATAGCCTCACCGCCATCTGTATAAACATGGAAATATCTGCACCGCTGTCTTTATAAACATGGAAATATCTGCAACTCTATCTGTGTAAACATAGAAATATCTACATGGCTATTTGTGTAAACATGGAAATATCTGCACCACTATCTGTATAAAGATGGAAATATCTACACCACTATCTGTAAAACGTGGAAATATCTACACCGCTCTCTGTATAAACCTGGAAATATCTACACCAATATCTGTATAAACAAGGAAATATCTACACTGCCATCTGTATAAACATGGAAATACCTACACCATTATCTGTATAAATATGGAAATATACACACCGCTATCTCTATAAACATGGAAATACCTACACCGATTTCTCTATAAACATGGAAATATCTACACTGCAATCTCTATATACATGGAAATATCTACACCGCCATCTCTATAAACATGAAAATATCTACACCGCCATCTTAAGAAACATGGAAGTATCTACACCACCATCTGTATAAACATGGAAATATCTACACCACTATCTGTATATACATGGAAATATCTTCACTGCCATCGTATAAACATGGAAATATCTACACCGCCATCTGTATAAAGACGGAAATATCTACACCACAATCTGTATAAATATGGAAATACCTACACTGCTACCTCTATAGACATGTAAATATCTACACCGCTATCTGTATAAACATGGAAATATCTACACTGCCATCGGTATAAAGATGGAAATATCTACACCGCAATCTGTATAAATATGGAAATACCTACACTGCTACCTCTATAGACATGTAAATATCTACACCGCTATCTGTATAAACATGGAAATGTCTACACTGCCATCTGTATAAAGATGGAAATATCTACACCGTGAGCTGTGTAAACATGGAAATATCTACAATGCTATCTCTGTAAACATAGAAATATCTACACAGCTATCTGTGTAAAATTGGAAATATCTACAACGCTATCTGTGTAAATTTGGCAATACTCATACCGCAATCTGTGCAAAGATGGAAATATATACACCGCTATCTCTGTAAACATGGAAATATCTACACCGCTATCTGTATAAACATGGAAATATCTACACTGCCATCTGTATAAACATGGAAATATCTACACCGCTATCTGTATAAACATGGAAATATATACAATGCTATCTGTGTAAACATGGAAATACCTACACAGCTATCTGTGTAAACTTGAAAATATCTACCCAGCTATCTGTGTAAAAATGGAAATAACTACACAGCAATCTGTGCAAAGATGGAAATATCTACACCGCTATATCTGTAAACATGGAAATATCTACACCGCAATCTGTATAAACATGGAAGTATCTATACCGCAGTCTCTATATCATGGAAATATCTCCACCACTATCTGTATAAACTTGAAAATATCTACACCGCTATCTGTATAATCATGGACATATCTACACCGCAATGCGTATAAACATGGAAATATTTACCACGCTATGTGTGTAAACATGGAAATATCTACACAGCTATCTGTGTAAACTTGGAAATATCTACACAGCTGTCTGCGTAAACATGGAAATATCTACACGGCACTCTGTGCAAAAATGGAAATATCTACACCGCTATCTCTGTAAACATGGAAATATCTACACCGCTACCTGTATAAACATGGAAACACCAACCAACACCGCTGTCTGTATAAACAAGGAAGTATCTACACCGCCATCTGTGAAACATGGAAATATCTACGCCACCATCAGTATAAACATGGAAATATCTACACGGCCATCTGTGTATAGATGGAAATATCAACACCGCCATCTGTACAAACATGGAAATATCAACACCGCCATCTCTATAAACATGGAAATATCTACACAGCCATCTGTATGAACATGTAAATAACTACACTGCTATCTCTATAAACATGGAAATATCTACAAAGCCATCTGTATAAAGATGGAAATATCTACACGGCAATTGGTGTACAGATGGAAATATCAACACCGCCATCTGTACAAACATGGAAATATCTACACCGCTATCTGTATAAACATAGAAATACCTAAACTGCAGTCTGTATAAACATGGAAATATCTACACCACTATCTGTATAAATATGAAAATATTTACACCGCTATCTCAATAAACATGGAAATATCTACACCGCTATCTCTATAAACATGGAAATATCTACACCGCCATCTGTATTAACATGGAAATATCTACAGAGTCATCTGTATATACCTGGAAATATGTACACTGTCATCTATATAAACATGGAAATATCTACAGAGAACTGTGTATAAACATGGAAATATCGGCACAGCCATCTGTATAAACATGGAAATATCTACACCGCTATATGTATAAACATGGAAATATCTACACCGCTATGTGTATTAATGTGGAAATATCTCCATTCTTATCTGTATAAACATGGACATATCTCCACGGCAATCTGTACAAACATGAAAATATCTACACCGCTATCTCTATAAACATGGAAATGTCTATACTGACATCTGTACAAACATGGAAATATCTACACAGTCATCTGTAGAAATATGGAAATATCTACACCGCTCTCTCTATAAACATGGAAATAACTACACCGCTATCTCTATAAACATGGAAATATCTATACCTCTATCTCCATAAACATGGAAATATATACACCGCCATCTCTTTAAACATGGAGATATCTACAAAGCCATCTACATAAACAAGAAAATATCTTCATTGCCATCTATATAAACATGGAAATATCTACACCGCTATCTCTATAAACATGGAAATATCTACACTGCCATTTGTAGAAAGATGGAAATATCTACTCCACCATCTGTATAAACGTGGAAATATCTACACCGCAATCTGTATAAACATGGAAATATCTACACCGCTATCTGTATAAATATGAAATATCAAAACCGCTATTCAAATAAAAATGGAAATATCTACACTGCTATCTGTATAAACATGGAAATATCCTCACTGCTATCTCTATGAACATGGATATATCTACACCGCCATCTCTATGAACATGGAAATATCTAAACCGCCATCTCTATAAACATGGAAGTATCTACACCGCCATCTGTATAAACATGAAAATATCTACACGGCTATCTGTATAAACATGGAAATATCTACACGGCTATCTGTATAAACATGGAAATATCTTCACCACGATCTGTATAAACATGGAAATATCTACACCGCTATCTGTATAAACATGGTAGTATCTACACCACCATCTATATAAACATGGAAATATCTACAATGCCATCTGAATAAACATGGAAATATCTACAATGCCATCTGTAGAAAGATGGAAATATCTACACCGCAATCTGTGTAAACATGGAAATATCTGCACCAATATCTGTGAAAACATGGAAATATCAACAGTGCTCTCTGTATAAACATGGAAATATCTACACAGTCATCTGTATAAACATGAAAATTTCTACACAGCCATCTGTATATACATAGAAATATCTATACCGTTATCTGTATAAACATGGAAATAACTACACCGCTATTAGTATAAACAAGGAAATATCTACACTGCCATCTGTATAAACATGGAAATATATACAGAGGCATCTGTTTATACATGGAAATATCTACACCGCTATCTATATAAACATGCAAATAACTACACAGCTATCTGTATAAATTTGGAAATATTTGCACCGCTATCCCTACAAACATGGTAATATCAACACCGCGATCTGTATAAACATGAAAATATCTGCACCATGATCTGTATAAACATGGAAATATCTACACCGCGATCTCTATAAACATGGAAATATCTACACCGCTATCTGTATAAACATGGAAATATCTCCACTGCTATCTCTATAAACATCGAAATATCTACACCGCCATTTGTATAAACATGGAAATACTTACAAAGTGATCTGTATAAACATGGAAATATCTACACCGCCATCTGTATAAACATGGAAATATCTACAAAGCCATGTGTATATACATGGAAATATCTACACCGCTATCTATATAAACATGGAAATAACTACACCGCTATTTGTATAAACATGGAAATATCTCCACTGCTATCTCTATAAACATCGAATTATCTACACCGCCATCTGTATAAACATGGAAATACTTACAAAATTATCTGTATAAATATGGAAATATCTACACCGCCATCTGTATAAACATCGTAATAACTACACAGCCATGTGTACATACATGGAAATATCTACACTGCTCTCTATATAAACATGGAAATAACTACACCGCTATCTGTATATACATGGAAATGTCTACACCGCCATCTATATATCCATAGAAATATCCGCGCCGCCATCCGTATAAACATGGAAATATCTAGAATGCCATCTGTATACAAATGGAAATACCTACACGGCAATCTGTGTATAGATGGAAACATCAACACCGCCATCTGTACAAACATGGAAATATCTACACTGCTATCTCTATAAACATGGAAATATCTACACTGCGGTCTGTATAAACATGTAAATATCAACACCGGTATCTGTATAAACATGGAAATATCTACACGACGATCTGTATAAACATGGAAATATATACACCGCTATCTGTATAAACATGGAAATATCTGCACCGCTATCTCTATAAACATGGAAATATCTACATAGCCATCTGTATAAACATGGAAATACCTACACAGTCATGTGTAGGAACATGGAAATATCTACACTGCCATCTGTATAAACATAGAAATATCTACACAGCCCTCTGTATAAATATGGAAATATCTGCATAGGCATCTGTATAAACATGGAAATATCTGCACCGCTATCTGTATAAACATGGAAATACCTACACCGCTGTCTCTATAAAAATGGAAATATGTACACCGCTATGTGTATAAACATGGAAATATATCCACTGTCTGTATAAACATGGAAATATCTCCACCGTTATCTGTATAAACATGGAAATATCTACAGTGCCATCTCTATAAAGATTGAAATATCTACACTGCCATCTGTAAAAACATGGAAATGTCTACACAGTCATCTGAATAAACATGGAAATATCTACACCACCATCTGTATAAACATGGAAATAGTTACAATACCATCTGTATAGACATGGAAATATCTACACGGACATCTGTATAAATTTGGAAATATCTACACCGCCATCTGTATAAACATGGAAATATCTACACTGCCATCTGTAGAAAGATGGAAACATCTACACCGCTATCTCTATAAATATGGAAATATCTACACCGCCATCTCTATAAAGATGAAAATATCTGCACTGCCATCTCCATAAAGATGGAAGTATCTACTCCGCCATGTGTATAAACACGGAAATATCTACACCACCATCTGTGTAAACATGGGAATATCTACACCGCTGTCTGTATAAACATGGAAATAACTACACCGCCATCTGCATGTCCATGGAAATATCTACGCCGCCATCTGTATAAACATGGAAATATCTACACGGCCATCTGTGTATAGATGGAAATATCAACACCGCCATCTGTACAAACATGGAAATATCTACACCGCCATCTCTATAAACATGGAAATATCTACACAGCCATCTGTATGAACATGTAAATATCTACACTGCTTTCTCTATAAACAGGGAAATATCTACACCGCCATCTCTATAAACAGGAAAATATCTACACTGCCATCTCCATAAACATGGAACTAACTGCTTCGCCATCTGTATAAACATGGAAACACCTACAGCGCCATCTGTGTGAATAAGGAAATATCTACAATGCCATCTGTATAAAGATATAAATATCTGCACCGCGAGCTGTATAAACATGGAAATATCTGCACCGCTATCTGTATAAACATGGAAATACCTACACCGCTGTCTCTATAAACATGGAAATATGTACACCGCTATGTGTATAAACATGGAAATATCTCCACTTCTGTCTGTATAAACATGGAAATATCTCCACCGTTATCTGTATAAACATGGAAATATCTACAGCGCCATCTCTATAAACATTGAAATATCTACACTGCCATCTGTAAAAAGATGGAAATATCTACACAGTCATCTGAATAAACATGGAAATATCTACACCACCATCTGTATAAACATGGAAATAGCTACAATACCATCTGTATACACATGGAAATATCTACACAGACATCTGTATAAATATGGAAATATCTACACAGACATCTGTATAAATATGGAAATATCTACACCACCATCTGTTTAAACATGGAAATATCTACACAGACATCTGTTTATACCTGGAAATATCTACACCGCTATCTGTATAGACATGCTAATAACTACACCGCTATCTGTATAAATGTGGAAATATTTGCACCGCAATCCCTATAAACATGGTAATATGAACAACGCGATCTGTATAAACATGGAAATATCTACACAATGATCTGTATAAACATGGAAATATCTACACCGTGATCTGTATAAGCATGGAAATATATACACCGCCATCTCTATAAACATGGAAATATCTACACCCCTAAATGTATAAACATGAAATATCCACACCGCTACCTCTATAAACATGGAAAAACCAACACCGCTATCTCTATGAACATGGAAATATCTACACCGCCATCTCTATAAACATGGAAATATCTACACCACGATCAGTATAAACATGGAAATATCTACACCGCTATCTGTATAAGCATGGAAATATCCCCACTGCTGTCTCTATAAACATCGAAATATGTACACCGCCATCTGTATAAACATGGAAAAACTTACAAAGTTATCTGTATAAAGATGGAAATATCTACACCGCCATCTGTATAAACATGGAAACATCTACACAGCCATGTGTACATACCTGGAAATATCTACACCGCTCTCTATATAAACATGGAAATAACTACACAGCTATCTGTATATTCATGGAAATATCTACACCGCCATCTACATATGCATAGAAATATCTGCCCTGCCATCTGTATAAACATGGAAATATCAACACCGCCATCTGTACAAACATGGAAATATCTGCACCGCCGTCTGTACAAACATGGAAATATCTACTCCGCTATCTGTATAAACATAGAAATACCTACACCGCAGTCTG
Organism: Pan troglodytes; assembly: GCF_028858775.2. NCBI lineage: Eukaryota > Metazoa > Chordata > Mammalia > Primates > Hominidae > Pan > Pan troglodytes. The sequence goes on from NC_072411.2 coordinate 9,511,033, forward strand.
TATAAACATGGAAATATCTACACCGGTATCTGTATAAACATGGAAATATCTACACCACGATCTGTATAAACATTTAAATATATACACCGCTATCTGTATAAACATGGAAATATCTGCAACGCTATATCTATAAACATGGAAATATCTACAAAGCCATCTGTATAAACATGTAAATGCCTACACCGCTGTCTCTATAAACATGGAAATATATACACCGCTATGTGTATAAACATGGAAATATCTCCACTGCTGTGTGTATAAACATGGAAATATCTCCACCGTTAACTATATAAACATGGAAATATCTACAGCGCCATCTCTATAAACATTGAAATATCTACACTGCCGTCTGTAAAAACATGGAAATATCTACACAGTCATCTGAATAAACATGGAAATATCTACATCGCTATCTGTATAAATGTGGAAATACCAACACCGCTATCGGTATAAACATGGAAATACCTACAACACCATCTATATAAACATGGAAATATCTACACCGCTATGTCTATAAACATGGAAATACCTACACCGCTATCTCTATAAACATGGAAATATCCACACCGCCATCTGCATATCCATGGAAATATCTACAACGCCATCTGTATAAAGATGGAAATATCTACACGGCAATCTCTGTACAGATGGAAATAACAACACCGCCATCTGTACAAACATGGAAATATCTACACCGCTATCTGTATAAACATAGAAATACCTACACTGCAGTCTGTATAAACAACGAAATATCTACACCGGTATCTGTATAAACATGGAAATATCTACACGGCAATCTGTATAAAAATTAAAATATCTACACCGCTATCTGCATAAACATGGAAATATCTGCACTGCTATCTCTATAAACATGGAAATACCTACAAAGTCATCTGCATAAACATGGAAATGCCTACACCGCTGTCTCTATAAACATGGAAATATATACACCGCTATGTGTATAAACATGGAAATATCTCCACTGCTGTCTGTGTAAACATGGAATTATCTCCACCGTTATCTGTATAAACATGGAAATATCTACACAGTCATCTGAATAAACATGGAAATATCTACACCACCATCTGTATAATCATGGAAATAGCTACAATACCATCTGTATACACATGGAAATATCTACACAGACATCTGTATAAATATGGAAATATCTACACCACCATCTGTATAAACATGGAAATATCTACACTGCCATCTGGAGAAAGACGGAAATATCTACACCGCTATCTCTATAAATATGGAAATATCTACACCGCCATCTCTATAAACATGAAAATATCTACACTGCCATCTCCATAAAGATGGAAGTATCTACTCCGCCATGTGTATAAACACGGAAATATCTACACCACCATCTGTGTAAACATGTAAATATCTACACCGCTATCTGTATAAACATGGAAATAACTACACCGCCATTTGCATGTCCATGGAAATATCTACGCCGCCATCTGTATAAACATGGAAATATCTACACGGCCATCTGTATATAGATGGAAATATCAACACCGCCATCTGTACAAACATGGAAATATGTACACCGCTATCTCTATAAACATGGAAATATCTGCACTGCCATCTGTAAAAACATGGAAATACCTATACAGTCATCTGTATAAACATGGAAATATCTACAATGCCATCTGTATACACATGGAAATATCTACACAGTCATCTGTATGAACATGTAAATATCTACACTGCTATCTCTATAAACATGGAAATATCTACACCGCCATCTCTATAAACATGAAAATATCTACACTGCCATCTCCATAAACATGGAACTAACTACTCCGCCATCTGTATAAACATGGAAACATCTACACCGCCATCTGTGTGAATAAGGAAATATCTACAATGCCATCTGTATACAGATATAAATATCTGCACCGCGAGCTGTATAAACATGGAAATATCTACATCGCTATCTGTATAAACGTGGAAATACCAACACTGCTATCGGTATAATCATGGAAATACCTACAACGCCACCTATATAAACATGGAAATATCTACACCGCTATGTCTATAAACATGGAAATTCCTACACCGCTATCTCTATAAACATGGAAATATCCACACCGCCATCTGCATATCCATGGAAATATGTGTAACGCCATCTATATAAAGATGGAAATATCTACACGGCAATCTGTGTACAGATGGAAATATCAACACCGCCATCTGTACAAACATGGAAATATCTACACCGCTATCTGCATAAACATGGAAATATCTACACCGTGATCTGTATAAACCTGGAAATATCTCCACTGCTATCTCTATAAACATCGAAATATCTACACCGTGATCAGTGTAAACATGGAAATACTTACAAAGTTATCTGTATAAACATGGAAATATCTACACCGGCATCTGTATAAACATGGAAATATCTGCACTGCTATCTCTATAAACATGGAAATATCTACAAAGTCATCTGTATAAACATGGAAATGCCTACACCGCTGTCTCTATAAACATGGAAATATATACACCGCTATGTTTATAAACATGGAAATATCTCCACTGCTGTCTGTGTAAACATGGAATTATCTCCACCGTTATCTGTATAAACATGGAAATATCTACACAGTCATCTGAATAAACATGGAAATATCTACACCACCATCTGTATAATCATGGAAATAGCTACAATACCATCTGTATACACATGGAAATATCTACACAGACATCTGTATAAATATGGAAATATCTACACCACCATCTGTATAAACATGGAAATATCTACACTGCCATCTGGAGAAAGATGGAAATATCTACACCGCTATCTCTATAAATATGGAAATATCTACACCGCCATCTCTATAAACATGAAAATATCTACACTGCCATCTCCATAAAGATGGAAGTATCTACTCCGCCATGTGTATAAACACGGAAATATCTACATCACCATCTGTGTAAACATGTAAATATCTACACCGCTATCTGTATAAACATGGAAATAACTACACCGCCATCTGCATGTCCATGGAAATATCTACGCCGCCATCTGTATAAACATGGAAATATCTACACGGCCATCTGTATATAGATGGAAATATCAACACCGCCATCTCCATAAACATGGAACTAACTACTCCGCCATCTGTATAAACATGGAAACATCTACACCGCCATCTGTGTGAATAAGGAAATATCTACAATGCCATCTGTATAAAGATATAAATATCTGCACCGCGAGCTGTATAAACATGGAAATACCTACATCGCTATCTGTATAAACGTGGAAATACCAACACTGCTATCGGTATAAACATGGAAATACCTACAACGCCATCTATATAAACATGGAAATATCTACACCGCTATGTCTATAAACATATAAATTCCTACACCGCTATCTCTATAAGCATGGAAATATCCACACTGCCATCTGCATATCCATGGAAATATGTACAGCGCCATCTATATAAAGATGGAAATATCTACACGGCAATCTGTGTACAGATGGAAATATCAACACCGCCATCTCTACAAACATGGAAATATCTCCACTGCTATCTCTATAAACATCGAAATATCTACACCGTGATCAGTATAAACATGGAAATACTTACAAAGTTATCTGTATAAACATGGAAATATCTACACCGGCATCTGTATAAACATGGAAATATCTACACAGCCATGTGTACATACATGGAAATATCTACACCGCTCTCTATATAAACATGGAAATAACTACACCACTATCTGTATATACATGGAAATATCTACACCGCCATCTACATATCCATAGAAATATCTGCGCCGCCATCTGTATAAACATGGAAATATCTACACGGTCATCTGTGTATAGATGGAAATATCAACACCGCCATCTGTACAAACATGGAAATATCTGCACCCCTTTCTGTATAAACATGGAAATATCTACACCGCGGTCTGTATAAACATGGAAATATCTACAACGCTATCTGTATAAACATGGAAATATATACTCCGCTATCTCTATAAACATGGATATATCTACACCGTGATCTGTATAAACATGGAAATATTTACACCGATATCTGTATAAACATGGAAATTTCTACACCGTTATCTGTATAAATATGGAAATATCTACACCGCTATCACTATAAACATGGAAATATGTGCAACGCCATCTGTATAAACATGGAAATACCTATACAGTCATCTGTGTAAACATGGAAATATCTACACCACCATCTGTATAAACATGGAAATATCTACAATGCCATCTGTATACACATGGAAATACCTACACGGCAATCTGTGTATAGATGGAAACATCATCACCGTCATGTGTACAAACACGGAAATATCTACATTGCTATCTCTATAAACATGGAAATATCTACACCGGTATCTGTATAAACATGGAAATACCTACACCGCTATCTGTATAAACATGGAAATATCTACAACGCTATCTGTGTAAACATGGAAATATCTACAACGCCATCTGTGTAAACATGGAAATATCTACACAGCTATCTTTGTAAACTCGGAAATATCTACACCACTATCTGTGTAAAGATGGAAATACCTACACCGCAATCTGTGCAAAGATGGAAATATCTACACCGCTATCTCAGTAAACACGGAAATATCAACACCACCATCTGCATAAACATGGAAATATCTACACCGCCATCTGTATAAACATGGAAATATCTACACCGCTATCTGTATTAGCATGGAAATACCTACACCGCTATCCGTATAAACATGAAAATATCAACACCGCTATCCGTATAAACATGGAAATATCTACACCGCTATCACTATAAACATGGAAATTCCTACACCGCTATCACTACAAACATGGAAATATCTACACCGCTATATGTATTAATATGGAAATATCTACACCGCTATCTCTAAAAACATGGAAATATCTACACCACTATCTGTATAAACATGGAAATGTCTACACCGCTATCTCAATAAACATGGAAATATCTACACCGCCATCTGTGTAAACATGGAAATATCTACACCGCTACCTGTATTAAAATGGAAATATCTACACTGCTCTCTTTAAAAACGTGGAAATATCTACACCGCTATCTGTATAAACATGGAAATATCTACACCGCCATCTCTATAAACGTGGAGGTATCTACACCGCCATCTTTAAAAACATGGAAATATGTACATACTCATCTGTATTAACCTGGAAATATCTACACTATCATCTGTAGAAACATGGAAATATCTACACTGCCAGGAGCTCAAGAGCAGCCTGGGCAATACAGCAAGGCCTCATCTCTACAAAAAAATTAGAAATATTAGCTGGCCATGGTCGTGTGCACCTGTAGTCCCAGCTTCTTAGGAGGCTGAGGTGGGAGGATCTACGGAGCCCAGGATTTTAAGGCTGCAGTGAGTTTGGATAACGACTGCACTCCAACCTGGATGACAGAACAACAACCTGTTTCAAAAAAGAAAAAAGAAAAAAAAACCTAAAAACTAAAAACTTGATGTAGTTTGCTAGTAACTAAACAGCAAATTAATTGTAACATGCTTACATATCAACGATGTCTTTCTTCTTTGATCATAAACCTGCTCACTAAGAAGCTGCTGAAGTCCATGGTAGTGACAGGTACATGTCTGCATCCTTGTCCTGACCTGCATCTTCTTTGATTGTCCCCATCTGTGTCTCCGACTGGCACTGCCGAACCGTCTTGCTACCTGATCAATGTTGTACTGAACCGGACTGCTAACTGATCAATGTTGTCGAGCTCACTGCACAAAGCTGTTCTTACAAGGTAGATTTCTGCCTGGAATAGCCATACTTACACTGTTTATATTCCTTACTCCTGACCCATCCAACGCAGCACAAGTTCTATTTATTGCCATAGAAACATAGGTCATTTGGAAACCCCTCCTTCATTTCTATGGAATGTTCAAACATTTCTGACATTTTGGACTCTGTTCTAGCCTCTTGTTAAATATATCCAGAAAAGAGACAAAGCTTTATGGGGGGGGGCTATATGCACACATATGCTATAGAATAAGCTATCTAAATGCTTAGAAATACTTTCCATCTGTCACCGCACCTTAATAGGTACACAGAAATTAAGTATGCGTATATCTGTCTGTATAGATACGTATAAATATATATCCCCAAAACAAAAACTCATTCTCTTACTTATACATAGGTAGAATATAGGTGAATATACATATACATTTATAGGTAGAACAAAAAAACCCTCAGCCTCTTTAGGGCCATGTGTTTTCTCTGAGTAATTGTCACAATTAATTATAATACATGTGTATGCCTTTTTAGATAAATTTCATCAGACCAGTTTCTGTCTGGTTGGAAAATAATAACTGCCTATTTGCTAAGTGCCCCTGCCCCCATACTATGTTCCAGTGAACTAAAGACCTCTGGCAATCATAGATTTACAACTCAGCAAGATTAAACAATTTATTGTTATTTATGACATCCAAGCTGTATCTTCTGTATTATATTCCACATTAGCATCTATCACCTTACATTTGGGAGATCCTGTCCAAAAAATGATTGTGCCTCCTAACCAAACATTCAGCAGGGCTGCAGGAACAGGCCCCCTGAACAAACATCCTGCCAAAGTACTTTAAAGCACCGTGAGCTCCCACAGCTGTGCATTTTCAGATGACTCAGCAGATTAGCGTGGAGTCTCTTAGCCTCTGCTTGGTCTGTTCCTTTCAGTGATCTCTCACATGGCCCAGTCCATTCGGTTTCAAAATCCTCATGAAATGAGCAGATTATGATCTGGCTTCAGTAGAGGGCCATGGGATGGGCATGGAGGGGAGAGGGTTTGCTCTTAACACAGCCTGAGCCTCAGAAAGGTTTCAGATGGAAAAGCATGGCACTGACTCAGCTCATGCTTAACAGGAAATAATGCACAGACCACACCAAAAAAGCCCTTTATGTTGTGTGAAAGTCTATGCCGGAGCAGCTGCTGCCACCTCATGTACTGTGATACAGTGTGCATGTGTGTGTTTGTGTGTGCATGAGTGTGAGTATGCACACAAATGTGTGCTGGGAGGGGGAGGAGATCACACCTTCCACAGTCGCCACCTCAGCCTTAGCTAGCAGCGTGGAGAATTGCCAAAAGTCAACAGGAAGCTGCACCAAAGCAACTGTGATCACCACATCAGCAGGCGCTTTCTGGTTAGTAAAGCTACTGGGACTGAAAAACACACACGATCTCGTCCTTCTTTTATTTTAATCAGAGCAAAATATTTTTATAATAATTGTGTTATATGAATAGATAATTCATAATGCTGTAACCCATTATCACATTCAATCCTCCCAACAACCCTAGAAGATATGTAGACAAGTATTATTACTTTCCCTATTTTTATAAATGAGGAAATAAACCCCAGGAGGCTAGGCGACTTCCCCACGGTCATAGAAGTTGCAAACAGTAGTATCATGATTCAAATCCAAAGCTTCTCCTTTTGTCTTTATCATTTTAATTTTGAAGGTAATGCATATGGATGTATGATCTTTTAAATCCAGAGATGTATATGGAATAGATAGGAAAAGGGACTCTCCTTCCACATTATACACCCCCTCCACCCAAGCTATATACACTGTTGACTAGAGTATGTCCTTTCAATCCTATTTTCTATGCCTACATTATATACAGAAAAGCAGGATTACGTTACACACAATATTCCAGTCATTGCTGTTTTTCACCAACAAGCTATCATTCACATCTTTTTCATACTACATATAAATTTATATCCTTTATTTTAGTGGTGTATATTGTGCAGTTGTGTCATAAATTATGTACCTGTTCTCTGTTGAACATATAGATTTTTTCTGAGTTTTTCCTTAGCAAAATGCTGCAGTGAGTACCCTTGTACACAGATGTTTGTACATTTGTTCTAGAAAAATCTACAGTAAAGATTCTTAGATTAAGAGATTCCCAGGTTATTAGAAAACTACTCTATTAATTTAGATATATACTTCCAAATTGCCTGACCAAAAAGTTATGTCAATTTAACTTCTATGAACAGTATACAAACATGACAATTTTCCATCACCTACACCAACTCTGGGTAATTTCATCTTTTTTACAAGTTGATGGATTGTTTTCATTTATATTTCTCTGGTTATTAATAAGGTTGGCCACCTGTTCATGTGTTATTATTGATGATATTTGCATTGAATTGTTTGAATTTTCTTGATTTCAAAAAACGTTTTACATGTCATAGATATTAAATATTTGTTGTAAAACTCTCCTTCCAGTATTGTGTATGTGTTTGGTCAAGTAGAATAAACTCTCGTCCTCTGATTTCAGATTCCTTTCTCTTTCCATTAGAAATCCCTAAATGTAAAACTACATATTGATAGCTAAAAACCAGGATGTTTACTAGAGAAAAAGAATACAAAGGCAATAATTAAATATTATATTTATACAAAATACCTACTAGTACAAACTTAAAAAGAGAAAGTAAAAGTCAAATGCTTCTACGACTTCAGACTAAGAAAAAGAACTTTTGAGGTTGAATGTTCCTGAAATTTTTCTTTTCATACAACTACGGACATGACTTCAAAAGTTGATGTGACTAAAAAATGTAAGATATGAAAGATATTTGAAGACTCAGAGAAGGTGGATTTTCATTTTAACAAGTCACATATATATTCTAGATATCCTCTTATTCGTAACTAAGAGAGTCAAATCAGATGAAAGAATCTAAAAATTTCCCTTTGACTGTGTTAAGTAGAAGTAGTAGAGGCATATTGGCCAAATCTTGAGTGTTTGCAAATTGACTCTTAAGGCTATAGGCTGGCACAGGTCATTGAAGCCCTAGCTTTTTATCTTTAATTTTAAAATCCCCAAACAATTTATACTAATTTTTCTTGTCCATTATTTCCAAATAATCTTGTTTAAAGGTTATTACAGTGCTTGCTCATGTTACTGTTGTCTAACAGAAGGGTATCCGGGGCCTTAAAACTGAGAGGGTTAGGATTAATGATTCCAATACCTATGCTTGGACATCTCCAAAAGTGGGTTCCAACTTCTTGTCCTCAAGTCTGTATAGAAACTAGCAAACTTCCAGAGTTCACAAAAGGCTCAAAGAGAACAGATGTTTTATAGAAAATTCTTAGAGCAAGTTTCACGCATAATGTTGCTGATGCGTGTCTGCCTTTTCAATAAACATCACTATGCTTTATCACAAGATTTAATAAAGCAGCTTAGTTAAAAATGCCATCTGGGTCTCTGGACACATTAAACAAAGCTTAAAATAACCACCCCAGCAACTGGGAGGACCCAGCTGTTCTCATAATCTGTCCCACTCCTTTTACTTCCCCATAAAAAGAGTGAATGAAGACCACAGACTAAAAGCATCCAGAAGGAACTGACACAAACAGGGAGATAGATGGAGCCAAGGGCTCCTGTAAGTTTGCTATTGCTCACATAATAGATTTGCTAATTCCACAACCTGCGGATGGTGATTAAGAACGGGAAGCAGAAAGAGGGAAGAGAGAATCATAGAAGGGCTCATTCAAGTTTTCTAATGTATCACAAACCTGTCCTCCCTAATGTCTGGATCATAGCAGCCCATTCCATTCACCTATTCTCTAGTGAACTCCAATAGAAAATACAAAGCCATCACCACCCAGTTCTTTCTCCCTTCTAGAGATGAGATATTAGCCACCCAATCCCAGATTCTCAGATCCATTCCAGGAAAGAAGCCCTAGGTATTGAAGCACAGCTTTCCCTCCCTCCCTTCTTTCTTCCACCCCAAGATTTGTTCCCCAGATAGTTCTAGTAAATGCAAAACCAAGTATATTCTCATTCTTTAGAGCAACCAGCTTTTCATGGCCAACTGGAATCAAACACAACCTGCACGAACATCTATCTGGAGGACACTCCCAAGGCTCCTACTGAGCCAGCCTTCTGCATACCACTGCATTTCAGCTTCCTAGTTCACAAGACACAGAGATATTCTTGAATTCTGCAAGGTGCACTGTGTGTTAATATCTTGGCTGCTCATCATGTGGCCAATAAAGGGCATGACTAGTCAACAAATAAATTTTCTCTTGGCTAAAACTTGCAACAAAACTGTAAGCTGTTTACCAAGGGGCCCACTACAGGTTATATTCAATATATACAGTCAAATCCTAACTATCTGAGATATATTCAGTTGGCCATACACCTTTATATTTCAGTAAAAGGTCTTTACATTTCCCAGTGCTATCGATGTTACAAAGTGCTTTCATATGCAGTGCTTCATCTGATTTCCAGGATAATTAAATGATCCTGTCATACCTGATTTTTAGATGAGGAAACAAGTGGTTTCTGGGTATTTCAAGAGGCTAACGCATCTGCCCTCCAACTTGTATGTGAAAACCAAAAACAAAATTCCAAGGCCCTTCAACCATCTGAATGGACTTTGACTCTTTTGGTCAATATATGGCAGAGCTAGGAAAAGAAGGTGAGTCTTCCAGCTGCTGATACAGGGTTTTTTTCTGCCATACTCCATTACCTCCAAGGCTAAAGTCAAAAGAGGGTGTGGTTATCACATGAAAAAATCTGGTTTGGATTTCCCAAATGTGTATGTAGTATTTGGGGATTTACCTTAATTTAACCTACAGTTCTTTTGGGTTGTAACAGTCTGACTCCATTTTTGAAAACAAAACAAAATCGATTTTAAATGCTGAATTATAGATCTTTGCTGTCCAGTATGGTAGCTACTAACCACTTATGGTTATTTGCATTTCTATTTTAATTAAATAAAATTCAGTAAAATGCAAAATTCAGTTCTTCAGTTGCTCTAGCCACATTTCAAGTGTTACAGTAGTCACATATGGCTAGTGGCTGGGACAATGCAGATTATAGAACAGTTCCATCATCAAAGAAACTTCTATTGAACAGTGCTATTATATAATGTCATCTCCAGAGAAAGAAGACTTTAGAAAAAGTCAGAAACGGCCGGGTGCAGTGGCTCACACGTGTAATCCCAGCACTTTGGGAGGCCAAGGCAGGCAGATCCCTTGAGGTCAGGAGTTCAAGACAAGCCTGGCCAACATGGTGAAACCCCGTCTCTAGTAAAAATACAAAAAATTAGCTAGGCGTGGTGGTGCATGCCTGTAACCACAGCTACTCAGGAGGCTAAGTTGGGAGAATCACTGGAACCCAGGAGACAGAAGTTGTAGTGAGCCAAGATTGTGCCACTGCACTCTAGCCTGGGTGACAGAGCAAGACTCCATCTCAAAAAAAAAAAAAAAAGAAAAAGAAAAAGTCAGAAACATCTTGAGGCAGGCATAGTGCTGTCATCTGTCCAATATTGAAGATGATTTAAGAATAAGAAAGAAGAAGAGAACAAAGAAGAGAAAAAGAAGTTGCCTTAGGTGTACCTACCCAGAAAAGGACAAGGGCATTCCTGTAGTCATTGTGTTGTATTTTAGCTCTTAAACTTTTTAAGAGATTAGAATAATTTGACACATAGAAGATCTAAAACACTGAAGAGGCTCTGAAGCAGATAAAAGTAGAAAGAAAATAAAAAACTAATTAGTTACAAACTAAGCTTAACCACAATTCGTTTAAACGATACTATTTACTCTTCACATGATTGGTTTTTCTTTTGCTTTATAGTATGACATAGTTTATATCTTTAAAGGGGAATTAAAATATTTCTGGGAATTTTTAAAAGTAAGTTCACACAGCCACAAAAAAACTACAGAAACAGATAAAACCTATCTTCTCATTTATTCCCTAATCCATTCAAATTAAATATAAAAATCCAAGCAGCCACAGTGATATTCAAAAAAGCAAAAGTGAGACAAAACAAAATTCATTTGTCACCTGTGGAGGTAGTTAGCTCACCTAATCTTCACTCCAAACACCAGTAATTTTTAAAAGACAGAAATAAACATATGTTCTGCCTTCCCGGAAGGAACTATGTTTCAGGGTAGCCAAATAACCCAGTTGTGAAGAAAATGGTCTGCTTATAGAAAAATGCCAGCTAAAACATGTAGATAGAATTAGAGAATTAGAAATTCACCATTTTGAAACCCCTAATGAAATAATCAACTCAAGCAAGGATCATTAATAAATGCTAAAACAATCAAGTAACTATTGATACAGAATATAACTGAATATACACATGGTACAAAGTTCACGTCACAGACTACTGGCTTGACCCAAGGGGGAATATAGCAGAGTAGATAGGCAGTGATCACCCTAACCTTGCGATCATCTCACCATCACTAATGATGGGATGTGAATACACATTATTGCCTATGAAATAGTCTTTAAAAAAGAAGTTGAACCTGAATCTAACTAAACCTTGCAATGGGCTGAACGTGTATGTCTTCCCCAAATTAATATGTTGACATCCTAACCCCAAAGGTGCTGGTATTAAAAGGTGGGGCCTTTAGGGGGTCATTAGATCATAAGGACAGAGGCTTCATGATTGGAATTAGTGCCCTTATAAAAGAGGCCCCAGAGAGCTAGCTAGTCTCTCCCACTATGTGAGGGCCCAGCAAGAAGGCCAATCTATGAACCAGAAAGTTGGTCCTAACCAGATATCAAAACCACATGCTCCTTGATTTTAAACTTGCTAGCCTCTAGGACTGTGAGAAATAAATTTCTGTTCTTTATAAGTCATCCAGTTTTTGGTATTTTGTTATAGCAGGCCTAAAAGCCTTTAGAACTAACTTCCAGTTAACCAGGAAAAAACAGAGTGAAAAGTTAAATGACACCATAAAAAGCAACCAGAAAATTCCAGAAGGGGAAATATTCTACAGGACAACTGACTAGTTTTTCAACAAGTCAATTTCACTAAATAAATACATAAACAAAGAGTATGTGTATTTTCCAGGTTAAAAAAGTCTTGAGCTAAATAATCAAATGCAATGTGTATCCCTTGATTAGAAGAAACTAATTTGAACAAACCAGCCACAAAAGATATTTCAGGGAGACCAAGCTGGAAGGATCACTTGAGGCCAGGAGTTTGAGACCAGCCTGGGCAACGTAGTAAGACCTCCATCTCTACAAAAACAATAAATTAGCTGGGCATGGTGGTGTGCACCTCTAGTCCTAGCTACTCAGGAAGCTGAGGCAGGAAGATCACTTGAGCCCAGGAGTTTGAGGCTGCAATGAGCTATGATTGTTTCACTGCACTTCAGGCTGTGTGAAAGAGCAAGACTTTGTCTCAAAAAATAAAAGGACATTTCATAATAATTGAGGAAATCTGAATGTGGACTGGGTAATAAATGATATAAAAAAGCCATTTTTTATTTTGTTTGAAAAGATGATTTTGTAACTATACAGGAAAATGTTCTTATTTTTTTAGAAATCTGTACTAAAGAATTTAGGGGTAAAATATCATTTTCTTTAATATACTTTCAAACACAAGCACAAAATAGTCATGACACAAATATAGCAAAATGTTTACAATCTATGTTCTATGCTTGCCTGTGAGTGCCATTAATCTCATCTCTCTGCTTTTCTGAAAGTTTGAACATTTCAAAGTTTTATAATAAATTTTTTTACATCCCATAATTTTATAATAATTTTTTTAAAGTTTGAAGCAAATCAACAACTATAGCTTCAAAAATATCCTGACCCACAGTAAACATTGAACAGGGTATATTTCTCCCATTTCCTAAAAAAGTTGGCCCAGGAAGGAGTATGAGAGCTGCCATAGCTCTCCCAAGGCTCATTATTCTCCATCACTCCATGGGAAATCCCAAAATAAATTTTTAAAAAAGTTGTTTAAATTTATAATGTTTTTGATTCTATAATAATTTTATAATAAAATAATTGTAAAATGTTTTTGATTTTATAATTTATAAAAATTTTTATACATGTTTATGTTTGAAATGTCTATTTCAAACTTTATGAGATATTAAAATATAAGTAATATAGTTCATCATTTTAGAAATGCCATGCTTTTCTTCTCCAGCAATTACATAATCAAAGAGTAACCGTAGTTTTTCCTAGAACATTGCTTTGTAGGCTGGGCATGGTGGTTCATGACACTTTAGGAGGCCAAGGCAGGCAGATCTCTTGAGATCAGGAGTTTGAGACTAGACTGGGCAACAGAGAGAAACCCTATGAGTAGTAAAAACACAAAAATCAGCTGTGCGTAGTGTTGTGCACCTATAGCCCCAGCTACTCAGGAGGCTGAGGTGGGAAGATCACCTGAATCTGGGGAGGTCAAGGCTACAGTGAGCCAAGACTGTACCATTGCTCTCCAGCCTGGGCAACAAAGTGAGACCCTGTGTCAAAAAAAAAAATGAAATTTAATTGAAAAAAAGAAAATTGCTTTGTAAAATTAATTTTTTAATCAAAACCAAGATTTTTCAGATATAGAGAATGCAGCCCACTGGTCAGATTTGTCAGTTCAAAGAGAATAAATTCTAGTTTCCTATTTTTCTAGCCTGCTTATGATTATCCAATAGGATATCAAAAAAGACCAAAGCCTTTGGGATCCATGTTCAGTATTCCTGAGTCTAACTCAGGATGCCAAATCAGGAGACAAGCACACTCTCATCAATTTTCAATCATTCGAGACCAATTTTGCTTATAATTATCCAGTTCTTTTAGACCACCTTTCTCCTGAAGCCAGCCTTATGGCTATTCACTTCACTTTAGCATAAGCCCCCAAGAAGGTGAACAAAATGAGGAAACGATTGGTTAAAGTTGGCATTTGAAATTCTGAAACATGTCCACCATTCCCTTCACCCATGCCCGCCCCTCTTAGAAGTAGTACTTTCAGATTATTTAAGAGTCAATGCTTCTATGTGGATTTTGTCATCTGTCCTTTATAACAGCTAGTAGGTTTAATTTGACTCTATTTTCAGCATATATTGACCTATGCTAATTATCTGTTAAAATAAATTCCACTCTTAGAGTTAATAAAGTGTGTGTGTCATGGAAGACCCATTGAAGTAAGAAGCTGAGGAGCCCTTATGGTAAAGTGGGACAAGAAATAATAAGACATAATAATTTTCCCATGCAAATCAACAACCGTAGCTTCAAAAATATCTTGACCCACAACAAGTATTGGACAGGCCATGTTTCTCTCACTCCCTAAAAAATTGGCTCGGGAAGGAGTATGAGAGCTCCCATAGCTCTCCCAAGGCTCATTATTCTCCATCACTCCACAGGAACAGCCTGTCAGAGAAGAGTGAAAGACCATTTGTCAACCTCTCTTCAACTCCCTGATTCTAGCCAAACTTCATCAATCTCAAGTGAGGAGCCAGAGAGAAATCAAACCCCATATATCCAGCATCATTGTCTACTGGAGTCAAAAATCACAATTCCACTACCCACCCCAACACCATTGGCCCTGTTTCTCCCAATTGCTTTTTATTGTGTTTTTTAAAAAATCCTCTTTCCCTATCTCTGCAACACCGAGAAGGAGGAATTATAGTAGATAAATATGAAGCATGGAGATCCTTTAAAAATGTTTTTAATAATAAATGAGAAAATGAAAAGGAGAGGGTTGGGAAGGAAGGAGGGAATTCAAATGCCAGGGAATTGTGCAGTTTCGCTTTTAAAGATGTTAACACTCATTTATACATCTGCAAGACACTCCCCTTAAAGAAAAGTTCTATGAGTGTGGGTCTGGTTGCATGAATAAGGATAAAATTACTTTTTTAGACGATGTTTCCCACATATCATTCAGAGACCCCTGAAGTTAGGTATCCCTCTTGTAGATGTCCTTGAGATGCTGCTGGACCTGGGAAAGAGGAAACTGGGATACGGGTCTATGCCAAAAGGTGCTTCTAGTTATAGGACAGAGAGGAATGGGGCAGAGGGAGAAAAACCCGAAGTCTGAGAATCTGGATTGCAGAAGACTACCGAGGTCGTGGGAGAAGGGAGAGAAAACAAGGATGAAAAGCGAAAGGGGAAGAGGCATGAAATGTTGTCAAATGTCAAAAGGCATTTGGAGAGAAGTTGGGAATTGCATTAAGAAAACCACTGCAAATCTCGTTTCAGACCATTTAGAGATATGCCCCCTGGGAACTGCGAGCTCAGGCTGTTTAGCATCAAACAAATGGATCCACTCCATCCCTACCCTAATTAAATAAATCATTCAGTAATTCCACTGGGTTAAAGAACCAAAATATTAAAAACCTTGAGGGCCTACTCTTGCCAAATATGTCAGGGATCGTGTGTGTGTGTGTGTGTGTGTGTGTGTGTGTGTGTTCTGAGACACCACTACTGTTAAACAGGCAGAGCTAAGACTTAGGGGACTGGCAGATTATTGCAAAAAGGGCACGGGGCAGAGGGACTCTGTTGTGAGCCTGGGAAAGAAGTTTGTGTGGGGACTGTGGGCAGTGAACGCGTTGGGAACAATATGGAAAACTGGGAGCTGCCTTGGAATCTACAGGGCCGGGTAAGAGAATGTCCGAAAGAAAAATGAGCAGGTGCGGGATGTGTGCAGAGTCGGAGAAGAGTCCAGGGCGCCCGGAGTGGCTCCAGGAACGACGGACACCCCTCAAGGCTTTTGGGGGCGGTGGGTACTAATAGAACCCAGTGTCTGGGGTGCGCCGGGGAGGCTGCAAGCACGGTGGGAGTGGGGCGCTGGAGGGTGAGGACGCGGGAGTGAGGAAGCAAAGCCTGGGCCGGGCAGGGGCCTCCCAGCTGGGCCTGGAGGCAGCAGGGGGACAAGGGCTAGGAGAGGGCATGGCGGCAGCGTGGCAGGAAGCGATGGGCATCTGGACACTCACCCCGTTGGCCGCGGCCATCTGCCCCACGATCTCGATGGCCGTCCTGCTAAAGTACCTGCCGTCGCTGCCCACCACCGTGGTGCAGCCCCGACG
Organism: Pan troglodytes; assembly: GCF_028858775.2. Taxonomy (NCBI): domain Eukaryota; kingdom Metazoa; phylum Chordata; class Mammalia; order Primates; family Hominidae; genus Pan; species Pan troglodytes. Next base: position 9,527,831 of record NC_072411.2, read on the forward strand.
GTCACGCAGGTCAATGGACGATAGCACGCTCTGGATGAATTTGGGCAGGTAGTTGTGCTGGCCCTCGAAGAGGCCGGTAGGTCGCCGCAGAACCCCGCCGCTGGCCCGCCGCGAGTCCTCGTAGGGCACGGTGGGCACTGTCAGCACCGGGATGGGGCTCCCCTCCGTGGTGCCTCCTGGCCGGTCCTGCTGTGGCTCCCGGGGCCGGAGGGAATCTGCAGCCTGCCGGGGGCCTCCACCAGCCTGGCCGCGTGCCGGGACTCCGCCTCGCACCCGGGCCCCCTCTCCGGCAGTTCGGCACCCTGCGCCCTGCGCCCGCCCGCCTGGGGACCGCCCGCCCCTCCTCTCCACGCGGCCGCTCGCTGACTCCCTCGGCGGAGATTGCTTCTGCCTTCCTGTAAAGTTTTCTCCCGCCCACCTTCTCCGCTGCCAGACCGCCCGAGGTGTCCTCAGTTTCTCCCCAAGTTGGACTCACTTTCGGGGTGTCCCAAAAGCCTGATTCCAGGGCCTGCTAGCCCGACCCCGGTGACGCTTGCACCCGCGCCTGGCCCCAGCCTTCACGCGCGATCGCCGCGCTCCGGGGCACACCCTCCGCCAGAAAACAGCCGGCGGGCGGCGAGACTTTGGGCAGAGTCCGGGTTCCTCTCCGGCGCCTGGCCCGTCTCCCTGTCTCCCTGGGAGTGCGCAGCCTACACGCAACAGTTTCTCTTTAGACAAGCATGGGGAGGGATTTGGGAGGGGGCTGAAACCTTTTGCCATCAGCGAACAGCCTCAGCCAAAAATAACCCTGGAAAGGCGAGCTAAGAATGGTTATCTCCTGCCAGCGCTGAAATCGGAGGCTTGGTGCTGCGTGTGGGGTGTGTGTGTGTGTGTATGTGTGTGTGTACCCTCCCACCCCGACCATTTGTTGAAGGGAATCACCACTGTCAGATTTCAATCCAACAGGACCCACTCGAGCCATCCACACTTTCCCCAGCCTCCTCCAAAACAGCACACTTTCCAGTATGGACAATTCTTTTTTTTTTTTTTTTCACTTGTTTGTTTGTTTTGGTGGTTGCAACAGCAGCAACACAGACGACACATATTTCCCTATTCTTCTCGCCCTTCTCACCCTCCCTACCCAGCTCCTGCCTTAGAAACAGGCTTGGCCTACACTGTATCTGTCCACACTGCCTGAACTCTTCCCTGAATTAATCGTTTTCAATAGGAGGGGGCTAAATCCCTTATTAATGCCCTACCAGGAGTGAATGAATAAAGCCAAGTTAAAGGGGAACTGGGTACCACATACTGTGCTAGGTTCCTTTGCATGTATCCTTTCATTCTGCTGGAGCTAAAGATGTTCTGCCTCCTCTCCATAAAACGCACCCAAACTCCAAAACCAGGAAATTCTCCATAGAAAATAGGAGTGAAGAGAGAAAAGACTAACAGGATAAACCCCAAAGCAGGAAGAAAGTTTTGTCTCCCATTTCGCTCAAGGAATTTTTGGACCCACCAAGGCTACTGTCCTGAAAGATCCTGCTGCTTCTCCTTCCCAAATATTGTCCACTTCCTGAGAGTAAGGCTGACTTGCCACAGGCTTATAAAGTGTTTGGTCACAGTAAGACAACTGTGAGTAATAACACACATTGTATACTGTTTTGCAATTGATAAAAGGCTTTGCATCTGTTTTTTCTTTGGAGGCTGAAGAAAAGAAGAATGGTATTCACGCAGTTCCCATTTTACAGATGAAAACAAGAGGACTTTTTCTGTGAAGTCAGGAAAGTGGTTACAGTGGTACTTTCCGCCTGTCCAAATTATGTATTGCCCCTCCCCTTTCTATTAATAACATTGAAGTGTGATGGGACAACCACTGAAGCCGTCAGTTGAAACCTGCTGGGACTTTTTAGCCATTCTCTTCAACATAAAGAATGGGTGTTTTTGGAGGGGGTGAGAGGAATGGGGAAATGTTGTCAAAGAGTACAATGTTTTAGTTGAGACTGGAAGAATACATTTTGTTGAGATCTACAGCACAGCATGGTGACTGTAGTTAACAATGAAGTATTGTGTATTTCAAAATTGCTAAGACAATAAATTTCAAATGTTCTCACCACAAAAAAGATAGGTTTTGAGGTGATGAATCTATTAATTCTCTGGATTTAATTATTCCACAATGTATACATATATCATAACATCACATTATACCTCCGTAAATACATACAATTTTAATTTGTCAATTAACATTTTTTTAAAAGAATAGTGTGGCCAGTTGGGGAGGTAGTTTTTTTTTTTCTCTCTAGTCTCTACTCAGTCTCCAAGATCCCATTCCCCATAAAGTTCCTGTCACCCAGGTGGAGTGCAGTGGCACAATCATGGTTCACTGCACCCTCTCCCTCTTGGGCTCAAGCGATCCTCCCGCCTACAGGTACATGCCACCACGCCCAGCTAATTTTTGTAGTTTTTGTAGACATGGGGTTTCACCATGTTGCCTAGGCTGCTCTCGAACTCCTCAGCTCAATCAATCTGCCCACTTTAGCCTCCCACAGTGCTGGGATTACAGGTGGGAGCCACCAAGCCCAACCCATAAAGTTCCTAACTTTTTATCTCCCTGGGAGTGCACAGCCTACACAAACCAGTTTCTCTTTAGAACATACTTAAGAGTCTTGGCTTAGCATCCAACAGACAGAACTTTAACACTTCTACGGATCTGTGCACCTGTCTATGGTGTGGGGTTTTTAAGATCTCTTTCTAATGACACTTTATTTTGCAAAGCAGGACAGTTTCATTCCCAGAAGAGCAGGTATGGTAAATCCTTTGTTCCAGTAACGAAGACAATGATCCAAACCCTAAGCCTCAGAGAAGCCCAGAAACCCTCCAGGCCTCCATTTCTCTGCTCCTAGCACCTGCCTCTCTCTTGACATCAACATCATTCTCCCCTCTCACAGCCCAGCTCCTTCCACAGACCCAGGGATTAGGCACCAGCACCTCAGACTAGATTTTAGAGAATTACCATTCAAGAGGCAATCCTCTTCCCTTGGTTCCAATTTCAAGGTTCTCAAAGACTGGAACAGGGCTAGTTTGAGGCAATGTGCCCCATCGCATAGCCAGAAAGAACCTTACAGTGAAAAGGAAAACAATTCTTCCAAAGTAAGGGGGTGCTGATCCCAGAGGGAGGACAGATGGGCAACCAAACAGTAACCGGGCCACCACATGCTTCACACTCACTGATCAAGGATTTCTAAAACCACTTTTCTTTTCTCTGAATTTACATAGGACTTTGTATCACTCATAAAGGAATGTCTTATAGGCTAATAACACCTTTCTATTCATGCTTATACTTAACATTTAGGCTAGGATAATTTCCTAACCTCAGTGTCCTCACTATAAGATGGGAATTATTATAATCCCTACCTCATAAATTGTTGGGAGGATTAAAATACTTAGTAAAGTGCCTGACTAATAGAAAGGCATTCAATAAATGTTAGCTATTCATGGTGTCATCATCATTATATTTACCATTATTACTAATCTCCTGTATTGCAAGAATTACAGTTTATATTTTTGTAGACCATCACTGTAGCTAAAGGGTCTTTGGGCCATAGGTGATATTCCATAAAGGTTGGTTAAATTGATCTGTGGTTTTTGACTATGGAAACTCAGAACTCCCTCAAAATGTACAAAACAGATTTACCTGCTAAATAAATCTCTTCAAAGCTGACCCCAGTTTTTATTGAATTAATTCCAATGAATTTGTCACAATGATGGAGAAAGGAAACTTAGAGGGCCCCACAGTTGTTTGCTGGTAAAATGAGAAGTTTGGATTAGATCAATGTTTCCCAAAATATTTTCCTCAGAATGTTAGTGCCCCTCGAATCCTGCACAAAGCAAGAGTTTCATGACCAAGTAGCTTCTAAAACTCCTGTACACTCTACTCCCATTCTTCACAATGCACACTTTCATATTAAAAGTTCTGAGAGGTCCTCAACAGAAGACATCACTTAACTTTTTTTTTTTTTTTTTAAGACAGATTCTCACTCTGTCACCCAGGCTGGAGTACAGTGGCCACCACTCCTGGCCTAAAATTTTTTTAACCTGGTGCTTCCCAATCTAAACTCACAGGGACCAGTTTTCTTAATGAAAGAGAATCAGACTAGCTTGTAACCATAGCTGGTGACACTCCCCTGCCCCATTCCTTGTATGTCCTCAGTGGACTAGGTCAGGAATAAATAAATTTTCCTGATTCTCAAGGGCTGGTCACTCCTTTGCACTGAGCTCAAAGCTTCTCTGTAGCATGGGTCACAATGAATGGTAGCCCTGATAGCCTAGAGTAGCCTTTCAGCCTTCTCTGAGCCTCTAAAGACTGAGGATACTTGGCATGAAATGGAGCAACTGATATACCCTTGCTTCCCCTGGGGACTCTCTTGCTCTCAAAAAGGCATCAGCCATCATCTCCATCTAGAGAATATACTAGCTGACTCAGCTTGACCAGCCTGTACCAAAATGAGAATCTGGGTAAAATAAGCATTGAAACACTTCATTCCTTGTAGATTCACAAAACATATTAGCATATTAAAGACTATGAAGTTCTGCAGGAAAAAAAAAAAACCTATTTAACTTTAATCCAACATTGCCAAGTTTTATTTGACCATGGAAGATTTTTCCAAAACACTTACAAACAGATCAAGGACATTAATCTTTCATGAAACACTAGATCCCCAGGGTCCTCTCCAGCTACATCATTCTGTGATTTTCTTTTTTATTTATGATGCATTAAAAGATTAATCTCTATCAGACTTCCATTTAGAAATTCACCAGAATGTGCAAAGGCAGCAGGTAAAATTGCTGAAGGGTATTATAAAAATACCCTCCAGTGATTTTTGAAACTTAAACTGAAATATTTATATAACTATATATTTCAGTTTGTATATTATATATATATGTATATACACACATATATATGTATGTATATACACACATATATATGTGTGTATATATATGTATACACACATATATATGTGTGTATATATATTGGTGTATGTATATCTATATCTATGTATATATGGCATTATATCCATTTTACAGATGCAGAAACTGAGCTTTAGAGGGGGTGAGCAATTGGTCCAAAGCCACACAGCACACAGGTAGTCATTGATAAAGGTAAAAACAAGAGTTGAAGCCTGAGGTGTAAGGACACAGAGACAAGTACACAAATGTTTACAAGTTACACATATGACACGTGCCTTTAACATGAATTTCTTGAACATTCCTTTAGAGGCCTTACAATGAAGACATCAGAGTGGCAGCAAGTTCTGTTGGAATCAGGGGAGCGTGTTCTTCTATAATCCCCTGGCTAACAGGAAAGCACACTGATTTGGCCCATGGTAGTTATACACTCCCATTGAGTCAGGGGCCACTTCTATGCACACAGGAGGTGCTAAAAATACGCTGTTGACTCATTGCCTCTAAGAGCAGAAGAAATGCCAAAAGTATAGGACAAGAGGCAGAAAAGCACACGGAAAAATGTCGTAGGGCAGTCCTCTGAGGAAGTGTTAGATCCCTTTGAAATCTGTCCAAACACTTTCTTGTGCTGGGGAAAGTCAATTACATATTTCAAGCAACCCCACATGTCATACGAGTATCTTGTACGTGTTTGTGTACTCGTGTCTGTGAACTTACATCTCAGACTTCAACTTCTCGCTCCCCACCCTTATCAATGACTGCCTGCATGGCCTTGGGCAAGTTGCTTTCCCTCTTCAAAGCTCAGTTTCTGCATCTATAAAATGGACATAATGCTACCTACCTCATGGGGTTAGTGATCACATTTAAGGAGCTAATATGTGGAAATTGCTTACACAGTACCTATCACATAATAAGGGTTTAATAAGTGTTTGATGTAATTGTTTTGATTATTACTACTATTACTAAAATAATAATTACTACAATAATAATGATTCTTATTCTCTATATTAGTATTATCTTTGAAAATGGGCATGGATTATGTCTATGTAACACTTTTGGCACAATATCTAGCATTATATCACACACAAATTAGAGAATTCATGTTATTAAGGATGAAAAAATATTTTTACTGACCCTTAAATTCTTCGTAAGTAACTGCAAAAGAAGCCATTGTCCCAACACATGAAATAAAAAAAAAAATTCAGTTCCTCTGGAGTTTGTTTTTGGAGGTAGCCACAGGATACCTAATATTTTTTTTCTTTTCAGAGAGACCGAGGGGCTCACTAGGTTGACCAGGCTGGTCTTGAACTCCTGGTCTCAAGCCATCCTCCCACCTCAGCCTCCCAAAGTGCTGGGATTACATGCATGAGCCACCACATCCAGCCTACCTAAAATATTGAATGCTGTTAATAAATCTCCTGAGGCCAGCATAAGAAGGTGATGGGCAAAACTAATGCAGGTATGTTTTTCTGGCTTTTTCATGTATTGGGCCAAACTTTGAAAAGCACTTACTATTAATGGCTAACTTGCAAAATTTGTGATTTATTAAAAGCAGATTTTAATTGTTTTACCTAAAAATAATAGGCCTCTGATCTGCCAAAGATGAAGATTTAATTTCTAGGTGTTCCCCACAATACCTAGAAACATCAGTGGAATCGAGTATTAAACACTTTAGAACTATTCTCATCAAAGTTCTTTAATATATAATACAGCAAAAGAAAAGTTTCTTTTCTAAAGGCTTCTCTATACTTTTTTTAATAGTTGAATTTCATTTCTGAAGGCTCCTAAAAAGAATAGAATTTAGATCTTTATTAAAGAGGAAATATATTTTCCATGTTTAATTTAAATTACATTCCATCAGTCATTTGCAATCTTAGCCTACACGGAATTTCTTTTTTTGGTAGTTTTTATGTTTGGGCTTTAGGAGGGGATTCCCAATAATCTCTATATAAATATTTCTAATCTCTATATAAATATTTTAACATTTCAATGTAAATTAGATTTTTAAAGCTATTTTATCCATAAAAATGATAAATTTGCATGGCTGAGGGTGAAATAATGTGTTACCAGGACCCCTCAGTTTTGGGGGTTGTGAGTAGATCCCATCTTCATGTTCCTCCAGCCCAGCCCAAGCCTGGCTCAGGGCCTCCTCCCCCATTTGCCAGGAACCACCATCCCCAGGGATTCTATGTGCCCTGCCTGACCAGTGTTCTCCATCAGAGTTTACCAAACTTTTGTTCATTCCCTCAGAGCACAGCTAAGCAAGAGTACACTAATTTGAAAATTAACTCAAGCAAATAGAGGAACAATATCCCCAACACATTGCATTTTAACATAGGGTTTCCTGGACACACTGTTTCAACCCAAGAGTTGGGCTAATAGTAGGAGTTCCATCTGCTAAAATACGGCTGTCAGCTTCAGAGGGAAATTCATGAACGTCTTCGTAGTTTGTTTTTACGTTTCACTTGGCACTGTTTCTAAAATTTCCTCTGAAGCCAAAAAATAAGTTATTTCCCAGCACACTGGGCACTTTTCATTTATCATTGGATTGATTTTTGTAACTTGCAGTAGGAGCTGAAATCGACCAGGGGGTTCTTATCCAACAGACAGCAGCAAAACTCTTTGTGTATCTGCGTTCCTTTCAACAAGCGTGACTTCCTCAATGGCATCATTCGTGAGCGTAACACAGAGCTCAGCAATAACGTTTCTTCACTAACCCTACCAGGTATCCAACATAGGATGTTACTTCCTTTCACTGTTTTCCGACTCCTGGCAGATATTAATCATTGGGATTTGGGAACAAGGAAATAGAATTTCTGAGAATGCTTGGGAATTCCCAAATTCATATGATTTTCATAACACTTCACTTACAAGTTTTTGAAAAATAATAAGTGACTATAATAACAAGCAAATAGTCGTTTTTTTCTGTAACAGGATTATATGAAAAGTTTTAGTAGTCTTCTGTTTTTAAAAGATATGATAACAAATGATGATTTCTTATTATTAGGAGCCAACATATTGTAACAAGATTATAAAATCCAATAGCATTAATAGAGAAAACATTAAAAAGAAATGAATATTATCACAAAATAAATGCTAAAGAAAAGTCCTTTAAAGATTGAAAGGTAACACCACAAATACTTAAAGCTTTAATCGGTGTTTACATGACATTGTTAAACAAGGCATCAATCATCCCCTCCAATACCATTTAAATAACATAACATTCTGATCTCCTGGCAAGATGAATAGCACTAGAAAGAAGCAACTGTCAAAATTGCCGATTTAAGGGCATATTTTGTTTCTAAAACTTGGCATTTCTTAGAAAACCTCTCATAGGATTTGTAAAACATATACTATGCCTAGGAACACATTAATATTTATTTGCAGAAATGGTTCACTGTTAGCAGTGGACAAGGCCATGAACACACACTTGTAACACAGCAACAGATACAAGAAAGTCTGACTGAGGCTCCTTAACTGCTCCTGTCCTGTTCACCTTAACTTTCATCTCCACATGTCAGTGCTTCCTCATCTTGCTTGACTTGAAGTCAGTGCATTTCTTCAAGCCAGTAAGTTCTCTATACTGACTATTAAGCTGTAATTTTCACAGGAAAATTAGAATGTTCCTTCCCATTTTCCTAATTTCTCAACTGATTTTTCTCAGAATTCAGAATCCATAAATATTGAAATGCCAGGAGAGAATTTCCAAATGGAAATGCTGTTCCCTTAGTCCATTTTCAGAAGAAACCGTAGGATAGTGTTATCCTTCTCTTCTCCAATTTTTTTTTCCTGCAAACTTATGGTTATCACCTCTTTAAGTGAGTAGCTCATAATTTTGCCTCCCCTGCAAATGGTCCCAAAACAGTGAAGTGGGTCCTCTTTAGCTGTGTCTTTAGTACATAATCCTGCATTTCTGACCATATGCAGGGAGTGTGACCCAGGGAAGGATCCCTGACTCAATGGGATTTCTCTTGCTGTCTCTAGAATTTGAACACCGGAACCCAGACGTACAGAGGCTGGGAGCCATCGTGGTGTGCTATATTGATGACGGCAGCAGTGGGTGGTGTGGGGGCAGTTAATTGACAGCTACCTGTTGCTGACATCCCAGGAACTGCCTGAACCTCCTCTTTCCCAGTCATAAGATATCTAAGATTCTGCAGTATTCTTCATTAAATCCTAGCATGGTTTAAGCTAGCCAGAATTAGGTTCTGTTGCTTTCAATCAACAGAACCTTAGCTAATACGTTGTTATTTCCTGGTCTTTGTTCCTTTAATTTTCCAGGAAAAGAAGGGAAAATGGCTTATTGGTTTTAAAAAGAGACAAGGGACAACATACCATTTATGCAAAATTTAGAAGCACTCAAAGGAAACTCTGGAAATTTCCTGAGACATACCTAGGTAGGATCAGCATAAAACTTGAACAGTGTATCTAGATCATGGTTGCCATGGTTGCCTTGACACAATGAACATCTGTATCAAGATCATATTTTCTTGGTGGGACAGAGAGAAGCACAAGGCAGGACTCACATTTACAGTAATCCTTGTTTTCCAGGAACCATACAACCCAGTTTGTCCAGAGCTGTTCATCTTAAGTTTGTTATCCCACCATAATTATAAATAGAACCTCGTTTTTCTCTCAAGAATATCCCACTTTGGATGATAATTTCTGTGACTACCCATTAAGAATATTTAATAACTATAGAAAACTGCTTCTCTATATTTTTTGTATGTTTGAAACATTTTATAACAAAAATATCTTTAAAGTTATCACCTACACAGAATATAGCTGCCAAATGCTCCTACTCTGCTATTCTAACCATGAATCCCTCTGGGGCCCCTTCCTCCTACGGCGCTTGTGAGGATGAAATGAAATAAGCTCTATGAAGTGCCCAACAGTGACCAACACTGAATAAAATACAGCCACCATAGGTGGCCTTCCCTTAAGTTCACCAAACTCCTGATAAGTTATTCGGTGATGTTTTAATCTTAATATTTTATGTAGATTATACATTCATCTGATTCAAAATGCAAAAGGTACAAAAGCATATACAGTTAAAAGTTTCCCAACCCACTACCATTTATCTCCCTGGAGGCAACTGTTTCCAGATTTTTGAATATCCTTAAAGAATATCATATGTATGGAAAAGAAAGATTATATATTTATATGCATCTGTGTATGCATTTTCTTATGAGAGGCTCACAAAGTCTCCTTGAAGAGATATCATTATTACAAATACCCCTCAATTTACAATAGGGTTATATTCCAATAAACTTATGAAAATATTGTAAGCTGAAAATGCATTTAATACACTTAACCTACTAAACATCATAGCTTAGCTCGGCCTACCTTAAACACTCACATTAACCTACAGTTAGGCAAAATCATCTAACAGAAAGCCCATTTTATAATAAAGTGGGCTTTGAATATCTCATGTAATATAATGAATACTGTACTGAAAGTGGAAAACAGAATGGTTGTATGAGTACTCAAAGTACAGCTTCTGCTGAATGTGTATTGCTTTCAAACTATCTTAAAGTTGAAAAATCGTAAGTCAAAATATTCTAAGTCAGGGATTGTTTGTACTTCTACTTTACATGATGAAATTGAGCCTTGAAAAGATTAAGTGACTCGCCCAAGGTCACACTGGCAGTTAAATAGTGAAACTTGGATCCAAATTGTTCAGTCACTACATGTATTGTCTTGAAATTTGAAAAAGTGGAAGAGGAATTAAACTACTAAATTGAAGGACTATTTTAGGCATAGAAGAAGCAGATGCCTTCATGTCCAAGTGATTGTGAAAAGCCCACTTGCCCCAAAATATGTCTCCTGGTCATATGAAATTCCACCATTTCAGATTTTTACCTGGGGATTTAGAGTAATCTGCTGTTTTCCTAGAGCTCCCCTAAAATAGAAATAGAAAATTTTGGAAGGCTAAATATATGCTAACATTGGAAAACTGATTTTCTCCCCTTCGTAAGGCAAGGTACTGAAGGAGGGGGCCCTACGGGCCGTGCAGGGACATCCTGGAGGCATGGGGAGAAGAAACTGAAAGGCAAGTTTGTATGGAACAAAGAATACCGATCTCAGGATTCTCCCTTGAACCTGCCCTAACTTTGTTCAAATAGACTTAGCCACTGACCTGCTGTCAAAAGACCACAGCCAATCTGACTTGTTTTCAATATAATGATGAATATTGATTTGGTCCCTTCATCCAACATTCTCAGCTGGATCTTTTTTGACCAAGGATATACATTACTAGGTGAGTACAGGCAGTTAATTCTTCCACACGGGACTTCGGAGTTTCTGAGTTAACCAGAATCACCCACCTTAACATCTGCCAGTTTATACCCCAAGTCCTGACCAGTGCCCCCTACCTGCTATGCCTCATGTTTTCAATAGAGCATAAAATCAGAAATGAAAGATGAAACATCATAGCCAATATCACAGAAATACAAAGGATCCTAAGAAACTGCTAGGTATAATTACACACTAACTAATTGGATCATCTAGAAGAAATGGATAAATTCCCAGACACATAAAACCTACCAAGATTGACTCATGAAGAAATTTAAAAATCTGAACAGACTAATAGCAAGCAAGGAGGGTGAATCAGTAAGAAAATGTCTCCTATCAATGAAAAACCCAAAACCAGATGGCTTCCCAGATTAATTCTACCAAATATTTTAAGAAGAACTAATACCAGTCCTTCTCAAACTCTTCCAAAAAGCTGAAGTGGAGGGAATACTTCCAAACTCATCTTACAGGGCCAGCATTACCCTGATTCCAAAGCCAGACAAGAACACTACAAGAAAGGAAAATGACAGGCCAATATCCTTGATCTACATAGATGCAAAAATCCTCAACAAAATCCTAGCAAACCAAATTCAATAGCACATTGAAAGAATCATTCACCATGATCATGTCATGGTTCAACATAAGCAAATCAATACATATAATATACCATATTAGAAAAATAAAGGATAGAAACTATATGGCCATCACAATAGATATAGAAAAAGCTTTTGACAAAATTCGAAACCCTTTCATGGTGAAAAAAAAAAAAAACACCCAACAGATCACGTATTGAGGGACTGTATCCCAACAAAATAAAGGCCATATATGACAAACCCATAGCTAACACCATGATCAATGGTGAAAAGTTGAAACTTTTCCTCTACCATCAGGAACAAGACAAGGATGCCCACAGACACCACTTCTCAGGGTAATTAGGCAAAAGAAAGAAATAAAAGGCATCTTAATAGGAAAGGAAGAAGTGAAACTGTCTCTACTGACGGCATGATCTTGTTATATATAGAAAACCCTACAAACTTCACTAAAAAAAGGTTAGAACTCAACACAAAGAAGGGAACAATAGACACTGGGGGACTCCAAAGGTGGGAGGGAAGGATGGTGGGAGCAAGGGTTGAAAAACTACCTATCGATTACTATGCTCACTGCTTGGGTGGTGGGATCATTAGAAGCCCAAACCTCAGCACCATGCAATATACCTGTTTAAGAAACCTGTACATCTACGCTCCTGACTCTAAAATGAAACATGCAATATTTAAAAAACAAAAACAAATAAATAAAATTTGAAAACTGTTAGAACTGAACTGATAGGTGATATCAGTAAAGTTGTAGGATACAAAATCAACATATAGAGCCTTGAACACAGCAACATCCAGCTGTCTGACACGAAAGTCTCAGGGGCAATAAAACCTCTATATGAACTCAGAAACAATGAGCTAAGTTGTGTTTATGTCTGAAAGGATGTTAAGAACTTCATTCATGTTACATCAGAGCCAACAGAAAGAACCAACAGGAAACCTGTACCCAACAAACAGAAATGACAAGATGAAGGGAAAGCAGAGGTAAGGGCTTACCTTAGAAAGGGCAAGTGATTAGCTCAATATACAATACAATGTTTGCTCCTGAGCCAAAAATTTGTACAATAATTTGGATATTACTTGCACAACCAGAAAAATCAGCCACTCATTAGGAAAATGTGTTTCTGTAGAAGTCTTAGGACTCAGCTATCTATAATAACATGAAAAGACAATATTTTCATCCAAAATGAGTATTTTTGTTTGTCTTGGCTTGTTATTCTAACGTCGACAGCCTCTAAATAAACTGTTGAAGTACATGATATAACCACCTCTTTCTCCATCTTTCCCATTGCTCCCATAGGGTTTCAGTTGTGCAATTTCACCATTAGCAAAGCTTTTTGCTGAAATCTGGCTTTTCAAAGGGAGAGTATCCAGAAACAGAAGATGCTGATCTGGGAGGCTCTTCCTAATAGAACTGCTGCTTCAGTTTAACTTGAAAAAGCCCACACCCAGTTCCTAATGACAGACATCTGAACACCGGGTCTTCCCCTGAGCAAGACCATGCTATGCCTCCTGCTCGCTCTGTTCTATAAGCAACCCACAGATTGCTCCCTGTGAAGAGGAGCCTGCCAGGGGAGCAGCATTCCACCAGACCCTGATTTAGCAAGATATTTCCGTATCATTCCCCCAACCAGCTGGAAGTCCTCCACTGCTCTTGTGTAAAAATCTAACTCATCTCGCTGAATTTCCTGATTTAAAAGTCTAATTCATTTCACCAAAAGTGTGACAGAAGGAAACCAAGTACACCATCTCTCTCTTACCAAACCAAAGCTATTGCATGTGCATTCTGGGGGGAAAACATGGTCCAAATATGTTATGGAGGGGGTGCCAGCCCAGTGTCATCCTCTTACTATTGCCATAGGATCTTGGCTGATGGCATCAGAGGAAAAACAAGTTTATCGATTACTTTCAACCATTAAGCTCACTCCTCCATGAAAAATAAGTCACAAGTCCAATGTCTCTTATTAAAATAAGCACTGCAAAATATAAAGGAGTCACAGTTTTAAAATGGGACACACGTTCTCTAAGCAGTGAACCATGTTAGAGGTGCACTGTTTACATTGTATAAAGTCCCCTGGAGCCAGGGTTAGGAAGCCCATCTGTTCTTTGGTGTTCTGGGATGAAGGAGAAAGGAAAATGTGCTGCCAGAAGTGAGTGGGAAGGAGCCCATGAGATAAAGGAAGTAAATCCATTTGCTGATTGCAATAATAATGGTAATACACGAAGCTATACATACATACATACATACATACATACATACATGCAAATTTTCACATTTTTTTAAAAAAGGAACTTAAGGCTTCCACTCATGTAATCAGCCCTTATGAACTCTCCTGATTAGCTGCAAGGAAAATCTTCCTTTCTCCTCTTTCTTGCACCATCCTGGGCTCCCTTTTGACTTGTTTTTTTTTTTTTTTTTTTTAACTTATAAACGATCAGCTCATATTCTGAAGTTTGTAGTCCCCTCCCGCCCCCTCTCTCTCTATACGGCTCATTTACATTGGCAGCTGTCGTGCTGCTGGGCATCCTCAAACCCACAAGTTTCCCTTTAATGTTTGAGCAGAGAAACATGATCATGCACTAGGCATCACTGTGCCACTCAAAATGCTTTTTTGTTTTTTTTATTGCATCTGAGAGAAATCTCAAGGTTGCAAACCTGGAGTCAGAATTGTCTCCATGTGTCTCAGTGGGAAGAGTATCGTGTGAAGAAACAAGTTGATTCTACTAATCAAAAGGAATTTTTTTTGATATCAGGTCATCCTCCGAATGAATTTATATTACCGAGTGGAGGGTCACATGAAGAAAATGGTCAAACAGCACCACCTAGAGCAAGAGCTGAGAAGTGCAGCGGAGCCGGGCTGTGTCAGGAAAGAAAAGCAAGCTGGGGCCTGGCTCAGCGCTCTCCCCTCTGCTCCTGTCTGCACGGAAAGATTAGGATGACAGTGGCAGGAAGCCTGTGCACCTAGTATGCATCACTTGAAGGGAACACACAGATTCCAGTAAACAGTTGGAAGGAAATGTTAACACCAGGCTCTGCTAAACAATATGAAATGACTCCTAGATGAGACAAGCGACTTTCATCAAAGTTCCCTGATACCTGAAAAGGCAGCCCAGGGGATCCTGCACTACATGTGGTGTATGTAAATTAAGCGGGGTTTTTTCCCCTTTGTAATCAAGGCTCATACACAAACAAAATCACACTTTAGAAACGGCCTATTTCAACTTGTAACTAGCTTGCTTTCAGGGGCTCCAGGTCAAAAAGAAATAGAGCACAAAGACGCTTTCTCCTTAGGGATCATACACAAATTCACTCTGTCCGTTTCTTTCCCACATGGAGCAACAAAGCCGTCAGACCTCTCCATCCACACATCGGGTCCTTCCTGATTAAAGTGAGATAAATCACAGCCCTCTCTCTCTAGATGGCAGGCAACAAGAGGGGGATGCTTGCCTCAAGAAGTCCTCCCCATCCCTCTGCATTCATGCAAGCCCGAGCGGAGAGATGCAAGAAATTACGGATGCATTTTAATTCCCCAGACCCTGCAATTAAAAATGGAAATTTTTTGGCCACGCCTGTTGGCTCACGCCTGTAATCCCAGCACTTTCAGAGGCCGAGGTCGGCGGATCACCTGGGGTCAGGAGTTCGAGACCAGCCTGGCCAACATGGTGAAACCCTGTCTCTACTAAAAATACAAAAATTAGCTAGGAATGGTGGTGGGCGCCTGTAGTCCCAGCTACTCGGGAGGATGAGGCAGGAGAATCACTTGAACCCGGGAGGCAAAGTTTGCAGTGAGCCAAGATCGCACCACTGCACTCCACTCTGGGTGACAAAGGAAGACTTCATCTCAAAAAATGTTTTTAAAAAATTGAAGTGTTGTTCTTTCATTTGTAAATGTGTTTTGGTAAAAGAGGGGCAGTTTAAGCAACCCTTTCTATTGTCTACATTGTTAAAATTCATCCGACATGGACTCTTGACTCCGTTTTGCCTGGGCAGACCCAATTCAAGCATTTACAACAGCTATAACCTCCTCAAATCAAAAAGAGGAATCAGCATTATTGCTAAGTTCAAATAAGTTCTTGTTTTATTTCATTTTTATTTTTGAATGCAGCCATTCCTCCATGTGCTGTCATCAGGTAAGATTGTCAGTCCTGATTAGGTAAAGGTATTATTACAAAATGCAATTCTTAAAAATTCAGTGTCTAACTACACTTTTAATAAGCCTTTCCCCCTCCCCTATGTATTCTCCCTTAGACACCCCTTCTCAAATTTAAAATCACAGAAACTAAAATATGATGCCTAAAGAGAGCCTAGCGACTGCCCAGTCCTCTAATTTGATGAGTGGGAGTACTGAAGCCCAGAGGAGGTCAAGTAATTTGTTCCCAATGTCTTAGATAAGAAGAAAATGACCAGCTGGGAAATCCCACTCATGTCAAGGCAGAGGCACAGGGCCAGAGACTGTGGTTGAATTGTGCCACACTCCTACATCCTTCTTTAGGAATCACAGAACATTCCTGTGTTGAGTCGGAGTCACTGACTTCCTTTTCAGGCTGATTGAGTTCTGTCCTTACAGGCTGCGACAAGAAGTTTTGGTATTATGCTACACCAAGACCATTTATCTAGTTCAAGAAATGCACAGTCCTTAGAGCCCAGCAACTTTCCCCATGTCCAGTATATGTAGCTTCTCCATTAGAAGCTGTCAGAATGGAGCCTTCTGGCTCATCTTGATTTTAATTTGTGCAAGAATGAATGGTTGTGCTAAGACAGCTTTCCTAGCTGATAGAGAGCGAAACTTTTTTCTCATAATCTATAAAAAAATTAAATTAGAACTTTTTTCTCATAATCTGTGAAAAAATATTAAATTAAATCTGGCTCGTCTTGATTTTGATTTGTGCAAGAATGAATGGTTGTGCTAAGACAGCTTTCCTAGCTGATAGTGAGCAAAACTTTTTTCTCATAATCTATAAAAAATATTAAATTAGAAGCATAGAGTTTATTTCATGACTGTTATCTTCCTGCAATTTTCTTGTGGGCATAAATGATTTGTTTTTATCCTGCCTGCCCCCCAATCCCTTTTCCAAGAGACTAAAAGAGTATCTAGTGCAAAGTGGAGACTCAAATATTTTTTAATAAACAGTGATCCCAGCCACCCAGTGCATGTTGCCAAATGCCAACCCCATAAATAATCAAACACATCATCTCATTCAGCCAATCAAAATCAAGTGCTACCTATTTTTTTAAGTTTTCATAGCCCTTGGGCATCTGCTTTCTCAGCATTTCCCAAACTTGAGTCATTCTCATCCTGCCTTCCTAATTTTGATCTGTCAATTACCTCTACTATAATTTATTTCATATATTTTTAAATAGACCCACTTTTGAAACTTAAATACACGCCTTTTAAAAGGAAGCTTTCTTACTACTATACATCAAAAGCCATTATTACTTGTTCTAAGTACTCATAACAAGATGGTCACAACTATTAAAATTTACTAATGTGCATCCACATACTCTCTAAATTCATGGAGCATCTGCACACACTTTAAGAAACAATTCTGCATTACTCACTCAATTTTCTTGACATCCTTCTGAGGCAGGACAAACCTTGGGCCCAAAGAATTGAGGTAGGAGTCCAAGCAAGTTGCCAGCCACATAAAGGCAAACCTTGGCTCGGAAGTCAGGACTACCAGCCCCTAGGTTATGGTTCATGCTCTTTCCTCTGCTCTCCAGAACCTCCTATCTCCAAGTGTAGTTAGCAGCCCAGATGCAGCAGCATCCTCTAGAGACTTGTTAAAAATGCAGAAGCTCAGGCTCCACCCCAGGCCTTTGCAGACTGAATCTGCATTTTAACAAGGTCCAGGTAATTCACGTGCACATTAAGTTTGAAAAGGCCTGGTCTAGATCAGCGGTTCTCTAACTTAGCAGCACATTAGAACCATCTGTAGAGACTTTAAAAATACCAGTGCCTGGGCTTCACCTCCCAGAGAATCTGACTTAAGTGTCTGGGGTTTGCCCTGAGTCTAGGTATTTTTAAAAACTCCTCAGCTTATACAAAGCTGGCAGGGCCGGGCACAGTGGCTCATGCCTATAATCCCAGCAGTTCGTGAGGCCAAAGTGGGCAGATTGCTTGAGTCCAGGAGTTTGAGATTAGCCTGGGCTAAAACCCCATCCCTACAAAAAAAAAAAAAAATACAAAAAGTAGTTGGGCATGGTGGTGGCACATACCTGTAGTCCCGGCTACTCAGGAGGCTGAGTCCTCACTTCAACCCAGGAGGTCACGGTCTGGTCAACAGAGCAAGACCCTGTATCAAAACAAACAAACAAGCAAACAAAAAATGCTAGCAGCTTACCAGCTAGGGAGGCCTGTAGAGGCAAGTTTTCCAAATGGGGCTACATTAGTTGTTCCAGAACTTTAGCTGCATCAAAACCACCTGGATGGCTTGTTCAGCTACAGAGGGTCTGGCCATGCCCCTAGAGTTTCCAGCTGAGGGTCTGGAATGAGGCCCGATGACTTGCATTTCTAACAATCTCCAGGTGATGCTGATGCTGTGGGTCCAGGGACCACATTTTGAGAATCTATGCTAAATGAATCGGAGAAGACCAAAGCTCAAACTTATTCCAAGAACTTTTCAAGGCTCACCTGCAAGTTGTAGTGGAAGTAAGCATCTAAGGGTGCAAAAAAGTTTCACTGTAGACTAAGGCCTTTTACCTGAGCTCTCAAATGTTCACATTTCTCTTATCAACCTAAATAACAAACAGAGAGAGGCTCTCCACAAGAAAAAGATATTCGTTTGGAAACAGAGCCTTGCAATAGAAACAGGCAAGCCAGAGTAAACTATATGCATATTCACGGAGGTAAAGGAAGACAAAAGAAAAAATGAGGAAGATTATATGATCATTTGGAAATGACTATCCTTGGCTACAAAGATCAATAACAAAGGTGATGCCAGGCACAGATTGGACAGGCAGTTGTTGGGCAAATATCCTTCAAAAGCATTGTTGTGTGCAAAGTTGCAATGGGCTTTGTGCAAGATTGTGTTTTTTGCAGTCTTCTGTGATAAGTTTTTGTTATCAGGCATACAAGCCCAAGAATCCTTTATTGCATGGACTTTCCTGGCTCTATAAGTCAGGGTTTTGGTTAGGGTAGGGGTATTTTTAACACTCTCAATGTAAAAAATGACATAAGGTAGGTACCCCAATGACTTGTTTGGTCTTCATAAAATAACTTTTCATAAAATCTCTGTAAACGTGGAAATATCTCCACCGCTATCTCTGTAAATGTGTAAACATTTACAACGCTATCGGTATAAACATGGAACTATTTACACCGCCATCTCTATAAACATGGAAATATCTACACCGCTATCTCCATAAACATGGAAATATCTACACCGCTATCTCTATAAACATGGAAATATCTACACCGCTATCTGTATAAACATGGAAATATCTACACTGCTGTCTCTATAAACATGGAAATATCTACACCTCTATCTGTATAAACATGGAAATATCTACACCACTGTCCCTATAAACATGGAAATATCTACAATGCTATCTCTATAAACACGCAAATATCTACATCACTGTCTCTATAAACATGGAAATATCTACACCGCTACCTCTATGAACATGGTAATATCTACACCGCTGTCTCTAGAAACATGGAAATATCTACAAAGCTATCTGTATAAACGTGGAAATATACACAGCGCTATCTCTAAAAACATGGAAATATCTACACCGCTATCTCTATAAACGTGGGAACATCTACACCGCTAACTCTATAAACCTGGAAATATCTACACCGCTATAAGTATAAATGTGGAAATATCTACACCGCTATCTGCATAAACATGGAAATATCTACACCGCTATCTCTATAAACATGGAAATATTTACACCGCTATCTGTATAAACATGGAAATATTTACAAAGCTATCTCTATAAACATGGAAATATCTACACCGCTATCTCTACAAACATGGAAATATCTACACCACTATGTGTAAAACATGGAAACATCTACACCGCTGTCTGTATAAACATGGAAATATATACACGGCTATCTGTTTAAACATGGAAATATCTACACCACTGACTGTATAAACATGGAAATATCTACACCGCTATCTGTATAAACATGGAAATATCTACACTGCCATCTGTATAAAGATGGAAATATCTACACCGCGAGCTGTATAAACATGGAAATATCTACACCGCTATCTGTATAAACTTGGAAATAACAACACCGTTATCTGTATTAACATGGAAATATCTACACCGCTATCTCTATAAACATGAAAATACTTACAGCACCATCTCTATAAACATGGAGATATTTACAACGCTATCTCTATAAACATAGAAATAAGTAAACCGCCATCTCTATAAACAGGGAAATATCTACACTGCTATCTCTATAAACATGAAAATACTTACAGCACCATCTCTGTAAACATGGAGATATTTACAACGCTATCTCTATAAACATAGAAATAATTACACCGCCATCTCTATAAACATGGAAATATCTACACCGCTATCTGAATAAACATGGAAATATCTACACAGACATATGTATAAACATGGAAATATCTACACTGCCATCTGTATAAACTTGGAAATATCTACACTGACATCTGTAGAAAAATGGAAATGTCTACAAAGCGATCTGTATAAACATGGGAATTTCTACACCGCTACCTGTATAAACATGGAAATATCTACACCGCTATCTGTATCAACATGGAAATAACTACACCGCAATCTGTAAAAACACGGAAATAACTACAATGCTATCTCTGTAAACATGGAAATATCTACACAGCATTCTGTGTAAACTTGGAAATATCTACACAGCTATCTGTGTAAATTTGGCAATACCTACACCGCAATCTGTGCAAAGATGGAAATATCTACAACGCTATCTCTGTAAACATGGAAATATCTACATCGATATCTGTATAAACATGGAAATATCTACACTGCCATCTGTATAAACATGGAAATATCTACAACGCCATCTGTATAAACATGGAAATATCTACACCGCTATATGTATATACATGGAAATATCTACACCGCTATCTGTATAAACAAGGAAATATCTAAACCGCCATCTTTAGAAACATGGAAATATCTACACCGCCATCTGTATAAACATGGAAATACCTACACCACTACCTGTATAAATATGGAAATGTCTACACCGCTATCTCCATAAACATGGAAATACCTACAACACTTGCACTATAAACATGGAAATATCTACACTGCAATCTCTGTAAACATGGAAATATCTACACCGCTATCTATATAAACATGAAAATATCTACACTGCCATCTTCAGAAAAATCGCTGTGTCTACACTGCCATCTGTATAAACATGGAAATATCTACACCATGATCTGTATAAACATGGAAATATCTACACCGCGATCTGTATAAACATGGAAATATCTACACCGTGATCTGTATAAACATGGAAATATCTACACCGCCATCTCTATAAACATGGAAATATCTACACCCCTATCTGTATAAACATGGAAATATCCACACAGCTATCCCTATAAACATGGGAAAATCAACACCGATATCTCTATGAACATGGAAATATCTACACCGCCATCTCTATAAACATGGAAATATCTACACCGCGATCAGTATAAAAATGGAAATATCTACACCGCTATCTGTATAAACATGGAAATATCTCCACAGCTATTTCAATAAACATGGAAATATCTACAAAGACATCTGTATAAACATGGAAATACCTACACAGTCATGTGTAGGAACATTTAAATATCTACACTGCAATCTGTATAAACATAGAAATATCTACACAGCCCTCTGTATAAATATGGAAATATCTGCATAGGCATCTGTGTAAACATGGAAATATCTGCACCACTATCTGTATAAACATGGAAATAACTTCACCACGATCTCTATTAACATGGAAATATCTACACGGCTATCTGTATAAACATGGTAATATCTACACCACCATCTATATAAACATGGAAATATCTACACCGCCATCCGTATAAACATGGAAATATCTACAATGCCATCTGTAGCAAGATGGAAATATCTACACCGCAATCTGTGTAAACATGGAAATATCTACACCGATATCTGTAAAAACATGGAAATATCTACACCGCTATCTGTATAAACATGGAAATATCTACACCGCGATCTGTATAAACATGTAAATATCTACACCGCGATCTGTATAAACAAGGAAATATCTACACAGCTATCTGTATAAACATGGAAATATCTACACAGCTCTCTCTATAAACATGGAAATACCTACACCGCCATCTGTATAAACATGGAAATACATACAAAGTCATCTGTATAAACATGGAAATATCTACACCGCTATCTGTATAAACATGGAAATAACTACACCGCTATTTGTATAAACAAGGAAATATCTATACCGTTATCTGTATAAACATGGAAATATCTACACCGCCATCTCTATAAACACGGAAATATCTACACCCCTATCTGTATAAACATGGAAATATCCACACAGCTATCTCTATAAACATGGAAAAATCAACACCACTATCTCTATGAACATGGAAATATCTACACCGCCATCTCTATAAACATGGAAATATCTACACCACGATCAGTATAAACATGGAAATATCCACACCGCTATCTGTATATACATGGAAATATCTCCACTGCTATCTCTATAAACATCGACATATCAACACCGCCATCTGTATAAACATGGAAATACTTACAAAGTTATCTGTATAAACATGGAAATATCTACACCGCCATCTGTATAAACATGGAAATATCTACACAGACATGTGTATATACATGGAAATATCTACACCGCTATCTAGACAAACATGGAAATAACTACACCGATATCTGTATAAACATGGAAATATCTACACCGCCATCTACATATCCATGGAAATATCTGCGCTGCCATCTGTATAAACATGGAAATATCTACACGATCATTTCCGTATAGATGGAAATATCAACACCGCCATCTGTACAACCATGGAAATATCTGCACCGCAATCTGTATAAACATGGAAATATCTACACAGCGGTCTGTATAAACATGGAAATATCTAAACCGCTATCTGTATAAACATGGAAATATCTACACAACTATCTCTATAAACATGGAAATATCAACACCGTGATCTGTATAAACATGGAAATATTTACACCGCTATCTGTATAAACATGGAAATACCTACACCGTTATCTGTATAAACATGGAAATACCTACAACGCCATCTTTAGAAACATGGAAATGTCTACACCACCATCTGTATCAACATGGAAATATCTACAATGCCATCAGTATACACATGGAAATATCTTCACGGCAATCTGTGTATAGATGGAAACATCAACACCGCCATCTGTACAGTCATGGAAATATCTACCCTGCGGTCTGTATAAACATGGAAATATCTACACCGGTATCTGTATAAACATGGAAATATCTACACCACGATCTGTATAAAACATGGAAATATTTACACCACTATCTGTATAAACATGGAAATATCTACACTGCTGTCTCTATGAACAAGGAAATTGCTGCAAAGCCATCTGTATAAACATGGAAATAACTAAACCGTCATGTGTAGGAACATGGAAATATCTACACTGCCATCTGTATAAACATGGAAATATCTACACAGCCCTCTGTATAAATATGGAAATGTCTGCATAGGTATCTGTATAAACATGGAAATATCCGCACCGCTATCTGTATAAACATGGAAATACCTACACCACTGTCTCTATAAACATGGAAATATGTACACCGCTATGTGTATAAACATGGTAATATCTCCACTGCTGTCTGTATAAACATGGAAATATCTCCACCTTTATCTGTATAAACGTGGAAATATCTACAGCGCCCTCTCTATAAACATTGAAATATCTACACTGACATCTGTAAAAACATGGAAATATCTACACAGTCATCCGTATAAACATGGAAATAACTACACCATCATCTGTATAAACACGGAAATACCTACAATACCAACTGTATACACATGGAAATATCTACACAGTCATCTGTATAAATATGGAAATATCTACACCGCCATCTGTATAAACCTGGAAATACCTACACCGCGATCAGTATAAACGTGGAAATATCTACACCGCTATCTGTATAAACATGGAAATATCTCCACTGCTATCTCTATGAACATCGAAATACTACACCGTCCTCTGTATATGCATGGAAATATTTACAAAGCTATCTGTATAAACATGGAAATATTTACACCACCATCTGTATAAACATGGAAATATCTACACAGCCATGTGTATATACACGGAAATATCTCCACCGCTATCTATATAAACATGGAAATATCTACACCGCTATCTGTATAAACATGGAAATGTCTTCACCGCCATCAACATATCCATAGAAATATCTGTGCCGCCATCTGAATAAACATGGAAATATCTACACGGTCATCTGTGCATAGATGGAATTATCAACACCGCCATCTGTACAAACATGGAAATATCTGCACCGCTATCTCTATAAACATGGAAATAACTACAACGCTATTTGTATAAACAAGGAAATATCTACACAGCCATCTGTTTAAACATGGAAATATATACACAGACATCTGTTTATACACGGAAATATCTACACCGCTATCTGTATACACATGCTAATAACTACACCACTATCTGTATAAATGTGGAAATATTTGCACGGCTATCCCTATAAACATGGTAATATCTACACCGTGGTCTGTATAAACATGGAAATATCTCCACCATGATCTGTATAAACATGGAAACATCTACACCGTGATCTCTATAAACATGGAAATATCTACACCGCCATCTCTATGAACATGGAAATATCTACATCCCTATCTGTATAAACATGGAAATATCCACACCGCTATCTCAATAAACTTGGAAAAATCAACACCGCTATCTCTATGAACATGGAAATATCTACACCGCCATCGCTATAAACATGGAAATATCTACACCCCGATCAGTATAAAGATGGAAATATCTACACCGCTATCTGTATAAACATGGAAATATCTCCAATGCAATCTCTATAAACATTGAAATATCTGCACCGCCATCTGTATAAACATGGAAATACTTACAAAGTTATCTGTATAAACATGGAAATACTTACACCGCCATCTGTAAAAACATGGAAATGTCTACACCGCTTTCTGTATAAACATGGAAATATTTACACCGCAGTCTGTATAAACATGGAAATATCTACACCGCTATCTGTATAAACATGGAAATATCTACACCGCTATCTCTATAAACATGGAAATATCTACACCGTGATCTGTATAAACATGGAAATATTTACAACGGCTATCTGTATAAACACGGAAATATCTACACCGTTATCTGTATAAATATGGAAATATCTACACCGCTATCTCTATAAACATGGAAATATCTACACAGCCATCTGTATAAACATGGAAATGTCTTCACTGCTATCTCTATAAACATGGAAATATCTACAATGCCATCTGTATACACATGGAAATACCTACACGGCAGTCTGTGTATAGATGGAAACATCAACACCGCCATCTGTACAAACATGGAAATATCTACACCGCTATCTCAATAAACATGGATATATCTACACTGCGGTCTGTATAAACATGGAAATATCTACACAGACCTCTGTATGAACATGGAAATATCTACACCAAGATCTGTATAAACATGGAAATAACTACACCGCTATTTGTATATACAAGGAAATATCTTCACCACCATCTGTTTAAACATGGAAATATATACACAGACATCTGTTTATACATGGAAATATCTACATCCCTATCTGTATAAACATGCTAATAACTACACAGTTATCTGTATCAATGTGGAAATATTTGCACCGCTATCCCTATAAACGTGGTAATATCAACACCGCGATCTTTATAAACATGGAAATATCTACACCTTGATCTGTATAAACTTGGAAATATCTACACAGCCATCTCTATAAACATGGAAATATCTACTCCCCTATCTGTATAAACATGGAAATATCCACACAGCTATCTCTATAAACATGGAAAAATCAACACCGCTATCTCTATGAACATGGAAATATTTACACCGACATCTCTATAAACATGGAAATATCTACACCGTGATCAGTATAAACATGGAAATATCTACACCGCTATCTGTATAAACATGGAAATATCTCCACTGCTATCACTATAAACATCGAAATATCTACACCGCCACCTGTATAAACATGGAAATAATTACAAAGTTATCTGTATAAACATGGAAATATCTACACCGCCATCTGTATAAACATGGAAATATCTACACAGCCATGTGTATATACATAGAAATATCTACACCACTATCTATATAAACATGGAAATAACTACACCGCTATTTGTATAAACATGGAAATATCTCCAATGCTATCTCTATAAACATCGAAATATCTACACCGCCATCTGAATAAACATGGAAATAATTACAAAGTTATCTGTATAAACATGGAAATATCTACACCGCCATCTGTATAAACATGGAAATATCTACACAGCCATGTGTACATACATGGAAATATCTACACCGCTCTCTATATAAACATGGAAATAACTACACCGCTATCTGTATATATATGGAAATATCTACACCGACATCTACATATCCATAGAAATATCTGCACCGCCATATGTATAAACATGGAAATATCTACACGGTCATCTGTGTATAGATGGAAATATCAACACCGCCATCTGTACATACAAGGAAATATCTGCACCGCTATCTGTATAAACATGGAAATATCTACACCGCTATCTGTATAAACATGGAAATATATACAGCGCTATCTGTATAAACATGGAAATATCTGCACCGCTCTCTCTACAAACATGGAAATATCTACAAAGCCATCTGTATAAACATTGAAATACCTACACAGTCATGTGTAGGAACATGGAAATATCTACACTGCCATCTGTATAAACATAGAAATATTTACAGAGCCCTCTGTATAAATATGGAAATATCTGCATAGGCATCTGTATAAGCATGGAAATATCTGCACCGCTAT
The DNA here is from genome assembly GCF_028858775.2 of Pan troglodytes. Lineage (NCBI taxonomy): Eukaryota > Metazoa > Chordata > Mammalia > Primates > Hominidae > Pan > Pan troglodytes. Next base: position 9,554,787 of record NC_072411.2, read on the forward strand.
CTGTTTAAACATGGAAATAACTACACCGCTGTCTCTATAAACATGGAATTATGTACACCAATATGTGTATAAACATGGAAATATCTCCACTGCTGTCTGTATAAACATGGAAATATATCCATCGTTATCTGTATAAACATTGAAATATCTACAGCGCCATCTCTAGAAACATTGAAATATCTACACTGCCATCTGTAAAAACATGGAAATATCTACACAGTCATCTGAATACATATGTTAATATCTACACCACCATCTGTATAAACATGGAAATACCTACAATACCATCTGTATACACATGGAAATATCCACACAGACATCTGTAAAAATATGGAAATATCTACACCGCCATCTGTATAAACATGGAAATATCTACACTGCCATCTGTAGAAAGATAGAAATATCTACACCGCTATCTCTATAAATATGGAAATATCTACACCTCCATCTCTATAAACATGAAAATATCTACACTGCCATCTCCATAAAGATGGAAGTATCTACTCCACCATGTGTATAAACACGGAAATATCTACACCACCATCTGTGTAAACATGGAAATATCTACACCGCTATCAGTATAAACATGGAAATAACTGCACCGCCATCTGCATGTCCATGGAAATATCTACGCCGCCATCTGTATAAACATGGAAATATCTACACGGCCATCTGTGTATAGATGGAAACATCAACACCGCCATCTGTACAAACATGGAAATATCTACACCGCTTTCTCTATAAACATGGAAATATCTGCACTGCCATCTGTAAAAACATGGAAATACCTATACAGTCATCTGTGTAAACATGGAAATATCTACAATGCCATCTATATACACATTGAAATATCTACACCGCTATGTGAATTAACGTGGAAATATCTCCACTGCTATCTGTATAAACACCGAGATATCTCCACCGCAATCTGTATAAACATGAAGATATCTACACTGCTATCTCTATAAACATGGAAATATCTGCACTGCCATCTGCATAAACATGGAACTAACTACTCCGCCATCTGTATAAACATGGAAACATCTACACCGCCATCTGTGTGAATAAGGAAATATCTACAATGCCATCTGTATAAAGATATAAATATCTGCACCGCGAGCTGTATAAACATGGAAATATCTACATCGCTATCTGTATACACGTGGAAATACCAACACCGCTATCGGTATAAACATGGAAATATCTACAACGCCATCAATATAAACATGGAAATATCTACACCGCTATGTCTATAAACTTGGAAATACCTACACCGTTATCTGTATAAACATGGAAATATCTACACCGCTATCTGTATAAACATGGAAATATCTACACCGCTGTCAGTATAAACATGGAAATATCTACACCGCAATCTGTATAAACATGGAAATATCTACACCCCGATCTGTATAAACATGGAAATAACTTCACCACGATCTTTATAAACATGGAAATATCTACACCGCTATCTGTGTAAACATGGTAATATCTTCACCACCATCTATCTAAACATGGAAATATCTACACCGCCTTCTGTATAAACATGGAAATATCTACAATGCCATCTGTAGAAAGATGGAAATTTCTACACCGCAGTCTGTGTAAACATGGAAATATCTACACCGATATCTGTAAAAACATGGAAATATCTACAACGCTATCTGCATAAACATGGAAATATCTACACCGCGATCTGTATAAACATGGAAATATCTACACCGCGATCTGTATAAACATGGAAATATCTACAGCGCCATCTCTATAAACATTGAAATGTCTACACTGCCATCTGTAAAAACATGGAAATATCTACACAGCCTTCTGAATAAACATGGGAATATCTACACCACCATCTGTAAAAACATGGAAATAGCTACAATACCATCTGTATACACATGGAAATACCTACACAGACATCTGTAGAAAGATGGAAATATCTACACCGCTATCTCTATAAATATGGAAATATCTGCACCGCCATCTCTATAAACATGAAAATATCTACACTGTCATCTCCATAAAGATGGAAGTATCTACTCCACCATGTGTATAAACACGGAAATATCTACACCACCATCTGTGTAAACATGGAAATATCTACACCGCTATCTGTGTAAACATGGAAATATCTACACCACCATCTCCATGTCCATGGAAATATCTATGCCGCCATCTGTATAAACATGGAAATATCTACACGGCCATCTGTGTATAGATGGAAATATCAACACCGCCGACTGTACAAACATGGAAATATCTACAGCGCTATCTCTATAAACATGGAAATATCTGCACTGCCATCTGTAAAAACATGGAAATATCTATACAGTCATCTGTATAAACATGGAAATATCTACAATGCCATATGTATACACATGGAAATATTTACACAGCCATCTGTATAAACATGTAAATATCTACACTGCTATCTCTATAAACATGGAAATGTCTACACCGCCATCTCTATAAACATGAAAATTTCTACACTGCCATCTCCATAAACATGGAACCAACTACTCCGCCATCTGTATAAACATGGAAACTGTTACACCGCCATCTGAGTGAATAAAGAAATATCTTAAATACCATCTGTATAAAGATATAAATATCTGCACCGCGAGCTGTATAAACATGGAAATATCTACATCGCTATCTGTATAAACGTGGAAATACCAACACCGCTATCGGTACAAACATGCAAATATCTACAACGCCATCTATATAAACATGGAAATACATACACCTCTATCTCTATAAACATGGAAATATCTACACCGCTGTCTGTATAAACATGGAAATATCTACACCGCGATCTGTATAAACATGGAAATATCTTCACCATGATCTGTATAAACATGGAAATATCTACACCGCTATCTGTATAAACATGGTAATATCAACACCACCATCTATATAAACATGGAAATATCTACACCGCCATCTGTATAAACATGGAAATAACTACAATGCCATCTGTAGAAAGATGTAAATATCTACACCGCAATCTGTGTAAACATGGAAATATCTACACCGAAATCTGTAAAAACATGGAAATATCTACACCGCTATCTGTATAAACATGGAAACATCTACACCGCGATCTGTATAAACATGGAAATATCTACACCGCGATCTGTATAAACATGGAAATATCTACACCGCGATCTGTATAAACATGGAAATATCTACACCGCTATCTGTATAAACATGGAAATATCTACACAGCTATCTCTATAAACATGGAAATAACTACACCGCCATCTATACAAACATGGAAATACCTACAAAGTCATCTGTATAAACATGGAAATATCTAAAAAGCCATCTGTATAAACATGGAAATGTCTACAAAGCCATCTGTATATACATGGAAATATCTACACCGCTAACTGTATAATTATGGAAATAACTACACCGCTATTTGTATAAACAAGGAAATATCTACACCGTGATCTGTATAAACATGAAATATTTACAGCGCTATCTGTATAAACATGCAAATTTCTACACCGTTATATGTATAAATTTGGAAATATCTACACCGTTATCTCTATAAACAAGGAAATATCTACACCGCCATCTGTATAAACATGGAAATACCTATACAGTCATCTGTGTAAACATGGAAATATCTACACCACCATCTGTATAAACATGGAAACATCTACAATGCCATCTGTATACACATGGAAATTCCTACACGGCAATCTGTGTATAGATGGCAACATCAACACCGCCATCTGTACAAACTTGGAAATATCTACACCGCTATCTATATAAACATGGAAATATCTACACTGCTGTCTGTATAAACACGGAAATATCTACACCGATATCTGTATAAACATGGAAATATCTACACCAAGATCTGTATAAACATGGAAATATTTACACCGCTATCTGTATAAACATGGAAAGACCTGCACCGCTATCTCTATAAACATGGAAATATCTACAAAGCCATTTGTATAAACATGGAAATACCTACACAGTCATCTGTATAAACATGGAAATATCTACACAGCCATCTGTATAAACATGGAAATATCTACAGAGCCATCTGTATATACATGGAAATATCTACACCACTATCTGTATAAACATGGAAATATCTCCACTGCAATCTCTATATACATCGAAATATCTACAACGCCATCTGTATAAACATGGAAATACTTACAAAGTTATCTGTATAAACATGGAAATATCTACAACGCCATCTGTATAAACATGGAAATATCTACACAGCCATGTGTATATACATGGAAATATCTATACCACTATCTATATAAACATGGAAATAACTACACCGCTATCTGTTTAAACATGGAAATATCTACACCGCCATCTACATATCCATGGAAATATCTGCACCACCATCTGTATAAACATGGAAATATCTACACGGTCATCTGTGTATAGATGGAAATATCAACACCGCCATCTGTACAAACATGGAAATATCTGCACCGCTATCTGTATAAACATGGAATTATCTACACCGCAGTGTGTATAAACATGGAAATATCTACACCGCTATCTCTATAAACATGGAAATATTTACACCGCTATCTGTATAAACATGGAAATTTCTACCCCGTTATCTGTATAAATATGGAAATGTCTACACCGCTATCTCTATAAACATACAAATATCTACACCGCCATCTGTATAAACATGGAAATACCTATACAGTCATCTGTGTAAACATGGAAATATCTACACCACCATCTGTATAAACATGGAAATATCTACAATGCCATCTGTATACACATGGATATACCTACACGGCAATCTGTGTACAGATGGAAACATCAACACCGCCATCTGTATAAACATGAAAATATCTACACTGCTATCTCTATAAACATGGAATTATCTACACTGCGGTCTGTATAAACATGGAAATATCTACACCGGTATCTGTATAAACATGGAAATATCTACACCACGATCTGTATAAACATGGAAATATATACAGCGCTATCTGTAAAAACATGGAAATATCTGCACCGCTATCTCTATAAACATGGAAATATCTACAAAGCCATCTGTATAAAGATGGAAATACCTACACAGTCATGTGTAGGAACATGGAAATATCTACCCTGCCATCTGTATAAACATAGAAATATCTACACAGCCCTCTGTATAAATATGGAAATATCTGCATAGGCATCTGTGTAAACATGGAAATATTTGCACCGCTATCTGTATAAACATGGAAATAACTACACCGCTGTCTCTATAAACATGGAAATATCTCCACCGTTATCTGTTTAAACATGGAAATATCTACAGCACCATCTCTATAAACTTTGAAATATCTACACTGCCATCTGTAAAAACATGGAAATATCTAAACAGTCATCTGAATAAACATGGAAATATCTACACCACCATCTGTATAAACATGGAAATACCTACAATATCATCTGTATACACATGGAAATACCTACACAGACATCTGTAAAAATATGGAAATACCTACACGGCCTTCTGTATAAACATGGAAATATCTACACTGCCATCTGTGGAAAGATGGAAATATGTACAACGCTATCTCTTTAAATATGGAAATATCTACACCGCCATCTCTATAAACATGAAAATATCTACACTGCCATCTCCATAAAGATGGAACTATCTACTACGCCATGTGTATAAACACGGAAATATCTACACCACCATCTGTGTAAACATGGAAATATCTACACCGCTATCTGTATAAACATGGAAATATCTACACCGCCATCTGCATGTCCATGGAAATATCTATGCGGCCATCTGTATAAACATGGAAATATCTACACGGCCATCTGTGTATAGATGGAAATATCAACACCGCCATCTGTACAAACATGGAAATATCTACATCGCTATCTCTATAAACATGGAAATACATACACTGCCAGCTGTAAAAACATGGAAATACCTATACAGTCATCTGTATAAACATGGAAATAACTACAATGCCATCTGTATACACATGGAAATATCTACACAGCCATCTGTATAAAGATGTAAATATCTACACTGCCATCTCTATAAACATGGAAATATCTACACCGCCATCTCTATAAACATGAAAATATCTACACTGCCATCTCCATAAACATGGAACTAACTACTCCGCCATCTGTATAAACATGGAAACATCTACACCGCCATCTGTGTGAATAAGGAAATATCTGCAATGCCATCTGTATAAAGATATAAATATCTGCACCGCGAGCTGTATAAACATGTAAATATCTACACCGCAATCTGTATAAACATGGAAATATCTACACCGCAATCTGTATAAACATGGAAATACCTACACCGCGATCTGTATAAACATGGAAATATCTACACCGCTATCTGCATAAACATGGAAATATCTACACAGCTATCTCTATAAACATGGAAATATCTACACCGCCATCTGTATAAACATGGAAATACCTACAAAGTCATCTGTAAAAACATGGAAATATCTACACAGCCATCTGTATAAACATGGAAATATCTACACAGCCATCTGTATATACATGGAAATATCTATACCGCTATCTGTATAAACATGGAAATAACTACACCACTATTTGTATAAACAAGGAAATATCTTCACCGTGATCTGTATAAACATGGAAATATCTACAAGGCCATCTCTATAAACATGGAAATATCTACACCCCTATCTGTATAAACATGGAAATATCCACACAGCCATCTCTATAAACATGAAAATATCTTCACCGCCATCTTCTGAAACATGGATGTATCTACACCGCCATCTGTATAAACATGGAAATATCTACATCACTATCTCTATAAATATGGAAATACCTACACCGCTATATCTATAGACATGGAAATATCTACACCGCTATCTGTATAAACATGGAAATATCTACACTGCCATCTGTATAAAGTATTAAGTATCTACACCGCGAGCTGTATAAACATGGAAATATCTACCCCGCTCTCTGTATAAACATGGAAATACCAACACCGTTATCTGTATAAAAATGGAAATATCTACACCGCAATCTCTATAACCATGAAAATACTTACACCACCATCTCTGTAAACATGGAAATATTTACACCGCTATCTCTATAAACATAGAAATAACTACACCGCCATCTCTATAAACATGGAAATATCTACACCGCAATCTGCATAAACATGGAAATATCTAAACAGATATCTGTATAAACATGGAAATATCTACACTACCATCTGCATAAACTTGGAAATATCTACACTGACATCTGTAGAAAGATGGAAATGTCTACAAAGCGATCTGTATAAACATGGGAATTTCTACACCGCTACCTATATAAACGTGGAAATATCTTCACCGCTATCTGTATCAGCATGGAAATAACTACAGCGCAATCTGTATATACATGGAAATATCTACAATGCTATCTCTGTAAACATGGGAATATCTACACAGCTATCTGTGTAAACTTGGAAATATCTACACCGCTATCTGGGTAAATTTGGCAATACCTACAGAGCAATCTGTGCAAAGATGGAAATAGTTACACTGCTATCTCTGTAAACATGGAAATATCTACACTGCCATCTGTATAAACATGGAAATATCTACAGCGCCATCTGTATAAACACGGAAATATCTACACCGCCATCTGAACACTCATGGAAATATCTAAACAGCCATCTGTATAAACATGGAAATATCTACACCGCTATCTCTATAAACATGGAAATGTCTACATCGCTATCTGTATAAACAGGGAAATATCTCCACCGCTATCTGTATAAACATGGAAATATCTACACCGCTCTCTGTATAAACATGGAAATATCTACACCGCTATCTGTATAAACATGGAAATATATACAATGCTATCTGTGTAAACATGGAAATATCTACACAGCTATCTGTGCAAACTTCGAAATATCTACCCAGCTATCTGTGTAAAATGGAAATATCTACACATCAAACTGTGCAAAGATGGAAATATCTACACCGCTATCTCTGTAAACATGGAAATATCAACACCGCTATCTGTATAAACATGGAAATATCTATACCGCAGTCTCTATAAACATGGAAATATCTCCACCACTATCTGTATAAGCATGAAAATATCTACACCGCTATCTGTATAATCATGGACATATCTACACCGCAATCTGTTTAAACATGGAAATATCTACCACGCTATGTGTGTAAATATGGAAATATCTACACAGCTATCTGTGTAACTCGGAAATATCTACAAAGCTATCTGCGTAAACATGGAAATATCTACACGGCAATCTGTGCAAAGATGGTAATATCTACTCCGCTATCTCTGTAAACATGGAAATATCTACACCGCTACCTGTATAAACATGGAAATATCTACCCCGCTGTCTGTATAAACAAGGAAATATCTACACTGCCATCTGAAGAAACATGGAAATATCTATACCGCAATCTGTATAAACATGGAAATACCTACACCGCTATCTGTATAAATATGGAAATATCTACACCGTTATCTCTATAAACATGGAAATTCCTACACCGCTTTCTCTATAAACATGAAAATATCTACACTGCTATCTCTATATACATGGAAATATCTACACCTCCATCTCTATAAACATGAAAATATCTACACCGCCATCTTCAGAAACATGGATGTATCTACAACGCTATGTGTATAAAGATGGAAATATCTACACCACTATCTGTATAAACAAGGAAATATCTTCACTGCCATCTGTATAAACATGGAAATACCTACACCGCCATCTGTATAAAGATGTAAATATCTACACCGCAATCTGTATAAAGGTGGAAATAACTACACCGCTAACTCTATAGACAAGGAAATATTTACACCGCTATCTGTATTAACATGGAAATACCTACACTGCCATCTGTATTAACATGGAAATATCTACACTGCCATCTGTATAAACATGGAAATATCTACACCGCTATCTGTATAAACATGGAAATAACAACACCGTTATCTGTATAAACATGGAAATATCTACAGCGCTATCTCTATAAACATGAAAATACTTACACCACCATCTCTATAAACAAGGAGATATTTACACCGCTATCTCTATAAACATAGAAATAACTACACCGCCATCTCTATAAACATGGAAATATCTACACCGCCATCTGCATAAACATGGAAATATCTACACCGTCATCTGTATAAACATGGAAATATCTACACTGCCATCTGTATAAACTTGGAAATATCTACACTGACATCTGTAGAAAGACGGAAATGTCTACAAAGCGATCTGTATAAACATGGGAATTACTACAACACTACTTGTATAAACATGGAAATATCTACACCGCTATCTGTATCAACATGGAAATAACTACACCGCAATCTGTATAAACATGGAAATATCTACAATGCTATCTCTGTAAACATGGAAGTATCCACACAGCTATCTGTGTAAACTTGGAAATATCTACACCGCTATCTCTGTAAGTTTGGCAATACCTACACCGCAATCTGGGCAAAGATAGAAATACCTACACCGCTATCTCTGTAAACATGGAAATATCTACACCGATATCTGTATAAACATGGAAATATCTACACTGCCATCTGTATAAACTTGGAAATAACTACACCACTTTCTCTATAAACATGAAAATGTCTACAATGTTATCTCTATATACATGGAAATATCTACACCTCCATCTCTATAAACATGAAAATATCTACACCGCCATCTTCAGAAACATGGATGTATCTACACCGCCATCTGTATAAACATGGAAATATCTACACCACTATCTGTATAAATATGGAAATATCTTCACTGCCATCTGTATAAACATGGAAATATCTACACTGCCATCTGTATAAAGATGGAAATATCTACACCGCAATCTGTACAAATATGGAAATAACTACACCGCTATCTCTATATACATGGAAATATCTACACCGCTATCCGTATAAACATGGAAATGTCTACACTGCCATCTGTATAAAGATGGAAATATCTACACCGCGAGCTGTATATACATGGAAATATCTACACCGCTCTTTGTATAAACTAGGAAATATCTACACCGCAATCTGTTTAAACATATAAATATATACACAGACATCTGTTTATACATGGAAATATCTACACCGCTATCTGTATAAACATGCTAATAACTACACCGCTATCTGTATAAATGTGGAAATATTTGCATCGCTATCCCTATAAACATGGTAAAATCAACACCGCCATCTGTATAAACATGGAAATATCTACACAGCCATGCTTATATACATGGAAATATCTACACCGCTATCTATATAAACATGGAAATAACTACACCGCTATTTGTATAAACATGGAAATATCTATACCGCCATCTACATATCCATAGAAATATCTGTGCCGCCATCTGTAGAAACATGGAAATATCTACACGATCATCTGTGTATAGATGGAAATATCAACACCGCCATCTGTACAAACATGCAAATATCTGCACCGCTATCTGTATAAACATGGAAATATCTACACTGCGGTCTGTATAAACATGGAAATATCTACACCGCGATCTGTATAAACATGGAAATATCTACGCCATGATCTGTATAAACATGGAAATATCTACAATGCGATCTGTATAAACATGGAAATATCTACACCGTGATCTGTACAAACATGGAAATATCTATACCACCATCTCTATCAACATGGAAATATCTACACCCTTATCTGTATAAACATGAAAATATCCACACCGCTATCTCTATAAACACGGAAAAATCAACACCGATATCTCTATGAACTTGGAACTATCTACACCGCGATCAGTATAAACATGGAAATATCTACACCACTATCTGTATAAACATGGAAATATCTCTCCTGCTATCGCTATAAACATCGAAATATCTACACCGCCATCTGTATAAACATGGAAAAACTTACAAATTTATCTGTATACACATGGAAATAGCTTCAAAGCCATCTGTATAAACATGGAAATACCTACACAGTCATGTGTAGGAACATGGAAATATCTACACTGCCATCTGTATAAACATGGAAATATCTACAGAGCCCTCTGTATAAATAAGGAAATATCTGCATAGGCATCTGTATAAACATGGAAATATCTGCACCGCTATCTGTATAAACATGGAAATACCTACACCGCTGTCTCTATAAACATGGAAATATGTACACCGCTATGTGTATAAACATGGAAATATCTCCACTGCTGTCTGTATAAACATGGAAATAGCTACACCGCGATCTGTATAAACATGGAAATATCTACACCGCTATCTGTATAAACATGGAAATATCTACAGCGCCATCTCTATAAACATTGAAATATCTACACTGCCATATGTAAAAACATGGAAATATCTACACAGTCATCTGAATAAACATGGAAATATCTACACCACCATCTGTATAAACATGGAAATAGCTACAATACCATCTGAATACACATGGATATATCTACACAGACATCTGTATAAATATGGAAATATCTACACCGCGATCTGTATAAACATGGAAATATCTACACTGCCATCTGTAGAAAGATGGAAATATCTACATCGCTATCTCTATAAACATGGAAATATCTACACCACCATCTCTATAAACATGAAAATATCTACACTGCCATCTCCATAAAGATGGAAGTATCTACTCCGCCATGTGTATAAACACGGAAATATCTACACCACCATCTGTGTAAACATGGAAATATCTACACCGCTATCTGTATAAACATGGAAATAACTACACCGCCATCTGCATGTCCATGGAAATATCTACTCCGCCATCTGTATAAACATGGAAATATCTACATGGCCGTCTGTGTATAGATGGAAATATCAACACCGCCATCAGTACAAACATGGAAATATCAACACCGCTATCTCTATAAACATGGAAATATCTGCACTGCCATATGTAAAAACATGGAAATACCTATACAGTCATCTGTATAAACATGGAAATATCTTCAATGCCATCTGTATACACATGGAAATATCTACACAGCCTTCTGAACAAACATGTAAATATCTACACTGCTATCTCTATAAACATGGAAATATATACACCGCCATCTCTATAAACATGAAAATATCTACACTGCCATCTCCATAAACATGGAACTAACTACTCCGCCATCTGTATAAACATGGAAACATCTACACCACCATCTGTGTGAATAAGGAAATATCTACAATGCCATCGGTATAAAGATATAAATATCTGCACTGCGAGCTGTATAAACATGGAAATATCTACATCGCTATCTGTATAAACGTGGAAATAACAACACCGCTATCGGTATAAACATGGAAATATCTACAACGCCATCTATATAAACATGGAAATATCTGCACCGCTATCTGTATAAACATGGAAATACCTACACCGCTGTCTCTATAAACATGGAAATATGTACACCGCTATGTGTATAAACATGGAAATATCTCCACTGCTGTCTGTATAAACATGGAAATATCTACACCGCTATCTGTATAAACATGGAAATATCTACACAGCTATCTCTATAAACATGGAAATACCTACACCGCCATCTGTATAAACATGGAAATACCTACAAAGTCATCTGTATAAACATGGAAATATCTACTCCGCCATCTGTATAAACATGGAAATATCTACATGGCCGTCTGTGTATAGATGGAAATATCAACACCGCCATCAGTACAAACATGGAAATATCAACACCGCTATCTCTATAAACATGGAAATATCTGCACTGCCATATGTAAAAACATGGAAATACCTATACAGTCATCTGTATAAACATGGAAATATCTTCAATGCCATCTGTATACACAGGGAAATATCTACACAGCCTTCTGAACAAACATGTAAATATCTACACTGCTATCTCTATAAACATGGAAATATATACACCGCCATCTCTATAAACATGAAAATATCTACACTGCCATCTCCATAAACATGGAACTAACTACTCCGCCATCTGTATAAACATGGAAACATCTACACCACCATCTGTGTGAATAAGGAAATATCTACAATGCCATCGGTATAAAGATATAAATATCTGCACTGCGAGCTGTATAAACATGGAAATATCTACATCGCTATCTGTATAAACGTGGAAATAACAACACCGCTATCGGTATAAACATGGAAATATCTACAACGCCATCTATATAAACATGGAAATATCTGCACCGCTATCTGTATAAACATGGAAATACCTAAACCGCTGTCTCTATAAACATGGAAATATGTACACCGCTATGTGTATAAACATGGAAATATCTCCACTGCTGTCTGTATAAACATGGAAATATCTACACCGCTATCTGTATAAACATGGAAATATCTACACAGCTATCTCTATAAACATGGAAATACCTACACCGCCATCTGTATAAACATGGAAATACCTACAAAGTCATCTGTATAAACATGGAAATATCTACACAGCCATCTGTATAAACATGGAAATATCTACACAGCCATCTGTATATACAGGGAAATATCTACACCGCTATCTGTATAAACATGGAAATAACTACACCGCTATTTGTATAAACAAGGAAATATCTATACCGCCACCTGTTTAAACATGGAAATATATACACAGACTTCTGTTTATAAATGGAAATATCTACACCGCTATCTGTATAAACATGCTAAAAACTATACCGCTATCTGTATAAATGTGGAAATATTTGCACCGCTATCCCTATATACATGGTAATATCAACACCGCGATCTGTATAAACATGGAAATATCTACACCATGACCTGTATAAACATGGAAATATCTACACCGCGATAGGTATAAACATGGAAATATCTACACCGTTATCTGTATAAACATGGAAATATCTACACTGCCATCTCTATCAACATGGAAATATCTACACCCCTATCTGTATAAACATGAAAAATATCCACACAGCTATCTCTATAAACATGGAAAAATCAGCACCGCAATCTCTATGAACATGGAAATATGTTCACCGCCATCTCTCTAAACATGGAAACATCTACACCGTGATCAGTATAAACATGCAAATATCTACACCGCTATCTGTATAAACATGGAAATATCTCCACTGCTATCTCTATAAACATCGAAATATCTACACCGCCATATGTATAAACATGGAAATACTTACAAAGTTATCTGTATAAACATGGAAATATCTACACCGCTACCTGTATAAAAATGGAAACATTTTCACCGCTATCTTTAAAAACATGGAAATATCTACACCGCGATCTGTAGAAACATGGAAATACCTACACCGCTATCTGTATATACATGGAAGTATCTACACCTCTGTCTCTGTAAACATGGAAATATCTACACCGCTATCTCTATAAACATGGAAATATCTACACCGCCATCTTTAAAAACATGTAAATATCTACACACTCATCTGTATAAACATGGAAGTATCTACACCATCATCTGTATAAACATGGAAATATCTACACTGCCAGGAGCTCAAGAGCAGCCTGGGCAATACAGCAAGGCCTCATCTCTACAAAAAAATAAGAAATATTAGCTGGCCATGGTGGTGTGCACCTGTAGTCCCAGCTTCTTGGGAGGCTGAGTTGGGAGAATCCACGGAGCCCAGGAGTTTAAGGCTGCAGTGAGCTTGGATAACGACTGCACTCCAGCCTGGATGACAGAACAAGAACCTGTTTCAAAAAAGAAAAATGAAACAAAAACCTAAAAACTAAAAACTGGTTGTAATTTGCTAGTCACTAAACAGCAAATTAATTGTAACATGCTTACATATCAATGATGTCTTTCTTCTTTGATCATAAACCTGCTCACTAAGAAGCTGCTGAAGTCCATGGTAGTGACAGGTACATGTCTGCATCCTTGTCCTGACCTGCATCTTCTTTGATTGTCCCCATCTGTGTCTCTGACTGGCACTGCCGAACCGTCTTGCTACCTGATCAATGTTGTACTGAACCGGACTGCTAACTGATCAATGTTGTCGAGCTCACTGCACAAAGCTGTTCTTACAAGGTAGATTTCTGCCTGGAATAGCCATACTTACACTGTTTATATTCCTTACTCCTGACCCATCCAACGCAGCACAAGTTCTATTTATTGCCATAGAAACATAGGTCATTTGGAAACACCTCCTTCATTTCTATGGAATGTTCAAACATTTCTGACATTTTGGACTCTGTTCTAGCCTCTTGTTAAATATATCCAGAAAAGAGACAAAGCTTTATGGGGGTGCTATATGCACACATATGCTATAGAATAAGCTATCTGAATGCTTAAAAATACCTTCCATCTGTCACCGCACCTTAATAGGTACACAGAAATTAAGTATGTGTATATCTGTCTGTATAGATACGTATAAATATATATCCCCAAAACAAAAACTCATTCTCTTACTTATACATAGGTAGAATATAGGTGAATATACATATACATTTATAGGTAGAACAAAAAAACCCTCAGCCTCTTTAGGGCCATGTGTTTTCTCTGAGTAATTGTCACAATTAATTAAAATACATGTGTATGCCTTTTTAGATAAATTTCATCAGACCAGTTTCTGTCTGGTTGGAAAATAATAACTGCCTATTTGCTAAGTGCCCCTGCCCCCATACTATGTTCCAGTGAACTAAAGACCTCTGGCAATCATATATTTACAACTCAGCAAGATTAAACAATTTATTGTTATTTATGACATCCAAGCTGTATCTTCTGTATTATATTCCACATTAGCATCTATCACCTTACATTTGGGAGATCCTGTCCAAAAAATGATTATGCCTCCTAACCAAACATTCAGCAGGGCTGCAGGAACAGGCCCCCTGAACAAACATCCTGCCAAAGTACTTTAAAGCACCGTGAGCTGCCACAGCTGTGCATTTTCAGATGACTCAGCAGATTAGCGTGGAGTCTCTTAGCCTCTGCTTGGTCTGTTCCTTTCAGTGATCTCTCACATGGCCCAGTCCATTCGGTTTGAAAATCCTCATGAAATGAGCAGATTATGATCTGGCTTCAGTAGAGGGCCATGGGGTGGGCATGGAGGGGAGAGGGTTTGCTCTTAACACAGCCTGAGCCTCAGAAAGGTTTCAGATGGAAAAGCATGGCACTGACTCAGCTCATGCTTAACAGGAAATAATGCACAGACCACACCAAAAAAGCCCTTTATGTTGTGTGAAAGTCTATGCTGGAGCAGCTGCTGCCACCTCATGTACTGTGATAGAGTGTGCATGTGTGTGTTTGTGTGTGCATGAGTGTGAGTATGCACACAAATGTGTGCTGGGAGGGGGAGGAGATCACACCTTCCACAGTCGCCACCTTAGCCTTAGCTAGCAGCGTGGAGAATTGCCAAAAGTCAACAGGAAGCTGCACCAAAGCAACTGTGATCACCACATCAGCAGGCGCTTTCTGGTTAGTAAAGCTACTGGGACTGAAAAACACACACGATCTCATCCTTCTTTTATTTTAATCAGAGCAAACTATTTTTATAATAATTGTGTTATATGAATAAATAATTCATAATGCTGTAACCCATTATCACATTCAATCCTCCCAACAACCCTAGAAGATATGTAGACAAGTATTATTACTTTCCCTATTTTTATAAATGAGGAAATAAACCCCAGGAGGCTAGGTGACTTCCCCACGGTCATAGAAGTTGCAAACAGTAGTATCATGATTCAAATCCAAAGCTTCTCCTTTGGTCTTTATCATTTTAATTTTGAAGGTAATGCATATGCATGTATGATCTTTTAAATCCAGAGATGTATATGGAATAGATAGGAAAAGGGACCCTCCTTCCCCATTATACACCCCCTCCACCCAAGCTATATACACTGTTGACTAGAGTATGTCCTTTCAATCCTATTTTCTATGCCTACATTATATACAGAAAAGCAGGATTACGTTACACACAATATTCCAGTCATTGCTGTTTTTCACCAACAAGCTATCATTCACATCCTTTTCATACTACATATAAATTTATATCCTTTATTTTAGTGGTGTATATTGTGCAGTTGTGTCATAAACTATGTACCTGTTCTCTGTTGAACATATAGATTTTTTCTGAGTTTTTCCTTAGCAAAATGCTGCAGTGAGTACCCTTGTACACAGATGTTTGTACATTTGTTCTAGAAAAATCTACAGTAAAGATTCTTAGATTAAGAGATTCCCAGGTTATTAGAAAACTACTCTATTAATTTAGATATATACTTCCAAATTGCCTGACCAAAAAGTTATGTCAATTTAACTTCTATGAACAGTATACAAACATGACAATTTTCCATCACCTACACCAACTCTGGGTAATTTCATCTTTTTTACAAGTTGATGGATTGTTTTAATTTATATTTCTCTGGTTATTAATAAGGTTGGCCACCTGTTCATGTGTTATTATTGATGATATTTGTATTGAATTGTTTGAATTTTCTTGATTTCAAAAAACGTTTTACATGTCATAGATATTAAATATTTGTTGTAAAACTCTCCTTCCAGTATTGTGTATGTGTTTGGTCAAGTAGAATAAACTCTCGTCCTCTGATTTCAGATTCCTTTCTCTTTCCATTAGAAATCCCTAAATGTAAAACTACATATTGATAGCTAAAAACCAGGATGTTTACTAGAGAAAAAGAATACAAAGGCAATAATTAAATATTATATTTATACAAAATACCTACTAGTACAAACTTAAAAAGAGAAAGTAAAAGTCAAATGCTTCTACGACTTCAGACTAAGAAAAAGAACTTTTGAGGTTGAATGTTCCTGAAATTTTTCTTTTCATACAACTACGGACATGACTTCAAAAGTGGATGTGACTAAAAAATGTAAGATATGAAAGATATTTGAAGACTCAGAGAAGGTGGATTTTCATTTTAACAAGTCACATATATATTCTAGATATCCTCTTATTCGTAACTAAGAGAGTCAAATCAGATGAAAGAATCTAAAAATTTCCCTTTGACTGTGTTAAGTAGAAGTAGTAGAGGCATATTGGCCAAATCTTGAGTGTTTGCAAATTGACTCTTAAGGCTATAGGCTGGCACAGGTCATTGAAGCCCTAGCTTTTTATCTTTAATTTTAAAATCCCCAAACAATTTATACTAATTTTTCTTGTCCATTATTTCCAAATCATCTTGTTTAAAGGTTATTACAGTGCTTGCTCATGTTACTGTTGTCTAACAGAAGGGTATCCGGGGCCTTAAAACTGAGAGGGTTAGGATTAATGATTCCAATACCTATGCTTGGACATCTCCAAAAGTGGGTTCCAACTTCTTGTCCTCAAGTCTGTATAGAAACTAGCAAACTTCTAGAGTTCACAAAAGGCTCAAAGAGAACAGATGTTTTATAGAAAATTCTTAGAGCAAGTTTCACGCATGATGTTGCTGATGCGTGTCTGCCTTTTCAATAAACATCACTATGCTTTATCACAAGATTTAATAAAGCAGCTTAGTTAAAAATGCCATCTGGGTCTCTGGACACATTAAACAAAGCTTAAAATAACCACCCCAGCAACTGGGAGGACCCAGCTGTTCTCATAATCTGTCCCACTCCTTTTACTTCCCCAGAAAAAGAGTGAATGAAGACCACAGACTAAAAGCATCCAGAAGGAACTGACACAAACAGGGAGATAGATGGAGCCAAGGGCTCCTGTAAGTTTGCTATTGCTCACATAATAGATTTGCTAATTCCACAACCTGCGGATGGTGATTAAGAACGGGAAGCAGAAAGAGGGAAGAGAGAATCATAGAAGGGCTCATTCAAGTTTTCTAATGTATCACAAACCTGTCCTCCCTAATGTCTGGATCATAGCAGCCCATTCCATTCACCTATTCTCTAGTGAACTCCAATAGAAAATACAAAGCCATCACCACCCAGTTCTTTCTCCCTTCTAGAGATGAGATATTAGCCACCCAATCCAAGATTCTCAGATCCATTCCAGGAAAGAAGCCCTAGGTATTGAAGCACAGCTTTCCCTCCCTCCCTTCTTTCTTCCACCCCAAGATTTGTTCCCCAGATAGTTCTAGTAAATGCAAAACCAAGTATATTCTCATTCTTTAGAGCAACCAGCTTTTCATGGCCAACTGGAATCAAACACAACCTGCACGAACATCTATCTGGAGGACACTCCCAAGGCTCCTACTGAGCCAGCCTTCTGCATACCACTGCATTTCAGCTTCCTAGTTCACAAGACACTGAGACATTCTTGAATTCTGCAAGGTGCACTGTGTCTTAATATCTTGGCTGCTCATCATGTGGCCAATAAAGGGCATGACTAGTCAACAAATAAATTTTCTCTTGGCTAAAACTTGCAACAAAACTGTAAGCTGTTTACCAAGGGGCCCACTACAGGTTATATTCAATATATACAGTCAAATCCTAACTATCTGAGATATATTCAGTTGACCATACACCTTTATATTTCAGTAAAAGCTCTTTACATTTCCCAGTGCTATCGATGTTACAAAGTGCTTTCATATGCAGTGCTTCATCTGATTTCCAGGATAATTAAATGATCCTGTCATACCTGATTTTTAGATGAGGAAACAAGTGGTTTCTGGGTATTTCAAGAGGCTAACGCATCTGCCCTCCAACTTGTATGTGAAAACCAAAAACAAAATTCCAAGGCCCTTCAACCATCTGAATGGACTTTGACTCTTTTGGTCAATATATGGCAGAGCTAGGAAAAGAAGGTGAGTCTTCCAGCTGCTGATACAGGGTTTTTTCTGCCATACTCCATTACCTCCAAGGCTAAAGTCAAAAGAGGGTGTGGTTATCACATGAAAAAATCTGGTTTGGATTTCCCAAATGTGTATGTAGTATTTGGGGATTTACCTTAATTTAACCTACAGTTCTTTTGGGTTGTAACAGTCTGACTCCATTTTTGAAAACAAAACAAAATCGATTTTAAATGCTGAATTATAGATCTTTGCTGTCCAGTATGGTAGCTACTAACCACTTATGGTTATTTGCATTTCTATTTTAATTAATTAAAATTCAGTAAAATGCAAAATTCAGTTCTTCAGTTGCTCTAGCCACATTTCAAGTGTTACAGTAGTCACATATGGCTAGTGGCTGGGACAATGCAGATTATAGAACAGTTCCATCATCAAAGAAACTTCTATTGAACAGTGCTATTATATAATGTCATCTCCAGAGAAAGAAGACTTTAGAAAAAGTCAGAAACGGCCGGGTGCAGTGGCTCACACGTGTAATCCCAGCACTTTGGGAGGCCAAGGCAGGCAGATCCCTTGAGGTCAGGAGTTCAAGACCAGCCTGGCCAACATGGTGAAACCCCGTCTCTAGTAAAAATACAAAAAATTAGCTAGGCGTGGTGGTGCATGCCTGTAACCACAGCTACTCAGGAGGCTGAGTTGGGAGAATCACTGGAACCCAAGAGACAGAAGTTGTAGTGAGCCAAGATTGTGCCACTGCACTCTAGCCTGGGTGACAGAGCAAGACTCCATCTCAAAAAAAAAAAAAGAAAAAAGAAAAAGAAAAAGTCAGAAACATCTTGAGGCAGGCATAGTGCTGTCATCTGTCCAATATTGAAGATGATTTAAGAATAAGAAAGAAGAAGAGAACAAAGAAGATAAAAAGAAGTTGCCTTAGGTGTACCTACCCAGAAAAGGACAAGGGCATTCCTGTAGTCATTGTGTTGTATTTTAGCTCTTAAACTTTTTAAGAGATTAGAATAATTTGACACATAGAAGATCTAAACCACTGAAGAGGCTCTGAAGCAGAAAAAAGTAGAAAGAAAATAAAAAACTAATTAGTTACAAACTAAGCTTAACCACAATTCGTTTAAATGATACTATTTACTCTTCACATGATTGGTTTTTCTTTTGCTTTATAGTATGACATAGTTTATATCTTTAAAGGGGAATTAAAATATTTCTGGGAATTTTTAAAAGTAAGTTCGCACAGCCACATAAAAACTACAGAAACAGATAAAACCTATCTTCTCATTTATTCCCTAATCCATTCAAATTAAATATAAAAATCCAAGCAGCCACAGTGATATTCAAAAAAGCAAAAGTGAGACAAAACAAAATTCATTTGTCACCTGTGGAGGTAGTTAGCTCACCTAATCTTCACTCCAAACACCAGTAATTTTTAAAAGACAGAAATAAACATATGTTCTGCCTTCCCGGAAGGAACTATGTTTCAGGGTAGCCAAATAACCCAGTTGTGAAGAAAATGGTCTGCTTATAGAAAAATGCCAGCTAAAACATGTAGATAGAATTAGAGAATTAGAAATTCACCATTTTGAAACCCCTAATGAAATAATCAACTCAAGCAAGGATCATTAATAAATGCTAAAACAATCAAGTAACTATTGATACAGAATATAACTGAATATACACATGGTACAAAGTTCACGTCACAGACTACTGGCTTGACCCAAGGGGGAATATAGCAGAGGAGATAGGCAGTGATCACCCTAACCTTGCGATCATCTCACCATCACTAATGATGGGATGTGAATACACATTATTGCCTATGAAATAGTCTTTAAAAAAAGAAGTTGAACCTGAATCTAACTAAACCTTGCAATGGGCTGAACGTGTATGTCTTCCCCAAATTAATATGTTGACATCCTAACCCCAAAGGTGCTGGTATTAAAAGGTGGGGCCTTTAGGGGGTCATTAGATCATAAGGACAGAGGCTTCATGATTGGAATTAGTGCCCTTATAAAAGAGGCCCCAGAGAGCTAGCTAGTCTCTCCCACTATGTGAGGGCCCAGCAAGAAGGCCAATCTATGAACCAGAAAGTTGGTCCTAACCAGATATCAAAACCACATGCTCCTTGATTTTAAACTTGCTAGCCTCTAGGACTGTGAGAAATAAATTTCTGTTCTTTATAAGTCATCCAGTTTTTGGTATTTTGTTATAGCAGGCCTAAAAGCCTTTAGAACTAACTTCCAGTTAACCAGGAAAAAACAGAGTGAAAAGTTAAATGACACCATAAAAAGCAACCAGAAAATTCCAGAAGGGGAAATATTCTACAGGACAACTGACTAGTTTTTCAACAAGTCAATTTCACTAAATAAATACATAAACAAAGAGTATGTGTATTTTCCAGGTTAAAACAGTCTTGAGCTAAATAATCAAATGCAATGTGTATCCCTTGATTAGAAGAAACTAATTTGAACAAACCAGCCACAAAAGATATTTCAGGGAGACCAAGCTGGAAGGATCACTTGAGGCCAGGAGTTTGAGACCAGCCTGGGCAACGTAGTAAGACCTCCATCTCTACAAAAACAATAAATTAGCTGGGCATGGTGGTGTGCACCTCTAGTCCTAGCTACTCAGGAAGCTGAGGCAGGAAGATCACTTGAGCCCAGGAGTTTGAGGCTGCAATGAGCTATGATTGTTTCACTGCACTTCAGGCTGTGTGAAAGAGCAAGACTTTGTCTCAAAAAATAAAAGGACATTTCATAATAATTGAGGAAATCTGAATGTGGACTGGGTAATAAATGATATAAAAAAGCCATTTTTTTATTTTGTTTGAAAAGATGATTTTGTAACTATACAGGAAAATGTTCTTACTTTTTTAGAAATCTGTACTAAAGAATTTAGGGGTAAAATATCATTTTTTTTAATATACTTTCAAACACAAGCACAAAATAGTCATGACACAAATATAGCAAAATGTTTACAATCTATGTTCTATGCTTGCCTGTGAGTGCCATTAATCTCATCTCTCTGCTTTTCTGAAAGTTTGAAAATTTCAAAGTTTTATAATAAATTTTTTTACATCCCATAATTTTATAATAATTTTTTTAAAGTTTGAAGCAAATCAACAACTATAGCTTCAAAAATATCCTGACCCACAATAAACATTGAACAGGGTATATTTCTCCCATTTCCTAAAAAAGTTGGCCCAGGAAGGAGTATGAGAGCTGCCATAGCTCTCCCAAGGCTCATTATTCTCCATCACTCCATGGGAAATCCCAAAATAAATTTTTTAAAAAGTTGTTTAAATTTATAATGTTTTTGATTCTATAATAATTTTATAATAAAATAATTGTAAAATGTTTTTGATTTTATAATTTATAAAAATTTTTATACATGTTTATGTTTGAAATGTCTATTGCAAACTTTATGAGATATTAAAATATAAGTAATATAGTTCATCATTTTAGAAATGCCATGCTTTTCTTCTCCAGCAATTACATAATCAAAGAGTAACTGTAGTTTTTCCTAGAACATTGCTTTGTAGGCTGGGCATGGTGGTTCATGACACTTTAGGAGGCCAAGGCAGGCAGATCTCTTGAGATCAGGAGTTTGAGACTAGACTGGGCAACAGAGAGAAACCCTATGAGTAGTAAAAACTCAAAAAAATGAACCCTATGAGTGTCAAAAAAAAAATGAAATTTAATTGAAAAAAAGAAAATTGCTTTGTAAAATTAATTTTTCAATCAAAACCAAGATTTTTCAGATATAGAGAATGCAGCCCACTGGTCAGATTTGTCAGTTCAAAGAGAAAAAATTCTAGTTTCCTATTTTTCTAGCCTGCTTATGATTATCCAATAGGATATCAAAAAAGACCAAAGCCTTTGGGATCCATGTTCAGTATTCCTGAGTCTAACTCAGGATGCCAAATCAGGAGACAAGCACATTCTCATCAATTTTCAATCATTCGAGACCAATTTTGCTTATAATTATCCAGTTCTTTTAGACCACCTTTCTCCTGAAGCCAGCCTTATGGCTATTCACTTCACTTTAGCATAAGCTCCCAAGAAGTTGAACAAAATGAGGAAACGATTGGTTAAAGTTGACATTTGAAATTCTGAAACATGTCCACCATTCCCTTCACCCATGCCCGCCCCTCTTAGAAGTAGTACTTTCAGATTATTTAAGAGTCGATGCTTCTATGTGGATTTTGTCAGCTGTCCTTTATAACAGCTAGTGCGTTTAATTTGACTCTATTTTAAGCATATATTGACCTATGCTAATTATCTGTTAAAATAAATTCCACTCTTAGAGTTAATAAAGTGTGTTTGTCATGGAAGACCCATTGAAGTAAGGAGCTGAGGAGCCCTTATGGTAAAGTGGGACAAGAAATAATAAGACATAATAATTTTCCCATGCAAATCAACAACCGTAGCTTCAAAAATATCCTGACCCACAACAAGTATTGGACAGGCCATGTTTCTCTCACTCCCTAAAAAATTGGCTCGGGAAGGAGTATGAGAGCTCCCATAGCTCTCCCAAGGCTCATTATTCTCCATCACTCCACAGGAACAGCCTGTCAGAGAAGAGTGAAAGACCATTTGTCAACCTCTCTTCAACTCCCTGATTCTAGCCAAACTTCATCAATCTCAAGTGAGGAGCCAGAGAGAAATCAAACCCCATATATCCAGCATCATTGTCTACTGGAGTCAAAAATCACAATTCCACTACCCACCCCAACACCACTGGCCCTGTTTCTCCCAATTGCTTTTTATTGTGTTTTTTAAAAAATCCTCTTTCCCTAACCCTGCAACACCGAGAAGGAGGAATTATAGTAGATAAATATGAAGCATGGAGATCCTTTAAAAATGTTTTTAATAATAAATGAGAAAATGAAAAGGAAAGGGTTGGGAAGGAAGGAGGGAATACAAATGCCAGGGAAATGTTCAGTTTTGCTTTTAAAGATGTTAACACTCATTTATACATCTGCAAGACACTCCCCTTAAAGACAAGTTCTATGAGTGTGGGTCTGGTTGCATGAATAAGGATAAAATTAACTTTTTAGACGATGTTTCCCACATATCATTCAGAGACCCCTGAAGTTAGGTATCCCTCTTGTAGATGTCCTTGAGATGCTGCTGGACCTGGGAAAGAGGAAACTGGGATACGGGTCTATGCCAAAAGGTGCTTCTAGTTATAGGACAGAGAGGAAAGGGGCAGAGGGAGAAAAACCCGAAGTCTGAGAATCTGGATTGCAGAAGACTACCGAGGTCGTGGGAGAAGGGAGAGAAAACAAGGATGAAAAGCGAAAGGGGAAGAGGCATGAAATGTTGTCAAATGTCAAAAGGCATTTGGAGAGAAGTTGGGAATTGCATTAAGAAAACCACTGCAAATCTCATTTCAGACCATTTAGAGATATGCCCCCTGGGAACTGCAAGCTCAGGCTGTTTAGCATCAAACAAATGGATCCACTCCATCCCTACCCTAATTAAATAAATCATTCAGTAATTCCACTGGGTTAAAGAACCAAAATATTAAAAACCTTCAGGACCTACTCTTGCCAAATATGTCAGGGATCGTGTGTGTGTGTGTGTGTGTGTGTGTGTGTGTCTGTGTGTGTGTGTGTGTTCTGAGACACCACTACTGTTAAATAGGCAGAGCTAAGACTTAGGGGACTGGCAGATTATTGCAAAAAGGGCACGGGGAAGAGGGACTATGTTGTGAGCCTGGGAAAGAAGTTTGTGTGGGGACTGTGGGCAGTGAACGCGTTGGGAACAATATGGAAAACTGGGAGCTGCCTTGGAATCTACAGGGCCGGGTAAGAGAATGTCCGAAAGAAAAATGAGCAGGTGCGGGATGTGTGCAGAGTCGGAGAAGAGTCCAGGGCACCCGGAGTGGCTCCAGGAACGACGGACACCCCTCAAGGCTTTTGGGGGCGGTGGGTACTAATAGAACCCAGTGTCCGGGGTGCGCCGGGGAGGCTGCGAGCTTGGCGGGAGTGGGGCGCTGGAGGGTGAGGACGCGGGAGTGAGGAAGCAAAGCCTGGACCGGGCAGGGGCCTCCCACCTGGGCCCGGAGGCAGCAGGGGGACAAGGGCTAGGAGAGGGCATGGCGGCAGCGCGGCGGGAAGCGAGGGGCATCCGGACACTCACCCCGTTGGCCGCGGCCATCTGCCCCATGATCTCGATGGCCGTCCTGCTAAAGTACCTGCCGTCGCTGCCCACCACCGTGGTGCAGCCCCGGCGGTCGCTCAGGTCAATGGATGATAGCACTCTCTGGATGAATTTGCGCAGGTAGTTGCGCTGTCCCTCGAAGAGGCCGGAAGGTCGCCGCAGACCCCCGCAGCCGGCCGGCCGCCGGTCCTCGTAGGGCGCGGTGGGCACTGTCAGCACCGGGATGGGGCTCCCCTCCGTGGCGCCTCCTGGCCGGTCCTGCTGAGGCTTCCGGGGCTGGAGGCAATCTGCAGCCTGCCGGGGGCCTCCGCCCACCTGGCCGCGCACCGGGACTCCGCCTCGCGCCCAGGCCCCCTCTCCGGCAGGTCGGCACCCTGCGCCCTGCACCCGCCCGCCTGGGGACTGCCCGCCCCTCCTCTCCGTGCGGCTGCTCGCTGACTCCCTCGGCGGAGATTGCTTCTGCCTTCCTGTAAAGTTTTCTCCCGCCCACCTTCTCCGCTGCCAGACCACCCGAGGTGTCCTCAGTTTCTCCCCAAGTTGGACTCACTTTCGGGGTGTCCCAAAAGCCTGATTCCAGGGCCTGCTAGCCCGACCCCGGTGACGCCTGCACCCGCGCCTGGCCCCAGCCTTCACGCGCGATCGCCGCCCTCCGGGACACACCCTCCGCCAGAAAACAGCCAGCGGGTGGCGAGACTTTGGGCAGAGTCCGGGTTCCTCTCCGGCGCCAGGCCCGTCTCCCTGTCTCCCTGGGAGTGCGCCGCCTACACACACCAGTTTCTCTTTAGAACAAGCACGGGGAGGGATTTGGGAGGGGGCTGAAACCTTTTGGAATCAGCGAACAGCCTCAGCCAAAAATAACCCTGGAAAGGCGAGCTAAGAATGGTTATCTCCTGCCAGCGCTGAAATCGGAGGCTGGGCGCTGCATGTGGGGTGTGTGTGTGTGTGTGTGTGTGTGTGTGTGTGTGTGTGTACCCTCCCACCCCGACCATTTGTTGAAGGGAATCACCACTGTCAGACTTCAATCCAACAGGACCCACTCGAGCCATCCACACTTTCCCCAGCCTCCTCCAAAACAGCACACTTTCCGGTATGGACAATCCTTCTTTTTTTTTTTTTTCACTTGTTTGTTTGTTGTGGTGGTTGCAACAGCAGCAACACAGACGACACATATTTCCCTATTCTTCTCGCCCTTCTCACCCTCCCTACCCAGCTCCTGCCTTAGAAACAGGCTTGGCCTACACTGTATCTGTCCACACTGCCTGAACTCTTCCCTGAATTAATCGTTTTCAATAGGAGGGGGCTAAATCCCTTATTAATGCCCTACCAGGAGTGAATGAATAAAGCCAAGTTAAAGGGGAACTGGGTACCACATACTGTGCTAGGTTCCTTTGCAAGTATCCTTTCATTCTGCTGGAGCTAAAGATGTTCTGCCTCCTCTCCATAAAACGCACCCAAACTCCAAAACCAGGAAATTCTCCATAGAAAATAGGAGTGAACAGAGACAAGACTAACAGGATAAACCGCAAAGCAGGAAGAAAGTTTTGTCTCCCATTTCGCTCAAGGAATTTTTGGACCCACCAAGGCTACTGTCCAGAAAGATCCTGCTGCTTCTCCTTCCCCAAATATTGTCCACTTCCTGAGAGTAAGGCGGACTCGCCGCAGGCTTATAAAGTGTTTGGTCACAGTAAGACAACTGTGAGTAATAACACACATTGTATACTGTTTTGCAATTGATAAAAGGCTTTGCATCTGTTTTTTCTTTGGAGGCTGAAGAAAAGAAGAATGGTATTCACGCAGTTCCCATTTTACAGATGAAAACAAGAGGACTTTTTCTGTGAAGTCAGGAAAGTGGTTACAATGGTACTTTCTGCCTGTGCGAATTATGTATTGCCCCTCCCCTTTCTATTAATAACATTGAAGTGTGATGGGACAACCACTGAAGCTGTCAGTTGAAACCTGCTGGGACTTTTTAGCCATTCTCTTCAACATAAAGAATGGGTGTTTTTGGAGGGGGTGAGAGGAATGGGGAAATGTTGTCAAAGAGTACAATGTTTTAGTTGAGACAGGAAGAATACATTTTGTTGAGATCTACAGCACAGCATGGTGACTGTAGTTTACAATGAAGTATTGTGTATTTCAAAATTGCTAAGACAATAAATTTCAAATGTTCTCACCACAAAAAGATAGGTTTTGAGGTGATGAACCTATTAATTCTCTGGATTTAATTATTCCACAATGTATACATATATCATAACATCACATTATACCTCCGTAAATACATACAATTTTAATTTGTCAATTAACATTTTTTTAAAAGAATAGTGTGACCAGTTGGGGAGGTAGTTTTTTTTTTCCTCTAGTCTCTAGTCAGTCTCCAAGATCCCATTCCCCATAAAATTCCTGTCACCCAGGTGGAGTGCAGTGGCACAATCATGGCTCACTGCACCCTCTCCCTCTTGGGCTCAAGCGATCCTCCCGCCTACAGGTACATGCCACCACGCCCAGCTAATTTTTGTAGCTTTTGTAGACATGGGGTTTCACCATGTTGCCTAGGCTGGTCTCGAACTCCTCAGCTCAATCAATCTGCCCACTTTAACCTCCCACAGTGCTGGGATTACAGGTGAGAGCCACCAAGCCCAACCCATAAAGTTCCTAACTTTTTATCTCCCTGGGAGTGTACAGCCTACACACACCAGTTTCTCTTTAGAACATACTTAAGAGTCTTGGCTTAGCATCCAACAGACAGAACTTTAACACTTCTATGGATCTGTGCACCTGTCTATGGTGTGGGGTTTTTAAGATCTCTTTCTAATGACACTTTATTTTGCAAAGCAGGACAGTTTCATTCCCAGAAGAGCAGGTATGGTAAATCCTTTGTTCCAGTAATGAAGACAATGATCCAAACCCTAAGCCTCAGAGAAGCCCAGAAACCCTCCAGGCCTCCATCTCTCTGCTCCTAGCACCTGCCTCTCTCTTGACATCAACATCATTCTCCCCTCTCACAGCCCAGCTCCTTCCACAGACCCAGGGATTAGGCACCAGCACCTCAGACTAGATTTTAGAGAATTACCATTCAAGAGGCAATCCTCTTCCCTTGGTTCCAATTTCAAGGTTCTCAAAGACTGGAACAGGGCTAGTTTGAGGCAATGTGCCCCATCGCATAGCCAGAAAGAACCTTACAGTGAAAAGGAAAACAATTCTTCCAAAGTAAGGGGGTGCTGATCCCCAGAGGGAGGACAGATGGGCAAACAAACAGTAACCGGGCCACCACATGCTTCACACTCACTGATCAAGGACTTCTAAAACCACTTTTCTTTTCTCTGAATTTATATAGGATTTTGTATCACTCATAAAGGAATGTCTTATAGGCTGATAACACCTTTCTATTCAAGCTTACACTTAACGTTTAGGCTAGGATAATTTCCTAACCTCAGTGTCCTCACTATAAGATGGGAATTATTATAATCCCTACCTCATAAATTGTTGGAAGGATTAAAATACTTAGTAAAGTGCCTGACTAATAGAAAGGCATTCAATAAATGTTAGCTATTCATGGTGTCATCATCATTATATTTACCATTATTACTAATCTCCTGTATTGCAAGAATTACAGTTTATATTTTTGTAGACCATCACTGTAGCTAAAGGGTCTTTGGGCCATAGGTGATATTCCATAAAGGTTGGTTAAATTGATCTGTGGTTTTTGACTATGGAAACTCAGAACTCCCTCAAAATGTACAAAACAGATTTACCTGCTAAATAAATCTCTTCAAAGCTGACCCCAGGTTTGAATGAATTAATTCCAATGAATTTGTCACAATGATGGAGAAAGGAAACTTAGAGGGCCCCACAGTTGTTTGCTGGTAAAATGAGAAGTTTGGATTAGATCAATGTTTCCCAAAATATTTTCCTCAGAATGTTAGTGCCCCTCGAATCCTGCACAAAGCAAGAGTTTCATGACCAAGTAGCTTCTAAAACTCCTGTACACTCTACTCCCATTCTTCACAATGCACACTTTCATATTAAAAGTTCTGAGAGGTCCTCAACAGAAGACATCACTTAACTTTTTTTTTTTTTAAAGACAGATTCTCACTCTGTCACCCAGGCTGGAGTACAGTGGCCACCACTCCTGGCCTAAAATTTTTTTTAACCTGGTGCTTCCCAATCTAAACTCACAGGGACCAGTTTTCTTAATGAAAGAGAATCAGACTAACATGTAACCATAGCTGGTGACACTCCCCTGCCCCATTCCTTGTATGTCCTCAGTGGACTAGGTCAGGAATAAATAAATTTTCCTGATTCTCAAGGGCTGGTCACTCCTTTGCACTGAGCTCAAAGCTTCTCTGTAGCATGGGTCACAATGAATGGTAGCCCTGATAGCCTAGAGTAGCCTTTCAGCCTTCTCTGAGCCTCTAAAGACTGAGGATCCTTGGCATGAAATGGAGCAACTGATATACCCTTGCTTCCCCTGGGGACTCTCTTGCTCTCAAAAAGGCATCAGCCATCATCTCCATCTAGAGAATATACTAGCTGACTCAGCTTGACCAGCCTGTACCAAAATGAGAATCTGGGTAAAATAAGCATTGAAACACTTCATTCCTTGTAGATTCACAAAACATATTAGCATATTAAAGACTATGAAGTTCTGCAGGAAAAAAACCTATTTAACTTTAATCCAACATTGCCAAGTTTTATTTGACCATGGAAGATTTTTCCAAAACACTTACAAACAGATCAAGGACATTAATCTTTCATGAAACACTAGATCCCCAAGGTCCTCTCCAGCTACATCATTCTGTGATTTTCTTTTTTATTTATGATGCATTAAAAGATTAATCTCTATCAGACTTCCATTTAGAAATTCACCAGAATGTGCAAAGGCAGCAGGTAAAATTGCTGAAGGGTATTATAAAAATACCCTCCAGTGATTTTTGAAACTTAAACTGAAATATTTATATAACTATATATTTCAGTTTGTATATTATATATATATGTATATACACACATATATATGTGTGCATATATATTGGTGTATGTATATCTATATCTATGTATATATGGCATTATATCCATTTTACAGATGCAGAAACTGAGCTTTAGAGGGGGTGAGCAATTGGTCCAAAGCCACACAGCACACAGGTAGTCATTGATAAAGGTAAAAACAAGAGTTGAAGCCTGAGGTGTAAGGACACAGAGACAAGTACACAAATGTTTACAAGTTACACATATGACACGTGCCTTTAACATGAATTTCTTGAACATTCATTTAGAGGCCTTACAATGAAGACATCAGAGTGGCAGCAAGTTCTGTTGGAATCAGGGGAGCGTGTTCTTCTATAATCCCCTGGCTAACAGGAAAGCACACTGATTTGGCCCATGGTAGTTATACACTCCCATTGAGTCAGGGGCCACTTCTATGCACACAGGAGGTGCTAAAAATACGCTGTTGACTCATTGCCTCTAAGAGCAGAAGAAATGCCAAAAGTATAGGACAAGAGGCAGAAAAGCACACGGAAAAATGTCGTAGGGCAGTCCTCTGAGGAAGTGTTAGATCCCTTTGAAATCTGTCCAAACACTTTCTTGTGCTAGGGAAAGTCAATTACATATTTCAAGCAACCCCACATGTCATACGAGTATCTTGTACGTGTTTGTGTACTCGTGTCTGTGAACTTACATCTCAGACTTCAACTTCTCGCTCCCCACCCTTATCAATGACTGCCTGCATGGCCTTGGGCAAGTTGCTTTCCCTCTTCAAAGCTCAGTTTCTGCATCTATAAAATGGACATAATGCTACCTACCTCATGGGGTTAGTGATCACATTTAAGGAGCTAATATGTGGAAATTGCTTACACAGTACCTATCACATAATAAGGGTTTAATAAGTGTTTGATGTAATTGTTTTGATTATTACTACTATTACTAAAATAATAATTACTACAATAATAATGATTGTTATTCTCTATATTAGTATTATCTTTGAAAATGGGCATGGATTATGTCTATGTAACACTTTTGGCACAATATCTAGCATTATATCACACACAAATTAGAGAATTTATGTTATTAAGGATGAAAAAATATTTTTACTGACCCTTCAATTCTTCGTAAGTAACTGCAAAAGAAGCCATTATCCCAACACATGAAATAAAAAAGAAAATTCAGTTCCTCTGGAGTTTGTTTTTGGAGGTAGCCACAGGATACCTAAATTTTTTTTCTTTTCAGAGAGACCGAGGGGCTCACTAGGTTGACCAGGCTGGTCTTGAACTCCTGGTCTCAAGCCATCCTCCCACCTCAGCCTCCCAAAGTGCTGGGATTATATGCATGAGCCACCACATCCAGCCTACCTAAAATATTGAATGCTGTTAATAAATCTCCTGAGGCCAGCATAAGAAGGTGATGGGCAAAACTAATGCAGGTATGTTTTTCTGGCTTTTTCATGTATTGGGCCAAACTTTGAAAAGCACTTACTATTAATGGCTAACTTGCAAAATTTGTGATTTATTAAAAGCAGATTTTAATTGTTTTACCTAAAAATAATAGGCCTCTGATCTGCCAAAGATGAAGATTTAATTTCTAGGTGTTCCTCACAATACCTAGAAACATCAGTGGAATCGAGTATTAAACACTTTAGAACTATTCTCATCAAAGTTCTTTAATATATAATACAGCAAAAGAAAAGTTTCTTTTCTAAAGGCTTCTCTATACTTTTTTTAATAGTTGAATTTCATTTCTGAAGGCTCCTAAAAAGAATAGAATTTAGATCTTTATTAAAGAGGAAATATATTTTCCATGTTTAATTTAAATTACATTCCATCAGTCATTTGCAATCTTAGCCTACACAGAATTTTTTTTTTGGTAGTTTTTATGTTTGGCTTTAGGAGGGGATTCCCAATAATCTCTATATAAATATTTCTAATCTCTATATAAATATTTTAACATTTCAATGTAAATTAGATTTTTAAAGCTATTTTATCCATAAAAATAATGAATTTGCATGGCTGAGGGTGAAATAATATGTTACCAGGACCCCTCAGTTTTAGGGGTTGTGAGTAGATCCCATCTTCATGTTCCTCCAGCCCAGCCCAAGCCTGGCTCAGGGCCTCCTCCCCCATTTGCCAGGAACCACCATCCCCAGGGATTCTATGTGCCCTGCCTGACCAGTGTTCTCCATCAGAGTTTACCAATCTTTTGTTCATTCCCTCAGAGCACAGCTAAGCAAGAGTACACTAATTTGAAAATTAACTCAAGCAAATAGAGGAACAATATCCCCAACACATTGCATTTTAACATAGGGTTTCCTGGACACACTGTTTCAACCCAAGAGTTGGGCTAATAGTAGGAGTTCCATCTGCTAAAATACGGCTGTCAGCTTCAGAGGGAAATTCATGAACGTCTTCGTAGTTTGTTTTTACGTTTCACTTGGCACTGTTTCTAAAATTTCCTCTGAAGCCAAAAAATAAGTTATTTCCCAGCACACTGGGCACTTTTCATTTATCATTGGATTGATTTTTGTAACTTGCAGTAGGAGCTGAAATCGACCAGGGGGTTCTTATCCAACAGACAGCAGCAAAACTCTTTGTGTATCTGCGTTCCTTTCAACAAGCGTGACTTCCTCAATGGCATCATTCGTGAGCGTAACACAGAGCTCAGCAATAACGTTTCTTCACTAACCCTACCAGGTATCCAACATAGGATGTTACTTCCTTTCACTGTTTTCCGACTCCTGGCAGATATTAATCATTGGGATTTGGGAACAAGGAAATAGAATTTCTGAGAATGCTTGGGAATTCCCAAATTCATATGATTTTCATAACACTTCACTTACAAGTTTTTGAAAAATAATAAGTGAGTATAATAACAAACAAATAGTCGTTTTTTTCTGTAACAGGATTATATGAAAAGTTTTAGTAGTCTTCTGTTTTAAAGAGATATGATAACAAATGATGATTTCTTATTATTAGGAGCCAACATATTGTAACAAGATTATAAAATCCAATAGCATTAATAGAGAAAATATTAAAAAGAAATGAATGTTATCACAAAATAAATGCTAAGGAAAAGTCCTTTAAAGATTGAAAGGTAACACCACAAATACTTAATGCTTTAATCGTTGTTTACATCACATTGTTATACAAGGCATCAATCATCCCCTCCAATACCATTTAAATAACATAACATT
The DNA here is from genome assembly GCF_028858775.2 of Pan troglodytes. Lineage (NCBI taxonomy): Eukaryota > Metazoa > Chordata > Mammalia > Primates > Hominidae > Pan > Pan troglodytes. Next base: position 9,588,826 of record NC_072411.2, read on the forward strand.
CTGATCTCCTGGCAAGATGAATAGCACTAGAAAGAAGCAACTGTCAAAATTGCCGATTTAAGGGTATATTTTGTTTCTAAAACTTGGCATTTCTTAGAAAACCTCTCATAGGATTTGTAAAACATATACTATGCCTAGGAACAGATTAATATTTATTTGCAGAAATGGTTCACTGTTAGCAGTGGACAAGGCCATGAACACACACTTGTAACACAGCAACAGATACAAGAAAGTCTGACTGAGGCTCCTTTACTGCTCCTGTCCTGTTCACCTTAACTTTCATCTCCACATGTCAGTGCTTCCTCATCTTGCTTGACTTGAAGTCAGTGCATTTCTTCAAGCCAGTAAGTTCTCTATACTGACTATTAAGCTGTAATTTTCACAGGAAAATTAGAATGTTCCTTCCCATTTTCCTAATTTCTCAACTGATTTTTCTCAGAATTCAGAATCCATAAATATTGAAATGCCAGGAGAGAATTTCCAAATGGAAATGCTGTTCCCTTCGTCCATTTTCAGAAGAAACCGTAGGATAGTGTTATCCTTCTCTTCTCCAATTTTTTTTTCCCTGCAAACTTATGGTTATCACCTCTTTAAGTGAGTAGCTCACAATTTTGCCTCCCCTGCAAATGGTCCCAAAACAGTGAAGTGGGTCCTCTTTAGCTGTGTCTTTAGTACATAATCCTGCATTTCTGACCATATGCAGGGAGTGTGACCCAGGGAAGGATCCCTGACTCAATGGGATTTCTCTTGCTGTCTCTAGAATTTGAACACCGGAACCCAGACGTACAGAGGCTGGGAGCCATCGTGGTGTGCTATATTGATGACGGCAGCAGTGGGTGGTGTGGGGGCAGTTAATTGACAGCTACCTGTTGCTGACATCCCAGGAACTGCCTGAACCTCCTCTTTCCCAGTCATAAGATATCTAAGATTCTGCAGTATTCTTCATTAAATCCTAGCATGGTTTAAGCTAGCCAGAATTAGGTTCTGTTGCTTTCAATCAACAGAACCTTAGCTAATACATTGTTATTTCCTGGTCTTTGTTCCTTTAATTTTCCAGGAAAAGAAGGGAAAATGGCTTACTGGTTTTAAAAAGAGACAAGGGACAACATACCATTTATGCAAAATTTAGAAGCACTCAAAGGAAACTCTGGAAAGTTCCTGAGACATATATATGTAGGATCAGCATACAACTTGAACAGTGTATCTAGACCATGGTTGCCATGGTTGCCTTGACACAATGAACATCTGTATCAAGATCATATTTTCTTGGTGGGACAGAGAGAAGCACAAGGCGGGACTCACATTTACAGTAATCCTTGTTTTCCAGGAACCATACAACCCAGTTTGTCCAGAGCTGTTCATCTTAAGTTTGTTATCCCACCATAATTATAAATAGAACCTCCTTTTTCTCTCAAGAATATACCACTTTGGATGATAATTTCTGTGACTACCCATTAAGAATATTTAATAACTATAGAAAACTGCTTCTCTATATTTTTTGTATGTTTGAAACATTTTATAACAGAAATAACTTTAAAGTTATCACCTACACAGAATATAGCTGCCAAATGCTCCTACTCTGCTATTCTAACCATGAATCCCTCTGGGGCCCCTTCCTCCTACGGCGCTTGTAAGGATGAAATGAAATAAGCTCTATGAAGTGCCCAACAGTGACCAACACTGAATAAAATACAGCCACCATAGGAGGCCTTCCCTTATGTTCACCAAACTCCTGATAAGTTATTCGGTGATGTTTTAATCTTAATATTTTATGTAGATTATACATTCATCTGATTCAAAATGCAAAAGGTACAAAAGCGTATACAGTTAAAAGTTTCCCAACCCACTACCATTTATCTCCCTGGAGGCAACTGTTTCCAGATTTTTGAATATCCTTAAAGAATATCATATGTATGGAAAAGAAAGATTATATATTTATATGCATCTGTGTATGCATTTTCCTATGAGAGGCTCACAAAGTCTCCTTGAAGAGATATCATTATTACAAATACCCCTCAATTTACAATGGGGTTATATTCCAATAAACTTATGAAAATATTGTAAGCTGAAAATGCATTTAATACACTTAACCTACTAAACATCATAGCTTAGCTCGGCCTACCTTAAACACTCACATTAACCTACAGTTAGGCAAAATCATCTAACAGAAAGCCCATTTTATAATAAAGTGGGCTTTGAATATCTCGTGTAATATAATGAATACTGTACTGAAAGTGGAAAACAGAATGGTTGTATGAGTACTCAAAGTACAGCTTCTGCTGAATGTGTATTGCTTTCAAACTATCTTAAAGTTGAAAAATCATAAGTCAAAATATTCTAAGTCAGGGATTGTTTGTACTTCTACTTTACATGATGAAATTGAGCCTTGAAAAGATTAAGTGACTCGCCCAAGGTCACACTGGCAGTTAAATAGTGAAACTTGGATCCAAATTGTTCAGTCACTACATGTATTGTCTTGAAATTTGAAAAAGAGGAAGAGGAATTAAACTACTAAATTGAAGGACTATTTTAGGCATAGAAGAAGCAGATGCCTTCATGTCCAAGTGATTGTGAAAAGCCCACTTGCCCCAAAATATGTCTCCTGGTCATATGAAATTCCACCATTTCAGATTTTTACCTGGGGATTTAGAGTAATCTGCTGTTTTCCTAGAGCTCCCCTAAAATAGAAATAGAAAATTTTGGAAGGCTAAATATATGCTAACATTGGAAAACTGATTTTCTCCCCTTCGTAAGGCAAGGTACTGAAGGAGGGGGCCCTACGGGCCGTGCAGGGACATCCTGGAGGCATGGGGAGAAGAAACTGAAAGGCAAGTTTGTAAGGAACAAAGAATACCGATCTCAGGATTCTCCCTTGAACCTGCCCTAACTTTGTTCAAATAGACTTAGCCACTGACCTGCTGTCAAAAGACCACAGCCAATCTGACTTGTTTTCAATATAATGATGAATATTGATTTGGTCCCTTCATCCAACATTCTCAGCTGGATCTTTTTTGACCAAGGATATACATTACTAGGTGAGTACAGGCAGTTAATTCTTCCACACGGGACTTCGGAGTTTCTGAGTTAACCAGAATCACCCACCTTAACATCTGCCAGTTTATACCCCAAGTCCTGACCAGTGCCCCCTACCTGCTATGCCTCATGTTTTCAATAGAGCATAAAATCAGAAATGAAAGATGAAACATCATAGCCAATATCACAGAAATACAAAGGATCCTAAGAAACTGCTAGGTATAATTACACACTAACTAATTGGATCATCTAGAAGAAATGGATAAATTCCCAGACACATAAAACCTACCAAGATTGACTCATGAAGAAATTTAAAAATCTGAACAGACTAATAGCAAGCAAGGAGGTTGAATCCATAAGAAAATGTCTCCTATCAATGAAAAACCCAAAACCAGATGGCTTCCCAGATTAATTCTACCAAATATTTTAAGAAGAACTAATACCAGTCCTTCTCAAACTCTTCCAAAAAGCTGAAGTGGAGGGAATACTTCCAAACTCATCTTACAGGGCCAGCATTACCCTGATTCCAAAGCCAGACAAGAACACTACAAGAAAGGAAAATGACAGGCCAATATCCTTGATCTACATAGATGCAAAAATCCTCAACAAAATCCTAGCAAACCAAATTCAATAGCACATTGAAAGAATCATTCACCATGATCATGTCATGGTTCAACATAAGCAAATCAATACATATAATATACCATATTAGAAAAATAAAGGATAGAAACTATATGGCCATCACAATAGATATAGAAAAAGTTTTTGACAAAATTCGAAACCCTTTCATGGTGAAAAAAAAAAAACACCCAACAGATCACGTATTGAGGGACTGTATCCCAACAAAATAAAGGCCATATATGACAAACCCATAGCTAACACCATGATCAATGGTGAAAAGTTGAAACTTTTCCTCTACCATCAGGAACAAGACAAGGATGCCCACAGACACCACTTCTCAGGGTAATTAGGCAAAAGAAAGAAATAAAAGGCATCCTAATAGGAAAGGAAGAAGTGAAACTGTCTCTACTGACGGCATGATATTGTTATATATAGAAAACCCTACAAACTTCACTAAAAAAAGGTTAGAACTCAACACAAAGAAGGGAACAATAGACACTGGGGGACTCCAAAGGTGGGAGGGAAGGATGGTGGGAGCAAGGGTTGAAAAACTACCTATCGATTACTATGCTCACTGCTTGGGTGGTGGGATCATTAGAAGCCCAAACCTCAGCACCATGCAATATACCTGTTTAAGAAACCTGTACATCTACCCTCCTGACTCTAAAATGAAACATACAATATTTAAAAAACAAAAACAAATAAATAAAATTTGAAATCTGTTAGAACTGAACTGATATGTGAAATCAGTAAAGTTGTAGGATACAAAATCAACAGATAGAGCCTTGAACACAGCAACATCCAGCTGTCTGACACGAAAGTCTCAGGGGCAAGAAAACCTCTATATGAACTCAGAAACAATGAGCTAAGTTGTGTTTATGTCTGAAAGGATGTTAAGAACTTCATTCATGTTACATCAGAGCCAACAGAAAGAACCAACAGGAAACCTGTACCCAACAAACAGAAATGACAAGATGAAGGGAAAGCATAGGTAAGGGCTTACCTTAGAAAGGGCAAGTGATTAGCTCAATATACAATACAATGTTTGCTCCTGAGCCAAAAATTTGTACAATAATTTGGACATTACTTGCACAACCAGAAAAATCAGCCACTCATTAGGAAAATGTGTTTCTGTAGAAGTCTTAGGACTCAGCTATCTATAATAACATGAAAAGACAATATTTTCATCCAAAATGAGTATTTTTGTTTGTCTTGGCTTGTTATTCTAACGTCAACAGCCTCTAAATAAACTGTTGAAGTACATGATATAACCACCTCTTTCTCCATCTTTCCCATTGCTCCCATAGGGCTTCAGTTGTGCAATTTCACCATTAGCAAAGCTTTTTGCTGAAATCTGGCTTTTCAAAGGGAGAGTATCCAGAAACAGAAGATGCTGATCTGGGAGGCTCTTCCTAATAGAACTGCTGCTTCAGTTTAACTTGAAAAAGCCCACACCCAGTTCCTAATGACAAACATCTGAACACCGGGTCTTCCCCTGAGCAAGACCATGCTATGCCTCCTGCTCGCTCTGTTCTATAAGCAACCCACAGATTGCTCCCTGTGAAGAGGAGCCTGCCAGGGGAGCAGCATTCCACCAGACCCTGATTTAGCAAGATATTTCCATATCATTCCCCCAACCATCTGGAAGTCCTCCACTGCTCTTGTGTAAAAATCTAACTCATCTCACTGAATTTCCTGATTTAAAAGTCTAATTCATTTCACCAAAAGTGTGACAGAAGGAAACCAAGTACACCATCTCTCTCTTACCAAACCAAAGCTATTGCATGTGCATTCTGGGGGGAAAACATGGTCCAAATATGTTATGGAGGGGGTGCCAGCCCAGTGTCATCCTCTTACTATTGCCATAGGATCTTGGCTGATGGCATCAGAGGAAAAACAAGTTTATCGATTACTTTCCACCATTAAGCTCACTCCTCCATGAAAAATATGTCACAAGTCCAATGTCTCTTATTAAAATAAGCACTGCAAAATATAAAGGAGTCACAGTTTTAAAATGGGACACACGTTCTCTAAGCGGTGAACCACGTTAGAGGCGCACTGTTTACAATGTATAAAGTCCCCTGGAGCCAGGGTTAGGAAGCGCATCTGTTCTTTGATGTTCTGGGATGAAGGAGAAAGGAAAATGTGCTGCCAGAAGTGAGTGGGAAGGAGCCCATGAGATAAAGGAAGTAAATCCATTTGCTGATTGCAATAATAATGGTAATACACGAAGCTATACATACATACATACATACATACATACATGCAAATTTTCACATTTTTTAAAAAAAAGAACTTAAGGCTTCCACTCATGTAATCAGCCCTTATGAACTCTCCTGATTAGCTGCAAGGAAAATCTTCCTTTCTCCTCTTTCTTGCACCATCCTGGGCTCCCTTTTGACTTTTTTTTTTTTAACTTATAAACGATCAGCTCATATTCTGAAGTTTGTAGTCCCCTCCCGCCCCCTCTCTCTCTATACGGCTCATTTACATTGGCAGCTGTCGTGCTGCTGGGCATCCTCAAACCCACAAGTTTCCCTTTAATGTTTGAGCAGACAAACATGATCATGCACTAGGCATCACTGTGCCTCTCAAAATGCTTTTTTTTTTTTATTGCATCTGAGAGAAATCTCAAAGTTGCAAACCTGGAGTCAGAATTGTCTCCATGTGTCTCAGTGGGAAGAGTATCGTGTGAAGGAACAAGTTGATTCTACTAATCAAAAGGATTTTTTTTTGATATCAGGTCAACCTCCGAATGAATTTATATTACCGAGTGGAGGGTCACATGAAGAAAATGGTCAAACAGCACCACCTAGAGCAAGAGCTGAGAAGTGCAGCGGAGCCGGGCTGTGTCAGGAAAGAAAAGCAAGCTGGGGCCTGGCTCAGCGCTCTCCCCTCTGCTCCTGTCTGCATGGAAAGATTAGGATGACAGTGGCAGGAAGCCTGTGCACCTAGTATGCATCACTTGAAGGGAACACACAGATTCCAGTAAACAGTTGGAAGGAAATGTTAATACCAGGCTCTGCTAAACAATATCAAATGAGTCCTAGATGAGGCAAGCGACTTTCATCAAAGTTTCCTGATACCTGAAAAGACAGCCCAGGGGATCCTGCGCTACATGTGGTGTATGTAAATTAAGCGGGTTTTTTTCCCCTTTGTAATCAAGGCTCATACACAAACAAAATCACACTTTAGAAATGGCCTATTTCAACTTGTAACTAGCTTGCTTTCAGGGGCTCCAGGTCAAAAAGAAATAGAGCACAAAGACGCTTTCTCCTTAGGGATCATACACAAATTCACTCTGTCCGTTTCTTTCCCACATGGAGCAACAAAGCCGTCAGACCTCTCCATCCACACATCGGGTCCTTCCTGATTAAAGTGAGATAAATCACAGCCCTCTCTCTCCAGATGGCAGGCGACAAGAGGGGGATGCTTGCCTCAAGAAGTCCTCCCCATCCCTCTGCATTCATGCAAGCCCGAGCGGAGAGATGCAAGAAATTACGGATGCATTTTAATTCCCCAGACCCTGCAATTAAAAATGGAAATTTTTTGGCCACGCCTGTTGGCTCACGCCTGTAATCCCAGCACTTTCAGAGGCCGAGGTCGGCAGATCACCTGGGGTCAGGAGTTCGAGACCAGCCTGGCCAACATGGTGAAACCCTGTCTCTACTAAAAATACAAAAATTAGCTAGGAATGGTGGTGGGGGCCTTTAGTCCCAGCTACTCGGGAGGATGAGGCAGGAGAATCACTTGAACCCGGGAGGCAAAGTTTGCAGTGAGCCAAGATCGCACCACTGCACTCCACTCTGGGTGACAAAGCAAGACTTCATCTCAAAAAATGTTTTTAAAAAATGGAAGTGTTGTTCTTTCATTTGTAAATGTGTTTTGGTAAAAGAGGGGCAGTTTAAGCAACCCTTTCTATTGTCTACATTGTTAAAATTCATCCGACATGGACTCTTGACTCCGTTTTGCCTGGGCAGACCCAATTCAAGCATTTACAACAGCTATAACCTCCTCAAATCAAAAAGAGGAATCAGCATTATTGCTAAGTTCAAATAAGGTCTTGTTTTATTTCATTTTTATTTTTGAATGCAGCCATTTCTCCATGTGCTGTCATCAGGTAAGATTGTCAGTCCTGATTAGGTAAAGCTATTATTACAAAATGCAATTCTTAAAAATTCAGTGTCTAACTACACTTTTAATAAGCCTTTCCCCCTCCCCTATGTATTCTCCCTTAGACACCCCTTCTCAAATTTCAAATCACAGAAACTAAAATATGATGCCTAAAGAGAGCCTAGCCACTGCCCAGTCCTCTAATTTGATGAGTGGGAGTACTGAAGCCCAGAGGAGGTCAAGTAATTTGTTCCCAATGTCTTAGATAAGAAGAAAATGACCAGCTGGGAAATCCCACTCATGTCAAGGCAGAGGCACAGGGCCAGAGACTGTGGTTGAATTGTGCCACACTCCTACATCCTTCTTTAGGAATCACAGAACATTCCTGTGTTGAGTCGGAGTCACTGACTTCCTTTTCAGGCTGATTGAGTTCTGTCCTTACAGGCTGCGACAAGAAGTTTTGGTATTATGCTACACCAAGACCATTTATCTAGTTCAAGAAATGCACAGTCCTTAGAGCCCAGCAACTTTCCCCATGTCCAGTATATGTAGCTTCTCCATTAGAAGCTGTCAGAATGGAGCCTTCTGGCTCATCTTGATTTTGATTTGTGCAAGAATGAATGGTTGTGCTAAGACAGCTTTCCTAGCTGATAGAGAGCGAAACTTTTTTCTCATAATCTATAAAAAAATTAAATTAGAACTTTTTTCTCATAATCTGTGAAAAAATATTAAATTAAATCTGGCTCGTCTTGATTTTGATTTGTGCAAGAATGAATGGTTGTGCTAAGACAGCTTTCCTAGCTGATAGTGAGCAAAACTTTTTTCTCATAATCTATAAAAAATATTAAATTAGAAGCATAGAGTTTATTTCATGACTGTTATCTTCCTGCAATTTTCTTGTGGGCATAAATGATTTGTTTTTATCCTGCCTGCCCCCCAATCCCTTTTCCAAGAGACTAAAAGAGTATCTAGTGCAAAGTGGAGACTCAAATATTTTTTAATAAACAGTGATCCCAGCCACCCAGTGCATGTTGCCAAATGCCAACCCCATAAATAATCAAACACATCATCTCATTCAGCCAATCAAAATCAAGTGCTACCTATTTTTTTAAGTTTTCATAGCCCTTGGGCATCTGCTTTCTCAGCATTTCCCAAACTTGAGTCATTCTCATCCTGCCTTCCTAATTTTGATCTGTCAATTACCTCTACTATTATTTATTTCATATATTTTTAAATAGACCCACTTTTGAAACTTAAATACACGCCTTTTAAAAGGAAGCTTTCTTACTACTATACATCAAAAGCCATTATTACTTGTTCTAAGTACTCATAACAACATGGTCACAACTATTAAAATTTACTAATGTGCATCCACATACTCTCTAAATTCATGGAGCATCTGCACACACTTTAAGAAACAATTCTGCATTACTCACTCAATTTTCTTGACATCCTTCTGAGGCAGGACAAACCTTGGGCCCAAAGAATTGAGGTAGGAGTCCAAGCAAGTTGCCAGCCACATAAAGGCAAACCTTGGCTCGGAAGTCAGGACTACCAGCCCCTAGGTTATGGTTCATGCTCTTTCCTCTGCTCTCCAGAACCTCCTATCTCCAAGTGTAGTTAGCAGCCCAGATGCAGCAGCATCCTCTAGAGACTTGTTAAAAATGCAGAAGCTCAGGCTCCACCCCAGGCCTTTGCAGACTGAATCTGCATTTTAACAAGGTCCAGGTAATTCACGTGCACATTAAGTTTGAAAAGGCCTGGTCTAGATCAGCGGTTCTCTAACTTAGCAGCACATTAGAACCATCTGTAGAGACTTTAAAAATACCAGTGCCTGGGCTTCACCTCCCAGAGAATCTGACTTAAGTGTCTGGGGTTTGCCCTGAGTCTAGGTATTTTTAAAAACTCCTCAGCTTATACAAAGCTGGCAGGGCCGGGCACAGTGGCTCATGCCTATAATCCCAGCAGTTCGTGAGGCCAAAGTGGGCAGATTGCTTGAGTCCAGGAGTTTGAGATTAGCCTGGGCTAAAACCCCATCCCTACAAAAAAAAAAAAAAATACAAAAAGTAGTTGGGCATGGTGGTGGCACATACCTGTAGTCCCGGCTACTCAGGAGGCTGAGTCCTCACTTCAACCCAGGAGGTCACGGTCTGGTCAACAGAGCAAGACCCTGTATCAAAACAAACAAACAAGCAAACAAAAAATGCTAGCAGCTTACCAGCTAGGGAGGCCTGTAGAGGCAAGTTTTCCAAATGGGGCTACATTAGTTGTTCCAGAACTTTAGCTGCATCAAAACCACCTGGATGGCTTGTTCAGCTACAGAGGGTCTGGCCATGCCCCTAGAGTTTCCAGCTGAGGGTCTGGAATGAGGCCCGATGATTTGCATTTCTAACAATCTCCAGGTGATGCTGATGCTGTGGGTCCAGGGACCACATTTTGAGAATCTATGCTAAATGAATCGGAGAAGACCAAAGCTCAAACTTATTCCAAGAACTTTTCAAGGCCCACCTGCAAGTTGTAGTGGAAGTAAGCATCTAAGGGTGCAAAAAAGTTTCACTGTAGACTAAGGCCTTTTACCTGAGCTCTCAAATGTTCACATTTCTCTTATCAACCTAAATAACAAACAGAGAGAGGCTCTCCACAAGAAAAAGATATTCGTTTGGAAACAGAGCCTTGCAATAGAAACAGGCAAGCCAGAGTAAACTATATGCATATTCATGGAGGTAAAGGAAGACAAAAGAAAAAATGAGGAAGATTATATGATCATTTGGAAATGATTATCCTTGGCTACAAAGATCAATAACAAAGGTCATGCCAGGCCCAGGTTGGACAGGCAGTTGTTGGGCAAATATCCTTCAGAAGCATTGTTGAGTGCAAAGTTGCAATGGGCTTTGTGCAAGATTGTGTTTTTTGCAGTCTTCTGTGATAAGTTTTTGTTATCAGGCATACATGCCCAAGAATTCTTTATTGCATGGCCTTCCCTGGCTCTATTTGTCAGGGTTTTGGTTAGGGGAGGGGTATTTTTAACACTCTCAATGTAAAAAATGCCATAAGGTAGGTACCCCAATTGCTTGTTTCGTCTTCATAAAATAACTTTTCCACCCGAACAAAGTCTACACATAAATTGTAAAAATACCCTGGCATGCAGTCCCTGGAAAAGTCTGGAGTCATTCTCGGGGTTCCCACCCAGGTGGGCAAGCGTAGCCACCACAGATAAACACAAAGTAGGGGTCCCCGCTGGGGTTCAGCGGCAGGCAGTGGCCCTGGTTCTGATATTTGGCTGAAAACACAGCTCCTCTTTGTCACCCTCAGGACATTTCAGCTATTTCCTAGATAATAATCTCACTTCACCCTGCACAAAACAGGCACATGATCATGTCACTCTGACCTGGTTTGAGTCCAAGGAGAATTTTGTTTTTAAAATAATTTAGGTTAGTAGTTAAAATATGAACTTTGGGCCAGGAGTGGTGGCCCATGCCTATAATCCCAGCACTTCGTGAGGCCAAAGTGGGCAGATTGCTTGAGTCCAGGAGTTTGAGACTAGCCTGGGCTAAAACCCCATCCCTACAAAAAAAAAAAATACAAAAAGTAGTTGGGCATGGTGGTGGCACATACCTGTAGTCCCGGCTACTCAGGAGGCTGAGTCCTCGCTTCAACCCAGGAGGTCACGGTCTGGTCAACAGAGCAAGACCCTGTATCTAAACAAAGAAACAAACAAACAAAAAATGCTAGCAGCTTACCAGCTAGGGAGGCCTGTAGAGGCAAGTTTTCCAAATGGGGCTACATTAGTTGTTCCAGAACTTTAGCTGCATCAAAACCACCTGGATGGCTTGTTCAGCTACAGAGGGTCTGGCCATGCCCCTAGAGTTTCCAGCTGAGGGTCTGGAATGAGGCCCGATGATTTGCATTTCTAACAATCTCCAGGTGATGCTGATGCTGTGGGTCCAGGGACCACATTTTGAGAATCTATGCTAAATGAATCGGAGAAGACCAAAGCTCAAACTTATTCCAAGAACTTTTCAAGGCTCACCTGCAAGTTGTAGTGGAAGTAAGCATCTAAGGGTGCAAAAAAGTTTCACTGTAGACTAAGGCCTTTTACCTGAGCTCTCAAATGTTCACATTTCTCTTATCAACCTAAATAACAAACAGAGAGAGGCTCTCCACAAGAAAAAGATATTCGTTTGGAGACAGAGCCTTGCAATAGAAACAGGCAAGCCAGAGTAAACTATATGCATATTCACGGAGGTAAAGGAAGACAAAAGAAAAAATGAGGAAGATTATATGATCATTTGGAAATGACTATCCTTGGCTACAAAGATCAATAACAAAGGTGATGCCAGGCACAGGTTGGACAGGCAGTTGTTGGGCAAATATCCTTCAAAAGCATTGTTGTGTGCAAAGTTGCAATGGGCTTTGTGCAAGATTGTGTTTTTTGCAGTCTTCTGTGATAAGTTTTTGTTATCAGGCATACAAGCCCAAGAATCCTTTATTGCATGGCCTTTCCTGGCTCTATAAGTCAGGGTTTTGGTTAGGGTAGGGGTATTTTTAACACTCTCAACGTAAAAAATGACATAAGGTAGGTACCCCAATGACTTGTTTGGTCTTCATAAAATAACTTTTCATAAAATCTCAGTAAACGTGGAAATATCTACACCGCTATCTCTGTAAATGTGTAAACATTTACAACGCAATCTGTATAAACATGGAACTATTTACACCGCCGTCTCTATAAACATGGAAATATCTACACCGCTATCTCTATAAACATGGAAATATCTACACCGCTATCTCTATAAACATGGAAATATCTACACCGCTATCTGTATAAACATGGAAATATCTACACTGCTGTCTCTATAAACAAGGAAATATCTACACCTCTATCTGTATAAACATGGAAATATCTACACCACTGTCTCTATAAACATGGAAATATCTACAATGCTGTCTCTATAAACACGCAAATATCTACATCACTGTCTCTATAAACATGGAAATATCTACACCGCTATCTCTATGAACATGGAAATATCTACACCGCTGTCTCTAGAAACATGGAAATATCTACAACGCTATCTCTATAAACGTGGAAATATATACACCGCTATCTCTAAAAACATGGAAATATCTACACCGCTATCTCTAGAAACGTGGGAACATCTACACCGCTAACTCTATAAACCTGGAAATATCTACACCGCTATAATTATAAATATGGAAATATCTACACCGCTATCTGCATAAACATGGAAATATCTACACCGCTATCTCTATAAACATGGAAATACACCGCTATCTGTATAAACATGGAAATATTTACAAAGCTATCTCTCTAAACATGGAAATATCTACACCGCTATCTCTATAAACATGGAAATATCTACACCACTATCTGTAAAACATGGAAAAATCTACACCGCTGTCTGTATAAACATGGAAATATATACACGGCTATCTGTTTAAACATGGAAATATCTACACCACTGACTGTATAAACATGGAAATATCTACACCGCTATCTGTATAAACATGGAAATATCTACACCGCTGTCTCTATAAACATGGATATATCTATACTGCTATCTGTAGCAACATGGAAATATCTACACCGCTATCTCTATAAAGTGGAAATATCTACACCGTTATCTGTATTAACGTGGAAATACCTACACGGCTATCTGTATACACGTGGAAATATCTACATCGCTATCTCTACAAACCTGGAAATAACTACACCGCTATCTGTATAAACATGGAAATATCTACACCGGTATGTGTATAAACGTGGAAATATCTGCACCGCTATGTGTATAAACTTGGAAATTTCTACACCGCAATCTGTATAAAAGTGGAAATATCTTCACCGCTATCTGTGTAAACGTGGAAATATCTACACCGCTATCTCTATAAACGGGGAAATATCTACACCGCTATCTGTATAAACGTGGGAATATCTACACCGCTATCCCTATAAACGTGTAAACATTTACACGGCTATGTGTATTAACATGGAAATATTTACACCGCTATCTCTAAAAACATGGAAATACCTACACCGCTATGTCTATAAACATGAAAATATTTACACCGCTATATGTATAATCATGGAAATATTTACACCGCTATCTGTAAAAACTTGGAAATATTTACACCGCTATGTCTATAAAAATGAAAATATCTACACCGCTATCTCCATAAACATGAAAATATCTACACTGTTGTTTGTATGAACATGAAAATATCTACACCGCTATCTCTATGAATATAGAAATATCTACATTGCTGTCTGTATAAACATGGAAATATCTACACAGCTATCTGTATAAACATGGAAATATCTACACCGCTATCTGTATAAACATGGAAATATCTACACGGAAAGCTGTATAAACATGGAAATAACTAGACAGTCATCTCTATAAAGATGGAAATATCTCTACCGCTATCTGTATAAACATGGAAATACCCACACCGCTATCTGTATAAACATGGATATACCCACACCGCTATCTGTATAAAGATGGAAATATCTGCACCGATATCTTTATATACATGGAAATATCGGCAACTCTATCTGTGTAAACATAGAAATATCTACACGGCTATTTGTGTAACCATGGAAATATCTGCACTGCCATCTGTATAAAGATGGAAATATCTACACCGCAAGCTTTATAAACATGGAAATATCTACACCGCTATCTGTATAAACATGGAAATACCAACACCGTTATCTGTATAAACATGGAAATATCTACACCGCTATCTCTATAAACATGAAAACACACCACCATCTCTATAAGTATGGAAATATTTACACCGCTATCTCTATAAACATAGAAATATCTACCCCGCCATCCCTATAAACATGGAAATATCTACACCGCCATCTGCATAAACATGGAAATATTTACACAGACATCTGTATAAACATGGAAATATCTACACTGCCATCTGTATAAACTTGGAAATATCTACACTGACATCTGTAGAAAGATGGAAATGTCTACAAAGCGATCAGTACAAACATGGGAATTTCTACACTGCTACCTGTATAAACATGGAAATATCTACACCACTATGGGTATCAACATGGAAATAACTACACAGCAATCTCTATAAACATGGAAATATCTACAAAGCTATCTCTGTAAACATGGAAATATCTACACAGTTTTCTGTGTAAACTTGGAAATACCTACACCACTATCTGTGTAAATTTAGCAATAACTACACCGCAATCTGTGCAAAGATGGAAATGTCTACACCGCTATTTCTGTAAACATGGAAATATCTACACCGCTATCTGTATATACAAGGAAATATCTACACTGCCATCTGTATAAACATGGAAATATCTACAGCGCCATCTGTATAAACATGGAAATATATACACTGCCATCTGTACACACATGGAAATATCTACTCAGCCATCTGTATAAACATGGAAATATCTACACCGCTATCTCTATAAACATGGAAATATCTACACCGCTATCTGTATAAACATGGAAATATCTACAGCGCTATCTGTATAAACAGGGAAATATCTCCACCGCTATCTGTATAAACATGGAAAAACTACACCGCTATCTGTATAAACATGGAAATATCTACACCGCTATCTGTATAAACATGGAAATATATACAATGCTGTCTGTGTAAACATGGAAATATCTACACAGCTATCTGTGTAAACTTGGAAATATCTACACAGCTATCTGTGTAAAAATGGAAATATCTACACAGCAATCTGTGCAAAGATGGAAATATCTACACTGCTATCTCTGTAAACATGGAAATATCTACACCGCTATCTGTATAAACATGGAAATATCTATACCACAGTCTCTATAAACATGGAAATACCTCCACCGCTATCAGTATAAACATGAAAATATCTACACCGCAATCTGTATAATCATGGACATATCTACACCGCAATCTGTATAAACATGGAAATATCTGCCACGGTATGTGTGTAAACATGGAAATGTGTACACAGATATCTGTGTAAACTTGGAAATATCTACACAGCTATCTGCGTAAACATGGAAATATCTACACGGCAATCTGTGCAAAGATGGAAATAACTACATCGCTATCTCTGTAAACTTGGAAATATCTACACCGTTAACTGTATAAAAATGGAAATATCTACACCGCTGTCTGTATAAACAAAGAAATATTTACACCGCCATCTGTTGAAACATGGAAATATCTACACCACAATCTGTATAAACATGGAAATACCTACACCGCTATCTGTATAAATATGGAAATATCTACACCGCTATCTCTATAAACATGGAAATACCTACACCGCTTTCTCTATAAACATGAAAATATCTACATTGCTATCTGTATAAAGATGGAAATATCTACACCGCGAGCTGTATAAACATGGAAATATCTACACCGCTATCTGTATAAACATGGAAATACCAACACCGCTATCTGTATAAACATGGAAATATCTACACCGCTATCTCTATGAACATGAAAATACTTACACCACCATCTCTATAAACATGGAAATATTTACACCGCTATCTCTATAAACTTAGAAATAACTATACCGCCATCTCTATGAACATGGAAATATCTACAGCGCTATCTGCATAAACATGGAAATATCTACACAGACATCTGCATAAACATGGAAATATCTACACCGCCATCTCTATAAACATGAAAATATCTACACCGCCATCTTCAGAAACATGGATGTATCTACACCGCCATCTGTATAAACATGGAAATATCTACAACACTATCTCTATGAACATGGAAATATATTCACTGCCATCTGTATAAACATGGAAATATCTACACCGCCATCAGTGTAAAGTTGGAAATATCTACACCGCAATCTGTATAAATATGGAAATACCTACACCGCTATCTCTATAGACATGGAAATATCTACACCGATATCTGTATAACCATGGAAATATCTACACTGCCATCTGTATACAGATGGAAATATCTACACCGCTATCTGTATAAACATGGAAATACCAACACCGCTATCTGTATAAACATGGAAATATCTACACCGCTATCTCTATAAACATGAAAATACTTACACCACCATCTCTATAAACATGGAGATATTTACACCGCTATCTCTATAAACTTAGAAATAACTATACCGCCATCTCTATGAACATGGAAATATCTACAGCGCTATCTGCATAAACATGGAAATATCTACAAAGACATCTGCATAAACATGGAAATATCTACACCGCCATCTCTATAAACATGAAAATATCTACACCGCCATCTTCAGAAACATGGATGTATCTACACCGCCATCTGTATAAACATGGAAATATCTACACCGCTATCTGTATCAACATGGAAATAACTATACCGCAATCTGTATAAACATGGAAATATCTACAATGCTATCTCTGTAAACATGGAAATATCTACACAGCTATCTGTGTAAACTTGGAAATATCTACACCGCTATTTGTGTAAATTTGGCAATACCTACACCGCAATCTGTGCAAAGATGGAAATATCTACACCGCTATCTCTGTAAACATGGAAATATCTACACCGATATCTGTATAAACATGGAAATATCTACACTGCCATCTGTATAAACATGGAAATACCTACACCGCTTTCTCTATAAACATGAAAATATCTACACTGCTATCTCTTTATACATGGAAATATCTACACCGCCATCTGTATAAACATGGAAATATCTACACCACTATCTGTATAAACATGGAAATACCCTCACTGCCATCTTTATAAACATGGAAATATCTACACCACCATCTGTATAAAGATGGAAATATCTACACCGCAATCTGTATAAATATGGAAATAACTACACCGCTATCTCTATAGACATGGAAATATCTACACCGCTATCTGTATAAACATGGATATATCTACACTGCCATCAGTATAAAGATGGAAATATCTACACCGCGAGCTGTATAAACATGGAAATATCTACACCGCCATCTGTATAAACATGGAAATACCAACACCACTATTTGTATAAACATGGAAATATCTACACCGCCATCACTATAAACATGAGAATATCTACACCGCCATCTTCAGAAACATGGATGTATCTACACCGCCATCTGTATAAACATGGAAATATCTACAACACTATCTGTATAAACATGGAAATACCTTCACCGCCATCTGTATAAACATGGAAATATCTACACCGCCATCTGTATAAAGATGGAAATATCTACACCTCAATCTGTATAAATATGGAAATACCTACACCGCTATCTCTATAGACATGGAAATATCTACACCGCTATATGTATAAACATGGAAATATCTACGCTGCCATCTGTATAAAGATGGAAATATCTACACCGCTATCTGTATAAACATGGAAATATCTACACCGCTATCTGTATAAACATGGAAATATCTACACCGTTATCTGTATAAACATGGAAATATCTACACCGCGATCTGTATAAACATGGAATTACCTACACCGCGATCTGTATAAACATGGATATATCTACACTGCAATCTGTATAAACATGGAAATATCTACAACGCTATGTGTGTAGACATGGAAATATCTATACAGCTATCTGTGTAAACTTGGAAATAGCTACACAGCTATCTGCGTAAACATGGAAATATCTACACGGCAATCTGTGCAAAGATGGAAATATCTACACCGCTATCTCTGTAAACATGGAAATATCTACACCGCTACGTGTATAAAAATGGAAATATCTACACCGCTGTCTGTATAAACAAGGAAATATCTACACCGCCATCTGTAGAAACATGGAAATATCTACACCGCAATCTGTATAAACATGGAAAAACCTACACCACTTTCTCTATAAACATGGAAATATCTACACTGCAATCTCTATATACATGGAAATATCTACACCGCCATCTCTATAAACATGAAAATATCTACACCGCCATCTTCAGAAACATGGATGTATCTACACCGCTATCTGTATAAACTTGGAAATATCTACACCACTATCTGTATAAACATGGAAATATCTTCACTTCTATCTGTATAAACATGGAAATAGCTACACCGCCTTCTGTATAAAGATGGAAATATCTACACCGCAATCTGTATGAATATGGAAATACCTACACCGCTATCTCTATCGACATGGAAATATCTACACCGCTATCTGTATAAACATGGAAATATCTACACCGTTATCTGTATAAACATGGAAATATCTACACGGCAATCTGTGCAAAGATGGAAATATCTACACCGCTATCTCTGTAAACATGGAAATATCTACACCGCTACCTGTATAAAAATGGAAATATCTACACCGCTGTCTGTATAAACAAGGAAATATCTACACCGCCATCTGTAGAAACATGGAAATAACTACACCGCAATCTGTATAAACATGGAAATACCTACACCACTTTCTCTATAAACATGGAAATATCTACACTGCAATCTCTATATACATGGAAATATCTACACCGCCATCTCTATAAACATGAAAATATCTACACCGCCATCTTCAGAAACATGGATGTATCTACACCGCTATCTGTATAAACTTGGAAATATCTACACCACTATCTGTATAAACATGGAAATATCTTCACTTCTATATGTATAAACATGGAAATAGCTACACCGCCATCTGTATAAAGATGGAAATATCTACACCGCAATCTGTATAAATATGGAAATACCTACACCGCTATCTCTATCGACATGGAAATATCTACACCGCTATCTGTATAAACATGGAAATATCTCCACTCCCATCTGTATAAAGATGGAAATATCTACACCGCGAGCTGTATAAACATGGAAATATCCACACCGTTATCGGTATAAACATGGAAGTAGCAACACCGCTATCAGTATAAATATGGAAATATCTACACCGCTATATCTATAAACATGAAAATACTTACACCATCATCTCAATAAACATGAAAATATTTACAACGCTATCTCTATAAACATAGAAATAACTACACCGCCATCTCTATAAACATGGAAATATCTACACCGCCATCTGCATAAACATGGAAATATCTACACTGACATCTGTGTAAACTTGGAAATATCTACACTGACATCTGTAGAAAGATGGAAATATCTACATAGCGATCTGTATAAACATGGGAATTTGTACACTGCTACGTGTATAAACATGGAAATATCTACACCGCTATCTGTATCAACATGGAAATAACTTCACCGCAGTCAGTATAAACATGGAAATATCTACACAGCAATCTGTGCAAAGATCGAAATATCTACACCACAGTCTCTATAAACATGGAAATATCTACACCGCTATCTGTATAAACATGGAAATAACTACACCGCTATCTGTATAAACATGGAAATTTTTACACCGCTATCTGTATAAACATGGAAATATCTCCACCGCTATCTTAATAAACACGGAAATACCTACACCGGTATCTTTAAAAACATGGAAATACCTACACCGCCATCTCTATAAACAATGAAATACCTACAGCGCTATCTGTGTAAACATAGAAATATCTACACAGCTATCTGTGTAAACTTGGAAATATCTACACCGCAATCTGTGTAAGCATGGAAATATCTACAACGCTATCTGTGTAAACATGGAAATATTTACAACGCTATCTTTGTAAACAGGGAAATATCTACACAGCTATCTGTAAAACTTGGAAATATCTACACCACTATCTGTATAACGCTGAAAATATCTACACCGCTATCTGTACCAACATGTAAATAACTACACCGCTATCTGTATAAACATGGAAATATCTACAATGATATCTCTGTAAACATGGAAATATCGACACAGGTATCTGTGTAAACTTGGAAATATCTACACCGCTATCTGTGTAAAGTTTGCAATGTCTACACCGCAATCTGTGCAAAGATGGAAATATCTTTACCGCTATATCTGTAAACATGGAAATATCTACTCCGCTATATGTATAAACATGGAAATAACTACACTGCCATCTATATACACATGGAAATATCTACACAGCCATCTGTGTAAACATGGAAATATCTACACCGCTATCTCTATAAACATGGAAATATCTACACCGCTATCTGTATAAACATGGAAATATCTACATCGCTATCTGTATAAACAGGGAAATATCTCTACCGCTATCTGTGTAAACATGGATATATCTACACCGCTATCTGTATTTACATGAAAATATCTACAGCGCTATCTGTATAAACAAGGAAATATCTACACCGCCATCCTTAGAAACATGGAAATATCTACACCGCCATCTGTATAAACATGGAAATACCTACACCACTACCTGTATAAATATGGAAATGTCTACACGGCTACCTCTATAAACATGGAAATACCTACACCACTTGCATTATAAACATGGAAATATCTACACCGCAATCTCTGTAAACATGGAAATATCTACACCAGCATCTATGTAAACATGAAAATATCTACACTGCCATATTCAGAAAGATGGCTGTATCTACATCGCCATCTGTATAAACATGGAAATATCTACACCACTATCTGTATAAAGATGGAAATATTTAAACTGCTAACTCTATGAACATGGAAATATCTACACCACTATCTGTATAAACATGGAAATATCGGCACAGCAATCTGTATAAACATGGAAATACCTCCACCGCAATCTGTATAAACATGGAAAATCTACACCGCTATATCTATAAACATGGAAATATCTACACTGCCATCTGCACAAACATGGAAATATCTACACAGTCATCTGTAGAAACATAGAAATATCTACACCGCTATCTGTATAAACATGGAAATAACTACACCGCTGTCTCTATAAACATGGAAATATCTACACCGCTATCCCCATCAACATGGAAATATACACACCACCATCTCTTTAAACATGGATGTATCTACAACGCCATCTACATAAACAAGAAAATATCTACACTGCCATCTATATAAACATGGAAATATCTACACCGCCATCTCTATAAACATGGAAATATCTACACTGCCGTTTGTAGAAAGATGGAAATATCTACACCGCCATCTGTTTAAAGGTGGAAATATCTACGCAGCTATCTCTATAAACATGGAAATATCTACACCGCAATCTCTATAAACATAGAAATATCTACACCGCTATCTGTATAAATGTGAAATATCTAAACCGCTATCTCTATAAAAGTGGAAATATCTACACTGCTATCTGTATAAACATCTAAATATCCTCACTGCTATCTCTATGAACATAGATATATCTACACCGCCATCTGTATAAACATGGAAATATCTACACCGCTATCTGTATAAACATGGAAATATCTACACCGCGATCTGTATAAACATGGAAATATCTGCACCGCGATCTGTATAAACATGGAAATATCTAGACCGCTATCTGTGTAAACATGGAAATAACTACACAGCTATCTCTATAAACATGGAAATAACTACACCGCCATAAGTATAAAAATGGAAATACCTACAAAGTCATCTGTGTAAACATGGAAATATCTACAAAGCCATCTGTATAAACATGGAAATATCTACACAGCCATCTGTATATACATGGAAATATCTACACCGCTATCTGTATAAACATGGAAATATCTACACCGCTATTTGTATAAACAAGGAAATATCTTCACCGCCATCAGTTTAAACATGGAAATATATACACAGACATCTGTTTATACATGGAAATATCTACACCGCTATCTGTATAAACATGCTAATAACTACACCGCTATCTGTATAAATGTGGAAATATTTGCACCTCTGTCCCTATAAACATGGTAATATCAACACCGTGATCTCTATAAACATGGAAATATCTACACCATGATCTGTATAAACACGGAATTATCTACACCGCGATCTGTATAAACATGGAAATATCTACACCGCGATCTGTATAAACCAGCAAATATCTACAAAGCTATCTCTATAAACATGGAAATATCTACACCGCCATCTGTATAAACATGGAAATACCTACAATGTCATCTGTATAAACATGGAAATGTCTACAAAGCCTTCTGTATAAACATGGAAATACCTACACAGCCATCTGTATATACATGGAAATATCTACACCGCTATCTGTATAAACATGGAAATATCTACACCCCTATCTGTATAAACATAGAAATATCCACACCGCTATCTCTGTAAACATGGAAAAATCAACACCGCTATCTCTATGAACATGGAAATATCTACACCGCCATCTCTATAACATGGAAATATTTACACCACGATCAGTATAAACATGGAAATATCTACACCGCTATCTGTATAAACATGGAAATATCTCCACTGCTATCTCTATAAACATTGAAATATCTACACCGCCATCTGTATAAACATGGAAATACTTACAAAGTTATCCGTATAAACATGGAAATATCTACACCGCCATCTGTATAAACATGGAAATATCTACACAGCCATGTGTATATACATGGAAAACCCTACACCGCTCTCTATATAAACATGGAAATATCTACACCGCTATCTGTATAAACATGGAAATATCTACGCCACGATCTGTATAAACATGGAAATATATACATCGCTATCTGTATAAACATGGAAATACCTGCACCGCTATCTCTATAAACATGGAAATATCTACAAAGCCATCTGTATAAACATGGAAATACCTACACAGTCATGTGTAGGAACATGGAAATATCTACACTGCCATCTGTATAAACATAGAAATATCTACACAGCCCTCTGAATAAATATGGAAATATCTGCATAGGCATCTGTATAAACATGGAAATATCTGCACCGCTATCTGTATAAACATGGAAATACCTACACCGCTGTCTCTATAAACATGGAAAAATGTACACCGCTATGACTATAAACATGGAAATATCTCCAGTGCTGTCTGTATAAACATGGAAATAGCTCCACCGTTAACTGTATAAACATGGAAATATCTACAGCGCCATCTCTATTAACATTGAAATGTCTACACTGCCATCTGTAAAAACATGGAAATATTTACACAGTCATCTGAATAAACATGGAAATATCTACACCGCTATCTGTATAAACATGAAAATAACTACACCGCTATCTGTATAGACATGGAAATTTTTACACCGCTATGTGTATAACCATGGAAATATCTCCGCCTCTACCTTTTAAACACGGAAATACCTACACCGGTATCTTTAAAAACATGGAAATACCTACACCGCTATCTCTATAAACAATGAAATATCTACAACGCTATCTGTGTAAACATGGAAATATTACACTGCTATCTGTGTAAACTTGGAAATATCTACACCGCAATCTGTGTAAGCATGGAAATATCTACAATGCTATCTGTGTAAACATGGAAATATTTACAACGCTATCTGTGTAAACAGGGAAATATCTACACAGCTATCTGTAAAACGTGGAAATATCTACAACACCATCTGTATAAACCTGAAAATTTCTACACCTCTACCTGTATCTACATGTAAATAACTACACCGCTATCTGTACAAACATGGAAATATCTACAATGATATCACTGTAAACATGGAAATATCGACACAGGTATCTGTGTAAACTTGGAAATATCTACAACGCTATCTGTGAAAAGTTTGCAATTTCTACACCGCAATCTCTGCAAAGATGGAAATATCTTTACCTCTATATCTGTAAACATGGAAATATCTACACTGCTATATGTATAAACATGGAAATATCTACACCGCCACCTGTATACACATGGAAATATCTACACAGCTTTCTGTATAAACATGGAAATATCTACACCGCTATCTCTATAAACATGGAAATATCTACACCGCTATCTGTATAAGCAGGGAAATATCCATATCGCTATCTGTATAAACAGGGAAATATCTCCACGGCTATCTGTGTATAGATGGAAATATCAACACCGCCATCTGTACAAACATGGAAATATCTGCACCGCAATCTGTATAAACATGGAAATATCTACACCGCGGTCTGTATAAACATGGAAATATCTTCACCGCTATCTGTATAAACATGGAAATATCTACACCGCTATCTCTATATACATGGAAATATCTACAAAGCCATCTGTATATACATGGAAATACCTACGCAGTCATGTATAGGAACATGGAAATATCTACACTGCCATATATATAAACATGGAAATATCTACACAGTCCTCTGTATAAATATTAAAATAATTGCATAGGCATCTGTATAAACATGGAAATATCTGCACCGCTAACTGTATAAACATGGAAATACCTACACAGCTGTCTCTATAAACATGGAAATATGTACACCGCTATGTGTATAAAAAAGGAAATATCTCCACTGCTGTCTGTATAAACATGGAAATATCTAAACGGTCATCTGTGTATAGATGGAAATATCAACACCGCCGTCTGTACAAACATGGAAATATCTGCACTGCTATCTGTACAAACATGGAAATATCTACTCCGCGGTCTGTATAAACCTGGAAATAACAACACCGCTATCGGTATAAATATGGAAATATCTACACTGCTATCTCTATAAACATGGAAATATCTACACCGTGATCTGTATAAACATGGAAATGTTTACACCGCTATCTGTATAAACATGCAAACTTCTACAACGTTATCTGTATAAATATGGAAATATCTACACCGCTATCTCTATAAACTTGGAAATATCTACACCGCCATCTGTATAAACATGGAAATACCTATACAGTCATCTGTGTAAACATGGAAATATCTACACCACCATCTGTATAAACATGGAAATATCTACAATGACATCTGTATACACATGGAAATATCCACACCGCTATCTCTATAAACATGGAAAAATCAACACCGCTATCTCTATTAACATGGAAATATCTACACCGCCATCTCTATAAACATCGAAATGTCTACACCGGGATCGGTATAAACATGGAAATATCTACACCGCTATCTGTATAAACATGGAAATATCTCCACTGCTATCACTATAAACAACGAAATATCTACACCGCCATCTGTATAAACATGGAAATACTTACAAAGTTATCTGTATAAACATGGAAATATCTACACCGCCATCTGTATAAACATGGAAATATCTACGCATTCATGTGTACATACATGGAAATATCTACACCGCTATCTATATAAACATGGAAATAACTACACCGCTATCTGTATAAACATGGAAATAGCTACACCGCCATTTACATGTCCATGGAAATATCTGCGCCGCCATCTGTATAAACATGGAAATATCTACACGGTCATCTGTGTATAGATGGAAATATCAACACCGCCATCTGTACAAACACGGAAATATCTGCACCGTTATCTGTATAAACATGGAAATATCAACAGCGCCATCTATATAAACATGGAAATACCCACAAAGTCATCTGTATAAACATGGAAATGTGTACACAGCCATCTGTATAAACATGGAAATATCTACACAGCCATCTGTATAAACATGGAAATATCTACACAGCCATCTGTATATACGTGGAAATATCTACAGCACTATCTGTATAAACATGGAAATAACTACACCGCTATTTGTATAAATAAAGAAATATCTACACCGTGATCTGTATAAACATGGAAATATATACACCGCCATCTCTATAAACAGGGAAATATCTACACCCCTATCTGTATAAACATGGAAATATCCATACCGCTATCTCTATAAACATGGAAAAATCAACACCGCTATCTCTATGAACATGTAAATATCTACACCGCCATCTCTATAAAGATGGAAATGTCTACACCACGATCAGTATAAACATGGAAATATCTACACCGCTATCTGTATAAACATGGAAATATCTCCACTGCTATCTCTATAAACATCGAAATATCTACACTGTCATCTGTATAAACATGGAAATACTTACAAAGTTCTCTGTATAAACATGGAAATATCTACACCGCCATCTGTATAAACATGGAAATATCTACACAGCCATGTGTACATACATGGAAATATCTACACCGCTATCTATATAAACATGGAAATAACTACACCGCTATCTGTATAAACATGGAAATATCTACACCGCCATTTACATATCCATGGAAATATCTGCACCGCCATCTGTATAAACATGGAAATATCTACACGGTCATCTGTGCATACATGGAAATATCAACACCGCCATCTGTACAAACATGGAAATATCTGCACCGCTATCTGTATAAACATGGAAATATCTACACCGCGGTCTGTATAAACATGGAAATATCAACACCGCTATCGGTATAAACATGGAAATATCTACACCGCTATCTCTATAAACATGGAAATAACTACACCGTGATCTGCATAAACTTGGAAATATTTACACCGCTATCTGTATAAACATGGAAACTTCTACACCGTTATCTGTAGAAAGATGGAAATATCTACACCGCAATCTGTGTAAACATGGAAATATCTACACCGATATCTGAAAAAACATGGAAATATCTACACCGCTATCTGTATAAACATGGAAATATCTACACCGCGATCTGTATAAACATGGAAATATCTACACCGCGATCTGTATAAACATGGAAATATCTACACCGCGATCTGTATAAACATGGAAATATCTACACCGCTATCTGTATAAACATGGAAATATCTACACAGTTTTCTCTATATACATGGAAATATCTACACCGCCATCTGTATAAACATGGAAATACCTACAAAGTCATCTGTATAAACATGGAAATATCTACACAGCCATCTGTATAAACATGGAAATATCTACACAGCCATCTGTATATACATGGAAATATCTACACCATTATCTGTATAAACATGGAAATAACTACACTGCTATTTGTATAAACAAGGAAATATCTACACCGTGATCTGTATAAACATGGAAATATCTACACCGCCATCTCTATAAACAGGGAAATATCTACACCCCTATCTGTATAAACATGGAAAAATCCACACCGCTATATCTATAAACATGGAAAAATCAACACCGCTATCTCTATGAACATGGAAATATCTACACCGCCATCTCTATAAACATGGAAATGTCTACACCACGATCAGTATAAACATGGAAATATCTACACCGCTATCTGTATAAACATGGAAATATCTCCACTGCTATCTCTATAAACATCGAAATATCTACACCGCCATCTGTATAAACATGGAAATATCTACACGGCCATCTGTGTATAGATGGAAATATCAACACCACCATCGGTACAAACATGGAAATATCTACACCGCTATCTCTAGAGACATGGAAATATCTGCACCGCCATCTGTAAAAACATGGAAATACCTATACAGTCATCTGTATAAACATGGAAATATCTACAATGCCATCTGTAGAAAGATGGAAATATCTACACCGCAATCTGTGTAAACATGGAAATATCTACACCGATATCTGAAAAAACATGGAAATATCTACACCGCTATCTGTATAAACATGGAAATATCTACACCGCGATCTGTATAAACATGGAAATATCTACACCGCGATCTGTATAAAGATGGAAATATCTACACCGCTATCTGTATAAACATGGAAATATCTACACAGTTATCTCTATAAACATGGAAATATCTACACCGCCATCTGTATAAACATGGAAATACCTACAAAGTCATCTGTATAAACATGGAAATATCTACACAGCCATCTATATAAACATGGAAATATCTACACCACTGTCTGTATAAACATGGAAATAACTACACCGCTATTTGTATAAACAAGGAAATATCTACACCGTGATCTGTATAAACATGGAAATATGTACACCGCCATCTCTATAAACAGGGAAATGTCTACACCCCTATCTGTATAAACATGGAAAAATCCACACCTCTATCTCAATAAACATGGAAAAATCAACAGGGCTATCTCTATGAATATGGAAATATCTACACCGCCATCTCTATAAAGATGGAAATGTCTACACCACGATCAGTATAAACATGGAAATATCTACACCGCTATCTGTATAAACATGGAAATATCTCCACTGCTATCTCTATAAACATCGAAATATCTACACTGTCATCTGTATAAACATGGAAATACTTACAAAGTTCTCTGTATAAACATGGAAATATCTACACCGCCATCTGTATAAACATGGAAATATCTACACAGCCATGTGTACATACATGGAAATATCTACACCGCTATCTATATAAACATGGAAATAACTACACCGCTATCTGTATAAACATGGAAATATCTACACCGCCATTTACATATCCATGGAAATATCTGCACCGCCATCTGTATAAACATGGAAATATCTACATGGTCATCTGTGCATACATGGAAATATCAACACCGCCATCTGTACAAACATGGAAATATCTGCACCGCTATCTGTATAAACATGGAAATATCTACACCGCGGTCTGTATAAACATGGAAATATCAACATCGCTATCGGTATAAACATGGAAATATCTACACCGCTATCTCTATAAACATGGAAATATCTACACCGTGATCTGTATAAACATGGAAATATTTACACCGCTATCTGTATAAACATGGAAACTTCTGCACCGTTATCTGTATAAATATGGAAATATCTACACTGCTATCTCTATAAACTTGGAAATATCTACACCGCCATCTGTAGAAACATGGAAATACCTATACAGTCATCTGTGTAAACATGGTAATATCTACACCACCATCTGTATAAACATGGAAATATCTACAATGCCATCTGTATACACATGGAAACACCTACACGGCAATCAGTGTATAGATGGAAACATCAACACCGCCATCTGTACAAACATGGAAATATCTACACTGCTATCTCTATAAACATGGAAATATCTACACTGCGGTCTGTATATCCATGGAAATATCTACACCGGTATCTGTATAAACATGGAAATATATACACTGCTATCTGTATAAACATGGAAATATCTGCACCGCTATCTCTATAAACATGGAAATATCTACAAAGACATCTGTATAAACATGGAAATACCTACACATTCATGTGTAGGAACATTTAAATATCTACACTGCCATCTGTATAAATATAGAAATATCTACACAGCCCTCTGTATAAATATGGAAATATCTGCATAGGCATCTGTTTAAACATGGAAATATCTGCACCGCTATCTATATAAACATGGAAATACCTACACCGCTGTCTCTATAAACATGGAAATATGTACACCGCTATGTGTATAAACATGGAAATATCTCCAGTGCTCTCTGTATAAACATGGAAATATCTCCACCGTTATCTGTATAAACATGGAAATATCAACAGCGCCATCTATATAAACATTGAAATATCTACACTGCCATCTATAAAAACATGGAAATATCTAAACATTCATCTGAATAAACATGGAAATATCTACACCGCTATCAGTATAAACATGGAAATATCTACACCGTGATCTGTATAAACATGGAAATATTTACACCGCTATCTGTATAAACATGGAAACTTCTACACCGTTATCTGTATAAATACGGAAATATCTACACCACTATCTCAATAAACTTGGAAATATCTACACCACCATCTGTATAAACATGGAAATACCTATACAGTCATCTGTGTAAACATGGAAATATCTACACCAATATCTGTATAAACATGGAAATATCTACACAGCCATCTGTATATACATGGAAATATATACACCACTATCTGTATAAACATGGAAATAACTACACAGCTATTTGTATAAACAAGGAAATATCTACACTGTGATCTGTATAAACATGGAAATATCTACCCCGCCATCTCTATAAACAGGGAAATATCTACACCCCAATCTGTATAAACATGGAAATATCCACACCGCTATCTCTATAAACATGGAAAAATCAACACCGCTATCTCTATGAACATGGAAATATCTACACCGCCATCTCTATAAACATGGAAATGTCTACACCACGATAAGTATAAACATGGAAATATCTACACCGCTATCTGTATAAACATGGAAATATCTACACTGCTATCTCTATAAACATCGAAATATCTACACCGCTATCTTTATAAACATGGAAATATCTCCACTGCTAGCTCTATAAACATCGAAATATCTACACCGCCATCTGTATAAACATGGAAATACTTACAAAGTTATCTGTATAAACATGGAAATATCTACACCGCCATCTGTATAAACATGGAAATATCTACACAGCCATGTGTACATACATGGAAATATCTACACAGCTATCTATATAAACTTGGAAATAACTACACCGCTATCTGTATATACATGGAAATATCTACACCGCCATCTACATATCCATGGAAATATCTGCGCCGCCATCTGTATAAACATGGAAATATCTACACGGTCATCTGTGTATAGATGGAAATATCAACACCGCCATCTGTACAAACATGGAAATATCTGCACCGCTATCTGTATAAACATGGAAATATCTACACCGCGGTCTGTATAAACATGGAAATATCAACACCGCTATCGGTATAAACATGGAAATATCTACACCGCTATCTCTATAAACATGGAAATATCTACACCGTGATCTGTATAAACATGGAAATATTTACACCGCTATCTGTATAAACATGGAAACTTCTACACCGTTATCTGTATAAATATGGAAATATCTACACCGCTATCTCTATAAACATGGAAATATCTACACCGCCATCTCTATGAACATGAAAATATCTACACTGCCATCTCCATAAAGATGGAAGTATCTACTCCGCCATGCGTATAAAAACGGAAATATCTACACCACCATCTGTGTAAACATGGAGATACCTACACCGCTATCTGTATAAACATGGAAATAACTACACCGCCATCTGCATGTCCTTGGAAATATCTACGCCGCCATCTGAATAAACATGGAAATATCTACACGGCCATCTGTGTATAGATGGAAATAACAACACCGCCATCTGTACAAACATGGGAATATCTACACCGCTATCTCTATAGGCATGGAAATATCTGCACCGCCATCTGTAAAAACATGGAAATACCTATACAGTCATTTGTATAAACATGGAAATATCTACAATGCCATCTGTAGAAAGATGGAAATATCTACACCGCAATCTGTGTAAACATGGAAATATCTACACCGATATCTGTAAAAACATGGAAATATCTACACCGCTATCTGTATAAACATGGAAATACCTTCACCGCGAACTGTATAAACATGGAAATATCTGCACCGCGATCTGTATAAACATGGAAATATCTACACCGTGATCTGTATAAACACGGAAATATCTACACGGTTATCTCTATAAACATTGAAATATCTACACCGCCATCTGTATAAACATGTAAATACCTCCAAAGTCATCTGTATAAACATGGAAATATCTACACAGCCATCTCTATATACATGGAAATATCTACACCACTATCTGTATAAACATGGAAATAACTACACCGCTATTTGTATAAACAAGGAAATATCTACACCGTGATCTGTATAAACATTTAAATATCTACACCGCCATCTCTATAAACAGGGAAATATCTACAGCCCTATCTGTATAAACATGGAAATATCCACACCGCTATCTCTATAAACATGGAAAAATCAACACCGCTATCTCTATGAACATGGAAATATCAACATCGCCATCTCTATAAACATGGAAATGTCTACACCACGATCAGTATAAACAGGGAAATATCTACACCGCTGTCTGTATAAACATGGAAATATCTCCACTGCTATCTCTATAAACATCGAAATATCTACACCGCCATCTGTATAAACATGGAAATACTTACAAAGTTATCTGTATAAACATGGAAATATCTACACCGCCTTCTGTATAAACATGGAAATATCTACACAGCCATGTGTACATACATGGAAATATCTACACCGCTATCTATATAAACATGGAAATAACTACACCGCTATCTGAATAAACATGGAAATATCTACACCGCCATCTACATATCCATGGAAATATCTGGGCCGCCATCTGTATAAACATGGAAATATCTACATGGTCATCTGTGTATAGATGGAAATATCAACACCGCCATCTGTACAAACATGGAAATATCTGCACCGCTATCTCTATGAACATGGAAATAACTACAAAGACATCTGTATAAACATGGATATACCTACACAGTCATGTGTAGGAACATTTAAATATCTACACTGCCATCTGTATAAATATAGAAATATCTACACAGCCCTCTGTATAAATATGGAAATATCTGCATAGGCATCTGTGTAAACATGGAAATAACAGCACCGCTATCTGTATAAACATGGAAATACCTACACCGCTGTCTCTATAAACATGGAAATATGTACACCGCTATGTGTATAAACATGGAAATATCTCCACTGCTCTCTGTATAAACATGGAAATATCTCCACCGTTATCTGTATAAACATGGAAATATCAACAGCGCCATCTATATAAACATTGAAATATCTACACTGCCATCTGTAAAAACATGGAAATATCTACACAGCCATCTGAATAAACATGGAAATATCTACACCACCATCTGTATAAACATGGAAATAGCTACAATACCATCTGTATACACATGGAAATATCTACACAGACAGCTGTATAAATATGGAAATATCTACACGGCCATCTGTATAAACATGGAAATATCTACACTGCCATCTGTAGAAAGATGGAAATATCTACACCGCTATCTCTATAAATATGGAAATATCTACACCGCCATCTCTATGAACATGAAAATATCTACACTGCCATCTCCATAAAGATGGAAGTATCTACTCCGCCATGTGTATAAACACGGAAATATCTACACCACCATCTGTGTAAACATGGAAATACCTACACCGCTATCTGTATAAACATGGAAATGACTACACCGCCATCTGCATGTCCTTGGAAATATCTACGCCGCCATCTGAATAAACATGGAAATATCTACACGGCCATCTGTGTATAGCTGGAAATATCAACACCGCCATCTGTACAAACATGGAAATATCTACACCGCTATCTCTATAGACATGGAAATATCTGCACCGCCATCTCTAAAAACATGGAAATACCTATACAGTCATCTGTATAAACATGGAAATATCTACAATGCCATCTGTAGAAAGATGGAAATATCTACACCGCAATCTGTGTAAACATGGAAATATCTACACCGATATCTGTATAAACATGGAAATATCTACACCACGATCTGCATAAACATGGAAATATCTACACCGCGATCTGTATAAACATGGTAATATCTACACAGTTATCTCTATAAACATGGAAATATCTTCACCGCCATCTGTATAAACATGGAAATACCTACAAAGTCATCTGTATAAACATGGAAATATCTACACTGCCATCTGTAGAAAGATGGAAATATCTACACCGCTATCTCTATAAATATGGAAATATCTACACCGCCATCTCTATGAACATGAAAATATCTACACTGCCATCTCCATAAAGATGGAAGTATCTACTCCGCCATGCGTATAAACACGGAAATATCTACACCACCATCTGTGTAAACATGGAAATACCTACACCGCTATCTGTATAAACATGGAAATAACTACACCGCCATCTGCATGTCCTTGGAAATATCTACGCCGCCATCTGAATAAACATGGAAATATCTACACGGCCATCTGTGTATAGATGGAAATATCAACACCGCCATCTGTACAAACATGGAAATATCTACACCGCTATCTCTATAGGCATGGAAATATCTGCACCGCCATCTGTAAAAACATGGAAATACCTATACAGTCATCTGTATAAACATGGAAATATCTACAATGCCATCTGTAGAAAGATGGAAATATCTACACCGCAATCTGTGTAAACATGGAAATATCTACACCGATATCTGTAAAAACATGGAAATATGTACACCGCGATCTGTATAAACATGGAAATATCTACACCGCGAACTGTATAAACATGGAAATATCTACACCGCGATCTGTATAAACATGGAAATATCTACACCGTGATCTGTATAAACACGGAAATATCTACACGGTTATCTCTATAAACATTGAAATATCTACACCGCCATCTGTATAAACATGTAAATACCTCCAAAGTCATCTGTATAAACATGGAAATATCTACACAGCCATCTCTATATACATGGAAATATCTACACCACTATCTGTATAAACATGGAAATAACTACAACGCTATTTGTATAAACATGGAAATATCTACACCGCCATCTCTATAAACAGGGAAATATCTACAGCCCTATCTGTATAAACATGGAAATATCCACACCGCTATCTCTATAAACATGGAAAAATCAACACCGCTATCTCTATGAACATGGAAATATCAACAGCGCCATCTCTATAAACATGGAAATGTCTACACCACGATCAGTATAAACATGGAAATATCTACACCGCTGTCTGTATAAACATGGTAATATCTCCACTGCTATCTCTATAAACATCGAAATATCTACACCGCCATCTGTAGAAACATGGAAATATTTACAAAGTTATCTGTATAAACATGGAAATATCTACACCGCCTTCTGTATAAACATGGAAATATCTACACAGCCATGTGTACATACATGGAAATATCTACACCGCTATCTATATAAACATGGAAATAACTACACCGCTATCTGTATAAACATGGAAATATCTACACCGCCATCTACATATCCATGGAAATATCTGCGCCGCCATCTGTATAAACATGGAAATATCTACACGGTCATCTGTGTATAGATGGAAATATCAACACCGCCATCTGTACAAACATGGAAATATCTGCACCGCTATCTGTATAAACATGGAAATATCTACACCGCGGTCTGTATAAACATGGAAATATCAACACCGCTATCGGTATAAACATGGAAATATCTACACCGCTATCTCTATAAACATGGAAATATCTACACCGTGATCTGTATAAACATGGAAATATTTACACCGCTATCTGTATAAACATGGAAACTTCTACACCGTTATCTGTATAAATATGGAAATATCTACACCGCTATCTCTATAAACTTGGAAATATCTACACCGCCATCTGTATTAACATGGAAATACCTATACAGTCATCTGTGAAAACATGGAAATATCTACACCACCATCTGTATAAACATGGAAATATCTACAATGCCTTCTGTATACACATGGAAATACCTACACTGCAATCAGTGTATAGATGGATACATCAACACCGCCATCTGTACAAAAATGGAAATATCTACACTGCTATCTCTATAAACATGGAAATATCTACACTACGGTCTGTGTAAACATGGAAATATCTACACAGGTATCTGTATAAACATGGAAATATCTACACCATGATCAGTATAAACATGGAAATATATACACCGCTATCTGTATAAACATGGAAATATCTGCACCGCTATCTCTATAAACATGGAAATAACTACAAAGACATCTGTATAAACATGGAAATACCTACACAGTCATGTGTAGGAACATTTAAATATCTACACTGCCATCTGTATAAATATAGAAATATCTTCACAGCCCTCTGTATAAATATGGAAATATCTGCATAGGCATCTGTGTAAACTTGGTAATATCTGCACCGCTATCTGAATAAACATGGAAATACCTACACCGCTGTCTCTATAAACATGGAAATATGTACACCGCTATGTGTATAAACATGGAAATATCTCCACTGCTCTCTGTATAAACATGGAAATATCTCCACAGTTAACTGTATAAACATGGAAATATCAACAGCGCCATCTATATAAACGTTGAAATATCTACACTGCCATCTGTAAAAACATGGAAATATCTACACAGTCATCTGAATAAACATGGAAATATCTACACCACCATCTGTATAAACATGGAAATAGCTACAATACCATCTGTATACACATGGAAATATCTACACCGACATCTGTATAAATATGGAAATATCTACAAGGCCATCTGTATAAACATGGAAATATCTACAGTGCCATCTGTAGAAAGATGGAAATATCTACACCGCTATCTCTATAAATATGGAAATATCTACACCGCCATCTCTATGAACATGAAAATATCTACACTGCCATCTCCATAAAGATGGAAGTATCTACTCCGCCATGTGTATAAACACAGAAATACCTACACCACCATCTGTGTAAACATGGAAATACCTACACCGCTATCTGTATAAACATAGCAATAACTACACCGACATCTGCATGTCCTTGGAAATATCTACGCCGCCATCTGAATAAACATGGAAATATCTACACGGCCATCTGTGTATAGATGGAAATATCAACACCGCCATCTGTACAAACATGGAAATATCTACACCGACATCTGTATAAATATGGAAATATCTACACGGCCATCTGTATAAACATGGAAATATCTACACTGCCATCTGTAGAAAGATGGAAATATCTACACCGCCATCTGTATGAACATGAAAATATCTACACTGCCATCTCCATAGAGATGGAAGTATCTACTCCGCCATGTGTATTAACACGGAAATATCTACACCACCATCTGTGTAAACATGGAAATACCTACACCGCTATCTGTATAAACATGGAAATAACTACACCGCCATCTGCATGTCCTTGGAAATATCTACGCCGCCATCTGAATAAACATGGAAATATCTACACGGCCATCTGTGTATAGCTGGAAATATCAACACCGCCATCTGTACAAACCTGGAAATATCTACACCGCTCTCTCTATAGACATGGAAATATCTGCACCGCCATCTGTAAAAACATCGAAATAGCTATACAGTCATCTGTATAAACATGGAAATATCTACAATGCCATCTGTAGAAAGATGGAAATATCTACACCGCAATCAGTGTAAACATGGAAATATCTACACCGATATCTGTATAAACATGGAAAATCTACACCGCGATCTGAATAAACATGGAAATATCTACACCGCGATCTGTAGAAACATGGAAATATCTACACCGCGATCTGTATAAACATGGAAATATCTACAGTTATCTCTATAAACATGGAAATATCTACGCCACCATCTGTATAAACATGGAAATAACTACAAAGTCATCTGTATAAACATGGAAATATC
This sequence comes from Pan troglodytes, assembly GCF_028858775.2. Classification (NCBI taxonomy): domain Eukaryota; kingdom Metazoa; phylum Chordata; class Mammalia; order Primates; family Hominidae; genus Pan; species Pan troglodytes. The sequence goes on from NC_072411.2 coordinate 9,626,693, forward strand.
TACACAGCCATCTGTATAAACATGGAAATATCTACACAGCCATCTGTATATACATGGAAATATCTACACCACTATCTGTATAAACATGGAAATAACTACACCGCTATTTGAATAAACAAGGAAATATCTACACTGTGATCTGTATAAACATGGAAATATCTACACCGCCATCTCTATAAACAGGGAAATATCTACACCCCTATCTGTATAAACATGGAAATATCCACACCGCAATCTCTATAAACATGGAAAAATCAACACCGCTATCTCTATGAACATGGAAATATCTACACCGCCATCTCTATAAACATGGAAATGTCTACACCATGATCAGTATAAACATGGAAATATCTACACCGCTATCTGTATAAACATGGAAATATCTACACTGCTATCTCTATAAACATCGAAATATCTACACCGCTATCTTTATAAACATGGAAATATCTCCACTGCTATCTCTATAAACATCGAAATATCTACACCGCCATCTGTATAAACATGGAAATACTTACAAAGTTATCTGTATAAACATGGAAATATCTACACCGCCATCTGTATAAACATGGAAATATCTACACAGCCATGTGTACATACATGGAAATATCTACACCGCTATCTATATAAACATGGAAATAACTACACCGCTATCTGTATATACATGGAAATATCTACACCGCCATCTACATATCCATGGAAATATCTGCGCCGCCATCTGTATAAACATGGAAATATCTACACGGTCATGTGTGTATAGATGGAAATATCAACACCGCCATCTGTACAAACATGCAAATATCTGCACCGCTATCTGTATAAACATGGAAATATCTACACCGCGGTCTGTATAAACATGGAAATATCAACACCGCTATCGGTATAAACATGGAAATATCTACACCGCTATCTCTATAAACATGGAAATATCTACACCGTGATCTGTATAAACATGGAAATATTTACACCGCTATCTGTATAAACATGGAAACTTCTACACAGTTATCTGTATAAATATGGAAATATCTACAACGCTATCTCAATAAACTTGGAAATATCTACACCACCATCTGTATAAACATGGAAATACCTTTACAGTCATCTGTGTAAACATGGAAATATCTACACCACCATCTGTATAAACATGGAAATATCTACAATGCCATCTGTATACACATGGAAATACCTACACGGCAATCAGTGTATAGATGGAAACATCAACACCGCCATCTGTACAAACATGGAAATATCTACACTGCTATCTCTATAAACATGGAAATATCTACACTGCGGTCTCTATAAACATGGAAATATCTACACCATGATCTGTATAAACATGGAAATATATACACCGCTATCTGTATAAACATGGAAATATCTGCACCACTATATCTATAAACATGGAAATAACTACAAAGACATCTGTATAAACTTGGAAATACCTACACAGTCATGTGTAGGAACATTTAAATATCTACACTGCCATCTGTATAAATATAGAAATATCTACACAGCCCTCTGTATAAATATGGAAATATCTGCATAGGCATCTGTGTAAACATGGAAATATCTCCACCGTTATCTGTATAAACATGGAAATATCAACAGCGCCATCTATATAAACATTGAAATATCTACACTGCCATCTGTAAAAACATGGAACTATCTACACAGTCATCTGAATAAACATGGAAATATCTACACCACCATCTGTATAAACATGGAAATAGCTACAATACCATCTGTATACACATGGAAATATCTACACAGACATCTGTATAAATATGGAAATATCTACACGGCCATCTGTATAATCATGGAAATATCTACACTGCCATCTGTAGAAAGATGGAAATATCTACACCGCTATCTCTATAAATATGGAAATATCTACACCGCCATCTCTATGAACATGAAAATATCTACACTGACATCTCCATAAAGATGGAAGTATCTACTCCGCCATGTGTATAAACACGGAAATATCTACACCACCATCTGTGTAAACACGGAAATACCTACAGCGCTATCTGTATAAACATGGAAATAACTACACCGCCATCTGCATGTCCTTGGAAATATCTACGCCGCCATCTGAATAAACATGGAAATAACTACACCGCCATCTGTGTATAGATGGAAACATCAACACCGCCATCTGTACAAACATGGAAATATCTACACCGCTATCTCTATAGACATGGAAATATCTGCACCGCCATCTGTAAAAACATGGAAATACCTATACAGTCATTTGTATAAACATGGAAATATCTACAATGCCATCTGTAGAAAGATGGAAATATCTACAACGCAATCTGTGTAAACATGGAAATATCTACACCGATATCTGTAAAAACATGGAAATATCTACACCGCTATCTGTATAAACATGGAAATATCTACACCGCGATCTGTATAAACATGGAAATATCTTCACTGCGATCGGTATAAACGTGGAAATATCTACACCGCTATCTGTATAAACATGGAAATATCTACAGTTATCTCTATAAACATGGAAATACCTACACCGCCATCTGTATAAACATGGAAATACCTACAAAGTCATCTGTATAAACATGGAAATATCTACACAGCCCTCTGTATAAACATGGAAATATCTAAACAGCCATCTGAATATACATGGAAATATCTACACCAATATCTGTATAAACATGGAAATAACTCCACCGCTATTTGTATAAACAAGGAAATATCTACACCACGATCTGTATAAACATGGAAATATCTACACCGCCATCTCTATAAACAGGGAAATATCTACACCCCATCTGTATAAACATGGAAATATCCACAACACTATCTCTATAAACATGGAAAAATCAACACCGCTATCTCTATGAACAGGGAAATATCTACACCGCCATGTCTATCAACATGGAAATGTCTACACCACGATCAGTATAAACATGGAAATATCTACACCGCTATCTGTATAAACATGGAAATATCTCCACTGCTGTCTCTATAAACATCGAAATATCTACACCGCCATCTGTATAAACATGGAAATACTTACAAAGTTATCTGTATAAACATGGAAATATCTACACCGCCATCTGTATAAACATGGAAATATCTACACAGCCATGTGTACATACATGGAAATATCTACACCGCTATCTATATAAACATGGAAATAACTACACCTCTATCTGTATAAACATGGAAATATCTACACCGCCATGTACATATCCATGGAAATATCTGCGCCGCCATCTGTATAAACATGGAAATATCTACACGGTCATCTGTGTATAGATGGAAATATCAACACCGCCATCTGTACAAACATGGAAATATCTGCACCGCTATCTGTATAAACATGGAAATATCCACACCGCGGTCTGTATAAACATGGAAATATCAACACCGCTATCGGTATAAACATGGAAATATCTACACCGCTATCTCTATAAACATGGAAATATCTACACCGTGATCTGTATAAAAATGGAAACATTTACACCGCTATCTGTATAAACATGGAAACTTCCACACCGTTATCTGTATAAATATGGAAATATCTACACCGCTATCTCTATAAACTTGGAAATATCTACACCGCCATCTGTATAAACATGGAAATACCTATACAGTCATCTGTGTAAACATGGATATATCTACACCACCATCTGTATAAACATGGAAATATCTACAATGCCATCTGTATACACATGGAAATACCTACACGGCAATCAGTGTATAGATGGAAACATCAACACCGCCATCTGTACAAACATGGAAATATCTACACTGCTATCTCTATAAACATGGAAATATCTACACTGTGGTCTGTATAAACATGGAAATATCTACACCGGTATCTGTATAAACATGGAAATATCCACACCATGATCTGTATAAACATGGAAATATATACACCGCTATCTGTATAAACATGGAAATATCTGCACCGCTATCTCTATAAACATGGAAATAACGACAAAGACATGGGTATAAACATGGAAATACCTACACAGTCATGTGTAGGAACATTTAAATATCTACACTGCCATCTGTATAAATATAGAAATATCTACACAGCCCTCTGTATAAATATGGAAATATCTGCATAGGCATCGGTGTAAACATGGAAATATCTGCACCGCTATCTGTATAAACGTGGAAATACCTACACCGCTGTCTCTATAAACATGGAAATATGTACACCACTATGTGTATAAACATGGAAATATCTCCACGGCTCTCTGTATAAACATGGAAATATCTCCACCGTTATCTGTATAAACATGGAAATATCAACAGCGCCATCTATATAAACATGGAAATATCTACACCGCGATCTGTATAAACATGGAAATATCTACACCGCGATCTGTATAAACATGGAAATATCTACACAGTTATCTCTATAAACATGGAAATATCTACACCGCCATCTGTATAAACATGGAAATACCTACAAAGTCATCTGTATAAACATGGAAATATCTACACAGCCTTCTGTATAAACATGGAAATATCTACACAGCCATCAGTATATACATGGAAATATCTACACCATTATCTGTATAAACATGGAAATAACTACACCGCTATTTGTATAAACAAGGAAATATCTACACCATGATCTGTATAAACATGGAAATATCTACACCGCCATCTCTATAAACAGGGAAATATCTACACCCCTATCTGTATAAACATGGAAATATCCACACCGCTATCTCTATAAACATGGAAAAATCAACACCGCTATCTCTATGAACATGGAAATATCTTCACCGCCATCTCTATAAACTTGGAAATGTCTACACCACGATCAGTATAAACATGGAAATATCTACACCGCAATCTGTATAAACATGGAAATATCTCCACTGCTGTCTCTGTAAACATCAAAATATCTACACCGCCATCTGTATAAACATGGAAATACTTACAAAGTTATCTGTATAAACATGGAAATATCTACACCGCCATATGTATAAACATGGAAATATCTACACAGCCATGTGTACATACTTGGAAATATCTACACCGCTATCTATATATACATGGAAATAACTACACCGCTATCTGTATAAACATGGAAATATCTACACCGCCATCTACATATCCATGGAAATATCTGCGCCGCCATCTGTATAAACATGGAAATATCTACACGGTCATCTGTGTATTGATGGAAATATCAACACCGCCATCTGTACAAACATGGAAATATCTGCACCGCTATCTGTATAAACATGGAAATATCTACACCGCGGTCTGTATAAACATGGAAATATCTGCACCGCTATCTCTATAAACATGGAAATAACTACAAAGACATCTGTATAAACATGGAAATACCTACACAGTCATGTGTAGGAACATTTAAATATCTACACTGCCATCTGTATAAATATAGAAATATCTACACAGCCCTCTGTATAAATATGGAAATATCTGCATAGGCATCTGTGTAAACATGGAAATATCTGCACCGCTATCTGTATAAACGTGGAAATACCTACACCGCTGTCTCTATAAACATGGAAATATGTACACCGCTATGTTTATAAACATGGAAATATCTCCACTGCTCTCTGTATAAACATGGAAATATCTACACCGAGGTCTGTATAAACATGGAAATATCAACACCGCTATCCCTATAAACATGGAAATATCTACACCGCTATCTCTATAAACATGGAAATATCTACACCGTGATCTGTATAAACATGGAAATATTAACACCGCTATCTGTATAAACATGGAAACTTCTACACCGTTATCTGTATAAATATAGAAATATCTACACCGCTATCTCTATAAACTTGGAGATATCTACACCGCCATCTGTATAAACATGGAAATACCTATACAGTCATCTGTGTAAACATGGAAATATCTACACCACCATCTGTATAAACATGGAAATATCTACAATGCCATCTGTATACACATGGAAATACCGACACGGCAATCAGTGTATAGATGGAAACATCAACACCGCCATCTGTACAAACATGGAAATATCTACACTGCTATCTCTATAAACATGGAAATATCCACACTGTGGTCTGTATAAACATGGAAATATCTACACCGGTATCTGTATAAACATGGAAATATCCACACCATGATCTGTATAAACATGGAAATATATACACCGCTATCTGTATAAACATGGAAATATCTGCACCGCTATCTCTATAAACATGGAAATAACTACAAAGACATCTGTATAAACATGGAAATACCTACACAGTCATGTGTAGGAACATTTAAATATCTACACTGCCATCTGTATAAATATAGAAATATCTACACAGCCCTCTGTATAAATATGGAAATATCTGCATAGGCATCTGTGTAAACATGGAAATATCTGCACCGCTATCTGTATAAACGTGGAAATACCTACACCGCTGTCTCTATAAACATGGAAATATGTACACCGCTATGTTTATAAACATGGAAATATCTCCACTGCTCTCTGTATAAACATGGAAATATCTCCACCGTTATCTGTATAAACATGGAAATATCAACAGCGCCATCTATATAAACATTGAAAAATCTACACAGCCATCTGTAAAAACATGGAAATATCTACCCAGTCATCTGAATAAACATGGAAATATCTACACCACCATCTGTATAAACATGGAAATAGCTACAATACCATCTGTATACACATGGAAATATCTACACAGACATCTGTATAAATATGGAAATATCTACACGGCCATCTGTATAAACATGGAAATAACTACACTGCCATCTGTAGAAAGATGGAAATATCTACACCGCTATCTCTATAAATATGGAAATATCTACACCGCCATCTCTATGAACATGAAAATATCTACACTGCCATCTCCATAAAGATGGAAGTATCTACTCCGCCATGTGTATAAACACGGAAATATCTACACCACCATCTGTGTAAACATGGCAATACCTACACCGTTATCAGTATAAACATGGAAATAACTACACCGCCATCTGCATGTCCTTGGAAATATCTACGCCGCCATCTGAATAAACATGGAAATATCTACACGGCCATCTGTGTATAGATGGAAATATCAACACCGCCATCTGTACAAACATGGAAATATCTACACCGCTATCTCTATAGACATGGAAATATCTGCACTGCCATCTGTAAAAACATGGAAATACCTATACAGTCATCTGTATGAACATGGAAATATCTACACTGCCATCTGTATAAACATGGAAATATCTACACTGCTATCTCTATAAAATTGGAAATATCTACAATGCCATCTGTAAAAACATGGAAATACCTATACAGTCATCTGTATAAACATGGAAATATCTACACCACCATCTGAATAAACATGGAAATAACTACAATGCCGTCTGTATCAACTTGGAAATACCTACACGGCAATCTGTGTATAGATGGAAAAATCAACACCGCCATCTGTACAAACATGGAAATATCTACACCGCTATCTGTATAAACATGGAAATATCTAAACTGCGGTCTGTATAAACATGGAAATATTTACACCGCTATCTGTATAAACATGGAAATACCTACACCACTATGTCTATAAATATGGAAATATCTACAAAGCCATCTGTATAAACATGGAAATACCACAACAGTCATGTGTAGGAACATGGAAATATCTACACCGCGATCTGTATAAACATGGAAATATCTACACCGCGATCTGTATAAACATGGAAATATCTACACTGCTATCTGTATAAACATGGAAATATCTACACCGCTATCTGTATAAACATGGAAATATCTACACAGCTATCTCTATAAACATGGAAATATCTACACCGCAATCTGTATAAACATGGAAATACCTACAAAGTCATCTGTATAAACATGGAAATATCTACACAGCCATCTGTATAAACATGGAAATATGTACACAGCCGTCTGTATATACATGGAAATATCTACACCGCTATCTGTATAAACATGGAAATAAATACACCACTATTTGTATAAACAAGGAAATATCTGCACCACCATCTCGTTAAACATGGAAATATCTACACAGACATCTGTTTATACATGGAAATATCTACACCGCTATGTGTATAAACATGGAAATATCTGCACTGCCATCTGTAAAAACTTGGAAATACCAATACAGTCATCTGAATAAACATGGAAATATATATGATGCCATCTGTATACACATGGAAATATCTACACAGCCATCTATATAAACATTTAAATATCTACACTGCTATCTCTATAAACATGGAAATATCTACACCGCCATCTCTATAAACATGAAAATATCTACACTGCCATCTCCATAAACATGGAACTAACTACTCCGCCATCTGTATAAACATGGAAACATCTACACCGCCATCTGTGTGAATAAGGAAATATCTACAATGCCATCTGTATAAAGACATAAATATCTCCACCGTGAGCTGTATAAACATGGAAATAGCTACACCACTATCTGTATAAACGTGGAAATACCAACACCGCTATCGGTTTAAACGTGGAAATAACTACATCGCTATCTGTATAAACGTGGAAATACCAACACCGCTATCGGTATAAACATGGAAATATCTACAACGCCATCTATATAATCATGGAAATATGTACACCGCTATGTCTATAAACATGGAAATACCTACACCGCTATCTCTATAAACATAGAAATATCGACACCGCCATCTGCATATCCATGGAAATATCTACAATGCCATCTGTATAAAGATGGAAATGTCTACACGGCAATCTGTGTAGAGATGGAAATATCAACACCGCCTTCTGTACAAACTTGGAAATATCTACACAGTCATCTGTATAAACCTGGAAACATCTGCACTGTCATCTATATAAACATGGAAATAACTGCAGAGAACTCTGTATAAACATGGAAATATCTGCACAGCCATCTGTATAAACATGGAAATATCTACACCACTATCTGTATAAAGATGGAAATATCTACACCGCTATGTGCATTAAAGTGGAAATATATCAATTGCTATCTGTATAAACATGGACATATCTCCACCGCAATCTGTATAAACATGAAAATAACTACACCGCTATCTCTATAAACATGGAAATATCTACAATGCCATCTGTACAAACATGGAAATATCTACACAGTTATCTGTAGAAACATGGAAGTATCTACACCGCTATCTCTATAAACATGGAAATAACTACACCGCTATCTCTATAAACATGGAAATATCTACACCGCTATCTCCATCAACATGGAAATATATACACCGCCATCTCGTTATACATTGAGATAAACACAACGCCATCTACATAAACAAGAAAATATCTACACTGCCATCTGTATAAACATGGAAATATCTACACCGCCATCTCTATAAACATGGAAATATCTAGACTGCCATTTGTAGAAAGATGGAAATATCTACACTGCCATCTGTATAAACATGGAAATATCTACACCGCTATCTGTATAAACATGGAAATATCTACACCGCAATCTGTATAAACATGGAAATATCTACACCGCTATCTGTATAAATATGAAATATCTAAACCGCTATCTCTATAAAAATGGAAATATCTACACTGCTATCTGTATAAAAAGGGAAATATTCTCTCTGCTATCTCTATGAACATGGATATATACACACTGCTATCTAAATAATCATGGAAATATCTACACCGCCATCTGTATAAACATGGAAATATCTACACCGCTATCTGTATAAGCATGGAAATCTCTACACTGCTATCTGTATAAACATGGAAATATCTACGCCGCGATCTGTATAAACATGGAAATATCAACACCGAGATCTGTATAAACATGGAAATATCTACACCGCGATCTGTATAAGCATGGTAATCTCTACACCACCAACTATGTAAACATGGAAACATCTACAATGCCATCTGTATAAAGATGGAAATTTCTACACTGCAATCTGTGTAAACATGGAAATATCTACCCCGATATCTGTAAAAACATGGAAATATCTACAGTGCTAACTGTATAAACATGGAAATATCTACACCGCGATCTGTATATACATGGAAATATCTGCACCGCTATCTGTATAAACAAGGAAATATCTACACCGTGATCTGTATAAACATGGAAATATCTGCACCGCGATCTGTATAATCATGGAAATATCTACACCGCTGTCTATATAAACATGGAAATATCTACAAAGCTATCTCAATAAACGTGAAATATCTACAGCGATATCTGTATAAACATGGAAATATCTACAATGCCATCTGTATAAACATGGAAATATCTAAACTGCCATCTGTGGAAAGATGGAAATATCTACACCACGATCTGTATAAATATGAAAATATCTACAACGCTATCTGTGTAAAGATGGAAATATCTACACCGCAATCTGTGCAAAGATGGAAATATCTACACCGCTATCTCTGTAAACATAGAAATATCTACGCCACAATCTGTATAAACATGTAAATATCTACATCGCTATCTGTATAAACATGGATATATCTACACCGATATCTGTGTAAACATTGAAATATCTACACCGCTATCTGTATAAACATGGAATTATCTACACCGTGAGCTGAATAAACATGGAAATGTCTACACCGCTATGTGTATAAACATGGAAATATCAACACCACTATCTGTATAAAAATGGAAATATCTACACCGCTATCTGAATAAACATGGAATTATCTACACCACTATTTCTATAAACATGGAAATACCTACACCACCATCTCTATAAACATGGAATTATCTACACCGCTATCTCTATAAACATAGAAGTATCTACACCGCCATCTCTATATATATGGAAATATCTACACCGCCATCTGCATAAACATGGAAATATCTACACCACGATCTGTATAAACATGGAAATATCTACAAATACACCTGTATTAAAATGCAAATATCTACACCGCTATCTCTATAAACATGCAAATATCTACACTGCTATCTGTATAAACTTGGAAATATCTACACCGCCATCTGTATAAAGATGGATATATCTCCACGGCCATCTGTATAACCATGGAAAGATCTCCACCGCTATCTGTATAAACATGGAAATATCTAAAACACTATCTGTATAAACATGGAAATATCTACAACACTATCTGGATAAACATGGATATATCTACACATCTATCTGTGTAAACATGGAAATGTGTACACCGCTATCTGTGTAAAGATGGAAATATCTACACCGCAATCTATGCCAATATGGAAATATCTACACCGCTATCTCTGTAAACATGGAGATATCTAAACCGCTATCTGTATAAACATGGAATTATCTACACCACTATCTGTATAAACGTGGAAATATCTACACCACTATCAGTATAAACATAGAAATATCTGCACCACCATCTGTATAAACATGGAAATATCTACACCATGTGAATAAAGATGGAAATATCTACACCTCTATCTGTATAAATATGGAAATATCTACACTGCTATCTCCATAAACATGCAAATATCTACACCACGATCTGTATAAACATGGAAATATCTCCACCGCTATCTGTATAAACATGGAAACATCTACTCCGCAATCTCTATAAACATGGAAATATCTGCACGGCAATCTGTATAAACATGGAAATATCTACACCGCCATCTCTATAAACATGAAAATGTCTACACAGCCATCTCCATAAACATGGAACAATCTAGACTGCCATCTGTGGAAACATGGAAATCTCTGCACCGCTATCTGTATAAACATGGAAATACCAACACCACTATCTGTATAAACATGGAAATATCTACAACACTATCTGTGTAAACATGGAAATATCTACACCGCTATCTGTATAAACATGGAAACATATACACCACGATCTGTATAAAAATGGATGTATCTACAACGCCATCTGTATAAACATGAAAATATCTGCACCGCCATCTGTATAAACATAGAAATATCTACACTGTCATCTGTATAAACATGGAAATACCTAAACAGTTATCTGTATAAACATGGAAACATCTACACCACTATCTGTGTAAACATAGAAATATCTACACCGCAATCTGTGTAAACATGGAAATAACTTCACCGCTATGTTTGTAAAGATGGAAATATCTACACCGCAATTTGCGCAAAGATGGAAATATCTAAACCGCTATCTCTGTAAACATGGTAATATCTAAACCACTGCCTGTATAAAAATGGAAATATCCACAACGCTATCTGTATATACATGGAAATATCTACGCCGCCATCTGTAAACACATGGAAATATCTACACTGCAATCTGTATAAACAAGGAAATACCTACAGATTCATCTGTATAAACATGGTGACATCTACACAGCTATCTGTATAGTCATGGAAATATCTACACCGCTATCAATATAAACATGGAAATATCTACAACGCTATCTGTGTAAACATGGAAATGTCTACACAGCTATCTGTGTAAACATGGAAATATCTACACCGCTATTTTTGTAAAGTTGGAAATATCTGCACCGCAATCTGTGCAAACATGGAAATATTTACACCGCTATCTCTAAAAACATGGAAATATCAGCACCGGTATTTCTATAAACATGGAAATACCTACACCGCTATCTCTATAAACATGGAAATATCTACACCGCCATCTCTATAAACATGGAAATATCTACACAGTCATCTGTATATACATGGAAATATCTACACCACCATCTCTATAAACATGGAAATATCTACACTGCCATGTGTATACACATGGAAATATCTACACAGCCAACAGTATAAACTTGGAAACATCTGCACCGCTATCTGAATACACATGGAAATACCTACACCGCTATCTCTATAAACGTGGAAAGATCTAAACTGCTATCTGTATAAACATGGAAATATCTACGCCGCAATCTGCATAAACATGGAAATTCCTACACTGCCATGTGTATAAACATGGAAATACCTGCACCGCGAGCTGAATAAACATGGAAATGTCTACACCGCTATGTGTATAAACATGGAAATATCAACACCACTATCTCTATAAGCATGGAAATATGTACACAGCTGTCTGAATAAACATGGAAATACCTAAAGCACCATCTCTATAAACATGGAATTATCTACACCGCTATCTCTATAAACATAGAAATATCTACACCGCCATCTCTAGAAACATGGAAATATCTACACCGCCATCTGCATAAACATGGAAATATCTACACCGTGATCTGTATAAATAAGGAAAAATCTACACCGCTATCTGTATAAACATGGAAATATCTACACCGCTGTCTGTATAAACGTGGAAATATCTACAACACTATCTGTGTAAACATGGAAATATCTACACAGCTATCTGTGTCAACATGGAAATATCTACACCGCTATCTGTATAAACTTGGAAACATATACACCACGATCTGTATAAAAATGGAAATATCTACACTGCTCTCTGTATAAACATGGAAATATCTACACCGCTATCTGCATAAACATGGAAAAACCTACAATGCCATCTGTATAAACATGGAAATATCTACACCGTGAGCTGAATAAACATGGAAATGTCTACACCGCTATGTGTATAAACATGGAAATATCAACACCACTATCTGTATAAACATGGAAATATCTACACCGCTATCTGAATAAACATGGAAATATCTACACCACTATTTCTATAAACATGGAAATACCTACACCACCATCTCTATAAACATGGAATTATCTACACCGCTATCTCTATAAACATAAAAGTATCTACACCGCCATCTCTATATATATGGAAATATCTACACCGCCATCTGCATAAACATGGAAATATCTACACCACGATCTGTATAAACATGGAAATATCTACAAATACACCTGTATTAAAATGCAAATATCTACACCGCTATCTCTATAAACATGCAAATATCTACACTGCTATCTGTATAAACTTGGAAATATCTACACCGCCATCTGTATAAAGATGGATATATCTCCACGGCCATCTGTATAACCATGGAAAGATCTCCACCGCTATCTGTATAAACATGGAAATATCTAAAACACTATCTGTATAAACATGGAAATATCTACAACACTATCTGGATAAACATGGATATATCTACACATCTATCTGTGTAAACATGGAAATGTGTACACCGCTATCTGTGTAAAGATGGAAATATCTACACCGCAATCTATGCCAATATGGAAATATCTACACCGCTATCCCTGTAAACATGGAGATATCTAAACCGCTATCTGTATAAACATGGAATTATCTACACCACTATCTGTATAAACGTGGAAATATCTACACCACTATCAGTATAAACATAGAAATATCTGCACCACCATCTGTATAAACATGGAAATATCTACACCATGTGAATAAAGATGGAAATATCTACACCTCTATCTCTATAAATATGGAAATATCTACACCGCTATCTCCATAAACATGCAAATATCTACACCACGATCTGTATAAACATGGAAATATCTCCACCGCTATCTGTATAAACATGGAAACATCTACTCCGCAATCTCTATAAACATGGAAATATCTGCACGGCAATCTGTATAAACAGGGAAATATCTACACCGCCATCTCTATAAACATGAAAATGTCTACACAGCCATCTCCATAAACATGGAACAATCTACACTGCCATCTGTGGAAACATGGAAATCTCTGCACCGCTATCTGTATAAACATGGAAATACCAACACCACTATCTGTATAAACATGGAAATATCTACAACACTATCTGTGTAAACATGGAAATATCTACACCGCTATCTGTATAAACATGGAAACATATACACCACGATCTGTATAAAAATGGATGTATCTACAACGCCATCTGTATAAACATGAAAATGTCTACACAGCCATCTCCATAAACATGGAACAATCTACACTGCCATCTGTGGAAACATGGAAATCTCTGCACCGCTATCTGTATAAACATGGAAATACCAACACCACTATCTGTATAAACATGGAAATATCTACAGCTCTTTCTGTATAAACGTGGAAATATCTACACTACTATCTCTAAAAACATTTAAATACCTACACCGCCATCTCTATAAATATGGAATTATCTACAACGCTATCTCTACAAACCTTGAAATATCTACACCGCCATCTCTATTAACATTTAAATATTTACAGCGCCATCAGCATAAACATGCAAATAACTTCACTGCCTTCTGTATAAACATGGAATTATCAACACTGCCATCTCTATAAACATTGAAATATCTACACTGCCATCTGTAGAAAGATGGAAATATCTACACCGACATCTGCATAAACATGGAAATATCTACACCTCTATCTGTATAAACATTTAATTATCTACACAGCTATCTGAATAAATATGGAAATATCTTCACCGCTATGTCTATGAATATGGAAATGTCTACACCGCTATCTTTATAAACATGGAAATATCTAAACCGCCATCTGTATAAACATGGAAATAACTAAACCGTCATCTGTATAAACATGGAAATATCTACACCACTATATGTCTAAACATGGAAATATTTGCACTGCCATCTGTATAAACATGGAAATATCTACAAAGGCATCTCTATAAACATGGAAATATCTACACCGCTATCTGTATAAACATGGAAATATCGACACCACGATCTGTATAAACATGGAAATATCTACAACGCTATCTGTATAAACATGGAAATGTCTACACCGCAATCTGTATAAACATGGAAATATCTCCATGGGTATCTCTATAAACATGGAAATGTCTACACCACCATCCGTATAAACATGGAAATACCTACACAGTCATCTGTATAAACATGGAAATATCTACACCACTATCTCTATAAACATGGAAATATCTACACTGCCATCTGTATAAACATGGAAATATCTACAGAGCCATCTGTATGAACATGGAAATATCTACACTGCTATCTCTATGAACATGGAAATACCTACACAGCTATCTGTATAAACATGGAAATATCTACACCGCTATCTGTAGAAACATGGAAATATCTACACCACTATCTGTATAAACTTGGAAATATCTACACTTCCATCTGTATAAACATGGAAATACCTACACTGCCATCTATACACATTTAAATATCTAAACTGCCATGTGTATAAACATGGAAATATCTACACCGTTATCTCTATAAACATGGAAATTCCTACACTGCTTTCTGTATAAACATGGAAGTATCTACATGGCTATCTGTATAAACATGGAAATATCTACAACGCCATCTGTATAAACATGGAAATACATACACAGTCCTCAGTATAAACATGGAAATATCTACACCACTATCTGTATAAACGCGGAAATATCTACACCGCCATCTGTATAATCATGGAAATATCTCCACCGCTCTCTCTATAAACATGGAAATATCTACACCGCTATCTGTATAAACATGGAAATATCCCCACCGCTATCGGTATAAACATGGAAATATCTACACCGCTATATTTATAAACATGGAAATATCTACACCGCTATCTGCATAAACATGGAAAGTCTACACCACTATATGTATAAACATGGAAATATCTACACCGCTATCTGTATAAATATGGAAATATCTACACCACGATCTCTATAAATATGGAAATACCTACACCGCTGTCTGTATAAACATGGAAATATCTTCAAAACTATCTGTGTTAACATGGAAATATCTTCACCGCTATTTGTGTAAACATGAAAATATGTCCACCGCTATCTGTATAAACTTGAAAATATCTCCACCACTATCTGTATAAACATGGAAATATCAACACCGCTATCTGTATAAACATGGAAATATCTAAAATGCTATCTGTGTAAACATGGAAATACCTACACAGCTATCCGTGTAAACTTGGAAATATCTACACAGCTATCTGTGTAAAGATGGAAATATCCACACCGCAATCTGTGCAAAGAAGGAAATATCTACAACGCTATCTGTGTAAACATGGAAAAATCTACACCGCTATCTGCATAAACATATAAATATCTACACCGCTATCTGAATAACGTGGAAATATCTACACCGCAATCTGAATAAACGTGGAAGTATCTACACCGCTATCTGTATAAACGTGGAAATATCTACAATGCTATCTGCATAAACGTGGAAATATCTACATCGATATCGGTATGAACGTGGAAATATCTCCACCGCTATCTGTATAAACATGGACATATCTACACTGCTATCTGAATGAACATGGAAATATCCACAACGCTATCTGCATAAACATGTAAATACCTACACAGCTATCTGTAAAACGTGGAAATATCTACACCACTATCTGTATAAACATGGAAATATCTACACTGCTGTCTCTATAAACATGGAAATATCTACACAGCTGTCTCCATAAACATGGAAATATCTGCACTGCTATCTGTATAAACATGGAAATATCTGCACTTCCATCTGTATAAACATGGAAATATCTTCACTGCAATCTGTATACACATGGAAATAACTACACAGCTCTCTGTATAAGCATGGAAATAACTACACCGCTATCTTTATAAACATGGAAATATCTTCACCGCTATCTGTATAAACATGGAAATATCTACAACAATATCTGTGTAAACATGGAAATATCTACACAGCTATCTGTGTAGACATGGAAATATGTACAACGCTCTCTGTGTAAAGATGAAAATATGTACACCCCAATCTGTGCAAATATCAAAATATCTACACAGGTATCTCTGCAAACATGGAAATATCTACCCCGTTATCTGTATAAACATGGAAATATCTACCCCGCTATCTGTATAAACATGGAAATATCTACACCACGATCTGTATAAACATGGAAATGTCTACACCGCTATCTGTATAAACATGGAAATATCTACACCACTATCTGCATAAACATGGAAATATCTACAACGCTATCTCTATAAATATTGAAATACCTACAACGTTATCTCTATAAACATTGAAATGCCTACACCGCTATCTTTATAAATATGGAAATATTCACATGGCTAACTCCATAAACATGGAAATATCTACACCACCACCTGTATAAACATGGAAATACCTACACAGTCATCTGTATAAACATGGAAAAATCTACACCACTATCTATATAAACATGGAAATATCTACACTGCCATCTGTATAAACAAGGAAATATCTACACCGCTATCTGTACAAACATGGGAAAATCTACACAGCTATCTCTATAAACATCGAAATATCTACACTGCTGTCTGTATAAACATAGAAATAGCGACACCGTATCTGTATAAACATGGAAATATCAACACCGCCATGTGTAAAACAGGAAAATATCTACACAGTCATCTGTATGAACCTGGAAATATCTACATTGCCATCTGTATACACATGGAAATATCTACACAGCCATCTGTACAAACATGGAAATGTCTACACCGCTATCTCTATAAACATGGAAATACCTGCACCGCAATCTGTATAAACATGGAAATATCTACTCCGCTATCTGTATAAACACGGAAATATCTACACTGCCGTCTATATAAAGATTGAAATATCTACACCACGAGCTTTATAAACATGGAAATATCTACACCGCTATCTGTATAAACATGGAAATATCTACACTGCTATGTGTATAATGAAGGAAATCACTACTCCACCATCTGTATAAACATGGAAATATCTGCAACGCCATCTATATAAACATGGAAATATCTACACCGCTATCTGTATAAATATGGAAATAGCTACACCGCTATCTCTATAAACATGAAAATACCTACACCGCTATCTTTATAAACATGGAAATATCTACACTGTTATCTCTATAAACATGGAAATATCTACACCACCATCTGTATAAACATGCAAATATCTACACAGTCGTCTGTATAAACATGGAAATATCTACACCACCATCACTATAAACATGGAAATATCTACACTGCCATCGGTATACACATGGAAATAACTACAAAGCCATCTGTATAAACATGGAAATATCTACACCGCTACCTCCATAAACATGGAAATACCTACACCGCAATCTGTACAAATATGGAAATATCTACACCGCGAGCTGTATAAACTTGGAAATATCTACACCGCAATCTGGATAAACGTGGTATTATCTACACCGCTATCGGTATAAACGTGGAAATATCTCCACCGCTATCTGTATAAACATGGACATATCTACACTGCTATCTGTATGAACATGGAAATATCTACAACGCTATCTGTATAAACATGGAAATATCTACACTGTTATCTCTATAAACATGGAAATATCTACACCGCCATCTGTATAAACATACAAACATCTACACAGTCATCTGTATAAACATGGAAATATCTACACCACCATATCTATAAACATGGAAATATCTAAATTGCCATCTGTATACACAGAGAAATAACTACAAAGCCATCTGTAGAAACGTGGAAGTATCTACACCGCAATCTCTATAAACATGGAAATATCTACACCGCCATCTCTATAACCATGGAAATATCTACACCGCTATCTGTATAAACATGGAAATATCTACAACGCTATCTGTGTAAAAATGGAAATATCTACACAGCTATCTGTGTAAACTTGGAAATATCTACATAGCTATCTCTGTAAAGATGGAAATATCTATAGCACAATCTGCGGAAGGCTGCAAATATCTTCACCGCTATCTCTGTAAACATGGAAATAACTGCACCACTATCTGCATAAAGATGGAAATACCTACACCGCAATCTGTATAAAGATGGAAATATCTACACCGCGAGCTGTATAAACTTGGATATATCTACACCACTCCCTGTATAAACATGGAAATACCTACAATGCTATCTGTGTAAACATGGAAATACCTACACAGCTATCTGTGTAAACTTGGAAATATCTACACAGCTATCTGTGTACAGATAGAAATATCCACACCGCAATCTGTGCAAAGATGGAAATATCTACACTGCTATCTCTGTAAACATGGAATTATCTACACCGCTATCTGCATAAACATGGAAATATCTACACCGCTATCTGTAAAACGTGGAAATATCTACACCGCTATCTCTATAAACGTGGAAATATCTACAACAATATCTGTGTAATCATGGAAATATCTACACCACTATCTGCATAAACATGGAAATATCTACACCGCTATCTCTATAAATATTGAAATACCTACAACGCTGTCTGTATAAACATGGATATATCTACAACAATATCTGTGTAAACATGGAAATATCTACACCGCTATCTGTATAAACATGGAAATATCTACACCGCTTTCTTTATAAACATGGAAATATCTACACCGATATCTGTAAAAACATGGGAATATCTACAACAATATCTGTGTAAACATGGAAATAACTACCCAGCTATCTGTGTAAACATGGAAATATTTACACCACTATCTGTGTAAAGATGAAAATATGTACACCGCAATCTGTGGAAATATCAAAATATATACTATGCTATCTCTGTAAACATGGAAATATCTCCCCCCTTATCTGTATAAACATGGAAATATCTACACCGCTATCTGTATAAACATGGAAATATCTACAACGCTATCTGTATAAACATGGAAATATCTACACCGCTATCTGTATAAACATGGAAATATCTACACCGCTATCTGTAGAAACATGGAAATATCTACGTCGCTATCTGTATAAATATGGAAATATCTCCAGCGCTATCTCTATAAACATGAAAATATCTACACCGTTATCTTTGTAAACATGGAAATATCTACACCGCTATATGTATAAACGTGGAAATACCCACAATGCCATCTGTATAAACATGGAAATATCTACACAGCCATCTGTATAAACCTGGAAATATCTACACTGCCCTCTGTATAAACATGGAAATATCTACACAGCCATCTCTATAAACATGGAAATATTTACATTGCTATCTGTATAAACATGGAAATAGCCACACCGCTATCTGCATAAACATGGAAATATATACCCCGCTTCTGTAAAAACATGGAAATATCTACACAGTCACCTCTATAAACATGGAAATATTTACACCGCTATCTGCATAAACATGGAAATATCCCCAGCGCTATCTCAATAAACATGGAAATAACTACACCGTTATCTTTGTAAACATGGAAATATATACACCGCTACCTGTATAAATACGGAAATACCTACAACACTATCTGTGTAAACATGAGAATATCTTCACTGCTATCTTTGTAACCATGAAAATATGTACACCGCTATCTGTGTAAAGATGGAAATATCTACACCGCAATATGCGGAAATATGGAAATATCTACACCGCTATATCTATAAACATGGAAATATCTACACCGCTATCTCTGTAAACATGGAAATATGTACACCGCTATCTGTATAAACATGGAAATATCAGCACTGCTATCTGTATAAACCTGGAAATATCTACATGGCTACCTCTATAACCCTGGAAATATCTACACCGCCATCTGTATAAACATGGAAATACCTACACAGTCATCTGTATAAACATGGAAAAAACTACACCACTATCTGTATAAACATGGAAATATCTACACTGCCATCTGTATAAACATGGAAATATCTACACAGCCATCTGTATAAACATGGAAATGTCTACACAGCCATCTCTATAAACATGGAAATATCTACAGAGCTATCTGTATAAACATGGAAATAGCCACACCGCTATCTGTAAAAACATGGAAATATCTACACTGCCGTCTGTAAAAACATGGAAATATCTACACAGTCATCTCTAAAAACATGGAAATATCTACACCTCCATGTGTATAAACATGGAAATATCTACACCGTCACCTGTATACACATGGAATTATCTACACAGCCATCTGTATAAACATGGAAATATCTACACCGCTATCTCCATAAACATGGAAATACCCACACCGGAATCTGTATAAACATGGAAATATCTACACCGCAATCTGTATAAACATGGAAGTATCTACTCTGCTATCTGTAAAAATATGGAAATATCTACACCACTATCTCTATAAACATGGAATTATCTACACCACTAGCTGTATAAACGTGGAAATATCTACTTGGCTATCTCTAGAAACATGGAAATATCTACACGGCCATCTGTATAAACATGGAAATATCTACACAGTCGATCGCATAAACCTGGAAATATCTACACCACAATCTGTATAAACATGGAAATATCTACACCGCTATCTTTATAAACATGGAAATATCTACACCGCTATCAGTATAAACATGGGAATATCTACAACAATATCTGTGTAAACATGGAAATATCTACAAAGCTATCTGTGTAAACCTGGAAATATGTACACCACTATCTGTGTAAAGATGAAAATATGTACACCGCAATCTGTACAAATATCAAAATATCTACTACGCTATCTCTGTAAACATGGAAATATCTACCCCGTTATCTGTTTAAGCATGGAAATATCTACACTGCTATCTGTATAAACATGGAAATATCTACACCGCTATCTCTATAAATATTGGAATATCTACAACGCTATCTCTATAAACATGGAAATGCCTACACAGCTATCTGTATAAACATGGAAATATCTATATGGCTATCTCTATAAACATGGAAATATCTACACTGCCATCTGTATAAACATGGAAATACCTACACAGTCATCTGTATAAACATGGAAACATCTACACCACTATTTGTATAAACATGGAAATACCTACACTGCCATCTGTATAAACATGGGTATATCTACACCGCCATCTGTATAAACATGGAAATATCTCCAACGCTATCTGTATAAACACAGAAATATCTGCACTGCCATCTGTATAAACATGGAAATATCTACATGGCTATCTCCATAAACATGGAAATATCTACACCGCCATCTGTATAAACATGGAAATATCTACAAATTCATCTTTATAAACATGGAAAAATCTACACCACTATCTGTATAAACATGGAAATATCTACACTGCCCTCCGTATAAACATGGAAATATCTACACAGCCGTCTGTATAAACATGGAAATATCTACACTGCCATCTGTATAAACATGGAAATATCTACACAGCCATCTGTATAAACATGGAAATATCTACACAGCCATCTGTTTAAACATGGAAATAGCTACACTGCTATCTGTATAAACATGGAAATAGCCACACCGCTATCTGTATAAACATGAAAATGTCTACACCGCCATCTGTAAAAACATGGAAATATCTACACAGCCATCTGTATAAACATGGAAATATCTACACCTCCATGTATATAAACATGGAAATATCTACACTGCCATCTGTATACACATGGAAATATCTACACAGCCATCTGTATATACATGGAAATATCTACACTGCTATCTCCATAAACATGGAAATACCTACACCGCTATCTCTATAAACACGGAAATATTTACACCGCTAGCTGTATAAACGTGGAAATATCTACTTGGCTATCTCTAGAAACATGGAAATATCTACACCGCCATCTGTATAAACATGGAAATACCTACACAGTCAATTGCATAAACATGGAAATATCTACACCACTATCTGTATAAACATGGAAATATCTACACCGCTATCTGTATAAACATGGAAATACCTACACCGCTATCTATATAAACATGGAATTATCTACACCGATATCTCTATAAACATAGAAATATCTAAAATACCATCTCTATAAACATGTAAATATCTACGCCGCCATCAGCATAAACATGGAAATAACTACACCGCCATCTGTATAAACATGGAAATATCTACATCACCATCTCTATAAACATAGAAACATCTACACTGTCATCTGTTGAAAGATGGAAATACCTAAACCGAGATCTGCATAAACATGGAAATATCCATACTGCTATCTGTATAAACATGGAAATATCTACACCGCTATCTGTATAAACATGGAAATACCTAACACGCTATCTCTATAAAGAAGGAAATATCTACAATGCCATCTGTAGAAAGATGGAAATAACTACCACGCGATCTGTGTAAACATGGAAATATCTACACCGCGACATGTATAAACATGGAAATATCTACACCGCTACCTGTATAAACATGGAAATATCTGCGCCGATATCTGTATAAACATGGAAATATCTACACTGCTATCTTTATAAATATGGAAATATCTACACCGCTATCTCTATAAACATGGAAATGTATACACCGCTATCTGTATAAACATGGAAATACCTACACGGCTATCTCTATAACCATGGAAATATCTACGATACCATCTGTATTAACATGGAATTACCTAGAAAGTCATCTGTAATAACATGGAAATACCTACACCACCATCTGAATAAACATGGAAATATCTACACTTCCATCTATGTAAACATGGAAATATCTACACAGCCATCTCTACAAACATGGAAATAGCCACACCGCTATCTGTATAATCCTGGAAATAGCCACACCGTTATGTGTATAAACATGGAAATATCTACACCGCCATCTGTATAAACATGGAAATATCTACACTGCCATATGTATAAACATGGAAATACCTAAAATGCTATCTCTATAAACAAGGAAATATCTACATCGCCATCTATATAAACATGGAAATATCTACACCACGATCTGTATAAACATGGAAATATCTACACCGCGATCTGCATAAGCATGGAAATTACTACACCGCTATCTGTATAAACATGGAAATATCTACAACGCTATGTGTATAAATATGTAAATATCTACACCATGATCTGTATAAACATGGAAATATCTACACCGCTATCTCTATAAACATGGAAATATCAACACGAGTACCTCTATAAACATGGATATATATACAACGCCACCTCTATAAACATAGAAATATCTACACCGGCATCTACATAAACAAGGATATATCAACACGGCCATCTGTATAAACATGGAAATATCTACACAGCTATCTGAAAACATGGAACTATCTACACCGCTATCTGTATAAAGATGGAAATATCTACCCAGCTAACTCTATAAATATGGAAAAACCTACACCGCCATCTGTATAAACCTGGACATATCTACACAGTCATCTCTATAAACATGGAAATACCTACACCGCTATCTGTATAAACATGGAAATGTCTACATAGCTATCTGCATAAAGATGGAAATATCTCCACCGCTGTCTGTATAAGCATGCAAATATCGACACCGCTATCCATATAAACATGGAAATATCTACACCGCTATCTGTATAAACATGGAAAATCTACAACAGCATCTCTGTAAACATGTAAATATCTACACAGCTATCTAGGTAAACTTGGAAATATCTACACTGCTATCTGTATAAACATGGAAATATCTACAACATGATCTGTATAAACATGGAAATATCTAAACCGCTATCTGTATAAATATGGAAATATCTACACCACTATCTCTACAAACATGGAAATATCTACACCACCATCTCTATAAACATTGAAATATATACACTGCTTTCTGTATACACATGGAAATATCTACACAGCCATCTGTATAAACATGGAAATATCTACACTACAATCTCTATAAACATGGAAATACCTACGCAGCTATCTCTAAAAACATGGAAATATATACTCCGCAATCTCAATAAACATGGAAATATCTACAACGCCATCTCTATGAACATGAAAATATCTACACCGCCATCTCCATAATCATGGAAATAACTACACCACCATCTGTATAAAAGTGTAAATATCTACACCGCTTTCTGTATAAACATGGAAACATCTACACTGAAATCTGTATAAAGATGGAAATATCTATACCGTGAGCGGTATAAACATGGAAATATCTAAACCACTATCTGTATAAATATAGAAATATCAAATCCGCTATCGGTATAAACGTGGCAATATCTACAACGCTGTCTGTATAAACATGGAAATATCTAAACCAGTATCTCTATTAAAATGGAAATACCTACACCGCCATCTCTATGAACATGAAAATATCTACACCGATATCTGCATTAGCATGGACATATCTACACCGCTATCTGTATAAACATGGAAATATCTACACCGCTATCTGTATAAATATGGAAATATCTACACCGCTATCTCTATAAACATGGAAATGTCTACACCGCTATCGGTATAAACATGGAAATATCTAAACCGATATCTCTATGGATATGACAATATCTACACCAACATATCTATAAACATGCAAATATCTACACCGCCTTCTGCATAAATATGGAATTATCTACACTGCCATCTGTATAAACATGGAAATATCTACACAGCCATGTCTATCAACATGGAAATATCTACACCGCTAAGTATATAAAAATGGAAATACCTACACCGCTATCTGTATAAACATGGAAGCATCTACACCACTATCCCCATAAACATTGAAATATCAACACCGCTATCCATATAAACATGGAAATATCTACCCCGCTACCTGTATAAACATGGAAATATCTACAATGCTATCTGTATAAACATGGAAATATCTACACCATGATCTGTGTAAACATGGAAATATGTACTCCGCTATCTGCATAAATATGGAAATATCTACACCGCTATCTCTATAAATATGGAAATATCTATACCACTATCTCTATAAACATGGAAATATCTACATCGCTATCTGTATAAACATGGAAACATATCCACCGCTGTCTGTATAAACATGGAAATATCTGCACCGCTATGTGTATAAACATGGAAATATCTACACCGCTATCTGTATAAACATGAAAATACCAACACCGCTGTCTGCATAAACATGGAAATATATACACCGCCATCTCTATAAACATGGAGATATCTTCCCCGCCATTTACATAAACAAGGAAGTATCTACACTGACATCTATATAATCATGGAAATCTCTACACCGCCATTTGTAGAAACATGCAAATGTCTACACTGCAATCTGTAGAGAGAAATATCTACACCGCGATCTGTATAAACATGGAAATATCTACATGGCTATCTGAATAAACATGGAAATATCTACAACGCTATCTGTGTAAACGTGGAAATATGTACACTATGATCTGTATAAACATGGAAATATCTACACCGCTTTCTGTATAAGTCTGGAAATATGTACACCGCTATCTGTATAAACATGGAAATATCTACACCACTTTCTGTATAAACATGGAAATATCTACACCTCTATCTCTATTAATATGGAAATATCTACACCGCTATGTGTGTAAACATGGATATATCTCCACTGCTATCTGTATAAACATGGAAATATCTACACCGCTATCTGTATAAACATGGAAATACCTACACCGCTATCTGTATAAATATGGAAATATCTACACTGCCATCTGTATAAAGATGGAAATATCTATACCGTGAGCTGCATAAAGATAGAAATATCTACACTGCTATCTTTATAAACATGGAAATACCAACACAGCTATCTGTATAAACATGGAAATACCTACACCACTATCGGTATAAACATGGATATATCTACAACACTATCTCTATAAACATGGAAATAACACCGCCATCTCTGTAGACATGGAGATATCTACACCGCTATCTGCATAAACATGGAAATGTCTTCACCGCTATCTGTATAAACATGGAAATAACTATACCGCTATCTGTATAAATATGGAAATAACTACACCGCTATCTGTATAAACATGGAAATGTCTACACCGCTATCTGTATAAAGATGGAAATATCTACACCTCTATCTCTATAAACATGGAAATATCTACACCGCTATCTCTAAAAACATGGAAATATCTACACAGTCATCTGTATAAACATGGAAATATCTACACCACCATCTGTGTAAACATGGAAATATCTATACTGCCATCTGTATAAACATGGAAATACCTAAACCGCTATCTGTATAAATATGGAAACATCTACACCACTATCCATATAACCATGGAAATATCAACAACGCTATCAAAATAAACATGGATATATCTACACCGCTATCTGCTTCAACATGGAAATATCTACACCACTATCACTATAAACATGGAAATACCTACACCGCCATCTCTATAAACATGGAAACATCTATACCACCATGTCTATAAACTTGGAAATATCTACACCGCCATCGGGACAACCATGGAAATATCTACCCCGCCGTCTGCATAAACATGGAAAAATCTACACCGACATCTGTGTAAACATGGAAATATCTGCACTGCTATGTGTGGAAACATGGAAATATCTACATCACTATCTGTATAAACATGGAAATATCTACACAGCCATGTCTATGAACATGGAAATATCTACACCGCTAAGTGTATAAAAATGGAAATACCTACACCGCTATCTGTATAAACTTGGAAGCATCTACACCACTATCCCCATAAACATGGAAATATCAACACCGCTATGCATGTAAACATGGAAATATCTGCACCGCTACCTGTATAAACATGGAAATATCTGCACCGCTATCACTATAAACATGGAAATACCTACATCGCTATCTCTCTAACATGGAAAAATCTACACTGCCGTCTGTATAAACATGGAAATATCTACACCGCTATCTGTATAAACATGGAAATATCTACAACGCTATCTGTGTAAACATGGAAATATCTACACCGCTATCTGTGTAAACATGGAAATATATACACCGCTATCTCTATAAAGATGGAAATATCTACACCACTATCTGTATAATCGTGGAAATATGTACACCGCTATCTGTATAAACGTGGAAATATCTATACCGCTATATGAATAAACGTGGAAATATCTACAGCGCTATATGTATAAACCTGGAAATATTTTCAACGCTATCTGTGCATACGTGGAAATACCTACACAGCTATCTGTGTAAACTTGGAAATATCTACACTGCTATCTGTGTAAAGTTGGAAATACCTACACCGCAATCTGTGCAAAGATGGAAATATCTACACCGCTATCTCGGTAAACATGGAAATATCTACACCGCTATCTGTATAAACATGGAAATATCTTCACCGCTATATCTATAAATATGGAAATATCTACACCGCTATCACTATTATCATGGAAATATCTACTCCGACATCTGTATGAACATGCAAATATCTACACAGTCATCTGTAGAAACATGTAAATATCTACACCACCATCTCAAAAAACATAGAAATATATAGACAGCCATATCTATACACATGGAAATATCTACACAGCCATCTGTATAAACGTGGAAATACCTACACCTCTATCTCTGTAAACATGGAAATACCTACACCGCTATCTGTAGAAACATGGAAATATCTATACTGCCATCTGTATACACAAGGAAATATCTACAAAGCCATCCCTATAAACATGGAAATATCTACACCAATATCTCTATAAACATGGAAATACCTACAACGCTATATGAATGAACATGGAAATATCTACATCGCTATCTCTGTAAACAAGGAAATATCTACACCGCCATCTCTATAAACATGAAAATATCTCCACTGCCATGTCTATAAACATGGAAGTATCTACACAGCCATCTTTATAAACATGGAAATATCTACACTGCCATCTGTATAAACTTGGAAATATCTACACTGACATCTGTATTAAGATGGAAATATCTACATCACCATCTGTATAAATATGGAAATATCTACACCGCCGTCTGTATAAACATGGAAATATCTACAGAGCCCTCTGTATAAACATGGAAATATCTACACCGCTATCTGTGTAAAGATGGAAATATCTAAACCGCAATCTGTGCATAGATGCAACTATCTACACCAATATCTCTGTAAACATGGAAATATCTACACTGCTATCTGTATAAATATGGAAATATTTACTCCGCTATCTCTAAAAACATGGAAATATCTACACCGCTATCTCTATAAAGATGGAAATATCTACAGCGTTCTCTCTATAAACATGGAAATATGTACACTGCCATCTGTAGAAACATGGAAATATCCACACAGTCATCTTTATACACATGGAAATATCTACACCGCTATCTGTATAAACATGGAAATATCTACAATGCTATCTCTATAAACATGGAAATATCTGCACCGCCATCTGTATAAACATGGAAATAGCTAAACAGTCATCTGTATAAACAAGGAAATACCTACATCACCATCTGTAAAAACATGAAGATATCTACACTGCCATCTGTATAAACATGGAAATATCTACACAGCCATCTGTATAAACATGGAAATATCTACACCGCAATCTGAATAAACTTGGGAATAACTACATCGCTATGTGTATAAACATGGAAATATCTACACCACTATCTTTATAAACATGGAAATATTTACACCGCTATCTGTATAAATATTGAAATATCTCAACCACTATCTCTGTAAACATGGAAATATCTACACTGCCATCTGTATAAAGATGGAAATATCTATAACGCGATCTGTATAAACATGGAAATATGAACACCGCCACCTGTATAAACATGGAAATATCTACACAACTATCTGTATAAATATGGAAATATCTACAACAACATCTGTATAAACATGGAGATATCTACACTGCTATCTGTATAAACATGGAAATATCTACACCGCTATATCTATAAACATGGAAATAGCTAGAAGGTCGTCTGTATAAACATGGAAATATCTACACTGCCGTCTGTAGAAAGATGAAAATACCTACACCACGATCTTTATAAACATGGAAATATCTACACCGCTATCTGTATAAACATGGAAATATCTTCAATGCTATCTGTGTACACATGGAAATATCTACACCGCCATGTGTATAAACATGGAAACATCTACACAGCCATCTTCATAAACATGGAAATATCTACACTGCCATCTGTATAAACATGGAAATGCGTTCTCAGCCCTCTTTATAAACATGGAAACATCTGCACAGCAATCTGTATAAACATGTAAATATCTACACCGCTATCTGTATAAACAGGGAAATATCTACACCACTATCACTATAAATATGGAAATATCTACACCGCTATGTGTATAAACATGAAAATATTTCCACTGCTATCTCTATCAACAGAGAAATAACTACACCGCTATCTGTATAAACATGGAAATACCTACACTGCCATCTGTATTAACATTGAAATATCCACACCACCATTAGTATAAAAGTGGAAATATCTACATGGCGAGCTCTATAAACACGGAAATATTTACACCGATATCTGTATAAACATGGAAATACCAACACCGCTCTCTCTATAAAGGTGGAAATATCTACACCGCTATCTCTATAAACATGGAAACATCTACACCGCGATCTGTATGAAAATGGAAATATCTGCACCTCCATCACTATAAACATGAAAATATCTACACTGCCATCTCCATAAACATGGGACTATCTACAAAGCCATCTGTATAAACATGGAAATATCTACACTGCCATCAGTATAAAGATGTAAATATCTACAACGCGAGCTGTATAAACATGGAAAGATTTATACCACTATCAGTATAAACATGGAAATACCAACACCGCTATCTGTATATACTTGGAAATATCTACACCGCTATCTGAATAAACATGGAAATATCTACAAAGCTATCTCTATAAACATGGAAATACCTAAACCGCTATCTCAATAGACATGGAAATATCTACACCACTGTCTCTATAAACATGGAAATATATACACAGCCATCTCTACAAACATGGAAATGTCTACAACGCCATCTAAATAAACAAGGAAATATCTACACTGCCATCTATATAAACATGGAAATATCTACACCGCCATCTGTATAAACATGGAAATATCTACATTGCCATCTGTAGAAAGATGGAGTTATCTACACTGCAATCTGTATAAACGTGGAAATATCTACAACATGATCTGTATAAACATGGAAATATCTACACCCATATCTGTAAACATGGAAATATCTACACCGCTATCTGTGCAAAGATGGAAATATCTACAACGCTATCTCTGTAAACATGGAAATACCTACACCGCTATCTGTATACACATGGAAATATCTACACCACTATCTCTATAAACATGGAAATATCTACACTGCTATCTCTATAAACATGGAAATATCTACACCGTTATCTGTATAAACATGGAAATATATACACCACTATCTGTATAAACATGGAAATATCCACACTGCCATCTGTATAAATATGGAAATATCTACACAGCTATCTCCATTAACATTGAAATATCTACACCACCATCTGTATAAACATGGAAACAACTACACAGCTATCTCTGTAAACGTGGAAATATATGCACCGCCATCTCAACAAACATGGAAATATCTACAGCGCCATCTACATAAACAAGGAAATATCTACACTGCCATCTATATAAACAAGGAAATATCTACACCGCTATTTGAATAAACATGGAAATATAGACAGTGCCGTCCATAAAAAATGGAAATATCTACACAGTCATCAGTATAAACATGGAAATATATACACCACCATCTGTATAAACTTGGAAATATCTCCACCGCCATCTGTATAAACATGGAAATAGCTACACAGTCATCTGTATAAACATGGAAATATCAACAACACCTTCTCTATAAACATGGAAATATCTACACCCCCATCTCTATAAACATGAAAATATCTACACCTCCATCTCCATAAACATGGAACTATCTACACAGCCATTTGTGTAAACATGGAAGTATGTACACCTCTATCTGTATAAACATGGAAATATCTACACTACCATCTTTATAAACATGGAAATATCTTCATCGTGACCTGTATAAACATGGAAATATCTACACCGCTATCTCTATAAACGTTGAAATATCTACAGCACTATCTCTATAAACATTGAAATATCTACCCCGCTATCTCTGTAAACATGGAAATATGTACACCGCCATCTCTGTAAACATGGAAATATTTTCACCGCCATCTACATAAACTAGGAAATATCTACACTGCCATCTATATAAACATGAAGATTTCTAAACCACCGTCTGTATAAACATGGAAATATCTACACTGCCGTCTGTAGAAAGATGAAAATACCTACGCCACGATCTTTATAAACATGGAAATATCTACACCGCTATCTGTATAAACATGGAAATATCTTCAATGCTATCTGTATAAACAGGGAAATATCTACACCATGATCTGTGTAAACATGGAAATATGTACACCGCTATCTGCATAAACATGGAAATATCTACACCGCTATCTCTATAAATATGGAAATATCTATACCACTATCTCTATAAACATGGAAATATCTACATTGCTATCTGTATAAACATGGAAACATCTCCACCGCTGTCTGTATAAACATGGAAATATCTGCACTGCTATGTGTATAAATATGGAAATATCTACACCGCTATCTGTATAAACATGGAAATATCTACACCGCTATCTGTATAAACATGGAAATACCAACACTGCTATCTGCATAAACATGGAAATATATACACCGCCATCTCTATAAACATGGAGATATCTTCCCCGCCATTTACATAAACAAGGAAATATCTACACCGCCATTTATATAATCATGGAAATCTCTACACCGCCATCTGTATAAACATGCAAATGTCTACACTGCCATCTGTAGAGAGAAATATCTACACCGCGATATGTACAAACATGGAAATATCTACATCACTATCTGAATAAACATGGAAATATCTACAACGCTATTTGTGTAAACGGGGAAATATGTACACCATGATCTGTATAAACATGGAAATATCTACACCGCTTTCTGTATAAATATGAAAATATCTACACCACTATCTCTATAAACATGGAAATATCTACACCGCTATGTGTGTAAACATGGATATATCTCCACTGCTATCTGTATAAACATGGAAATATCTACACCGATATCTGTATAAACATGGAAATACCTACACCGCTATCTGTTTAAACATGGAAATATCTACACTGCCATCTGTATAAAGATAGAAATATCTATACCGCGAGCTGCATAAGGATAGAAATATCTACACCGCTATCTGTATAAACATGGAAATACCAACACAGCTATCTGTATAAACATGGAAATACCTACACCACTATCGGTATAAACATGGATATATCTACAACACTATCTCTATAAACATGGAAATACCTACACCGCCATCTCTGTAGACATGGAAATATCTACACCGCTATCTGCATAAACATGGAAATGTCTACACTGCTATCTGTATAAACGTGGAAATATCTATACCGCTATCTGTATAAATATGGAAATATCTACACCGCTATCTCTATAAACATGGAAATGTCTACACCGCTATCTGTATAAAAATGGAAATATCTACACCTCTATCTCTATAAACATGGAAATGTCTACACCGCTATCTGTATAAAAATGGAAATATCTACACCTCTATCTGTATAAACTTGGAAATATCTACACTGCTATCTCTATAAACATGGAAATATCTACACAGTCATCTGTATAAACATGGAAATATCTACACCACCATCTGTATAAACATGGAAATATCTATACTACCATCTGTATAAACATGGAATCACCTAAACCGCTATCTGTATAAATATGGAAACATCTACACCACTATCCCTATAAACATGGAAATATCAACAACGCTATCCAAATAAACATGGAAATATCTACACCGCTATCTGCTTCAACATGGAAATGTCTACACCACTATCACTATAAACATGGAAATAACTACACCGCCATCTCTATAAACATGGAAATACCTACACCGCCATCTCTATAAACATGGAAACATCTATAACACCGTGTCTATAAACTTGGAAATACCTACACCGCCATCTCTGTAAACATGGAAACATCTATAACACCGTGTCTATAAACTTTGAAATATCTACACCGCCATCGGCACAACCATGGAAATATCTACCCCGCCGTCTACATAAACATGGAAAAATCTACACCGACATCTGTATAAACATGGAAATATCTGCAACGCTATCTGTGTAAACATGGAAATATCTACACTGCTATATGTGGAAACATGGAAATATCTACATCACTATCTGTATAAACATGGAAATATCTACACCGTTATCTCTATAAACTTGGAATTCTCTACACCGCTATCTCAATAAACATGGAAATATCTACACCGCTGTCTGTATAAACATGGAAATATCTACACCGCTATCTCTATAAAGATGGAAATATCTACACCGCCATCTGTATAAACATGCAAATATCTACACATTCATCTGTATAAACATGGAAATATCTACACCACCATCTCTATAAACATGGAAATATCAAGACTGCCATCTCTATACACATGGAAATATCTACACAGCCATCTGTATAAACATGGAAATATCTACATCGCTATCTCTATAAACATGGAAATATCTACATGGCTATCTGTATAAACATGGAAATATCTACATCACTATCTGTATAAACATGGAAATATCTCCACCGCTATCTCTATAAATATGGAAATATCTACACCGCTATCTGTATAGACATGGAAATATCTACACCGCTATCTGTATAATCATGGAAATACCTACTCCGCTATCTGTATAAACATGGATATATCTACAAAGCTATCTGTGTAAACATGGAAATATCTACAATGCTATCTGTGTAAACATGGAAATATCTACACAGCTATCTGTGTAAACTGGGAAATATCTACACCACTATGTGTGTAAAGATGGAAATACCTACACCGCAATCTGTGAAAAGATGGAAATATCTACACCGCTATCTCTGTAAACACGGAAATATCAACACCACCATCTGCAGAGACTTGGAAATATCTACACTGCCATCTGTATAAACATGGAAATATCTACACAGCCATCTCTATAAACATGGAAATATCTACACAGCCATCTGTATTAACATGGAAATATCTACCCCGTTATCTGTATAAACATGGAAATACCTACACCGCTATCTGTATAAACATGAAAATATCAACACCGCTATCTGTAAAAACATGGAAATATCTACACCGCTATCTGTATAAACATGGAAATATCTACACCGCTATCACTATAAACATGGAAATTCCTACACCGCTATCACTATAAACATGGAAATATCTACACTGCTATATGTATAAATATGGAAATATCTACACTGCTATCTCTGTAAACATGGTAATATCTTCACCACTATCTGTATAAACATGGAAATGTCTACACCGCTATCTCAATAAACATGGAAATATCTACACCGCCATCTGTATAAACATGGAAATATCTACACCGCTACCTGTATAAAAATGGAAACATCTTCACCGCTATCTTTAAAAACATGGAAATATCTACACCGCTATCTGTAGAAACATGGAAATACCTACACCGCTATCTGTATAAACATGGAAATATCTACACCTCTGTCTCTATAAACATGGACATATCTACACCGCTATCTCTGTAAACATGGAAATATCTACACCGCCATCTTTAAAAACATGGAAATATCTACACACTCATCTGTATAAACTTGGAAATATCTACACCATCATCTTTATAAACATGGAAATATCTACACTGCCAGGAGCTCAAGAGCAGCCTGGGCAATACAGCAAGGCCTCATCTCTACAAAAAAATTAGAAATATTAGCTGGCCATGGTGGTGTGCACCTGTAGTCCCAGCTTCTTGGGAGTCTGAGGTGGGAGGATCCACGGAGCCCAGGAGTTTAAGGCGGCAGTGAGCTTGGATAACGACTGCACTCCAGCCTGGATGACAGAACAAGAACCTGTTTCAAAAAAGAAAAAAGAAAAAAAAACCTAAAAACTAAAAACTGGATGTAGTTTGCTAGTAACTAAACAGCAAATTAATTGTAACATGCTTACATATCAACGATGTCTTTCTTCTTTGATCATAAACCTGCTCACTAAGAAGCTGCTGAAGTCCATGGTAGTGACAGGTACATGTCTGCATCCTTGTCCTGACCTGCATCTTCTTTGATTGTCCCCATCTGTGTCTCCGACTGGCACTGCCGAACCGTCTTGCTACCTGATCAATGTTGTACTGAACCGGACTGCTAACTGATCAATGTTGTCGAGCTCACTGCACAAAGCTGTTCTTACAAGGTAGATTTCTGCCTGGAATAGCCATACTTACACTGTTTATATTCCTTACTCCTGACCCATCCAACGCAGCACAAGTTCTATTTATTGCCATAGAAACATAGGTCATTTGGAAACACCTCCTTCATTTCTATGGAATGTTCAAACATTTCTGACATTTTGGACTCTGTTCTAGCCTCTTGTTAAATATATCCAGAAAAGAGACAAAGCTTTATGGGGGGGCTATATGCACACATATGCTATAGAATAAGCTATCTAAATGCTTAAAAATACTTTCCATCTGTCACCGCACCTTAATAGGTACACAGAAATTAAGTATGTGTATATCTGTCTGTATAGATACGTATAAATATATATCCCCAAAACAAAAACTCATTCTCTTACTTATACATAGGTAGAATATAGGTGAATATACATATACATTTATAGGTAGAACAAAAAAACCCTCAGCCTCTTTAGGGCCATGTGTTTTCTCTGAGTAATTGTCACAATTAATTAAAATACATGTGTATGCCTTTTTAGATAAATTTCATCAGACCAGTTTCTGTCTGGTTGGAAAATAATAACTGCCTATTTGCTAAGTGCCCCTGCCCCCATACTATGTTCCAGTGAACTAAAGACCTCTGGCAATCATATATTTACAACTCAGCAAGATTAAACAATTTATTGTTATTTATGACATCCAAGCTGTATCTTCTGTATTATATTCCACATTAGCATCTATCACCTTACATTTGGGAGATCCTGTCCAAAAAAATGATTATGCCTCCTAACCAAACATTCAGCAGGGCTGCAGGAACAGGCCCCCTGAACAAACATCCTGCCAAAGTACTTTAAAGCACCGTGAGCTGCCACAGCTGTGCATTTTCAGATGACTCAGCAGATTAGCGTGGAGTCTCTTAGCCTCTGCTTGGTCTGTTCCTTTCAGTGATCTCTCACATGGCCCAGTCCATTCGGTTTGAAAATCCTCATGAAATGAGCAGATTATGATCTGGCTTCAGTAGAGGGCCATGGGGTGGGCATGGAGGGGAGAGGGTTTGCTCTTAACACAGCCTGAGCCTCAGAAAGGTTTCAGATGGAAAAGCATGGCACTGACTCAGCTCATGCTTAACAGGAAATAATGCACAGACCACACCAAAAAAGCCCTTTATGTTGTGTGAAAGTCTATGCCGGAGCAGCTGCTGCCACCTCACGTACTGTGATAGAGTGTGCATGTGTGTGTTTGTGTGTGCATGAGTGTGAGTATGCACACAAATGTGTGCTGGGAGGGGGAGGAGATCACACCTTCCACAGTCGCCACCTCAGCCTTAGCTAGCAGCGTGGAGAATTGCCAAAAGTCAACAGGAAGCTGCACCAAAGCAACTGTGATCACCACATCAGCAGGCGCTTTCTGGTTAGTAAAGCTACTGGGACTGAAAAACACACACGATCTCGTCCTTCTTTTATTTTAATCAGAGCAAACTATTTTTATAATAATTGTGTTATATGAATAAATAATTCATAATGCTGTAACCCATTATCACATTCAATCCTCCCAACAACCCTAGAAGATATGTAGACAAGTATTATTACTTTCCCTATTTTTATAAATGAGGAAATAAACCCCAGGAGGCTAGGCGACTTCCCCACGGTCATAGAAGTTGCAAACAGTAGTATCATGATTCAAATCCAAAGCTTCTCCTTTTGTCTTTATCATTTTAATTTTGAAGGTAATGCATATGCATGTATGATCTTTTAAATCCAGAGATGTATATGGAATAGATAGGAAAAGGGACTCTCCTTCCCCATTATACACCCCCTCCACCCAAGCTATATACACTGTTGACTAGAGTATGTCCTTTCAATCCTATTTTCTATGCCTACATTATATACAGAAAAGCAGGATTACGTTACACACAATATTCCAGTCATTGCTGTTTTTCACCAACAAGCTATCATTCACATCTTTTTCATACTACATATAAATTTATATCCTTTATTTTAGTGGTGTATATTGTGCAGTTGTGTCATAAATTATGTACCTGTTCTCTGTTGAACATATAGATTTTTTCTGAGTTTTTCCTTAGCAAAATGCTGCAGTGAGTACCCTTGTACACAGATGTTTGTACATTTGTTCTAGAAAAATGTACAGCAAAGATTCTTAGATTAAGAGATTCCCAGGTTATTAGAAAACTACTCTATTAATTTAGATATATACTTCCAAATTGCCTGACCAAAAAGTTATGTCAATTTAACTTCTATGAACAGTATACAAACATGACAATTTTCCATCACCTACACCAACTCTGGGTAATTTCATCTTTTTTACAAGTTGATGGATTGTTTTAATTTATATTTCTCTGGTTATTAATAAGGTTGGCCACCTGTTCATGTGTTATTATTGATGATATTTGTATTGAATTGTTTGAATTTTCTTGATTTCAAAAAACGTTTTACATGTCATAGATATTAAATATTTGTTGTAAAACTCTCCTTCCAGTATTGTGTATGTGTTTGGTCAAGTAGAATAAACTCTCGTCCTCTGATTTCAGATTCCTTTCTCTTTCCATTAGAAATCCCTAAATGTAAAACTACATATTGATAGCTAAAAACCAGGATGTTTACTAGAGAAAAAGAATACAAAGGCAATAATTAAATATT
Organism: Pan troglodytes; assembly: GCF_028858775.2. NCBI lineage: Eukaryota > Metazoa > Chordata > Mammalia > Primates > Hominidae > Pan > Pan troglodytes. The sequence continues at coordinate 9,666,321 of NC_072411.2, forward strand.
ATATTTATACAAAATACCTACTAGTACAAACTTAAAAAGAGAAAGTAAAAGTCAAATGCTTCTACGACTTCAGACTAAGAAAAAGAACTTTTGAGGTTGAATGTTCCTGAAATTTTTCTTTTCATACAACTACGGACATGACTTCAAAAGTTGATGTGACTAAAAATGTAAGATATGAAAGATATTTGAAGACTCAGAGAAGGTGGATTTTCATTTTAACAAGTCACATATATATTCTAGATATCCTCTTATTCGTAACTAAGAGAGTCAAATCAGATGAAAGAATCTAAAAATTTCCCTTTGACTGTGTTAAGTAGAAGTAGTAGAGGCATATTGGCCAAATCTTGAGTGTTTGCAAATTGACTCTTAAGGCTATAGGCTGGCACAGGTCATTGAAGCCCTAGCTTTTTATCTTTAATTTTAAAATCCCCAAACAATGTATACTAATTTTTCTTGTCCATTATTTCCGAATAATCTTGTTTAAAGGTTATTACAGTGCTTGCTCATGTTACTGTTGTCTAACAGAAGGGTATCCGGGGCCTTAAAACTGAGAGGGTTAGGATTAATGATTCCAATACCTATGCTTGGACATCTCCAAAAGTGGGTTCCAACTTCTTGTCCTCAAGTCTGTATAGAAACTAGCAAACTTCCAGAGTTCACAAAAGGCTCAAAGAGAACAGATGTTTTATAGAAAATTCTTAGAGCAAGTTTCATGCATAATGTTGCTGATGCGTGTCTGCCTTTTCAATAAACATCACTATGCTTTATCACAAGATTTAATAAAGCAGCTTAGTTAAAAATGCCATCTGGGTCTCTGGACACATTAAACAAAGCTTAAAATAACCACCCCAGCAACTGGGAGGACCCAGCTGTTCTCATAATCTGTCCCACTCCTTTTACTTCCCCATAAAAAGAGTGAATGAAGACCACAGACTAAAAGCATCCAGAAGGAACTGACACAAACAGGGAGATAGATGGAGCCAAGGGCTCCTGTAAGTTTGCTATTGCTCACATAATAGATTTGCTAATTCCACAACCTGCGGATGGTGATTAAGAACAGGAAGCAGAAAGAGGGAAGAGAGAATCATAGAAGGGCTCATTCAAGTTTTCTAATGTATCACAAACCTGTCCTCCCTAATGTCTGGATCATAGCAGCCCATTCCATTCACCTATTCTGTAGTGAACTCCAATAGAAAATACAAAGCCATCACCACCCAGTTCTTTCTCCCTTCTAGAGATGAGATATTAGCCACCCAATCCCAGATTCTCAGATCCATTCCAGGAAAGAAGCCCTAGGTATTGAAGCACAGCTTTCCCTCCCTCCCTTCTTTCTTCCACCCCAAGATTTGTTCCCCAGATAGTTCTAGTAAATGCAAAACCAAGTATATTCTCATTCTTTAGAGCAACCAGCTTTTCATGGCCAACTGGAATCAAACACAACCTGCACGAACATCTATCTGGAGGACACTCCCAAGGCTCCTACTGAGCCAGCCTTCTGCATACCACTGCATTTCAGCTTCCTAGTTCACAAGACACTGAGACATTCTTGAATTCTGCAAGGTGCACTGTGTCTTAATATCTTGGCTGCTCATCATGTGGCCAATAAAGGGCATGACTAGTCAACAAATAAATTTTCTCTTGGCTAAAACTTGCAACAAAACTGTAAGCTGTTTACCAAGGGGCCCACTACAGGTTATATTCAATATATACAGTCAAATCCTAACTATCTGAGATATATTCAGTTGACCATACACCTTTATATTTCAGTAAAAGCTCTTTACATTTCCCAGTGCTATCGATGTTACAAAGTGCTTTCATATGCAGTGCTTCATCTGATTTCCAGGATAATTAAATGATCCTGTCATACCTGATTTTTAGATGAGGAAACAAGTGGTTTCTGGGTATTTCAAGAGGCTAACGCATCTGCCCTCCAACTTGTATGTGAAAACCAAAAACAAAATTCCAAGGCCCTTCAACCATCTGAATGGACTTTGACTCTTTTGGTCAATATATGGCAGAGCTAGGAAAAGAAGGTGAGTCTTCCAGCTGCTGATACAGGGTTTTTTCTGCCATACTCCATTACCTCCAAGGCTAAAGTCAAAAGAGGGTGTGGTTATCACATGAAAAAATCTGGTTTGGATTTCCCAAATGTGTATGTAGTATTTGGGGATTTACCTTAATTTAACCTACAGTTCTTTTGGGTTGTAACAGTCTGACTCCATTTTTGAAAACAAAACAAAATCGATTTTAAATGCTGAATTATAGATCTTTGCTGTCCAGTATGGTAGCTACTAACAACTTATGGTTATTTGCATTTCTATTTTAATTAATTAAAATTCAGTAAAATGCAAAATTCAGTTCTTCAGTTGCTCTAGCCACATTTCAAGTGTTACAGTAGTCACATATGGCTAGTGGCTGGGACAATGCAGATTATAGAACAGTTCCATCATCAAAGAAACTTCTATTGAACAGTGCTATTATATAATGTCATCTCCAGAGAAAGAAGACTTTAGAAAAAGTCAGAAACGGCCGGGTGCAGTGGCTCACACGTGTAATCCCAGCACTTTGGGAGGCCAAGGCAGGCAGATCCCTTGAGGTCAGGAGTTCAAGACCAGCCTGGCCGACATGGTGAAACAGTGTCTCTAGTAAAAATACAAAAAATTAGCTAGGCGTGGTGGTGCATGCCTGTAACCCCAGCTACTCAGGAGGCTGAGTTGGGAGAATCACTGGAACCCAGGAGGCAGAAGTTGTAGTGAGCCAAGATTGTGCCACTGCGCTCTAGCCTGGGTGAGAGAGCAAGACTCCATCTCAAAAAAAAAAAAAAAAAAGAAAAAGAAAAAGTCAGAAACATCTTGAGGCAGGCATAGTGCTGTCATCTGTCCAATATTGAAGATGATTTAAGAATAAGAAAGAAGAAGAGAACAAAGAAGAGAAAAAGAAGTTGCCTTAGGTGTACCTACCCAGAAAAGGACAAAGGCATTCTTGTAGTCATTGTGTTGTATTTTAGCTCTTAAACTTTTTAAGAGATTAGAATAATTTGACACATAGAAGATCTAAACCACTGAAGAGGCTCTGAAGCAGATAAAAGTAGAAAGAAAATAAAAAACTAATTAGGTACAAATTAAGCTTAACCACAATTCGTTTAAACGGTACTATTTACTCTTCACATGATTGGTTTTTCTTTTGCTTTATACTATGACATAGTTTATATCTTTAAAGGGGAATTAAAATATTTCTGGGAATTTTTAAAAGTAAGTTCACACAGCCACATAAAAACTACAGAAACAGATAAAACCTATCTTCTCATTTATTCCCTAATCCATTCAAATTAAATATAAAAATCCAAGCAGCCACAGTGATATTCAAAAAAGCAAAAGTGAGACAAAACAAAATTCATTTGTCACCTGTGGAGGTAGTTAGCTCACCTAATCTTCACTCCAAACACCAGTAATTTTTAAAAGACAGAAATAAACATATGTTCTGCCTTCCCGGAAGGAACTATGTTTCAGGGTAGCCAAATAACCCAGTTGTGAAGAAAATGGTCTGCTTATAGAAAAATGCCAGCTAAAACATGTAGATAGAATTAGAGAATTAGAAATTCACCATTTTGAAACCCCTAATGAAATAATCAACTCAAGCAAGGATCATTAATAAATGCTAAAACAATCAAGTAACTATTGATACAGAATATAACTGAATATACACATGGTACAAAGTTCACGTCACAGACTACTGGCTTGACCCAAGGGGGACTATAGCAGAGGAGATAGGCAGTGATCACCCTAACCTTGCGATCATCTCACCATCACTAATGATGGGATGTGAATACACATTATTGCCTATGAAATAGTCTTTAAAAAAAGAAGTTGAACCTGAATCTAACTAAACCTTGCAATGGGCTGAACGTGTATGTCTTCCCAAAATTAATATGTTGACATCCTAACCCCAAAGGTGCTGGTATTAAAAGGTGGGGCCTTTAGGGGGTCATTAGATCATAAGGACAGAGGCTTCATGATTGGAATTAGTGCCCTTATAAAAGAGGCCCCAGAGAGCTAGCTAGTCTCTCCCACTATGTGAGGGCCCAGCAAGAAAGCCAATCTATGAACCAGAAAGTTGGTCCTAACCAGATATCAAAACCACATGCTCCTTGATTTTAAACTTGCTAGCCTATAGGACTGTGAGAAATAAATTTCTGTTCTTTATAAGTCATCCAGTTTTTGGTATTTTGTTATAGCAGGCCTAAAAGCCTTTAGAACTAACTTCCAGTTAACCAGGAAAAAACAGAGTGAAAAGTTAAATGACACCATAAAAAGCAACCAGAAAATTCCAGAAGGGGAAATACTCTACAGGACAACTGACTAGTTTTTCAACAAGTCAATTTCACTAAATAAATACATAAACAAAGAGTATGTGTTTTTTCCAGGTTAAAACAGTCTTGAGCTAAATAATCAAATGCAATGTGTGTCCCTTGATTAGAAGAAACTAATTTGAACAAACCAGCCACAAAAGGTATTTCAGAGAGACCAAGCTGGAAGGATCACTTGAGGCCAGGAGTTTGAGACCAGCCTGGGCAACGTAGTAAGACCTCCATCTCTACAAAAACAATAAATTAGCTGGGCATGGTGGTGTGCACCTCTAGTCCTAGCTACTCAGGAAGCTGAGGCAGGAAGATCACTTGAGCCCAGGAGTTTGAGGCTGCAATGAGCTATGATTGTTTCACTGCACTTCAGGCTGTGTGAAAGAGCAAGACTTTGTCTCAAAAAATAAAAGGACATTTCATAATAATTGAGGAAATCTGAATGTGGACTGGGTAATAAATGATATAAAAAAGCCATTTTTTATTTTGTTTGAAAAGATGATTTTGTAACTATACAGGAAAATGTTCTTATTTTTTTAGAAATCTGTACTAAAGAATTTAGGGGTAAAATATCATTTTCTTTAATATACTTTCAAACACAAGCACAAAATAGTCATGACACAAATATAGCAAAATGTTTACAATCTATGTTCTATGCTTGCCTGTGAGTGCCATTAATCTCATCTCTCTGCTTTTCTGAAAGTTTGAAAATTTCAAAGTTTTATAATAAATTTTTTTACATCCCATAATTTTATAATAATTTTTTTAAAGTTTGAAGCAAATCAACAACTATAGCTTCAAAAATATCCTGACCCACAATAAACATTGAACAGGGTATATTTCTCCCATTTCCTAAAAAAGTTGGCCCAGGAAGGAGTATGAGAGCTGCCATAGCTCTCCCAAGGCTCATTATTCTCCATCACTCCATGGGAAATCCCAAAATAAATTTTTTAAAAAGTTGTTTAAATTTATAATGTTTTTGATTCTATAATAATTTTATAATAAAATAATTGTAAAATGTTTTTGATTTTATAATTTATAAAAATTTTTATACATGTTTATGTTTGAAATGTCTATTGCAAACTTTATGAGATATTAAAATATAAGTAATATAGTTCATCATTTTAGAAATGCCATGCTTTTCTTCTCCAGCAATTACATAATCAAAGAGTAACTGTAGTTTTTCCTAGAACATTGCTTTGTAGGCTGGGCATGGTGGTTCATGACACTTTAGGAGGCCAAGGCAGGCAGATCTCTTGAGATCAGGAGTTTGAGACTAGACTGGGCAACACAGAGAAACCCTATGAGTAGTAAAAACACAAAAATCAGCTGTGCGTAGTGGCGTGCACCTATAGCCCCAGCTACTCAGGAGGCTGAGGTGGGAAGATCACCTGAATCTGGGGAGGTCAAGGCTACAGTGAGCCAAGACTGTACCATTGCACTCCAGCCTGGGCAACAAAGTGAGACCCTGTGTCAAAAAAAAATGAAATTTAATTTAAAAAAAGAAAATTGCTTTGTAAAATTAACTTTTTCAATCAAAACCAAGATTTTTCAGATATAGAGAATGCAGCCCACTGGTCAGATTTGTCAGTTCAAAGAGAAAAAATTCTAGTTTCCTATTTTTCTAGCCTGCTTATGATTATCCAATAGAATATCAAAAAAGACCAAAGCCTTTGGGATCCATGTTCAGTATTCCTGAGTCTAACTCAGGATGCCAAATCAGGAGACAAGCACATTCTCATCAATTTTCAATCATTCGAGACCAATTTTGCTTATAATTATCCAGTTCTTTTAGACCACCTTTCTCCTGAAGCCAGCCTTATGGCTACTCACTTCACTTTAGCATAAGCCCCCAAGAAGGTGAACAAAATGAGGAAACGATTGGTTAAAGTTGGCGTTTGAAATTCTGAAACATGTCCACCATTCCCTTCACCCATGCCCGCCCCTCTTAGAAGTAGTACTTTCAGATTATTTAAGAGTCGATGCTTCTATGTGGATTTTGTCAGCTGTCCTTTATAACAGCTAGTGCATTTAATTTGACTCTATTTTAAGCATATATTGACCTATGCTAATTATCTGTTAAAATAAATTCCACTCTTAGAGTTAATAAAGTGTGTTTGTCATGGAAGACCCATTGAAGTAAGAAGCTGAGGAGCCCTTATGGTAAAGTGGGACAAGAAATAATAAGACATAATAATTTTCCCATGCAAATCAACAACCGTAGCTTCAAAAATATCCTGACCCACAACAAGTATTGGACAGGCCATGTTTCTCTCACTCCCTAAAAAATTGGCTCAGGAAGGAGTGTGAAAGCTCCCATAGCTCTCCCAAGGCTCATTATTCTCCATCACTCCACAGGAACAGCCTGTCAGAGAAGAGTGAAAGACCATTTGTCAACCTGTCTTCAACCCCCTGTTTCTAGCCAAACTTCATCAATCTCAAGTGAGGAGCCAGAGAGAAATCAAACCCCATATATCCAGCATCATTGTCTACGGGAGTCAAAAATCACAATTCCACTACCCACCCCAACACCACTGGCCCTGTTTCTCCCAATTGCTTTTTATTGTGTTTTTTAAAAAATCCTCTTTCCCCATCCCTGCAACACCGAGAAGGAGGAATTATAGTAGATAAATATGAAGCATGGAGATCCTTTAAAAATGTTTTTAATAATAAATGAGAAAATGAAAAGGAGAGGGTTGGGAAGGAAGGAGGGAATTCAAATGCCAGGGAATTGTGCAGTTTCGCCTTTAAAGATGTTAACACTCATTTATACATCTGCAAGACACTCCCCTTAAAGAAAAGTTCTATGAGTATGGGTCTGGTTGCATGAATAAGGATAAAATTACTTTTTTAGACGATGTTTCCCACATATCATTCAGAGACCCCTGAAGTTAGGTATCCCTCTTGTAGATGTCCTTGAGATGCTGCTGGACCTGGGAAAGAGGAAACTGGGATACGGGTCTATGCCAAAAGGTGCTTTTAGTTATAGGACAGAGAGGAATGGGGCAGAGGGAGAAAAACCCGAAGTCTGAGAATCTGGATTGCAGAAGACTACCGAGGTCGTGGGAGAAGGGAGAGAAAACAAGGATGAAAAGCGAAAGGGGAAGAGGCATGAAATGTTGTCAAATGTCAAAAGGCATTTGGAGAGAAGTTGGGAATTGCATTAAGAAAACCACTGCAAACCTCGTTTCAGACCATTTAGAGATATGCCCCCTGGGAACTGTGAGCTCAGGCTGTTTAGCATCAAACAAATGGATCCACTCCATCCCTACCCTAATTAAATAAATCATTCAGTAATTCCACTGGGTTAAAGAACCAAAATATTAAAAACCTTCAGGGCCTACTCTTGCCAAATATGTCAGGGATCGTGTGTGTGTGTGTGTGTGTGTGTGTGTGTGTGTGTGTGTGTTCTGAGACACCACTACTGTTAAATAGGCAGAGCTAAGACTTAGGGGACTGGCAGATTATTGCAAAAAGGGCACGGGGCAGAGGGACTATGTTGTGAGCCTGGGAAAGAAGTTTGTGTGGGGACTGTGGGCAGTGAATGCGTTGGGAACAATATGGAAAACTGGGAGCTGCCTTGGAATCTACAGGGCCGGGTAAGAGAATGTCCGAAAGAAAAATGAGCAGGTGCGGGATGTGTGCAGAGTCGGAGAAGAGTCCAGGGCGCCCGGAGTGGCTCCAGGAATGACGGACACCCCTCAAGACTTTTGGGGGTGGTGGGTACTAATAGAACCCAGTGTCCGGGGTGCGCCGGGGAGGCTGCGAGCACGGCGGGAGTGGGGCGCTGGAGGGTGAGGACGCGGGAGTGAGGAAGCAAAGCCGGGCAGGGGCCTCCCAGCTGGGCCCGGAGGCAGCAAGGGGACAAGGGCTAGGAGAGGGCATGGTGGCGGCACGGCGGGAAGCGAGGGGCATCCGGACACTCACCCCATTGGCCGCGGCCATCTGCACCACGATCTCGATGGCCGTCCTGCTAAAGTACCTGCCGTCGCTGCCCATCACCGTGGTGCAGCCCCGACGGTCACGCAGGTCGATGGACGACAGCACGCTCTGGATGAAGTTGGGCAGGTAGTTGCGATGGCCCTCGAAGAAGCCGGTAGGTCGCCACAGACCCCCGCCGCCGGCCGGCCGCCGGTCCTCGTAGGGCGCGGTGGGCACTGTCAGCACCGGGATGGGGCCCCCCTCCGTGGCGCCTCCTGGCCGGTCCTGCTGTGGCTCCCGGGGCCGGAGGGAATCTGCAGCCTGCTGGGGGCCTCCGCCAGCCTGGCCGCGCGCCAGGACTCCGCCTCACGCCCGGGCCCCCTCTCTGGCAGGTCGGCGCCCTGCGCCCGCCCGCCTGGGGACCACCCGCCCCTCCTCTCCGCGCGGCCGCTCGCTGACTCCCTCAGCGGAGATTGCTTCTGCCTTCCTGTAAAGTTTTCTCCCTCCCACCTTCTCTGCTGCCAGACCGTCTGAGGTGCCCTCAGTTTCTCCCCAAGTTGGACTCACTTTCGGGGTGTCCCAAAAGCCTGATTCCAGGGCCTGCTAGCCAGACCCCGGTGACGCCTGCACCCGCGCCTGGCCCCAGCCTTCACGCGCGATCGCCGCCCTCTGGGGCACACCCTCCGCCAGAAAACAGCCGGCGGGTGGCGAGACTTTGGGCAGAGTCCGGGTTCCTCTCCGGCGCCAGGCCCGTCTCCCTGTCTCCCTGGGAGTGTGCAGCCTACTCGCACCAGTTTCTCTTTAGAACAAGCACGGGGAGGGATTTGGGAGGGGGCTGAAACCTTTTGCCATCAGCGAACAGCCTCAGCCAAAAATAACCCTGGAAAGGCGAGCTAAGAATGGTTATCCCCTGCCAGCGCTGAAATCGGAGGCTGGGCGCTGCATGTGGGGTGTGTGTGTGTGTGTGTGTGTGTGTGTGTGTGTGTGTGTGTGTACCCTCCCACCCTGACCATTTGTTGAAGGGAATCACCACTGTCAGTCTTCAATCCAACAGGACCCACTCGAGCCATCCACACTTTCCCCAGTCTCCTCCAAAACAGCACACTTTCTGGTATGGACAATTCTTTTTTTTTTTTTTTTTCACTTGTTTGTTTGTTGTGGTGGTTGCAACAGCAGCAACACAGACGACACATATTTCCCTATTCTTCTCGCCCTTCTCACCCTCCCTACCCAGCTCCTGCCTTAGAAACAGGCTTGGCCTACACTGTATCTGTCCACACTGCCTGAACTCTTCCCTGAATTAATCGTTTTCAATAGGAGGGGGCTAAATCCCTTATTAATGCCCTACCAGGAGTGAATGAATAAAGCCAAGTTAAAGGGGAACTGGGTACCACATACTGTGCTAGGTTCCTTTGCATGTATCCTTTCATTCTGCTGGAGCTAAAGATGTTCTGCCTCCTCTCCATAAAACGCACCCAAACTCCAAAACCAGGAAATTCTCCATAGAAAATAGGAGTGAAGAGAGAAAAGACTAACAGGATAAACCCCAAAGCAGGAAGAAAGTTTTGTCTCCCATTTCGCTCAAGGAATTTTTGGACCCACCAAGGCTACTGTCCTGAAAGATCCTGCTGCTTCTCCTTCCCCAAATATTGTCCACTTCCTGAGAGTAAGGCTGACTTGCCACAGGCTTATAAAGTGTTTGGTCACAGTAAGACAACTGTGAGTAATAACACACATTCTATACTGTTTTGCAATTGATAAAAGGCTTTGCATCTGTTTTTTCTTTGGAGGCTGAAGAAAAGAAGAATGGTATTCACGCAGTTCCCATTTTACAGATGAAAACAAGAGGACTTTTTCTGTGAAGTAAGGAAAGTGGTTACAATGGTACTTTCTGCCTGTCCGAATTATGTATTGCCCCTCTCCTTTCTATTAATAACATTGAAGTGTGATGGGACAACCACTGAATCCGTCAGTTGAAACCTGCTGGGACTTTTTAGCCATTCTCTTCAACATAAAGAATGGGTGTTTTGGAGGGGGTGAGAGGAATGGGGAAATGTTGTCAAAGAGTACAATGTTTTAGTTGAGACAGGAAGAATACATTTTGTTGAGATCTACAGCACAGCATGGTGACTGTAGTTAACAATGAAGTATTGTGTATTTCAAAATTGCTAAGACAATAAATTTCAAATGTTCTCACCACAAAAAAGATAGGTTTTGAGGTGATGAATCTATTAATTCTCTGGATTTAATTATTCCACAATGTATACATATATCATAACATCACATTATACCTCCGTAAATACATACAATTTTAATTTGTCAATTAACTTTTTTTTAAAAGAATAGTGTGACCAGTTGGGGAGGTAGTTTTTTTTTTTTCCTCTAGTCTCTACTCAGTCTCCAAGATCCCATTCCCCATAAAGTTCCTGTCACCCAGGTGGAGTGCAGTGGCACAATCATGGCTCACTGCACCCTCTCCCTCTTGGGCTCAAGCGATCCTCCCGCCTACAGGTACATGCCACCATGCCCAGCTAATTTTTGTAGCTTTTGTAGACATGGGGTTTCCCCATGTTGCCTAGGCTGGTCTCGAACTCCTCAGCTCAATCAATCTGCCCACTTTAGCCTCCCACAGTGCTGGGATTACAGGTGGGAGCCACCAAGCCCAACCCATAAAGTTCCTAACGTTTTATCTCCCTGGGAGTGCACAGCCTACACACACCAGTTTCTCTTTAGAACATACTTAAGAGTCTTGGCTTAGCATCCAACACACAGAATTTTAACGCTTCTACGGATCTGTACACCTGTCTATGGTGTGGGGTTTTTAAGATCTCTTTCTAATGACACTTTATTTTGCAAAGCAGGACAGTTTCATTCCCAGAAGAGCAGGTATGGTAAATCCTTTGTTCCAGTAATGAAGACAATGATCTAAACCCTAAGCCTCAGAGAAGCCCAGAGACCCTCCAGGCCTCCATCTCTCTGCTCCTAGCACCTGCCTCTCTCTTGACATCAACATCATTCTCCCCTCTCACAGCCCAGCTCCTTCCACAGACCCAGGGATTAGGCACCAGCACCTCAGACTAGATTTTAGAGAATTACCATTCAAGAGGCAATCCTCTTCCCTTGGTTCCAATTTCAAGGTTCTCAAAGACTGGAACAGGGCTAGTTTGAGGCAATGTGCCCCATCGCATAGCCAGAAAGAACCTTACAGTGAAAAGGAGAACAATTCTTCCAAAGTAAGGGGGTGCTGATCCCCAGGGGGAGGACAGATGGGCAACCAAACAGTAACCGGGCCACCACATGCTTCACACTCACTGATCAAGGACTTCTAAAACCACTTTTCTTTTCTCTGAATTTATATAGGAATTTGTATCACTCATAAAGGAATGTCTTATAGGCTGATAACACCTTTCTATTCATGCTTATACTTAACATTTAGGCTAGGATAATTTCCTAACCTCAGTGTCCTCACTATAAGATGGGAATTATTATAATCCCTACCTCATAAATTGTTGGGAGGATTAAAATACTTAGTAAAGTGCCTGACTAATAGAAAGGCATTCAATAAATGTTAGCTATTCATGGTGTCATCATCATTATATTTACCATTATTACTAATCTCCTGTATTGCAAGAATTACAGTTTATATTTTTGTAGACCATCACTGTAGCTAAAGGGTCTTTGGGCCATAGGTGATATTCCATAAAGGTTGGTTAAATTGATCTCTGGTTTTTGATTATGGAAACTCAGAACTCCCTCAAAATGTACAAAACAGATTTACCTGCTAAATAAATCTCTTCAAAGCTGACCCCAGGTTTAATTGAATTAATTCCAATGAATTTGTCACAATGATGGAGAAAGGAAACTTAGAGGGCCCCACAGTTGTTTGCTGGTAAAATGATAAGTTTGGATTAGATCAATGTTTCCCAAAATATTTTCCTCAGAATGTTAGTGCCCCTCGAATCCTGCACAAAGCAAGAGGTTCATGACCAAGTAGCTTTTAAAACTCCTGTACACTCTACTCCCATTCTTCACAATGCACACTTTCATATTAAAAGTTCTGAGAGGTCCTCAACAGAAGACATCACTTAACTTTTTTTTTTTTTAAAGACAGATTCTCACTCTGTCACCCAGGCTGGAGTACAGTGGCCACCACTCCTGGCCTAAAAATTTTTTTTAACCTGGTGCTTCCCAATCTAAACTCACAGGGACCAGTTTTCTAAATGAAAGAGAATCAGACTAGCTTGTAACCATAGCTGGTGACACTCTCCTGCCCCATTCCTTGTATGTCCTCAGTGGACTAGGTCAGGAATAAATAAATTTTCCTGATTCTCAAGTGCTGGTCACTCCTTTGCACTGAGCTCAAAGCTTCTCTGTAGCATGGGTCACAATGAATGGTAGCCCTGATAGCCTAGAGTAGCCTTTCAGCCTTCTCTGAGCCTCTAAAGACTGAGGATCCTTGGCATGAAATGGAGCAACTGATATACCCTTGCTTCCTCTGGGGACTCTCTTGCTCTCAAAAAGGCATCAGCCATCATCTCCATCTAGAGAATATACTAGCTGACTCAGCTTGACCAGCCTGTCCCAAAATGAGAATCTGGGTAAAATAAGCATTGAAACACTTCATTCCTTGTAGATTCACAAAACATATTAGTATATTAAAGACTATGAAGTTCTGCAGGAAAAAAAAAACCTATTTAACTTTAATCCAACATTGCCAAGTTTTATTTGACCATGGAAGATTTTTCCAAAACACTTACAAACAGATCAAGGACATTAATCTTTCATGAAACACTAGATCCCCAAGGTCCTCTCCAGCTACATCATTCTGTGATTTTCTTTTTTATTTATGATGCATTAAAAGATTAATCTCTATCAGACTTCCATTTAGAAATTCACCAGAATGTGCAAAGGCAGCAGGTAAAATTGCTGAAGGGTATTATAAAAATACCCTCCAGTGATTTTTGAAACTTAAACTGAAATATTTATATAACTGTATATTTCAGTTTGTATATTATATATATATATGTATATACACACATATATATGTGTGTATATATATTGGTGTATGTATATCTATATCTATGTATATATGGCATTATATCCATTTTACAGATGCAGAAACTGAGCTTTAGAGGGGGTGAGCAATTGGTCCAAAGCCACACAGCACACAGGTAGTCATTGATAAAGGTAAAAACAAGAGTTGAAGCCTGAGGTGTAAGGACACAGAGACAAGTACACAAATGTTTACAAGTTACACATATGACACGTGCCTTTAACATGAATTTCTTGAACATTCATTTAGAGGCCTTACAATGAAGACATCAGAGTGGCAGCAAGTTCTGTTGGAATCAGGGGAGCGTGTTCTTCTATAATCCCCTGGCTAACAGGAAAGCACACTGATTTGGCCCATGGTAGTTATACACTCCCATTGAGTCAGGGGCCACTTCTATGCACACAGGAGGTGCTAAAAATATGCTGTTGACTCATTGCCTCTAAGAGCAGAAGAAATGCCAAAAGTATAGGACAAGAGGCAGAAAAGCACACGGAAAAATGTCGTAGGGCAGTCCTCTGAGGAAGTGTTAGATCCCTTTGAAATCTGTCCAAACACTTTCTTGTGCTGGGGAAAGTCAATTACATATTTCAAGCAACCCCACATGTCATACGAGTATCTTGTACGTGTTTGTGTACTCGTGTCTGTGAACTTACATCTCAGACTTCAACTTCTCGCTCCCCACCCTTATCAATGACTGCCTGCATGGCCTTGGGCAAGTTGCTTTCCCTCTTCAAAGCTCAGTTTCTGCATCTATAAAATGGACATAATGCTACCTACCTCATGGGGTTAGTGATCACATTTAAGGAGCTAATATGTGGAAATTGCTTACACAGTACCTATCACATAATAAGGGTTTAATAAGTGTTTGATGTAATTGTTTTGATTATTACTACTATTACTAAAATAAAAATTACTACAATAATAATGATTCTTATTCTCTATATTAGTATTATCTTTGAAAATGGGCATGGATTACGTCTATGTAACACTTTTGGCACAATATCTAGCATTATATCACACACAAATTAGAGAATTCATATTATTAAGGATGAAAAAATATTTTTACTGACCCTTAAATTCTTCGTAAGTAACTGCAAAAGAAGCCATTATCCCAACACATGAAATAAAAAAAAAAATTCAGTTCCTCTGGAGTTTGTTTTTGGAGGTAGCCACAGGATACCTAAATTTTTTTCTTTTCAGAGAGACCGAGTGTCTCAGTAGGTTGACCAGGCTGGTCTTGAACTCCTGGTTTCAAGCCATCCTCCCACCTCAGCCTCCCAAAGTGCTGGGATTACATGCATGAGCCACCACATCCAGCCTACCTAAAATACTGGATGCTGTTAATAAATCTCCTGAGGCCAGCATAAGAAGGTGGTGGGCAAAACTAATGCAGGTATGTTTTTCGGGCTTTTTCATGTATTGGGCCAAACTTTGAAAAGCACTTACTATTAATGGCTAACTTGCAAAATTTGTGATTTATTAAAAGCAGATTTTAATTGTTTTACCTAAAAATAATAGGCCTCTGATCTGCCAAAGATGAAGATTTAATTTCTAGGTGTTCCTCACAATACCTAGAAACATCAGTGTAATCGATTATTAAACACTTTAGAACTATTCTCTTCAAAGTTCTTTAATATATAATACAGCAAAAGAAAAGTTTCTTTTCTAAAGGCTTCTCTATACCTTTTTTAATAGTTGAATTTCATTTCTGAAGGCTCCTAAAAAGAATAGAATTTAGATCTTAATTAAAGAGGAAATATATTTTCCGTGTTTAATTTAAATTACATTCCATCAGTCATTTGCAATCTTAGCCTACACGGAATTTTTTTTTTTTTGGTAGTTTTTATTTTTGGGCTTTAGGAGGGGATTCCCAATAACCTCTATATAAATATTTCTAATCTCTATATAAATATTTTAACATTTCAATGTAAATTAGTTTTTTAAAGCTATTTTATCCATAAAAATAATGAATTTGCATGGCTGAGGGTGAAATAATGTGTTACCAGGACCCGTCAGTTTTGGGGGTTGTGAGTAGATCCCATCTTCATGTTCCTCCAGCCCAGCCCAAGCCTGGCTCAGGTCCTCCTCCCCCATTTGTCAGGAACCACCATCCCCAGGGATTCTATGTGCCCTGCCTGACCAGTGTTCTCCATCAGAGTTTACCAATCTTTTGTTCATTCCCTCAGAGCACAGCTAAGCAAGAGTACACTAATTTGAAAATTAACTCAAGCAAATAGAGGAACAATATCCCCAACACATTGCATTTTAACATAGGGTTTCCTGGACACACTGTTTCAACCCAAGAGTTGGGCTAATAGTAGGAGTTCCATCTGCTAAAATACGGCTGTCAGCTTCAGAGGGAAATTGATGAACGTCTTCATAGTTTGTTTTTACTTTTCACTTGGCACTGTTTCTAAAATTTCCTCTGAAGCCAAAAAATAAGTTATTTCCCAGCACACTGGGCACTTTTCATTTATCATTGGATTGATTTTTGTAACTTGCAGTAGGAGCTGAAATCGACCAGGGGGTTCTTATCCAACAGACAGCAGCAAAACTCTGTGTATCTGCGTTCCTTTCAACAAGCGTGACTTCCTCAATGGCATCATTCGTGAGCGTAACACAGAGCTCAGCAATAACATTTCTTCACTAACCCTACCAGGTATCCAACATAGGATGTTACTTCCTTTCACTGTTTTCCGACTCCTGGCAGATATTAATCATTGGGATTTGGGAACAAGGAAATAGAATTTCTGAGAATGCTTGGGAATTCCCAAATTCATATGATTTTCATAACACTTCACTTACAAGTTTTTGAAAAATAATAAGTGACTATAATAACAAGCAAATAGTCGTTTTTTTCTGTAACAGGATTATATGAAAAGTTTTAGTAGTCTTCTGTTTTTAAAAGATATGATAACAAATGATGATTTCTTATTATTAGGAGCCAACATATTGTAACAAGATTATAAAATCCAATAGCATTAATAGAGAAAACATTAAAAAGAAATGAATGTTATCACAAAATAAATGCTAAAGAAAAGTCCTTTAAAGATTGAAAGGTAACACCACAAATACTTAATGCTTTAATCGTTGTTTACATGACATTGTTAAACAAGGCATCAATCATCCCCTCCAATACCATTTAAATAACATAACATTCTGATCTCCTGGCAAGATGAATAGCACTAGAAAGAAGCAACTGTCAAAATTGCCGATTTAAGGGCATATTTTGTTTCTAAAACTTGGCATTGCTTAGAAAACCTCTCATAGGATTTGTAAAACATATACTATGCCTATGAACACATTAATATTTATTTGCAGAAATGGTTCACTGTTAGCAGTGGACAAGGCCATGAACACACACTTGTAACACAGCAACAGATACAAGAAAGTCTGACTGAGGCTCCTTTACTGCTCCTGTCCTGTTCACCTTAACTTTCATCTCCACATGTCAGTGCTTCCTCATCTTGCTTGACTTGAAGTCAGTGCATTTCTTCAAGCCAGTAAGTTCTCTATACTGACTATTAAGCTGTAATTTTCACAGGAAAATTAGAATGTTCCTTCCCATTTTCCTAATTTCTCAACTGATTTTTCTCAGAATTCAGAATCCATAAATATGGAAATGCCAGGAGAGAATTTCCAAATGGAAATGCTGTTCCCTTCGTCCATTTTCAGAAGAAACCGTAGGATAGTGTTATCCTTCTCTTCTCCAATTTTTTTTTCCTGCAAACTTATGGTTATCACCTCTTTAAGTGAGTAGCTCACAATTTTGCCTCCCCTGCAAATGGTCCCAAAACGGTGAAGTGGGTCCTCTTTAGCTGTGTCTTTAGTACATAATCCTGCATTTCTGACCATATGCAGGGAGTGTGACCCAGGGAAGGATCCCTGACTCAATGGGATTTCTCTTGCTGTCTCTAGAATTTGAACACCGGAACCCAGACGTACAGAGGCTGGGAGCCATCGTGGTGTGCTATATTGATGACGGCAGCAGTGGGTGGTGTGGCGGCAGTAATTTGACAGCTACCTGTTGCTGACATCCCAGGAACTGCCTGAACCTCCTCTTTCCCAGTCATAAGATATCTAAGATTCTGCAGTATTCTTCATTAAATCCTAGCATGGTTTAAGCTAGCCAGAATTAGGTTCTGTTGCTTTCAATCAACAGAACCTTAGCTAATACGTTGTTATTTCCTGGTCTTTGTTCCTTTAATTTTCCAGGAAAAGAAGGGAAAATGGCTTACTGGTTTTAAAAAGAGACAAGGGACAACATACCATTTATGCAAAATTTAGAAGCACTCAAAGGAAACTCTGGAAAGTTCCTGAGACATATATAGGTAGGATCAGCATAAAACTTGAACAGTGTATCTAGATCATGGTTGCCATGGTTGCCTTGACACAATGAACATCTGTATCAAGATCATATTTTCTTGGTGGGACAGAGAGAAGCACAAGGCAGGACTCACATTTACAGTAATCCTTGTTTTCCAGGGACCATACAACCCAGTTTGTCCAGAGCTGTTCATCTTAAGTTTGTTATCCCACCATAATTATAAATAGAACCTCCTTTTTCTCTCAAGAATATCCCACTTTGGATGATAATTTCTGTGACTACCCATTAACAATATTTAATAACTATAGAAAACTGCTTCTCTATATTTTTTGTATGTTTGAAACATTTTATAACAAAAACATCTTTAAAGTTATCACCTACACAGAATATAGCTGCCAAATGCTCCTACTCTGCTATTCTGACCATGAATCCCTCTGGGGCCCCTTCCTCCAACGGCGCTTGTGAGGATGAAATGAAATAAGCTCTATGAAGTGCCCAACAGTGACCAACACTGAATAAAATACAGCCACCATAGGTGGCCTTCCCTTATGTTCACCAAACTCCTGATAAGTTATTCGGTGATGTTTTAATCTTAATATTTTATGTAGATTATACATTCATCTGATTCAAAATGCAAAAGGTACAAAAGCGTATACAGTTAAAAGTTTCCCAACCCACTACCATTTATCTCCCTGGAGGCAACTGTTTCCAGATTTTTGAATATCCTTAAAGAATATCATACGTATGGAAAAGAAAGATTATATATTATGGGGTTATATTCCAATAAACTTATGAAAATATTGTAAGCTGAAAATGCATTTAATACACTTAACCTACTAAACATCATAGCTTAGCTCGGCCTACCTTAAACACTCACATTAACCTACAGTTAGGCAAAATCATCTAACAGAAAGCCCATTTTATAATAAAGTGGGCTTTGAATATCTCGTGTAATATAATGAATACTGTACTGAAAGTGGAAAACAGAATGGTTGTATGAGTACTCAAAGTACAGCTTCTGCTGAATGTGTATTGCTTTCAAACTATCTTAAAGTTGAAAACTCATAAGTCAAAATATTCTAAGTCAGGGATTGTTTGTACTTCTACTTTACATGATGAAATTGAGCCTTGAAGAGATTAAGTGACTCGCCCAAGGTCACACTGGCAGTTAAATAGTGAAACTTGGATCCAAATTGTTCAGTCACTACATGTATTGTCTTGAAATTTGAAAAAGAGGAAGAGGAATTAAACTACTAAATTGAAGGACTATTTTAGGCATAGAAGAAGCAGATGCCTTCATGTCCAAGTGATTGTGAAAAGCCCACTTGCCCCAAAATATGTCTCCTGGTCATATGAAATTCCACCATTTGAGATTTTTACCTGGGGATTTAGAGTAATCTGCTGTTTTCCTAGAGCTCCCCCAAAACAGAAATAGAAAGTTTTGGAAGGCTAAATATATGCTAACATTGGAAAACTCATTTTCTCCCCTTCGTAAGGCAAGGTACTGAAGGAGGGGGCCCTACGGGCCGTGCAGGGATATCCTGGAGGCATGGGGAGAAGAAACTGAAAGGCAAGTTTGTATGGAACAAAGAATACCGATCTCAGGATTCTCCCTTGAACCTGCCCTAACTTTGTTCAAATAGACTTAGCCACTGACCTGCTGTCAAAAGACCACAGCCAATCTGACTTGTTTTCAATATAATGATGAATATTGATTTGGTCCCTTCATCCAACATTCTCAGCTGGATCTTTTTGACCGAGGATATACATTACTAGGTGAGTACAGGCAGTTAATTCTTCCACACGGGACTTCGGAGTTTCTGAGTTAACCAGAATCACCCACCTTAACATCTGCCAGTTTATACCCCAAGTCCTGACCAGTGCCCCCTACCTGCTATGCCTCATGTTTCCAATAGAGCATAAAATCAGAAATGAAAGATGAAACATCATAGCCAATATCACAGAAATACAAAGGATCCTAAGAAACTGCTAGGTATAATTACACACTAACTAATTGGATCATCTAGAAGAAATGGATAAATTCCCAGACACATAAAACCTACCAAGATTGACTCATGAAGAAATTTAAAAATCTGAACAGACTAATAGCAAGCAAGGAGGTTGAATCAGTAAGAAAATGTCTCCTATCAATGAAAAACCCAAAACCAGATGGCTTCCCAGATTAATTCTACCAAATATTTTAAGAAGAACTAATACCAGTCTTTCTCAAACTCTTCCAAAAAGCTGAAGTGGAGGGAATACTTCCAAACTCATCTGACAGGGCCAGCATTACCCTGATTCCAAAGCCAGACAAGAACACTACAAGAAAGGAAAATGACAGGCCAATATCCTTGATCTACATAGATGCAAAAATCCTCAACAAAATCCTAGCAAACCAAATTCAATAGCACATTGAAAGAATCATTCACCATGATCATGTCATGGTTCAACATAAGCAAATCAATACATATAATATACCATATTAGAAAAATAAAGGATAGAAACTATATGGCCATCACAATAGATACAGAAAAAGCTTTTGACAAAATTCGAAACCCTTTCATGGTGAAAAAAAAAAACACCCAACAGATCACGTATTGAGGGACTGTATCCCAAGAAAATAAAGGCCATATATGACAAACCCATAGCTAACACCATAATCAATGGTGAAAAGTTGAAACTTTTCCTCTACCATCAGGAACAAGACAAGGATGCCCACAGACACCACTTCTCAGGGTAATTAGGCAAAAGAAAGAAATAAAAGGCATCCTAATAGGAAAGGAAGAAGTGAAACTGTCTCTACTGACGGCGTGATCTTGTTATATATAGAAAACCCTACAAACTTCACTAAAAAAAGGTTAGAACTCAACACAAAGAAGGGAACAATAGACACTGGGGGCCTCCAAAGGTGGGAGGGAAGGATGGTGGGAGCAAGGGTTGAAAAACTACCTATCGATTACTATGCTCACTGCTTGGGTGGTGGGATCATTAGAAGCCCAAACCTCAGCACCATGCAATATACCTGTTTAAGAAACCTGTACATCTACGCTCCTGACTCTAAAATGAAACATACAATATTTAAAAAACAAAAACAAATAAATACAATTTGAAAACTGTTAGAACTGAACTGATAGGTGAAATCAGTAAAGTTGTAGGATACAAAATCAACAGATAGAGCCTTGAACACAGCAACATCCAGCTGTCTGACACGAAAGTCTCAGGGGCAAGAAAACCTCTATATGAACTCAGAAACAATGAGCTAAGTTGTGTTTATGTCTGAAAGGATGTTAAGAACTTCATTCATGTTACATCAGAGCCAACAGAAAGAACCAACAGGAAACCTGTACCCAACAAACAGAAATGACAAGATGAAGGGAAAGCAGAGGTGAGGGCTTACCTTAGAAAGGGCAAGTGATTAGCTCAATATGCAATACAATGTTTGCTCCTGAGCCAAAAATTTGTACAACAATTTGGATATTACTTGCACAACCAGAAAAATCAGCCACTCATTAGGAAAATGTGTTTCTGTATAAGTCTTAGGACTCAGCTATCTATAATAACATGAAAAGACAATATTTTCATCCAAAATGAGTATTTTTGTTTGTCTTGGCTTGTTATTCTAACGTCAACAGCCTCTAAATAAACTGTTGAAGTACATGATATAACCACCTCTTTCTCCATCTTTCCCATTGCTCCCATAGGGTTTCAGTTGTGCAATTTCACCATTAGCAAAGCTTTTTGCTGAAATCTGGCTTTTCAAAGGGAGAGTATCCAGAAACAGAAGATGCTGATCTGGGAGGCTCTTCCTAATAGAACTGCTGCTTCAGTTTAACTTGAAAAAGCCCACACCCAGTTCCTAATGACAAACATCTGAACACCGGGTCTTCCCCTGAGCAAGACCATTCTATGCCTCCTGCTCGCTCTGTTCTATAAGCAACCCACAGATTGCTCCCTGTGAAGAGGAGCCTGCAAGGGGAGCAGCATTCCACCAGACCCTGATTTAGCAAGATATTTCCGTATCATTCCCCCAACCAGCTGGAAGTCCTCCACTGCTCTTGTGTAAAAATCTAACTCATCTCGCTGAATTTCCTGATTTGAAAGTCTAATTCATTTCACCAAAAGTGTGACAGAAGGAAACCAAGTACACCATCTCTCTCTTACCAAACCAAAGCTATTGCATGTGCATTCTGGGGGAAAAACATGGTCCAAATATGTTATGGAGGGGGTGCCAGCCCAGTGTCATCCTCTTACTATTGCCATAGGATCTTGGCTGATGGCATCAGAGGAAAAACAAGTTTATCGATTACTTTCAACAATTAAGCTCACTCCTCCATGAAAAATATGTCACAAGTCCAATGTCTCTTATTAAAATAAGCACTGCAAAATATAAAGGAGTCACAGTTCTAAAATGGGACACACGTTCTCTAAGCGGTGAACCACGTTAGAGGTGCACTGTTTACATTGTTTAAAGTCCCCTGGAGCCAGGGTTTGGAAGCGCATCTGTTCTTTGGTGTTCTGGGATGAAGGAGAAAGGAAAATGTGCTGCCAGAAGTGAGTGGGAAGGAGCCCATGAGATAAAGGAAGTAAATCCATTTGCTGATTGCAATAATAATGGTAATACACGAAGCTATACATACATACATACATACATACATGCAAATTTTCACATTTTTTTAAGAAAAGAACTTAAGGCTTCCACTCATGTAATCAGCCCTTATGAACTCTCCTGATTAGCTGCAAGGAAAATCTTCCTTTCTCCTCTTTCTTGTACCATCCCGGGCTCCCTTTTGACTTGTTTTTTTTTTTTTAACTTATAAACAATCAGCTCATATTCTGAAGTTTGTAGTCGCCTCCGGCCCCCTCTCTCTCTATACGGCTCATTTACATTGGCAGCTGTCGTGCTGCTGGGCATCCTCAAACCCACAAGTTTCCCTTTAATGTTTGAGCAGACAAACATGATCATGCACTAGGCATCACTGTGCCACTCAAAATGCTTTTTTGTTTTTTTTATTGCATCTGAGAGAAATCTCAAAGTTGCAAACCTGGAGTCAGAATTGTCTCCATGTGTCTCAGTGGGAAGAGTATCGTGTGAAGAAACAAGTTGATTCTACTAATCAAAAGGAATTTTTTTTTGATATCAGGTCATCCTCCGAATGAATTTATATTACGGAGTGGAGGGTCACATGAAGAAAATGGTCAAACAGCACCACCTAGAGCAAGAGCTGAGAAGTGCAGCGGAGCCGGGCTGTGTCAGGAAAGAAAAGCAAGCTGGGGCCTGGCTCAGCGCTCTCCCCTCTGCTCCTGTCTGCACGGAAAGATTAGGATGACAGTGGCAGGAAGCCTGTGCACCTAGTATGCATCACTTGAAGGGAACACACAGATTCCAGTAAACAGTTGGAAGGAAATGTTAATACCAGGCTCTGCTAAACAATATGAAATGACTCCTAGATGAGACAAGCGACTTTCATCAAAGTTTCCTGATACCTGAAAAGACAGCCCAGGGGATCCTGCACTACATGTGGTGTATGTAAATTAAGCGGGTTTTTTTCCCCTTTGTAATCAAGGCTCATACACAAACAAAATCACACTTTAGAAACGGCCTATTTCAACTTGTAACTAGCTTGCTTTCAGGGGCTCCAGGTCAAAAAGAAATAGAGCACAAAGACGCTTTCTCCTTAGGGATCATACACAAATTCACTCTGTCCGTTTCTTTCCCACATGGAGCAACAAAGCCGTCAGACCTCTCCATCCACCCATCGGGTCCTTCCTGATTAAAGTGAGATAAATCACAGCCCTCTCTCTCCAGATGGCAGGCGACAAGAGGGGGATGCTTGCCTCAAGAAGTCCTCCCCATCCCTCTGCATTCATGCAAGCCCGAGCGGAGAGATGCAAGAAATTACGGATGCATTTTAATTCCCCAGACCCTGCAATTAAAAATGGAAATTTTTTGGCCACGCCTGTTGGCTCACGCCTGTAATCCCAGCACTTTCAGAGGCCGAGGTCGGCGGATCACCTGGGGTCAGGAGTTCGAGACCAGCCTGGCCAACATGGTGAAACCCTGTCTCTACTAAAAATACAAAAATTAGCTAGGAATGGTGGTGGGCGCCTGTAGTCCCAGCTACTCGGGAGGATGAGGCAGGAGAATCACTTGAACCCGGGAGGCAAAGTTTGCAGTGAGCCAAGATCGCACCACTGCACTCCACTCTGGGTGACAAAGCAAGACTTCATCTCAAAAAATGTTTTTAAAAAATGGAAGTGTTGTTCTTTCATTTGTAAATGTGTTTTGGTAAAAGAGGGGCAGTTTAAGCAACCCTTTCTATTGTCTACATTGTTAAAATTCATCCGACATGGACTCTTGACTCCGTTTTGCCTGGGCAGACCCAATTCAAGCATTTAAAACAGCTATAACCTCCTCAAATCAAAAAGAGGAATCAGCATTATTGCTAAGTTCAAATAAGGTCTTGTTTTATTTCATTTTTATTTTTGAATGCAGCCATTCCTCCATGTGCTGTCATCAGGTAAGATTGTCAGTCCTGATTAGGTAAAGGTATTATTACAAAATGCAATTCTTAAAAATTCAGTGTCTAACTACACTTTTAATAAGCCTTTCCCCCTCCCCTATGTATTCTCCCTTAGACACCCCTTCTCAAATTTAAAATCACAGAAACTAAAATATGATGCCTAAAGAGAGCCTAGCGACTGCCCAGTCCTCTAATTTGATGAGTGGGAGTACTGAAGCCCAGAGGAGGTCAAGTAATTTGTTCCCAATGTCTTAGATAAGAAGAAAATGACCAGCTGGGAAATCCCACTCATGTCAAGGCAGAGGCACAGGGCCACAGACTGTGGTTGAATTGTGCCACACTCCTACATCCTTCTTTAGGAATCACAGAACATTCCTGTGTTGAGTCGGAGTCACTGACTTCCTTTTCAGGCTGATTGAGTTCTGTCCTTACAGGCTGCGACAAGAAGTTTTGGTATTATGCTACACCAAGACCATTTATCTAGTTCAAGAAATGCACAGTCCTTAGAGCCCAGCAACTTTCCCCATGTCCAGTAAATGTAGCTTCTCCATTAGAAGCTGTCAGAATGGAGCCTTCTGGCTCATCTTGATTTTGATTTGTGCAAGAATGAATGGTTGTGCTAAGACAGCTTTCCTAGCTGATAGAGAGTGAAACTTTTTTCTCATAATCTATAAAAAAATTAAATTAGAACTTTTTTCGCATAATCTGTGAAAAAATATTAAACTAAATCTGGCTCGTCTTGATTTTGATTTGTGCAAGAATGAATGGTTGTGCTAAGACAGCTTTCCTAGCTGATAGTGAGCAAAACTTTTTTCTCATAATCTATAAAAAATATTAAATTAGAAGCATAGAGTTTATTTCATGACTTTTATCTTCCTGCAATTTTCTTGTGGGCATAAATGATTTGTTTTTATCCTGCCTGCCCCCCAATCCCTTTTCCAAGAGACTAAAAGAGTATGTAGTGCAAAGTGGAGACTCAAATATTTTTAATAAACAGTGATCCCAGCCACCCAGTGCATGTTGCCAAATGCCAACCCCATAAATAATCAAACACATCATCTCATTCAGCCAATCAAAATCAAGTGCCACCTATTTTTTTAAGTTTTCATAGCCCTTGGGCATCTGCTTTCTCAGCATTTCCCAAACTTGAGTCATTCTCATCCTGCCTTCCTAATTTTGCTCTGTCAATTACCTCTACTATTATTTATTTCATATATTTTTAAATAGACCCACTTTTGAAACTTAAATACACGCCTTTTAAAAGGAAGCTTTCTTACTACTATACATCAAAAGCCATTATTACTTGTTCTAAGTACTCATAACAACATGGTCACAACTATTAAAATTTACTAATGTGCATCCACATACTCTCTAAATTCATGGAGCATCTGCACACACTTTAAGAAACAATTCTGCATTACTCACTCAATTTTCTTGACATCCTTCTGAGGCAGGACAAACCTTGGGCCCAAAGAATTGAGGTAGGAGTCCAAGCAAGTTGCCAGCCACATAAAGGCAAACCTTGGCTCAGAAGTCAGGACTACCAGCCCCTAGGTTATGGTTCATGCTCTTTCCTCTGCTCTCCAGAACCTCCTATCTCCAAGTGTAGTTAGCAGCCCAGATGCAGCAGCATCCTCTAGAGACTTGTTAAAAATGCAGAAGCTCAGGCTCCACCCCAGGCCTATGCAGACTGAATCTGCATTTTAACAAGGTCCAGGTAATTCACGTGCACATTAAGTTTGAAAAGGCCTGGTCTAGATCAGCGGTTCTCTAACTTAGCAGCACATTAGAACCATCTGTAGAGACTTTAAAAATACCAGTGCCTGGGCTTCACCTCCCAGAGAATCTGACTTAAGTGTCTGGGGTTTGCCCTGAGTCTAGGTATTTTTAAAAACTCCTCAGCTTATACAAAGCTGGCAGGGCCGGGCACAGTGGCTCATGCCTATAATCCCAGCAGTTCGTGAGGCCAAAGTGGGCAGATTGCTTGAGTCCAGGAGTTTGAGATTAGCCTGGGCTAAAACCCCATCCCTACAAAAAAAAAAAATACAAAAAGTAGTTGGGCATGGTGGTGGCACATACCTGTAGTCCCGGCTACTCAGGAGGCTGAGTCCTCACTTCAACCCAGGAGGTCACGGTCTGGTCAACAGAGCAAGACCCTGTATCAAAACAAACAAACAAGCAAACAAAAAATGCTAGCAGCTTACCAGCTAGGGAGGCCTGTAGAGGCAAGTTTTCCAAATGGGGCTACATTAGTTGTTCCAGAACTTTAGCTGCATCAAAACCACCTGGATGGCTTGTTCAGCTACAGAGGGTCTGGCCATGCCCCTAGAGTTTCCAGCTGAGGGTCTGGAATGAGGCCCGATGATTTGCATTTCTAACAATCTCCAGGTGATGCTGATGCTGTGGGTCCAGGGACCACATTTTGAGAATCTATGCTAAATGAATCAGAGAAGACCAAAGCTCAAACTTATTCCAAGAACTTTTCAAGGCCCACCTGCAAGTTGTAGTGGAAGTAAGCATCTAAGGGTGCAAAAAAGTTTCACTGTAGACTAAGGCCTTTTACCTGAGCTCTCAAATGTTCACATTTCTCTTATCAACCTAAATAACAAACAGAGAGAGGCTCTCCACAAGAAAAAGATATTCGTTTAGAAACAGAGCCTTGCAATAGAAACAGGCAAGCCAGAGTAAACTATATGCATATTCACGGAGGTAAAGGAAGACAAAAGAAAAAATGAGGAAGATTATATGATCATTTGGAAATGATTATCCTTGGCTACAAAGATCAATAACAAAGGTGATGCCAGGCACAGGTTGGACAGGCAGTTGTTGGGCAAATATCCTTCAAAAGCATTGTTGTGTGCAAAGTTGCAAAGGGCTTTTTGCAAGATTGTGTTTTTTGCAGTCTTCTGTGATAAGTTTTTGTTATCAGGCATACAAGCCCAAGAATCCTTTATTGCATGGCCCTTCCTGGCTCTATTTGTCAGGGTTTTGGTTAGGGGAGGGGTATTTTTAACACTCTCAATGTAAAAAATGCCATAAGGTAGGTACCCCAATTGCTTGTTTCGTCTTCATAAAATAACTTTTCCACCCGAACAACGTCTACACATAAATTGTAAAAATACCCTGGCATGCAGTCCCTGGAAAAGTCTGGAGTCATTCTCGGGGTTCCCACCCAGGTGGGCAAGCGTAGCCACCACAGATAAACACAAAGTAGGGGTCCCCGCTGGGGTTCAGCGGCAGGCAGTGGCCCTGGTTCTGATATTTGGCTGAAAACGCAGCTCCTCTTTGTCACCCTCAGGACATTTCAGCTATTTCCTAGATAATAATCTCACTTCACCCTGCACAAAACAGGCACATGATCATGTCACTCTGACCTGGTTTGAGTCCAAGGAGAATTTTGTTTCTAAAATAATTTAGGTTAGTAGTTAAAATATGAACTTTGGGCCAGGAGTGGTGGCCCATGCCTATAATCCCAGCACTTCATGAGGCCAAAGTGGGCAGATTGCTTGAGTCCAGGAGTTTGAGACTAGCCTGGGCTAAAACCCCATCCCTACAAAAAAAAAATACAAAAAGTAGTTGGGCATGGTGGTGGCACATACCTGTAGTCCCGGCTATTCAGGAGGCTGAGTCCTCGCTTGAACCCAGGAGGTCACGGTCTGGTCAACAGAGCAAGACCCTGTATCAAAACAAAGAAACAAACAAACAAAAAATGCTAGCAGCTTACCAGCTAGGGAGGCCTGTAGAGGCAAGTTTTCCAAATGGGGCTACATTAGTTGTTCCAAAACTTTAGCTGCATCAAAACCACCTGGATGGCTTGTTCAGCTACAGAGGGTCTGGCCATGCCCCTAGAGTTTCCAGCTGAGGGTCTGGAATGAGGCCCGATGATTTGCATTTCTAACAATCTCCAGGTGATGCTGATGCTGTGGGTCCAGGGACCACATTTTGAGAATCTATGCTAAATGAATCAGAGAAGACCAAAGCTCAAACTTATTCCAAGAACTTTTCAAGGCCCACCTGCAAGTTGTAGTGGAAGTAAGCATCTAAGGGTGCAAAAAAGTTTCACTGTAGACTAAGGCCTTTTACCTGAGCTCTCAAATGTTCACATTTCTCTTATCAACCTAAATAACAAACAGAGAGAGGCTCTCCACAAGAAAAAGATATTCGTTTGGAAACAGAGCCTTGCAATAGAAACAGGCAAGCCAGAGTAAACTATATGCCTATTCACGGAGGTGAAGGAAGACAAAAGAAAAAATGAGGAAGATTATATGATCATTTGGAAATGACTATCCTTGGCTACAAAGATCAATAACAAAGGTGATGCCAGGCACAGGTTGGAAAGGCAGTTGTTGGGCAAATATCCTTCAAAAGCATTGTTGTGTGCAAAGTTGCAATGGGCTTTGTGCAAGACTGTGTTTTTTGCAGTCTTCTGTGATAAGATTTTGTTATCAGGCATACAAGCCCAAGAATCCTTTATTGCATGGCCTTTCCTGGCTCTATAAGTCAGTGTTTTGGTTAGGGTAGGGGTATTTTTAACACTCTCAATGTAAAAAATGACATAAGGTAGGTACCACAATGACTTGTTTGGTCTTCATAAAATAACTTTTCATAAAATCTCTGTAAACGTGGAAATATCTACACCGCTATCTCTGTAAATGTGTAAACATTTACAACGCTATCTGTATACACATGGAACTATTTACACCGCCGTCTCTATAAACATGGAAATATCTACACCGCTATCTCTATAAACATGGAAATATCTACACCGCTATCTCTATAAACATGGAAATATCTACACCGCTATCTGTATAAACATGGAAATATCTACACCGCTATCTGTATAAACATGGAAATATTTACACTGCTGTCTCTAAAAACATGGAAATATCTACAATGCTATCTCTATAAACACGCAAATAACTACATCACTGTCTCTATAAACATGGAAATATCTACACCGCTATCTCTATGAACATGGAAATATCTACACCGCTGTCTCTAGAAACATGGAAATATCTTCACCGCTATCTCTATAAACGTGGAAATATATACACCGCTATCTCTAAAAACATGGAAATATCTACACCGCTATCTCTATAAACGTGGGAACATCTACACCGCTAACTCTATAAACCTGGAAATATCGACACCGCTATAAGTATAAATGTGGAAATATCTACACCGCTATCTGTATAAACATGGAAATATCTACACCGCTATCTCTATAAACATGGAAATATCTACATCGCCATATGTATAAACAGGGAAATACCTATAGAGTCATCTGTGTAAACATGGAAATATCTACAATGCCATCTGTATACACATGGAAATACCTACACGGCAATCTGTGTATAGATGGAAACATCAACACCGCCATCTGTACAAACATGGAAATATCTACACTGGTATCTCTATAAACATGGAAATATCTACACTGCGGTGTGTATAAACATGGAAATATCTACACCGGTATCTGTATAAACATGGAAATACCTTCACCACGGTCTGTATAAACATGGAAATATCTACACCGCCATCTGCATGTCCATGGAAATATCTATGCCGCCATCTGTATAAAGATGGAAATATCTACACGGCCATCTGGGTATAGATGGAAATATCAACACTGCCATCTGTACAAACATGGAATTATCAACACCGGTATCTCTATAAACATGGAAATATCTGCACTGCCATCTGTAAAAACATGGAAATACCTATACAGTCATCTGTATAAACATGGAAATATCAACAATGCCATCTGTATACACATGGAAATATCTACACAGCCATCTGTATAAACATGTAAATATCTACACTGCTATCTCTATAAACATGGAAATATCTACACCGCCATCTCTATAAACATGAAAATATCTACACTGCCATCTCCATAAACATGGAACTAACTACTCCGCCATCTGTATAAACATGGAAACATCTACACCGCCATCTGTGTGAATAAGGAAATATCTACAATGCCATCTGTATACAGATATAAATATCTGCACCGCGAGCTGTATAAACATGGAAATATCTACATCACTATCCGTATAAACGTGGAAATACCAACACCGCTATCGGTATACACATGGAAATATCTACAATGCCATCTATATAAACATGGAAATATCTACACCGCTATGTCTGTAAACATGGAAATACCTACACCGCTATCTCTATAAACATGGAAATATCTACACCGCTATATGTATAAACATCGAAATATCTACACCGCTATCTGTATAAACATGGAAATATCTACGCCGCGATCTGTATAAACACGGAAATACCTACAAAGCGATCTGTATACACATGGAAATATCTACACCGCTATCTCTATAAACATGAAAATACTTACACCACCATCTCTATAAACATGGAGATATTTACACCGCTATCTCTATAAACATAGAGATGAATACACCGCCATCTCTATAAACATGGAAATATCTACACCGCCATCTGAATAAACATGGAAATATCTACACAGACATCTGTATAAACATGGAAATACCTACACTGCCATCTGTATAAACTTGGAAATATCTACACTGACATCTGTAGAAAAATGGAAATGTCTACAAAGCGATCTGTATAAACATGGGAATTTCTACACCGCTACGTGTATATACATGGAAATATCTACACCGCTATCTGTATCAACATGGAAATAACTACACCGCAATCTGTATAAACACGGAAATATCTACAATGCTATCTCTGTAAAGATGGAAATATCTACACAGCTATCTGTGTAAACTTGCAAATATCTTCACCGCTATCTGTGTAAATTTGGTAATACCTACACTGCAATCTGTGCAAAGATGGAAATACCTACACCGCTACCTCTGTAAACATGGAAATATCTACACCGATATCTGTATAAACATGGAAATATCTACACTGCCATCTCTATAAACATGGAAATATCTACAGCGCCATCTGTATAAACATGGAAATATCTACACCGCCATCTGTATACACATGGAAATATCTACACAGCCATCTCTATAAACATGGAAATATCTACACTGCTATCTCTATAAACCTGGAAATATCTACACAGCTATCTGTATAAACATGGAAATATCTACACCGCTATCTGTATAAACATGGAAATATCTACACCGCTATCTGTTTAAACATGGAAATATCTACACAGCTATCTGTGTAAACTTGGAAAAATCTACACAGCTATCTGTGTGAAAACGGAGATATCTACACAGCAATCTGTGCAAAGATGGAAATATCTACACTGTTATCTCTGTAAACATGGAAATGTCTACACCGCTATCTGTATAAACATGGAAATATCTATACCGCAGTCTCTATAAACATGGAAATATCTCCACCGCTATCTGTATAAACATGAAAATATCTACACCGCTTTCTGTATAAACATGGACATATCTACACCCCAATCTGTATAAACATGGAAATATCTACAACGCTATGTGTGTAAACATGGAAATATCTACTAAGCTATGTGTGTAAACTTGGAAATATCTACACAACTATCTGCGTAAACATGGAAATATCTACACGGCAATCTGTGCAAAGATGGAAATATCTACACCGCTATCTGTATAAACATGGAAATATCTCCACTCCCATCTGTATAAAGATGGAAATATGTACACCGCGAGCTGTAGAAACATGGAAATACCTACACCGCTATCTGTATAAACATGGAAATATCTACACCGCTATCTCTATAAACATAGAAATATCTACACCGTGATCTGTATAAACATGGAAATATTTACACCGCTATCTGTGTAAACATGGAAATTTCTACACCGTTATCTGTATAAATATGTAAATATCTACACCGCTATCTCTATAAACATGGAAATATCTACACCGCCATCTGTATAAACATGGAAATACCTATACAGTCATCTGTGTAAACATGGAAATATCTACAATGCCATCTGTATACACATGGAAATACCTACACGGCAATCTGTGTATACATGGAAACATCAACACCACCATCTGTACAAACATGGAAATATCTACACTGCCATCTCTATGAACATGGAAATATCTACACTGCGGTCTGTATAAACATGGAAATATCTTCACCGGTATCTGTATAAACATGGAAATACCTACACCACGGTCTGTATAAACATGGAAATATCTACACCGCCATCTGCATGTCCATGGAAATATCTACGCCGCCATCTGTGTAAACATAGAAATATCTACACGGCCATCTGTGTATAGATGGAAATATCAACAGCGCCATCTGTACAAACATGGAAATATCTACACCGCTATCTCTATAAACATGGAAATATCTGCACTGCCATCTGTAAAAACATGGAAATACCTATACAGTCATCTGTATAAACATGGAAATATCTACAATGCCATCTGCATACACATGGAAATATCTACACCGCCATCTCTATAAACAAGAAAATATCTACACTGCCATCTCCATAAACATGGAACTAACTACTCCGCCATCTGTATAAACATGGAAACATCTACACCGCCATCTGTGGGAATAAGGAAATATCTACAATGCCATCTGTATAAAGATATAAATATCTGCACCGCAAGCTGTATAAACATGGAAATATCTACATCGCTATCGGAATAATCGTGAAAATACCAACACCGCTATCGGTATAAACATGGAAATATCTACAACTCCATCTACATAAACATGGAAATATCTACCCCGCGATCTGTATAAACCTGGAAATATCTACACCGCGATCTGTATAAACATGGAAATATCTTCACCACGATCTGTATAAACATGGAAATATCTACACCGAGATCTGTATAAACATGGAAATATCTCCACCGCGATCTGTAAAAAGAAATGGAAATATCTACAGAGCCATCTCTATAAACATGAAAATATCTACAATGCCATCTCCATAAAGATGGAAGTATCTACTCCGCCATGTGTATAAACACGGAAATATCTACATCACCAACTTTGAAAACATGGAAATATCTACAACGCTATCTGTATAAACATGGAAATATCTACACCGCAATCTGCATGTCCATGGAAATATCTACGCCGCCATCTCTATAAACATGGAAATATCTACACGGCCATCTGTGTATAGATGGAAATATCAACACCGCCATCTGTACAAACATGGAAATATCTACACCGCTATCTCCATAAACATGGAATTATCTGCACTGCCATCTGTAAAAACATGGAAATACCTACAGAGCCATCTGTATAAACATGTAAATATCTACACTGCTATCTCTATAAACAAGAAAATATCTACATTGCCATCTCTATAAACATGAAAATATCTACACTGCCATCTCCATAAACATGGAACTAACTACTCCGCCATCTGTATAAACATGGAAACATCTACACCGCCATCAGTGTGAATAAGGAAATATCTACAATGACATCTGTATAAATATATAAGTATCTGCACCGCGAGATGTATAAACATGGAAAATCTACATCGCTATCTGTATAAACGTGGAAATACCAAAACCGCTATCGGTATGAACATGGAAATATCTACAACGCCATTTATATAAACACGGAAATATCTACACCGCTATCTGTATAAACATGGAAATATCTCTTCCGCGATCTGTATAAACATGGAAATATCTACAGCGCCATCTCTATAAACATTGAAATATCTACACTGCCATCTGTAAAAACATGGAAATATCTACACAGTCATCTGAATAAACATGGAAATATCTACACCACCATCTGTATAAACATGGAAATACCTACAATACCATCTGTATACACATGGAAATATCTACACCGACATCTGTATAAATATGGAAATATCTACACCGCAATCTGTATAAACATGGAAATATCCACACCGCCATCTGTAGAAAGATGGTAATATCTACACCGCTATCTCTATAAATATGGAAATATCTACACCGCCATCTCTATAAACATGAAAATATCTACACTGCCATCTCCATAAAGATGGAAGTATCTACTCCGCCATATGTATAAACACGGAAATATCTACACCACCATCTTTGAAAACATGGAAATATGTACACCGCTATCTGTATAAACATGGAAATATCTACACCGCCATCTGCATGTCCATGGAAATATCTACGCCGACATCTGTATAAATATGGAAATATCTACACGGCCATCTGTGTATAGATGGAATTATCAACACCGCCATCTCTACAAACATGGAAATATCTACACCGCTATCTCTATAAACATGGAAATATCTGCACTGCCATCTGTAAAAACATGGAAATACTTATACAGTCATCTGTAGAAACATGGAAATATCTACAATGCCATCTGTATACACATGGAAATATCTACACAGCCATCTGTATAAACATGGAAATATCTACACTGCTATCTCTATAAACATGGAAAAAGCTACACCGCCATCTCTATAAACATGAAAATATCTACACTGCCATCTCCATTAACAGGGAAATCACTACTCCGCCATCTGTATAAACATGGAAACATCTACAACGCCATCTGTGTGAATAAGGAAATATCTACAATGCCATCTTTATAATGATATAAATATCTGCACCGCGAGCTGTATAAACATGGAAATATCTACGTCGCTATCTGTATCAACGTGGAAATACCAACACCGCTATCGGTATAAACATGGAAATATCTACAACGCCATCTATATAAACATGGAAATATCTACACCGTTATGTCTAAAAACAAGGAAATACCTACACCGCTATCTCTATAAACATGGAAATATCTACACCGATATCTGTATAAAGATGGAAATATCTACAACGCTATCTGTATAAACATGGAAATATCTACACCGCGATCTACATAAACATGGAAATATCTACACCGCGATCTGTATAAACATGGAAATATTTTCACCACGATCTCTATAAACATGGAAATATCTACACCGCAATCTGTATAAACATGGAAATATCTACACAGACATCTGTATAAATATGGAAATATCTACACCGTCATCTGTATAAACATGGAAATATCTACACTGCCATCTGTAGAAAGATGGAAATGCCTACACCGCTATCTCTATAAATATGGAAATATCTACACCGCCATCTCTATGAACATGAATATATCTACACTGCCATCTCCATAAAGATGGAAGTATCTACTCCGCCATGTGTATAAACACGGAAATATCTACACCACCATCTTTGAAAACATGGAAATATCTACACCGCTATCTCTATAAACATGGAAATATCTACACCGCCATCTCTATAAAAATGAAAATATCTACACTGCCATCTCCATAAACATGGAACTAACTACTCCGCCACCTGTATAAACATGGAAACATCTACACCGCCATCAGTGTGAATAAGGAAATATCTACAATGCAATCTGTATAAAGATATAAATATCTGCACCGCGAGCTGTGTGAACATGGAAATATCTACATCGCTATCTGTATAAACGTGGAAATACCAACACCGCTATCGGTATAAACATGGAAATATATACAACGCCATCTATATAAACATGGAAATATCTACACCGCTATGTCTACAAACATGGAAATACCTACATCGCTATCTCTATAAACATGGAAATATCTACACCGCTATCTGCATAAACATGGAAATATCTACACAGACATCTGTATAAACATGGAAATATCTACACCGCCATCTCTATAAACATGAAAATAACTACACCGCCATCTTCAGAAACATGGATGCATCTACACCGCCATCAGTATAAACATGGAAATATCTACAATGCCATCTGTATAAACATGGAAATATCTACACCGCAATCTGTATAAAGTTGGAAATCTCTACACCGCAATCTGTATAAATATGGAAATAACTACACCGCAATCTCTATAGACATGGAAATATCTACACCGCGATCTGTATAAACATGGAAATATCTACACTGACATCTGTATAAAGATGGAAATATCTACACCGCGAGCTGTATAAACATGGAAATATCTACACCGCTATCTGTATAAACATGGAAATACCAACACCGTTATCTGTATAAACATGGAAATGTCTACACCGCTATCTCTATAAACATGAAAATACTTACACCACCATCTCTATAAACATGGAGATATTTACACCGCTATCTCTATAAACATAGAAATAACTACAACGCCATCTGTATAAAAATGGAAATATCTACACCGCCATCTGCATAAACATGGAAATATCTACACAGACATCTGTATAAACATGGAAATATCTACACTGCCATCTGTAAAAACTTGGAAATATCTACACTGACATCTGTAGAAAGATGGAAATGTCTACAAAGCGATCTGTATCAACATGGGAATTTCTACACCGCAACCTGTATAAATATGGAAATATCTACACCGCTATCTGAATCAACATGGAAATAACTACACCGCAATCTGTATAAACATGGAAATATCTACAATGCTATCTCTGTATACAAGGAAATATCTACACCGCTATCTGTAAAAACATGGAAATATCTAAACCGCAATCTGTATGAACATGGAAATATCTACACATCTATCTGTATAAATATGAAATATCGAAAGCGCTATCTCCATAAAAGTGGAAATATCTACACTGCTGTCTGTATAAACATGGAAATATCCTCACTGCTATCTCTATGAACATGGATATAACTACACCGCGATCTGTATAAACATGGAAATATCTACACCGCGATCTGTATAAACTTGGAAATATCTTCACCACGATCTGTATAAACATGGAAATATCTACACCGCTATCTGTATAAACATGGTAATATCTACACCACCATCTATATAAACATGGAAATATCTACACCGCCATCTGTATAAACATGGAAATATTTACAATGCCATCTGTAGAAAGATGGAAATATCTACACCGCAATCTGTGTAAATATGGAAATACCTACACCAATATCTGTAAAAACTTGGGAATATCTACACCACTATCTGTATCAACATGGAAATATCTACACCGCGATCTGTATAAACATGGAAATATCTACAGTCCCATCTCTATAAACATTGAAATATCTACACTGCCATCTGTAAAAACATGGAAATATCTACACAGTCATCTGAATATACATGGAAATATCTACACCGCCATCTGTATAAACATGGAAATAACTACAATACCATCGGTATACACATGGAAATATCTACACAGACATCTGTATAAATATGGAAATATCTACACCGCCATCTGTATAAACATGGAAATATCTACACTGCCATCTGTAGAAAGATGGAAATATCTACACCGCTATCTCTATAAATATGGAAATATCTACACCGCTATCTCTATAAACATGAAAATATCTACACTGCCATCTCCATAAAGATGGAAGTATCTACTCCGCCATGTATATAAACACGGAAATAACTACACCACCATCTGTGTAAACATGGAAATAACTACACCGCTATCTGTATAAACATGGAAATATCTACACCGCCATCTGCATGCCATGGAAATATCTACGCCTCCATCTGTATAAACATGGAAATATCTACACGGCCATCTTTGTATAGATGGAAATATCAACACCGCCATCTGTACAAACATGGAAATATGTACACCGCTATCTCTATAAAGATGTAAATATCTGCTCTGCCATCGGTAAAAACATGGAAATACCTATACAGTCATCTGTATAAACACGGAAATATATACAATGCCATCTGTATACACATGGAAATGTCTACACAGCCATCTGTATAAACATGTAAATATCTACACTGCTATCTCTATAAACATGGAAATATCTATAACGCCATCTCTATTAACATGAAAATATCTACACTGCCATCTCCATAAACATGGAACTAACTACTCCGCCATCTGTATAAACATGGAAACATCAACACCGAGATCTGTACAAACATGGAAATATCTACACTTCTATCTCAATAAACATGGAAATATCTACACTGCGGTCTGTATAAACATGGAAATATCTACACCGGTATCTGTATATACATGGAAATATCTACACCACGAACTGTATAAACATGGAAATATATACACCGCTATCTGTATAAACATGGAAATATCTGCACCGCTATCTCTATAGACATGGAAATATCTACAAAGCCATCTGTATAAACATGGAAATACCTACACAGTCATGTGTAGGAACATGGAAATATCTACACTGCCGTCTGCATAAACAGAAATATCTACAAAGCCCTCTGTATAAATATGGAGATATCTGCATAGGAATCTGTATAAACATGGAAATATCTGCACCACCATCTGTGTAAACATGGAAATAACTACACCGCTATCTGTATAAACATGGAAATATCTACACCGCCATCTGCATGTCCATGTAAATATCTACGCCTCCATCTTTATAAACATGGAAATATCTACACGGCCATCTGTGTATAGATGGAAATATCAACACCGCCATCTGTACAAACATGGAAATATCTACACCGCTATCTCTATAAAGATGGAAATAACTACACAGCCATCTCTATTAACATGAAAATATCTACACTGCCATCTCCATAAACATGGAACTAACTACTTCGCCATCTGTATAAACATGGAAACATCTACACCGCCATCTGTGTGAATAATGAAATATCTACAATGTCATCTGTATAAAGATATAAATATCTGCACCGCGAGCTGTATAAACATGGAAATATCTACATCACTATCTGTATAAACGTGGAAATACAAACAACGCTATCGGTATAAACATGGAAATATCTACAACGCCATCTATATAAACATGGAAATATCTACACCGCTATGTCTATACACATGGAAATACCTACACCGCTATCTCTATTAACATGGAAATATCTACACCGCTTTCTGTATAAACATGGAAATACCTACACCGCTATCTGTATAAACATGGAAATATCTACACCGCGATCTGTATAAACATGGAAATATCTACACCGTGATCTGTATAAACATGGAAATAACTTCACCACGATCTCTATAAACATGGAAATATCTACACCGCTATCTGTATAAACATGGTAATATCTACACCACCATCTATATAAACATGGAAATATCTACACCTCCATCTGTATAAACATGGAAATATCTACAATGCCATCTGTAGAAAGATGGAAATATCTACACCGCAATCTGTGTAAACATGGAAATATCTACACCGATATCTGTAAAAACATGGAAATATCTACACCGCTATCTGTATAAACTTGGAAATATCTACACTGCGAAATGTATAAACATGGAAATATCTACACAGCAATCTCTATAAGCATGGAAATATCTTCACCGCCATCTGAATAAACATGGAAATACCTACAAAGTCATCTGTATAAACATGGAAATATCTACACAGCCATTTGTATAAACATGGAAACATCTACACAGCCATCTGTATATACATGGAAATATCTACACCGCTATCTGTATAAACATGGAAATAACTACACCGCCTTCTGCATGTCCATGGAAATATCTACGCCGCCATCTGGATAAACATGGAAATATCTACACGGCCATCTGTGTATAGATGGAAATATCAACACCGCCATCTGTACAAACATGGATATATCTACACCGCTATCTCTATAAACATGGAAATATCTGCACTGCCATCTGTAAAAACATGGAAATATCTACACAGTCATCTGAATACACATGGAAATATATACACCACCATCTGTATAAACATGGAAATAGCTACAATACCATCTGTATACACATGGAAATATCTACACAGACATCTGTATAAATATGGAAATATCTACACGGCCATCTGTATAAACATGGAAATATCTACACTGCCATCTGTAGAAAGATGGAAATATCTACACCGCTATCTGTATAAATATGGAAATATCTACACCGCAATCTGTGTAAACATGGAAATATCTACAATGCTATCTGTAGAGAGATGGAAATATCTACACCGCAATCTGCGTAAACATGGAAATATTTACACCAATATCTGTAAAAACATGGAAATATCTACACAGCTATCTGTATAAACATGGAAATATCTCCACCGATATCTGTATAAACATGGAAATATCTACACTGCTATCTTTATAAACTTGGAAATACCTACACTGCAATCTCTATAAACATGGAAATACCTACAACACTATCTGTGTAAACAAGGAAATATCTACACAGCTGTCTGTGTAAACATGGAAATATGTACACCGCAATCTGTGTGAGGATGGAAATATCTATACTGCAATCTGTGCAAATATGGAAATATCTACACCTCTATCTCTATAAACATGGAAATATCTACACCAAAATCTGTATAAACATGGAAATATCTACACCACTATCTGTATAAACATTTAAATATCTACTCCGCTATCTGTATAAATATGGAAATATCTACACCGCTATATTTATAAACATGGAAATGTCTACACCGCCTTCTGTATAAACATGAAAATATCTACACTGCCATCTGTATAAACACGGAAATAACAACACCGCTATCTCTATAAACATGGAAATATCTACACTGCCATCTGTATATACATGGAAATAGCTACACAGTCATCTGTATAAACATGGAAACATCTACAGCACTATCTGTATAAACGTGAATATATCTACACTACCATCTGTATAAACATGGAAATATCCACACAGCCATCCCTATAAACATGGAAATATCTACAACGCTACCTCTATAAATATGAAAATAGCCACACCGCCATCTGCATAAACATGGAAATATCTACACTGCCATCTGTATATACATGGAAATAGCTACACAGTCATCTGTATAAACATGGATATATCTACACCTCTATCTCTATAAACATGGAAATATCTACACCGCCATCTGTGTAAACATGGAAATATCTACACCGCGATCTGCATAAACATGGAAATATCTACACCGCGATCTGTATAAACATGGAAATATCTACACTGCTATATCTATAAATATGGAAATACCTACACCGCCATCTGTATAAACATGGAAATACCTACAAAGTCATCTGTATAAACATGGAAATATCTACACAGCCATCTGTATAAACATGGAAATATCTACACAGCCGTCTGTATATACATGGAAATATCTACACCACGATCTGCATAAACATTGAAATATATACAGCGCTATCTGTATAAACATGGAAATATCTGCACCGCTATCTCTATATACATGGAAATAAGTACAAAGCCATCTGTATAAAGATGGAAATACCTACACAGTCATGTGTAGGAATATGGAAATATCTACACTGCCATCTGTATAAACATAGAAATATCTACACAGCCCTCTGTATAAATATGGAAATATCTGCATAAGCATTTGTGTAAACATGGAAATATCTGCACCGCTATCTGTGTAAACATGGAAATACCTACACCGCTGTCTCTATAAACATGGAAATATGTACACCTCTATGTGTATAAACATGGAAATATCTCCACTTCTGTCTGTATAAACATGGAAATATCTCCACCGTTATCTGTTTAAACATGGAAATATCTACAGCACCATCTCTATAAACATTGAAATGTCCACACTGCCAACTGTAAAAACATGGAAATATCTACACAGTCATCTGAATAAACATGGAAATATCTACACCACCATCAGTATATACATGGAAATATCTACAATACCATCTGTATACACATGTAAATATCTACACAGACATATGTATAAATATGGAAATATCTACACCGCCATCTGTATAAACATGGAAATATCTACACTGCCATCAGTAGAAAGATGGAAATATGTACACCGCTATCTCTATAAATATGTAAATATCTACACCGCCTTCTCTATAAACATGAAAATATCTACACTGCCATCTCCATAAAGATCGAAGTATCTACTCCGCCATGTGTATAAACACGGAAATATCTACACCACCATCTGTGTAAACATGGAAATATCTACACCGCTATCTGTATAAACATGGAAATATCTACACTGCCATCTGCCTGTCCATGGAAATATCTACGCCGCCATCTGTATAAAAATGGAAATATCTACACGGCCATCTGTGTATAGATGGAAATATCAACACCGCCATCTGTACAAACATGGAAATATCTACATCGCTATATCTATAAACATGGAAATATCTGCACTGCCATCTGTGAAAACATGGAACTACCTATACAGTCATCTGTATAAACATGGAAATATCTACAATGCCATCTGTATACACATCGAAATATCTACACATCCATCTGTATAAACATGCAAATATCTACACTGCTATCTCCATAAACATGGAAATAACTACACAGCCATCTCTATTAACATGAAAATATCTACACTGCCATCTCCATAAACATGGAACTAACTACTTCGCCATCTGTATAAACATGGAAACATCTACACCACTATCTGGATAAACGTGCATATATCTACACTACCATCTGTATAAACATGGAAATATCCACACAGCCATCCCTATAAACATGGAAATATCTACAACGCTACATCTATAAATATGAAAATAGCCACACCGCCATCTGCATAAACATGGAAATATCTACACTGCCATCTGTATATACATGGAAATAGCTACACAGTCATCTGTATAAACATGGATATATCTACACCTCTATCTCTATAAACATGGAAATATCTAAACCACCATTTGGGTAAACATGGAAATATCTACACCGCGATCTGCATAAACATGGAAATATCTACACCGCGATCTGTATATACATGGAAATATCTACACCGCTATATCTATAAACATGGAAATACCTACACCGCCATCTGTATAAACATGGAAATACCTACAAAGTCATCTGTATAAACATGGAAATATCTACACAGCCATCTGTATAAACATGGAAATATCTACACAGCCGTCTGTATATACATGGAAATATCTACACCACGATCTGCATAAACATTGAAATATATACAGCGCTATCTGTATAAACATGGAAATATCTGCACCGCTATCTCTATATACATGGAAATACCTACAAAGCCATCTGTATAAAGATGGAAATACCTACACAGTCATGTGTAGGAATATGGAAATATCTACACTGCCATCTGTATAAACATAGAAATATCTACACAGCCCTCTGTATAAATATGGAAATATCTGCATAAGCATCTGTGTAAACATGGAAATATCTGCACCGCTATCTGTATAAACATGGAAATACCTACACCGCTGTCTCTATAAACATGGAAATATGTACACCTCTATGTGTATAAACATGGAAATATCTCCACTTCTGTCTGTATAAACATGGAAATATCTCCACCGTTATCTGTTTAAACATGGAAATATCTACAGCACCATCTCTATAAACACTGAAATGTCTACACTGCCAACTCTAAAAACATGGAAATATCTACACAGTCATCTGAATAAACATGGAAATATCTACACCACCATCAGTATATACATGGAAATACCTACAATACCATCTGTATACACATGTAAATATCTACACAGACATATGTATAAATATGGAAATATCTACACCGCCATCTGTATAAACATGGAAATATCTACACTGCCATCTGTAGAAAGATGGAAATATGTACACCGCTATCTCTATAAATATGTAAATATCTACACCGCCTTCTCTATAAACATGAAAATATCTACACTGCCATCTCCATAAAGATCGAAGTATCTACTCCGCCATGTGTATAAACACGGAAATATCTACACCACCATCTGTGTAAACATGGAAATATCTACACCGCTATCTGAATAAACATGGAAATATCTACACTGCCATCTGCCTGTCCATGGAAATATCTACGCCGCCATCTGTATAAAAATGGAAATATCTACACGGCCATCTGTGTATAGATGGAAATATCAACACCGCCATCTGTACAAACATGGAAATATCTACATCGCTATATCTATAAACATGGAAATATCTGCACTGCCATCTGTGAAAACATGCAACTACCTATACAGTCATCTGTATAAACATGGAAATATCTACAATGCCATCTGTATACACATCGAAATATCTACACGGCCATCTGTATAAACATGCAAATATCTACACTGCTATCTCCATAAACATGGAAATAACTACACAGCCATCTCTATTAACATGAAAATATCTACACTGCCATCTCCATAAACATGGAACTAACTACTTCGCCATCTGTATAAACATGGAAACATCTACACCACTATCTGGATAAACGTGCATATATCTACACTACCATCTGTATAAACATGGAAATATCCACACAGCCATCCCTATAAACATGGAAATATCTACAACGCTACATCTATAAATATGAAAATAGCCACACCGCCATCTGCATAAACATGGAAATATCTACACTGCCATCTGTATATACATGGAAATAGCTACACAGTCATCTGTATAAACATGGATATATCTACACCTCTATCTCTATAA
This sequence comes from Pan troglodytes, assembly GCF_028858775.2. Taxonomy (NCBI): domain Eukaryota; kingdom Metazoa; phylum Chordata; class Mammalia; order Primates; family Hominidae; genus Pan; species Pan troglodytes. The sequence goes on from NC_072411.2 coordinate 9,710,861, forward strand.
ACATGGAAATATCTAAACCACCATTTGGGTAAACATGGAAATATCTACACCGCGATCTGCATAAACATGGAAATATCTACACCGCGATCTGTATATACATGGAAATATCTACACCGCTATATCTATAAACATGGAAATACCTACACCGCCATCTGTATAAACATGGAAATACCTACAAAGTCATCTGTATAAACATGGAAATATCTACACAGCCATCTGTATAAACATGGAAATATCTACACAGCCGTCTGTATATACATGGAAATATCTACACCACGATCTGCATAAACATTGAAATATATACAGCGCTATCTGTATAAACATGGAAATATCTGCACCGCTATCTCTATATACATGGAAATACCTACAAAGCCATCTGTATAAAGATGGAAATACCTACACAGTCATGTGTAGGAATATGGAAATATCTACACTGCCATCTGTATAAACATAGAAATATCTACACAGCCCTCTGTATAAATATGGAAATATCTGCATAAGCATCTGTGTAAACATGGAAATATCTGCACCGCTATCTGTATAAACATGGAAATACCTACACCGCTGTCTCTATAAACATGGAAATATGTACACCTCTATGTGTATAAACATGGAAATATCTCCACTTCTGTCTGTATAAACATGGAAATATCTCCACCGTTATCTGTTTAAACATGGAAATATCTACAGCACCATCTCTATAAACACTGAAATGTCTACACTGCCAACTCTAAAAACATGGAAATATCTACACAGTCATCTGAATAAACATGGAAATATCTACACCACCATCAGTATATACATGGAAATACCTACAATACCATCTGTATACACATGTAAATATCTACACAGACATATGTATAAATATGGAAATATCTACACCGCCATCTGTATAAACATGGAAATATCTACACTGCCATCTGTAGAAAGATGGAAATATGTACACCGCTATCTCTATAAATATGTAAATATCTACACCGCCTTCTCTATAAACATGAAAATATCTACACTGCCATCTCCATAAAGATCGAAGTATCTACTCCGCCATGTGTATAAACACGGAAATATCTACACCACCATCTGTGTAAACATGGAAATATCTACACCGCTATCTGAATAAACATGGAAATATCTACACTGCCATCTGCCTGTCCATGGAAATATCTACGCCGCCATCTGTATAAAAATGGAAATATCTACACGGCCATCTGTGTATAGATGGAAATATCAACACCGCCATCTGTACAAACATGGAAATATCTACATCGCTATATCTATAAACATGGAAATATCTGCACTGCCATCTGTGAAAACATGCAACTACCTATACAGTCATCTGTATAAACATGGAAATATCTACAATGCCATCTGTATACACATCGAAATATCTACACGGCCATCTGTATAAACATGCAAATATCTACACTGCTATCTCCATAAACATGGAAATAACTACACAGCCATCTCTATTAACATGAAAATATCTACACTGCCATCTCCATAAACATGGAACTAACTACTTCGCCATCTGTATAAACATGGAAACATCTACACCACTATCTGGATAAACGTGCATATATCTACACTACCATCTGTATAAACATGGAAATATCCACACAGCCATCCCTATAAACATGGAAATATCTACAACGCTACATCTATAAATATGAAAATAGCCACACCGCCATCTGCATAAACATGGAAATATCTACACTGCCATCTGTATATACATGGAAATAGCTACACAGTCATCTGTATAAACATGGATATATCTACACCTCTATCTCTATAAACATGGAAATATCTAAACCACCATTTGGGTAAACATGGAAATATCTACACCGCGATCTGCATAAACATGGAAATATCTACACCGCGATCTGTATATACATGGAAATATCTACACCGCTATATCTATAAACATGGAAATACCTACACCGCCATCTGTATAAACATGGAAATACCTACAAAGTCATCTGTATAAACATGGAAATATCTACACAGCCATCTGTATAAACATGGAAATATCTACACAGCCGTCTGTATATACATGGAAATATCTACACCACGATCTGCATAAACATTGAAATATATACAGCGCTATCTGTATAAACATGGAAATATCTGCACCGCTATCTCTATATACATGGAAATACCTACAAAGCCATCTGTATAAAGATGGAAATACCTACACAGTCATGTGTAGGAATATGGAAATATCTACACTGCCATCTGTATAAACATAGAAATATCTACACAGCCCTCTGTATAAATATGGAAATATCTGCATAAGCATCTGTGTAAACATGGAAATATCTGCACCGCTATCTGTATAAACATGGAAATACCTACACCGCTGTCTCTATAAACATGGAAATATGTACACCTCTATGTGTATAAACATGGAAATATCTCCACTTCTGTCTGTATAAACATGGAAATATCTCCACCGTTATCTGTTTAAACATGGAAATATCTACAGCACCATCTCTATAAACACTGAAATGTCTACACTGCCAACTCTAAAAACATGGAAATATCTACACAGTCATCTGAATAAACATGGAAATATCTACACCACCATCAGTATATACATGGAAATACCTACAATACCATCTGTATACACATGTAAATATCTACACAGACATATGTATAAATATGGAAATATCTACACCGCCATCTGTATAAACATGGAAATATCTACACTGCCATCTGTAGAAAGATGGAAATATGTACACCGCTATCTCTATAAATATGTAAATATCTACACCGCCTTCTCTATAAACATGAAAATATCTACACTGCCATCTCCATAAAGATCGAAGTATCTACTCCGCCATGTGTATAAACACGGAAATATCTACACCACCATCTGTGTAAACATGGAAATATCTACACCGCTATCTGAATAAACATGGAAATATCTACACTGCCATCTGCCTGTCCATGGAAATATCTACGCCGCCATCTGTATAAAAATGGAAATATCTACACGGCCATCTGTGTATAGATGGAAATATCAACACCGCCATCTGTACAAACATGGAAATATCTACATCGCTATATCTATAAACATGGAAATATCTGCACTGCCATCTGTGAAAACATGCAACTACCTATACAGTCATCTGTATAAACATGGAAATATCTACAATGCCATCTGTATACACATCGAAATATCTACACGGCCATCTGTATAAACATGCAAATATCTACACTGCTATCTCCATAAACATGGAAATAACTACACAGCCATCTCTATTAACATGAAAATATCTACACTGCCATCTCCATAAACATGGAACTAACTACTTCGCCATCTGTATAAACATGGAAACATCTACACCGCCATCTGTGTGAATAATGAAATATCTACAATGTCATCTGTATAAAGATATAAATATCTGCACCGCGAGCTGTATAAACATGGAAATATCTACATCACTATCTGTATAAACGTGGAAATACCAACAACGCTATCGGTATAAACATGGAAATATCTACAACGCCATCTATATAAACATGGAAATATCTACACCGCTATGTCTATACACATGGAAATACCTACACCGCTATCTCTATTAACATGGAAATATCTACACCACTGTCTGTATAAACATGTAAATACCTACACCGCTATCTGTATAAACATGGAAATATCTACACCGCGATCTGTATAAACATGGAAATATCCACACCGTGATCTGTATAAACATGGAAATAACTTCACCACGATCTCTATAAACATGGAAATATCTACACCGCTATCTGTATAAACATGGTAATATCTACACCACCATCTATATAAACATGGAAATATCTACACCTCCATCTGTATAAACATGGAAATATCTACAATGCCATCTGTAGAAAGATGGAAATATCTACACCGCAATCTGTGTAAACATGGAAATATCTACACCGATATCTGTAAAAACATGGAAATATCTACACTGCTATCTGTATAAACTTGGAAATATCTACACTGCGAAATGTATAAACACGGAAATATCTACACAGCAATCTCTATGAGCATGGAAATATCTTCACCGCCATCTGAATAAACATGGAAATACCTACAAAGTTATCTGTATAAACATGGAAATATCTACACAGCCATTTGTATAAACATGGAAATATCTACACAGCCATCTGTATAAACATGGAAATATCTACACCGCTATCTGTATAAACATGGAAATAACTACACCGCCATCTGCATGTCCATGGAAATATCTACGCCGCCATCTGTATAAACATGGAAATATCTACACGGCCATCTGTGTATAGATGGAAATATCAACACCGCCATCTGTACAAACATGGATATATCTACACCGCTATCTCTATAAACATGGAAATATCTGCACTGCCATCTGTAAAAACATGGAAATATCTACACAGTCATCTGAATACACATGGAAATATATACACCACCATCTGTATAAACATGGAAATAGCTACAATACCATCTGTATACACATGGAAATATCTACACAGACATCTGTATATATATGGAAATATCTACACGGCCATCTGTATAAACATGGAAATATCTACACTGCCATCTGTAGAAAGATGGAAATATCTACACCGCTATCTGTATAAACATGGAAATAACTACACAGCCATCTCTATAAACATGGAAATATCTACATCGCTATCTGTATAAACATGGAAATATCCAGACCGCTATCTGCGTAACATGGAAATATTTACACCGCCATCTGTAAAAAATATGGAAGTATCCACACAGTCATCTGTATAAACATGGAAATACCTACACCCCCATCTGTAAAAACGTGGAAATATCTAAACCGCTGTCTCTACAAACATGGAAATACGTGCACCGCTATCTGTATAAACACGGAAATATCGACACCGCTATCTGTATAAACTTGGAAATATCTACACTCCCATCTCTATAAACATGAAAATATGTCCACCGCTATCTGTATAAACTTGAAAATATCTCCACCGTTATCTGTATAAACATGGAATTATCTACACCGCTATCTGTATAAATATGGAAATATCTACACCGTTATCTGTATAAACATGGAAATATCTAGACCGCTATCTGTATTAACATTCAAATATCTACATTGCTATCTGTAGAAACATGGAAATATCTACACCGCTATCTGTATAAACATGGAAATATCTACACCGCTATCTGTATAAACATGCAAATATCTACAGCACTATCTATATAAACATGGAAATATCTCCACCGCTATTTGTATAAACATGGAAATATCTACACCGCTATCTTTATAAACATGGAAATATCTACACTGCAATCTCTATAAACATGGAAATATCTACAACACTATCTGTGTAAACATGGAAATATCTACACCGCTATCTGTAGAAACATGGAAATATCTACACCGCAATCTGTATATACATGGAAATATCTACACAGCTATCTGCATAAACATGCAAATATCTACAGCACTATCTATATAAACATGGAAATATCTCCACCGCTATTTGTATAAACATGGAAATATCTACACCGCTATCTTTATAAACATGGAAATATCTACACTGCAATCTCTGTAAACATGGAAATATCTACAACACTATCTGTGTAAACATGGAAATATCTTCACAGCTGTCTGTGTAAACATGGAAATATGTACACCGCAATCTGTGTGAAAATGGAAATATCTACACCTCTGCCTCTGTAAACATGGAAATATCTACACCGCTATCTGTATAAACATGGAAATGTCTACACCGCTATCTGTATAAACATGGATATATCTACTCCGATATCTGTATAAACATGGAAATATTTACATCGCTATCTGTTTAAACATGGAAATATTTCCACCGCAATCTGTGTAAACATAGAAATATCTACACCGCTATCTGTATAAACATGGAAATATGTACACCACAATCTGTATTAAACATGGATATATCTACACCGCTATCTGTATAAACATGTTAATATCTACACTGCTATCTGTATAAACATGGAAATATCTACTCCGCTATCTGCATAAATATGGAAATATCTACACCGCTATCTCTATAAACATGGAAATATCAACACCGCTATCTGTATAAACATGGAAATATCTACATGGCTATCCCTAAAAACATTGAAATATCTTCACCGCCTTCTGTATAAACATGGAAATACCTACACAGTCATCTGTATAAACATGGAAATATCTATCCCACAATCTGTATAAACACGGAAATATCTACACTGCAATCTGTATAAACATGGAAATAACTACACAGCCATCTCTATAAACATGGAAATATATACATCGCTATCTGTATAAACATAGAAATATCCACACCGATATCTGCGTAACATGGAAATATTTACACCGCCATCTGTAAAAAACATGGAAATATCCACACAGTCATCTGTATAAACATGGAAATATCTACAACCCCATCTGTAAAAACATGGAAATATCTACACCGCTGTCTCTACAAACATGGAAATACCTCCACCGCTATCTGTATAAACACGGAAATATCGACACTGCTATCTGTATAAACTTGGAAATATCTACACTCCCATCTCTATAAACATGAAAATATGTCCACCGCTATCTGTATAAACTTGAAAATATCTCCACCGCTATCTGTATAAACATGGAAATATCTACACCGTTATCTGTATAAACATGGAAATATCTAGAACGCTATCTGTATAAACATTCAAATATCTACATTGCTATCTGTAGAAACATGGAAATATCTACACCGCTATCTGTATAAACATGGAAATATGTACACCGCTATCTGTATAAACATGGAAATATCTACACTGCTAACTTTATAAATTTGGAAATATCTACTCCGCAATCTCTATAAACATTGGAATACCTACAACACTTCCTGTGTAAACAAGGAAATATCTACACAGCTGTCTGTGTAAACATGGAAATATGTAGAACGCAATCTGTGTGAGGATGGAAATATCTACAACGCAATCTGTGCAAATATGGAAATATCTACACCTCTATCTCTGTAAACATGGAAATATCTACACCACAATCTGTATAATCACGGAAATATCTACAACACTATCTGTATAAACATGGAAATATGTACTCCGCTATCTGTATAAATATGCAAATATCTACACCGCTATGTCTATAAACATGGAAATGTCTACACCGCCTTCTGTATAAACATGAAAATATCTACACTGCCATCTGTATAAACACGGAAATAACTACACCGCTATCTCTATAAACATGGAAATATCTACACTGCCATCTGCATATACATGGAAATAGCTACACAGTCATCTGTATTAACATGGAAACATCTACACCACTATCTGTATAAACGTGGAAACATCTACACTGCCATCGGTATATACATGGAAATATCTACACAGCCATCTCTATAAACATGGAAATATCTACAACGCTACCTCTATAAACATGAAAATAGCCACACCGCAATCTGTATAAACATGGAAATATCTACACTGCCATCTGTATAAACATGGAAATATCTACACTGCCATCTGTATACACATGGAAATATCTACACAGTCATCTGTATAAACATTGAAATATCTCTACCGCTATCTGTATAATCATGGAAATATCTCCACCGCTATCTGTATAAACATGGAAATATCTACACCGCTATCTCTATAAACATGGAAATATCTACACCGCTATCTGTATAAACATGGATATATCTACTCCGATATCTGTATAAACATGGAAATATTTACATGGCTATCTGTATAAATATGGAAATATTTCCACCGCAATCTGTGTAAACATAGAAATATCTACACCGCTATCTTTATAAACATGGAAATATCTACACCGCAATCTGTATAAACATGGATATATCTACACCGCTATCTGTATAAACATGGAAATATCTACACCACTATCTGTATAAACATGGAAATATCTACACCGGTATCTGTATAAACATGGAAATATCTACACCACTATCTGTATAAACAAGGAAATATGTACACCGCAATCTGTGCAAATATGGAAATATCTACACCTCTATGTCTGTAAATATGGAAATATCTACACCGATATCTGTATAAACATGGAAATATCTACACCTCTATGTCTATAAATATGGAAATATCTACACCGCTATCTGTATAAACATGGAAATATCTACACCGCTATCTGTATAAACATGGAAACATATACACCACGATCTGTATAAACATGGATATATCTACACCGCTATCTGTATAAACATGGAAACATATACACTGCTATCTGTATAAACTTGGAAATATCTACACCGCTATCTGTATAACTATGGAAATATCTACACCGCTATCTCTATAAACATGGAAATGTCTACACCGCTGTCTGTATAAACATGGAAACATCTTCATGGCTATCTCTCTAAACATGGAAATATCTACACCACCATATGTATAAACATGGAAATACCTACACAATCTTCTGTATAAACATGGAAATATCTACCCCACTATCTTTTTAAACATGGAAATATCTACACTGCAATCTGTATAAACATGGAAATAACTACACAGCCATCTCTATAAACATGGAAATATCTACATCGCTATCTGTATAAACGTGGAAATATCCAGACCGCTATCTGCGTAACATGGAAATATTTACACCGCCATCTGTAAAAAATATGGAAGTATCCACACAGTCATCTGTATAAACATGGAAATACCTACACCCCCATCTGTAAAAACGTGGAAATATCTAAACCGCTGTCTCTACAAACATGGAAATACGTGCACCGCTATCTGTATAAACACGGAAATATCGACACCGCTATCTGTATAAACTTGGAAATATCTACACTCCCATCTCTATAAACATGAAAATATGTCCACCGCTATCTGTATAAACTTGAAAATATCTCCACCGCTATCTGTATAAACATGGAATTATCTACACCGCTATCTGTATAAATATGGAAATATCTACACCGTTATCTGTATAAACATGGAAATATCTAGACCGCTATCTGTATTAACATTCAAATATCTACATTGCTATCTGTAGAAACATGGAAATATCTACACCGCTATCTGTATAAACATGGAAATATCTACACCGCTATCTGTATAAACATGCAAATATCTACAGCACTATCTATATAAACATGGAAATATCTCCACCGCTATTTGTATAAACATGGAAATATCTACACCGCTATCTTTATAAACATGGAAATATCTACACTGCAATCTCTATAAACATGGAAATATCTACAACACTATCTGTGTAAACATGGAAATATCTACACCGCTATCTGTAGAAACATGGAAATATCTACACCGCTATCTGTATATACATGGAAATATCTACACAGCTATCTGCATAAACATGCAAATATCTACAGCACTATCTATATAAACATGGAAATATCTCCACCGCTATTTGTATAAACATGGAAATATCTACACCGCTATCTTTATAAACATGGAAATATCTACACTGCAATCTCTGTAAACATGGAAATATCTACAACACTATCTGTGTAAACATGGAAATATCTTCACAGCTGTCTGTGTAAACATGGAAATATGTACACCGCAATCTGTGTGAAAATGGAAATATCTACACCTCTGCCTCTGTAAACATGGAAATATCTACACCGCTATCTGTATAAACATGGAAATGTCTACACCGCTATCTGTATAAACATGGATATATCTACTCCGATATCTGTATAAACATGGAAATATTTACATCGCTATCTGTATAAACATGGAAATATTTCCACCGCAATCTGTGTAAACACAGAAATATCTACACCGCTATCTGTATAAACATGGAAATATGTACACCACAATCTGTATTAAACATGGATATATCTACACCGCTATCTGTATAAACATGTTAATATCTACACTGCTATCTGTATAAACATGGAAATATCTACTCCGCTATCTGCATAAATATGGAAATATCTACACCGCTATCTCTATAAACATGGAAATATCAACACCGCTATCTGTATAAACATGGAAATATCTACATGGCTATCCCTAAAAACATTGAAATATCTTCACCGCCTTCTGTATAAACATGGAAATACCTACACAGTCATCTGTATAAACATGGAAATATCTATCCCACAATCTGTATAAACACGGAAATATCTACACTGCAATCTGTATAAACATGGAAATAACTACACAGCCATCTCTATAAACATGGAAATATATACATCGCTATCTGTATAAACATAGAAATATCCACACCGATATCTGCGTAACATGGAAATATTTACACCGCCATCTGTAAAAAACATGGAAATATCCACACAGTCATCTGTATAAACATGGAAATATCTACAACCCCATCTGTAAAAACATGGAAATATCTACACCGCTGTCTCTACAAACATGGAAATACCTCCACCGCTATCTGTATAAACACGGAAATATCGACACTGCTATCTGTATAAACTTGGAAATATCTACACTCCCATCTCTATAAACATGAAAATATGTCCACCGCTATCTGTATAAACTTGAAAATATCTCCACCGCTATCTGTATAAACATGGAAATATCTACACCGTTATCTGTATAAACATGGAAATATCTAGAACGCTATCTGTATAAACATTCAAATATCTACATTGCTATCTGTAGAAACATGGAAATATCTACACCGCTATCTGCATAAACATGGAAATATGTACACCGCTATCTGTATAAACATGGAAATATCTACACTGCTAACTTTATAAATTTGGAAATATCTACTCCGCAATCTCTATAAACATTGGAATACCTACAACACTTCCTGTGTAAACAAGGAAATATCTACACAGCTGTCTGTGTAAACATGGAAATATGTAGAACGCAATCTGTGTGAGGATGGAAATATCTACAACGCAATCTGTGCAAATATGGAAATATCTACACCTCTATCTCTGTAAACATGGAAATATCTACACCACAATCTGTATAATCACGGAAATATCTACAACACTATCTGTATAAACATGGAAATATGTACTCCGCTATCTGTATAAATATGCAAATATCTACACCGCTATGTCTATAAACATGGAAATGTCTACACCGCCTTCTGTATAAACATGAAAATATCTACACTGCCATCTGTATAAACACGGAAATAACTACACCGCTATCTCTATAAACATGGAAATATCTACACTGCCATCTGCATATACATGGAAATAGCTACACAGTCATCTGTATTAACATGGAAACATCTACACCACTATCTGTATAAACGTGGAAACATCTACACTGCCATCGGTATATACATGGAAATATCTACACAGCCATCTCTATAAACATGGAAATATCTACAACGCTACCTCTATAAACATGGAAATAGCCACACCGCTATCTGCATAAACATGGAAATATCTACACTGCCGTCTGTATACACATGGAAATATCTACACAGTCATCTGTATAAAGATGGAAATATCTACACCGTTGTCTGTATAAACATGGAAATACCTACACCGCTATCTGTATAAAGGTGGAAATATCTACACCGCAATCCGTGGAAATATGGAAATACCTACACCATAATCTGTATAAACATGGATATATCTACACCGCTATCTGTATAAACATGGAAACATCTACACCGCTATCTGTATAAACATGGAAATATCTACACCGCTATCTGTATAAATATGGAAATATCTACACCGCTATCTCTGTAAACATGGAAATGTCTACACCGCTATCTGTATAAACATGGAAATATCTACATGGCTATTTCTATAAATATGGAAATATCTACACCGCCATCTGCAAAAACATGGAAATACCTTCACAGTCATCTGTATAAACATAGAAATATCCACACCAGTATCTGTATAAACACGGAAATATCTACACTGCCATCTGTATAAACATGGAAATATCTACACAGCCATCTCTATAAATATGGAAATATCTACATCGCTATCTGAATAAACATGGAAATAGCTAAACCGCTATCTGTATAACCATGGAAATATCTACACCGCCATCTGTAAAAATATGGAAATATCTACACAGTCATCTGTAGAAACATGGAAATATCTACACCGCCATCTGTATACATATGGAAATATCTCCACGGCAATCTGTACAAACATGGAAATATCTACACAGCTATCTGTATAAACATGGAAATAACTACAACGCTATTTGTATAGAAATGGAAATATCTACACCGCAATCTGTACAACCATGGAAACATCTACAGTGCTATCTGTATACACATGGAAATATCTACACGGCTATGTGTATAAACAAGGAAATATCTACACTGCCATCTGTATAAACATGGAAATAGCCACACCGCTATCTGTATAAATATGGAAATATCTACACCGCCATCTGAATAAACATGGAAATATCTACACGGCTATCTGTATAAATATGGAAATATCTACACCGCTACCTCTATAAACATGGAAATATCTACACAGCTATCTGTATAAACATGGATATGTCTACACCGCTATCTCTATAAACATGGAAATATCTACACCCCCACCTGTAAAAACATGGAAATATCTACAACGCTATCTCTACAAACATGGGAATACCTGCACCGCTATCAGTATAAACACGGAAATATCGACACCGCTATCTGTATAAACTAGGAAATATCTGCACTGCCATCTCTATAAACATGAAAATAGGTCCACCGCTATCTGTATAAACGTGAAAATATCTCCACCGCTATCTGTATAAACATGGAATTATCTACACCGCTATCTGTATAAACATGGAAATATCTACACCGCTATCTGTATAAACATGGAAATATCTACACCGCTATCTGTATAAACACGGAAATCTCTACACCGCTATTTGTATAAACGTGGAAATATGTACACCGCAATCTGTGCAAATATGGAAATATCAACACCTCTATCTCTGTAAATATGGAAATATCTACACCGCTATCTGTATAAACATGGAAATATCTACACCGCTATCTGTATAAACATCGAAATATATACAGCACGATATCTATAAAAATGGATATATATACACCGCTATCTGTATAAACATGGAAACATCTACACCGCTATCTGTATAAACATGGAAATATCTACACCGCTATCTGTATAACTATGGAAATATCTATACCGCTATCTCTATAAACATGGAAATGTCTACACCGCTGTCTGTATAAACATGGAAATATCTTCATGGCTATCTCTCTAAACATGGAAATATCTACACCGCCATATGTATAAACATGGAAATACCTACACAGTCATCTGTATAAACATGGAAATATCTACCCCACTATCTGTATAAACATGGAAATATCTACACTGCAATCTGTATAAAGATGGAATTAACTACACAGCCATCTCTATAAACATGGAAATATAAACATCGCTGTCTGTATAAACGTGGAAATATCCACACCGCTATCTGCGGAACATGGAAATATTTACACCGCCATCTGTAAAAAATATGGAAGTATCCACACAGTCATCTGTATAAACATGGAAATACCTACACCCCCATCTGTAAAAACGTGGAAATATCTAAACCGCTGTCTCTACAAACATGGAAATACGTGCACCGCTATCTGTATAAACACGGAAATATCGACACCGCTATCTGTATAAACTTGGAAATATCTACACTCCCATCTCTATAAACATGAAAATATGTCCACCGCTATCTGTATAAACTTGAAAATATCTCCACCGCTATCTGTATAAACATGGAATTATCTACACCGCTATCTGTATAAATATGGAAATATCTACACCGTTATCTGTATAAACATGGAAATATCTAGACCGCTATCTGTATTAACATTCAAATATCTACATTGCTATCTGTAGAAACATGGAAATATCTACACCGCTATCTGTATAAACATGGAAATATCTACACCGCTATCTGTATAAACATGCAAATATCTACAGCACTATCTATATAAACATGGAAATATCTCCACCGCTATTTGTATAAACATGGAAATATCTACACCGCTATCTTTATAAACATGGAAATATCTACACTGCAATCTCTATAAACATGGAAATATCTACAACACTATCTGTGTAAACATGGAAATATCTACACCGCTATCTGTAGAAACATGGAAATATCTACACCGCTATCTGTATATACATGGAAATATCTACACAGCTATCTGCATAAACATGCAAATATCTACAGCACTATCTATATAAACATGGAAATATCTCCACCGCTATTTGTATAAACATGGAAATATCTACACCGCTATCTTTATAAACATGGAAATATCTACACTGCAATCTCTGTAAACATGGAAATATCTACAACACTATCTGTGTAAACATGGAAATATCTTCACAGCTGTCTGTGTAAACATGGAAATATGTACACCGCAATCTGTGTGAAAATGGAAATATCTACACCTCTGCCTCTGTAAACATGGAAATATCTACACCGCTATCTGTATAAACATGGAAATGTCTACACCGCTATCTGTATAAACATGGATATATCTACTCCGATATCTGTATAAACATGGAAATATTTACATCGCTATCTGTATAAACATGGAAATATTTCCACCGCAATCTGTGTAAACACAGAAATATCTACACCGCTATCTGTATAAACATGGAAATATGTACACCACAATCTGTATTAAACATGGATATATCTACACCGCTATCTGTATAAACATGTTAATATCTACACTGCTATCTGTATAAACATGGAAATATCTACTCCGCTATCTGCATAAATATGGAAATATCTACACCGCTATCTCTATAAACATGGAAATATCAACACCGCTATCTGTATAAACATGGAAATATCTACATGGCTATCCCTAAAAACATTGAAATATCTTCACCGCCTTCTGTATAAACATGGAAATACCTACACAGTCATCTGTATAAACATGGAAATATCTATCCCACAATCTGTATAAACACGGAAATATCTACACTGCAATCTGTATAAACATGGAAATAACTACACAGCCATCTCTATAAACATGGAAATATATACATCGCTATCTGTATAAACATAGAAATATCCACACCGATATCTGCGTAACATGGAAATATTTACACCGCCATCTGTAAAAAACATGGAAATATCCACACAGTCATCTGTATAAACATGGAAATATCTACAACCCCATCTGTAAAAACATGGAAATATCTACACCGCTGTCTCTACAAACATGGAAATACCTCCACCGCTATCTGTATAAACACGGAAATATCGACACTGCTATCTGTATAAACTTGGAAATATCTACACTCCCATCTCTATAAACATGAAAATATGTCCACCGCTATCTGTATAAACTTGAAAATATCTCCACCGCTATCTGTATAAACATGGAAATATCTACACCGTTATCTGTATAAACATGGAAATATCTAGAACGCTATCTGTATAAACATTCAAATATCTACATTGCTATCTGTAGAAACATGGAAATATCTACACCGCTATCTGTATAAACATGGAAATATGTACACCGCTATCTGTATAAACATGGAAATATCTACACTGCTAACTTTATAAATTTGGAAATATCTACTCCGCAATCTCTATAAACATTGGAATACCTACAACACTTCCTGTGTAAACAAGGAAATATCTACACAGCTGTCTGTGTAAACATGGAAATATGTAGAACGCAATCTGTGTGAGGATGGAAATATCTACAACGCAATCTGTGCAAATATGGAAATATCTACACCTCTATCTCTGTAAACATGGAAATATCTACACCACAATCTGTATAATCACGGAAATATCTACAACACTATCTGTATAAACATGGAAATATGTACTCCGCTATCTGTATAAATATGCAAATATCTACACCGCTATGTCTATAAACATGGAAATGTCTACACCGCCTTCTGTATAAACATGAAAATATCTACACTGCCATCTGTATAAACACGGAAATAACTACACCGCTATCTCTATAAACATGGAAATATCTACACTGCCATCTGCATATACATGGAAATAGCTACACAGTCATCTGTATTAACATGGAAACATCTACACCACTATCTGTATAAACGTGGAAACATCTACACTGCCATCGGTATATACATGGAAATATCTACACAGCCATCTCTATAAACATGGAAATATCTACAACGCTACCTCTATAAACATGGAAATAGCCACACCGCTATCTGCATAAACATGGAAATATCTACACTGCCGTCTGTATACACATGGAAATATCTACACAGTCATCTGTATAAAGATGGAAATATCTACACCGTTGTCTGTATAAACATGGAAATACCTACACCGCTATCTGTATAAAGGTGGAAATATCTACACCGCAATCCGTGGAAATATGGAAATACCTACACCATAATCTGTATAAACATGGATATATCTACACCGCTATCTGTATAAACATGGAAACATCTACACCGCTATCTGTATAAACATGGAAATATCTACACCGCTATCTGTATAAATATGGAAATATCTACACCGCTATCTCTGTAAACATGGAAATGTCTACACCGCTATCTGTATAAACATGGAAATATCTACATGGCTATTTCTATAAATATGGAAATATCTACACCGCCATCTGCAAAAACATGGAAATACCTTCACAGTCATCTGTATAAACATAGAAATATCCACACCAGTATCTGTATAAACACGGAAATATCTACACTGCCATCTGTATAAACATGGAAATATCTACACAGCCATCTCTATAAATATGGAAATATCTACATCGCTATCTGAATAAACATGGAAATAGCTAAACCGCTATCTGTATAACCATGGAAATATCTACACCGCCATCTGTAAAAATATGGAAATATCTACACAGTCATCTGTAGAAACATGGAAATATCTACACCGCCATCTGTATACATATGGAAATATCTCCACGGCAATCTGTATAAACATGGAAATATCTACACAGCTATCTGTATAAACATGGAAATAACTACAACGCTATTTGTATAGACATGGAAATATCTACACCGCAATCTGTACAACCATGGAAACATCTACAGTGCTATCTGTATACACATGGAAATATCTACACCGCTATGTGTATAAACAAGGAAATATCTACACTGCCATCTGTATACACATGGAAATAGCCACACCGCTATCTGTATAAATATGGAAATATCTACACCGCCATCTGAATAAACATGGAAATATCTACACGGCTATCTGTATAAATATGGAAATATCTACACCGCTACCTCTATAAACATGGAAATATCTACACAGCTATCTGTATAAACATGGATATGTCTACACCGCTATCTCTATAAACATGGAAATATCTACACCGCCATCTGTGTAAACATGGAAATATCTACACAGCCATCTCTATAAACATGGAAATATCTACACCGCCATTTGTGTAAACATGGAAATATGTACACAGTGAACTGTATAAACATGGAAATAACTACACCGCTATATGTATAAACATGGAAATACCTACACCGCTATCCGTATAAACATGGAAATATCTACACCGCTATCTGTATAAATATGGAAATATCCACACCGCTATCCCTATAAACATGGAAATGTCTACACCGCTATCCGTATAAACATGGAAATAACTACATGGCTGTCTTTATAAACATGCAAATATCAACACCGCTATCTGCTTAAACACGGAAATATCTACACCGCTATCTGCATACACATGGAAATATCTACATCGTTATCTGTACAAACATGGAAATATCTCCATCGCTATCTCTATGAACATGGAAATATCTCCACCGCTATCTCTATAAACTTGGAAATATCTGCACCGCTATCTTTATAACCATGGAAATATCTACGCCACTATCTGTATAAACATGGATATATCTACACTGCCATCTGTATAAACATGGTAATAGCCACACCGCTATCTGTATACACATGGAAATATCTACACCACCATCTGAATAAACATACAAATATCTAAACCGCTATCTGTATAAATATGGAAATATCTAAACCGCTATCTCTGTAAACATGGAAATATCTACACCGCTACCTGTATAAACATGTACATATCTACACCGCTATCTCTAGAAACATGGAAATATCTACACCGCTACCTGTATAAACTTGGAAATATCTACACCACCATCTCTATAAACGTGGAAATATCTCCACCGCTATCTGTATAAACATGGAAGTATCTCCACCACTCTCTGTATAAACATGGAAATATCTACAATGCTGTCTGTATAAACATGGAAATATCTACACCGCTATCTGTATAAACATGGAAATATCTACACTGCTATCATTATAAACATGGAAATATCTACGCCGCTATCTTTATAAACATGTAAATATCTACACCGCAATCTGTATAAACATGTAAATATCTACACCGCTATCTCTATAAACATGAAAATGCTTACACCACCATCTCTTTAAACATGGAGATATTTACACCGCTATCTCTATTAACGTAGAAATAACTACGCTGCCTTCTCTATAAATATGGAAATATCTACAACGCCATCGGCATAAACATGGAAATATCTACACAGACATCTGTATAAACATGGAAATATCTACACCGCCATCTCTATAAACAAGAAAATATCTACACAGCCATCTTCAGAAAAATGGATGTATCTACACCGCCATCTGTATAAACATGGAAATATCTACACCACTATCTGTATGAATATAGAAATATCCTCAATGCCATCTGTATAAACATGGAAATATCTACACCGCCATCTGTATAAAGATGGAAATATCTACACCGCAATATGTATAAATATGGAAAAACCAACACCGCTATCTCTATAGACATGGAAATATCTACACCGCTCTCTGTATAAACATGGAAATATCTACACTGCCATCTGTATAAAGATGGAAATATCTACACCGCGAGCTGTATAAACATGGAAATATCTACACCGCTCTCTGTATAAACATGGAAATACCAACACCGTTATCTGCATAAACATGGAAATATCTACACCGCTATCTCTATAAACATGAAAATACTTACACCACCATCTCTATAAACATGGAGATATTTACACCGCTATCTCTATAAACATAGAAATAACTACACCGCCATCTCTATAAACATGGAAATATCTACACCGCCATCTCTATAAAGATGGAAATATCTACTTCGCAATATGTATAAATACGGAAATACCTACACCGCTATCTCTATAGACATGGAAATATCTACACCGCTCTCTGTATAAACATGGAAATATCTACACTGCCTTCTGTATAAACTTGGAAATATCTACACTGACATCTGCAGAAAGATGAAAATGTCTACAAAGCGATCTTTATAAACATGGGAATTTCTACACCGCTACCTGTATAAACATGGAAATATCTACACCGCTATCTTTATCAACATGGAAATAACTACACCGCAATCTGTATAAACATGGAAATATCTACAATGCTATCTCTGTAAACATGTAAATATCTACACAGCTATCTGTGTAAACTTGGAAATATCTACACCGCTATCTGTGTAAATTTGGCAATACCTACACCGCAATCTGTGCAAAGATGGAAATACCTACACCGCTATCTCTGTAAACATGGAAATATCTACACCGATATCTGTATAAACTTGGAAATATCTACACTGCCATCTGTATAAACAAGGAAATATCTACAGCGCCATCTGTATAATCATGGAAATATCTACACCGACATCTGTACACACATGGAAGTAACTACACAGCCGTCTGTATAAACATGGAAATATCTACACTGCTATCTGTATAAACATGGAAATATCTACACTGCTGTGTGTATAAACATGGAAATATCTACATCACTATCTCTATAAACAGGGAAATATCTCCACCGCTTTCTGTATAAACATGGAAATATCTACACCGCTATCTCTATAAACATGAAAATATCTTCACCGATATCTTTATAAACATGGAAATATCTACAACGCTATCTCTGTAAACTTGGAAATATCTACACAGCTATCTGTGTAAATTTGGAAATATCTACACAGCTATCTGTGTAAAAGTGGAAATATCTACACAGCAATCTGTGCAAAGTTGGAAATATCTACACCGCAATCTCTGTAAACATGGAAATATCTACACCGCTATCTGTATAAACATGGAAATATCTATACCGCAGTCTCTATAAACATGGAAATATCTCCACCGCTATCTGTATAAACATGAAAATATCTACACCGCTATCTGTATAAACATGGAAATATCTACACCGCAATCTGTATAAACTTGGAAATATCTACAACGCTATGTGTGTAAACACTGAAATATCTACACAGCTATCTGTGTAAACTTGGAAATATCTACACAGATATCTGCGTAAACATGGAAATACCTACATGGCAATCTGTGCAAATATGGAAATAACTACACCGCTATCTCTGTAAAAATGGAAATATCTACACCGCTATCTTCAGAAACATGGATGTATCTACACCCCCATCTGTATAAACATGGAAATACCTAGACCGTCATCTGTATAAAGATGGAAATGTCTACACCGCAATCTGTTTAAATATGAAAATACCTACACCGCTATCTCTATAGACATGGAAATATCTACACCGCTATCTGTATAAACATGGAAATATCTACACTGCCATCTGTATAAAGATGGAAATATCTACACCGCGACCTGTATAAACATGGAAATATCTACACCGCCATCTCTATAAACTTGGAAATATCTACACTCCTATCTGTATAAACATGGAAATATCCACAAAACTATCTCTATAAACATGGAAAAATCAACACCGCTATCTCTATGAACAAGGAAATATCCACACCGCCATCTCTATAAACATGGAAATGTCTACACCGCCATCAGTATAAACATGGAAATATCTACACCGCTATCTGTATAAGCATGGAAATATCTCCACTGCTATCTCTATAAACATCGAAATATCTACACCGCCATCTGTATAAACATGGAAATACTTACAAAGTTATCTGTATAAACATGGAAATATCTACACCGCCATCTGTATAAACATGCTAATATCTACACAGCCATGTGTATATACATGGAAATATCTACACCGCTGTCTATATAAACATGGAAAGAACTACACCGCTATCTGTATAAACATGGAAATACCTCCACTGGATCTTTATAAACATCGAAATATCTACACCGCCATCTGTATAAACATGGAAATACTTACAAAGTTATCTGTATAAACATGGAAATATCTACACCGCCATCTGTATAAACATGGAAATATCTACACAGCCATGTGTACATCCATGGAAATATCTACACCGCTCTCTATATAAACATGGAAATAAGTACAGCGCTATCTGTATATGCATGGAAATATCTACACCACCATCTACATATCCATAGAAATATCTGTGCCGCCATCTGTATAAACATGGAAATGTCTACACGGTCATCTGTGTATAGATGGAAATATCAACACCGCCATCTCTACAAACATGGAAATATCTGCACCGCTATCTGTATAAACATGGAAATATCTACACCGCCATCTGTATAAACATGGAAATACCTACAAAGTCATCTGTATAAACATGGAAATATCTTCACCGCTATCAGTATAAATATGGAACTATCTACAACGCCATCTCTATAAACATGGAAATATCTACACCGCCATCCGATTAAACATGGAAATATCTACACCGCCATCTCTATAAATATAGAAATATCTACACCGCTACCTGTATAAACATGGAAATATCTACAACACTATCTGTGTAAACATGGGAATAACTTCACAGTTATCTGTGTAAACATGGAAATACGTACACCGCTGTCTGTGTAAAGATGGAAATAACTTCTCCGCAATATGTGCAAATATGGAAATATCGACACCGCTATCTCTGTAAACATGGGAATATCTATACCGCTATCTGTATATACATGGAAATATCTACAATGCTGTCTGTATAAACATGGAAATACCTACATCGCTATGTGTATAAACCTGGAATTATCTCCAACGCTATCTCTATAAACCTAGAAATATCTAAAACGACATCTGTATAAACGTAAATATCTACACCGCCATCAGCATAAACATGGAAATAACAACACCGCCATCTGTATAAACATGGAAATATCTACACTGCCATCTCTATAAACATAGAAACATCTACACTGTCATCTGTAGAAAGATGGAAATATCTGCACCGAGATCTTCATAAACATGGAAATATCCACACCTCTACCTGTATAAACATGGAAATATCTTCACCACTATCTGCATAAACATATATATATCTACACCGCTATCTGTATAACGTGGAAATATCTACACCACAATCTGTATAAACGTGGAAGTATCTACACCGCTATCTGTATAAACGTGAAAATATCTACAATGCTATCTGCATAAACGTGGAAATATCTACACCGTTATCTGTATAAATATGGAAATACCTACACCGCTATCTCTATAAACATGGAAATAACTACACCGCCATGTGTATAAACATGGAAATATCTACACTGCTATCTGTATAAACATGGAAATATCTACACCGCCATCTGTAAAAACATGGAAATATCTAAACTGTCATCTGTATAAACATGGAAATAACCACACTGCCATCTGTATACATATGGAAATGTACACAGCAATATCTGTATAAACATGGGAAAATCTACATCGCTATCTGTATAAACATGGAAATATCTCCACCGCTATCTATTTGAACATGGAAATATCTACACCGCCATCTGTATAAACATGGAAATATCTTCACCGCTATCAGTATAAATATGGAACTATCTACAACGCCATCTCTATAAACATGGAAATATCTACACCGCCATCCGTATAAACATGGAAATATCTACACCGCCATCTCTATAAATATAGAAATATCTACACCGCTACCTGTATAAACATGGAAATATCTACAACACTATCTGTGTAAACATGGGAATAACTTCACAGTTATCTGTGTAAACATGGAAATACGTACACCGCTGTCTGTGTAAAGATGGAAATAACTTCTCCGCAATATGTGCAAATATGGAAATATCGACACCGCTATCTCTGTAAACATGGGAATATCTATACCGCTATCTGTATATACATGGAAATATCTACACTGCTGTCTGTATAAACATGGAAATACCTACATCGCTATGTGTATAAACCTGGAATTATCTCCAACGCTATCTCTATAAACCTAGAAATATCTAAAACGACATCTGTATAAACATGTAAATATCTACACCGCCATCAGCATAAACATGGAAATAACAACACCGCCATCTGTATAAACATGGAAATATCTACACTGCCATCTCTATAAACATAGAAACATCTACACTGTCATCTGTAGAAAGATGGAAATATCTGCACCGAGATCTTCATAAACATGGAAATATCCACACCTCTACCTGTATAAACATGGAAATATCTTCACCACTATCTGCATAAACATATATATATCTACACCGCTATCTGTATAACGTGGAAATATCTACACCACAATCTGTATAAACGTGGAAGTATCTACACCGCCATCTGTATAAACGTGGAAATATCTACAATGCTATATGCATAAACGTGGAAATATCTACACCGTTATCTGTATAAATATGGAAATACCTACACCGCTATCTCTATAAACATGGAAATATCTGCACCGTGATCTGTATAAACATGGATATATTTACACTGCTATCTGCATAAACATGCTAATAACTACACCGCTATCTGAATAATTGTGGAAATATTTGCACCGCTATCCCTATAAACATGGTAATATCAACACCGCGATCTGTATAAACATGGAAATATCTACACCATGATCTGAATAAACAAGGAAATATCTACACCGGGATCTGTATAAACATGGAAATATCTACACAGTGATCTGTATAATCATGGAAATATCTACACCGCCATCTGTATAAACATGGAAATATCTACACCCCTATCTGTATAAACATGGAAATATCCACACCGCTATCTCTATAAACACGGAAAAATCAACACCGCTATCTCTATGAACCTGGAAATATCTACACCGCAATCTCTATAAAAATGTTAATATCTGCACCGCGTTCAGTGTAAACATGGAAATATCTCCACTGCTATCTCTATAAACATCGAAATATCTACACTGCCATCAGTATAAACCTGGAAAAACTTACAAAGTTATCTGTATAAACATATAAATATCTACACCGCCATCTGTATAAACATGGAAATATCTAAACAGCCATGTGTATATACATGGAAATATCTACACCGCTATCTATATAAACATGGAAATATGTACACCGCTATCTGTATAAACATGGAAATATCTCCACCGCCATCTACATATCCATGGAAATATCTGCGCCGCCATCTGTATAAACATGGAAATATCTACAACCTCAACTATGTATAGATGGAAATATCAACACCGCCATCTGTACAAACATGGAAATATCTGCACCGCTATGTGTATAAACATGGAAATCTCTACACTGCGGTCTGTATAAACATCGAAATTTCTACACCGGTATCTGTATAAACATGGAAATATCTAGACCACGATCTGTATAAACATGGAAATATTTACACCGCTATCTGTATAAACATCGAAATATCTACACCGCTATCTCTATAAAGATGGAAATATCCACAAAGCCATCTGTATAAACATAGAAATACCTGCACAGTCATGTGTAGGAACATGGAAAAATCTCCACTGCCATCTGTATAAACATGGAAATATCTACAGAGCCCTCTGTATAAATATGGAAATATCTGCATAGGCATCTGTATAAACATGGAAATATCTACACCGTTATCTGTATAAACATGGAAATACCTACACCGCTGTCTCTATAAACATGGAAATATGTACACCGCTATGTGTATAAACATGGAAATATCTCCACTGCTGTCTGTATAAACGTGGAAATATATAACCAGCTATCTCTATAAACATGGAAATAACTACACCGCCATCTGTATAAACATGGAAATACCTACAAAGTCATCTATATAAACATGGAAATATCTACACAGCCATCAGTATAAACAAGGAAATATATGCACCGCTATCTGTATAAACATTGAAATAACTAAACTGCTATTTGTATAAACAAGGAAATATGTACACCGTGATCTGTATAAACATGGAAATAACTTCACCGCTATTTGTATAAACAAGGAAATACATACACCGCCATCTGGTTATACATGGAAATATATACACAGACATCTGTTTATACATGGAAATATCTACACCACTATCCGTATAAACATGCTAATAACTACACCGCTATCTGTATAAATGTGGAAACATTTGCACCGCTATCCCTATAAACATGGTAATATCAACACCGCGATCTGCATAAACATGGAAATAGCTACACCATGATCTGTATAAAAATGGAAATATCTACACCGCAATCTGTATAAACATGGAAATATCTACACCGTGATCTGTATAAACATGGAAATATCTACACCGCCATATCTATAAACATGGAAATATCTACACCCCTATCTGTATAAAGATGGAAATATGCACACCGCTATCTTTATAAACATGGAAAAATCAACACCGCAATCTCTATGAACATGGAAATATCTACACTGCCGTCTCTATAAACATGGAAATATGAACACCGCGATCAGTATAAACATGGAAATATCTACACCGCTATCTCTATAAACATGGAAATATCTCCACTGCTATCTCTATAAACATCGAAATATCTACACCGCCATCTGTATAAACATGAAAATACATACAAAGTTATCGGTATAAACATGGAAATATCTACAACGCCATCTGTATAAACATGGAAATATCTACACAGCCATTTGTATATACATGGAAATATCTACACCACTATCTATATAAACATGGAAATAACTACACCGCTATCTGTATAAACATGGAAATATCTGCACCGCCATCTGTATAACAATGGAAGTATCTACAAGGTCATCTGTGTAGAGATGGAAATATCAACCCTGCCACCTGTATAAACATGGAAATATCTACACCGTGGTCTGTATAAACATGGAAATATCTACACAGCTATCTGTATAAACATGGAAATATCTGCACAACTATCTCTATAAACATGGAAATATCTACACCGCAATCTGTATAAACATGGAACTACCCACAAAGTCGTCTGTATAAACATGGAAATATCTACACAGCCATCTGTATAAACATGGAAATATCTACACAGCCGTCTGTATATACATGGAAATATCTACACCGCTATCTGTATAAACATGGAAATAAATACACCGCTATTTGTATAAACAAGGAAATATCTACAACACCATCTGTTTAAACATGGAAATAGCTACACAGACATCTGTTTATACATGGAAATATCTACACCGCTATCTGTAGAAACATGCTAATAACTACACCGCTATCTGTATAAATGTGGAAATATTTGCACCGCTATCGCTATAAACATGGTAATATCAACACCACGATCTGTAAAAACATGGAAATACCTACACCTTGATCTGTATAAACATGGAAATATCTACACCGCGATCAGCATAAACATGGAAATATCTACACCGTGATCTGTATAAACATGGAAATATCTACACCGCCATCTCTATAAACATGGAAATATCTACACCCCTATCTGTATAAACATGGAAATATCCACATCGCTATCTCTATAAACATGGAAAAATCAACACCGCTATCTCTATGAACATGGAAATATCTACACCGCCATCTCTATAAACATGGAAATATCTACATCGCGATCAGCATAAACATGGAAATATCTACACCGCCATCTGTATAAACATGGAAATACCTACAAAGTCATCTGTATAAACATGGAAATATCTACACAGCCATCTGTATAAACATGGAAATATCTACACAGCCATCTGTATATACATGGAAATATCTACACCACTATCTGTATAAACATGGAAATAACTAAACTGCTATTTGTATAAACAAGGAATTATCTACACAGCCATCAGTATATACATGGAAATATCTACACCACTATCAGTATAAACATGTAAATAACTACACCGCTATTTGTATAAACAAGGAAATATCTACACCGTGAACTGTATAAACATGGAAATATCTACACCGCTATTTGTATAAACAAGGAAATATCTACACCGCTATCTGTATAAACATTGAAATAACTACACTGCTATTTTTATAAACAAGGAAATATCTACACCACCATCTGTTTAAACATGGAAATAAATACACCGCTATTTGTATAAACAAGGAAATACCTTCACCGCCATCTGTTTAAACATGGAAATATATACACAGACATCTGTTTATACATGGAAATATCTACACCACTATCTGTATAAACATACTGATAACTACACCGCTATCTGTATAAATGTGGAAATATTTGCACCGCTATCCCTATAAATATGGTAATATCAACACTGCGATCTTCATAAACATGGAAATAGCTGCACCATGATCTGTATAAACATGGAAATATCTACACCGCGATCTGTATAAACATGGAAATATATACAATGTGATCTGTATAAACATGGAAATATCTACACCGTGATCTGTATAAACATGGAAATATCTACACCGCCATCTCTATAATCATGGAAATATCAACACCCCTATCTGTATAAACATGGAAAGATCCACACCGCTATCTCTATAAACATGGAAAAATCAAAACCGCTATCTCTATGAACATGGAAATATCTACACCGCCATCTCTATAAACATGGAAATATCTACACCGCGATCAGTATAAACATGAAAATATCTACACCGCTATCTGTATAAACATGGTAATAACAACAGAGTCATGTGTAGGAACATGGAAATATCTACACCGCTATCTCTATAAACATGGAAATAACTACACCGTGATCTGTATAAACAAGGAAATATTTACACCGATATCTGCATAAACATGGAAATATCTACACCGGTATCTGTATAAATATGGAAATATCTACACCGCAATCTGTGCAAAGATGGAAATATCTAAACCGATATCTGTGTAAACATGGTAATATCTACACCACTGTCTATATAAACATGGAAATATCCACACCGCTATCTGTATATACATGGAAATATCTACACAGACATCTGTAAAAACATGGAAATATCTACACCG
Organism: Pan troglodytes; assembly: GCF_028858775.2. NCBI lineage: Eukaryota > Metazoa > Chordata > Mammalia > Primates > Hominidae > Pan > Pan troglodytes. The sequence continues at coordinate 9,738,975 of NC_072411.2, forward strand.
CAATCTGTATAAACATGGAAATACCTACACAATCATCTGTATAAACATGGTGACATCTACACAGCTATCTGTATAGTCATGGAAATATCTACACCGCTATCAGTATGAACATGGAAATATCTACAACGCTATCTGTGTAAACATGGAAATGACTACACAGCTATCTGTGTAAACATGGAAATATCTACACCGCTATTTTTGCAAAGATGGAAATATCTGCACCGCAATCTGTGCAAACATGGAAATATTTACACAGCTATCTCTTTAAAAATGGAAATATCTGCACCGGTATCTGTATAAACATGGAAATATCTACACCGCTATCTCTATCAACATGGAAATATCTACACCGCCGTCTGTATAAACATGGAAATATCTACACAGTCATCTGTATACACATGGAAATATCTACACCACCATATCAATAAACATGGAAATATCTACACTGCCATGTGTATACACATGGAAATATCTACAAAGCCATCAGTATAAACTTGGAAACATCTTCACCGCTATCTGAATACACATGGAATTACCTACTCCGCTTTCTCTATAAACATGGAAAGATCTAAACTTCTATATGTATAAACATGGAAATAACTACGAAGATATCTGCATAAACATGGAAATACCTGCACCGCGTACTGTATAAACATGGAAATGTCTAGACCGCTATGTCTATAAACATGGAAATATCAACACCACTCTCCGTATAAACATGGAAATATGTACACCGCTATCTGTATAAACATGGAAATATCTACACCGCTCTCTGTATAAATATGGAAATATCTACAACACTATCTGTGTCAACATGGAAATATCTACAGAGCTATCTGTGTAAACATGGAAATATCTACACCGCTATCTCTATAAACATGGAAACATATACACCACGATCTGTATAAAAATGCAAATATCTACACCGCTCTCTGTATAAACATGGAAATATCTACACCGCTATCTGCATAAACATGGAAAAACCTACAATGACATCTCTATATACATGGAAATATCTACACCGCCATCTGCATAAACATGGAAATATCTACACCACGATCTGTATAAACATGGAAATATGTACACCTCTACCTGTATAAACACGCAAATATCTACACCGCTATCTGTATAATCATGGAAATATCTACACTGCTATCTGTATAAACTTGGAAATATCTACACCGCCATCTGTATAAAGATGGAAATATCTCCACGGTCATCTGTATAAACATGGAAAGATCTCCACCGCTATCTGTATAAACATGGAAATATCTACAAGACTATCTGTATAAACATGGAAATATCTACAACACTCTCTGTGAAAACATGGAAATATCTACACCGCTATTTTTATAAACATGGAAATATCTACACCACCATCTGTATAAACATGGAAATATATCTACCGCTATCTGTATAAACATGGAAATATCTACATCGCTATCTGTATAAACATGGAAATATCTTGACCGCTATCTGCATAAACTTGGAAATATCTGCACTGTAATCTTTATAAACATGGAAATATCTATACCGCAATCTGTAAAAACATGGAAATATCTACAAAACTATCAGTGTTAACATGGAGATATCCACACCGTTATCTGTGGAAACCTGGAAATATGTACACCGCTATCTGTGTAAAGATGGAAATATCTACACCGCTATCTGTGCAAATATGGAATTATCTACACCGCTATCTCTATAAACATGGAAATATCTACACCGTTATCTGTATAAATATGGAAGTATCTACACCACGATCTCTATAAACATGGAAATAGCCACACCGCTATCTGCATATACATGGAAATATCTTCACCGCCATCTGTAAAAACATGGAAATATCTACACCGCTATCTGTATAAACATGGAAATATCTACACCATTATCTGCACAAACATGGAAATACCAACTCTGCCATCTGTATAAACATGGTAATATCTACACCGCCATCTGTAAAAACATGGAAATATCTACACTGTCATCTGTATAAACATGGAAATACCTACTCATCCATCTGTATAAACATGGAAATATCTACACTGCCATCTGTATACACAAGGAAATATGTACACTGCCATCTGTTTGAACACGGAAATATCTACACTGCTATCTCTATAAATATGGAAATACCTACACCGCCATCTGTATAAACATGGAAATATCTACACCGCTATCTGTATAAAGATGGAAACATCTACACCGCTATTTTTATAAACATAGTAATATCTGCACTACTATCTCTATAAACATGGAAATATCTACAACACTATCTGTGTAAAGATGGAAATATGTACACGGCAATCTGTGCAAAGATGGAAATATCTACACCGCTATCTCTGTAAACATGGAAATATCTACACTGCTATCTCTATAAACATGAAAATATCTACACTGCTCTCTGTATAAACATGGAAATATCTACACCACGATCTGTATAAACATGGAAATATCTACACCGCTATCTGTAAAAACATGGAAATATCTACAACACTGTGTGTGTTAACACGGAAATAAATACACCGCTATCTGTGTAAACATGGAAATATATACACAGCTATCTCTATAAACATGGAAATATCTGCAACACTCTCTGTATAAACACGGAAATATCTCCACCACTATCTGTATAAACATGGAAATATCTACATTGCTATATTTATAAACATGGAAATGTCTACAACGCTATCTGTATAAACATGGAAATATCTGCAACACTATCTGTATAAACATGGAAATATCTACACCGCTATCTGTATAAACATGGAAATATCTACACCACGATCTGTATAAACATGGAAATACCTTCACCGCTATCTGTATAGACATGGAAACATCTACACCGCAATCTGCATAAACACGGAAATATCTACACCGCTATCTCTATAAACCTGGAAATATCTACAACGCTATCTAAGTAAACATAGAAATATCTAAACAGCTATCTGTGTAAACATGGCAATATCTACACCGCTATCTCTGTAAAGATGGAAATATCTACACCGCAATCTTTGCAAAGATGGAAATATCTACAACGCTATCTCTATAAACATGGAATTATATGCACCGCTCTCTGTATAAACATGGAAATATCTGCACCGCTATCTGTATAATCATGGAAATATCTACAAGGCTATCTCTATAAATATTGAAATATCTACACCACCATCTGTATAAAGATGGAAATATCTACACCGCGAGCTGTATAAACATGGAAATATCTACACCGCTATCTGTATAAACATGGAAATATCTACACCACGATCTCTATAAACATGGAAATACCTACACCGCCATCTCTATAAACATGGAATTATCTACACCGCTATCTCTATAAACTTAGAAATATGTACACTGCCATCTCTATAAACATGAATATATCTACACCACCATCAGCATAAACATGGAAACAAATACACCGCCGTCTGTATAAATATGGAATTATCTACATAGCCATCTCTATAAACATAGAAATATCTACACTGCCATCTGTAGAAAGATGGAAATGTCTTCACTGAGATCTGCATAAACATGGAAATATCTACACCTCTACCTGTATAAACATGGAAATATCTACACCGCTATCTACATAAACATGGAAATACCTACACTGCCATCTATATAAACATGGAAATACCTGCACTGCGAGCAGAATAAACATGGAAATGTCTACACCCCTATGTGTATAAACATGGAAATATCAACACCACTATCTGTATAAACATGGAAACATCTACACCGCTATCTAAATAAACTTGGAAATATCTACACCACTATCTTCATAAACATGGAAATACCTCCACCACCATCTCTATAAACATGGAATTATCTACACCGCTATCTCTATAAACATGGAAATAGCTACACCGCCGTCTGCATAAACCTGGAAATATCTACACAGTCATCTGTATATACATGGAAAGAGCTACACCACCATTTCTATAAACATGGAAATATCTACACTGCCATGTGTATACACATGGAAATAACTACACAGCCATCAGTATAAACTTGGAAACATCTTAACCGCTATCTGAATACACGTGGAAATACCTACTCCGCTATCTCTATAAACATGGAAAGATCTAAACTGCTATCTGTAGAAACATGGAAATATCTACGCCGCTATCTGCATATACATGGAAATACCTACACTGCGATCTGTATAAACATGGAAATACCTGCAACGCGAGCTGAATAAACATGGAAATGTCTTCACCGCTATGTGTATAAACATGGAAATATCAACACCAATATCTGTATAAGCATGGAAATATGTACACCGCTATCTGAATAAACATGGAAATACCTACACCACCATCTCTATAAACATGGAATTATCTAAACAGCTATCTCTATAAACATAGAAATATCCACACCGCCTTCTCTAGAAACATGGAAATATCTACACCGCCATCTGCATAAACATGGAAATATCTACACCGCGATCTGTATAAATATGGAAACATCTACACCGCTATCTGAATAAACATGGAAATATCTACACCGCTGTCTGTATAAACATGGAAATATCCACAACACTATCTGTGTAAACATGGAAATACCTACACAGCTATCTGTGTAAACATGGAAATATCTACACCGCTATCTGTATAAACATGGAAACATGTACACCACGATCAGTATAAAAATGGAAATATCTACTCCGCTCTTTGTATAAACATGGAAATATCTACATTGCTATCTGCATAAACATGGAAAAACCTACAATGCCATCTGTATAAACATGCAAATATCTACACCTCTATCTGTATAAACATGGAATTATCTACACCGCTATCTGCATAAACTTGGAAATATCTGCACCGCCATCTGTATAAAAATGGAAATATCTCCACGGCCATCTGTATGAACATGGAAAGATATCCACCGCCATCTGCATAAACATGGAAATATCTACACCTATATCGGTATAAACATGGAAATATCTACACCGCTATCTGAATAAACATGGAAATATATAACCACGATTTGTATAAACATGGAAATATCTCCACCGCTAACTGTATAAACATGGAAATATCTCCACTGCTATCTGCATACTCATGGAAATATGTACACAGCTATCTGTATAAACATGGAAATATCTACCCCACTATCTGTATAAACATGGAAATATCTACACCGCTATCTGTATAAACCTGGAAATATCTGCATCGCTATCTGTATAAACATGGAAATGTCTACAACGCTATCTCTATAAACATGGAAATATTTACACGGCAATCTTTATAAACATGGAAATATCTACACCGCTATCTCTATAAACATGGAAATATCTACATGGCTATCTCTATAAACATGGAAATACCTACACCACCGTCTGTATAAACAAGGAAATATATCCACCGCTATCTGTATAAACATGGAAATATCTACATCGCTATGTGTATAAACATGGAAATATCTCCAGCGCTATCTGTATAAACATGGAAATATCTGCACCGCAATCTTTATAAACATGGAAATATCTATACCGCAATCTGCATAAACATGGAAATATCTACAAAACTATCTGTGTTAACATGGAAATATCTACACCGCTATCTGTGTAAACATGGAAATATGTACACCGCTATCTGTGTTATGATGGAAATATCTACACCGCGAGCTGCATAAACATGGAAATATCTACAAAACTATCTGTGTTAACATGGAAATATCTACACCGCTATCTGTGTAAACATGGAAATATGTACACAGCTATCTGTGTTATGATGGAAATATCTACACCGCGAGCTGTATAAACATGGAAATATCTACACCGCTATCCGTATAAACATGGACATAACAACACCACTATCCCTATAAACATGGAAATATCTACACCACTATCTGTATAAACATGGAAATATCTGCACCGCTATTTCTATAAACATGGAAATACCTACACCGCCATCTTTATACACATGGAAATATCTACACAGCTATCTCTATAAACATAGAAATATCTACACCGCCATCTCCACAAACATGGAAATATCTACACCGCCATCTGCATAAACATGAAAATATCCTCACCGGCTTCTGTATAAACATGGAAATATCTACACCGCTATGTGTATAAACATGAAAATATCCACAGCGCTATCTCTATAAACATGGAAATACTTACAACGCCATCTCTATAAACATGGAAATATCTACAACGCTATCTCTATAAACATAGAAATATATTCACCACCATCTCTATCAACATGGAAATATCTACGCAGCCATCTGCATAAACATGGAAATATCTACACCGTGATCTGTATAAACATGCAAATACCTACACCGCCATCTGTATAAATAGGGAAATATCTACACTGCCATCTTTATACACATGGAAATATCTACACCACTATCTGTATAAACATGGAGATATCTACACCGCTATCTCTATATACATGGAAATATCTACACCACCATCTGTATAAATATGGAAATATCTGCACTGATAATTGTATGAATATGGAAATATCTACACCGCTATCGCTATAAACATGGAAATATCTAAACCGCTACCTGTATAAACATGGAACTATCTACACAAATATCTGTGTAAACATGGAAATATGTACACCGCTATCTGTATAAAGATGGAAATATCTACACCGCAATCTGAGCAAATATGAAAATATCTACACTGCTATCTTTGTAAACATGAAAATATGTACACCGTGAGCTGTATAAACATGGAAATACCAATACCGCTATGTGTAAACATGGAAATATCAACACCGCTATGTGTATAAACATGATAATATCTACACCGCTATCTCTATACACATGGAAATATTACGCCGCCATCTCTATAAACATGGAAATATCTACACCGCTATCTCTGTAAACATAGAAATATCTGCACCATCATCTCTATAAACATGGAAATATCTCCACCGCCATCTGTATAAACATGGAAATATCTACACCGCCATCTGTATAAACATGGAAATATCTACACCGCCATCTCTATAAATAGGGAAATATCTACACCGCAATCTGAATAAACATGGAAATATCTACACAGCCATCTGTATAAAGATGGAAATATCTCCACCGCTATCTGTATAAAAATGGAAATATCTACACCGCTATCAGTATAAACATGGAAATATCTACACCGATATCTCTATAAACATGGAAATGTTTACACCTATATCTGTATAAACATGGAAATATCTTCATGGCTATCTCTATAAACATGTAATTATCTATACCGCCATCTGTATAAACCTGGAAATATCTACACAGTCATCTGTATAAACATGGAAATATCAACACAGCCTTCTCCATAAACATGGAAATATTTACACCGCTATCTGTATAAACATGTAAATAGCCACACCGCTATCTGTATAATCATGGAAATATCTACACCGCCATCTGAATAAACATGGAAATATCTACACTGCTATCTATATAAATATGGAAATATCTACACCGCTATCTCTATAAACATGGAAATATCTACACCGCTATCTGTATAAACATGGAAATATCTACACCGCCATCTCTATAAACTTCGACATATCTACACCATCATCTCTATAAGCATGAAAATATCTACACCGCCATTTCCATAAACATGGAACTATCTACAACACCATCTGTGTAAAAATGGAAATATCTACACCGCTATCTCTAGAAAGATGGAAATGTCTACACCGCGATCTGTATAAACATGGAAACATCTACACCGCTATCTGTATAGACATGAAAATATTTACACCTCGATCTGTATAAACATGTAAATATCTAAACCGCTATCTGTAAAAACATGGAAATATCTACACCGCCATCTGTATAAACATGGAAATATCTACACTGCTAATTGCATAAATATGGAAATATCTACACCGCCATCTCTTTAATCATGGAAATAGCTACTCCGCTATCTGTATAAACATGGAAATATCTACAGCGCTATCTCTATAAACATGGAAATATCTACACCGCCATCTGTATAAACATGGAAATATCTACACCGTCATCTGTATAATCATGGAAATATCTACACCACCATTTCTATAAACATGGAAATATCTACAATGCTATCTGCATACACATGGAAATAGCTACACAGCTATCTGTATAAACATGGAAATATATACATCGCTATCTGTATAAACATGGAAATATCTCCACCGCTATCAGTATAAACATGGAAATATCTACACCGCTATCTATATAAATATGGAAATATCTACACCGCTATCTCTATAAACATGGAAATGTCTACACCGATATCTGTATAAACTTCGAAATATCTAAACCGCTATCTCTATAAATTTAGAAATAACTACAACGATATCTGTGTAAACATGGAAATACATTAACCACTATCTCTATAAAAATGGAAATATCTACAACGCTATCTGTGTAAACATGGGAATATCTACACCGCTATCTGTATAAACATGGAAATACCTACTCCGCTATCTGTATAAACATGGAAATATCTACACCGCTAACTCTATAAACATGGATAAATCTACACCGCCATTTGTAAAAACATGGAAATATCTACACAGTCATCTGTATAAACATGGAAATATGTACAACTCCGTGAGTATAAACTTGGAAATATCTACACTGCCATCTGTATACACATGGAAATATCTACAAAGGCAGCAGTATAAACATGAAAATATCTACACCGCTATCTCTATAAACATGGAAATTCCTACACAGCTATCTGTATAAACATGGAAATATCTACACCGTTATCTGTAAACATGGAAATATATTCCGCACGATCTGTGTAAACGTTTAAGTATCTACACAGCTATCTGTGTAAACTTGGAAATATCTACACCGCTATCTGTGTAAAGATGGAAATATCTATATCGCAGTCTGTGCAAAGATGGAAATATCTACACCGCTATCTCTGTAAACATGGAAATATCTACACCGCTATCTGTATAAACATGGAAATATCTACACCGATATCTCTATGAACATGAAATTATCTACACCAACATCTGTATAAACATGGAAATACCTCCACCGCCATCTGTATAAACATTTAAATATCTACACTGCCATCTGTACTAACATGGAAATATCTACAAAGCCATCTCTGCGAACATGGAAATGTCCACACCGATAACTGTATGAAAATGGAAATACCTACACCGCTATCTGTATAAATATGGAAGCATCTACAACGCTATCCCTATAAACATGGAAATAACAACACCACTATCCGTATAAACATGGAAATATGTACACCGCTACCTGTATAAACATAGAAATATCTACACGGTTATCATTATAAACATGGAAATACCAACACTGCTATCTCTATAACATGGAAATATCTACACCGCCGTCTGTATAAACATGGAAATATCTACACGGCTATCTGTTTAAACATGGAAATATCTGCAATGTTATCTGTGTAAACATGGAAATATCTACACCGCTATCTGTATAAACATGGAAATACCTACATCGCTATCTCTATAAATATGAAAATATCTACAACGCTTCTTGTGTAAACATGGATATATCTACACAGCTATCTGTGTAAACTTCGAAATATCTACAATGCCATCTGTATAAACATGGAAATATCTACACCAATATCTGTATACATATGGAAATATCTACACAGCTCTCTCTACAAACATGGAAATATCAACACCGCAATCTGTATAAACATGGAAATGTCAACGCCGCTATCTCTATAAACATGGAAATATCTGCACTGCCATGTGTATAAACATGCAAATATCCTCAAAATCATCTGTATAAACATGGAAATATCTACACCACCATCTCTAAAAACTTGGAAATATCTACACTGCCATTTGTATTCACTTGGAAATATCTACACAGCCATTTGTATAAACATGGAAATATCTACACCGCTATCTCTATAAACATGGAAATATCTAAAACGCTATCTGTATAAACATGGAGATGTCTACATCGCTATCTGCATAAAGATGGAAATATCTCCACCGCTATCTGTATGAACATGGAAATAGTTACACTGCTATCTGTATAAACATGGAAATATCTACAACACTATCTGTGTAAACCTGTAAATATGTACACAGCTATCTGTGTAAACTTAGAAATATCTACACCGCTATCTGTGTAAAGATGGAAATATCTACAACGGTATCTCTGTAAACATGGAAATATCTACACCGCCAACTGTATAAACATGGAAATATCTACAATAGATCTGTATAAACATGGAAATATCTAAACCGCTGTCTGAATAAATATGGAAATATCTACACCACTCTCTCTACAAACATGGAAAAATCTACACCACCATCTCTATAAACATGGAAATATATACACTGCCTTCTGTATACACATGGAAATATCTACCCAGCCATCTGTATAAACATGGAAATATCTACACTGCTTCTGTATAAACATGGAAATATCTACACTGCTATCTGTATAAATATTGAAATATGTACAGCACTCTCTGTATAAAGATAGAAATATCTACATCACTATCTGTATAAACCTGGAAACATCTACACATCTATTTGTATAAATATGGAAATATTTACAGCGCTATCTCTATAAACATGGAAATATCTACACCGCTATCTCTACAAACATGGAAATATCTACACCGCTATCTGTATAAACATGCAAATATCTACAACGCTATCTGTATAATTATGTAAATATCTACACCGCTATGTCTATAAACATGGAAATATCTACACCGCTATCTTTATATACATGGAAATATCTACACGGCTATCTCTATAAACGTGGAAATATCTACACCGCCATCTGTAAAAACAAGGAAATATCTACACAGTCATATGTATATACTTGGAAATATCTACACCACCATCTGTATAAACATGGAAATATCTACACTGCCATCTGTATACACAAGGAAATATCTACACAGCCATCCCTATAAACATGGAAATATCTTCACCGCTATCTCTATAAACATGGAAATACCCACACCGCTATCTGTATGAACATGGAAATATCTACATCGCTACCTCTATAAACATGGAAATATCTACACCGCCAACTCTATAAACCTGAAAATATCTACACTGCAATCTCTATAAACATGGAACTAACTACACAGCCATCTGAATAAACAAGGAAATATCTACACTGCCATCTGTATACACATGGAAATATCAACACCGCCATCTGTATAAACATGGAATTAACTACACAGCCTTCTGTATAAACATGGAAATATCTACAACGCTATCTGTGTAAAATGGAAATATCTAAACCGAAATCTGTGCAAAGATGGAAATATTTACACCGATATCTCTGTAAACATGGAAATATCTACACAGCTATCTATATAAATATGGAAATATTTACACTGCTATCTCTATAAACATGGAAATATCTACACCTCTCTATAAATATGGAAAATCTACAACAGTATCTCTGTAAACATGTAAATATCTACACAGCTATCTGTGTAACCTTGGAAATATCTACACCGCTGTCTGTGTAAAGATGGAAATATCTACACTGCAATCTGTGCAAAGATGGAAATATCTACACCGCTATCTCTGTAAACATGGAAATATCCACACCGCTATCTGTATAAACTTGGAAATATCTACACCGCTATCTCTAAAACCATGAAAATATCTACACCACCATCTGTATAAACATGGAAATATCTACAACGGGATCTGTATAAACATGGAAATATCTAAACCGTTATTTGTATAAATATGGAAAAATCTTCACCACTATCTCTATAAACATGGAAATATCTACACCACCATCTCTATAAACATGGAAATATATACACTGCCATCTGTATTCATATGGAAATATCTACACAGCCATCTCTATAAACATGGAAATATCTACACTGCTATCTCTATGAACATGGAAATACCTACATGGCTATCTCTATAAACATGGTAATATCTACACCACCATCTCTATAAACAAGAAAATATCTACACCGCCATCTCCATAATCATGGAAATAACTACACCACCATCTGTATAAACTTGGAAATATCTACACCGCTTTCTTTATAAACATGGAAACATCTACACTGCCATCTGTATAAAGTTGGAAATATCTATACCGCGAGCTGTATAAAAATGGAAATATCTAAAACGCTATCTGTATAAACATAGAAATACAAACTCCGCTATCTGTAAAAACGTGGCAATATCTACACCGCTGACTGTATAAACATAGAGAGCTACACCACTATCTCTATAAACATGGAAATACCTACAGCGCCATCTCTATAAACATGGAAATATCTACACCACTATCTGTATAAACATGGAAATATCTACACCGCGATCTGTATAAATATGGAAATATCTACACCGCTATCTTTATAAACATGGAAATGTCTACACCGCCATCTGTATAAACATGGAAATATCTAAACCGATATCTCTATAAACATGAAAATATCTACACCAACATCTTTATAAATATGGAAATATGTACACCGAGTTCTGCATAAACATGGAAATAACTACACTGCCGTCTGTATAAACATGGAAATACGTACACAGCCATCTCTATGAGCAAGGAAATATCTACACCGCTAAGTGTATAAAAATGGAAATATTTACACCGGTATGTGTATAAACATGGAAACATCTACACCACTATCTCTATTAACATGGAAATATAAACACCGCTATCCGTATAAATATGAAAATATCTACACTGCTCCCTGTATAAACATGGAAATATCTACACTGCTATCTGTTTAAAACGGAAATATCTACAACCATATCTGTGTAAACATAGAAATATCTACACTGATATCTCTATAAAGATGGAAATATCTACACCACTGTCTTTATAATCGTGGAAATATCTACACCGCTACCTGTATAAACGTGGAAATATCTACACCGCTATTGGTATAAACGTGGAAATATCTACAGCGCTATCTGTATAAACATGGAAATATTTGCAATGCTATCTGTGTAAACTTGGAAATATCTACACAGCTATCAGTGTAAACTTGGAAATATCTACACCGCTATCTGTGTAAAGATGGAAATATCTACACAGCAATCCGTGCAAAGATGGAAATATCTACACCGCTATCTGTACAAACATGGAAATATCTTCACCGTTATCTGTATAAATATGGAAATGTCTACACCGCTATCTGTATAAACTTGGAAATATCTACACAGTCATTTTTATAAACATGGACATATATTCACTGCTATCTGTATGAAGATGGAAATGTCTGCACCGCTATCTCTATGAACATGGAAATGTCTACACCACTCTCTGTATAAACATTGAAATATCTACATAGCTATCTTTATAAACATGGAAATATCTACACGGCCATCTGCATAAACTTTAAATACCTACAAAGTCTTCTCTATAAACATGAAAATACCTACACGACCATCTGTATAAACATGGAAATATCTACACTGTCATCTGTATAAACATGGAAATAACTACAAAGCCTTCTCTAAATACATGGAAATATCTACACCGCTATCTGTATGAACATGGAAATATCTACACAGCTATCTGTATAAACATGGAAAAATCTACACCGCCATGTGTATAAACATTGAAATATCTACATCGTCATCTGTATAAACATGGAAATATAACACCGCTATCTGTATAAACATGGAAATATCTACACCGTCATCTGTATAAACATGGAAATATAACACCGCTATCTGTGTAAACATGGCAATATCTACACCGCTATCTCTATAAACTTGGAAATGTCTGCACCGCTATCTGTATAAACTTGGAAATATCTACACTACTATCTCTATAAACATGGAAATATCTACACCACCATCTGTATAAACATGGAAATATCAACACAGTCATCTGTATAAACATGGAAATATGTACACCACCATCTCTATAAACATGGAAATATCTACACTGCCATCTGTATACACATGGAAATATCTACACAGCCATCAGTATAAACATGGAAACATCTCCACCGCTATCTGTATAAACATGGAACTATCTACACCACTATCTGTATAAACATGGAAATAACTACAATGCTATCTGTGTAAACATGGAAATATCTACACAGCTATCTGCGTAAACATGGAAATATCTACACCGCAATCTGTGCAAAGATGGAAATATCTACACCGCTATCTCTGTAAACACGGAAATATCTACACCGCTATCTGTATAAACATCGAGATATTTACATCGCTATCTGTATAAACAGGGAAAAATCTCCACCGCTATCTCTATAAACATGGAACTCTCTACACCGCAATCTGTATAAACATGGAAATACCTACAATGCTATCTGTGCAAACATGAAAATATCTACACAGATATCTGTGTAAACATGGAAATAACTACAACGCTATCTGTGTAAACATGGAAATATCTACACCGCAATCTGTTCAAGGTTGGAAATATCTACACCGCTATCTCTGTAAACATGGAAATATCTACACCGCTATCTGTATAAACATGGAAATATATACACCGCTATCTGTATAAACATGGATATATCTACACCGCCATCTGTATATACATGGAAATAACTACATTGCCATCTGTATAAACATGGACATACCTAAACCGCTATATGTATAAATGTGGAAATGTCTACACCGCTATCTCTGTAAACATGGAAATATCTACACCGATGCCTGTTTAAAAATGGAAATTTCTACACTGCAATCTGTGCAAACATGGAAATTTCTAAACCGCTGTCTGTGTAAACATGGAAATATCTACACTGCTACCTGTATAAACATGGAAATATCTACACTGCTCTCTGTATAAACAAGGAAATATCTACACCGCCACGTGTATAAAAATGGAAATAACCACACAGTAATCTGTATAAACATGGAAATATCTGCACAGCTATCTATATAAACATGGAAATATCTACACCGCCATCTGTTTAAACATGGAAATAAGTACACAGTCATATGTATTAACATGGAAATATCTACACTACCATAAGTATAAACATGGAAATATCTACACTGCCATCTGTATAAACATGGAAATGTATACACAGCCATCTCTATAAACGTGGAAATAGCTACACCGCTATCTGTATAAAAATGGAAATTGCCACACCGCTGTCTGTATTAACATGGAAATATCTACACCACCGTCTGTAAAAACATGGAAATATCTACACAGTCATCGGAGTAAACATGGAAATATCTACACCTCCACTTGTATAAACATGGAAATATCTACACTGCCATGTGTATACACATGTAAACATCTACACAGCCATCTGTATAAACATGGAAATATCTACACTGCTATCTGTATAAACATGGAAATATCTACACCGCAATCTTTATAAACATGGAAATATCTACACCGCTATATGTATAAATGTGGAAATAACTACACCGCTATCTCTATAAGCATGGAAATATCTACATCGCTATCTGTATAAACATAGAAATTACTACACCGCTATCTCTATAAACATGGAAATATCTACACCGCCATCTGTAAAAACATGGAAATATGTACACAGACATCTGTATAAACATGGAAATATCCACACCTCCGTCAGAATGAACATGGAAATATCTACACAGCTATCTTTATAAACCTGGAAATAGCTAAACCGGTATCTGTATAGTCATAGAAATATCCACACCGCTATGTGTATAAACACGGAAATATCTACACCGCCATCTCTATAAACATGAAAATATCTACAGAGTCATGTGTATAAACATGGAAACATCCACACCTCCATCTCTATAAACATGGAAATATCTACAGTGACATCTGTATACACATGGAAATATCTACAATGCCATCTGTACACACATGGAAATAACTACACAGCCATCTGTATAAACATGGAAATATCTACACCGCTATCTCTAGAAACATGGAAATACCAACAACGCTAATTGTATAAACATGGAAACATCTACACCGCCATTTGCATGAACATGTAAATATCTCCACCGCTATCGGTATAAACATGGAGATATCTACAGCGCTATCTGTATATACATGGAAATATCTATACCGCTGTCTGTATAAACATGGAAATTTGTACACCGCCATCTGTATAAACTTGGAAATAACTACACAGTCATCTATATAAACGTGGAAATATCTACCCCACTATCTGTATAAACATGGAAATGGCTACAACGCCATCTTTATAAACATGGAAACATCTACACAGGCGTCTCTATAAATATGGAAATAGCTACACCGTTATCTGTGTAAATGTGGAAATATCTACACCGCAATCTCTATAAACATGGATATAACTACACCGCAATCTGTGCAAAGATGGAAATATCTACACCGCGGTCTGTGTAAACATGGAAATACCTACACCACTATCTATAAACATGGAAATATTTACACAGCTATCTGTAAAAACATGGAAATATCTACACCGCCATGTGTATAAACATGGAAATATCTACACCGTCATCTATATAAACATGGAAATATCTACATCGCCATCTGTATAAACATGGAAATATCTTCACAGCCATCTCTATAAATATGGAAATAGCTACACCGTTGTCTCTATAAACATGGAAATAGCAAAACCTCCATCAGTATAAACATGGAAATATCTACACCGCTTTCTGTATAAACATGGAAATGTCTCCCCTCCTCTCTGTATAAACATGGAAATATCTACACCGCTGTCTCTATAAACATCGAAATAACTACACCGCCATCTGTAAGAACATGGAAATATCTTCACAGTCATCTGTATAAACATGGAAATATCTACACCACCATCTGTATAAACTTGGAAATAACTACACTGCCATCTGTGTACACATGGAAAGAACTTCACTGCAATCTGTATACACATGGAAATATCTACACAGCCATCTGTATCAACATGGAAATAACTAAACCGCTATCTCTATAAACATGGAATTACCTACACCGCTATCTCTATAAACATAGAAATATCTACACCACTATCTGTATAAACATGGAAATATCTACACCGTTATCTGCATAAACATGGAAATAACTACAACGCTATATGTATAAATATGGAAATAACTACCCCGCTATCTCTATAAATATGGAAATATCTACATCGCTATCTGTAAAAACATAGAAATAACTACATCGCTATGTCTATAAACATGGAAATATCTACACCGCCATCTGCATAAACCTGGAAATATCTACACCGTCATCTGTATAAACATGGAAATATCTACACCGCTTTCTGTATAAATATGGAAATATCTACACCGCTATCTCTCTAAATTTCAAAATATCTACACCGCCATCTGCAAAAACATCTAAATATCTACACTATCTGTATAAACATGGAAATATCTACACCGCCATCTCTATAAACATGGAAATATCAACACCGCCATTTGTATAATCATGGAAATATCCACACTGCCATCTCTATAAACATGGAAATATCTACACCGCCATTTGTAAAAACATGGAAATATGTACACAGTCATCTGTATAAACATGGAAATATCTACAACGCCATCAGTATAAACATGGAAACATCTACACTGCTATCTGTGTAAACATGGAAATCTCTACACTGCCGTCTGTATAAATATGGAAATATCTACACCGGTATCTGTATAAACACGGAAATATCTGAACCGCCATCTGTATAAACATGGAAATATCTACACCGTTGTCTCTATAAACATGGAAATATCTACACCACCATCTGTAAAAACATGGAAATATCTACACAGTGATCTGTATAAACATGGAAATATCTACACAGTCATCTGTAAACATGGAAATATCTACACCACCATCTGTATAAACTTGGAAATATCTACACTGCCATCTGTGTAAACATGGAAATACCTACACTGCCATCTGTATACACATGGAAATATCTACACAGCCATCTGTACCAACATGGAAATAACTACACCGCTATCTTTATAAACATGGAATTACCTACACCACTATCTCTATTAACATGGAAACATCTACACCGCCATCTATATAAACATGTAAATAACTACACTGCCATCTCCATAAACATGGAATTATCTACAGCACCATCTGTCTAAACATGGAGATATCTACACTGCCATCTGTATAAAGATGTAAATATCTACACCGCGACCTGGATAAACATGGCAATGTTTACACCGTTATCTGAATAAACATGGAAATACCAACACCAATATCTGTATAAACATGGAAATACCTACACCGCTACCTGTATAAACATGGAAATATATACACTGCTATCTGTATAAACATGGAAATATCAACACCGCGATCTGTATAAACATGGAAATAACTGCACTGCTATCTGTATAAACATGGAAATATCTATACAGCTATCTGTAAATACATGGAAATATCTACCAAGCTATTTGTATAAATATGTACATATCTACACCGCTATCTCTATAAACATGGAAATTTCTACACTGCTATCTGTATAAACATAGAAATATCTACATGGCTATCTCTATAAAGATGGAAATATATACACCGCCATCTGTATAAGCCTGTAAACACCTACATAGTCATCTCTATAAACATGGAAATATCTACACCGCCATCTGTATAAACATGGAAATATCTACACCGCCATCAGTATAAACATGGAAATACCTACACAGTCATCTGTATAAACATGGAAATACCTACACAGTCATCTGTATAAACGTGGAATTATCTACCCCACCATCTGAATAAACATGAAAATATCTACACTGCCATGTGTATAAGTATGGAAATAGTTACACCGTTATCTGTATAAACATGGAAATATCAACACCGCCATCTGTATAAACATGCAAATATCTAAACCGCCATTTGTGTAACCTTGGATATATCTACACCGCTATCTGTGTAAAGATGGAAATAACTACAACGCAATCTGTGCAAAGATGGAAATATCTACACCGATATCTCTGTAAATATGGAAATATCTACACCGTCATCTGTATAAACATGGAAATATCTACACCGCTTTCTGTATAAATATGGAAATATCTACACCGCTATCTCTCTAAATTTCAAAATATCTACACCGCCATCTGCAAAAACATCTAAATATCTACACTATCTGTATAAACATGGAAATATCTACACCGCCATCTCTATAAACATGGAAATATCAACACCGCCATTTGTATAATCATGGAAATATCCACACTGCCATCTCTATAAACATGGAAATATCTACACCGCCATTTGTAAAAACATGGAAATATGTACACAGTCATCTGTATAAACATGGAAATATCTACAACGCCATCAGTATAAACATGGAAACATCTACACTGCTATCTGTGTAAACATGGAAATCTCTACCATGCCGTCTGTATAAATATGGAAATATCTACACCGGTATCTGTATAAACACGGAAATATCTGAACCGCCATCTGTATAAACATGGAAATATCTACACCGTTGTCTCTATAAACATGAAAATATCTACAACACCATCTGTAAAAACATGGAAATATCTACACACTGATCTGTATAAACATGGAAATATCTACACAGTCATCTGTAAACATGGAAATATCTACACCACCATCTGTATAAACTTGGAAATATCTACACTGCCATCTGTGTAAACATGGAAATACCTACACTGCCATCTGTATACACATGGAAATATCTACACAGCCATCTGTACCAACATGGAAATAACTACACCGCTATCTTTATAAACATGGAATTACCTACACCACTATCTCTATTAACATGGAAACATCTACACCGCCATCTATATAAACATGTAAATAACTACACTGCCATCTCCATAAACATGGAATTATCTACAGCACCATCTGTCTAAACATGGAGATATCTACACTGCCATCTGTATAAAGATGTAAATATCTACACCGCGAGCTGGATAAACATGGCAATATTTACACCGTTATCTGAATAAACATGGAAATACCAACACCAATATCTGTATAAACATGGAAATACCTACACCGCTACCTGTATAAACATGGAAATATATACACTGCTATCTGTATAAACATGGAAATATCAACACCGCGATCTGTATAAACATGGAAATAACTGCACTGCTATCTGTATAAACATGGAAATATCTATACAGCTATCTGTATATACATGGAAATATCTACCAAGCTATCTGTATAAATATGTACATATCTACACCGCTATCTCTATAAACATGGAAATTTCTACACTGCTATCTGTATAAACATAGAAATATCTATATGGCTATCTCTATAAAGATGGAAATATCTACACCGTCATCTGTATAAGCCTGTAAACACCTACACAGTCATCTCTATAAACATGGAAATATCTACACCGCCATCTGTATAAACATGGAAATATCTACACCGCCATCTGTATAAACATGGAAATACCTACACAGTCATCTGTATAAACATGGAAATACCTACACAGTCATCTGTATAAACGTGGAATTATCTACCCCACCATCTGAATAAACATGAAAATATCTACACTGCCATGTGTATAAGTATGGAAATAGCTACACCGTTATCTGTATAAACATGGAAATATCAACACCGCCATCTGTATAAACATGGAAATATCTAAATCGCCATTTGTGTAACCTTGGATATATCTACACCGCTATCTGTGTAAAGATGGAAATAACTACAACGCAATCTGTGCAAAGATGGAAATATCTACACCGATATCTCTGTAAATATGGAAATATCTACACCGCTATCTCTATAAACATGGAAATATCTACAGGGCTATCTGTATAAACATGGAAATAACTACACCGCCATCTGTATAAACTTGCAAATATCTTCGCAGTCATCTGTATAAACATGTGAATATCTACATCAACATCTCAATAAACATGGAAATATCAAGACAGCCATATTTATAGCCATGGAAATATCTACACAGCCATCTGTATAAACATGGAAATATCTACACCACCATCTGTATAAACATGGAAATATCTACACTGCCATTTGAATAAACATGGAAATATCTACACAGCCGTCTCTATAAACAAGGAAATATCTACACCGTTATCTGCATAAACATGGAAATACCTACACCGCTGTCTGTATAAACATGGAAATATCTACACCGCTATCCTTATAAACATGGAAATATCAACACCACTATCCGTAAAAACATGGAAATATCTACACCGCTTTCACTATAAACATGGAAATAACTGCAACGCTATCTGTGCAAACATGGAAATATTTACACCGCTATCTGTGTAAACCTGGAAATATCTACAACGCTATCTATATAAAGATGGAAATATCTACACTTCTATCTGTATAAATATGGAAATATCTACACCGCTATCCACATAAACATGGAAATACATACACCGCTATCTGTATAAACATGGAAATATCTACACCACTATCACTATAAAATGGAAATATCAACACCGCTATCCTTATAAACATGGAAATATCTGCACCGCTATCTGTATAAACTTGGAAATATCTACAGCGCTATCTGTATAAACATGGAAATATCAACACCGCTATCCTTATAAACATGGAAATATCTGCACCGCTATCTGTACAAACATGGAAATGTCTACATCGCTATCTGCATAAAGATGGAAATATCTCCACCGCTGTCTGTATAAACATGCGAATATCGACACCGCTATCTGTATAAACATGGAAATATCTACACCGCTATCTGTATAAACATGGAAAATCTACAACAGTATCTCTGTAAACATGTAAATATCTACACAGTTATCTGTGTAAACTTGGAAATATCTACACCGCTATATGTATAAACATGGAAATATCTACAACAGGATCTGTAAAAACATGGAAATGTCTAAACCGCTATCTGTATAAATATGGAAATATCTACACCACTATCCCTACAAACATGGAAATATCTACACCACCATCTCTATAAACATGGAAATATATACACTGCTGTCTGTATACACATGGAAATATCTACACCGCCATCTGTATAAA
The DNA here is from genome assembly GCF_028858775.2 of Pan troglodytes. Classification (NCBI taxonomy): domain Eukaryota; kingdom Metazoa; phylum Chordata; class Mammalia; order Primates; family Hominidae; genus Pan; species Pan troglodytes. The sequence continues at coordinate 9,760,905 of NC_072411.2, forward strand.
CATGTAAATGTCTACACTGCTATCTCTATAAACAAGGAAATATCTACACCGCCATCTGTATAAACATGAAAATATCTACACTGCCATCTCTATAAACATGGAAGTATGTACACAGCCATCTTTATAAACATGGAAATATCTACACTGCCATCTGTATAAACATGGAAATATCTACACCGCCATGTGTATAAACATGGAAACATCTACACAGCCATCTGTATAAACATGGAAATATCTACACCACTATCTGTGTAAAGATGGAACTATCTACACCGCAATCTGTGCAAAGATGGAAATATCTACTCCGCTATCTCTGTAAACATGGAAATACCTACACTGCTATCTGTATAAAAATGGAAATATCTACCCCGCTATCTGTATAAATATGGAAATATCTACACTGCTATCTCTATAATCATGGAAATATCTACACCGCTATCTGTATAAACATGGAAATATGTACACCGCTATCTCTATAAACATGGAAATATCTACAGTGCCTTCTGTATAAACATGCAAATATGTACACAGTCATCTGTATAAACATGGAAATATCTACACTACCATCTCTATAAACATGGAAATATGTATAGCACTCACTGTATAAAGATGCAAATATCTACACCGCTTTCTGTATAAACATGGAAATATCTACATCACTATCTGTATAAATATGGAAATATTTACATCACTATCTCTATAAACATGGAAATATCTACACCGCTATTTCTATAAACAGGGAAATATCTACACCAACATCTGTATAAAAATGGAAATATCTACAGAGTCATCTTCATAAACATGGAAATATCTACACTGCCATCTGTATAAACATGGAAATACCTACTCAGCCCTCTTTATAAACATGGAAACATCTGCACAGCAATCTGTATAAACATGTAAATATCTACACCGCTATCTGTATAAACAGGGAAATATCTACCCCGCTATCACTATAAACATGGAAACATCTACACCGCTATGTGTATAAACATGAAAATATTTCCACTGCTATCTCTATCAACAGAGAAATAACTACACCGCTATCTGTATAAACATGGAAATACCTACACTGCCATCTGTATTAACATGGAAATATCCACACCACCATCTGTATAAAAGTGGAAATATCTACATGGCGAACTCTATAAACATGGAAATATGTACACCGCTATCAGTATAAACATGGAAATACCGACACCGCTATCTCTATAAACGTGGAAATATCTACACCGCTATCTGTATAAACATGGAAACATCTACACTGCGATCTGTATGAAAACGAAAAAATATGCACCTCCAACACTATAAACATGAAAATATCTACACTGCCATCTCCATAAACATGGGACTATCTACAAAGCCATCTTTATACACATGGAAATACCTACACTGCAATCTGTATAAAGATGTAAATATCTACAACGCGAGCTGTATAAACATGGAAAGATTTATACCGCTAACAGTATAAACATGGAAATACCAACACCGCTATCTGTATATACTTGGAAATATCTACACCGCTATCTGTATAAACATGGAAATATCTACAAAGCTATCTCTATAAACATGGAAATACCTAAACCGCTATCTCTATAGACATGGAAATATGTACACCGCTGTCTCTATAAACATGGAAACATATACACAGCCATCTCTACAAACATGGAAATGTCCACAACGCCATCTAAATAAACAAGGAAATATCTACAGTGCCATCTATATAAACATGGAAATATCTACACCGCCATCTGTATAAACATGGAAATATCTACTCTGCCATCTGTACAAAGATGGAGTTATCTACACTGTGATCTGTATAAACGTGGAAATATCTACACCATGATCTGTATAAACATGGAAATATCTACACCCATATCTGTAAACATGGAAATATCTACACCGCTATCTGTGCAAAGATTGAAATATCTACACCGCTATCTCTGTAAACATGGAAATAGCTACACCGCTATGTGTATACACATGGAAATATCTACACCACTATCTCTATAAACATGGAAATATCTACACTGCTATCTCTATAAACATGGAAATATCTACACCGTTATCTGTGTAAACATGGAAATATATACAGCGCTATCTGTATAAACAGGGAAACTTCTACACCACGATCTGTATGAACATGGAAAGATCTACACCGCTATCTCTATAAACGTGTAAATATCTACACTGCTATCTGTATAAACATGGAAATACCTAAACCACTATCTGTATAAACATGGAAATATCCACACTGCCATCTGTATAAATATGGAAATATCTACACCGCTATCTCTATTAACATGGACATATCTACACCGCCATCTGTATAAACATGGAAACAACTACACAGCTATCTCTATAAACGTGGAAATATATACACCGCCATCTCAACAAACATGGAAATATCTACAGCGCCATCTACATAAACAAGGAAATATCTACACTGCCATCTATATAAACATGGAAATATCTAAACCGCTATTTGTATAAACATGGAAATATCGAGAGTGCCGTCTGTAAAAAATGGAAATATCTACACAGTCATCTGTATAAACATGGAAATATCTCCACCACCATCTGTATAAACTTGGAAATATCTACACCGCCATCTGTATAAACATGGAAATAGCTACACAGTCATCTGTATAAACATGGAAATATCTACATCACCTTCTCTATAAACATGGAAATATCTACACCGCCATCTCTATAAACATGAAAATATCTACACCTCCATCTCCATAAACATGGAACTATCTACACAGCCATTTGTGTAAACATGGAAATATGTACACCTCTATCTGTGTAAACATGGAAATATCTACACTACCATCTTTATAAACATGGAAATATCTTCATCGTGACCTGTATAAACATGGAAATATGTACACCGCCATCTCTGTAAACATGGAAATATTTACACCGCCACCTACATAAACTAGGAAATATCTACACCGCCATGTATGTAAACATGAAAATATCTAAACCGCCGTCTGCATAAACATGGAAATATCTACACTGCCGTCTGTAGAAAGATGAAAATACCTTCACCACGATCTTTGTAAACATGGAAATATCTACACCGCTATCTGTATAAACAAGGAAATATGTACAATGCTATCTGTATAAACATGGAAATATCTACACCATGATCTGTGTAAACATGGAAATATGTACACCACTATCTGCATAAACATGGAAATATCTACACCGCTATCTCTATAAAAATGGAAATACCTATACCACTATCTCCATAAACATGGAAATATCTACATTGCTGTCTGTATAAACATGGAAACATCTCCACCGCTGTCTGTATAAACATGGAAATATCTGCACCGCTATGTGTATAAACATGGAAATATCTACACCGCTATCTGTATAAACATGGAAATACCAACACCGCTATCTGCATAAACATGGAAATATATACTCCGCCATCTCTATAAACATGGAGATATCTTCCCCGCCATTTACATAAACAAGGAAATATCTACACCGCCATCTATATAATCATGGAAATCTCTACACCGCCATCTGTATAAACATGCAAATGTCTACACTGCCATCTGTAGAGAGAAATATCTACACCGCGATCTGTATAAACATGGAAATATCTACATCGCTATCTGAATAAACATGGAAATATCTACAACGCTATTTGTGTAAATGTGGAAATATGTACACCATGATCTGTATAAAAATGGAAATATCTACACCGCTTTCTGTATAAATATGGAAATATGTACACCGCTATCTGTATAAACATGGAAATATCTACACCGCTTTCTGTATAAACATGGAAATATCTACACCACTATCTCTATAAACATGGAAATATCTACACCGCTATGTGTGTAAACATGGATATATCTCCACTGCTATCTGTGTAAACATGGAATTATCTACACCGCTATCTGTATAAACATGGAAATACCTACACCGCTATCTGTTTAAACATGGAAATATCTACACTGCCATCTGTATAAAAATGGAAATATCTATACCGCGAGCTGCATAAAGATAGAAATATCTACACCGCTATCTGTATAAACATGGAAATACCAACACAGCTATCTGTATAAACATGGAAATACCTACACCACTATCGGTATAAACATGGATATATCTACAACACTATCTCTATAGACATGGAAATATCTACACCGCCATCTCTGTAGACATGGAAATACCTACACCGCTATCTGCATAAACATGGAATTGTCTAAACCGCTATCTGTATAAACATGGAAATATCTATACCACTATCTGTATAAATATGGAAATATCTACACCGCTATCTGTATAAACATGGAAATGTCTACACCGCTATCTGTATAAAGATGGAAATATCTACACCTCTATCTCTTTAAACATGGAAATATCTTCACCGCTATCTCTATAAACATGGAAATATCTACACAGTCATCTGTATAAACATGGAAATATCTTCACCGCCATCTGTATAAACATGGAAATACCTACACCGCTATCTGTATAAATATGGAAACATCTACACCACTATCCCTATAAACATGGAAATATCAACAACACTATCCAAATAAACATGGAAATATCTACACCGCTATCTGCTTCAACATGGAAATATCTACACCACTATCACTATAAACATGGAAATAACTACACCGTCATCTCTGTAAACATGGAAATACCTACACCGCCATCTATATAAACATGGAAACATCTATACCACCATGTCTATAAACTTGGAAATATCTACACCGCCATCGGCACAACCATGGAAATATATACCCCGCCGTCTGCATTAACATGGAAAAATCTACACCAACATCTGTGTAAACATGGAAATATCTGCACTGCTATATGTGGAAACATGGCAATATCTACATCACTATCTGTATAAACATGCAAATATCTACACCGTTATCTCTATAAACATGGAATTATCTACACCGCTATCTCTATAAACATGGAAATATCTACACCGCTATCTGTATAAACATGGAAATATCTACACCGCTATCTCTATAAAGATGGAAATATCTACACCGCCATCTGTATAAACATGCAAATATCTACACAGTCATCTGTATAAAAATGGAAATATCTACACCACCATCTCTATAAACATGGAAATATCAAGACTGCCATCTCTATACACATGGAAATATCTACACAGCCATCTGTATAAACATGGAAATATCTACACCGCTAACTCTATAAACATGGAAATATCTACATGGCTATCTGTATAAACATGGAAATATCTAAATCACTATCTGTATAAACATGGAAATATCTCCACCGCTATCTCTATAAATATGGAAATATCTACACCGCTATCTGTATAAACATGGAAATATCTTCACTGCTATCTGTATAATCATGGAAATACCTACACCGCTATCTGTATAAACATGGATATATCTACAACGCTATCTTTGTAAACATGGAAATATCTACAATGCTATCTGTGTAAACATGGAAATATCTACACCACTCTCTGTGTAAAGATGGAAATACCTACACCACAATCTGTGAAAAGATGGAAATATCTACACCGCTATCTCTGTAAACACGGAAATATCGACACCACCATCTGCATAAACATGGAAATATCTACACTTCCATCTGTATAAACATGGAAATATCTACACAGCCATCTCTATAAACATGGAAATATCTACACAGCCATCTGTATTAACATGGAAATATCTACACCAGTATCTGTATGAACATGGAAATACCTACACCGCTATCTGTATAAACATGAAAATATCAACACCGGTATCTGTATGAACATGGAAATACCTACACCGCTATCTGTATAAACATGAAAATATCAACACCGCTATCTGTATAAACATGGAAATATCTACACCGCTATCCGTATAAACATGGAAATATCTACACCGCTATCACTATAAACATGGACATACCTACACCGCTATCACTATAAACATGGAAATATCTACACTGCTATATGTATAAATATGGAAATATCTACACCGCTATCTCTATAAACATGGAAATATCTTCACCACTATCTGTATATACATGGAAATGTCTACACCGCTATCTCAATAAACATGGAAATATCTACACCGCCATCTGTATAAACATGGAAATATCTACACCGCTACCTGTATAAAAATGGAAACATCTTCAACGCTATCTTTAAAAACATGGAAATATCTACACCGCGATCTGTAGAAACATGGAAATACCTACACCGCTATCTGTACAAACATGGAAATATATACACCACTGTCTCTATAAACATGGAAATATCTACACCGCTATCTCTATAAACATGGAAATATCTACACCGCCATCTTTAAAAACATGGAAATATCTACACACTCATCGGTATAAACATGGAAATATCTGCACTGCTATATGTGGAAACATGGCAATATCTACATCACTATCTGTATAAACATGCAAATATCTACACCGTTATCTCTATAAACATGGAATTATCTACATCGCTATCTCTATAAACATGGAAATAACTCCCCTCCTCTCTGTATAAACATGGAAATATCTACACCGCTGTCTCTATAAACATCGAAATAACTACACCGCCATCTGTAAGAACATGGAAATATCTTCACAGTCATCTGTATAAACATGGAAATATCTACACCACCATCTGTATAAACTTGGAAATAACTTCACTGCCATCTGTGTACACATGGAAATAACTTCACTGCAATCTGTATACACATGGAAATATCTACACAGCCACCTGTATCAACATGGAAATAACTACACCGCTATCTCTATAAACATGGAATTACCTACACCGCTATCTCTATAAACATAGAAATATCTACACCACTATCTGTATAAACATGGAAATATCTACACCGTTATCTGCATAAACATGGAAATATCTACAACGCTATATGTATAAATATGGAAATAACTACCCCGCTATCTCTATAAATATGGAAATATCTACATCGCTATCTGTAAAAACATAGATATAACTACATCGCTATGTCTGTAAACATGGAAATATCTACACCGCCATCTGCATAAACCTGGAAATATCTACACCGTCATCTGTCTAAACATGCAAATATCTACACTGCCATCTGTATAAAGATGGAAATATCTACACCGCGAGCTGTATAAACATGGAAATATCCACACCGCTATCTGTATAAACATGGAAATACCAACAACGCTATCGTTATAAACATGGAAATATCTAAACCGCTATCTGTGTAAACATGAAAATATCTTCACCGCTATCTCTATAAACATGGAAATATCTACATTGCCATCTCTATAAACATGGAAATATCTACAGCGCTATCTCTATAAACATGGAAATACCTACAACGCTATCTGCGTAAACATGGAAATATCTGCAAAGCTATGTGTGTAAACAGGGAAATACCTACACAGCTATCTGAATAAACATGGAAATATCAACACCGCAATCTGTGCAAAGATGGAAATACCTACACCGCTATCAGTGTAAACATGGAAATATCTACATCTCTATCTGTATAAACATGGATATATCGACACCGCTATCTGTATATGCATGGAAATATCTACACCACCATCTCTATAAACATGGAATTACCTACACCGCCATGTGTATAAAGAAGGAAATATCTACACCACTATCTTTATAAATATGGAAATATCTACAACGCTATCTCTATAAACATGGAAATATCTACACCGCCATCTCTATAAACATGGAAATATCTACACTGCTATCTCTATAAACATGGAAATATCTACACCACCATCTGTATAATCATGGAAATATCTACACAGTGGTCTGTATAAAAATGGAAATATCTACACCACCATCTCTTTAAGTATTGAAATATCTAAACTGCCATGTGTATACACATGGAAATATCTACACAGCCATCTGTATTAATATGGAAATATCTACACCACTATCTCTATAAACATGGTAATACCTACCCCGCTCTCTCTATAAACATGCAAATATCTCCACCGCAATCTCTACAAACACGGAAATATCTAAACCGCCATCTGTATAAACATGGAAATATCTTCACCGCTATCTGTATAAATATGGAAATATCTACAACGTTAACTCTATAAACGTGGAAATACCTACACCGCCATCAGTATAAACATGCAAATATCTACACAGTCATCTCTATAAACATGGAAATATCTTCACGGCCATCTGTACAAACATGGAAATATCTACACTGCCAACTGTAGAAAGATGGAAGTATCTACACCACGATTTGTACAAAAAAGGAAATTTCTACAGCGCTAACGGTGTAAACATGGAAATATCTGCACCGGTATCTGTATAAAGATGGAAATATCTACACCACGATCTGTATAAATATGGAAATATATACACCACTATCTGTATAAACATGGAAATATCTACAATGCCATCTGTATAAACATGGAAATATCTGCATCGCTATCTCTATAAACATGGAAATAACTACAAAGACATCTGTATAAACTTGGAAATACCTACACAGTCATGTGTAGGAACATTTAAATATCTACACTGCCATCTGTATAAACTTAGAAATATCTACACAGCACTCTGTACAAATATGGAAATATCTGCATAGGCATCTGTATAAACATGGAAATATCTGCACCGCTATCTGTATAAACATGGAAATACCTACACCGCTGTCTCTATAAACATGGAAATATGTACACCGCTATGTGAATAAACATGGAAATATCTCCACTGCTGTCTGTATAAATATGGAAATATCTCCACCGTTATCTGTATAAACATGGAAATATCTACAGCGCCACCTCTATAAACATTGAAATATCTACACTGCCATGTGTAAAAATATGGAAATATCTACACAGTCATCTGAATAAACATGGAAATACCTACACAGTCATCTGAATAAACATGGAAATATCTACACCACCATCTGTATAAACATGGAAATACCTACAATACCATCTGTATACACATGGAAATATCTACACAGACATCTGTATAAATATGGAAATATCTACACCGCCATCTGTATAAACATGGAAATATCTACACTGCCATCTGTAGAAAGATGGAAATATCTACACCGCTATCTCTATAAATATGGAAATATCTACACCGCCATCTCTATAAACATGAAAAGATCTACACTGCCATCTCCATAAAGATGGAAGTATCTACTCCACCATGTGTATAAACACGGAAATATCTACACCACCATCTGTGTAAACATGGAAATATCTACACCGCTATCTGTAGAAACATGGAAATAACTACACCGCCATCTGCATGTCCATGGAAATAACTACGCCGCCGTCTGTTTAAACATGGAAATATCTACACGGCCATCTGTGTATACATGGAAATATCAACACCGCCATCTCTACAGACATGGAAATATCTACACCGCTATCTCTACAAAACATGGAAATATCTACATCGCTATCTGTATAAACAGGGAAATATATCCACCACTATCTGTGTAAACATGGAAATATCTACACCGCTATCTGTATATACATGGAAATATCTACACCGCTATCTGTATAAACAAGGAAGTATCTACACCGCCATATTTAGAAACATGGAAATATCTAAACCACCATCTGTATAAACATGGAAATACCTACACCGCTACCTGTATAAATATGGAAATGTCTACACCGCTATCTCTATAAACAAGGAAATACCTACACCACTTGCACTATAAACACGGAAATATCTACACCGCAATCTCTGTAAACATGGAAATAACTACACCGACATCTATGTAAACATGAAAATCTCTACACTGCCATATTAAGAAACATGGCTGTATCGACACCGCCATCTGTATAAACATGGAAATATCTACACCACTATCTGCATAAACATGGAAATATCTACACAGACATCTGCATAAACATAGAAATATCTACACCGCCATCTCTATAAGCATGAAAATATCTACACCGCCATCTTCAGAAACATGGATGTATCTACACCACCATCTGTATAAACATGGAAATGTCTACACCACTATATCTATGAACATGGAAATATATTCACTGCCATCTGTATAAACTTGGAAATATCTACACCGCCATCAGTGTAAAGATGGAAATATCTACACCGCAATCTGTAAAAATATGGAAATACCTACACCGCTATCTCTATAGACATGGAAATATCTACACCGCCATCTCTATAAACATGAAAATATCTACACCGCCATCATCAGAAACATGGATGTATCTACACCGCCATCTGTATAAACATGGAAATATCTACACCACTATCTCTATGAACATGGAAATATCTTCACTGCCATCTGTATAAACATGGAAATATCTACACCGCCATCAGTATAAAGTTGGAAATATCTACACCGCAATCTGTATAAATATGCAAATAACTACAACGCTATCTCTATGGACATGGAAATATCTACACCGCTATCTGTATAACCATTGAAATATCTACACTGCCATCTGTATAAACATGGAAATATCTACACCGCGAGCTGTATAAACATGGAAACATCTACACCGCTATCTGTATAAACATGGAAATACCAACACCGTTATCTGTGTAAAGATGGAATTATCTACACCGCTATCTCTATAAACATGAAAATACTTACACCACCATCTCTATAAACATGGAGATATTTACACCGCTATCTCTATAAACATAGAAATAACTACACCGCCATCTCTATAAAAATGGAAATATCTACACCGCCATCTGCATAAACATGGAAATATGTACACAGACATCTGTATGAACATGCAAATATCTACACTGCCATCTGTACAAACTTGGAAATATCTACACTGACATCTTTAGAAAGATGGAAATGTCTACAAAGCGATCTGTATCAACATGGGAATTTCTACACCGCTACCTGTATAAACATGGAAATATCTACACCGCTATCTGTATCAACATGGAAATAACTACACCGCAATCTGTATAAACATGGAAATATCTACAATGCTATCTCTGTAAACATGGAAATATCTACACAGCTATCTCTGTAAACTTGGAAATATCTACACCGCTATTGGTGTAAATTTGGCAATACCTACACCGCAATCTGTGCAAAGATGGAAATATCTACACCGCTATCTCTGTAAACATAGAAATATCTACACCGATAACTGTATAAACATGGAAATATCTACACTGCCATCTGTATAAACATGGAAATACCTACACCGCTTTCTCTATAAACATGAAAATATCTACACTGCTATCTCTTTATACATGGAAATATCTACACCGCCATCTGTATAAACATGGAAATATCTACACCACTATCTGTATAAACATGGAAATACCCTCACTGCCATCTTTATAAATATGGAAATATCTACACCACCATCTGTATAAAGATGGAAATATCTACACCGCAATCTGTATAAATATGGAAATAACTACACCGCTATCTCTATAGACATGGAAATATCTACACCGCTATCTGTATAAACATGGAAATATCTACACTGCCATCTGTATAAAGATGGAAATACCTACACCGCGAGCTGTATAAACATGGAAATATCTACACCGCCATCTGTATAAACATGGAAATACCAACACCGCTATCTGTATAAACATGGAAATATCTACACCGCCATCACTATAAACATGAAAATATCTACGCCGCCATCTTCAGAAACATGGATGTATCTACACCGCCATCTGAATAAACATGGAAATATCTACACCACTATCTGTATAAACATGGAAATACCTTCACCGCCATCTCTATAAACATGGAAATATCTACACCGCCATCTGTATAAAGATGGAAATATGTACACCTCAATCTGTATAAATATGGAAATACCTACACCGCTATCTCTATAGACATGGAAATATCTACACCGCTATATGTATAAACATGGAAATATCTACGCTGCCATCTGTATAAAGATGGAAATATCTACACCGCAAGCTGTATAAACATGGAAATATCTACACCGATATCTGTATAAACATGGAAATAACAACACCGTTATCTGTATAAACATGGAAATATCTACACCGCTATCTCTATAAACATCAAAAACTTACACCACCATGTCTATAAACATGGAGATATTTACACCGCTCTCTCTGTAAACATAGAAATAACTACACCGCCATCTCTATAAACGTAGAAATATCTACACCGCCATCTGAAAAAACATGGAAATATCTACACAGACATCTGTATAAACTTGGAAATATCTACACTGACTTCTGTAGAAAAATGGAAATGTCTACAAAGCGATCTGTATAAACATGGGAATTTCTACACCGCTACCTGTAAAAACATGGAAATATCTACACTGCTATCTGTATCAACATGGAAATAACAACACCGCAATCTGTATAAACACGGAAATATCTGCAATGTTATCTCTGTAAACATGGAAATATCTACACAGCTATCTGTGTAAACTTGGAAATATCTACACCGGTATCTGTGTAAATTTGGCAATACCTACACCGCAATCTGTGCATAGATGGAAATACCTACAACGCTATCTCTGTAAACATGGAAATATCTACACCGATATCTTTATAAACATGAAAATATCTACACTGCCATCTGTAAAATCATGGAAATATCTACACCGCCATCTGTACCCACATGGAAACATCTACACAGCCAGCTGTATAAACATGGAAATATCTACCCTGCTATCTCTATAAAAATGGAAGTATCTACACCGCTATCTGTACAAACATGGAAATATCTACATCGCAATCTGTATACACAGGGATATATCTCCACCGCTATCTGTATAAACATGGAAATATCTACACCGCTATCTGTATAAACATGGAAATATCTACACAGCTATCTGTGTAAACTTGGAAATATCTACAAGGCTATCTGTGTAAAAATGGAAATATCTACACAGCAATCTGTGCAAAGATGGAAATATCTACACTGCTATCTCTGCAAACATGGAAATATCTACACCGCTATCTGTATAAACATGGAAATATCTACACCGCAGTCTCTATAAACATGGAAATATCTCCACCGCTATCTGTATAAACATGAAAATATCTACACCGCTTTGTGTATAAACATGGACATATCTACACCGCAATCTGTATAAACATGGAAATATCTACAACGCTATGTGTGTAAACATGGAAATACCTACACAGCTATCTGTGTAAACTTGGGAATATCTACACAGCTATCTGCGTAAACATGGAAATGACTACACGGCAATCTGTGCAAAGATGGAAATAACTACACCGCCATCTCTGTAAACATGGAAATATCTGCACCGCTGTCTGTATAAACAAGGAAATATCTACACCGCTATCTGTAGAAACATGGAAATATCGACACCGCAATCTGTATAAACCTGGAAATACCTACACCGCTCTCTGTATAAATATGGAAATATCTACACCGCTATCTCTATAAACATGGAAATACCTACACCGCTTTCTCTATAAACATGGAAATATCTACACTGCAATCTCTATATTCATGGAAATATCTACACCGCCATCTCTACAAACATGAAAATATCTACACCGCCATCTTCAGAAACATGGATGTATCTACACCGCCATCTGTATAAACTTGGAAATATCTACACCACTATCTGTATAAACATGGAAATATCTTCAATTCTATCTGTATAAACAAGGAAATATCTCCACCGCCATCTGTAGAAACATGGAAATATCGACACCGCAATCTGTATAAACCTGGAAATACCTACACCGCTATCTGTATAAATATGGAAATATCTACACCGCTATCTCTATAAACATGGAAATACCTACACCGCTTTCTCTATAAACATGGAAATATCTACACTGCAATCTCTATATTCATGGAAATATCTACACCGCCATCTCTACAAACATGAAAATATCTACACCGCCATCTTCAGAAACATGGATGTATCTACACCGCCATCTGTATAAACTTGGAAATATCTACACCACTATCTGTATAAACATGGAAATATCTTCAATTCTATCTGTATAAACATGGAAATATCTACACCGCCATCTGTATAAAGATGGAAATCTCTACACCGCTATCTGTATAAACATGGAAATTTCTACACCGTTATCTGTATAAATATGGAAATATCTACACCGCTATCTCTATAAACATGGAAATATCTACACTGCCATCTGTATAAAAATGGAAATACCTATACAGTCATCGGTGTAAACTTGGAAATATCTACACCACCAACTGTATAAACATGGAAATATCTACAATGCCATCTGTATACACATGGAAATACCTACAAGCAATCTGTGTATAGATGGAAACATCAACACCGCCATCTGTACAAACATGGAAATATCTAATCTGCTATCTCTATAAACATGGAAATATCTACACTGCGGTCTGTATAAAGATGGAAATATCTACACCGGTATCTCTATAAACATGGAAATATCTACACCACGATCTGTATAAACATGGAAATATATACACCGCTATCTGTATAAACATGGAAATATCTGCACCGCTATCCCCATAAACATCGAAATATCTACAAAGCCATCTGTATAAACATGGAAATACCTACACAGTCATGTGTAGGAACATGTAAATATCTACACTGCCATCTGTATAAACATAGAAATATCTACACAGCCCTCTGTATAAATATGGAAATATCTGCATAGGCATCTGTGTAAACATGGAAATATCTTCACCGCTATCTGTATAAACATGGAAATACCTACACCGCTGTCTCTATAAACATGGAAATATGTACACCGCTATGTGTATAAACATGGAAATATCTCCACTGCCGTCTGTATAAACATGGAATTATCTCCACCGTTATCTGTTTAAACAAGGAAATATCTACAGCGCCATCTCTATAAACATTGAAATATCTACACTGCCATCTGTTAAAACATGGTAATATCTACACAGTCATCTGAATAAACATGGAAATATCTACAACGCAATCTGTATAAACATGGAAATATCTACACCGCTATCTGTATAAATATGAAATATCTAAACCGCGATCTCCATAAAAATGGAAATATCTACACTGCTATCTGTATAAACATGGAAATATCCTCACTGCTATCTCTATGAACATGGATATAACTACACCGCTATCTCTATAAACATGGAAATATCTACACCGCCATCTATATAAACATGGAAATATCTACACCGCCATCTGTATAAACATGGAAATATCTACAGCGCTATCTGTATAAACATGGAAATATCTACACCGCTATCTGTATAAACATGGAAATATCTACACTTTGATCTGTATAAACATGAAATATCTGTACCGCGATCTGTATAAACATGGAAATATCTACACCGCGATCTGTATAAACATGGAAATATCTACACCGCCATCTGTATAAACATGGAAATATCTACACAGCTATCTCTATGAACATGGAAATATCTATACCACCATCTGTATAAACATGGAAATACCTAAAAAGTCATCTGTATAAACATGGAAATATCTACACAGCCATCTGTTTAAACATGGAAATATATACACAGACATCTGTTTATACTTGGAAATATCTACACCGCTATCTGTATAAACATGCTAATAACTACACCGTTATCCGTATAAATTTGGAAATATTTGCACCGCTATCCCTGTAAACATGGCAATATCAACACCGCAATCTGTATAAACATGGAAATATCTACACCAAGATCTGTATAAACATGGAAATATCTACACCGCGATCTGTATAAACATGGAAATATCTACAACGTGATCTATATAAACATGGAAATATCTACACCACCTTCTCTATAAACATGGAAATATCTACACCACCTTCTCTATAAACATGGAAATATCTACACCCCTATCTGTATAAACATGGAAATATTCACACAGCTATCTCTATAAACATGGAAAAATCAACACCGCTATCTCTATGAACATGGAAATATCTACACCGCCATCTCTATAAACATGGAAATATCTACACTGCCATCTGTACAAACATGGAAATATCTACACTGCTATCTCTATAAACATGGAAATATGTACACCGCGGTCTGTATAAACATGGAAATATCTACACCGGTATATGTATAAACTTGGAAATATCTACAGCATGATCTGTATAAACATGGAAATATATACACCGCTATTGGTATAAACATGGAAATATCTGCCCCGATATCTCTATAAACATGGAAATAACTACAAAGACATCTGTATAAACATGGAAATACCTACACAGTCATGTGTAGGAACATTTAAATATCTACACTGCCATCTGTATAAATATAGAACTATCTACACAGCCCTCTGTATAAATATGGAAATATCTGCATAGGCATCTGAGTAAACATGGAAATATCTGCACCGCTATCTGTATAAACATGGAAATACCTACACCGCTGTCTCTATAAACATGGAAATATGTACACCGCTATGTGTATAAACATGGAAATATCTCCACTGCTCTCTGTATAAACATGGAAATATCTCCAGCGTTATCTGTATAAACATGGAAATATCAACAGCGCCATCTATATAAACATTGAAATATCTACACTGCCATCTGTAAAAACATGGAAATATCTACACATTCATCTGAATAAACATGCAAATATCTACACCACCATCTGTATAAACATGGAAATAGCTACAATACCATCTGTATATACATGGAAATATCTACACAGACATCTGTATGAATATGGAAATATCTACATGGCCATCTGTATAAACATGGAAATATCTACACTGCCATCTGTAGAAAGATGGAAATATCTACACCGCTATCTCTATAAATATGGAAATATCTACACCGCCATCTCTATGAACATGAAAATATCTACACTGCCATCTCCATAAAGATGGAAGTATCTTCTCTGCCATGTGTATAAACACGGAAACATCTACACCACCATCTGTGTAAACATGGAAATACCTACACCGCTATCTGTATAAACATGGAAATAACTACACCGCCATCTGCATGTCCTTGGAAATATCTACGCCGCCATCTGAATAAACATGGAAATATCTACACGGCCATCTGTGTATAGCTGGAAATATCAACACCGCCATCTGTACAAACATGGAAATATCTACACCGCTATCTCTATAGACATGGAAATATCTGCACCGCCATCTGTAAAAACTTGGAAATACCTATACAGTCATCTGTATAAACATGGAAATATCTACAATGCCATGTGTAGAAAGATGGAAATATCTACACCGCAATCTGTGTAAACATGGAAATATATACACCTATATCTGTAAAAACATGGAAATATCTACACCGCTATCTGTATAAACATGGAAATATCTACACCGCGATCTGTATAAACATGGAAATAACTACACCGCGGTCTGTATAAACATGGAAATATCTACACAGTTATCTCTATAAACATGGAAATATCTACACCGCCATCTGTATAAACATGGAAATACCTACAAAGTCATCTGTATAAACATGGAAATATCTACACAGCCATCTGTATAAACATGGAAATATCTACACAGCCATCTGTATATACATGGAAATATCTACACCACTATCTGTATAAACATGGAAATAACTACACCGCTATTTGTATAAACAAGGAAATATCTACACCGTGATCTGTATAAACATGGAAATATCTACACCGCCATCTCTATAAACAGGGAAATATCTACACCCCTATCTGTATAAACATGGAAATATCCACACCGCTATCTCTATAAACATGGAAAAATCAACACCGCTATCTCTATGAAGATGGAAATACCTACACCGCCATCTCTATAAACATGGAA
Organism: Pan troglodytes; assembly: GCF_028858775.2. Taxonomy (NCBI): domain Eukaryota; kingdom Metazoa; phylum Chordata; class Mammalia; order Primates; family Hominidae; genus Pan; species Pan troglodytes. The sequence continues at coordinate 9,778,662 of NC_072411.2, forward strand.
ATATCTATACCACGATCAGTATAAACATCGAAATATCTACACCGCCATCTGTATAAACATGGAAATTCTTACAAAGTTATCTGTATACACATGGAAATATCTACACCGCCATCTGTATAAACATGGAAATATCTACACAGCCATGTGTACATACATGGAAATACCTACACCGCTATCTATATAAACATGGAAATAACTACACCGCTATCTGTATAAACATGGAAATATCTACACCGCCATCTACATATCCATGGAAATATCTGCGCCGCCATCTGTATAAACATGGAAATATCTACACGGTCATCTCTGTATAGATGGAAATATCAACGCCGCCATCTGTACAAACATGGAAATATCCGCACCGCTATCTGTATAAACATGGAAATATCTACACCGCGGTCTGTATAAACATGGAAATATCAATACCGCTGTCGGTATAAACATGGAAATATCTACACCGCTATCTCTATAAACATGGAAATATCTACACCGTGATCTCTATATACATGGAAATATTTACACCGCTATCTGTATAAACATGGAAACTTCTACACCGTTATCTGTGTAAATATGGAAATATCTACACCGCTATCGCTATAAACTTGGAAATATCTACACCGCCATCTGTATAAACATGGAAATAACTATACAGTCATCTGTGTAAACATGGAAATATCTACACCACCATCTGTATAAACATGGAAATATCTACAATGCCATCTGTATACACATGGAAATACCTACACGGCAATCAGTGTATAGATGGAAACATCAACACCGCCATCTGTACAAACATGGAAATATCTACACTGCTATCTCTATAAGCATGGAAATATCCACACTTCGGTCTGTATAAACATGGAAATATCTACACCGGTATCTGTATAAACATGGAAATATCTACACCATGATCTGTATAAACATGGAAATATATACACCGCTATCTGTATAAACATGGAAATATCTGCACCGCTATCTCTATAAACATGGAAATAACTAGAAAGACATCTGTATAAACATGGAAATACCTACACAGTCATGTGTAGGAACATTTAAATATCTACACTGCCATCTGTATAAATATAGAAATATCTACACAGCCCTCTGTATAAATATGGAAATTTCTGCATAGGCATCTGTGTAAACATGGAAATATCTGCACCGCTATCTGTATAAACATGGAAATACCTACACCGCTGTCTCTATAAACATGGAAATATGTACACCGCTATGTGTATAAACATGGAAATATCTCCACTGCTCTCTGTATAAACATGGAAATATCTCCACCGTTATCTGTATAAACATGGAAATAACAACAGCGCCATCTATATAAACATTGAAATATCTACACTGCCATTTGTAAAAACATGGAAATATCTAAACATTCATCTGAATAAACATGGAAATATCTACACCACCATCTGTATAAACATGGAAATAGCTACAATACCATCTGTATACACTTGGAAATATCTACACAGACATCTGTATAAATATGGAAATATCTACACGGCCATCTGTATAAACATGGAAATATCTACACTGCCATCTGTAGAAAGATGGAAATATCTACACCGCTATCTCTATAAATATGGAAATATCTACACCACCATCTCTATGAACATGAATATATCTACACTGCCATCTCCATAAAGATGGAAGTATCTACTCCGCCATGTGTATAAACACGGAAATATCTTCACCACCATCTGTATAAACATGGAAATAAATACACCGCCAACTGCATGTCCTTGGAAATATCTACACCGCCATCTGAATAAACATGGAAATATCTACATGGACATCTGTGTATAGATGGAAATATCAACACCGCCATCTGTACAAACATGGAAATATCTCCACCGCTATCTCTATAGACATGGAAATATCTGCACCGCCATCTGTAAAAACATGGAAATAACTATACAGTCATCTGTGTAAACATGGAAATATGTACAATGCCATCTGTAGAAAGATGGAAATATCTACACCGCAATCTGTATAAACATGGAAATATCTACACCGATATCTGTAAAAACATGGAAATATCTACACCGCGATCTGTATAAACATGGAAATATCTACACCGCGATCTGTATAAACATGGAAATATCTACACCGCGATCTGTATAAACGTGGAAATATCTACACCGCTATCTGTATAAACATGGAAATATCTACACAATTATGTCTATAAACATGGAAATATCTACACCGTCATCTGTATAACCATGGAAATACCTACAAAGTCTTCTGTATAAACATGGAAATATCTACACAGCCATCTGTATAAACATGGAAATATCTACACAGCCATCTGTATATACATGGAAATACCTACACCACTATCTGTATAAACATGTAAATAACTGCACCGCTATTTGTATAAACAAGGAAATATCTACACCGTGATCTGTATAAACATGGAAATATCTACACCGCCATCTCTATAAACAGGGAAATATCTACACCCCTATCTGTATAAACATGGAAATATCCACACCGCTATCTCTATAAACATGGAAAAATCAACACCGCTATCTCTATGAACATGGAAATATCTACACCGCCATCTCTATAAACATCGAAATGTCTACACCGCGATCAGTATAAACATGGAAATATCCACACCGCTATCTGTATAAACATGGAAATGTCTCCACTGTTATCACTATAAACATCGAAATATCTACACCGCCATCTGTATAAACATGGAAATACTTACAAAGTTATCTGTATAAACATGGAAGTATCTACACCGCCATCTGTATAAACATGGAAATATCTACGCATTCATGTGTACATACCTGGAAATATCTACACCGCTATCTATATAAACATGTAAATAACTTCACCGCTATCTGTATAAACATGGAAATATCCACACCGCTATCTGTATAAACATGGAAATGTCTCCACTGTTATCACTATAAACATCGAAATATCTACACCGCCATCTGTATAAACATGGAAATACTTACAAAGTTATCTGTATAAACATGGAAGTATCTACACCGCCATCTGTATAAACATGGAAATATCTACGCATTCATGTGTACATACCTGGAAATATCTACACCGCTATCTATATAAACATGTAAATAACTTCACCGCTATCTGTATAAACATGGAAATATCTACACCGCCATTTACATATCCATGGAAATAGCTGCACCGCCATCTGTATAAACATGGAAATATCTACACGGTCATCTGTGTATAGATGGAAATATCAACACCGACATCTGTACAAACATGGAAATATCTGCACCGTTATCTCTATAAACATGGAAATATCTACACCGCCATCTGTATAAACATGGAAATACCTACAAAGTCATCTGTATAAACACGGAAATATGTACACAGCCATCTGTATAAACATGGAAATATCTACACAGCCATCTGTATAAACATGGAAATATCTACACAGCCATCTGTATATACATGGAAATATCTACACCACTATCTGTATAAACATGGAAATAACTACACCGCTATTTGTATAAACAAGGAAATATCTACACCGTGATCTGTATAAACATGGAAATATCTACACCACCATCTGTATAAACATGGAAATAGCTACAATACCATCTGTATACACATGGAAATATCTACACAGACATCTGTATAAATATGGAAATATCTACACGGCCATCTGTATAAACATGGAAATATCTACACTGCCATCTGTAGAAAGATGGAAATATCTACACCGCTATCTCTATAAATATGGAAATATCTACACCGCCATCTCCATGAACATGAATATATCTACACTGCCATCTCCATAAAGATGGAAGTATCTACTCTGCCATGTGTATAAACACGGAAATATCTTCACCACCATCTCTATAAACATGGAAATAAATACACCGCCATCTGCATGTCCTTGGAAATATCTACACCGCCATCTGAATAAACATGGAAATATCTACATGGACATCTGTGTATAGATGGAAATATCAACACCGCCATCTGTACAAACATGGAAATATCTCCACCGCTATCTCTATAGACATGGAAATATCTGCACCGCCATCTGTAAAAACATGGAAATACCTATACAGTCATCTGTATAAACATGGAAATATGTACAATGCCATCTGTAGAAAGATGGAAATATCTACACCGCAATCTGTATAAACATGTAAATATCTACACCGATATCTGTAAAAACATGGAAATATCTACACCGCTATCTGTATAAACATGGAAATATCTACACCGCGATCTGTATAAACATGGAAATATCTACACCGCGATCTGTATAAACGTGGAAATATCTACACCGCTATCTGTATAAACATGGAAATATCTTCACAATTATGTCTATAAACATGGAAATATCTACACCGTCATCTGTATAACCATGGAAATACCTACAAAGTCTTCTGTATAAACATGGAAATATCTACACAGCCATCTGTATAAACATGGAAATATCTACACAGCCATCTGTATATACATGGAAATAACTACACCACTATCTGTATAAACATGTAAATAACTGCACCGCTATTTGTATAAACAAGGAAATATCTACACCGTGATCTGTATAAACATGGAAATATCTACACCGCCATCTCTATAAACAGGGAAATATCTACACCCCTATCTGTATAAACATGGAAATATCTACACCGCCATCTCTATAAACATCGAAATGTCTACACCGCGATCACTATAAACATGGAAATATCTACACCGCTATCTGTATAAACATGGAAATATCTCCACTGCTATCACTATAAACATCGAAATATCTACACCGCCATCTGTATAAACATGGAAATACTTACAAAGTTATCTGTATAAACATGGAAGTATCTACACCGCCATCTGTATAAACATGGAAATATCTACGCATTCATGTGTACATACCTGGAAATATCTACACCGCTATCTATATAAACATGGAAATAACTTCACCGCTATCTGTATAAACATGGAAATATCTACACCGCCATTTACATATCCATGGAAATAGCTGCACCGCCATCTGTATAAACATGGAAATATCTACACGGTCATCTGTGTATAGATGGAAATATCAACACCGCCATCTGTACAAACATGGAAATATCTGCACCGTTATCTCTATAAACATGGAAATATCTACACCGCCATCTGTATAAACATGGAAATACCTACAAAGTCATCTGTATAAACATGGAAATATGTACACAGCCATCTGTATAAACATGGAAATATCTACACAGCCATCTGTATAAACATGTAAATATCTACACAGCCATCTGTATATACAAGGAAATATCTACACCACTATCTGTATAAACATGGAAATAACTACACTGCTATTTGTATAAACAAGGAAATATCTACACCGTGATCTGTATAAACATGGAAATATCTGCACCGCCACCTCTATAAACAGGGAAATATCTACACCCCTATCTGTATAAACATGGAAATATCCATACCGCTATCTCTATAAACATGGAAAAATCAACACCGCTATCTCTATGAACATGGAAATATCTACACCGCCATCTCTATAAACATGGAAATGTCTACACCACGATCAGTATTAACATGGAAATATCTACACCGCTATCTGTATAAACATGGAAATATCTCCACTGCTATCTCTGTAACCATCGAAATATCTACACCGCCGTCTGAATAAACATGGAAATACTTACAAAGTTATCTGTATAAACATGGAAATATCTACACCGCCATCTGTATAAACATGGAAATATCTACACAGCCATGTGTACATACATGGAAATATCTACACCGCTATCTATATAAACATGGAAATAACTACACCGCTATCTGTATAAACATGGAAATATCTACACCGCCATCTACATATCCATTGAAATATCTGCGCCGCCAGCTGTATAAACATGGAAATATCTACACGGTCATCTGTGTATAGATGGAAATATCAACACCGCCATATGTATAAACATGGAAATATCTGCACCGCTATCTGTATAAACATGGAAATATCTACACCGCGGTCTGTATGAACATGGAAATATCAACACCGCTATCGGTATAAACATGGAAATATCTACACCGCTATCTCTGTAAACATGGAAATATCTACACCGTGATCTGTATAAACATGGAAATATTTACACCGCAATCTGTATAAACATGGAAACTTCTACACCGTTATCTGTATAAAAATGGAAATATCTACACCGCTATCTCTATAAACTTGGAAATATCTATACTGCCATCTGTATAAACATGGAAATAGCTATACAGTCATCTGTGTAAACATGGAAATATCTACACCACCATCTGTATAAACATGGAAATATCTACAATGCCATCTGTATACACATGGAAATACCTACACGGCAATCAGTGTATAGATGGAAACATCAACACCGCCATCTGTACAAACATGGAAATATCTACACTGCTATCTCTATAAACATGGAAATATCTACACTGCGGTCTGTATAAACATGGAAATATCTACACCGGTATCTGTATAAACATGGAAATATCTACACCATGATCTGTATAAACATGGAAATATATACACCGCTATCTGTATAAACATGGAAATATCTGCACCGCTATCTCTATAATCATGGAAATAACTACAAAGACATCTGTATAAACATGGAAATACCTACACAGTCATGTGTACCAACATTTAAATATCTACACTGCCATCTGTATAAATATAGAAATATCTACACAGCCCTCTGTATAAATATGGAAATATCTGCATAGGCATCTGTGTAAACATGGAAATATCTGCACCGCTATCTGTATAAACATGGAAATACCTACACCGCTGTCTCTATAAACATGGAAATATGTACACCGCTATGTGTATAAACATGGAAATATCTCCACTGCTCTCTGTATAAACATGGAAATATCTCCACCGTTATCTGTATAAACATGGAAATATCAACAGCGCCATCTACATAAACATTGAAATATCTACACTGCCATCTGTAAAAACATGGAAATATCTACACATTCATCTGAATAAACATGGAAATATCTACACCACCATCTGTATAAACATGGAAATAGCAACAATACCATCTGTATACACATGTAAATATCTACACAGACATCTGTATATATATGGAAATATCTACACGGCCATCTGTATATACATGGAAATATCTACACTGCCATCTGTAGAAAGATGGAAATATCTACACCGCTATCTCTATAAATGTGGAAATATCTACACCGCCATCTCTATGAACATGAAAATATCTACACTGCCATCTCCATAAAGATGGAAGTATCTACTCCGCCATGTGTATAAACACGGAAATATCTACACCACCATCTGTGTAAACATGGAAATACCTACACCGCTATCTGCATAAACATGGAAATAACTACACCGCCATCTGCATGTCCTTGGAAATATCTACGCCGCCATCTGAATAAACATGGAAATATCTACACGGCCATCTGTGTATAGATGGAAATATCAACACCGCCATCTGTACAAACATGGAAATATCTACACCGCTATCTCTATAGACATGGAAATATCTGCACCGCCATCTGTAAAAACATGGAAATACCTTTACAGTCATCTGTATAAACATGGAAATATCTACAATGCCATCTGTAGAAAGATGGAAATATCTACACCGCAATGTGTGTAAACATGGAAATATCTACACCGATATCTGTAAAAACATGGAAATATCTACACCGCTATCTGTATAAACATGGAAATATCTACACCGCGATCTGTATAAACATGGAAATATCTACACCGCGATCTGTATAAACATGGAAATATCTACACCGCGATCTCTATAAACATGGAAATATCTACACAGTTATCTCTATAAACATGGAAATATCTACACCGCCATCTGTATAAACATGGAAATACCTACAAAGTAATCTGTATAAACATGGAAATATCTACACAGCCATCTGTATAAACATGGAAATATATACACAGCCATCTGTATATACATGGAAATATCTACACCACTATCTTTATAAACATGGAAATAACTACCCTACTATTTGTATAAACAAGGAAATATCTACACCGTGATCTGTATAAACATGGAAATATCTACACTGCCATCTCTATAAACAGGGAAATATCTACAAACCTATCTGTATAAACATGGAAATATCCACACCGCTATCACTATTAACATGGAAAAATCTACTCCGCTATGTCTATGAACATGGAAATATCTACACCGCCATCTCTATAAACATGGAAATGTCTACACCACGATCAGTATAAACATGGAAATATCTACACCGCTATCTGTATAAACATGGAAATATCTCCACTGCTATCCCTATAAACATCGAAATATCTACACCGCCATCTGTATAAACATGGAAATACTTACAAAGTTATCTGTATAAACATGGAAATATCTACACCGCCATCTGTACAAACATGGAAATATCTACACAGCCATGTGTACATACATGGAAATATCTACACCGCTATCTATATAAACATGGAAATAACTACACCGCTATCTGTATAAACATGGAAATATCTACACCGCCATCTACATATCCATGGAAATATCTGCGCCGCCATCTGTATAAACGTGGAAATATCTACACGGTCATCTGTGTATAGATGGAAATATCAACACCGCCATCTGTACAAACATGGAAATATCTGCACCGCTATCTGTATTAACATGGAAATATCTACACCGCGGTCTGTATAAACATGGAAGTATCAACACCGCTATCGGTATAAACATGGAAATATCTACACCGCTATCTCTATAAACATGGAAATATCTACACCGTGCCGATCTGTATAAACATGGAAATATTTACACCGCTATCTGTATAAACATGGAAACTTCTACACCGTTATCTGTATAAATATGGAAATATCTACAGCCCTATCTCAATAAACTTTGAAATATCTACACAACCATCTGTATAAACATGGAAATAACTATACAGTCATCTGTGTAAACATGGTAATATCTACACCACCATCTGTATAAACATGGAAATATCTACAATGCCATCTGTATACACATGGAAATACCTACACGGCAATCAGTGTATAGATGGAAACATCAACACCGCCATCTGTACAAACATGGAAATATCTACACTGCTATCTCTATAAACATGGAAATATCTACACTGCGGTCTCTATAAACATGGAAATATCTACACCATGATCTGTATAAACATGGAAATATATACACCGCTATCTGTATAAACATGGAAATATCTGCACCGCTATCTCTATAAACATGGAAATAACTACAAAGACATCTGTATAAACATGGAAATACCTACAAAGTCATCTGTATAAGCATGGAAATATCTACACAGCCATCTGTATAAACATGGAAATATCTACACAGTTATCTCTATAAACATGGAAATATCTACACAGCCATCTGTATAAACATGGAAATACCTACAAAGTCATCTGTATAAACATGGAAATATCTACATATCGATCTGTATAAACATGGAAATATCTACACAGCCATCTGTATATACATGGAAATATCTACACCATTATCTGTATAAACATGGAAATAACTACACCGCTATTTGTATAAACAAGGAAATATCTACACTGTGATCTGTATAAACATGGAAATATCTACACCGCCATCTCTATAAACAGGGAAATATCTACAGCCCTATCTGTATAAACATTTAAATATCCACACCGCTATCTCTATAAACATGGAAAAATCAACACCGCTATCCCTATGAACATGGAAATATCTACAACACCATCTGTATAAACATGGAAATACCTATACAGTCATCTGTGTAAACATGGAAATATCTACACCACCATCTGTATAAACATGGAAATATCTATAATGCCATCTGTATACACGTGGAAATACCTACACGGCAATCAGTGTATAGATGGAAACATCAACACCGCCATGTGTACAAACATGGAAATATCTACACTGCTATCTCTATAAACATGGAAATATCTACACTGCGGTCTCTATAAACATGGAAATATCTACACCATGATCTGTATAAACATGGAAATATATACACCGCTATCTGTATAAACATGGAAATATCTGCACCGCTATCTCTATAAACATGGAAATAACTACAAAGACATCTGTATAAACTTGGAAATACCTACACAGTCATGTGTAGGAACATTTAAATATCTACACTGCCATCTGTATAAATATAGAAATATCTACACAGCCCTCTGTATAAATATGGAAATATCTGCATAGGCATCTGTGTAAACATGGAAATATCTGCACCGCTATCTGTATAATCGTGGAAATACCTACACTGCTGTCTCTATAAACATGGAAATATGTACACCGCTATGTGTATAAACATGGAAATATCTCCACTGCTCTCTGTATAAACATGGAAATATCTCCACCGTTATCTGTATAAACATGGAAATATCAACAGCGCCATCTATATAAACATTGAAATATCTACACTGCCATCTGTAAAAACATGGAAATATCTACACATTCATCTGAATAAACATGGAAATATCTACACCACCATCTGTATAAACATAGAAATAGCTACAATACCATCTGTATACACATGGAAATATCTACACCGACATCTGTGTAAATATGGAAATATCTACACGGCCATCTGTATAAACATGGAAATATCTACACTGCCATCTGTAGAAAGATGGAAATATCTACACCGCTATCTCTATAAATATGGAAATATCTACACCGCCATCTGTATGAACATGAAAATATCTACACTGCCATCTCCATAAAGATGGAAGTATCTACTCCGCCATGTGTATAAACACGGAAATATCTACAACACCATCTGTGTAAACATGGAAATACCTACACCGCTATCTGTATAAACATGGAAATAACTACACCGTGATCTGCATGTCCTTGGAAATATCTACGCCGCCATCTGAATAAACATGGAAATATCTACACGGCCATCTGTGTATAGCTGGAAATATCAACACCGCCATCTGTACAAACATGGAAATATCTACACGGCTATCTCTATAGACATGGAAATATCTGCACCGCCATCTGTAAAAACATGGAATTACCTATACAGTCATCTGTATAAACATGGAAATATCTACAATGCCATCAGTAGAAAGATGGAAATATCTACACCGCAATCAGTGAAAACATGGAAATATCTACACCGATATCTGTATAAACATGGAAATATCTACACCACGATCTGTATAAACATGGAAATATCTACACCGCGATCTGTATAAACATGGAAATATCTACACCGCCATCTGTATAAACATGGAAATACCTACAAAGTCATGTGTATAAACATGGAAATATCTACACAGCCATCTGTATAAACATGGAAATATCTACACAGCCAGCTGTATATACATGGAAATATCTACACCACTATCTGTATAAACATGGAAATACCTACAAAGTCATCTGTATAAACATGGAAATACCTACAAAGTCATCTGTATAAACATGGAAATATCTACACAGCCATCTGTATAAACATGGAAATATCTACACAGCCCTCTGTATAAATATGTAAATATCTGCATAGGCATCTGTATAAACATGGAAATATCCACACCGCTATCTCTATAAACATGAAAAAATCAACACCGCTATCTCTATGAACATGGAAATATCTACACCGCCATCTCTATAAACATGGAAATGTCTACACCACGATCAGTATAAACATGGAAATATCTACACCGCTATCTGTATAAACATGGAAATAACTCCACTGCTATCTCTATAAACATCGAAATATCTACACCGCCATCTGTATAAAAATGGAAATACTTACAAAATTATCTGTATAAACATGGAAATATCTACACCGCCATCTGTATAAAGATGGAAATATCTACACAGCCATGTGAACATACATGGAAATATCTACTCCGCTATCTATATAAACATGGAAATAACTACACCGCTATCTGTATAAACATGGAAATATCTACACCGCCATCTACATATCCATGGAAATATCTGCGCCGCCATCTGTATAAATATGGAAATATCTACACCGTTATCTGTGTATAGATGGAAATATCAACACCGCCATCTGCACAAACATGGAAATATCTGCACCGCTATCTGTATAAACATGGAAATACCTACACCGCGGTCTGTATAAACATGGAAATATCAACACCGCTATCGGTATAAACATGGAAATATCTACACCGCTATCTTTATAAATATGGAAGTATCTACACCGTGATCTGTATAAACATGGAAATATTTACACCGCTATCTGTATAAACATGGAAACTTCTACACCGTTATCTGTATGAATATGGAAATATCTACACCGCTATCTCTATAAACTTGGAAATACCTACACCGCCATCTGTATAAACATGGAAATACCTATACAGTCATCTGTGTAAACATGGAAATATCTACAGCACCATCTGTATAAACATGGAAATATCTACAATGCCATCTGTATACACATGGAAATACCTGCACGGAAATCAGTGTATAGATGGAAACATCAACACCGCCATCTGTACAAACATGGAAATATCTACACTGCGGTCTCTATAAACATGGAAATATCTACACCATGATCTGTATAAACATGGAAATATATACACCGCTATCTGTATAAACATGGAAATATCTGCACCGCTATCTCTATAAACATGGAAATATCTACAAAGACATCTGCATAAACATGGAAATACCTACACAGTCATGTGTAGGAACATTTAAATATCTACACTGCCATCTGTATAAATATAGAAATATCTACACAGCCCTCTGTATAAATATGGAAATATCTGCATAGACATCTGTGTATACATGGAAATATCTGCACCGCTATCTGTATAAACATGGAAATACCTACACCGCTGTCTCTATAAACATGGAAATATGTACACCGCTATGTGTATAAACATGGAAATAGCTCCACTGCTCTCTGTATAAACATGGAAATATCTCCACCGTTATCTGTATAAACATGGAAATATCAACAGCGCCATCTATATAAACATTGAAATATCTACACTGCCATCTGTAAAAACATGGAAATATCTACACATTCATCTGAATAAACATGGAAATATCTACACCACCATCTGTATAAACATGGAAATAGCTACAATACCATCCGTATACACATGGAAATATCTACACAGACATCTGTATAAATATGGAAATATCTACACGGCCATCTGTATAAACATGGAAATATCTACAGTGCCATCTGTAGAAAGATGGAAATATCTACACCGCTATCTCTATAAATACGGAAATACCTACACCGCCATCTCTATGAACATGAAAATATCTACACTACCATCTCCATAAAGATGGAAGTATCTACTCCGCCATGTGTATAAACACGGAAATATCTACACCACCATCTGTGTAAACATGGAAATACCTACACCGCTATCTGTATAAACATGGAAATAACTACACCGCCATATGCATGTCCTTGGAAATATCTATGCCGCCATCTGAATATACATGGAAATATCTACACCGCTATCTGTATAAACATGGAAATATCTACACCGCGATCTGTATAAACATGGAAATATCTACACCGCGATCTGTATAAACATGGAAATATCTACACCGCTATCTGCATAAACATGGAAATATCTACACAGTTATCTCTATAAACATGGAAATATCTACACCGCCATCTGTATAAACATGGAAATACCTACAAAGTCATCTGTATAAACATGGAAATATCTACACAGCCATCTGTATAAACATGGAAATATCTACACAGCCATCTGTATATACATGGAAATATCTACACGACTATCTGTATAAACATGGAAATACCTACAAAGTCATCTGTATAAACATGGAAATACCTACAAAGTCATCTGTGTAAACATGGAATTATCTACACAGCCATCTGTATAAACATGGAAATATCTACACAGCCCTCTGTATAAATATGGAAATATCTGCATAGGCATCTGTATAAACATGGAAATATCCACACCGCTATCTCTATAAACATGAAAAAATCAACACCGCTATCTCTGTGAACACGGAAATATCTACACCGCCATCTCTATAAACATCGAAATATCTACACCGCCATCTGTATAAACATGGAAATATCTGCACCGCTATCTGTATAAACATGGAAATATCTACAGCACGGTCTGTATAAACATGGAAATATCAACACTGCTATCGGTATAAACATGGAAATATCTACACCGCTATCTCTATAAACATGGAAATATCTACACCGCGATCTGTAAAAACATGGAAATATCTACACAGTTATCTCTATAAACATGGAAATATCTACACCGCCATCTGTATAAACATGGAAATACCTACAAAGACATCTGTACAAACATGGAAATATCTACACTGCCATCTGTAGAAAGATGGAAATATCTACACTGCTATCTCTATAAATATGGAAATATCTACACCGCCATCTCTATGAACATGAAAATATCTACACTGCCATCTCAATAAAGATGGAAGTATATACTCTGCCATGTGTATAAACACGGAAATATCTACACCACCATCTGTGTAAACATGGAAATACCTACACCGCTATCTGTATAAAAATGGAAATAACTACACCGCCATCTGCATGTCCTTGGAAATATCTACGCCGCCATCTTAATAAACATGGAAATATCTACACGGCCATCTGTGTATAGCTGGAAATATCAACACCGCCATATGTACAAACATGGAAATATCTACACCGCTATCTCTATAGACATGGAAATATCTGCACCGCTATCTCTATAAACATGGAAATAACTACAAAGGCATCTGTATAAACTTGGAAATACCTACACAGTCATGTGTAGGAACATTTAAATATCTACACTTCCATCTGTATAAATATAGAAATATCTACACAGCCCTCTGTATAAATATGGAAATATCTGCATAGGCATCTGTGTAAACATGGAAATATCTGCACTGCTATCTGTGTAAACATGGAAATACCTACACCGCTGTCTCTATAAATATGGAAATATGTACACCGCTATGTGTATAAACATGGAAATATCTACAATACCATCTGTATACACATGGAAATATCTACACCGACATCTGTATAAAGATGGAAATATCTACACGGCCATCTGTATAAACATGGAAATATCAACACTGCCATCTGTAGAAAGATGGAAATATCTACACCGCTATCTCTATAAATATGGAAATATCTACACCGCCATCTGTATGAACATGAAAATATCTACACTGCCATCTCAATAAAGATGGAAGTATCTACTCCGCCATGTGTATAAACACGGAAATATCTACACCACCATCTGTGTAAACATGGAAATACCTACACCTCTATCTGTATAAACATGGAAATAACTACACCGCCATCTGCATGTCCTTGGAAATATCTACGCCGCCATCTGAATAAACATGGAAATATCTACACGGCCATCTGTGTATAGATGGAAATATCAACACCGCCATCTGTACAAACATGGAAATATCTACACCGCTATCTCTATAGACATGGAAATATCTGCACCGCCATCTGTAAAAACATGGAAATACCTATACAGTCATCTGTATAAACATGGAAATATCTACAATGCCATCTGTAGAAAGATGGAAATATCTACACCGCAATCTGTGTAAACATGGAAATATCTACACCGATATCTGTATAAACATGGAAATATCTACACCGCGATCTGTATAAACATGGAAATATCTACACCGCGATCTGTATAAACATGGAAATATCTACACCGCGATCTGTATAAACATGGAAATATCTACACAGTTATCTCTATAAACATGGAAATATATACAGCGCCATCTGTATAAACATGGAAATACCTACAAAGTCATCTGTATAAACATGGAAATATCTACACAGCCATCTGTATAAACATGGAAATATCTACACAGCCATCTGTATATACATGGAAATATCTACACCAATATCTGTATAAACATGGAAATAACTACACCGCTATTTGTATAAACAAGGAAATATCTACACTGTGATCTGTATAAACATGGAAATATCTACACCGCCATCTCTATAAACAGGGAAATATCTACACCACTATCTGTATAAACATGGAAATATCCACACCGCTCTCTATAAACATGGAAAAATCAACACCGCTATCTCTATGAACATGGAAATATCTACACCGCCATCTCTATAAACATGGAAATGTCTACACCACGATCAGTATAAACATGGAAATATCTCCACCGCTATCTGTATAAACATGGAAATATCTCCACTGCTATCTCTATAAACATCGAAATATCTACACCGCCATCTGTATAAACATGGAAATACTTACAAAGTTATCTGTATAAACATGGAAATATCTACACCGCCATCTGTATAAACATGGAAATATCTACACAGCCATGTGTACATACATGGAAATATCTACACCGCTATCTATATAAACATGGAAATAACTACACCGCCATCTACATATCCATGGAAATATCTGCGCCGCCATCTGTATAAACATGGAAATATCTACACGGTCATCTGTGTATAGATGGAAATATCAACACCGCCATCTGTACAAACATGGAAATATCTGCACCGCTATCTGTATAAACATGGAAATATCTACACCGCGGTCTGTATAAACATGGAAATATCAACACCGCTATCGGTATAAACATGGAAATATCTACACCGCTATCTCTATAAACATGGAAATATCTACACCTTGATCTGTATAAACATGGAAATATTTACACCGCTATCTGTATAAACATGGAAACTTCTAAACAGTTATCTGTATAAATATGGAAATATCTACACCGCTATCTCAATAAACTTGGAAATATCTACACCACCATCTGTATAAACATGGAAATACCTATACAGTCATCTGTGTAAACATGGAAATATCTACACCACCATCTGTATAAACATGGAAATATCTACAATGCAATCTGTATACACATGGAAATACCTACACGGCAATCAGTGTATAGATGGAAACATCAACACCGCCATCTGTACAAACATGGAACTATCTACACTGCTCTCTCTATAAACATGGAAATATCTACACTGCGGTCTCTATAAACATGGAAATATCTACACCATGATCTGTATAAACATGGAAATATATACACCGCTATCTGTATAAACATGGAAATATCTGCACTGCTATCTCTATAAACATGGAAATAACTACAAAGACATCTGTATAAACTTGGAAATACCTACACAGTCATGTGTAGGAACATTTAAATATCTACACTGCCATCTGTATAAATATAGAAATATCTACACAGCCCTCTGTATAAATATGGAAATATCTGCATAGGCATCTGTGTAAACATGGAAATATCTGCACCGCTATCTGTATAAACATGGAAATACCTACACCGCTGTCTCTATAAACATGGAAATATGTACACCGCTATGTGTATAAACATGGAAATAGCTCCACTGCTCTCTGTATAAACATGGAAATATCTCCACCGTTATCTGTATAAACATGGAAATATCAACAGCGCCATCTATATAAACATTGAAATATCTACACTGCCATCTGTAAAAACATGGAAATATCTACACATTCATCTGAATAAACATGGAAATATCTACACCACCATCTGTATAAACATGGAAATAGCTACAATACCATCTGTATACACATGGAAATATCTACACCGACATCTGCATAAATATGGAAATATCTACACGGCCATCTGTATAAACATGGAAATATCTACAGTGCCATCTGTAGAAATATGGAAATATCTACACCGCTATCTCTATAAATATGGAAATATCTACACCGCCATCTCTATGAACATGAAAATATCTACACTGCCATCTCCATAAAGATGGAAGTATCTACTCCGCCATGTGTATAAACACAGAAATATCTACACCACCATCTGTGTAAACATGGAAATACCTACACTGCTATCTGTATAAACATGGAAATAACTACAACGCCATCTGCATGTCCTTGGAAATATCTACGCCGCCATCTGAATAAACATGGAAATATCTACACGGCCATCTGTGTATAGATGGAAATATCAACACCGCCATCTGTACAAACATGGAAATATCTACCCCGCTATCTCTATAGACATGGAAATATCTGCACCGCCATCTGTAAAAACATGGAAATACCTATACAGTCATCTGTATAAACATGGAAATATCTACAATGCCATCTGTAGAAAGATGGAAATATCTACACCGCAATCTGTGTAAACATGGAAATATCTACACCAATATCTGTAAAAACATGGAAATATCTACACCGCGATCTGTATAAACATGGAAATATCTACACCACGATCTGTATAAACATGGAAATATCTACACCGCGATCTGTATAAACAAGGAAATATCTACACTGTGATCTGTATAAACATGGAAATATCTACACCGCTATTTGTATAAACAAGGAAATATCTACACTGTGATCTGTATAAACATGGAAATATCTACACCGCCATCTCTATAAACAGGGAAATATCTACACCCCTATCTGTATAAACATGGAAATATCCACACCGCTATCTCTATAAACATGGAAAAATCAACCCCACTATCTCTATGAACATGGAAATATCTACACCACCATCTCTATAAACATGGAAATGTCTACAACACGATCAGTATAAACATGCAAATATCTACACCGCTATCTGTATAAACATGGAAATATCTCCACTGCTATCTCTATAAACATCGAAATATCTACACCGCCATCTGTATAAACATGGAAATACTTACAAAGTTATCTGTATAAACATGGAAATATCTACACCGCCATCTGTATAAACATGGAAATATCTACACAGCCATGTGTACATACATGGAAATATCTACACCGCTATCTATATAAACATGGAAATAACTACAACGCTATCTGTATAAACATGGAAATATCTACACCGCCATCTACATATCCATGGAAATATCTGCGCCGCCATCTGTATAAACATGGAAATATCTACACGGTCATCTGTGTATAGATGGAAATATCAACACCGCCATCTGTACAAACATGGAAATATCTGCACCGCTATCTGTATAAACATGGAAATATCTACACCGCGGTCTGTATAAACATGGAAATATCAACACCGCTATCGGTATAAACATGGAAATATCTACACCGCTATCTCTATAAACATGGAAATATCTACACCGTGATCTTTATAAACATGTAAATATTTACACCGCTATCTGTATAAACATGGAAACTTCTACACCGTTATCTGTATAAATATGGAAATAGCTTCACCGCTATCTCAATAAACTTGGAAATATCTACACCACCATCTGTATAAACATGGAAATACCTATACAGTCATCTGTGTAAACATGGAAATATCTACACCACCATCTGTATAAACATGGAAATATCTACAATGCCATCTGTATACACATGGAAATACCTACACGGCAATCAGTGTATAAATGGAAACATCAACACCGCCATCTGTACAAACATGGAAATATCTACACTGCTATCTCTATAAACATGGAAATATCTACACTGCGGTCTCTATAAACATGGAAATATCTACACCATGATCTGTATAAACATGGAAATATATACACCGCTATCTGTATAAACATGGAAATATCTGCACCGCTATCTCTATAAACATGGAAATAACTACAAAGACATCTGTATAAACATGGAAATACCTACACAGTCATGTGTAGGAACATTTAAATATCTACACTGCCATCTGTATAAATATAGAAATATCTACACAGCCCTCTGTATAAATATGGAAATATCTGCATAGGCATCTGTGTAAACTTGGAAATATCTGCACCGCTATCTGTATAAACATGGAAATACCTACACCGCTGTCTCTATAAACATGGAAATATGTACACCGCTATGTGTATAAACATGGAAATATCTCCACTGCTCTCTGTATAAACATGGAAATATCTCCACCGTTATCTGTATAAACATGGAAATATCAACAGCGCCATCTATATAAACATTGAAATATCTACACTGCCATCTGTAAAAACATGGAAATATCTACACATTCATCTGAATAAACATGGAAATATCTACACCACCATCTGTATAAACATGGAAATAGCTACAATACCATCTGTATACACATGGAAATATCTACACCGACATCTGTATAAATATGGAAATATCTACACGGCCATCTGTATAAACATGGAAATATCTACAGTGCCATTTGTAGAAAGATGGAAATATCTACACCGCTATCTCTATAAATATGGAAATATCTACACTGCCATCTGTATGAACATGAAAATATCTACACTGCCATCTCCATAAAGATGGAAGTATCTACTCCGCCATGTGTATAAACACGGAAATATCCACACCACCATCTGTGTAAACATGGAAATACCTACACCGCTATCTGTATAAACATGGAAATAACTACACTGCCATCTGCATGTCCTTGGAAATATCTACGACGCCATCTGAATAAACATGGAAATATCTGCACGGCCATCTGTGTATAGCTGGAAATATCAACACCACCATCTGTACAAACATGGAAATATCTACACCGCTATCTCTATAGACATGGAAATATCTGCACCGCCATCTGTAAAAACATGGAAATACCTATACAGTCATCTGTATAAACATGGAAATATCTACAATGCCATCTGTAGAAAGATGGATATATCTACACCGCAATCAGTGTAAACATAGAAATATCTACACCGATATCTGTATAAACATGAAAATATCTACACCGCGATCTGTATAAACATGGAAATATCTACACCGCAATCTGTATAAACATGGAAATATCTACACAGTTATCTCTATAAACATGGAAATATCTACACCGCCATCTGTATAAACATGGAAATACCTACAAAGTCATCTGTATAAACATGGAAATATCTACACAGCCATCTGTATAAACATGGAAATATCTACAGAGCCATCTGTATATACATGGAAATATCTACACCACTATCTGTATAAACATGGAAATAACTACACCGCTATTTGTATAAACAAGGAAATATCTACACTGTGATCTGTATAAACATGGAAATATCTACACCGCCATCTCTATAAACAGGGAAATATCTACACCCCTATCTGTATAAACATGGAAATATCCACACCGCTATCTCTATAAACATGGAAAAATCAACACCGCTATCTCTATGAACATGGAAATATCTACACCGCCATCTCTATAAACATGGAAATGTCTACACCACGATCAGTATAAACATGGAAATATCTACACCGTTATCTGTATAAACATGGAAATATCTCCACTGCTATCTCTATAAACATCGAAATATCTACACCGCCATCAGTATAAAGATGGAAATACTTACAAAGTTATCTGTATAAACATGGAAATATCTACACCGCCATCTGTACAAACATGGAAATATCTACACAGCCATGTGTACATACATGGAAATAACTACACCGCTATCTATATAAACATGGAAATAACTACACCGCTATCTGTATAAACATGGAAATATCTACGCCGCCATCTACATATCCATGGAAATATCTGCGCCGCCATCTGTATAAACATAGAAATATCTACACGGTCATCTGTGTATAGATGGAAATATCAACACCACCATCTGTACAAACATGGAAATATCTGCACCGCTATCTGTATAAACATGGATATATCTACACCGCGGTCTGTATAAACATGGAAATATCAACACCGCTATCGGTATAAACATGGAAATATCTACACCGCTATCTCTATAAACATGGAAATATCTACACCGTGATCTGTATAAACATGGAAATATTTACACCGCTATCTGTATAAACATGGAAACTTCTACACCGTTATCTGTATAAATATGGAAATATCTACACCGCTATCTCAATAAACTTGGAAATATCTACACCAACATCTGTATAAACATGGAAATACCTATACAGTCATCTGTGTAAACATGGAAATATCTACACCACCATCTGTATAAACATGGAAATATCTACAATGCCATCTGTATACACATGGAAATACCTACACGGCAATCAGTGTATAGATGGAAACATCAACAACGCCATCTGTACAAACATGGAAATATCTACACTGCGGTCTCTATAAACATGGAAATATCTACACCATAATATGTATAAACATGGAAATATATACACCGCTATCTGTATAAACATGGAAATATCTGCACCGCTATCTCTATAAACATGGAAATAACTACAAAGACATCTGTATAAACATGGAAATACCTACACAGTCATGTGTAGGAACATTTCAATATCTACACTGCCATCTGAATAAATATAGAAATATCTACACAGCCCTCTGTATAAATATGGAAATATCTGCATAGGCATCTGTGTAAACTTGGAAATATCTGCACCGCTATCTGTATAAACATGGAAATACCTACACCGCTGTCTCTATAAACATGGAAATATGTACACCGCTATGTGTATAAACATGGAAATATCTCCACTGCTCTCTGTATAAACATGGAAATATCTCCACCGTTATCTGTATAAACATGGAAATATCAACAGCGCCATCTATATAAACATTGAAATATCTACACTGCCATCTGTAAAAACATGGAAATATCTACACATTCATCCGAATAAACATGGAAATATCTACACCACCATCTGTATAAACATGGAAATAGCTACAATACCGTCTGTATACACATGGAAATATCTACACTGACATCTGTATAAATATGGAAATATCTACACGGCCATCTGTATAAACATGGAAATATCTACACTGCCATCTCTAGAAAGATGGAAATATCTACACCGCTATCTCTGTAAATATGGAAATATCTACACCGCCATCTGTATGAACATGAAAATATCTACACTGCCATCTCCATAAAGATGGAAGTATCTACTCCGCCATGTGTATAAACACGGAAATATCTACACCACCATCTGTGTAAACATGGAAATACCTACACCGCTATCTGTATGAACATGGAAATAACTACACCGCCATCTGCATGTCCCTGGAAATATCTACGACGCCATCTGAATAAACATGGAAATATCTACACGGCCATCTGTGTATAGCTGGAAATATCAACACCACCATCTGTACAAACATGGAAATATCTACACCGCTATCTCTATAGACATGGAAATATCTGCACCGCCATCTGTAAAAACATGGAAATACCTATACAGTCATCTGTATAAACATGGAAATATCTACAATGCCATCTGTAGAAAGATGGAAATATCTACACCGCAATCAGTGTAAACATGGAAATATCTACACCGATATCTGTATAAACATGGAAATATCTACACCGCGATCTGTATAAACATGGAAATATCTACACCGCGATCTGTATAAACATGGAAATATCTACAACGCGATCTGTATAAACATGGAAATATCTACACAGTTATCTCTATAAACATGGAAATATCTACACCGCCATCTGTATAAACATGGAAATACCTACAAAGTCATCTGTATAAACATGGAAATATCTACACAGCCATCTGTATAAACATGGAAATATCTACACAGCCATCTGTATATACATGGAAATATCTACACCACTATCTGTATAATCATGGAAATAACTACACCGCTATTTGTATAAACAAGGAAATATCTACACTGTGATCTGTATAAACATGGAAATATCTACACCGCCATCTCTATAAACAGGGAAATATCTACACCCCTATCTGTATAAACATGGAAATATCCACACCGCTATCTCTATAAACATGGAAAAATCAACACCGCTATCTCTATGAACATGGAAATATCTACACCGTCATCTCTATAAACATGGAAATGTCTACACCACGATCAGTATAAACATGGAAATATCTACACCGCTATCTCTATAAACATCGAAATATCTACACCGCCATCTGTATAAACATGGAAATACTTACAAAGTTATCTGTATAAACATGGAAATATCTACACCGCCATCTGTATAAACATGGAAATATCTACACAGCCATGTGTACATACATGGAAATATCTACACCGCTATCTATATAAACATGGAAATAACTACACCGCTATCTGTATAAACATGGAAATATCTACACCGCCATCTACATATCCATGGAAATATCTGCGCCGCCATCTGTATAAACATGGAAATATCTACACGGTCATCTGTGTATAGATGGAAATATCAACACCGCCATCTGTACAAACATGGAAATATCTGCACCGATATCTGTATAAACATGGAAATATCTACACCGCGGTCTGTATAAACATGGAAATATCAACACCGCTATCGGTATAAACATGGACATATCTACACCGCTATCTCTATAAACATGGAAATATCTACACCGTGATCTGTATAAACATGGAAATATTTACACCGCTATCTGTATAAACATGGAAACTTCTACACCGTGATCTGTATAAATATGGAAATATCTACACCGCTTTCTCAATAAACTTGGAAATATCTACACCACCATCTGCATAAACATGGAAATACCTATACAGTCATCTGTGTAAACATGGAAATATCTACACCAACATCTGTATAAACATGGAAATATCTACAATGCCATCTGTATACACATGGAAATACCTACACGGCAATCAGTGTATAGATGGAAACATCAACACCGCCATCTGTACAAACATGGAAATATCTACACTGCTATCTCTATAAACATGGAAATATCTACACTGCGGTCTCTATAAACATGGAAATATCTACACCATGATCTGTATAAACATGGAAATATATACACCGATATCTGTATAAACATGGAAATATCTGCACCGCTATCTCTATAAACATGGAAATAACTACAAAGACATCTGTATAAACTTGGAAATACCTACACAGTCATGTGTAGGAACATTTAAATATCTACACTGCCATCTGTATAAATATAGAAATATCTACACAGCCCTCTGTATAAATATGGAAATATCTGCATAGCCATCTGTGTAAACATGGAAATATCTGCACCGCTATCTGTGTAAACATGGAAATACCTACACCGCTGTCTCTATAAACATGGAAATATGTACACCGCTATGTGTATAAACATGGAAATATCTCCACTGCTCTCTGTATAAACATGGAAATATCTCCACCGTTATCTGTATAAACATGCAAATATCAACAGCGCCATCTATATAAACATTGAAATATCTACACTGCCATCTGTAAAAACATGGAAATATCAACACATTCATCTGAATAAACATGGAAATATCTACACCACCATCTGTATAAACATGGAAATAGCTACAATACCATCTGTATACACATGGAAATATCTACACCGACATCTGTATAAATATGGAAATATCTACACGGCCATCTGTATAAACATGGAAATATCTACACTGCCATCTGTAGAAAGATGGAAATATCTACACCGCTATCTCTATAAATATGGAAATATCTACACCGCCATCTGTATGAACATGAAAATATCTACACTGCCATCTCCATAAAGATGGAAATATCTACTCCGCCATGTGTATAAACACGGAAATATCTACACCACCATCTGTGTAAACATGGAAATACCTACACCGCTATCTGTATAAACATGGAAATAACTACACCGCCATCTGCATGTCCTTGGAAATATCTACGCCGCCATCTGAATAAACATGGAAATATCTACACGGCCATCTGTGTATAGCTGGAAATATCAACACCGCCATCTGTACAAACATGGAAATATCTACACCGCTATCTCTATAGACATGGAAATATCTGCACCGCCATCTGTAAAAACATGGAAATACATATACAGTCATCTGTATAAACATGGAAATATCTACAATGCCATCTGTAGAAAGATGGAAATATCTACACCGCAATCAGTGTAAACATGGAAATATCTACACCGATATCTGTATAAACATGGAAATATCTACACCGCGATCTGTATAAACATGGAAATATCTACACCGCGATCTGTATAAACATGGAAATATCTACACCGCGATCTGTATAAACATGGAAATATCTACACAGTTATCTCTATAAACATGGAAATATCTACACCGCCATCTGTATAAACATGGAAATACCTACAAAGTCATCTGTATAAACATGGAAATATCTACACAGCCATCTGTATAAACATGGAAATATCTACAGAGCCATCTGTATATACATGGAAATATCTACACCACTATCTGTATAAACATGGAAATAACTACACCGCTATTTGTATAAACAAGGAAATATCTACACTGTGATCTGTATAAACATGGAAATATCTACACCGCCATCTCTATAAACAGGGAAATATCTAGACACCTATCTGTATAAACATGGAAATATCCACACCGCTATCTCTATAAACATGGAAAAATCAACACCGCTATCTCTATGAACATGGAAATATCTACACCGCCATCTCTATAAACATAGAAATGTCTACACCACGATCAGTATAAACATGTAAATATCTACACCGCTATCTGTATAAACATGGAAATATCTCCACTGATATCTCTATAAACTTCGAAATATCTACACCGCCATCAGTATAAACATGGAAATACTTACAAAGTTATCGGTATAAACATGGAAATATCTACACCGCCATCTGTATAAACATGGAAATATCTACACAGCCATGTGTACATACATGGAAATATCTACACCGCTATCTATATAAACATCGAAATAACTACACCGCTATCTGTATAAACATGGAAATATCTACGCCGCCATCTACATATCCATGGAAATATCTGCGCCGCCATCTGTATAAACATGGAAATATCTACACGGTCATCTGTGTATAGATGGAAATATCAACACCGCCATCTGTACAAACATGGAAATATCTGCACCGCTATCTGTATAAACATGGATATATCTACACCACGGTCTGTATAAACATGGAAATATCAACACCGCTATCGGTATAAACATGGAAATATCTACACCGCTATCTCTATAAACATGGAAATATCTATACCGTGATCTGTATAAACATGGAAATATTTACACCGCTATCTGTATAAACATGGAAACTTCTACACCGTTATCTGTATAAATATGGAAATATCTTCACCGCTATCTCAATAAACTTGGAAATATCTACACCACCATCTGTATAAACATGGAAATACCTATACAGTCATCTGTGTAAACATGGAAATATCTACACCACCATCTGTATAAACATGGAAATATCTACAATGCCATCTGTATACACATGGAAATACCTACACGGCAATCAGTGTATAGATGGAAACATCAACACCGCCATCTGTACAAACATGGAAATATCTACACTGCTATCTCTATAAACATGGAAATATCTACACTGCGGTCTCTATAAACATGGAAATATCTACACCATGATCTGTATAAACATGGAAATATATACACCGCTATCTGTATAAACATGGAAATCTCTGCACCGCTATCTCTATAAACATGGAAATAACTACAAAGACATCTGTATAAACATGGAAATACCTACACAGTCATGTGTAGGAACATTTAAATATCTACACTGCCATCTGTATAAATATAGAAATATCTACACAGCCCTCTGTATAAATATGGAAATATCTGCATAGGCATCTGTGTAAACTTGGAAATATCTGCACCGCTATCTGTATAAACCTGGAAATACCTACACCGCTGTCTCTATAAACATGGAAATATGTACACCGCTATGTGTATAAACATGGAAATATCTCCACTGCTCTCTGTATAAACATGGAAATATCTCCACCGTTATCTGTATAAACATGGAAATATCAACAGCGCCATCTATATAAACATTGAAATATCTACACTGCCATCTGTAAAAACATGGAAATATCTACACATTCATCTGAATAAACATGGAAATATCTACACCACCATCTGTATAAACATGGAAATAGCTACAATACCATCTGTATACACATGGAAATATCTACACCGACATCTGTATAAATATGGAAATATCTACACGGCCATCTGTATAAACATGGAAATATCTACACTGCCATCTGTAGAAAGATGGAAATATCTACACCGCTATCTCTATAAATATGGAAATATCTACACTGCCATCTGTATGAATATGAAAATATCTACACTGCCATCTCCATAAAGATGGAAGTATCTACTCCGCCATGTGTATAAACACGGAAATATCTACACCACCATCTGTGTAAACATGGAAATACCTACACCGCTATCTGTATAAACATGGAAATAACTACACCGCCATCTGCATGTCCTTGGAAATATCTACGCCGCCATCTGAATAAACATGGAAATATCTACACGGCCATCTGTGTATAGCTGGAAATATCAAAACCACCATCTGTACAAACATGGAAATATCTACACCGCTATCTCTATAGACATGGAAATATCTGCACCGCCATCTGTAAAAACATGGAAATACCTATACAGTCATCTGTATAAACATGGAAATATCTACAATGCCATCTGTAGAAGGATGGATATATCTACACCACAATCAGTGTAAACATGGAAATATCTACACCGATATCTGTATAAACATGGAAATATCTACACCGCGATCTGTATAAACATGGAAATATCTACACCGCGATCTGTATAAACATGGAAATATCTACACCGCGATCTGTATAAACATGGAAATATCTACACAGTTATCTCTATAAACATGGAAATATCTACACCGCCATCTATATAAACATGGAAATACCTACAAAGTCATCTGTATAAACATGGAAATATCTGCACAGCCATCTGTATAAACATGGAAATATCTACAGAGCCATCTGTATATATATGGAAATATCTACACCACTATCTGTATAAACATGGAAATAACTACACCGCTATTTGTATAAACGAGGAAATATCTACACTGTGATCTGTATAAACATGGAAATATCTACACCGCCATCTCTATAAACAGGGAAATATCTACACCCCTATCTGTATAAACATGGAAATATCCACACCGCTATCTCTATAAACATGGAAAAATCAACACCGCTATCTCTATGAACATGGAAATATCTACAACGCCATCTCTATAAACATGGAAATGTCTACACCACGATCAGTATAAACATGGAAATATCTACACCGCTATCTGTATAAACATGGAAATATCTCCACTGCTATCTCTATAAACATCGAAATATCTACACCGCCATCTGTATAAACATGGAAATACTTGCAAAGTTATCTGTATAAACATGGAAATATCTACACCACCATCTATATAAACATGGAAATATCTACAATGCCATCTGTAAAAACATGGAAATATCTACACATTCATCTGAATAAACATGGAAATATCCACACCACCATCTGTATAAACATGGAAATACCTATACAGTCATCTGTATAAATATGGAAATATCTACAATGCCATCTGTAGAAAGATGGAAATATCTACACCGCAATCTGTGTAAACATGGAAATATCTACAACGATATCTGTAAAAACATGGAAATATCTACACCGCTATCTGTATAAACATGGAAATATCTACACCGCAATCTGTATAAACATGGAAATATCTACACCGCGATCTGTATAAACATGGAAATATCTACACCGCTATCTGTATAAACATGGAAATATCTACACAGTTATCTCTATAAACATGGAAATATCTACACCGCCATCTGTATAAACATGGAAATACCTACAAAGTCATCTGTATAAAAATGGAAATATGTACACAGCCATCTGTATAAACATGGAAATATCTACACAGCCATCTGTATAAACATGGAAATATCTACACAGCCATCTGTATATACATGGAAATAACTACACCACTATCTGTATAAACATGAAAATAACTACACCGCTATTTGTATAAACAAGGAAATATCTACACCGTGATCTGTATAAACATGGAAATATCTACACCGCCATCTCTATAAACAGGGAAATATCTACACACCTATCTGTATAAACATGGAAATATCCACACCGCTATGCCTATAAACATGGAAAAATCAACTCCGCTATCTCTATGAACATGGAAATATCTACACCGCCATCTCTATAAACATGGAAATGTCTACACCACGATCAGTATAAACATGGAAATATCTACACCGCTATCTGTATAAACATGGAAATAACTACACCGCTATCTGTATAAACATGGAAATATCTACACCGCCATCTACATATCCATGGAAATATATGCGCCGCCATCTGTATAAACATGGAAATATCTACACGGTCATCTGTGTATAGATGGAAACATCAACACCGCCATCTGTACAAACATGGAAATATCTGCACCGCTATCTGTATAAATATGGAAATATCTACACCGCGATCTGTATAAACATGGAAATATCAACACCGCTATCGGTATAAACATGGAAATATCTACACTGCTATCTCTATAAACATGGAAATATCTACACCGTGATCTGTATAAACATGGAAATATTTTCACCGCTATCTGTATAAACATGGAAACTTCTACAACGTTATCTGTATAAATATAGAAATATCTACACCGCTATCTCTATAAACTTGGAAATATCTACACCGCCATCTGTATAAACATGGAAATACCTATACAGTCATCTGTGTAAACATGGAAATATCTACACCACCATCTGTATAAACATGGAAATAACTACAATACCATCTATATACACATCTAAATACCTACACGGCAATCAGTGTATAGATGGAAACATCAACGCCGCCATCTGTAAAAACATGGAAATATCTACACTGCTATCTCTATAAACATGGAAATATCTACACCGCGATCTGTATAAACATGGAAATATCCACACCGCGATCTGTATAAACATGGAAATATCTACACCGCCATCTGTATAAACATGGAAATATCTACACAGTTATCTCTATAAACATGGAAAAATCTACACCGCCATCTGTATAAACATGGAAATACTTACAAAGTCATCTGTATAACCATGGAAATATCTACACCGCCATCTGTATAAACATGGAAATATCTACAAAGCCATCTGTATATGCATGGAAATATCTACACCACTATCTGTATAAACATGGAAATAACTACACCGCTATTTGTATAAACAAGGAAATATCTACACCGTGATCTGTATAAACATGGAAATATCTACACAGCCATCTCTATAAACAGGGAAATATCTACACCCCTATCTGTATAAACATGGAAATATCCACACCGCTATCTCTATAAACATGGAAAAATCAACACCGCTATCTCTATGAACATGGAAATATCTACACCGCCATCTCTATAAACATGGAAATGTCTACACCACGATCAGTATAAACATGGAAATATCTCCACTGCTATCTATATAAACAACGAAATATCTACACCGCCATCTGTATAAACATGGAAATACTTACAAAGTTATCTGTATAAACATGGAAATATCTACACCGCCATCTGTATAAACATGGAAATATCTACACCGTGATCTGTATAAACATGGAAATATCTACACAGTTATCTCTATAAACATGGAAATATCTACACCGCCATCTGTATAAACATGGAAATACCTACAAAGTCATCTGTAGAAACATGGAAATATCTACACAGCCATCTGTATAAACATGGAAATATCTACACAGCCATCTGTATATACATGGAAATATCTACACCACTATCTGTATAAACATGGAAATAACTACACCGCTATTTGTATAAACAAGGAAATATCTACACTGTGATCTGTATAAACATGGAAATATCTACACCGCCATCTCTATAAACAGGGAAATATCTACACCCCTATCTGTATAAACATGGAAATATCCACACCACTCTCTATAAACATGGAAAAATCAACACCGCTATCTCTATGAACATGGAAATATCCTCACCGCCATCTCTATAAACATGGAAATGTCTACACCACGATCAGTATAAACATGGAAATATCTACACCGCTATCTGTATAAACATGGAAATATCTCCACTGCTATCTCTATAAACATCGAAATATCTACACCGCCATCTGTATAAACATGGAAATACTTACAAAGTTATCTGTATAAACATGGAAATATCTACACCGCCATCTGTATAAACATGGAAATATCTACACAGCCATGTGTACATACATGGAAATATCTACACCGCTATCTATATAAACATGGAAATAACTACACCGCTATCTGTATGAACATGGAAATATCTACACCGCCATCTACATATCCATGGAAATATCTGTGCCGCCATCTGTATAAACATGGAAATATCTACACGGTCATCTGTGTATAGATGGAAATATCAACACCGCCATCTGTACAAACATGGAAATATCTGCACCGCTATCTGTATAAACATGGAAATATCTACACTGCGGTCTGTATAAACATGGAAATATCAACACCGCTATCGGTATAAACATGGAAATATCTACACCGCTATCTCTATAAACATGGAAATATCTACACCGTGATCTGTATAAACATGGAAATATTTACACCGCTATCTGTATAAACATGGAAACTTCTACACAGTTATCTGTATAAATATGGAAATATCTACACCGCTATCTCAATAAACTTGGAAATATCTACACCACCATCTGTATAAACATGGAAATACCTATACAGTCATCTGTGTAAACATGGAAATATCTACACCACCATCTGTATAAACATGGAAATATCTACACTGCCATCTGTATACACATGGAAATACCTACACGGCAATCAGTGTATAGATGGAAACATCAACACCGCCATCTGTACAAACATGGAAATATCTACACTGCTATCTCTATAAACATGGAAATATCTACACTGCGGTCTCTATAAACATGGAAATATCTACACCATGATCTGTATAAACATGGAAATATATACACCGCTATCTGTATAAACATGGAAATATCTGCACCGCTATCTCTCTAAACTTGGAAATAACTACAAAGACATCTGTATAAACTTGGAAATACCTACACAGTCATGTGTAGGAACATTTAAATATCTACACTGCTATCTGTATAAATATAGAAATATCTACACAGCCCTCTGTATAAATATGGAAATATCTGCATAGGCATCTGTGTAAACATGGAAATATCTGCACCGCTATCTGTATAAACATGGAAATACCTACACCGCTGTCTCTATAAACATGGAAATATGTACACCGCTATGTGTATAAACATGGAAATATCTCCACTGCTCTCTGTATAAACGTGGAAATATCTCCACCGTTATCTGTATAAACATGGAAATATCAACAGCGCCATCTATATAAACATTGAAATATCTACACTGCCATCTGTAAAAACATGGAAATATCTACACATTCATCTGAATAAACATGGAAATATCTACACCACCATCTGTATAAACATGGAAATAGCTACAATACCATCTGTATACACATGGAAATATCTACACCGACATCTGTATAAATATGGAAATATCTACACGGCCATCTGTATAAACATGGAAATATCTACACTGCCATCTGTAGAAAGATGGAAATACCTACACTGCTATCTCTATAAATATGGAAATATCTACACCGCCATCTGTATGAACATGAAAATATCTACACTGCCATCTCAATAAAGATGGAAGTATCTACCCTGCCATGTGTATAAACACGGAAATATCTACACCACCATCTGTGTAAACATGGAAATACCTACACCGCTGTCTGTATAAACATGGAAATAACTACACCGCCATCTGCATGTCCTTGGAAATATCTACGCCGCCATCTGAATAAACATGGAAATATCTACACGGCCATCTGTGTATAGCTGGAAATATCAACACCGCCATCTGTACAAACATGGAAATATCTACACCGCTATCTCTATAGACATGGAAATATCTGCACCGCCATCTGTAAAAACATGGAAATACCTATACAGTCATCTGTATAAACATGGAAATATCTACAATGCCATCTGTAGAAAGATGGAAATATCTACACCGCAATCTGTGTAAACATGGAAATATCTACACCGATATCTGTATAAACATGGAAATATCTACACCGTGATCTGTATAAACATGGAAATATCTACACCGCGATCTGTATAAACATGGAAATATCTACACCGCAATCTGTATAAACATGGAAATATCTACACAGTTATCTCTATAAACACGGAAATATCTACACCGCCATCTGTATAAACATGGAAATACCTACAAAGTCATCTGTATAAACATGGAAATATCTACACAGCCATCTGTATAAACATGGAAATATCTACACAGCCATCTGTATATACATGGAAATATCTACACCACTATCTGTATAAACATGGAAATAACTACACCGCTATTTGTATAAACAAGGAAATATCTACACTGTGATCTGTATAAACATGGAAATATCTACACCGCCATCTCTATAAACAGGGAAATATCTACACCCCTATCTGTATAAACATGGAAATATCCACACCGCTCTCTATAAACATGGAAAAATCAACACCGCTATCTCTATGAACATGGAAATATCAACACCGCCATCTCTATAAACATGGAAATGTCTACACCACGATCAGTATAAACATGGAAATATCTACACCGCTATCTGTATAAACATGGAAATATCTCCACTGCTATCTCTATAAACATCGAAATATCTACAGAGCCATCTGTATAAACATGGAAATACTTACAAAGTTATCTGTATAAACATGGAAATATCTACACCGCCATCTGTATAAACATGGAAATATCTACACAGCCATGTGTACATACAT
The DNA here is from genome assembly GCF_028858775.2 of Pan troglodytes. NCBI lineage: Eukaryota > Metazoa > Chordata > Mammalia > Primates > Hominidae > Pan > Pan troglodytes. The sequence goes on from NC_072411.2 coordinate 9,813,311, forward strand.
GGAAATATCTACACCGCTATCTATATAAACAAGGAAATAACTACACCGCTATCTGTATGAACATGGAAATATCTACACCGCCATCTACATATCCATGGAAATATCTGCGCCGCCATCTGTATAAACATGGAAATATCTACACGGTCATCTGTGTATAGATGGAAATATCAACACCGCCATCTGTACAAACATGGAAATATCTGCACCGCTATCTGTATAAACATGGAAATATCTACACCGCGGTCTGTATAAACATGGAAATATCAACACCGCTATCGGTATAAACATGGAAATATCTACACCGCTATCTCTATAAACATGGAAATATCTACACCGTGATCTGTATAAACATGGAAATATTTACACCGCTATCTGTATAAACATGGAAACTTCTACACAGTTATCTGTATAAATATGGAAATATCTGCACCGCTATCTCAATAAACTTGGAAATATCTACACCACCATCTGTATAAACATGGAAATACCTATACAGTCATCTGTGTAAACATGGAAATATCTACACCACCATCTGTATAAACATGGAAATATCTACAATGCCATCTGTATACTCATGGAAATACCTACACGGCAATCAGTGTATAGATGGAAACATCAACACCGCCATCTGTACAAACATGGAAATATCTACACTGCTATCTCTATAAACATGGAAATATCTACACTGCGGTCTCTATAAACATGGAAATATCTACACCATGATCTGTATAAACATGGAAATATATACACCGCTATCTGTATAAACATGGAAATATCTGCACCGCTATCTCTCTAAACATGGAAATAACTACAAAGACATCTGTATAAACTTGGAAATACCTACACAGTCATGTGTAGGAACATTTAAATATCTACACTGCCATCTGTATAAATATAGAAATATCTACACAGCCCTCTGTATAAATATGGAAATATCTGCATAGGCATCTGTGTAAACATGGAAATATCTGCACCGCTATCTGTATAAACATGGAAATACCTACACCGCTGTCTCTATAAACATGGAAATATGTACACCGCTATGTGTATAAACATGGAAATATCTCCACTGCTCTCTGTATAAACGTGGAAATATCTCCACCGTTATCTGTATAAACATGGAAATATCAACAGCGCCATCTATATAAACATTGAAATATCTACACTGCCATCTGTAAAAACATGGAAATATCTACACATTCATCTGAATAAACATGGAAATAACTACACCACCATCTGTATAAACATGGAAATAGCTACAATACCATCTGTATACACATGGAAATATCTACACCGACATCTGCATAAATATGGAAATATCTACACGGCCATCTGTATAAACATGGAAATATCTACAGTGCCATCTGTAGAAATATGGAAATATCTACACCGCTATCTCTATAAATATGGAAATATCTACACCGCCATCTCTATGAACATGAAAATATCTACACTGCCATCTCCATAAAGATGGAAGTATCTACTCCGCCATGTGTATAAACACAGAAATATCTACACCACCATCTGTGTAAACATGGAAATACCTACACTGCTATCTGTATAAACATGGAAATAACTACACCGCGATCTGCATGTCCTTGGAAATATCTACGCCGCCATCTGAATAAACATGGAAATATCTACACGGCCATCTGTGTATAGATGGAAATATCAACACCGCCATCTGTACAAACATGGAAATATCTACACCGCTATCTCTATAGACATGGAAGTATCTGCACCGCCATCTGTAAAAACATGGAAATACCTATACAGTCATCTGTATAAACATGGAAATATCTACAATGCCATCTGTAGAAAGATGGAAATATCTACACCGCAATCTGTGTAAACATGGAAATATCTACACTGATATCTGTAAAAACATGGAAATATCTACACCGCGATCTGTATAAACATGGAAATGTCTACACCACGATCTGTATAAACATGGAAATATCTACAACGCGATCTGTATAAACATGGAAATATCTACACAGTTATCTCTATAAACATGGAAATATCTACACCGCCATCTGTATAAACATGGAAATACCTACAAAGTCATCTGTATAAACATGGAAATATCTACACAGCCATCTGTATAAACATGGAAATATCAACACAGCCATCTGTATATACATGGAAATATCTACACCACTATCTGTATAAACATGGAAATAATTACACCGCTATTTGTATAAACAAGGAAATATCTACACTGTGATCTGTATAAACATGGAAATATCTACACCGCTATTTGTATAAACAAGGAAATATCTACACTGTGATCTGTATAAACATGGAAATATCTACACCGCCATCTCTATAAACAGGGAAATATCTACACCCCTATCTGTATAAACATGGAAATATCTACACGGTCATCTGTGTATAGATGGAAATATCAACACCGCCATCTGTACAAACATGGAAATATCTGCACCGCTATCTGTATAAACATGGAAATATCTACACCGCGGTCTGTATAAACATGGAAATATCAACACCGCTATCGGTATAAACATGGAAATATCTACACCGCTATCTCTATAAACATGGAAATATCTACACCGTGATCTGTATAAACATGGAAATATTTACACCGCTATCTGTATAAACATGGAAACTTCTACACAGTTATCTGTATAAATATGGAAATATCTACACCGCTATCTCAATAAACTTGGAAATATCTTCACCACCATCTGTATAAACATGGAAATACCTATACAGTCATCTGTGTAAACATGGAAATCTCTACACCACCATCTGTATAAACATGGAAATATCTACAATGCCATCTGTATACACATGGAAATACCTACACGGCAATCAGTGTATAGATGGAAACATCAACACCGCCATCTGTACAAACATGGAAATATCTACACTGCTATCTCTATAAACATGGAAATATCTACACTGCGGTCTCTATAAACATGGAAATATCTACACCATGATCTGTATAAACATGGAAATATATACACCGCTATCTGTATAAACATGGAAATATCTGCACCGCTATCTCTCTAAACATGGAAATAACTACAAAGACATCTGTATAAACTTGGAAACACCTACACAGTCATGTGTAGGAACATTTAAATATCTACACTGCCATCTGTATAAATATAGAAATTTCTACACAGCCCTCTGTATAAATATGGAAATATCTGCATAGGCATCTGTGTAAACATGGAAATATCTGCACCGCTATCTGTATAAACATGGAAATACCTACACTGCTGTCTCTATAAACATGGAAATATGTACACCGCTATGTTTATAAACATGGAAATATCTCCACTGCTCTCTGTATAAACGTGGAAATATCTCCACCGTTATCTGTATAAACATGGAAATATCAACAGCGCCATCTATATAAACATTGAAATATCTACACTGCCATCTGTAAAAACATGGAAATATCTACACATTCATCTGAATAAACATGGAAATATCTACACCACCATCTGTATAAACATGGAAATAGCTACAATACCATCTGTATACACATGGAAATATCTACACCGACATCTGTATAAATATGGAAATATCTACACGGCCATCTGTATAAACATGGAAATATCTACACTGCCATCTGTAGAAAGATGGAAATATCTACACCGCTATCTCTATAAATATGGAAATATCTACACCGCCATCTGTATGAACATGAAAATATCTACACTGCCATCTCAATAAAGATGGAAGTATCTACCCCGCCATGTGTATAAACACGGAAATATCTACACCACCATCTGTGTAAACATGGAAATACCTACACCGCTATCTGTATAAACATGGAAATAACTACACCGCCATCTGCATGTCCTTGGAAATATCTACGCCGCCATCTGAATAAACATGGAAATATCTACACGGCCATCTGTGTATAGCTGGAAATATTAACACCGCCATCTGTACAAACATGGGAATATCTACACCGCTATCTCTATAGACATGGAAATATCTGCACCGCCATCTGTAAAAACATGGAAATACCTATACAGTCATCTGTATAAACATGGAAATATCTACAATGCCATTTGTAGAAAGATGGAAATAACTACACCGCAATCTGTGTAAACATGGAAATATCTACACCGATATCTGTATAAACATGGAAATATCTACACCACGATCTGTATAAACATGGAAATATCTACACCGCGATCTGTATAAACATGGAAATATCTACACCGCGATCTGTATAAACATGGAAATATCTACACAGTTATCTCTATAAACATGGAAATATCTACACCGCCATCTGTATAAACATGGAAATACCTACAAAGTCATCTGTATAAACATGGAAATATCTACACAGCCATCTGTATATACATGGAAATATCTACACCACTATCTGTATAAACATGGAAATAACTACACCGCTATTTGTATAAACAAGGAAATATCTACACTGTGATCTGTATAAACATGGAAATATCTACACCGCCATCTCTATAAACAGGGAAATATCTACAACCCTATCTGTATAAACATGGAAATATCCACACCGCTCTCTATAAACATGGAAAAATCAACACCGCTATCTCTATGAACATGGAAATATCTACACCGCCATCTCTATAAACATGGAAATGTCTACACCACGATCAGTATAAACATGGAAATATCTACACCGCTATCTGTATAAACATGGAAATATCTCCACTGCTATCTCTATAAACATCGAAATATCTACACCGCCATCTGTATAAACATGGAAATACTTACAAAGTTATCTGTATAAACATGGAAATATCTACACCGCCATCTGTATAAACATGGAAATATCTACACAGCCATGTGTACATACATGGAAATATCTACACCGCTATCTATATAAACATGGAAATAACTACACCGCTATCTGTATGAACATGGAAATATCTACACCGCCATCTACATATCCATGGAAATATCTGCGCCGCCATCTGTATAAACATGGAAATATCTACACGGTCATCTGTGTATAGATGGAAATATCAACACCGCCATCTGTACAAACTTGGAAATATCTGCACCGCTATCTGTATAAACATGGAAATATCTACACCGCGGTCTGTATAAACATGGAAATATCAACACCGCTATCGGTATAAACATGGAAATATCTACACCGCTATCTCTATAAACATGGAAATATCTACACCGTGATCTGTATAAACATGGAAATATTTACACCGCTATCTGTATAAACATGGAAACTTCTACACAGTTATCTGTATAAATATGGAAATATCTACACCGCTATCTCAATAAACTTGGAAATATCTACACCACCATCTGTATAAACATGGAAATACCTATACAGTCATCTGTGTAAACATGGAAATATCTACACCACCATCTGTATAAACATGGAAATATCTAAAATGCCATCTGTATACACATGGAAATACCTACACGGCAATCAGTGTATAGATGGAAACATCAACACCGCCATCTGTACCAACATGGAAATATCTACACTGCTATCTCTATAAACATGGAAATATCTACACTGCGGTCTCTATAAACATGGAAATATCTACACCATGATCTGTATAAACATGGAAATATATACACCGCTATCTGTATAAACATGGAAATATCTGCACCGCTATCTCTCTAAACATGGAAATAACTACAAAGACATCTGTATAAACTTGGAAATACCTACACAGTCATGTGTAGGAACATTTAAATATCTACACTGCCATCTGTATAAATATAGAAATATCTACACAGCCCTCTGTATAAATATGGAAATATCTGCGTAGGTATCTGTGTAAACATGGAAATATCTGCACCGCTATCTGTATAAACATGGAAATACCTACACCGCTGTCTCTATAAACATGGAAATATGTACATCGCTATGTGTATAAACATGGAAATATCTCCACTGCTCTCTGTATAAACGAGGAAATATCTCCACCGTTATCTGTATAAACATGGAAATATCAACAGCGCCATCTATATAAACATTGAAATATCTACACTGCCATCTGTAAAAACATGGAAATATCTACACATTCATCTGAATAAACATGGAAATATCTACACCACCATCTGTATAAACATGGAAATAGCTACAATACCATCTGTATACACATGGAAATATCTACACCGACATCTGTATAAATATGGAAATATCTACACGGCCATCTGTATAAACATGGAAATATCTACACTGCCATCTGTAGAAAGATGGAAATACCTACACTGCTATCTCTATAAATATGGAAATATCTACACCGCCATCTGTATGAACATGAAAATATCTACACTGCCATCTCAATAAAGATGGAAGTATCTACCCTGCCATGTGTATAAACACGGAAATATCTACACCACCATCTGTGTAAACATGGAAATACCTACACCGCTATCTGTATAAACATGGAAATAACTACACCGCCATCTGCATGTCCTTGGAAATATCTACGCCGCCATCTGAATAAACATGGAAATATCTACACGGCCATCTGTGTATAGCTGGAAATATCAACACCGCCATCTGTACAAACATGGAAATATCTACACCGCTATCTCTATAGACATGGAAATATCTGCACCGCCATCTGTAAAAACATGGAAATACCTATACAGTCATCTGTATAAACATGGAAATATCTACAATGCCATCTGTAGAAAGATGGAAATATCTACACCGCAATCTGTGTAAACATGGAAATATCTACACCGATATCTGTATAAACATGGAAATATCTACACCGTGATCTGTATAAACATGGAAATATCTACACCGCGATCTGTATAAACATGGAAATATCTACACCGCAATCTGTATAAACATGGAAATATCTACACAGTTATCTCTATAAACACGGAAATATCTACACCGCCATCTGTATAAACATGGAAATACCTACAAAGTCATCTGTATAAACATGGAAATATCTACACAGCCATCTGTATAAACATGGAAATATCTACACAGCCACCTGTATATACATGGAAATATCTACACCACTATCTGTATAAACATGGAAATAACTACACCGCTATTTGTATAAACAAGGAAATATCTACACTGTGATCTGTATAAACATGGAAATATCTACACCGCCATCTCTACAAACAGGGAAATATCTACACCCCTATCTGTATAAACATGGAAATATCCACACCGCTCTCTATAAACATGGAAAAATCAACACCGCTATCTCTATGAACATGGAAATATCAACACCGCCATCTCTATAAACATGGAAATGTCTACACCACGATCAGTATAAACATGGAAATATCTACACCGCTATCTGTATAAACATGGAAATATCTCCACTGCTATCTCTATAAACATCGAAATATCTACAGAGCCATCTGTATAAACATGGAAATACTTACAAAGTTATCTGTATAAACATGGAAATATCTACACCGCCATCTGTATAAACATGGAAATATCTACACAGCCAAGTGTACATACATGGAAATATCTACACCGCTATCTATATAAACAAGGAAATAACTACACCGCTATCTGTATGAACATGGGAATATCTACACCGCCATCTACATATCCATGGAAATATCTGCGCCGCCATCTGTATAAACATGGAAATATCTACACGGTCATCTGTGTATAGATGGAAATATCAACACCGCCATCTGTACAAACATGGAAATATCTGCACCGCTATCTGTATAAACATGGAAATATCTACACCGCGGTCTGTATAAACATGGAAATATCAACACCGCTATCGGTATAAACATGGAAATATCTACACCGCTATCTCTATAAACATGGAAATATCTACACCGTGATCTGTATAAACATGGAAATATTTACACCGCTATCTGTATAAACATGGAAACTTCTACACAGTTATCTGTATAAATATGGAAATATCTACACCGCTATCTCAATAAACTTGGAAATATCTACACCACCATCTGTATAAACATGGAAATACCTATACAGTCATCTGTGTAAACATGGAAATATCTACACCACCATCTGTATAAACATGGAAATATCTACACTGCCATCTGTATACACATGGAAATACCTACACGGCAATCAGTGTATAGATGGAAACATCAACACCGCCATCTGTACAAACATGGAAATATCTACACTGCTATCTCTATAAACATGGAAATATCTACACTGCGGTCTCTATAAACATGGAAATATCTACACCATGATCTGTATAAACATGGAAATATATACACCGCTATCTGTATAAACATGGAAATATCTGCACCGCTATCTCTCTAAACTTGGAAATAACTACAAAGACATCTGTATAAACTTGGAAATACCTACACAGTCATGTGTAGGAACATTTAAATATCTACACTGCTATCTGTATAAATATAGAAATATCTACACAGCCCTCTGTATAAATATGGAAATATCTGCATAGGCATCTGTGTAAACATGGAAATATCTGCACCGCTATCTGTATAAACATGGAAATACCTACACCGCTGTCTCTATAAACATGGAAATATGTACACCGCTATGTGTATAAACATGGAAATATCTCCACTGCTCTCTGTATAAACGTGGAAATATCTCCACCGTTATCTGTATAAACATGGAAATATCAACAGCGCCATCTATATAAACATTGAAATATCTACACTGCCATCTGTAAAAACATGGAAATATCTACACATTCATCTGAATAAACATGGAAATATCTACACCACCATCTGTATAAACATGGAAATAGCTACAATACCATCTGTATACACATGGAAATATCTACACCGACATCTGTATAAATATGGAAATATCTACACGGCCATCTGTATAAACATGGAAATATCTACACTGCCATCTGTAGAAAGATGGAAATACCTACACTGCTATCTCTATAAATATGGAAATATCTACACCGCCATCTGTATGAACATGAAAATATCTACACTGCCATCTCAATAAAGATGGAAGTATCTACCCTGCCATGTGTATAAACACGGAAATATCTACACCACCATCTGTGTAAACATGGAAATACCTACACCGCTATCTGTATAAACATGGAAATAACTACACCGCCATCTGCATGTCCTTGGAAATATCTACGCCGCCATCTGAATAAACATGGAAATATCTACACGGCCATCTGTGTATAGCTGGAAATATCAACACCGCCATCTGTACAAACATGGAAATATCTACACCACTATCTCTATAGACATGGAAATATCTGCACCGCCATCTGTAAAAACATGGAAATACCTATACAGTCATCTGTATAAACATGGAAATATCTACAATGCCATCTGTAGAAAGATGGAAATATCTACACCGCAATCTGTGTAAACATGGAAATATCTACACCGATATCTGTATAAACATGGAAATATCTACACCGTGATCTGTATAAACATGGAAATATCTACACCGCGATCTGTATAAACATGGAAATATCTACACCGCGATCTGTATAAACATGGAAATATCTACACAGTTATCTCTATAAACACGGAAATATCTACACCGCCATCTGTATAAACATGGAAATACCTACAAAGTCATCTGTATAAACATGGAAATATCTACACAGCCATCTGTATAAACATGGAAATATCTACACAGCCATCTGTATATACATGGAAATATCTACACCACTATCTGTATAAACATGGAAATAACTACACCGCTATTTGTATAAACAAGGAAATATCTACACTGTGATCTGTATAAACATGGAAATATCTACACCGCCATCTCTATAAACAGGGAAATATCTACACCCCTATCTGTATAAACATGGAAATATCCACACCGCTCTCTATAAACATGGAAAAATCAACACCGCTATCTCTATGAACATGGAAATATCAACACCGCCATCTCTATAAACATGGAAATGTCTACACCACGATCAGTATAAACATGGAAATATCTACACCGCTATCTGTATAAACATGGAAATATCTCCACTGCTATCTCTATAAACATCGAAATATCTACAGAGCCATCTGTATAAACATGGAAATACTTACAAAGTTATCTGTATAAACATGGAAATATCTACACCGCCATCTGTATAAACATGGAAATATCTACACAGCCATGTGTACATACATGGAAATATCTACACCGCTATCTATATAAACAAGGAAATAACTACACCGCTATCTGTATGAACATGGGAATATCTACACCGCCATCTACATATCCATGGAAATATCTGCGCCGCCATCTGTATAAACATGGAAATATCTACACGGTCATCTGTGTATAGATGGAAATATCAACACCGCCATCTGTACAAACATGGAAATATCTGCACCGCTATCTGTATAAACATGGAAATATCTACACCGCGGTCTGTATAAACATGGAAATATCAACACCGCTATCGGTATAAACATGGAAATATCTACACCGCTATCTCTATAAACATGGAAATATCTACACCGTGATCTGTATAAACATGGAAATATTTACACCGCTATCTGTATAAACATGGAAACTTCTACACAGTTATCTGTATAAATATGGAAATATCTGCACCGCTATCTCAATAAACTTGGAAATATCTACACCACCATCTGTATAAACATGGAAATACCTATACAGTCATCTGTGTAAACATGGAAATATCTACACCACCATCTGTATAAACATGGAAATATCTACAATGCCATCTGTATACTCATGGAAATACCTACACGGCAATCAGTGTATAGATGGAAACATCAACACCGCCATCTGTACAAACATGGAAATATCTACACTGCTATCTCTATAAACATGGAAATATCTACACTGCGGTCTCTATAAACATGGAAATATCTACACCATGATCTGTATAAACATGGAAATATATACACCGCTATCTGTATAAACATGGAAATATCTGCACCGCTATCTCTCTAAACATGGAAATAACTACAAAGACATCTGTATAAACTTGGAAATACCTACACAGTCATGTGTAGGAACATTTAAATATCTACACTGCCATCTGTATAAATATAGAAATATGTACACAGCCCTCTGTATAAATATGGAAATATCTGCATAGGCATCTGTGTAAACATGGAAATATCTGCACCGCTATCTGTATAAACATGGAAATACCTACACCGCTGTCTCTATAAACATGGAAATATGTACACCGCTATGTGTATAAACATGGAAATATCTCCACTGCTCTCTGTATAAACGTGGAAATATCTCCACCGTTATCTGTATAAACATGGAAATATCAACAGCGCCATCTATATAAACATTGAAATATCTACACTGCCATCTGTAAAAACATGGAAATATCTACACATTCATCTGAATAAACATGGAAATAACTACACCACCATCTGTATAAACATGGAAATAGCTACAATACCATCTGTATACACATGGAAATATCTACACCGACATCTGCATAAATATGGAAATATCTACACGGCCATCTGTATAAACATGGAAATATCTACAGTGCCATCTGTAGAAATATGGAAATATCTACACCGCTATCTCTATAAATATGGAAATATCTACACCGCCATCTCTATGAACATGAAAATATCTACACTGCCATCTCCATAAAGATGGAAGTATCTACTCCGCCATGTGTATAAACACAGAAATATCTACACCACCATCTGTGTAAACATGGAAATACCTACACTGCTATCTGTATAAACATGGAAATAACTACACCGCGATCTGCATGTCCTTGGAAATATCTACGCCGCCATCTGAATAAACATGGAAATATCTACACGGCCATCTGTGTATAGATGGAAATATCAACACCGCCATCTGTACAAACATGGAAATATCTACAACGCTATCTCTATAGACATGGAAGTATCTGCACCGCCATCTGTAAAAACATGGAAATACCTATACAGTCATCTGTATAAACATGGAAATATCTACAATGCCATCTGTAGAAAGATGGAAATATCTACACCGCAATCTGCGTAAACATGGAAATATCTACACCGATATCTGTAAAAACATGGAAATATCTACACCGCGATCTGTATAAACATGGAAATGTCTACACCACGATCTGTATAAACATGGAAATATCTACACCGCGATCTGTATAAACATGGAAATATCTACACAGTTATCTCTATAAACATGGAAATATCTACACCGCCATCTGTATAAACATGGAAATACCTACAAAGTCATCTGTATAAACATGGAAATATCTACACAGCCATCTGTATAAACATGGAAATATCAACACAGCCATCTGTATATACATGGAAATATCTACACCACTATCTGTATAAACATGGAAATAATTACACCGCTATTTGTATAAACAAGGAAATATCTACACTGTGATCTGTATAAACATGGAAATATCTACACCGCTATTTGTATAAACAAGGAAATATCTACACTGTGATCTGTATAAACATGGAAATATCTACACCGCCATCTCTATAAACAGGGAAATATCTACACCCCTATCTGTATAAACATGGAAATATCTACACGGTCATCTGTGTATAGATGGAAATATCAACACCGCCATCTGTACAAACATGGAAATATCTGCACCGCTATCTGTATAAACATGGAAATATCTACACCGCGGTCTGTATAAACATGGAAATATCAACACCGCTATCGGTATAAACATGGAAATATCTACACCGCTATCTCTATAAACATGGAAATATCTACACCGTGATCTGTATAAACATGGAAATATTTACACCGCTATCTGTATAAACATGGAAACTTCTACACAGTTATCTGTATAAATATGGAAATATCTACACCGCTATCTCAATAAACTTGGAAATATCTTCACCACCATCTGTATAAACATGGAAATACCTATACAGTCATCTGTGTAAACATGTAAATATCTACACCACCATCTGTATAAACATGGAAATATCTACAATGCCATCTGTATACACATGGAAATACCTACACGGCAATCAGTGTATAGATGGAAACATCAACACCGCCATCTGTACAAACATGGAAATATCTACACTGCTATCTCTATAAACATGGAAATATCTACACTGCGGTCTCTATAAACATGGAAATATCTACACCATGATCTGTATAAACATGGAAATATATACACCGCTATCTGTATAAACATGGAAATATCTGCACCGCTATCTCTCTAAACATGGAAATAACTACAAAGACATCTGTATAAACTTGGAAATACCTACACAGTCATGTGTAGGAACATTTAAATATCTACACTGCCATCTGTATAAATATAGAAATATCTACACAGCCCTCTGTATAAATATGGAAATATCTGCATAGGCATCTGTGTAAACATGGAAATATCTGCACCGCTATCTGTATAAACATGGAAATACCTACACTGCTGTCTCTATAAACATGGAAATATCTACACCATGATCTGTATAAACATTGAAATATATACACCGCTATCTGTATAAACGGAAATATCTGCACCGCTATCTCTCTAAACATGGAAATAACTACAAAGACATCTGTATAAACTTGGAAATACCTACACAGTCATGTGTAGGAACATTTAAATATCTACACTGCCATCTGTATAAATATAGAAATATCTACACAGCCCTCTGTATAAATATGGAAATATCTGCATAGGCATCTGTGTAAACATGGAAATATCTGCACCGCTATCTGTATAAACATGGAAATACCTACACTGCTGTCTCTATAAACATGGAAATATGTACACCGCTATGTTTATAAACATGGAAATATCTCCACTGCTCTCTGTATAAACGTGGAAATATCTCCACCGTTATCTGTATAAACATGGAAATATCAACAGCGCCATCTATATAAACATTGAAATATCTACACTGCCATCTGTAAAAACATGGAAATATCTACACATTCATCTGAATAAACATGGAAATATCTACACCACCATCTGTATAAACATGGAAATAGCTACAATACCATCTGTATACACATGGAAATATCTACACCGACATCTGTATAAATATGGAAATATCTACACGGCCATCTGTATAAACATGGAAATATCTACACTGCCATCTGTAGAAAGATGGAAATATCTACACCGCTATCTCTATAAATATGGAAATATCTACACCGCCATCTGTATGAACATGAAAATATCTACACTGCCATCTCAATAAAGATGGAAGTATCTACCCCGCCATGTGTATAAACACGGAAATATCTACACCACCATCTGTGTAAACATGGAAATACCTACACCGCTATCTGTATAAACATGGAAATAACTACACCGCCATCTGCATGTCCTTGGAAATATCTACGCCGCCATCTGAATAAACATGGAAATATCTACACGGCCATCTGTGTATAGCTGGAAATATCAACACCGCCATCTGTACAAACATGGAAATATCTACACCGCTATCTCTATAGACATGGAAATATCTGCACCGCCATCTGTAAAAACATGGAAATACCTATACAGTCATCTGTATAAACATGGAAATATCTACAATGCCATTTGTAGAAAGATGGAAATAACTACACCGCAATCTGTGTAAACATGGAAATATCTACACCGATATCTGTATAAACATGGAAATATCTACACCACGATCTGTATAAACATGGAAATATCTACACCGCGATCTGTATAAACATGGAAATATCTACACCGCGATCTGTATAAACATGGAAATATCTACACAGGTATCTCTATAAACATGGAAATATCTACACCGCCATCTGTATAAACATGGAAATACCTACAAAGTCATCTGTATAAACATGGAAATATCTACACAGCCATCTGTATATACATGGAAATATCTACACCACTATCTGTATAAACATGGAAATAACTACACCGCTATTTGTATAAACAAGGAAATATCTACACTGTGATCTGTATAAACATGGAAATATCTACACCGCCATCTCTATAAACAGGGAAATATCTACACCCCTATCTGTATAAACATGGAAATATCCACACCGCTCTCTATAAACATGGAAAAATCAACACCGCTATCTCTATGAACATGGAAATATCTACACCGCCATCTCTATAAACATGGAAATGTCTACACCACGATCAGTATAAACATGGAAATATCTACACCGCTATCTGTATAAACATGGAAATATCTCCACTGCTATCTCTATAAACATCGAAATATCTACACCGCCATCTGTATAAACATGGAAATACTTACAAAGTTATCTGTATAAACATGGAAATATCTACACCGCCATCTGTATAAACATGGAAATATCTACACAGCCATGTGTACATACATGGAAATATCTACACCGCTATCTATATAAACATGGAAATAACTACACCGCTATCTGTATGAACATGGAAATATCTACACCGCCATCTACATATCCATGGAAATATCTGCGCCGCCATCTGTATAAACATGGAAATACCTATACAGTCATCTGTGTAAACATGGAAATATCTACACCACCATCTGTATAAACATGGAAATATCTACAATGCCATCTGTATACACATGGAAATACCTACATGGCAATCAGTGTATAGAAGGAAACATCAACACCGCCATCTGTACCAACATGGAAATATCTACACTGCTATCTCTATAAACATGGAAATATCTACACTGCGGTCTCTATAAACATGGAAATATCTACACCATGATCTGTATAAACATGGAAATATATACACCGCTATCTGTATAAACATGGAAATATCTGCACCGCTATCTCTCTAAACATGGAAATAACTACAAAGACATCTGTATAAACTTGGAAATACCTACACAGTCATGTGTAGGAACATTTAAATATCTACACTGCCATCTGTATAAATATAGAAATATCTACACAGCCCTCTGTATAAATATGGAAATATCTGCATAGGCATCTGTGTAAACATGGAAATATCTGCACCGCTATCTGTATAAACATGGAAATACCTACACCGCTGTCTCTATAAACATGGAAATATGTACACCGCTATGTGTATAAACATGGAAATATCTCCACTGCTCTCTGTATAAACGTGGAAATATCTCCACCGTTATCTGTATAAACATGGAAATATCAACAGCGCCATCTATATAAACATTGAAATATCTACACTGCCATCTGTAAAAACATGGAAATATCTACACATTCATCTGAATAAACATGGAAATAACTACACCACCATCTGTATAAACATGGAAATAGCTACAATACCATCTGTATACACATGGAAATATCTACACCGACATCTGCATAAATATGGAAATATCTACACGGCCATCTGTATACACATGGAAATATCTACAGTGCCATCTGTAGAAATATGGAAATATCTACACCGCTATCTCTATAAATATGGAAATATCTACACCGCCATCTCTATGAACATGAAAATATCTACACTGCCATCTCCATAAAGATGGAAGTATCTACTCCGCCATGTGTATAAACACAGAAATATCTACACCACCATCTGTGTAAACATGGAAATACCTACACTGCTATCTGTATAAACATGGAAATAACTACACCGCGATCTGCATGTCCTTGGAAATATCTACGCCGCCATCTCAATAAACATGGAAATATCTACACGGCCATCTGTGTATAGATGGAAATATCAACACCGCCATCTGTACAAACATGGAAATATCTACACCGCTATCTCTATAGACATGGAAGTATCTGCACCGCCATCTGTAAAAACATGGAAATACCTATACAGTCATCTGTATAAACATGGAAATATCTACAATGCCATCTGTAGAAAGATGGAAATATCTACACCGCAATCTGTGTAAACATGGAAATATCTACACCGATATCTGTAAAAACATGGAAATATCTACACCGCGATCTGTATAAACATGGAAATGTCTACACCACGATCTGTATAAACATGGAAATATCTACACCGCGATCTGTATAAACATGGAAATATCTACACAGTTATCTCTATAAACATGGAAATATCTACACCGCCATCTGTATAAACATGGAAATACCTACAAAGTCATCTCTATAAACATGGAAATATCTACACAGCCATCTGTATAAACATGGAAATATCAACACAGCCATCTGTATATACATGGAAATATCTACACCACTATCTGTATAAACATGGAAATAATTACACCGCTATTTGTATAAACAAGGAAATATCTACACTGTGATCTGTATAAACATGGAAATATCTACACCGCTATTTGTATAAACAAGGAAATATCTACACTGTGATCTGTATAAACATGGAAATATCTACACCGCCATCTCTATAAACAGGGAAATATCTACACCCCTATCTGTATAAACATGGAAATATCCACACCGCTATCTCTATAAACATGGAAAAATCAACACCACTATCTCTATGAACATGGAAATATCTACACCACCATCTCTATAAACATGGAAATGTCTACACCACGATCAGTATAAACATGGAAATATCTACACCGCTATCTGTATAAAGATGGAAATATCTCCACTGCTATCTCTATAAACATCGAAATATCTACACCGCCATCTGTATAAACATGGAAATACTTACAAAGTTATCTGTATAAACATGGAAATATCTACACCGCCATCTGTATAAACATGGAAATATCTACACAGCCATGTGTACATACATGGAAATATCTACACCGCTATCTATATAAACATGGAAATAACTACACCGCCATCTGTATAAACATGGAAATAACTACACGGTCATCTGTGTATAGATGGAAATATCAACACCGCCATCTGTACAAATATGGAAATATCTGCACCGCTATCTGTATAAACATGGAAATATCTACACCGCGGTCTGTATAAACATGGAAATATCAACACCGCTATCGGTATAAACATGGAAATATCTACACCGCTATCTCTATAAACATGGAAATGTCTACACCGTGATCTGTATAAACATGGAAATATACACACCGCTATCTGCATAAACATGGAAATATCTGCACCGATATCTCTATAAACATGGAAATAACTACAAAGACATCTGTATAAACTTGGAAATACCTACACAGTCATGTGCAGGAACATTTAAATATCTACACTGCCATCTGTATAAATATAGAAATATCTACACAGCCCTCTGTATAAATATGGAAATATCTGCATAGCCATCTGTGTAAACATGGAAATATCTGCACCGCTATCTGTATAAACATGGAAATACCTACACCGCTCTCTCTATAAACATGGAAATATGTACACCGCTATGTGTATAAACATGGAAATATCTCCACTGCTCTCTGTATAAACATGGAAATATCTCCACCGTTATCTGTATAAACATGGAAATATCAACAGCGCCATCTATATAAACATTGAAATATCTACACTGCCATCTGTAAAAACATGGAAATATCTACACATTCATCTGAATAAACATGGAAATATCAACACCACCATCTGTATAAACATGGAAATAGCTACAATACCATCTGTATACACATGGAAATATCTACACCGACATCTGTATAAATATGGAAATATCTACACCGCCATCTGTATGAACATGAAAATATCTACACTGCCATCTCCATAAAGATGGAAGTATCTACTCCGCCATGTGTATAAACACGGAAATATCTACACCACCATCTGTATAAACATGGAAATACCTACACCGTTATCTGTATAAACATGGAAATAACTACACCGCCATCTGCATGTCCTTGGAAATATCTTTGCCGCCATCTGAATAAACATGGAAATATCTACACGGCCATCTGTGTATACCTGGAAATATCAACACCGCCATCTGCACAAACATGGAAATATCTACACCGCTATCTCTATAGACATGGAAATATCTGCACCGCCATCTGTAAAAACATGGAAATACCTATACAGTCATCTGTATAAACATGGAAATATCTACAATGCCATCTGTAGAAAGATGGAAATATCTACACCGCAATCAATGTAAACATGGAAATATCTACACCGATATCTGTATAAACATGGAAATATCTACCCCGCGATCTGTATAAACATGGAAATATCTACACCGCGATCTGTATAAACATGGAAATATCTACATCGCTATCTGTATAAACATGGAAATATCTACACCGCTATCTCAATAAACTTGGAAATATCTACACCACCATCTGTATAAACATGGAAATACCTATACAGTCATCTGTGTAAACATGGAAATATCTACACCACCATCTGTATAAACATGGAAATATCTACAATGCCATCTGTATACACATGGAAATACCTACACGGCAATCAGTGTATAGATGGAAACATCAACACCGCCATCTGTACAAACATGGAAATATCTACACTGCTATCTCTATAAACATGGAAATATCTACACTGCGGTCTCTATAAACATGGAAATATCTACACCATGATCTGTATAAACATGGAAATATATACACCGCTATCTGTATAAACATGGAAATATCTGCACCGCTATCTCTCTAAACATGGAAATAACTACAAAGACATCTGTATAAACTTGGAAATACCTACACAGTCATGTGTAGGAACATTTAAATATCTACACTGCCATCTGTATAAATATAGAAATATCTACACAGCCCTCTGTATAAATATGGAAATATCTGCATAGGCATCTGTGTAAACATGGAAATATCTGCACCGCTATCTGTATAAACATGGAAATACCTACACCGCTGTCTCTATAAACATGGAAATATGTACACCGCTATGTGTATAAACATGGAAATATCTCCACTGCTCTCTGTGTAAACGTGGAAATATCTCCACCGTTATCTGTATAAACATGGAAATATCAACAGCGCCATCTATATAAACATTGAAATATCTACACTGCCATCTGTAAAAACATGGAAATATCTACACATTCATCTGAATAAACATGGAAATAACTACACCACCATCTGTATAAACATGGAAATAGCTACAATACCATCTGTATACACATGGAAATATCTACACCGACATCTGCATAAATATGGAAATATCTACACGGCCATCTGTATACACATGGAAATATCTACAGTGCCATCTGTAGAAATATGGAAATATCTACACCGCTATCTCTATAAATATGGAAATATCTACACCGCCATCTCTATGAACATGAAAATATCTACACTGCCATCTCCATAAAGATGGAAGTATCTACTCCGCCATGTGTATAAACACAGAAATATCTACACCACCATCTGTGTAAACATGGAAATACCTACACTGCTATCTGTATAAACATGGAAATAACTACACCGCGATCTGCATGTCCTTGGAAATATCTACGCCGCCATCTCAATAAACATGGAAATATCTACACGGCCATCTGTGTATAGATGGAAATATCAACACCGCCATCTGTACAAACATGGAAATATCTACACCGCTATCTCTATAGACATGGAAGTATCTGCACCGCCATCTGTAAAAACATGGAAATACCTATACAGTCATCTGTATAAACATGGAAATATCTACAATGCCATCTGTAGAAAGATGGAAATATCTACACCGCAATCTGTGTAAACATGGAAATATCTACACCGATATCTGTAAAAACATGGAAATATCTACACCGCGATCTGTATAAACATGGAAATGTCTACACCACGATCTGTATAAACATGGAAATATCTACACCGCGATCTGTATAAACATGGAAATATCTACACAGTTATCTCTATAAACATGGAAATATCTACACCGCCATCTGTATAAACATGGAAATACCTACAAAGTCATCTGTATAAACATGGAAATATCTACACAGCCATCTGTATAAACATGGAAATATCAACACAGCCATCTGTATATACATGGAAATATCTACACCACTATCTGTATAAACATGGAAATAATTACACCGCTATTTGTATAAACAAGGAAATATCTACACTGTGATCTGTATAAACATGGAAATATCTACACCGCTATTTGTATAAACAAGGAAATATCTACACTGTGATCTGTATAAACATGGAAATATCTACACCGCCATCTCTATAAACAGGGAAATATCTACACCCCTATCTGTATAAACATGGAAATATCCACCCCGCTATCTCTATAAACATGGAAAAATCAACACCACTATCTCTATGAACATGGAAATATCTACACCACCATCTCTATAAACATGGAAATGTCTACACCACGATCAGTATAAACATGGAAATATCTACACCACTATCTGTATAAAGATGGAAATATCTCCACTGCTATCTCTATAAACATCGAAATATCTACACCGCCATCTGTATAAACATGGAAATACTTACAAAGTTATCTGTATAAACATGGAAATATCTACACCGCCATCTGTATAAACATGGAAATATCTACACAGCCATGTGTACATACATGGAAATATCTACACCGCTATCTATATAAACATGGAAATAACTACACCGCCATCTGTATAAACATGGAAATAACTACACGGTCATCTGTGTATAGATGGAAATATCAACACCGCCATCTGTACAAATATGGAAATATCTGCACCGCTATCTGTATAAACATGGAAATATCTACACCGCGGTCTGTATAAACATGGAAATATCAACACCGCTATCGGTATAAACATGGAAATATCTACACCGCTATCTCTATAAACATGGAAATGTCTACACCGTGATCTGTATAAACATGGAAATATACACACCGCTATCTGCATAAACATGGAAATATCTGCACCGCTATCTCTATAAACATGGAAATAACTACAAAGACATCTGTATAAACTTGGAAATACCTACACAGTCATGTGCAGGAACATTTAAATATCTACACTGCCATCTGTATAAATATAGAAATATCTACACAGCCCTCTGTATAAATATGGAAATATCTGCATAGCCATCTGTGTAAACATGGAAATATCTGCACCGCTATCTGTATAAACATGGAAATACCTACACCGCTCTCTCTATAAACATGGAAATATGTACACCGCTATGTGTATAAACATGGAAATATCTCCACTGCTCTCTGTATAAACATGGAAATATCTCCACCGTTATCTGTATAAACATGGAAATATCAACAGCGCCATCTATATAAACATTGAAATATCTACACTGCCATCTGTAAAAACATGGAAATATCTACACATTCATCTGAATAAACATGGAAATATCAACACCACCATCTGTAAAAACATGGAAATAGCTACAATACCATCTGTATACACATGGAAATATCTACACCGACATCTGTATAAATATGGAAATATCTACACCGCCATCTGTATGAACATGAAAATATCTACACTGCCATCTCCATAAAGATGGAAGTAACTACTCCGCCATGTGTATAAACACGGAAATATCTACACCACCATCTGTATAAACATGGAAATACCTACACCGCTATCTGTATAAACATGGAAATAACTACACCGCCATCTGCATGTCCTTGGAAATATCTATGCCGCCATCTGAATAAACATGGAAATATCTACACGGCCATCTGTGTATACCTGGAAATATCAACACCGCCATCTGCACAAACATGGAAATATCTACACCGCTATCTCTATAGACATGGAAATATCTGCACCGCCATCTGTAAAAACATGGAAATACCTATACAGTCATCTGTATAAACATGGAAATATCTACAATGCCATCTGTAGAAAGATGGAAATATCTACACCGCAATCAGTGTAAACATGGAAATATCTACACCGATATCTGTATAAACATGGAAATATCTACCCCGCGATCTGTATAAACATGGAAATATCTACACCGCGATCTGTATAAACATGGAAATATCTACATCGCTATCTGTATAAACATGGAAATATCTACACCGCTATCTCAATAAACTTGGAAATATCTACACCACCATCTGTATAAACATGGAAATACCTATACAGTCATCTGTGTAAACATGGAAATATCTACACCACCATCTGTATAAACATGGAAATATCTACAATGCCATCTGTATACACATGGAAATACCTACACGGCAATCAGTGTATAGATGGAAACATCAACACCGCCATCTGTACAAACATGGAAATATCTACACTGCTATCTCTATAAACATGGAAATATCTACACTGCGGTCTCTATAAACATGGAAATATCTACACCATGATCTGTATAAACATGGAAATATATACACCGCTATCTGTATAAACATGGAAATATCTGCACCGCTATCTCTCTAAACATGGAAAGAACTACAAAGACATCTGTATAAACTTGGAAATACCTACACAGTCATGTGTAGGAACATTTAAATATCTACACTGCCATCTGTATAAATATAGAAATATCTACACAGCCCTCTGTATAAATATGGAAATATCTGCATAGGCATCTGTGTAAACATGGAAATATCTGCACCGCTATCTGTATAAACATGGAAATACCTACACCGCTGTCTCTATAAACATGGAAATATGTACACCGCTATGTGTATAAACATGGAAATATCTCCACTGCTCTCTGTATAAACGTGGAAATATCTCCACCGTTATCTGTATAAACATGGAAATATCAACAGCGCCATCTATATAAACATTGAAATATCTACACTGCCATCTGTAAAAACATGGAAATATCTACACATTCATCTGAATAAACATGGAAATAACTACACCACCATCTGTATAAACATGGAAATAGCTACAATACCATCTGTATACACATGGAAATATCTACACCGACATCTGCATAAATATGGAAATATCTACACGGCCATCTGTATAAACATGGAAATATCTACAGTGCCATCTGTAGAAATATGGAAATATCTACACCGCTATCTCTATAAATATGGAAATATCTACACCGCCATCTCTATGAACATGAAAATATCTACACTGCCATCTCCATAAAGATGGAAGTATCTACTCCGCCATGTGTATAAACACAGAAATATCTACACCACCATCTGTGTAAACATGGAAATACCTACACCGCTATCTGTATAAACATGGAAATAACTACACCGAGATCTGCATGTCCTTGGAAATATCTACGCCGCCATCTGAATAAACATGGAAATATCTACACGGCCATCTGTGTATAGATGGAAATATCAACACCGCCATCTGTACAAACATGGAAATATCTACACCGCTATCTCTATAGACATGGAAATATCTGCACCGCCATCTGTAAAAACATGGAAATACCTATACAGTCATCTGTATAAACATGGAAATATCTACAATGCCATCTGTAGAAAGATGCAAATATCTACACCGCAATCTGTGTAAACATGGAAATATCTACACCGATATCTGTAAAAACATGGAAATATCCACACCGCGATCTGTATAAACATGGAAATGTCTACACCACGATCTGTATAAACATGGAAATATCTACACCGCGATCTGTATAAACATGGAAATATCTACACAGTTATCTCTATAAACATGGAAATATCTACACCGCCATCTGTATAAACATGGAAATACCTCCAAAGTCATCTGTATAAACATGGAAATATCTACACAGCCATCTGTATAAACATGGAAATATCAACACAGCCATCTGTATATACATGGAAATATCTACACCACTATCTGTATAAACATGGAAATAATTACACCGCTATTTGTATAAACAAGGAAATATCTACACTGTGATCTGTATAAACATGGAAATATCTACACCGCTATTTGTATAAACAAGGAAATATCTACACTGTGATCTGTATAAACATGGAAATATCTACACCGCCATCTCTATAAACAGGGAAATATCTACACCCCTATCTGTATAAACATGGAAATATCCACACCGCTATCTCTATAAACATGGAAAAAACAACACCACTATCTCTATGAACATGGAAATATCTACACCACCATCTCTATAAACATGGAAATGTCTACACCACGATCAGTATAAACATGGAAATATCTACACCGCTATCTGTATAAAGATGGAAATATCTCCACTGCTATCTCTATAAACATCGAAATATCTACACCGCCATCTGTATAAACATGGAAATACTTACAAAGTTATCTGTATAAACATGGAAATATCTACACCGCCATCTGTATAAACATGGAAATATCTACACAGCCATGTGTACATACATGGAAATATCTACACCGCTATCTATATAAACATGGAAATAACTACACCGCCATCTGTATAAACATGGAAATAACTACACGGTCATCTGTGTATAGATGGAAATATCAACACCGCCATCTGTACAAATATGGAAATATCTGCACCGCTATCTGTATAAACATGGAAATATCTACACCGCGGTCTGTATAAACATGGAAATATCAACACCGCTATCGGTATAAACATGGAAATATCTACACCGCTATCTCTATAAACATGGAAATATCTACACCGTGATCTGTATAAACATGGAAATATACACACCGCTATCTGCATAAACATGGAAATATCTGCACCGCTATCTCTATAAACATGGAAATAACTACAAAGACATCTGTATAAACTTGGAAATACCTACACAGTCATGTGTAGGAATATTTAAATATCTACACTGCCATCTGTATAAATATAGAAATATCTACACAGCCCTCTGTATAAATATGGAAATATCTGCATAGCCATCTGTGTAAACATGGAAATATCTGCACCGCTATCTGTATAAACATGGAAATACCTACACCGCTCTCTCTATAAACATGGAAATATGTACACCGCTATGTGTATAAACATGGAAATATCTCCACTGCTCTCTGTATAAACATGGAAATATCTCCACCGTTATCTGTATAAACATGGAAATATCAACAGCGCCATCTATATAAACATTGAAATATCTACACTGCCATCTGTAAAAACATGGAAATATCTACACATTCATCTGAATAAACATGGAAATATCAACACCACCATCTGTATAAACATGGAAATAGCTACAATACCATCTGTATACACATGGAAATATCTACACCGACATCTGTATAAATATGGAAATATCTACACCGCCATCTGTATGAACATGAAAATATCTACACTGCCATCTCCATAAAGATGGAAGTAACTACTCCGCCATGTGTATAAACACGGAAATATCTACACCACCATCTGTATAAACATGGAAATACCTACAGCGCTATCTGTATAAACATGGAAATAACTACACCGCCATCTGCAGGTCCTTGGAAATATCTATGCCGCCATCTGAATAAACATGGAAATATCTACACGGCCATCTGTGTATACCTGGAAATATCAACACCGCCATCTGCACAAACATGGAAATATCTACACCGCTATCTCTATAGACATGGAAATATCTGCACCGCCATCTGTAAAAACATGGAAATACCTATACAGTCATCTGTATAAACATGGAAATATCTACAATGCCATCTGTAGAAAGATGGAAATATCTACACGGCAATCAGTGTAAACATGGAAATATCTACACCGATATCTGTATAAACATGGAAATATCTACCCCGCGATGTGTATAAACATGGAAATATCTACACCGCGATCTGTATAAACATGAAAATATCTACACCGCGATCTGTATAAACATGGAAATATCTACACCGCTATCTGTATAAACATGGAAATATCTTCACAGTTATCTCTATAAACATGGAAATATCTACACCGCCATCTGTATAAACCTGGAAATACCTACAAAGTCATCTGTAGAAACATGGAAATATCTACACAGCCCTCTGTATAAACATGGAAACATCTACACAGCCATCTGTATATACATGGAAATATCTACACCACTATCTGTATAAACATGGAAATAACTACACCGCTATTTGTATAAACAAGGAAATATCTACACCGTGATCTGTGTAAATATGGAAATATCTACACCGCCATCTCTATAAACAGGGAAATATCTACACCCCTATCTGTATAAACATGGAAATATCCACACCGCTATCTCTATAAACATGGAAAAATCAACACCGCTATCTCTATGAACATGGAAATATCTACACCGCCATCTCTATAAACATGGAAATGTCTACACCACGATCAGTATAAACATGGAAATATCTACACCGCCATCTACATATCCATGGAAATATCTACACCGCCATCTACATATCCATGGAAATATCTCCACCGCCATCTGTATAAACATGGAAATATCTACACGGTCATCTGTGTATAGATGGAAATATCAACACCGCCATCTGTACAAACATGGAAATATCTGCACCGCTATCTCCATAGACATGGAAATATCTGCACCGCCATCTGTAAAAACATGGAAATATCTACACCGTGATCTGTATAAACATGGAAATATTTACACCACCATCTGTATAAACATGGAAATTGCTACAATACCATCTGTATACACATGGAAATATCTACACAGACATCTGTATCAATATGGAAATATCTACACGGCCATCTGTATAAACATGGAAATATCTACACTGCCATCTGTAGAAAGATGGAAATATCTACACCGCTATCTCTATAAATATGGAAATATCTACACCGCCATCTCTATGAACATGAAAATATCTACACTGCCATCTCCATAAAGATGGAAATATCTACTCCGCCATGTGTATAAACACGGAAATATCTACACCACCATCTGTGTAAACATGGAAATACCTACACCGCTATCTGTATAAACATGGAAATAACTACACCGCCATCTGCATGTCCTTGGAAATATCTACGCCGCCATCTGAATAAACATGGAAATATCTACACGGCCATCTGTGTATAGCTGGAAATATCAACACCGCCATCTGTACAAACATGGAAATATCTACACCGCTATCTCTATAGACATGGAAATAACTGCACCGCCATCTGTAAAAACATGGAAATACCTATACAGTCATCTGTATAAACATGGAAATATCTACAATGCCATCTGTAGAAAGATGGAAATATCTACACCGCAATCTGTGTAAACATGGAAATATCTACACCAATATCTGTAAATACATGGAAATATCTACACCGCTATCTGTATAAACATGGAAATATCTACACCGCGATCTGTATAAACATGGAAATATCTACACCGCTATCTGTACAAACATGGAAATATCTACACCGCTATGGGTATAAACATGGAAATATCTACACAGTTATCTCTATAAACATGGAAATATCTACACCGCCATCTGTATAAACATGGAAATACCTACAAAGTCATCTGTACAAACATGGAAATATCTACACAGCCATCTGTATAAACATGGATATATCTACACAGCCATCTGTATATACATGGAAATATCTACACCACTATCTGTATAAACATGGAAATAACTACACCGCTATTTGTATAAACAAGGAAATATCTACACCGTGATCTGTATAAACATGGAAATATCTACACCGCCATCTCTATAAACAGGGAAATATCTACACCCCTATCTGTATAAACATGGAAATATCCACACCGCTATCTCTATAAACATGTAAAAATCAACACCGCTATCTCTATGAACATGGAAATATCTACACCGCCATCTCTATAAACATGGAAATGTCTACACCACGATCAGTATAAACATGGAAATATCTACACCGCTATCTGTATAAACATGGAAATATCTCCACTGCTGTCTCTATAAACATCGAAATATCTACACCGCCATCTGTATAAACATGGAAATACTTACAAAGTTATCTGTATAAACATGGAAATATCTACACCGCCATCTGTATAAACATGTAAATATCTACACAGCCATGTGTACATACTTGGAAATATCTACACCGCTATCTATATAAACATGGAAATAACTACACCGCTATCTGTATAAACATGGAAATATCTACACCGCCATCTACATATCCATGGAAATATCTGCGCCGATATCTGTATAAACATGGAAATATCTACACGGTCATCTGTGTATAGATGCAAATATCAACACCGCCATCTGTACAAACATGGAAATATCTGCACCGCTATCTGTATAAACATGGAAATATCTACACCGCGGTCTGTATAAACATGGAAATATCAACACCGCTATCGGTATAAACATGGAAATATCTACACCGCTATCTCTATAAACATGGAAATATCTACACCGTGATCTGTATAAACATGGAAATATTTACACCGCTATCTGTATAAACATGGAAACTTCTACACCGCTATCTGTATAAATATGGAAATATCTACACCGCTATCTCTATAAACTTGGAAATATCTACACCGCCATCTGTATAAACATGGAAATACCTATACAGTCATCTGTGTAAACATGGAAATATCTACACCACCATCTGTATAAACATGGAAATATCTACAATGCCATCTGTATACACATGGAAATACCTACAAGGCAATCAGTGTATAGATGGAAACATCAACACCGCCATTTGTACAAACATGGAAATATCTACACTGCTATCTCTATAAACATGGAAATATCTACACTGTGGTCTGTATAAACATGGAAATATCTACACCGGTATCTGTATAAACATGGAAATATCCACACCATGATCTGTATAAACATGGAAATATATACACTGCTATCTGTATAAACATGGAAATATCTGCACCGCTATCTCTATAAACATGGAAATAACTACAAGGACATCTGTATAAACATGGAAATACCTACACAGTCATGTGTAGGAACATTTAAATATCTACACTGCCATCTGTATAATTACAGAAATATCTACACAGCCCTCTGTATAAATATGGAAATATCTGCATAGGCATCTGTATAAACATGGAAATATCTGCACCGCTATCTGTATAAACGTGGAAATACCTAGACCGCTGTCTCTATAAACATGGAAATATGTACACCGCTATGTGTATAAACATGGAAATATCTCCACTGCTCTCTGTATAAACATGGAAATATCTCCACCGTTATCTGTATAAACATGGAAATATCAACAGCGCCATCTATATAAACATTGAAATATCTACATTGCCATCTGTAAAAACATGGAACTATCTACACAGTCATCTGAATAAACATGGAAATATCTACACCACCATCTGTATAAACATGGAAATAGCTACAATACCATCTGTATACACATGGAAATATCTACACAGACATCTGTATAAATATGGAAATATCTACACGGCCATCTGTATAAACATGGAAATATCTACACTGCCATCTGTAGAAAGATGGAAATATCTACACCGCTATCTCTATAAATATGGAAATATCTACACCGCCATCTCTATGAACATGAAAATATCTACACTGCCATCTCCATAAAGATGGAAGTATCTACTCCGCCATGTGTATAAACACGGAAATATCTACAGCACCATCTGTGTAAACATGGAAATACCTACACCGCTATCTGTATAAACATGGAAAAAACTACACCGCCATCTGCATGTCCTTGGAAATATCTACGCCGCCATCTGAATCAACATGGAAATATCTACACGGCCATCTGTGTATAGCTGGAAATATCAACACCGCCATCTGTACAAACATGGAAATATCTACACCGCTATCTCTATAGACATGGAAATATCTGCACCGCCATCTGTAAAAACATGGAAATACCTATACAGTCATCTGTATAAACATGGAAATATCTACAATGCCATCTGTAGAAAGATGGAAATATCTACACCGCAATCAGTGTAAACATGGAAATATCTACACCGATATCTGTAAAAACATGGAAATATCTACACCGCTATCTGTATAAACATGGAAATATCTACACCGCGATCTGTATAAACATGGAATTATCTACACCGCGATCTGTATAAACATGGAAATATCTACACCGCTATCTGTATAAACATGGAAATATCTACACAGTTATCTCTATAAACATGGAAATATCTACACTGCCATCTGTATAAACATGGAAATAACTACAAAGTCATCTGTATAAACATGGAAATATCTACACAGCCCTCTGTATAAACATGGAAATATCTACACAGCCATCTGTATATACATGGAAATATCTACACCACTCTCTGTATAAACATGGAAATAACTACACCGCTATTTGTATAAACAAGGAAATATCTACACCGTGATCTGTATAAATATGGAAATATCTACACCGCCATCTCTAAAAACAGGGAAATATCTACACCCCTATCTGTATAAACATGGAAATATCCACCCCGCTATCTCTATAAACATGGAAAAATCAACACCGCTATCTCTATGAACATGGAAATATCTACACCGCCATCTCTATAAACATGGAAATGTCTACACCACGATCAGTATAAACATGGAAATATCTACACCGCTATCTGTATAAACATGGAAATATCTCCACTGCTGTCTCTATAAACATCGAAATATCTACACCGCCATCTGTATAAACATGGAAATACTTACAAAGTTATCTGTATAAACATGGAAATATCTACACCGCCATCTGTATAAACATGTAAATATCTACACAGCCATGTGTACATACATGGAAATATCTACACCGCTATCTATATTAACATGGAAATAACTACACCGCTATCTGTATAAACATGGAAATATCTACACCGCCATCTACATATCCATGGAAATATCTGCGCCGCCATCTGTATAAACATGGAAATATCTACACGGTCATCTGTGTATAGATGGAAATATCAACACCGCCATCTGTACAAACATGGAAATATCTGCACCGCTATCTGTATAAACATGGAAATATCTACACCGCGGTCTGTATAAACATGGAAATATCAACACCGCTATCGGTATAAACATGGAAATATCTACACCACTATCCCTATAAACATGGAAATACCTACACCGTGATCTGTATAAACATGGAAATATTTACACCGCTATCTGTATAAACATGGAAACTTCTACACCGTTACCTGTATAAATATGGAAATATCTACACCGCTATCTCTATAAACTTGGAAATATCTACACCGTCATCTGTATAAACATGGAAATACCTATACAGTCATCTGTGTAAACATGGAAATATCTACACCACCATCTGTATAAACATGAAAATATCTACAATGCCATCTGTATACACATGGAAATACCTTCCCGGCAATCAGTGTATAGATGGAAACATCAACACCGCCATCTGTACAAAAATGGAAATATCTACACTGCTATCTCTATAAACATGGAAATATCTACACTGTGGTCTGTATAAACATGGAAATATCTACACCGGTATCTGTATAAACATGGAAATATCCACACCATGATCTCTATAAACATGGAAATATATACACCGCTATCTGTATAAACATGGAAATATCTGCACCGCTATCTCTGTAAACATGGAAATAACTACAAAGACATCTGTATAAACATGGAAATAGCTACACAGTCATGTGTAGGAACATTTAAATATCAACACTGCCATCTGTATAAATATAGAAATATCTACACAGCCCTCTGTATAAATATGGAAATATCTGCATAGGCATCTGTGTAAACATGGAAATATCTACACCGCTATCTGTATAAACGTGGAAATACCTAGACCGCTGTCTCTATAAACATGGAAATATGTACACCGCTATGTGTATAAACATGGAAATATCTCCACTGCTCTCTGTATAAACATGGAAATATCTCCACCGTTATCTGTATAAACATGGAAATATCAACAGCGCCATCTATATAAACATTGAAATATCTACACTGCCATCTGTAGAAACATGGAACTATCTACACAGTCATCTGAATAAACATGGAAATATCTACTCCACCATCTGTATAAACATGGAAATAGCTACAATACCATCTGTATACACATGGTAATATCTACACAGACATCTGTATAAATATGGAAATATCTACACGGCCATCTGTATAAACATGGAAATATCTACACTGCCATCTGTAGAAAGATGGAAATATCTACACCGCTATCTCTATAAATATGGAAATATCTACACCGCCATCTTTATGAACATGAAAATATCTACACTGCCATCTCCATAAAGATGGAAGTATCTTCTCCGCCATGTGTATAAACACGGAAATATCTACACCACCATATGTGTAAACATGGAAATACCTACACCGCTATCTGTATAAACATGGAAATAACTACACCGCCATCTGCATGTCCTTGGAAATATCTACGCCGCCATCTGAATGAACATGGAAATATCTACACGGCCATCTGTGTATAGATGGAAATATCAACACCGCCATCTGTACAAACATGGAAATATCTACACCGCTATCTCTATAGACATGGAAATATCAGCACCGCCATCTGTAAAAACATGGAAATACCTATACAGTCATCTGTATAAACATGGAAATATCTACAATGCCATCTGTAGAAAGATGGAAATATCTACAACGCAATCTGTGTAAACATGGAAATATCTACACCGATATCTGTGAAAACATGGAAATATCTACACCGCTATCTGTATAAACATGGAAATATCTACACCGCGATCTGTATAAACATGGAAATATCTACACCGCGATCTGTTTAAACATGGAAATATCTACACCGCTATCTGTATAAACATGGAAATATCTACACAGTTATCTCTAAAAACATGGAAATATCTACAACGCCATCTGTATAAACATGGAAATAACTACAAAGTCATCTGTATAAACATGGAAATATCTACACAGCCATCTGTATAAACATGGAAATATCTACACAGCCATCTGTATATACATGGAAATATCTACACAACTATCTGTATAAACATGGAAATATCTACACCGCTATTTGTATAAACAAGGAAATATCTACACCGTGATCTGTATAAACATGGAAATATCTACACCGCCATCTCTATAAACAGGGAAATATCTACACCCCTATCTGTATAAACATGGAAATATCCACACCGCTATCTCTATAAACATGGAAAAACCAACACCGCTATCTCTATGAACATGGAAATATCTACACCGCCATCTCTATAAACATGGAAATGACTACACCACGATCAGTATAAACATGGAAATATCTACACCGCGATCTGTATAAACATGGAAATATCTCCACTGCTATCTCTAGAAACATCGAAATATCTACACCGCCATCTGTATAAACATGGAAATACTTACAAAGTTATCTGTATAAACATGGAAATATCTACACCGCCATCTGTATAAACATGGAAATATCTACACAGCCATGTGTACATACATGGAAATATCTACACCGGTATCTATATAAACATGGAAATAACTACACCGCTATCTGTATAAACATGGAAATATCTACACCGCCATCTACATATCCATGGAAATATCTGCTCCGCCATCTGTATAAACATGGAAATATCTACACGGTCATCTGTGTATAGATGGAAATATCAACACCGCCATCTGTACAAACATGGAAATATCTGCACCGCTATCTGTATAAACATGGAAATATCTACACCGCGGTCTGTATAAACATGGAAATATCAACACCGCTATCGGTATAAACATGGAAATATCTGCACCGCTATCTGTATAAACATGGAAATATCTACACCGCGGTCTGTATAAACATGGAAATATCAACACCGCTATCGGTATAAACATGGAAATATCTACACCGCTATCTCTATAAAAATGGAAATATCTACACCGTGATCTGTATAAACATGGAAATATTTACACCGCTATCTGTATAAACATGGAAACTTCTACACCGTTATCTGTATAAATATGGAAATATCTACACTGCTATCTCTATAAACGTGGAAATATCTACACCGCCATCCTTACAAACGTGGAAATACCTATACAGTCATCTGTGTAAACATGGAAATATCTACACCACCATCTGTATAAACATGGAAATATCTACAATGCCATCTGTATATACATGCAAATACCTACACGGAAATCAGTGTATAGATGGAAACATCAACACCGCCATCTGTACAAACATGGAAATATCTACACTGCTCTCTCTATAAACATGGAAATATCTTCACTGCGGTCTGTATAAACATGGAAATATCTACACCGGTATCTGTATAAACATGGAAATATCTACACCATGATCTGTATAAACATGGAAATATATACACCGCTATCTGTATAAACATGGAAATATCTGCAACGCTGTCTCTATGAACATGGAAATAACTACAAAGACATCTGTATAAACATTGAAATACCTACACAGTCATGTGTAGGAACATTTAAATATCTACACTGCCATCTGTATAAATATAGAAATATCTACACAGCCCTCTGTATAAATATGGAAATATCTGCATAGCCATCTGTGTAAACATGGAAATATCTGCACCGCTATCTGTATAAACATGGAAATACCTACACCGCTCTCTCTATAAACATGGAAATATGTACACCGCTATGTGTATAAACATGGAAATATCTCCACTGCTCTCTGTATAAACATGGAAATATCTCCACCGTTATCTGTATAAACATGGAAATATCAACAGCGCCATCTATATAAACATTGAAATATCTACACTGCAATCTGTAAAAACATGGAAATATCTACACAGTCATCTGAATAAACATGGAAATATCTACACCACCATCTGTATAAACATGGAAATACTTACAATACCATCTGCATACACATGGAAATATCTACACAGACATCTGTATAAATATGGAAATATCTACACGGCCGTCTGTATAAACATGGAAATATCTACACTGCCATCTGTAGAAAGATGGAAATATCTACACCGCTATCTCTATAAATATGGAAATATCTACACCGCCATCTCTATGAACATGAAAATATCTACACTGCCATCTCCATAAAGATGGAAGTATCTACTCCACCATGTGTATAAACACGGAAATATCTACACCACCATCTGTGTAAACATGGAAATACCTAC
The DNA here is from genome assembly GCF_028858775.2 of Pan troglodytes. NCBI lineage: Eukaryota > Metazoa > Chordata > Mammalia > Primates > Hominidae > Pan > Pan troglodytes. The sequence continues at coordinate 9,848,961 of NC_072411.2, forward strand.
ACCGCTCTCTGTATAAACATGTTAATAACTACACCGCCATCTGCATGTCCTTGGAAATATCTACGCCACCATCTGAATAAACACGGAAATATCTACACAGACATCTGTGTATAGATGGAAATATCAACACCGCCATCTGTACAAACATGGAAATATCTACACCGCTATCTCTATAGACATGGAAATATCTACACCGCTATCTGTATAAACATGGAAATATCTACACAGTTATCTCTATAAACATGGAAATATCTTCACCGCCATCTGTATAAACATGGAAATACCTACAAAGTCATCTGTATAAACATGGAAATATCTACACAGCCATCTGTATAAACATGGAAATATCTACACAGCCGTCTGTATATACATGGAAATATCTACACCACTATCTGAATAAACATGGAAATAACTACACCGCTATTTGTATAAACAAGGAAATATCTACACCGTGATCTGTATAAACATGGAAATATCTACACAGCCATCTCTATAAACAGGGAAATATCTACACCCCTATCTGTATAAACATGGAAATATCCACACCGCTATCTCTATAAACACGGAAAAATCAACACCGCTATCTCTATGAACACGGAAATATCTACACCGCCATCTCTATAAACATGGAAGTGTCTACACCACGATCACTATAAACATGGAAATATCTACACCGCTATCTGTATAAACATGGAAATATCTCCACTGCTATCTCTATAAACATCGAAATATCTACACCGCGGTCTGTATAAACATGGAAATATCTACACGGTCATCCATGTATAGATGGAAATACCAACACTGCCATCTGTACAAACATGGAAATATCTGCACCGCTATCTGTATAAACATGGAAATATCTACACCGCGGTCTGTATAAACATGGAAATATCTACACCGCGGTCTGTATAAACATGGAAATATCAACACCGCTATCGGTATAAACATGGAAATATCTACACCGCTATCTCTATAAACATGGAAATATCTACACCACCATCTCTGTAAACATGGAAATACCTATACAGTCATCTGTGTAAACATGGAAATATCTACACCACCATCTGTATAAACATGGAATTATCTACAATGCCATCTGTATACACATGGAAATACCTACACGGCAATCATTGTATAGATGGAAACATCAACACCGCCATCTGTACAAACCTGGAAATATCTACACTGCTATCTCTATAAACATGGAAATATCTACACTGCGGTCTCTATAAACATGGAAATATCTACACCATGATCTGTATAAACATGGAAATGTATACACCGCTATCTGTATAAACATGGAAATTTCTGCACCGCTATCTCTATAAACATGGAAATAACTACAAAGACATCTGTATAAACTTGGAAATAGCTACACAGTCATGTGTAGGAACATTTAAATATCTACACTGCCATCTGTATAAATATAGAAATATCTACACAGCCCTCTGTATAAATATGGAAATATCTGCATAGGCATCTGTGTAAACATGGAAATATCTGCACCGCTATCTGTATAAACGTGGAAATACCTACACCGCTGTCTCTATAAACATGGAAATATGTACACCGCTATGTGTATAAACATGGAAATATCTCCACTGCTCTCTGTATAAACATGGAAATATCTCCACCGTTATGTGTATAAACATGGAAATATCAACAGCGCCATCTATATAAACATTGAAATATCTACACTGCCATCTGTAAAAACATGGAAATATCTACACATTCATCTGAATAAACATGGAAATATCTACACCACCATCTGTATAAACATGGAAATAGCTACAATACCATCTGTATACACATGGAAATATCTACACCGACATCTGTATAAATATGGAAATATCTACACGGCCATCTGTATAAACATGGAAATATCTACACTGCCATCTGTAGAAAGATGGAAATATCTACACCGCTATCTCGATAAATATGGAAATATCTACACCGCCATCTGTATGAACATGAAAATATCTACACTGCCAAATCAATGAAGATGGAAGTATCTACACCGCCATGTGTATAAACATGGAAATATCTACACCACCATCTGTGTAAACATGGAAATACCTACACCGCTATATGTATAAACATGGAAATAACTACACCGCCATCTGCATGTCCTTGGAAATATCGACGCCGCCATCTGAATAAACATGGAAATATCTACACGGCCATCTGTGTATAGCTGGAAATATCAACACCGCCATCTGTACAAACATGGAAATATCTACACCGCTATCTCTATAGACATGGAAATATCTGCACCGCCATCTGTAAAAACATGGAAATACCTATACAGTCATCTGTATAAACATGGAAATATCTACAATGCCATCTGTAGAAAGATGGAAATACCTGCACCGCAATCAGTGTAAACATGGAAATATCTACACCGATATCTGTATAAACATGGAAATATCTACACCGCGATCTGTATAAACATGGAAATATCTACACCGCGATCTGTATAAACATGGAAATATCTACAGCGCGATCTGTATAAACATGGATATCTCTACACAGTTATCTCTATAAACATGGAAATATCTACACCGCCATCTGTATAAACATGGAAATACCTACAAAGTCATCTGTATAAACATGGAAATATCTACACAGCCATCTGTATAAACATGGAAATATCTACACAGCCATCTGTATATACATGGAAATATCTACACCACTATCTGAATAAACATGGAAATAACTACACCGCTATTTGTATAAACAAGGAAATATCTACACCGTGATCTGTATAAACATGGAAATATCTACACCGCCATCTCTATAAACAGGGAAATATCTACACCCCTATCTGTATAAACATGGAAATATCCACACCGCTATCTCTATAAACACGGAAAAATCAACACCGCTATCTCTATGAACATGGAAATATCTACACCGCCATCTCTATAAACATGGAAGTGTCTACACCACGATCACTATAAACATGGAAATATCTACACCGCTATCTGTATAAACACGGAAATATCTCCACTACAATCTCTATAAACATCGAAATATCTACACCGCCATCTGTATAAACATGGAAATATCTACACGGTCATCCATGTATAGATGGAAATATCAACACTGCCATCTGTACAAACATGGAAATATCTGCACCGCTATCTGTATAAACATGGAAATATCTACACCGCGGTCTGTATAAACATGGAAATATCAACACCGCTATCGGTATAAACATGGAAATATCTACACCGCTATCTCTATAAACATGGAAATATCTACACCGTGATCTGTATAAACATGGAAATATTTACACCGCTATCTGTATAAACATGGAAACTTCTACACCGTTATCTGTATAAATATGGAAATATCTACACCGCTATCTCTATAAACTTGGAAATATCTACACCGCCATCTGTATAAACATGGAAATACCTATACAGTCATCTGTGAAATCATGGAAATATCTACACCACCATCTGTATAAACATGGAAATAACTACAATGCAATCTGTATACACATGGAAATACCTACACGGCAATCAGTGTATAGATGGAAATATCAACACCGCCATCTGTACCAACATGGAAATATATACACTGCTATCTCTATAAACATGGAAATATCTACACTACGGTCTGTATAAACATGGAAATATCTACACCAGTATCTGTATAAACATGGAAATATCTACACCATGATCTGTATAAACATGGAAATATATACACCGCTATCTGTATAAACATGGAAATATCTGCACCGCTATCTCTATAAACATGGAAATAACTACAATGACATCTGTAGAAACATGGAAATATCTACACAGCCATCTGTATAAACATGGAAATATCTACACAGCCATCTGTATATACATGGAAATATCTACACCACTATCTGTATAAACATGGAAATAACTACACCGCTATTTGTATAAAAAAGGAAATATCTACACTGTGATCTGTATAAACATGGAAATATCTACACCGCCATCTCCATAAACAGGGAAATATCTACACCCCTATCTGTATAAACATGGAAATATCCACACCGCTGTCTCTATAAACATGGAAAAATCAACACCACTATCTCTATGAACATGGAAATATCTACACCGCCATCTCTATAAACATGGAAATGTCTACACCACGATCAGTATAAACATGGAAATATCTACACCGCCATCTCTATAAACATGAAAATATCTACACTGCCATCTGCATAAAGATGGAAGTATCTACTCCGTAATGTCTATAAACATGGAAATATCTACACCACCCTCTGTGTAAACATGGAAATACCTACACCGCTATCTGTATAAACATGCAAATATCTACAATGCCATCTCTATACACATGGAAATATCTACACAACCATCTGTATAAACATGTAAATATCTACACTGCATTCTCTATAAACATGGAAATATCTACACCGCCATCTCTATAAACATGAAAATATCTACACCCCTATCTGTATAAACATGGAAATATCTACACCGCCATCTGCATGTCCATGGAAATATCTACACCGCCATCTATATAAACATGGAAATAACTACACCGCCATCTGTATAAACATGGAAATACCTACAAAGTCATCTGTATAAACATGGAAACCTCTACACAGCCATCTGTATAAACATGGAAATATCTACACAGCCATCTGTATATACATGGAAATATCTACGCCGCTATCTATATAAACATTGAAATAACTACACCGCTATTTGTATCAACAAGGAAATATCTACACCATGATCTGTATAAACATGGAAATATCTACACCGCGATCTGAATAAACGTGGAAATATCTACACCATGATCTGTATAAACATAGAAATATCTACACCGCGATCTGTATAAACATGGAAATATCTACAACGTGATCTGTATAAACATGGAAATATCTACACCGCCATCTCTATAAACATGGAAACATCTACACCCCTATGTGTATAAACATGGAAATATCTACACTGCCATCTGTAAAAACATGGAAATATCTACACAGTCTACTGAATAAACATGGAAATATCTACACCACCATCTGTATAAACATGGAAATATCTACACTGCCATCTGTAGAAAGATGGAAATATCTACACCGCTATCTCTATATATATGGAAATATCTACACCGCCATGTCTATAAACATGAAAATATCTACACTGCCATCTCCATAAAGATGGAAGTATCTACTCCACTATGTGTATAAACACGGAAATATCTACGCCACCATCTGTGTAAACATGGAAATATCTACACCACTATCTGTATAAACATGAAAATATCTACACCGCCATCTGCATGTCCATGGAAATATCTACACCGCCATCAGTATAAACATGGAAATATCTACACGGCCATCTGTTTATAGATGGAAATATCAACACCGCCATCTGTACAAACATGGAAATATCTACACCGCTATCTCTATAAACATGGAAATATCTGCACTGCCATCTGTAAAAACATGGAAATACCTATACAGTTATCTGTACAAGCATGGAAATATCTACAATGCCATCTGTATACACATGGAAATATCTACAGAGCCATCTGTATAAACATGTAAATATCTACACTGCTATCTCTATAAACATGGAAATATCTACACCGCCATCTCTATAAACATGAAACTAACTACACTGCCATCTCCATAAACAGGGAACTAACTACTCCACCATCTGTAAAAACATGGAAACACCTACACCGCCATCTGTGTGAATAAGGACATATCTACAATGCCTTCTGTATAAAGATATAAATATCTGCAATGCGAGCTGTATAAACATGGAAATATCTACATCGCTATCTGTAGAAACGTGGAAATACCAACACCGCTATCGGTGTAAACATGGAAATATCTACAACGCCATCTATATAAACATGGAAATATCTACACCGCTATGTCTATAAACATGGAAATTCCTACACCACTATCTCTATAAACACGGAAATATCTACACCGCTATCTGTATAAACATGGAAATATCTACACGGGTATCTCTATAAACATGGAAATATCTACACCGCCATCTGTATAAACATGGAAATACCTACAAAGTCATCTGTATAAACATGGAAACATCTGCACAGCAATCTTTATAAACATGGAAATATCTACACAGCCATCTGTATATACATGGAAATATCTACACCGCTCTCTGTATAAACATGGAAAATTACCACACCGCTATTTGTATAAACAAGAAAATATCTACACCGTGATCTGTATAAGCATGGAAATATCTACACCGCTATTTGTATAAACAAGGAAATATCTACACCGCTATCTGTATAAGCATGGAAATATCTACAGCGCTATTTGTATAAACAAGGAAATATCTACACCGTGATCTGTATAAACATGGAAATAACTACACCGCTATTTGTATAAACAAGGAAATATCTACACTGCCATCTGTTTATACATGGAAATGTATACACAGACATCTGTTTATACATGGAAATATCTACACCGCTATCTGTATAAGCATGCTAATAACTACAACGCTAGCTGTATATATGTGGAAATATTTGCACCGCTATACCTATAAACATGGTAATATCAACACCGCGATCTGTATAAACAAGGAAATATCTACACCATGATCTGTATAAACATGGAAATATCTACACCGCGATCTGTATGAACATGGAAATATCTACGCCATGATCTGTATAAACATGGAAATATCTACACCGCGATCAGAATAAACGTGGAAATATCTACACCGCTATCTGTATAAACATAGAAATATCTCCACTGCTATCTCTATAAACATCGAAATATCTACACCGCCATCTATATAAACATGGAAATACTTACAAAGTTATCGGTATAAACATGGAAATATCTACACTGCCATCTGTATAAACATGGAAATATCTACACAGCCATGTGTATATACGTGGAAATATCTACACCGCTATCTATATAAACATGGAAATAACTACACCGCTATCTGTGTAAACATGGAAATATCTACACCGGTATCTGTATAAACTTGGAAATATCTACACCATGATCTGTATAAACAGGGAAATATATACACCGCTATCTGTATAAACATGGAAATATCTGCTCCGCTATCTCTATAAACATGGAAATATCTACAAAGACATCGGTATAAACATGGAAATACCTACACAGTCATGTGTAGGAACATTTAAATATCTACACTGCCAGCTGTATAAACATAGAAATATCTACACAGCCCTCTGTATAAATATGGAATTATCTGCATAGGCATCTGGGTAAACCTGGAAATATCTGCACCACTAACTGTATAAACATGGGAATACCTACACCGCTGTCTCTATAAACATGGAAATATGTACACCGCTATGTGTATAAACATGGAAATATATCCACTGCTCTCTGTATAAACATGGAAATATCTCCACCGTTATCTGTATAAACTTGGAAATATCTACAGCGCCATCTCTATAAACATTGAAAAATCTACACTGCCATCTGTAAAAACATGGAAATTTCCACACAGTCATCTGAATAAACATGGAAATATCTACACCACCATCTGTATAAACATGGAAATACCTACAATACCATCTGTATAAATATGGAAATATCTACACGGCCATCTGTATAAACATAGAAATATCTACACTGCCGTCTGTAGAAAGATGGAAATATCTACACCGCAATCTCTATAAATATGGAAATATCTACACCGCCATCTGCATGTCCATGGAAATATCAACGCCGCCATCTGTATAAACATGGAAATTTCTACACGGCCATCTGTGTATAGATGGAAATATCAACATCGCCATCTGTACAAACATGGAAATATCTACACCGCTATCTCTATAAACATGGAAATATCTGCACTGCCATTTGTAAAAACATGGAAATACCTATACAGTCACCTGTATTAACATGGAAATATCTACACAGCCATCTGTATACACATGGAAATATCTACTCAGCCATCTGTATAAACATGGAAATATCTACATCGCTATCTGTATAAACGTGGAAATACCAACAATGCTATTGGTGTAAACATGGAAATATCTACAACGCCATCTATATAAACATGGAAATATCTACACCGCTATGTCTATAAACATGGAAATACCTTCACCGCTATCTCTATAAACATGGAAATATCTACACCGCTATCTGTATAAACATGGAAATGTCTACACCGCGATCTGTATAAACATGGAAATATCTACACCACAATCTGTATAAACATGGAAATATTTTCACCGCTATCTGTATAAACATGGAAATATCTACACCGCTATCTCTATAAACATGGAAATATCTACAAAGCCATCTGTATAAACATGGAAATACCAACACAGTCATGTGTAGGAACATGGAAATATCTACACTGCCATCTGTATAAACATGGAAATATCTACACAGCCCTCTGTATAAATATGGAAATATCTGCAAAGGCATCTGTATAAACAAGGAAATATCTACACCGCGATCTGTATAAACATGGAAATATCTACACCGTGATCTGTATAAACATGGTAATATCTACACCACCATCTATATAAACATGGAAATATCTACACCGCCATCTGTATAAACATGGAAATATCTACAATGCCATCTGTAGAAAGATGGAAATATCTACACCGCAATGTGTGTAAACATGGAAATATCTACACTGATATCTGTAAAAACATGGAAATATGTACACCCCTGTCTGTATAAACATGGACATATCCACACCGCTATCTCTATAAACATGGAAATATCTACTCCGCCATCTCTATAAACATGGAAATATCTACAGCACGATCAGTATAAACATGGAAATATCTCCACCGCTATCTGTATAAATATGGAAATATCTCCACTGCTGTCTCAATAAACATGGAAATATCTCCACCGACATCTGTATAAACATGGAAATATCTACACCGATATCTGTATAAACATGGAAATATCTACACCGCCATCTCTATAAACATGGAAATATGTACACCGCGATCAGTATAAACATGGAAATATCTACACTGGATCTGTATAAACATGGAAATATCTCCACTGCTGTCTCTATAAACATCGAAATATCTTCACCGCCATCTGTATAAAGATGGAAATATTACAAATTTATCTGTATAAACATGGAAATATCTACACCGCCATCTGAATAAACATGGAAATACCTACACCGCTACCTGTATAAATATGGAAATTTCTACACTGCTATCTCTATAAACATGGAAATACCTACACCACTTGCACTATAAACATGGAAATATCTACACCGCAATCTCTGTATACATGGAAATATCTACACCGCCATGTATGTAAACATGAAAATATCTACACTCCCATATTCAGAAACATGGCTGTATCTACACCGCCATCTGTATAAACATGGAAATATCTACAACACTATCTGTATAAAGATGGAAATATTTAAAACGCTATCTCTATAAACATGGAAATATCTACACCGCTATCTCTATAAACATGAAAATATCTACACCGCCATCTGTATAAACCTGGAAATACCTACACTGTCATCTATATAAACATGGAAATATCTACAGAGAACTCTGTATAAACAAGGAAATATCTACACCGCTATCTGTATAAACATGGAAATATCTACACCGCTATGTGAATTAACGTGGAAATATGTCCATTGCTGTCTGTATAAACATGGACATATCTCCACCGCAATCTGTATAAACATGAAAATATCTACACCGCTATCTGTATAAACATGGAAATATCTACACTGCCATCTGTATAAACATAGAAATATTTACAGCGCCATCTGTATAAACATGGAAACATCTACACTGCCATCTGTACAAACATGGAAATATCTACACAGCCATCTGTACAAACATGGAAATATCTACACTGCTATCTCTATAAACATGGAAATAACTACACCGCTATCTGTATAAACATGGAAATATCTAGAACGCCATCTACATATCCATGGAAATATCTGTGCCGCTATCTGCATAAACATGGAAATATATACACGGTCATCTGTGTATAGATGGAAATATCAACACCGCCATCTGTACAAACATGGAAATATCTGCACCGCTATCTGAATAAACATGGAAATATCTACACCGCGGTCTGTATAAACATGGAAATATCTAACCCGATATCTGTATAAACATGGAAGTATCAACGTGGCTATTTCTATAAATATGGAAATATCTAAAGCCCCTTCTGTATAAACATGGAAATACGTACACAGTCATCTGTATAAACATAGAAATATCCACACCACCATCTGTATAAACACGGAAATATCTACACTGCCATCTGTATAAACATGGAAATATCTTCACAGCCATCTCTATAAACATGGAAATATCTACATCGCTATCTGTATAAACATGGAAATATGAACACCGCAATCTGTATAAACATAGAAATATCTACACCACTATCTGTATAAACATGGAAATATCTACTCCGCTACCTCTATTAACATGGAAAGAGCGACACCGCTATCTGCATAAACATGGAAATGTCTACACTGCCATCTGTATACACATGGAAATATCTACAAAGTCATCTGTATAAAGATGGAAATATCTACACCGTTATTTGTGTAAACATGGAAATATCTACACCGCTATCTGTATAAAGGTGGAAATATCTACACCGCAATCTGTGGAAATATGGAAATATCTGCACATCTATCTCTGTAAATATGGAAATATCTACTCCGCTATCTATATAAACATTGAAATATCTACACCGCTGTCTGTATAAACATGGAAATATCTACACCAGGATCTGTATAAACATGGATATATCTACACCGCTATCTGTATAAACATGGAAACATCTACACCGCTATCTGTATAAACATGGAAATATTTACACCGCTATCTGTATAAATATGGAAATATCTACACCGCTATCTCTATAAACATGGAAATGTCTACACCGCTATCTGTATAAACATGGAAATATCTACAAGGATATTTCTATAAATATGAAAATATCTACTCCGCCATCTGTATAAACATGGAAATACCTACACAGTCATCTGTTTAAACATAGAAATATCCACAAAATTATCTGTATAAACACGGAAATATCTACACTGCCATCTGTATAAACATTGGAATATCTACACAGCCGTCTCTATAAACATGGAAATATCTACATCGCTATCTGAATAAACATGGAAATATCTAAACCGCCATCTGTGGAAAGATGGAAATATCTACACCGCGATCTGTATAAATATGAAAATATCTACAACGCTATCTGTTTAAAGATGGAAATATCTACACCGCAATCTGTGCAAAGATGGAAATATCTACACCGCTATCTCTGTAAACATGGAAATATCTACGCCACTATCTGTATAAACATGGAAATATCTACATCGCTATCTGTATAAACATGGATATATCTACACTGTTATCTGTAGAAACATGGAAATATCAACACCGCTATCTGTATAAATATGGAAATAACTACACCGCCATTTGTGTAAACATACAAATATCTACAGAGTCATCTGTATACACATGGAAATATCTACACAGCCATCTGTATAAACATGGATGTATCTACAAAAATATCTCTATAAACAAGGAAATACCTAAAGCACTATCTCTACAAACATGGAAATATCAACACCACAGTCTCTACAAACATGGAAATATCTACACCGCCATCTATGTAAACATGAAAATATCTACACCGCCATCTCCATAAACATGGAACTAACTACTCCGCCATCTGTATAAACATGGAAACATCTACACCGCAATCTGTGTGAATAAGGAAATATCTACAATGCCGTCTGTATAAAGATATAAATATCTGCACCGCGAGCTGCATAAACATGGAAATATCTACATCGCTATCTGTATAAACGTGGAAATACCAACACTGCTATCAGTATAAACATGGAAATATCTACAAGGCCATCTATATAAACATGGAAATATCTACACCGCTATGTCTATAAACATGGAAATACCTACACCGCTATCTCTATAAACATGGAAATATCTACACCGCTATCTGTATAAACATGGAAATATCTACACCGCTATCTGTATAAACATGGAACTATCTACAATGCTATCTGTATAAACATCGAAATATCTACAACGCTATCTGTGTAAACATGGAAATATCTGCACAGCTATCTGTGTAAACTTGGAAATATCTACAAAGGTATCTCTGTAAAAATGGAAATATCTACACGGCAATCAGTGCAAAGAGGGAAATACCTACACCGCTATCTCTGAAAACATGGAAACATCTACACCGCTATCTGTATAAACATAGAAATATCTACACCACTATCTGTATAAACAAGAAAATATCTACACCGCCATATGTATAAACATGGAAATATCTACACCACTATCTGTATAAACAAGGAAATATCTACACCGCCATATGTAGAAACATGGAAATTTCTACACCGCAATCTGCATAAACATGGAAATACCTACACCGCTATCTGTAGAAATATGGAAATATCTTCACCGCTATCTCTATAAACATGGAAATACCAACACCGCTTTCTCTATAAACATGGAAATAACTTCACCGCCATCTGTATAAACATGGAAATAGCTACAATACCATCTGTATACACATGGAAATATCTACACAGACATCTGTATAAATATGGAAATATCTACACCGCCATCTGTATAAACATGGAAATATCTACACTGCCATCTGTAGAAAGATGGAAATATCTACACCGCTATCTCTATAAATATGAAAATATCTACACCGCCATCTCTATAAACATGAAAATATCTACACTGCCGTCTCCATAAAGATGGAAGTATCTACTCCGCCATGTGTATAAACACGGAAATATCTACACCACCATCTGTGTAAACATGGAAATATCTACACCGCTATCTGTATAAACATGGAAATAACTACAACGCCATCTGCATTTCCATGGAAATATCTACGCCGCCATCTGTATAAACATGGAAATATCTACAAGGCCATCAGTGTATAGATGGAAATATCAACACCGCCATCTGTACAAACATGGAAATATCTACACTGCTATCTCTAGAAACATGGAAATTTCTGCACTGCCATCTGTAAAAACATGGAAATACCTATACAGTCATCTGTATAAACATGGAAATATCTACAATGCCATCTTTATACACATTGAAATATCTACACAGCCATCTGTATAAACATGTAAATATCTACACTGCTATCTCTATAAACATGGAAATATCTACACCGCCATCTCTATAAACATGAAAATATCTCCACTGCCATCTCCATAAACATGGAACTAACTACTCCGCGATCTGTATAAACATGGAAACATCTACACCGCCATCTGTGTAAATAAGGAAATATCTACAATGCCATCTATATAAAGATATAAATATCTGCATCGCGAGCTGTATGAACATGGAAATATCTACATCGCTCTCTGTATAAACGTGGAAATACCAACACCGCTATCGGTATAAACATGGAAATATCTACAACGCCATCTATATAAACATGGAAATATCTACACCGCTATGTCTATAAACATGGAAATACCTACACCGCTATCTCTATAAACATGGAAATATCCACACCGCCATCTGCATATCCATGGAAATATCTACAATGCCATCTGTATTAAGATGGAAATATCTACACGGCAATCTGTGTACACATGGAAATATCAACACCGCCGTCTGTACAAACATGGAAATATCTACACCGCTATCTGTATAAACATAGAAATACCTACACTGCAGTCTGTATAAACATGGAAATATCTACACCAGTATCTGTATAAACATGGAAATAACTACACCACGATCTGTATAAACATGGAAATATTTACACCACTATCTGTATAAACCTGGAAATATCTACACTGCTATCTCTTTAAATATGGAAATATCTACACCGCCATCTGTATAAACATGGAAATAACTACACAGTCATGTGTAGGAACAAGGAAATATCTACACCACCGTTTGTATAAAGATGGAAATATCTACAAAGTTATCTGTATAAACATGGAAATATCTACACAGTGATCTGTATAAACTTGGAAATATGTACAGCACTCTCTGAATAAAGATGGAAATATCTACACCGCTATCTGTAAAAACATGGAAAAATCTACACCACTATCTGTATAAATATGGAAATATTTACACCGCTATCTCAATAAACATGGAAATATCTACAACGCTATCTCTATAAACCTGGAAATATCTACACTGTCATCTATATAAACATGGAAATATCTACAGATAACTGTGTATAAACATGGAAATATCGACACAGCCATCTGTATAAACATGGAAATATCTACACCGCTATCTGTATAAACGTGGAAATATCTACACTGCTATGTGTATTAACGTGGATATATCTCCATTGCTATCTCTATAAACATGGACATATCTCCACCGCAATCTGAATAAACATGAAAATATCTACACCGCTATCTCTATAAACATGGAAATATCTACAATGCCATCTGTATAAACATGGAAATATCTACACCGTCATCTGTATAAACATGGAAGTATCTACAATGCCATCTGTAGAAAGATGGAAATATCTACACCGCAATCTGTGTAAACATGGAAATATCTACACTGATATCTGTAAAAACATGGAAATATCTACACCGCTATCTGTATAAATATGAAATGTCTAAACCGCTATCTCTATAAAAATGGAAATATCTACACTGCTATCTGTATAAACATGGAAATATCCTCACTGATACCTCTATGAACATGGATATATCTACACGGCTATCTAAAAAAACATGGAAATATCTACACTGCCATCTCTATAAACATGGAATTATCTACACCGCCATCTGTATAAACATGGAAATATCTACACCGCTATCTGTATAAACATGGAAATATCTACACTGCTATCTGTATAAACATGGAAATATCTACACCGCGATCTGTATAAACATGGAAATATCTACACCGCGATCTGTATAAACATGGAGATATCTTCACCACGATCTGTATAAACATGGAAATATCTACACCGCTATCTGTATAAACATGCTAATATCTACACCACCATCTTTATAAACATGGAAATGTCTACAACGCAATCTATATAAACATAGAAATATCTACAATGCCTTCTGTAGAAAGATGGAAATATCTACACCGGAATCTGTGTAAACATGGAAATCTCTACACCAATATGTGTAAAAACATGAAAATATCTACACCGCTATCTGTATAAACATGGAAATATCTACACCGCGATCTGTATAAACATGGAAATATCTACACTGCGATCTGTATAAACATGGAAATATCTACACTGCTATCTGTATAAACTTGGAAATATCTACAAAGCTATCTCTATAAACGTGGAAATATCTACACCGCTGTCTGTATAAACATGGAAATATCTACACTGTCATCTGTATAAACATAGAAATATCTAAACTGCCATCTGTGGAAAGATGGAAATATCTACACCGCGATCTGTATAAATATGAAAATATCTACAATGCTATCTGTGTAAAGATGGAAATATCTACACCGCAAACTGTGCAAAGATGGAAATATCTACACCGCTATCTCTGTAAACATGGAAATATCTACGCCACTATCTGTATAAACATGGAAATATCTACATCGCTATCTGTATAAAAATGGATATATCTACACCGTTATCTGTATAAACATGGTAATATCTACACTGCTATCTGTATAAACATGGAAATATCTACACTGTGATCTGTATAAACATGGAAATATCTACACCGCGATCTGTATAAACATGGAAATATGTTCACAACTATCTGTGTAAACATGGAAATATCTACACCGATATCTGTAAAAACATGGAAATAACTACACCGCTATCTGTATAAACATGGAAATATCTACACCGCGATCTGTATAAAGCTGGAAATATCTCCAATGCCATCTGTACAAACATGGAAATATCTGCACAGTTATCTGTAGAAACATGGAAATATCTACACCGCTATCTCTATAAACATGGAAATAACTACACCGCTATCTCTATAAACATGGAAATTTCTACACCGCTATCTCCATCAACATGGAAATATATACACCGCCATCTCTTTAAACATGGAGATATCTACAACGCCATCTACATAAACAAGAAAATATCTACACTGCCATCTATATAAACCTGGAAATATCTACACCGCCATCTCAATAAACATGGAAATATCTACACTGCCATTTGTAGAAAGATGGAAATATCTACACCGCCATCTGTATAAACGTGGAGATAACTACACCGCTATCTGTATAAACATGGAAATATGTACACCGCAATCTGTAAAAACATGGAAATATCTACACCGCCATCTGTATAAACACAGAAATATCTACAATGGCTTCTGTAGAAAGATGGAAATATCTATACGGCAATCTGTTTAAACATGGAAATGTCTACACCAATATCTGTAAAAACATGGAAATATCTACACCGCTATCTGTATAAACATGGAAATATCTACACCGCGATCTGTATAAACATGGAAATATCTACACCGTGATCTGTATAAACATGGAAATATCTACACCGCTATCTGTATAAACATGGAAATATCTACAAAGCTATCTCTGTAAACGTGGAAATATCTACACCGCTATCTGTATAAACATGGAAATATCTATCACGCTATGTGTGTAAACATGGAAATATCTACAAAGTGGTCTGTGTAAACATGTTAATATCTACACCACTATCTGTATAAACATGTAAATATCTACACCACGATCTGTATAAACATGGAAATATCTACACTGCTATGTGTATAAACATGGATATATCTTCACCGCTATCTGTGCAAACATGAAAATATCTACACCGCCATCTCTATACACATAGAAATATCTGCACCGCTATCTCTATAAACATAGAAATATCTATACCGCCATCTCTATAAACATGGAAATATCTACACCGCCATCTGCATGAACATGTAAATATCTACACCGCTATCTGTATAAACATGGAAATATCTACACTGTCATCTGTATAAACATGGAAATATCTAAACTGCCATCTGTGGAAAGATGGAAATATCTACACCACGATCTGTATAAATATGAAAATATCTACACTGCTATCTGTGAAAAAATGGATATATCTACACCGCTATCTGTGTAAAGATGGAAATATCTACACCGCTATCTCTGTAAACATGGAAATATCTACACCACTATCTGTATAAACATGGAAATATCTACATCGCTATCTGTATAAACATGGATATATCTACACCGTTATCTGTATAAACATGGAAATATCTACACCGCTATCTCTATAAATATGGAAATATCTACACTGCCATTTGTGTAAACATACAAATATCTACAGAGTCATCAGTATACAGATGGAAATATCTACACAGCCATCTGTATAAACATAGATTTCTCTACACAACTATCTGTATAAACAAGGAAATTCCTGCAGCGCTATCTCTGTAAATATGGAAATACCAACACCACAATCTCTACAAACATGGAAATATCTACACCGCCATCCTTATAAACATGAAAATATCTACACCGCCATCTTCATAAACATGGAACTATCTACACCGCCATCTGTAGAAACATGGAAATATCTACACCACTATCTGTATAAAGATGGAAATATCTACACCGCTATGTCTATAAACATGGAAATATCTAAACAGCCATCTGTATAAACATGGAAATATCTAAACTGATATCTGTATAAACATGGAAATATCTACACCGCTATCTGTATAAATATGGAAATATCCACACCGCAATCTCTATAAACATGGAAATACCAACACCGCTTTCTCTATAAACATGGAAATAACTTCACCGCCATCTTTATAAACATGGAAATAGCTAGAATACCATCTGTATACACATGGAAATATCTACACAGACATCTGTATAAATATGGAAATATCTACACCGCCATCTGTATAAACATGGAAATATCTACACTGCCATCTCTTGAAAGATGGAAATATCTACACTGCTATCTGTATAAATATGGATATATCTACACCGCCATCTCTATAAACATGAAAATATCTACACCGCCATCTTCAGAAACATGGCTGTATCTACACCGCCATCTGTATAAACATGGAAATATCTACAACACTATCTGTGTAAACATGGAAAAATCTTCACTGCCATCTGTATAAAGATGGAAATATCTGCACTGCGATTTGTATAAACATGGAAATATCTACACCACTATCTCTATAAACATGGAAATATCTACAACGCCATCTCTATAAACATGGAATTATCTACACCGCTATCTGTATAAACATGGAAATATCTACACCGCTATCTGTATAAACCTGGAAAGATCTATGCCGCTATCTGTACAAATATGGAAATATCTACAACGCTATCTCTCTAAATATGGAAATATCTACACCGCTATCTGTATAAACATGGAAATATCTGCATCGTTATCTCTATAAACATGAATATATCTACACTGACATCTGTATAAACATGGAAATATCTTCACAGTCATCTGTATAAACATGGAAATATCTACACGGAAAGCTGTATAAACATGGAAATATCTAGACAGTCATCTCTATAAACATGGAATATCTATAACGCTATCTCTATAAACATGGAAATACCCACACCGCTATCTGTATAAACATGGAAATAGCCACACCGCTATCTGTATAAACATGGAAATATCTGCACCGCTATCTTTATAAACATGGAAATATCTGCAACTCTATCTGTGCAAACATAGAAATATCTACACGGCTATTTGTGTAAAAATGGAAATATCTGAACCGCTATCTGTATAAAGATGGAAATATCTACACCACTATCTGTAAAACGTGGAAATATCTACACTGCTCTCTGTATAAACCTGGAAATATCTACACCGATATCTGTATAAGCAAGGAAATATCTACACCGCCATCTGTATAAACATGGAAATACCTACACCGCTATCTGTATAAATATGGAAATATCCACACCGCTATCTCTATACACATGGAAATACCTACACCAATTTCTCTAAAAACATGGAAATATCTACACTGCAATCTCTATATACATGGAAATATCTACACCACCATCTCTATAAACATGAAAATATCTACACCGCCATCTTCAGAAACATGGATGTATCTACACCGCCATCTGTATAAACATGGAAATATCTACACCACCATCTGTATAAACATTTAAATATCTACAATGTCATCTGTATACACATGGAAATACCTACACGGCAATCTGTGTATAGATGTAAACATCAACACCGCCATCTGTACAAACATGGAAATATCTACACCGCTATCTGTATAAACATGGAAATATCTACACTGCGGTCTGTATAAACATGGAAATTTCTACACCGGTATCTGTATAAATATGGAAATATCAACAGCACGATCTGTATAAACATGGAAATATTTACACCGCTATCTGTATAAACATGGAAATATCTACACCGCTATCTCTGTAAACATGGAAATATCTACAAAGCCAACTGTATAAACATGGAAATACCTACACAGTCATGTGTAGGAACATGGAAAAATCTACACTGCCATCTGTATAAACATGGAAATATCAAAAGAGCCCTCTGTATAAATATGGAAATATCTGCATAGGCATCTGTATAAACATGGAAATATCTACACCGCTATCTGTATAAACCTGGAAATATCTACACAGCTATCTCTATAAATATGGAAGTAGCTATACCGCCATCTGTATAAACATGGAAATACCTACAAAGTCATCTGTATAAACATGGAAATATCTACACAGCCATCTGTATAAACATGGAAATATCTACATAGCCATCTGTATATACACGGAAATATCTACACCGCTATCTGTATAAACATGGAAATATCTACACCGCCTTCTACATATCCAGGGAAATATCTGTGCCACCTTCTGTATAAACATGGAAATATCTACACGGTCATCTGTGTATAGATGGAAATATCAACACCGCCATCTGTACAAACATGGAAATATCTGCACCGCTATCTGTATAAACATGGAAATATCTACACCGCGGTCTGTATAAACATGGAAATAGCTAAACCGCTATCTGTATAAACATGGAAATATCTACACTGCTATCTGTATAAACATGGAAATATCTACAATGCCATCTGTAAAAACATGAAAATACCTATACAGTCATCTGTATAAACATGGAAATATCTACACCACCATCTGTATAAACATGGAAATATCTACAATGTCATCTGTATACACATGTAAATACCTACACGGCAATCTGTGTATAGATGGAAACATAAACACCGCCATCTGTACAAACATGGAAATATCTACACCGCTATCTGTATAAACATGGAAATATCAACACTGCGGTCTGTATAAACATGGAAATTTCTACACTGGTATCTGTATAAACTTGGAAATATCTACACCACGATCTGTATAAACATGGAAATATTTACACCGCTATCTGTATAAACATGGAAATATCTACACCGCTATCTCTATAAACATGGAAATATCTACAAAGCCATCTGTATAAACATGGAAATACCTACACAGTCATGTGTAGGAACATGGAAAAATCTACACTGCCATCTGTATAAACATGGAAATATCTACAGAGCCCTCTGTATAAATATGGAAATATCTGCATAGGCATCTGTATAAACATGGAAATATCTGCACCGCTATCTGTATAAACATGGAAATACCTACACCGCTGTCTCTATAAACATGGAAATATGTACACCGCTAGGTGTATCAACATGGAAATATCTCCACTGCTGTCTGTATAAAAATGGAAATATCTACACTGCGATCTGTATAAACATGGAAATATCTACACCGCTATCTGTATAAACATGGAAATATCTACACAGCTATCTCTATAAACATGGAAATACCTACATCACCATCTGTATAAACATGGAAATACCTACAAAGTCATCTGTATAAACATGGAAATATCTACACAGCCATCTGTATATACATGGAAATATCTACACCGCTATGTGTATAAACATGGAAATATCTACACCGCCTTCTACATATCCATGGAAATATCTGCGCCACCTTCTGTATAAACATGGAAATATCTACACGGTCATCTGTGTATAGATGGAAATGTCAACACCTCCATCTGTACAAACATGGAAATATCTGCACCGCTATCTGTATAAACATGGAAATATCTACACCGCGGTCTGTATAAACATGGAAATAGCTACACCGCTATCTGTATAAACATGAAAATATCTACACTGCTATCTCTATAAACCTGGAAATATCTACACCGTGATCTGTATAAACATGGAAATATTTACACTGCTATCTGTATAAACATGGAAATATCTACACCGTTATCTGTATAAATATGGAAATATCTACACCGCTATCTCTATAAACATGGAAATATCTACACCGCCATCTGTATAAACATGGAAATATCTACACCGCTATCTCTATAAACATGGAAATATCTACAATGCCATCTGTAAAAACATGGAAATACCTATACAGTCATCTGTATAAACATGGAAATATCTACACCACCATCTGTATAAACATGGAAATATCTACAATGCCATCTGCATACACATGGAAATACCTACACGGGAATCTGTGTATAGATGGAAACACCAACACCGCCATCTGTACAAACATGGAAATATCTACACCGCTATCTGTATAAACATGGAGATATCTACACTGCGGTCTGTATAAACATCGAAATTTCTACAACGGAATCTGTATAAACATGGAAATATCTACACCACGATCTGAATAAACATGGAAATATTTACACCGCTATCTGTATAAACATTTAAATATCTACACCGCTATCTCTATAAACATGGAAATATCTACAAGCCATCTGTATAAACATGGAAATACCTACACAGTCATGTGTAGGAACATGGAAAAACCTACACTGCCATCTGTATATACATGGAAATATCTACAGAGCCCTCTGTATAAATATGGAAATATCTGCATAGGCATCTTTATAAACCTGGAAATATCTGCACCGCTATCTGTATAAACATGGAAATACCTACACCGCTGTCTCTATAAACATGAAAATATGTACACAGCTATGTGTATAAACATGGAAATATCTCCACTGCTGTCTGTATAAACATGGAAATATCTACACCGCGATCTCTATAAACTTGGAAATATCTACACCGCTATCTTTATAAACATGGAAATATCTACAATGCTATCTCTGTAAACATGGAAATACCTACACCGCTGTCTCTATAAACATGGAAATATGTACACCGCTAGGAGTATCAACATGGAAATATCTCCACTGCTGTCTGTATAAAAATGGAAATATCTACACTGCGATCCGTATAAACATGGAAATATCTACACCGCTATCTGTATAAACATGGAAATATCTACACAGCTATCTCTATAAACATGGAAATACCTACACCGCCATCTGTATAAACAAGGAAATACCTACAAAGTCTTGTGTATAAACATGGAAATATCTACACAGCCATCTGTATATACATGGAAATATCTACACCGCTATCTGTATAAACATGGAAATATCTACACCGCCTTCTACATATCCATGGAAATATCTGCGCCGCCTTCTGTGTAAACATGGAAATATCTACACGGTCATCTGTGTATAGATGGAAATGTCAACACCTCCATCTGTACAAACATGGAAATATCTGCACCGCTATCTGTATAAACATGGAAATATCTACACCGCGGTCTGTATAAACATGGAAATAGCTAAACCGCTATCTGTATAAACATGAAAATATCTACACTGCTCTCTCTATAAACCTGGAAATATCTACACCGTGATCTGTATAAACATGGAAATATTTACACTGCTATCTGTATAAACATGGAAATATCTACACCGTTATCTGTATAAATATGGAAATATCTATACCGCTATCTCTATAAACATGGAAATAACCACACCGCCATCTGTATAAACATGGAAATATCTACACTGCTATCTGTATAAACATGGAAACATCTACAATGCCATCTGTAAAAACATGGAAATACCTATACAGTCATCAGTATAAACATGGAAATATCTACACCACCATCTGTATAAACATGGAAATATCTACAATGCCATCTGTATACACATGGAAATACCTACACGGCAATCTGTGTATAGATGGAAACACCGACACTGCCATCTGTACAAACATGGAAATATCTACACCGCTATCTGTATAAACATGGAGATATCTACACTGCGGTCTGTATAAACATGGAAATTTCTACACCGGTATCTGTATAAACATGGAAATATCTACACCACGATCTGTATAAACATGGAAATATTTACACTGCTATCTGTATAAACATGGAAATATCTGCACCGCTATCTCTATAAACATGGAAATATCTACAAAGCCATCTGTATAAACATGGAAACACCTACACAGTCATGTGTAGGAACATGGAAAAATCTAAACTGCCATCTGTATAAACATGGAAATATCTACAGAGCCCTCTGTATAAATATGGAAATATCTGCATAGGCATCTGTATAAACATGGAAATATCTGCACCGCTATCTGTATAAACATGGAAATATCTACACCGCGGTCTGTATAAACTTGGAAATAGCTAAACCGCTATCTGAATAAACATGGAAATATCGACACTGCTATCTCTATAAACCTGGAAATATCTACAATGCCATCTGTAAAAACATGGAAATACCTATACAGTCATCTGTATAAACATGGAAATATCTACACCACCATCTGTATAAACATTTAAATATCTACAATGTCATCTGTATACACATGGAAATACCTACACGGCAATCTGTGTATAGATGTAAACATCAACACCGCCATCTGTACAAACATGGAAATATCTACACCGCTATCTGTATAAACATGGAAATATCTACACTGCGGTCTGTATAAACATGGAAATTTCTACACCGGTATCTGTATAAACATGGAAATATCAACACCACGATCTGTATAAACATGGAAATATTTACACCGCTATCTGTATAAACATGGAAATATCTACACCGCTATCTCTATAAACATGGAAATATCTACAAAGCCAACTGTATAAACATGGAAATACCTACACAGTCATGTGTAGGAACATGGAAAATCTACACTGCCATCTGTATAAACATGGAAATATCAACAGAGCCCTCTGTATAAATATGGAAATATCTGCATAGGCATCTGTATAAACATGGAAATATCTACACCGCTATCTGTATAAACATGGAAATATCTACACAGCTATCTCTATAAACATGGAAATACCTACACCGCCATTTGTATAAACATGGAAATACCTACAAAGTCATCTGTATAAACATGGAAATATCTACACAGCCTTCTGTATAAACCTGGAAATATCTACACAGCCATCTGTATATACATGGAAATATCTACACCGCTATCTGTATAAACATAGAAATCTCTACACCGCCTTCTACATATCCAGGGAAATATCTGCGCAGCCTTCTGTATAAACATGGAAATATCTACACGGTCATCTGTGTATAGATGGAAATATAAACACCGCCATCTGTACAAACATGGAAATATCTGCACCGATATCTGTATAAACATGGAAATATATACACCGCAGTCTGTATAAACATGGAAACAGCTAAACCGCTACCTGTATGAACATGGAAATATCTGCACTGCTATCTCTATAAACATGGAAATATCTACAATGCCATCTGTAAAAACATGGAAATATCTATACAGTCATCTGTATAAACATGGAAATATCTACACGACCATCTGTATAAACATGGAATTATCTACAATGTCCTCTGTATACACATGGAAATACCTACACGGCAATCTGTGTATAGATGGAAACATCAACACCGCCATCTGTACAAACATGGAAATATCTACACCGCTATCTGTATAAACATGGAAATATCTACACTGCGGTCTGTATAAACATGGAAATTTCTACACCGGTATCTGTATAAACATGGAAATATCAACACCACGATCTGTATAAACATGGAAATATTTACACCGCTATCTGTATAAACATGGAAATATCTACACCGCTATCTCTATAAACATGGAAATATCTACAAAGCCAACTGTATAAACATGGAAATACCTACACAGTCATGTGTAGGAACATGGAAAATCTACACTGCCATCTGTATAAACATGGAAATATCAACAGAGCCCTCTGTATAAATATGGAAATATCTGCATAGGCATCTGTATAAACATGGAAATATCTACACCGCTATCTGTATAAACATGGAAATATCTACACAGCTATCTCTATAAACATGGAAATACCTACACCGCCATTTGTATAAACATGGAAATACCTACAAAGTCATCTGTATAAACATGGAAATATCTACACAGCCTTCTGTATAAACCTGGAAATATCTACACAGCCATCTGTATATACATGGAAATATCTACACCGCTATCTGTATAAACATAGAAATCTCTACACCGCCTTCTACATATCCAGGGAAATATCTGCGCAGCCTTCTGTATAAACATGGAAATATCTACACGGTCATCTGTGTATAGATGGAAATATAAACACCGCCATCTGTACAAACATGGAAATATCTGCACCAATATCTGTATAAACATGGAAATATATACACCGCAGTCTGTATAAACATGGAAACAGCTAAACCGCTACCTGTATGAACATGGAAATATCTGCACTGCTATCTCTATAAACATGGAAATATCTACAATGCCATCTGTAAAAACATGGAAATATCTATACAGTCATCTGTATAAACATGGAAATATCTACACGACCATCTGTATAAACATGGAATTATCTACAATGTCCTCTGTATACACATGGAAATACCTACACGGCAATCTGTGTATAGATGGAAACATCAACACCGCCATCTGTACAAACATGGAAATATCTACACCGCTATCTGTATAAACATGGAAATATCTACACTGCGGTCTGTATAAACATGGAAATTTCTACACCGGTATCTGTATAAACATGGAAATATCTACACCACGATCTGTATCAACATGGAAATATTTACACCGCTATCTGTATAAACATGGAAATATCTACACCGCTATCTCTATAAACATGGAAGTATCTAAAAAGCCATCTGTATAAACATGGAAATATCTACACAGTCATGTGTAGGAACATGGAAAACTCTACACTGCCCTCTGTATAAGCGTGGAAATATCTACAGAGCCCTCTCTATAAATATGGAAATATCTGCATAGACATCTGTATAAACATGGAAATATCTGCACCGCTATCTGTATAAACATGGAAATACCTACACCGCTGTCTCTATAAACATGGAAATATGTACAACGCTATGTGTATAAACATGGAAATATCTCCACTGCTGTCTGTATAAACATGGAAATATCTACACCGTTATCTGTATAAACATGGAAATATCTACACCGCTATCTGTATAAACATGGAAATACCTACACCGCCATCTGTATAAACATGGAAATACCTAGAAAATCATCTGTATAAACATGGAAATATCTTCACAGCCATCTGTATAAACATGGAAATACCTACAAGGTCATCTGTATAAACATGGAAATATCTACACAGCCATCTGTATAAACATGGAAATATCTACACAGCCATCTCTATATACATGGAAATATCTACACCGCTATCTGTATAAACATGGAAATATCTACACCGCCTTCTACATATCCATGGAAATATCTGCGCCGCCTTCTGTATGAACATGGAAATATCTACACGGTCATCTGTGTATAGATGGAAATATCAACACCGCCATCTGTACAAACATGGAAATATCTGCACCGCTATCTGTATCAACATGGAAATATCTACACCGCGATCTGTATAAACATGGAAATAGCGAAACCGCTATCTGTATAAACATGGAAATATCTACACTGCTATCTCTATAAACCTGGAAATATCTACACTGTGATCTGTATAAACATGGAAATATTTACACTGCTATCTGTATAAACATGGAAATATCTACACCGTTATCTGTATAAACATGGAAATATCTACACAGCTATCTCTATAAACATGGAAATAACTGCACCGCCATCTGTATAAACATGGAAATACCTACAAAGTCATCTGTATAAACATGGAAATATCTACACAGCCATCTGTATAAACATGGAAATATCTACACAGCCATCTCTATATACATGGAAATATCTACACCGCTATCTGTATAAACATGGAAATATCTACACCGCCTTCTACATATCCATGGAAATATCTGCGCCGCCTTCTGTATAAACATGGAAATATCTACACGGTCATCTGAGTATAGATGGAAATATCAACACCGCCATCTGTACAAACATGGAAATATCTGCACCGTTATCTGTATAAACATGGAAATATCTACAATGCCATCTGTAAAAACATGGAAATACCTATACTGTCATCTGTATAAACATGGAAATATCTACACCACCATCTGTATAAACATGGAAATATCTACAATGTCATCTGTATACACATGTAAATACCTACACGGCAATCTGTGTATAGATGGAAACATCAACACCGCCATCTGTACAAACATGGAAATATCTACACCGCTATCTGTATAAACATGGAAATATCTACACTGCGGTCTGTATAAACATGGAAATTTCTACAGTGGTATCTGTATAAACATGGAAATATCTACACCACGATCTGTATAAACATGGAAATATCTACACCGCTATCTCTATAAACATGGAAATATCTACAAAGCCATCTGTATAAACATGGAAATACCTACACAGTCATGTGTAGGAACATGGAAAAATCTACACTGCCATCTGTATAAACATGGAAATATCTACAGAGCCCTCTGTATAAATATGGAAATATCTGCATAGGCATCTGTATAAACATGGAAATATCTGCAACACTATCTGTATAAACATGGAAATACCTACACCGCTGTCTCTATAAACATGGAAATATGTACACCGCTAGGTGTATCAACATGGAAATATCTCCACTGCTGTCTGTATAAAAATGGAAATATCTACACTGCGATCTGTATGAACATGGAAATATCTACACCGCTATCTGTATAAACATGGAAATATCTACACAGCTATCTCTATAAACATGGAAATACCTACACCGCCATCTGTATAAACATGGAAATACCTACAAAGTCATCTGTATAAACATGGAAATATCTACACAGCCATCTGTATATACATGGAAATATCTACACCGCTATGTGTATAAACATGGAAATATCTACACCGCCTTCTACATATCCATGGAAATAACTGCGCCGCCTTCTGTATAAACATGGAAATATCTACACGGTCATCTGTGTAGAGATGGAAATGTCAACACCTCCATCTGTACAAACATGGAAATATCTGCACCGCTATCTGTATAAACATGGAAATATCTACACCGCGGTCTGTATAAACATGGAAATAGCTACACCGCTATCTGTATAAACATGAAAATATCGACACTGCTATCTCTATAAACCTGGAAATATCTACACCGTGATCTGTATAAACATGGAAATATTTACACTGCTATCTGTATAAACATGGAAATATCTACACCGTTATCTGTGTAAATATGGAAATATATACACCGCTATCTCTATAAACATTGAAATATCTACACCGCCATCTGTATAAACATGGAAATATCTACACCGCTATCTCTATAAACATGGAAATATCTACAATGCCATCTGTAAAAACATGGAAATACCTATACAGTCATCTGTATAAACATGGAAATATCTACACCACCATCTGTATAAACATGGAAATATCTACAATGCCATCTGCATACACATGGAAATACCTACACGGGAATCTGTGTATAGATGGAAACACCAACACCGCCATCTGTACAAACATGGAAATATCTACACCGCTATCTGTATAAACATGGAGATATCTACACTGCGGTCTGTATAAACATCGAAATTTCTACAACGGAATCTGTATAAACATGGAAATATCTACACCACGATCTGAATAAACATGGAAATATTTACACCGCTATCTGTATAAACATTTAAATACCTACACCGCTATCTCTATAAACATGGAAATATCTACAAAGCCATCTGTATAAACATGGAAATACCTACACAGTCATGTGTAGGAACATGGAAAAACCTACACTGCCATCTGTATATACATGGAAATATCTACAGAGCCCTCTGTATAAATATGGAAATATCTGCATAGGCATCTTTATAAACATGGAAATATCTGCACCGCTATCTGTATAAACATGGAAATACCTACACCGCTGTCTCTATAAACATGAAAATATGTACACAGCTATGTGTATAAACATGGAAATATCTCCACTGCTGTCTGTATAAACATGGAAATATCTACACCGCGATCTCTATAAACTTGGAAATATCTACACCGCTATCTGTATAAACATGGAAATATCTACAATGCTATCTCTGTAAACATGGAAATACCTACACCGCTGTCTCTATAAACATGGAAATATGTACACCGCTAGGAGTATCAACATGGAAATATCACCACTGCTGTCTGTATAAAAATGGAAATATCTACACTGCGATCCGTATAAACATGGAAATATCTACACCGCTATCTGTATAAACATGGAAATATCTACACAGCTATCTCTATAAACATGGAAATACCTACACCGCCATCTGTATAAACATGGAAATACCTACAAAGTCATGTGTATAAACATGGAAATATCTACACAGCCATCTGTATCTACATGGAAATATCTACACCGCTATCTGTATAAACATGGAAATATCTACACCGCCTTCTACATATCCATGGAAATATCTGCGCCGCCTTCTGTATAAACATGGAAATATCTACACGGTCATCTGTGTATAGATGGAAATGTCAACACCTCCATCTGTACAAACATGGAAATATCTGCACCGCTATCTGTATAAACATGGAAATATCTACACCGCGGTCTGTATAAACATGGAAATAGCTAAACCGCTATCTGTATAAACATGAAAATATCTACACTGCTCTCTCTATAAACCTGGAAATATCTACACCGTGATCTGTATAAGCATGGAAATATTTACACTGCTATCTGTATAAACATGGAAATATCTACACCGTTATCTGTATAAACATGGAAATATATACACCGCGGTCTGTATAAACATGGAAACAGCTAAACCGCTACCTGTATAAACATGGAAATATCTACACTGCTATCTCTATAAACATGGAAATATCTACAATGCCATCTGTAAAAACATGGAAATACCTATACAGTCATCTGTATAAACATGGAAATATCTACACGACCATCTGTATAAACATGGAATTATCTACAATGTCCTCTGTATACACATGGAAATACCTACACGGCAATCTGTGTATAGATGGAAACATCAACACCGCCATCTGTACAAACATGGAAATATCTACACCGCTATCTGTATAAACATGGAAATATGTACACCGCTATGTGTATAAACATGGAAATATCTCCACTGCTGTCTGTATAAACATGAAAATATCTACACCACGATCTGTATAAACATGGAAATATTTACACCGCTATCTGTATGAACATGGAAATATCTACACCGCTATCTCTATAAACATGGAAATATCTACAAAGCCAACTGTATAAACATGGAAATACCTACACAGTCATGTGTAGGAACATGGAAAATCTACACTGCCATCTGTATAAACATGGAAATATCAACAGAGCCCTCTGTAAAAATATGGAAATATCTGCATAGGCATCTGTATAAACATGGAAATATCTACACCGCTATCTGTATAAACATGGAAATATCTACACAGCTATCTCTATAAACATGGAAATACCTACACCGCCATTTGTATAAACATGGAAATACCTACAAAGTCATCTGTATAAACATGGAAATATCTACACAGCCTTCTGTATAAACATGGAAATATCTACACAGCCATCTGTATATACATGGAAATATCTACACCGCTATCTGTATAAACATAGAAATCTCTACACCGCCTTCTACATATCCAGGGAAATATCTGCGCAGCCTTCTGTATAAACATGGAAATATCTACACGGTCATCTGTGTATAGATGGAAATATCAACACCGCCATCTGTACAAACATGGAAATATCTGCACCGCTATCTGTATAAACATGGAAATATCTACACTGCGGTCTGTATAAACATGGAAATTTCTACACCGGTATCTGTATAAACATGGAAATATCTACACCACGATCTGTATCAACATGGAAATATTTACACCGCTATCTGTATAAACATGGAAATATCTACACCGCTATCTCTATAAACATGGAAGTATCTAAAAAGCCATCTGTATAAACATGGAAATACCTACACAGTCATGTGTAGGAACATGGAAAACTCTACACTGCCCTCTGTATAAACGTGGAAATATCTACAGAGCCCTCTCTATAAATATGGAAATATCTGCATAGACATCTGTATAAACATGGAAATATCTGCACCGCTATCTGTATAAACATGGAAATACCTACACCGCTGTCTCTATAAACATGGAAATATGTACAACGCTATGTGTATAAACATGGAAATATCTCCACTGCTGTCTGTATAAACATGGAAATATCTACACCGTGATCTGTATAAACATGGAAATATCTACACCGCTATCTGTATAAACATGGAAATACCTACACCGCCATCTGTATAAACATGGAAATACCTAGAAAGTCATCTGTATAAACATGGAAATATCTTCACAGCCATCTGTATAAACATGGAAATATCTACACAGCCATCTCTATATACATGGAAATATCTACACCGCTATCTGTATCAACATGGAAATATCCACACCGCCTTCTACATATCCATGGAAATATCTGCGCCGCCTTCTGTATAAACATGGAAATATCTACACGGTCATCTGTGTATAGATGGAAATATCAACACCGCCATCTGTACAAATATGGAAATATCTGCACCGCTATCTGTATCAACATGGAAATATCTACACCGCGGTCTGTATAAACATGGAAATAGCTAAACCGCTATCTGTATAAACATGGAAATATCTACACTGCTATCTCTATAAACCTGGAAATATCTACACTGTGATCTGTATAAACATGGAAATATTTACACTGCTATCTGTATAAACATGGAAATATCTACAAAGTCATCTGTATAAACATGGAAATATCTACACAGCCATCTGTATAAACATGGAAATATCTACACAGCCATCTGTATATACATGGAAATATCTACACCGCTATCTGTATAAACATGGAGATATATACACTGCGGTCTGTATAAACATGGAAATATCTACACTGCGGTCTGTATAAACATGGAAATTTCTACACCGGTATCTGTATAAACATGGAAATATCTACACCACGCTCGGTATAGACGTGGAAATATTTACACCACTATCTGTATAAACATGGAAATATCTACACCGCTAACTCTATAAACATGGAAATATCTACAAAGCCATCTGTATAAACATGGAAATACCTACACAGTCATGTGTAGGAACATGGAAATATCTACACAGCTATCTGTATAAACATGGAAATACCTACACCGCTGTCTCTATAAACATGGAAATATGTACACCGCTAGGTGTATCAACATGGAAATATCTCCACTGCTGTCTGTATAAAAATGGAAATATCTACACTGCGATCTGTATAAACATGGAAATATCTACACCGCTATCTGTATAAACATGGAAATATCTACACAGCTATCTCTATAAACATGGAAATACCTACACCGCCATCTGTATAAACATGGAAATACCTACAAAGTCATCTGTATAAACATGGAAATATCTACACAGCCATCTGTATATACATGGAAATATCTACACCGCTATGTGTATAAACATGGAAATATCTACACCGCCTTCTACATATCCATGGAAATATCTGCGCCGCCTTCTGTATAAACATGGAAATATCTACACGGTCATCTGTGTATAGATGGAAATGTCAACACCTCCATCTGTACAAACATGGAAATATCTGCACCGCTATCTGTATAAACATGGAAATATCTACACCGCAGTCTGTATAAACATGGAAATAGCTACACCGCTATCTGTATAAACATGAAAATATCTACACTGCTATCTCTATAAACCTGGAAATATCTACACCGTGATCTGTATAAACATGGAAATATTTACACTGCTATCTGTATAAACATGGAAATATCTACACCGTTATCTGTATAAATATGGAAATATCTACACCGCTATCTCTATAAACATGGAAATATCTACACCGCCATCTGTATATACATGGAAATATCTACACCGCTATGTTTATAAACATGGAAATATCTACACCGCCTTCTACATATCCATGGAAATATCTGCGCCACCTTCTGTATAAACATGGAAATATCTACACGGTCATCTCTGTATAGATGGAAATGTCAACACCTCCATCTGTACAAACATGGAAATATCTGCACCGCTATCTGTATAAACATGGAAATATCTACACCGCGGTCTGTATAAACATGGAAATATCTGCACTGCTATCTGTATAAACATGGAAATATCTACAATGCCATCTGTAAAAACATGGAAATACCTATACAGTCATCTGTATAAACATGGAAATATCTACACCACCATCTGTATAAACATGGAAATATCTACAATGCCATCTGCATACACATGGAAATACCTACACGGCAATCTGTGTATAGATGGAAACACCAACACCGCCGTCTGTACAAACATGGAAATATCTACACCGCTATCTGTATAAACATGGAGATATCTACACTGCGGTCTGTATAAACATGGAAATTTCTACACCGGTATCTGTATAAACATGGAAATATCTACACCATGATCTGTTTAAACATGGAAATATTTACACCGCTATCTGTATAAACATGGAAATATCTACACCGCTATCTCTTTAAACATGGAAGTATCTACAAAGCCATCTGTATAAACTTGGAAATACCTACACAGTCATGTGTAGGAACATGGAAAAATCTACACTGCCATCTGTATAAACATGGAAATATCTACAGAGCCCTCTGTATAAATATGGAAATATCTGCATAGGCATCTGTATAAACATGGAAATATCTGCACCGCTATCTGTATAAACATGGAAATACCTACACCGCTGTCTCTATAAACATGGAAATATGTATACCGCTATGTGTATAAACATGGAAATATCTCCACTGCTGTCTGTATAAACATCGAACTATCTACACTGCGATCTCCATAAACATGGAAATATCTACACCGCTATCTGTATAAACATGGAAATATCTACACAGCTATCTCTATAAACATGGAAATAGCTACACCGCCATCTGTATAAACATGGAAATACCTACAAAGTCATCTGTATAAACATGGAAATATCTACACAGCCATCTGTATAAACATGGAAATAAATACAGAGACCTCTGTATAAATATGGAAATATCTGCATAGGCATCTGTATAAACATGGAAATATCTGCACCGCTATCTGTATAAACATGGAAATACCAACACCGCTGTCTCTATAAACATGAAAATATGTACACTGCTATGTGTATAAACATGGAAATATCTCCACTGCTGTCTGTATAAACATGGAAATATCTACAACGCTATCTCTATAAACATGGAAATATCTACACCGCTATCTGTATAAACATGGAAATATCTACAATGCTATCTCTGTAAACATGGAAATACCTACACCGCTGTCTCTATAAACATGGAAATATGTACACCGCTAGGTGTATCAACATGGAAATATCTCCACTGCTGTCTGTATAAAAATGGAAATATCTACACTGCGATCCGTATAAACATGGAAATATCTACACCGCTATCTGTATAAACATTGAAATATCTACACAGCTATCTCTATAAACATGGAAATACCTACACCGCCATCTGTATAAACATGGAAATACCTACAAAGTCATGTGTATAAACATGGAAATATCTACACAGCCATCTGTATATACATGGAAATATCTACACCGCTATCTGTATAAACATGGAAATATCTACACCGCCTTCTACATTTCCATGGAAATATCTGCGCCGCCTTCTGTATAAACATGGAAATATCTGCACGGTCATCTGTGTATAGATGGAAATGTCAACACCTCCATCTGTACAAACATGGAAATATCTGCACCGCTATCTGTATAAACATGGAAATATCTACACCGCGGTCTGTATAAACATGGAAATAGCTAAACCGCTATCTGTATAAACATGAAAATATCTACACTGCTCTCTCTATAAACCTGGAAATATCTACACCGTGATCTGTATAAACATGGAAATATCTACACGGTCATCTGTGTATAGATGGAAATATCAACACCGCCATCTGTACAAATATGGAAATATCTGCACCGCTATCTGTATCAACATGGAAATATCTACACCGCGGTCTGTATAAACATGGAAATAGCTAAACCGCTATCTGTATAAACATGGAAATATCTACACTGCTATCTCTATAAACCTGGAAATATCTACACTGTGATCTGTATAAACATGGAAATATTTACACTGCTATCTGTATAAACATGGAAATATCTACAAAGTCATCTGTATAAACATGGAAATATCTACACAGCCATCTGTATAAACATGGAAATATCTACACAGCCATCTGTATATACATGGAAATATCTACACCGCTATCTGTATAAACATGGAGATATATACACTGCGGTCTGTATAAACATGGAAATATCTACACTGCGGTCTGTATAAACATGGAAATTTCTACACCGGTATCTGTATAAACATGGAAATATCTACACCACGCTCTGTATAAACGTGGAAATATTTACACCACTATCTGTATAAACATGGAAATATCTACACCGCTAACTCTATAAACATGGAAATATCTACAAAGCCATCTGTATAAACATGGAAATACCTACACAGTCATGTGTAGGAACATGGAAATATCTACACAGCTATCTGTATAAACATGGAAATACCTACACCGCTGTCTCTATAAACATGGAAATATGTACACCGCTAGGTGTATCAACATGGAAATATCTCCACTGCTGTCTGTATAAAAATGGAAATATCTACACTGCGATCTGTATAAACATGGAAATATCTACACCGCTATCTGTATAAACATGGAAATATCTACACAGCTATCTCTATAAACATGGAAATACCTACACCGCCATCTGTATAAACATGGAAATACCTACAAAGTCATCTGTATAAACATGGAAATATCTACACAGCCATCTGTATATACATGGAAATATCTACACCGCTATGTGTATAAACATGGAAATATCTACACCGCCTTCTACATATCCATGGAAATATCTGCGCCGCCTTCTGTATAAACATGGAAATATCTACACGGTCATCTGTGTATAGATGGAAATGTCAACACCTCCATCTGTACAAACATGGAAATATCTGCACCGCTATCTGTATAAACATGGAAATATCTACACCGCAGTCTGTATAAACATGGAAATAGCTACACCGCTATCTGTATAAACATGAAAATATCTACACTGCTATCTCTATAAACCTGGAAATATCTACACCGTGATCTGTATAAACATGGAAATATTTACACTGCTATCTGTATAAACATGGAAATATCTACACCGTTATCTGTATAAATATGGAAATATCTACACCGCTATCTCTATAAACATGGAAATATCTACACCGCCATCTGTATATACATGGAAATATCTACACCGCTATGTGTATAAACATGGAAATATCTACACCGCCTTCTACATATCCATGGAAATATCTGCGCCACCTTCTGTATAAACATGGAAATATCTACACGGTCATCTCTGTATAGATGGAAATGTCAACACCTCCATCTGTACAAACATGGAAATATCTGCACCGCTATCTGTATAAACATGGAAATATCTACACCGCGGTCTGTATAAACATGGAAATATCTACACTGCTATCTGTATAAACATGGAAATATCTACAATGCCATCTGTAAAAACATGGAAATACCTATACAGTCATCTGTATAAACATGGAAATATCTACACCACCATCTGTATAAACATGGAAATATCTACAATGCCATCTGCATACACATGGAAATACCTACACGGCAATCTGTGTATAGATGGAAACACCAACACCGCCATCTGTACAAACATGGAAATATCTACACCGCTATCTGTATAAACATGGAGATATCTACACTGCGGTCTATATAAACATGGAAATTTCTACACCGGTATCTGTATAAACATGGAAATATCTACACCACGATCTGTTTAAACATGGAAATATTTACACCGCTATCTGTATAAACATGGAAATATCTACACCGCTATCTCTTTAAACATGGAAGTATCTACAAAGCCATCTGTATAAACTTGGAAATACCTACACAGTCATGTGTAGGAACATGGAAAAATCTACACTGCCATCTGTATAAACATGGAAATATCTACAGAGCCCTCTGTATAAATATGGAAATATCTGCATAGGCATCTGTATAAACATGGAAATATCTGCACCGCTATCTGTATAAACATGGAAATACCTACACCGCTGTCTCTATAAACATGGAAATATGTATACCGCTATGTGTATAAACATGGAAATATCTCCACTGCTGTCTGTATAAACATCGAACTATCTACACTGCGATCTCCATAAACATGGAAATATCTACACCGCTATCTGTATAAACATGGAAATATCTACACAGCTATCTCTATAAACATGGAAATAGCTACACCGCCATCTGTATAAACATGGAAATACCTACAAAGTCATCTGTATAAACATGGAAATATCTACACAGCCATCTGTATAAACATGGAAATAAATACAGAGACCTCTGTATAAATATGGAAATATCTGCATAGGCATCTGTATAAACATGGAAATATCTGCACCGCTATCTGTATAAACATGGAAATACCAACACCGCTGTCTCTATAAACATGAAAATATGTACACTGCTATGTGTATAAACATGGAAATATCTCCACTGCTGTCTGTATAAACATGG
Source organism: Pan troglodytes (assembly GCF_028858775.2). Lineage (NCBI taxonomy): Eukaryota > Metazoa > Chordata > Mammalia > Primates > Hominidae > Pan > Pan troglodytes. The sequence goes on from NC_072411.2 coordinate 9,886,991, forward strand.
AAATATCTACAACGCTATCTCTATAAACATGGAAATATCTACACCGCTATCTGTATAAACATGGAAATATCTACAATGCTATCTCTGTAAACATGGAAATACCTACACCGCTGTCTCTATAAACATGGAAATATGTACACCGCTAGGTGTATCAACATGGAAATATCTCCACTGCTGTCTGTATAAAAATGGAAATATCTACACTGCGATCCGTATAAACATGGAAATATCTACACCGCTATCTGTATAAACATTGAAATATCTACACAGCTATCTCTATAAACATGGAAATACCTACACCGCCATCTGTATAAACATGGAAATACCTACAAAGTCATGTGTATAAACATGGAAATATCTACACAGCCATCTGTATATACATGGAAATATCTACACCGCTATCTGTATAAACATGGAAATATCTACACCGCCTTCTACATTTCCATGGAAATATCTGCGCCGCCTTCTGTATAAACATGGAAATATCTGCACGGTCATCTGTGTATAGATGGAAATGTCAACACCTCCATCTGTACAAACATGGAAATATCTGCACCGCTATCTGTATAAACATGGAAATATCTACACCGCGGTCTGTATAAACATGGAAATAGCTAAACCGCTATCTGTATAAACATGAAAATATCTACACTGCTCTCTCTATAAACCTGGAAATATCTACACCGTGATCTGTATAAACATGGAAATATCTACACGGTCATCTGTGTATAGATGGAAATATCAACACCGCCATCTGTACAAATATGGAAATATCTGCACCGCTATCTGTATCAACATGGAAATATCTACACCGCGGTCTGTATAAACATGGAAATAGCTAAACCGCTATCTGTATAAACATGGAAATATCTACACTGCTATCTCTATAAACCTGGAAATATCTACACTGTGATCTGTATAAACATGGAAATATTTACACTGCTATCTGTATAAACATGGAAATATCTACAAAGTCATCTGTATAAACATGGAAATATCTACACAGCCATCTGTATAAACATGGAAATATCTACACAGCCATCTGTATATACATGGAAATATCTACACCGCTATCTGTATAAACATGGAGATATATACACTGCGGTCTGTATAAACATGGAAATATCTACACTGCGGTCTGTATAAACATGGAAATTTCTACACCGGTATCTGTATAAACATGGAAATATCTACACCACGCTCTGTATAAACGTGGAAATATTTACACCACTATCTGTATAAACATGGAAATATCTACACCGCTAACTCTATAAACATGGAAATATCTACAAAGCCATCTGTATAAACATGGAAATACCTACACAGTCATGTGTAGGAACATGGAAATATCTACACAGCTATCTGTATAAACATGGAAATACCTACACCGCTGTCTCTATAAACATGGAAATATGTACACCGCTAGGTGTATCAACATGGAAATATCTCCACTGCTGTCTGTATAAAAATGGAAATATCTACACTGCGATCTGTATAAACATGGAAATATCTACACCGCTATCTGTATAAACATGGAAATATCTACACAGCTATCTCTATAAACATGGAAATACCTACACCGCCATCTGTATAAACATGGAAATACCTACAAAGTCATCTGTATAAACATGGAAATATCTACACAGCCATCTGTATATACATGGAAATATCTACACCGCTATGTGTATAAACATGGAAATATCTACACCGCCTTCTACATATCCATGGAAATATCTGCGCCGCCTTCTGTATAAACATGGAAATATCTACACGGTCATCTGTGTATAGATGGAAATGTCAACACCTCCATCTGTACAAACATGGAAATATCTGCACCGCTATCTGTATAAACATGGAAATATCTACACCGCAGTCTGTATAAACATGGAAATAGCTACACCGCTATCTGTATAAACATGAAAATATCTACACTGCTATCTCTATAAACCTGGAAATATCTACACCGTGATCTGTATAAACATGGAAATATTTACACTGCTATCTGTATAAACATGGAAATATCTACACCGTTATCTGTATAAATATGGAAATATCTACACCGCTATCTCTATAAACATGGAAATATCTACACCGCCATCTGTATATACATGGAAATATCTACACCGCTATGTGTATAAACATGGAAATATCTACACCGCCTTCTACATATCCATGGAAATATCTGCGCCACCTTCTGTATAAACATGGAAATATCTACACGGTCATCTCTGTATAGATGGAAATGTCAACACCTCCATCTGTACAAACATGGAAATATCTGCACCGCTATCTGTATAAACATGGAAATATCTACACCGCGGTCTGTATAAACATGGAAATATCTACACTGCTATCTGTATAAACATGGAAATATCTACAATGCCATCTGTAAAAACATGGAAATACCTATACAGTCATCTGTATAAACATGGAAATATCTACACCACCATCTGTATAAACATGGAAATATCTACAATGCCATCTGCATACACATGGAAATACCTACACGGCAATCTGTGTATAGATGGAAACACCAACACCGCCATCTGTACAAACATGGAAATATCTACACCGCTATCTGTATAAACATGGAGATATCTACACTGCGGTCTGTATAAACATGGAAATTTCTACACCGGTATCTGTATAAACATGGAAATATCTACACCACGATCTGTTTAAACATGGAAATATTTACACCGCTATCTGTATAAACATGGAAATATCTACACCGCTATCTCTTTAAACATGGAAGTATCTACAAAGCCATCTGTATAAACTTGGAAATACCTACACAGTCATGTGTAGGAACATGGAAAAATCTACACTGCCATCTGTATAAACATGGAAATATCTACAGAGCCCTCTGTATAAATATGGAAATATCTGCATAGGCATCTGTATAAACATGGAAATATCTGCACCGCTATCTGTATAAACATGGAAATACCTACACCGCTGTCTCTATAAACATGGAAATATGTATACCGCTATGTGTATAAACATGGAAATATCTCCACTGCTGTCTGTATAAACATCGAACTATCTACACTGCGATCTCCATAAACATGGAAATATCTACACCGCTATCTGTATAAACATGGAAATATCTACACAGCTATCTCTATAAACATGGAAATAGCTACACCGCCATCTGTATAAACATGGAAATACCTACAAAGTCATCTGTATAAACATGGAAATATCTACACAGCCATCTGTATAAACATGGAAATAAATACAGAGACCTCTGTATAAATATGGAAATATCTGCATAGGCATCTGTATAAACATGGAAATATCTGCACCGCTATCTGTATAAACATGGAAATACCAACACCGCTGTCTCTATAAACATGAAAATATGTACACTGCTATGTGTATAAACATGGAAATATCTCCACTGCTGTCTGTATAAACATGGAAATATCTACAACGCTATCTCTATAAACATGGAAATATCTACACCGCTATCTGTATAAACATGGAAATATCTACAATGCTATCTCTGTAAACATGGAAATACCTACACCGCTGTCTCTATAAACATGGAAATATGTACACCGCTAGGTGTATCAACATGGAAATATCTCCACTGCTGTCTGTATAAAAATGGAAATATCTACACTGCGATCCGTATAAACATGGAAATATCTACACCGCTATCTGTATAAACATTGAAATATCTACACAGCTATCTCTATAAACATGGAAATACCTACACCGCCATCTGTATAAACATGGAAATACCTACAAAGTCATGTGTATAAACATGGAAATATCTACACAGCCATCTGTATATACATGGAAATATCTACACCGCTATCTGTATAAACATGGAAATATCTACACCGCCTTCTACATTTCCATGGAAATATCTGCGCCGCCTTCTGTATAAACATGGAAATATCTGCACGGTCATCTGTGTATAGATGGAAATGTCAACACCTCCATCTGTACAAACATGGAAATATCTGCACCGCTATCTGTATAAACATGGAAATATCTACACCGCGGTCTGTATAAACATGGAAATAGCTAAACCGCTATCTGTATAAACATGAAAATATCTACACTGCTCTCTCTATAAACCTGGAAATATCTACACCGTGATCTGTATAAACATGGAAATATTTACACTGCTATCTGTATAAACTTGGAAATATCTACACCGTTATCTGTATAAATATGGAAATATCTACACCGCTATCTCTATAAACATGGAAATATCTATACCGCCATCTGTATAAACATGGAAATATCTACACTGCTATCTCTATAAACAAGGAAATATCTACAATGCCATCTGTAAAAACATGGAAATACCTATACAGTCATCAGTATAAACATGGAAATATCTACACCACCATCTGTATAAACATGGAAATATCTACAATGCCATCTGTATACACATGGAAATACCTACACGGCAATCTGTGTATAGATGGAAACTCCAACACTGCCATCTGTACAAACATGGAAATATCTACACCGCTATCTGTATGAACATGGAGATATGTACACTGCGGTCTGTATAAACATGGAAATTTCTACACCGGTATCTGTATAAACATGGAAATATCTACACCACGATCTGTATAAACATGGAAATATTTACACCAGTATCTGTATAAACATGGAAATATCTACACCGCTATCTCTATAAACACGGAAATATCTACAAAGCCATCTGTATAAACATGGAAATACCTACACAGTCATGTGTAGGAAGATGGAAAAATCTACACTGCCATCTGTATAAACATGGAAATATCTACAGAGCCCTCTGTATAAATATGGAAATATCTGCATAGGCATCTGTATAAACATGGAAATATCTGCACCGTTATCTGTATAAACATGGAAATACCAACACCGCTGTCTGTATAAACATGGAAATATATACACCGCTATGTGTATAAACATGGAAATATCTCCACTGCTGTCTGTATAAACATGGAAATATCTACACCGCGATCTGTATAAACATGGAAATATCTACACCGCTATCTGTATAAACATGGAAATATCTACACAGCTATCTCTATAAACATGGAAATAACTGCACCGCCATCTGTATAAACATGGAAATACCTACAAAGTCATCTGTATAAACATGGAAATATCTACACAGCCATCTGTATAAACATGGAAATATCTACACAGCCATCTCTATATACATGGAAATATCTACACCGCTATCTGTATAAACATGGAAATATCTACACCGCCTTCTACATATCCATGGAAATATCTGCGCCGCCTTCTGTATAAACATGGAAATATCTACACAGTCATCTGTGTATAGATGGAAATATCAACACCGCCATCTGTACAAACATGGAAATATCTGCAACGCTATCTGTATAAACATGGAAATATCCACACCGCGGTCTGTATAAACATGGAAATAGCAAAACCGCTATCTGTATAAACATGGAAATATGTACACTGCTATCTCTACAAACCTGGAAATATCTATACCGTGATCTGTATAAACATGGAAATATTTACACTGCTATCTGTATAAACATGGAAATATCTACACCGTTATCTGTATAAATATGGAAATATCTACACCGCTATCTCTATAAACATGGAAATATCTACACCGCCATCTGTATAAACATGGAAATATCTACACTGCTATCTCTATAAACATGGAAATATCTAGAATGTCATCTGTAAAAACATGGAAATACCTATACAGTCATCTGTATAAACATGGAAATATGTACACCACCATCTGTATAAACATGGAAATATCTACAATGCCATCTGTATACACCTGGAAATAACTACACGGCAATCTGTGTATAGATGGAAACATCAACAATGCCATCTGTACAAACATGGAAATATCTACACAGCTATCTGTATAAACATGGAGATATCTACATTGCGGTCTGTATAAACATGGAAATATCTACACTGCGGTCTGTATAAACATGGAAATTTCTACACCGGTATCTGTATAAACATGGAAATATCTACACCACGATCTGTATAAACATGGAAATATTTACACCGCTATCTGCATAAACATGGAAATATCTACACTGCTATATCTATAAACATGGAAATATCTACAAAGCCATCTGTATAAACATGGAAATACCTACACAGTCATGTGTAGGAACATGGAAAAATCTGCACTGCCATCTGTATAAACATGGAAATATCTACAGAGCCCTCTGTATAAATATGGAAATATCTGCATAGGCATCTGTATAAACATGGAAATATCTGCACCGCTATCTGTATAAACATGGAAATACCTACACCGCTGTCTCTATAAACTTGGAAATATGTACACCGCTATGTGTACAAACATGGAAATATCTCCACTGCTGTCTGTATAAACATGGAAGTATCTACAACGCGATCTGTATAAACATGGAAATATCTACACCACTATCTGTATAAACAAGGAAAAATCTACACAGCTATCTCTATAAACATGGAAATACCTACACCGCCATCTTTATAAACATGGAAATACCTACAAAGTCATCTGTATAAACATGGAAATATCTACACAGCCATCTGTATAAACATGGAAATATCTACACAGCCATCTGTATATACATGGAAATATCTACACCGCTATCTGTATAAACATGGAGATATATACACTGCGGTCTGTATAAACATGGAAATATCTACACTGCGCTCTGTATAAACATGGAAATTTCTACACCGGTATCTGTATAAACATGGAAATATCTACACCACGATCTGTATAAACGTGGAAATATTTACACCACTATCTGTATAAACATGGAAATATCTACACCGCTAACTCTATAAACATGGAAATATCTACAAAGCCATCTGTATAAACATGGAAATACCTACACAGTCATGTGTAGGAACATGGAAATATCTACACAGCTATCTGTATAAACATGGAAATACCTACACCGCTGTCTCTATAAACATGGAAATATGTACACCGCTATTTGTATAAACATGGAAATATCTCCACTGCTGTCTGTATAAACATGAAAATATCTACACCACGGTCTGTATAAACATGGAAATATTTACACCGCTATCTGTATAAACTTGGAAATATCTACACCGCTATCTCTATAAACATGGAAATAACTACAAAGCCATCTGTATAAACATGGATATACCTACACAGTCCTGTGTAGGAACATGGAAAAATCTACACTGCCGTCTGTATAAACATGGAAATATCTACAGAGCCTTCTGAATAAATATGGAAATATCTGCATAGGCATCTGTATAAACATGGACATATCTGCACCGCTATCTGTATAAAGATGGAATTACCTACACCGCTGTCTCTATAAACATGGAAATATTTTCACCGCTATGTGTATAAACATGGAAATATCTCCACTGCTGTCTGTATAAACATGGAAATATCTACACCACCATCTGTATAAACATGGAAATATCTACAATGCCATCTGTATACACATGGAAATACCTGCACGGCAATCTGTGTATAGATGGAAACACCAACACCGCCATCTGTACGAACATGGAAATATCTACACAGCTATCTCTATAAACATGGAAATACCTACACCGCCATCTGTATAAACATGGAAATACCTACAAAGTCATCTGTATAAACATGGAAATATCTACACAGCCATCTGTATAAACATGGAAATATCTACACAGCCCTCTGTATATACCTGGAAATATCAACACCGCTATGTGTATAAACATGGAAATATCAACAACGCCTTCTACATATCCATGGAAATATCTGCGCCGCCTTCTGTATAAACATGGAAATATCTACACGGTCATCTGTGTAGAGATGGAAATATCAACACCGCCATCTGTACAAACATTGAAATATCTACACCGCTATCTGTATAAACATGGAAATATCTACACCGCGGTCTGTATAAACATGGAAAAATCTAAACCGCTATCTGTATAAACATGGAAATATCTACACTGCTATCTCTATAAACCTGGAAATACCTACACCGTGATGTGTATAAACATGGAAATATTTCCACTGCTATCTGTATAAACATGGAAATATCTACACCGTTATCTGTATATATATGGAAATATCTACACCGCTATCTCTATAAACATGGAAATATCTACACCGCCATCTGTATAAACATGGAAATATCTACACTGCTATCTCTATAAACATGGAAATATCTACAATGCCATCTGTAAAAACATGGAAATACCTATACAGTCATCTGTATAAACATGGAAATATCTACACCACCATCTGTATAAACATGGAAATATCTACAATGCCATCTGTATACACATGGAAATACCTACACGGCAATCTGTGTATAGATGGAAACACCAACACCGCCATCTGCACAAACATGGAAATATCTACACCGCTATCTGTATAAACATGGAGATATCTACACTGCGGTCTGTATAAACATGGAAATTTCTACACCGGTATCTGTATAAACATTGAAATATCTACACCACGATCTGTTTAAACATGGAAATATTTACACCGCTATCCATATAAACATGGAAATATCTACACCGCTATCTCTTTAAACATGGAAATATCTACAAAGCCATCTGTATAAACATGGAAATACCTACACAGTCATGTGTAGGAACATGGAAAAATCTACACTGCCATCTGTATAAACATGGAAATATCTACAGAGCCCTCTGTATAAATATGGAAATATCTGCATAGGCATCTGTATAAACATGGAAATATCTGCACCGCTATCTGTATAAACATGGAAATACCTACACCGCTGTCTCTATAAACATGGAAATATGTAAACCGCTATGTGTATAAACATGGAAATATCTCCACTGCTGTCTGTATAAACATGGAAATATCTACACTGCGATCTGTATAAACATGGAAATATCTACACCGCTATCTGTATAAACATGGAAATATCTACACAGCTATCTCTATAAACATGGAAATAGCTACACCGCCATCTGTATAAACATGGAAATACCTACAAAGTCATCTGTATAAACATGGAAATATCTACACAGCCATCTGTATAAACCTGGAAATATCTACACAGCGATCTGTATATACATGGAAATATGTACACCGCCTTCTACATATCCATGGAAATATCTGCGCCGCCTTCTGTATAAACATGGAAATATCTACACGGTCATCTGTGTATAGATGGAAATATCAACACCGCCATCTGTACAAACATGGAAATATCTGCACCGCTATCTGTATAAACATGGAAATATCTACACCGCGGTCTGTATAAACATGGAAATAGCTAAACCGCTATCTGTATAAACATGGAAATATCTACACTGCTATCTCTATGAACCTGGAAATATCTACACCGTGATCTGTATAAACATGGAAATATTTACACTGCTATCTGTATAAACATGGAAATATCTACACCGTTATCTGTATAAATATGGAAATATCTACACCGCTACCTCTATAAACATGGAAATATCTACACCGCCATCTGTATAAACATGGAAATATCTACACTGCTATCTCTATAAACATGGAAATATCTACAATGCCATCTGTAAAAACATGGAAATACCTATACAGTCATCTGTATAAACATGGAAATATCTACACCACCATCTGTATAAACATGGAAATATCTACAATGCCATCTGTATACACATGGAAATACCTACACGGCAATCTGTGTATAGATGGAAACACCAACACCGCCATCTGTACAAACATGGAAATATCTACACCGCTATCTGTATAAACATGGAGATATCTACACTGCGGTCTGTATAAACATGGAAATTTCTACACCCCTATCTGTATAAACATGGAAATATCTACACCACAATCTGTATAAACATGGAAATATTTACACTGCTATCTGTATAAACATGGAAATATCAGCACCGCTATCTCTATAAACATGGAAATATCTACAAAGCCATCTGTATAAATATGGAAATACCTACACAGTCATGTGTAGGAACATGGAAAAATCTACACTGCCATCTGTATAAACATGGAAATATCTACAGAGCCCTCTGTATAAATATGGAAATATATGTATAGGCATCTGTATAAACATGGAAATATCTTCACCGCTATCTGTATAAACATGGAAATACCTACACCGCTGTCTCTATAAACATGGAAATATGTACACCGCTATGTGTATAAACATGGAAATATCTCCACTGCTGTCTGCATAAACATGGAAATATCTACACCGCGATCTCTATAAACATGGAAATATCTACACCGCTATCTGTATAAACATGGAAATATCTACACAGCTATCTCTATAAACATGGAAATACCTACACCGCCATCTGTATAAACATGGAAATACCTACAAAGTCATCTGTATAAACATGGAAATATCTACACAGCCATCTGTATAAACATGAAAATACCTACACAGCCATCTGTATATACATGGAAATATCTACACCGCTATCTGTATAAACATGGAAATATCTACACCGCCTTCTACATATCCATGGAAATATCTGCGCCGCCTTCTGTATAAACATGGAAATATCTACACGGTCATCTGTGTAGAGATGGAAATATCAACACCGCCATCTGTACAAACATGGAAATATCTGCACCGCTATCTGTATAAACATGGAAATATCTACACCGCGGTCTGAATAAACATGGAAATAGCTAAACCGCTATCTGTATAAACATGGAAATATCTACACTGCTATCTCTATAAACCTGGAAATATCTACACCGTGATCTGTATAAACATGGAAATATTTACACTGCTATCTGTATAAACATGGAAATATCTACACTGTTATCTGTATAAATATGGAAATATCTACACCGCCATCTCTATAAACATGGGAATATCTACCCCGCCATCTGTATAAACATGGAAATATCTACACTGCTATCTCTATAAACATGGAAATATCAACAATGCCATCTGTAAAAACATGGAAATACCTATACAGTCATCAGTATAAACATGGAAATATCTACACCACAATCTGTATAAACATGGAAATATTTACACTGCTATCTGTATAAACATGGAAATATCAGCACTGCTATCTCTATAAACATGGAAATATCTACAAAGCCATCTGTATAAATATGGAAATACCTACACAGTCATGTGTAGGAACATGGAAAAATCTACACTGCCATCTGTATAAACATGGAAATATCTACAGAGCCCTCTGTGTAAATATGGAAATATATGTATAGGCATCTGTATAAACATGGAAATATCTTCACCGCTATCTGTATAAACATGGAAATACCTACACCGCTGTCTCTATAAACATGGAAATATGTACACCGCTATGTGTATAAACATGGAAATATCTCCACTGCTGTCTGCATAAACATGGAAATATCTACACCGCGATCTCTATAAACATGGAAATATCTACACCGCTATCTGTATAAACATGGAAATATCTACACAGCTATCTCTATAAACATGGAAATACCTACACCGCCATCTGTATAAACATGGAAATACCTACAAAGTCATCTGTATAAACATGGAAATATCTACACAGCCATCTGTATAAACATGAAAATACCTACACAGTCATCTGTATATACATGGAAATATCTACACCGCTATCTGTATAAACATGGAAATATCTACACCGCCTTCTACACATCCATGGAAATATCTGCGCCGCCTTCTGTATAAACATGGAAATATCTACACGGTCATCTGTGTAGAGATGGAAATATCAACACCGCCATCTGTACAAACATGGAAATATCTGCACCGCTATCTGTATAAACATGGAAATATCTACACCGCGGTCTGAATAAACATGGAAATAGCTAAACCGCTATCTGTATAAACATGGAAATATCTACACTGCTATCTCTATAAACCTGGAAATATCTACACCGTGATCTGTATAAACATGGAAATATTTACACTGCTATCTGTATAAACATGGAAATATCTACACTGTTATCTGTATAAATATGGAAATATCTACACCGCCATCTCTATAAACATGGAAATATCTACACCGCCATCTGTATAAACATGGAAATATCTACACTGCTATCTCTATAAACATGGAAATATCAACAATGCCATCTGTAAAAACATGGAAATACCTATACAGTCATCAGTATAAACATGGAAATATCTACAACACCATCTGTATGAACATGGAAATATCTACAATGCCATCTGTATACACATGGAAATACCTATACAGTCATCAGTATAAACATGGAAATATCTACAACACCATCTGTATAAACATGGAAATATCTGCAATGCCATCTGTATACACATGGAAATACCTACACGGCAAGCTGTGTATAGATGGAAACACCAACACCGCCATCTGTACAAACATGGATATATCTACACCGCTATCTGTGTAAACATGGAGATATCTACACTGCGGTCTGTATAAACATGGAAATTTCTACACCGGTATCTGTATAAACATGGAAATATCTACACCACGATCTGTATAAACATGGAAATATTTACACCAGTATCTGTATAAACATGGAAATATCTACACCGCTATCTCTATAAACACGGAAATATCTACAAAGCCATCTGTATAAATATGGAAATACCTACACAGTCATGTGTAGGAACATGGAAAAATCTACACTGCCATCTGTATAAACATGGAAATATCTACAGATCCCTCTGTATAAATATGGAAATATATGTATAGGCATCTGTATAAACATGGAAATATCTTCACCGCTATCTGTATAAATATGGAAATACCTACACCGCTGTCTCTATAAACATGGAAATATGTACACCGCTATGTGTATAAACATGGAAATATCTCCACTGCTGTCTGCATAAACATGGAAATATCTACACCGCGATCTCTATAAACATGGAAATATCTACACCGCTATCTGAATAAACGTGGAAATATCTACACAGCTATCTCTATAAACATGGAAATAACTACACCGCCATCTGTATAAACATGGAAATACCTACAAAGTCATCTGTATAAACATGGAAATATCTACACAGCCATCTGTATAAACATGAAAATACCTACACAGCCATCTGTATATACATGGAAATATCTACACCGCTATCTGTATAAACATGGAAATATCTACACCGCCTTCTACATATCCATGGAAATATCTGCGCCGCCTTCTGTATAAACATGGAAATATCTACACGGTCATCTGTGTAGAGATGGAAATATCAACACCGCCATCTGTACAAACATGGAAATATCTGCACCGCTATCTGTATAAACATGGAAATATCTACACCGCGGTCTGAATAAACATGGAAATAGCTAAACCGCTATCTGTATAAACATGGAAATATCTACACTGCTATCTCTATAAACCTGGAAATATCTACACCGTGATCTGTATAAACATGGAAATATTTACACTGCTATCTGTATAAACATGGAAATATCTACACCGTTATCTGTATAAATATGGAAATATCTACACCGCCATCCCTATAAACATGGAAATATCTACACCGCCATCTGTATAAACATGGAAATATCTACACTGCTATCTCTATAAACATGGAAATATCAACAATGCCATCTGTAAAAACATGGAAATACCTATACAGTCATCAGTATAAACATGGAAATATCTACACCACAATCTGTATAAACATGGAAATATTTACACTGCTATCTGTATAAACATGGAAATATCAGCACCGCTATCTCTATAAACATGGAAATATCTACAAAGCCATCTGTATAAATATGGAAATACCTACACAGTCATGTGTAGGAACATGGAAAAATCTACACTGCCATCTGTATAAACATGGAAATATCTACAGAGCCCTCTGTATAAATATGGAAATATATGTATAGGCATCTGTATAAACATGGAAATATCTTCACCGCTATCTGTATAAACATGGAAATACCTACACCGCTGTCTCTATAAACATGGAAATATGTACACCGCTATGTGTATAAACATGGAAATATCTCCACTGCTGTCTGCATAAACATGGAAATATCTACACCGCGATCTCTATAAACATGGAAATATCTACACCGCTATCTGTATAAACATGGAAATATCTACACAGCTATCTCTATAAACATGGAAATACCTACACCGCCATCTGTATAAACATGGAAATACCTACAAAGTCATCTGTATAAACATGGAAATATCTACACAGCCATCTGTATAAACATGAAAATACCTACACAGCCATCTGTATATACATGGAAATATCTACATCGCTATCTGTATAAACATGGAAATATCTACACCGCCTTCTACATATCCATGGAAATATCTGCGCCGCCTTCTGTATAAACATGGAAATATCTACACGGTCATCTGTGTAGAGATGGAAATATCAACACCGCCATCTGTACAAACATGGAAATATCTGCACCGCTATCTGTATAAACATGGAAATATCTACACCGCGGTCTGAATAAACATGGAAATAGCTAAACCGCTATCTGTATAAACATGGAAATATCTACACTGCTATCTCTATAAACCTGGAAATATCTACACCGTGATCTGTATAAACATGGAAATATTTACACTGCTATCTGTATAAACATGGAAATATCTACACTGTTATCTGTATAAATATGGAAATATCTACACCGCCATCTCTATAAACATGGGAATATCTACCCCGCCATCTGTATAAACATGGAAATATCTACACTGCTATCTCTATAAACATGGAAATATCAACAATGCCATCTGTAAAAACATGGAAATACCTATAGAGTCATCAGTATAAACATGGAAATATCTACACCACAATCTGTATAAACATGGAAATATTTACACTGCTATCTGTATAAACATGGAAATATCAGCACCGCTATCTCTATAAACATGGAAATATCTACAAAGCCATCTGTATAAATATGGAAATACCTACACAGTCATGTGTAGGAACATGGAAAAATCTGCACTGCCATCTGTATAAACATGGAAATATCTACAGAGCCCTCTGTATAAATATGGAAATATATGTATAGGCATCTGTATAAACATGGAAATATCTTCACCGCTATCTGTATAAACATGGAAATACCTACACCGCTGTCTCTATAAACATGGAAATATGTACACCGCTATGTGTATAAACATGGAAATATCTCCACTGCTGTCTGCATAAACATGGAAATATCTACACCGCGATGTCTATAAACATGGAAATATCTACACCGCTATCTGTATAAACATGGAAATATCTACACAGCTATCTCTATAAACATGGAAATACCTACACCGCCATCTGTATAAACATGGAAATACCTACAAAGTCATCTGTATAAACATGGAAATATCTACACAGCCATCTGTATAAACATGAAAATACCTACACAGCCATCTGTATATACATGGAAATATCTACACCGCTATCTGTATAAACATGGAAATATCTACGCCGCTATCTGTATAAACATGGAAATATCTACACCGCCTTGTATATAAACATGGAAATATCTACAATGCCATCTGTATACACATGGAAATACCTACACGGCAATCTGTGTATAGATGGAAACACCAACACCGCCATCTGTACAAACATGGAAATATCTACACCGCTATCTGTATAAACATGGAGATATCTACACTGCGGTCTGTATAAACATGGAAATTTCTACACCGGTATCTGTATAAACATGGAAATATCTACACCACGATCTGTTTAAACATGGAAATATTTACACCGCTATCTGTATAAACATGGAAATATCTACACCGCTATCTCTTTAAACATGGAAATATCTACAAAGCCATCTGTATAAACATGGAAATACCTACACAGTCATGTGTAGGAACATGGAAAAATCTACACTGCCATCTGTATAAACATGGAAATATCTACAGAGCCCTCTGTATAAATATGGAAATATCTGCATAGGCATCTGTATAAACATGGAAATATCTGCACCGCTATCTGTATAAACATGGAAATACCTACACCGCTGTCTCTATAAACATGGAAATATGTAAACCGCTATGTGTATAAACATGGAAATATCTCCACTGCTGTCTGTATAAACATGGAAATATCTACACTGCGATCTGTATAAACATGGAAATATCTTCACCGCTATCTGTATAAACATGGAAATATCTACACAGCTATCTCTATAAACATGGAAATAGCTACACCGCCATCTGTATAAACATGGAAATACCTACAAAGTCATCTGTATAAACATGGAAATATCTACACAGCCATCTGTATAAACATGGAAATATCTACACAGCGATCTGTATATACATGGAAATATGTACACCGCCTTCTACATATCCATGGAAATATCTGCGCCGCCTTCTGTATAAACATGGAAATATCTACACGGTCATCTGTGTATAGATGGAAATATCAACACCGCCATCTGTACAAACATGGAAATATCTGCACCGCTATCTGTATAAACATGGAAATATCTACACCGCGGTCTGTATAAACATGGAAATAGCTAAACCGCTATCTGTATAAACATGGAAATATCTACACTGCTATCTCTATGAACCTGGAAATATCTACACCGTGATCTGTATAAACATGGAAATATTTACACTGCTATCTGTATAAACATGGAAATATCTACACCGTTATCTGTATAAATATGGAAATATCTACACCGCTACCTCTATAAACATGGAAATATCTACACCGCCATCTGTATAAACATGGAAATATTTACACTGCTATCTCTATATACATGGAAATATCTACAATGCCATCTGTAAAAACATGGAAATACCTATACAGTCATCTGTATAAACATGGAAATATCTACACCACCATCTTTATAAACATGGAAATATCTACAATGCCATCTGTATACACATGGAAATACCTACACGGCAATCTGTGTATAGATGGAAACACCAACACCGCCATCTGTACAAACATGGAAATATCTACACCGCTATCTGTATAAACATGGAGATATCTACACCGCGGTCTGTATAAACATGGAAATTTCTACACCCCTATCTGTATAAACATGGAAATATCTACACCACAATCTGTATAAACATGGAAATATTTACACTGCTATCTGTATAAACATGGAAATATCAGCACCGCTATCTCTATAAACATGGAAATATCTACAAAGCCATCTGTATAAATATGGAAATACCTACACAGTCATGTGTAGGAACATGGAAAAATCTACACTGCCATCTGTATAAACATGGAAATATCTACAGAGCCCTCTGTATAAATATGGAAATATATGTATAGGCATCTGTATAAACATGGAAATATCTTCACCGCTATCTGTATAAACATGGAAATACCTACACCGCTGTCTCTATAAACATGGAAATATGTACACCGCTATGTGTATAAACATGGAAATATCTCCACTGCTGTCTGCATAAACATGGAAATATCTACACCGCGATCTCTATAAACATGGAAATATCTACACCGCTATCTGTATAAACTTGGAAATATCTACACAGCTATCTCTATAAACATGGAAATACCTACACCGCCATCTGTATAAACATGGAAATACCTACAAAGTCATCTGTATAAACATGGAAATATCTACACAGCCATCTGTATAAACATGAAAATACCTACACAGCCATCTGTATATACATGGAAATATCTACACCGCTATCTGTATAAACATGGAAATATCTACGCCGCTATCTGTATAAACATGGAAATATCTGCGCCGCCTTCTGTATAAACATGGAAATATCTACACGGTCATCTGTGTAGAGATGGAAATATCAACACCGCCATCTGTACAAACATGGAAATATCTGCACCGCTATCTGTATAAACATGGAAATATCTACACCGCGGTCTGAATAAACATGGAAATAGCTAAACCGCTATCTGTATAAACATGGAAATATCTACAGTGCTATCTCTATAAACCTGGAAATATCTACACCGTGATCTGTATAAACATGGAAATATTTACACTGCTATCTGTATAAACATGGAAATATCTACACTGCTTTCTGTATAAATATGGAAATATCTACACCGCCATCTCTATAAACATGGAAATATCTTCACCGCCATCTGTAGAAACATGGAAATATCTACACTGCTATCTCTATAAACATGGAAATATCAACAATGCCATCTGTAAAAACATGGAAATACCTATACAGTCATCAGTATAAACATGGAAATATCTACAACACCATCTGTATAAACATGGAAATATCTACAATGCCATCTGTATACACATGGAAATACCTATACCGTCATCAGTATAAACATGGAAATATCTACAACACCATCTGTATAAACATGGAAATATCTACAATGCCATCTGTATACACATGGAAATACCTACACGGCAATCTGTGTATAGATGGAAACACCAACACCGCCATCTGTACAAACATGGATATATCTACACCGCTATCTGTGTAAACATGGAGATATCTACACTGCGGTCTGTATAAACATGGAAATTTCTACACCGGTATCTGTATAAACATGGAAATATCTACACCACGATCTGTATAAACATGGAAATATTTACACCAGTATCTGTATAAACATGGAAATATCTACACCGCTATCTCTATAAACACGGAAATATCTACAAAGCCATCTGTATAAATATGGAAATTCCTACACAGTCATGTGTAGGAACATGGAAAAATCTACACTGCCATCTGTATAAACATGGAAATATCTACAGAGCCCTCTGTATAAATATGGAAATATATGTATAGGCATCTGTATAAACATGGAAATATCTTCACCGCTATCTGTATAAATATGGAAATACCTACACCGCTGTCTCTATAAACATGGAAATATGTACACCGCTATGTGTATAAACATGGAAATATCTCCACTGCTGTCTGCATAAACATGGAAATATCTACACCACGATCTCTATAAACATGGAAATATCTACACCGCTATCTGAATAAACATGGAAATATCTACACAGCTATCTCTATAAACATGGAAATAACTACACCGCCATCTGTATAAACATGGAAATACCTACAAAGTCATCTGTATAAACATGGAAATATCTACACAGCCATCTGTATAAACATGAAAATACCTACACAGCCATCTGTATATACATGGAAATATCTACACCGCTATCTGTATAAACATGGAAATATCTACACCGCCTTCTACATATCCATGGAAATATCTGCGCCGCCTTCTGTATAAACATGGAAATATCTACACGGTCATCTGTGTAGAGATGGAAATATCAACACCGCCATCTGTACAAACATGGAAATATCTGCACCGCTATCTGTATAAACATGGAAATATCTACACCGCGGTCTGAATAAACATGGAAATAGCTAAACCGCTATCTGTATAAACATGGAAATATCTACACTGCTATCTCTATAAACCTGGAAATATCTACACCGTGATCTGTATAAACATGGAAATATTTACACTGCTATCTGTATAAACATGGAAATATCTACACCGTTATCTGTATAAATATGGAAATATCTACACCGCCATCTCTATAAACATGGAAATATCTACACCGCCATCTGTATAAACATGGAAATATCTACACTGCTATCTCTATATACATGGAAATATCAACAATGCCATCTGTAAAAACATGGAAATACCTATACAGTCATCAGTATAAACATGGAAATATCTACACCACAATCTGTATAAACATGGAAATATTTACACTGCTATCTGTATAAACATGGAAATATCAGCACCGCTATCTCTATAAACATGGAAATATCTACAAAGCCATCTGTATAAATATGGAAATACCTACACAGTCATGTGTAGGAACATGGAAAAATCTACACTGCCATCTGTATAAACATGGAAATATCTACAGAGCCCTCTGTATAAATATGGAAATATATGTATAGGCATCTGTATAAACATGGAAATATCTTCACCGCTATCTGTATAAACATGGAAATACCTACACCGCTGTCTCTATAAACATGGAAATATGTACACCGCTATGTGTATAAACATGGAAATATCTCCACTGCTGTCTGCATAAACATGGAAATATCTACACCGCGATGTCTATAAACATGGAAATATCTACAAGGCTATCTGTATAAACATGGAAATATCTACACAGCTATCTCTATAAACATGGAAATACCTACACCGCCATCTGTATAAACATGGAAATACCTACAAAGTCATCTGTATAAACATGGAAATATCTACACAGCCATCTGTATAAACATGAAAATACCTACACAGCCATCTGTATATACATGGAAATATCTACACCGCTATCTGTATAAACATGGAAATATCTACACCGCCTTCTACATATCCATGGAAATATCTGCGCCGCCTTCTGTATAAACATGGAAATATCTACACGGTCATCTGTGTAGAGATGGAAATATCAACACCGCCATGTGTACAAACATGGAAATATCTGCACCGCTATCTGTATAAACATGGAAATATCTACACCGCGGTCTGAATAAACATGGAAATAGCTAAACCGCTATCTGTATAAACATGGAAATATCTACACTGCTATCTCTATAAACCTGGAAATATCTACACCGTGATCTGTATAAACATGGAAATATTTACACTGCTATCTGTATAAACATGGAAATATCTACACTGCTTTCTGTATAAATATGGAAATATCTACACCGCCATCTCTATAAACATGGAAATATCTTCACCGCCATCTGTAGAAACATGGAAATATCTACACTGCTATCTCTATAAACATGGAAATATCAACAATGCCATCTGTAAAAACATGGAAATACCTATACAGTCATCAGTATAAACATGGAAATATCTACAACACCATCTGTATAAACATGGAAATATCTACAATGCCATCTGTATACACATGGAAATACCTATACCGTCATCAGTATAAACATGGAAATATCTACAACACCATCTGTATAAACATGGAAATATCTACAATGCCATCTGTATACACATGGAAATACCTACACGGCAATCTGTGTATAGATGGAAACACCAACACCGCCATCTGTACAAACATGGATATATCTACACCGCTATCTGTGTAAACATGGAGATATCTACACTGCGGTCTGTATAAACATGGAAATTTCTACACCGGTATCTGTATAAACATGGAAATATCTACACCACGATCTGTATAAACATGGAAATATCTACACCGCTATCTCTATAAACACGGAAATATCTACAAAGCCATCTGTATAAATATGGAAATACCTACACAGTCATGTGTAGGAACATGGAAAAATCTCCACTGCCATCTGTATAAACATGGAAATATCTACAGAGCCCTCTGTATAAATATGGAAATATATGTATAGGCATCTGTATAAACATGGAAATATCTTCACTGCTATCTGTATAAACATGGAAATACCTACACCGCTGTCTCTATAAACATGGAAATATGTACACCGCTATGTGTATAAACATGGAAATATCTCCACTGCTGTCTGCATAAACATGGAAATATCTACACCGCGATCTCTATAAACATGGAAATATCTACACCGCCATCTGTATAAACATGGAAATATCTACACAGCTATCTCTATAAACATGGAAATACCTACACCGCCATCTGTATAAACATGGAAATACCTACAAAGTCATCTGTATAAACATGGAAATATCTACACAGCCATCTGTATAAACATGAAAATACCAACACAGCCATCTGTATATACATGGAAATATCTACACCGCTATCTGTATAAACATGGAAATATCTACACCGCCTTCTACATATCCATGGAAATATCTGCGCCGCCTTCTGTATAAACATGGAAATATCTACACGGTCATCTGTGTAGAGATGGAAATATCAACACCGCCATCTGTACAAACATGGAAATATCTGCACCGCTATCTGTATAAACATGGAAATATCTACACCGCGGTCTGAATAAACATGGAAATAGCTAAACCGCTATCTGTATAAACATGGAAATATCTACACTGCTATCTCTATAAACCTGGAAATATCTACACCGTGATCTGTATAAACATGGAAATATTTACACTGCTATCTGTATAAACATGGAAATATCTACACTGTTATCTGTATAAATATGGAAATATCTACACCGCCATCTCTATAAACATGGAAATATCTACACCGCCATCTGTATAAACATGGAAATATCTACACTGCTATCTCTATAAACATGGAAATATCAACAATGCCATCTGTAAAAACATGGAAATACCTATACAGTCATCAGTATAAACATGGAAATATCTACACCACAATCTGTATAAACATGGAAATATTTACACTGCTATCTGTATAAACATGGAAATATCAGCACCGCTATCTCTATAAACATGGAAATATCTACAAAGCCATCTGTATAAATATGGAAATACCTACACAGTCATGTGTAGGAACATGGAAAAATCTACACTGCCATCTGTATAAACATGGAAATATCTACAGAGCCCTCTGTATAAATATGGAAATATATGTATAGGCATCTGTATAAACATGGAAATAACTTCAGCGCTATCTGTATAAACATGGAAATACCTACACCGCTGTCTCTATAAACATGGAAATATGTACACCGCTATGTGTATAAACATGGAAATATCTCCACTGCTGTCTGCATAAACATGGAAATATCTACACCGCGATCTCTATAAACATGGAAATATCTACACCGCTATCTGTATAAACATGGAAATATCTACAAAGCTATCTCTATAAACATGGAAATACCTACACCGCCATCTGTATAAACATGGAAATACCTACAAAGTCATCTGTATAAACATGGAAATATCTACACAGCCATCTGTATAAACATGAAAATACCTACACAGCCATCTGTATATACATGGAAATATCTACACCGCTATCTGTATAAACATGGAAATATCTACACCGCCTTCTACATATCCATGGAAATATCTGCGCCGCCTTCTGTATAAACATGGAAATATCTACACGGTCATCTGTGTAGAGATGGAAATATCAACACCGCCATCTGTACAAACATGGAAATATCTGCACCGCTATCTGTATAAACATGGAAATATCTACACCGTGGTCTGAATAAACATGGAAATAGCTAAACCGCTATCTGTATAAACATGGAAATATCTACACTGCTATCTCTATAAACCTGGAAATATCTACACCGTGATCTGTATAAACATGGAAATATTTACACTGCTATCTGTATAAACATGGAAATATCTACACTGTTATCTGTATAAATATGGAAATATCTACACCGCCATCTCTATAAACATGGAAATATCTACACCGCTATCTGTATCAACATGGAAATAACTACACCGCAATCTGTATAAACATGGAAATATCAACACAGCAATCTGTGTAAAGTTGGAAATATCTACACCGCAGTCTCTATAAACATGGAAATATCTACACCGCTATCTGTATAAACATGGAAATAACTACACCGCTATCTGTATAAACATGGAAATTTTTACACCGCTACCTGTATACACATGGAAATATCTCCACCGCTACCTTTTAAACATGGAAATACCTACACCGGTATCTTTAAAAACATGGAAATACCTACACCGCTATCTGTATAAACAATGAAATATCTACAACGCTATCTGTGTAAACAGGGAAATATCTACACAGCTATCTGTGTAAACTTGGAAATATCTACACCGCAATCTGTGTAAGCATGGAAATATCTACAACACTATCTGTGTAAACATGGAAATATTTACAACGCTATCTGTGTAAACAGGGAAACATCTACACAGCTATCTGTAAAATGTGGAAATATCTACACCACTATCTGTATAACCCTGAAAATAACTACACCGCTATCTGTATCAACATGTAAATAACTACACCGCTATCTGTATAAACATGGAAATATCTACAATGATATCTCTGTAAACATGGAGATATCGACACAGGTATCTGTGTAAACTTGGAAATATCTACACCGCTATCTGTGTAAAGTTTGCAATGTCTACACCGCAATCTGTGCAAAGATAGAAATATCTTTACCGCTATATCTGTAAAGATGGAAATATCTACACTGCTATATGTATAAACATGGAAATATCTACACCGCCATCTGTATAAACTTGGAAATATCTACACCGCTATCTCTCTAAACATGGAAATATCTACACCGCTATCTGTATAAACATGGAAATATCTACATCGCTATCTGTATAAACAGGGAAATATCTCCACCGCTATCTGTGTAAACATGGAAATATCTACACTGCTATCTGTATAAACAAGGAAATATCTACACCGCCATCTTTAGAAACATGGAAATATCTACACCGCCATCTGTATAAACATGGAAATACCTACACCGCTACCTGTATAAATATGGAAATGTCTTCACCGCTATCTCTATAAACATGGAAATACCTACACCACTTGCACTATAAACATGGAAATATCTACACCGCAATCTCTGTAAACATGGAAATATCTACACCGCCATCTATGTAAACATGAAAATATCTACACTGCCATATTCAGAAACATGGCTGTATCTACACCGCCATCTGTATACACATGGAAATATCTACACCACTATCTGTATGAAGATGGAAATACTTAAACCGCTATCTCTATAAACATGGAAATATCTACACCGTTATCTCTATAAACATGGAAAAACCTACACTGCCGTCTGTATTAACATGGAAATATCTACACAGTCATCTGTATAAACCTGGAAATATATACACTGTCATCTATATAAAGATGGAAATATCTACAGAGAACTCTGAATAAACATGGAAATATCGGCACAGCCATCTGTATAAACATGGACATATCTCCACCGCAATCTTTAAAAACATGAAAATATCTACACCGCTATCTCTATAAACATGGAAATATCTACACTGCCATCTGTACAAACATGGAAATATCTACACAGTCATCTGTAGAAACATGGAAATATCTACACCGCTATGTGTATAAACATGGAAATAACTACACCGCTATCTGTATAAACATGGAAATTTTTACACCGCTATCTGTATACACATGGAAATATCTCCACCGCTACCTTTTAAACACGGAAATACCTACACCGGTATCTTTAAAAACATGGAAATACCTACACCGCTATCTCTATAAACAATGAAATATCTACAACGCTATCTGTGTAAACAGGGAAATATCTACACAGCTATCTGTGTAAACTTGGAAATATCTACACCGCAATCTGTGTAAGCATGGAAATATCTACAACACTATCTGTGTAAACATGGAAATATTTACAACGCTGTCTATGTAAACAGGGAAATATCTACACAGCTATCTGTAAAATGTGGAAATATCTACACCACTATCTGTATAACCCTGAAAATAACTACACCGCTATCTGTATCAACATGTAAATAACTACACCGCTATCTGTATAAACATGGAAATATCTACAATGATATCTCTGTAAACATGGAGATATCGAAACAGGTATCTGTGTAAACTTGGAAAAATCTACACCGCTATCTGTGTAAAGTTTGCAATGTACACCGCAATCTGTGCAAAGATAGAAATATCTTTACCGCTATATCTGTAAAGATGGAAATATCTACACTGCTATATGTATAAACATGGAAATATCTACACTGCTATCTGTATAAACTTGGAAATATCTACACCGCTATCTCTATAAACATGGAAATATCTACACCGCTATCTGTATAAACATGGAAATATCTACATCGCTATCTGTATAAACAGGGAAATATCTCCACCGCTATCTGTGTAAACATGGAAATATCTACACCGCTATCTGTATAAACAAGGAAATATCTACACCGCCATCTTTAGAAACATGGAAATATCTACACCGCCATCTGTATAAACATGGAAATACCTACACCGCTACCTGTATAAATATGGAAATGTCTTCACCGCTATCTCTATAAACATGGAAATACCTACACCACTTGCACTATAAACATGGAAATATCTACACCGCAATCTCTGTAAACATGGAAATATCTACACCGCCATCTATGTAAACATGAAAATATCTACACTGCCATATTCAGAAACATGGCTGTATCTACACCGCCATCTGTATACACATGGAAATATCTACACCACTGTCTGTATAAAGATGGAAGTACTTAAACCGCTATCTCTATAAACATGGAAATATCTGCACCGTTATCTCTATAAACATGGAAATATCTACACTGCCGTCTGTATTAACATGGAAATATCTACACAGTCATCTGTGTAAACCTGGAAATATCTACACTGTCATCTATATGAAGATGGAAATATCTACAGAGAACTCTGAATAAACATGGAAATATCGGCACAGCCATCTGTATAAACATGGACATATCTCCACCGCAATCTGTAAAAACATGAAAATATCAACACCGCTATCTCTATAAACATGGAAATATCTACACTGCCATCTGTACAAACATGGAAATATCTACACAGTCATCTGTAGAAACATGGAAATATCTACACCGCTATCTCTATAAACATGGAAATAACTACACCGCTATCTCTATAAACATGGAAATATCTACACCGCTATCTCCATCAACATGGAAATATACACACCACCATCCCTCTAAACATGGAGGTATCTACAACGCCATCTACATAAACAAGAAAATATCTACACTGCCATCTATATAAAGATGGAAATATCTATACCGCCATCTCTAAAAACATGGAAATATCTACACTGCCATTTGTAGAAAGATGGAAATATCTACACCGCCATCTGTATAAACGTGGAAATATCTACACCGCTATCTGTATAACATGGAAATATCTACACCGCAATCTGTATAAACACGGAAATATATACACCGCTATCTGTAAAAATATGAAATATCTAAACCGCTGTCTCTATAAATCTGGAAATATCTACACTGCTATCTGTATAAACATGGAAATATCTTCACTGCTATCTCTATGAACATGGATATATCTACACCGCTATCTCTATAAACATGGAAATATCTACACCGCCATCTCTATAAACATGGAAATAACTATACCGCCATCTGTATAAACATGGAAATATCTACACCGCTATCTGTATAAACTTGGAAATATCTACACGGCGATCTGTATAAACATGGAAATATCTACACCGTGATCTGTATAAACATGGAAATATCTAGACCGCTGTCTGTATAAACATGGAAATATCTACACAGTTATCTCTATAAACATAGAAATATCTACACCGCCATCTGTATAAACATGGAAATACCTACAAATTAATCTGTACAAACATGGAAATAACTACACAGCCATCTGTATAAACATGGAAATATCTACACAGCCATCTGTATATACATGGAAATATCTACACCGCTATCTGTATAAACATGGAAATACCTACACCGCTATTTGTATAAACAAGGAAATATCTACACCGCCATCTGTTTAAACATGGAAATATATACAGAGACATCTGTTTATACATGGAAATATCTACACCGCTATCTGTATAAACATGCTAATAACTACACCGCTATCTGTATAAATTTGGAAATATTTGCACCGCTATCCCTATAAACATGGTAATATCAACACCGCGATCTGTATAAACATGGAAATATCTACACCATGATCTGTAGAAACATGGAAATATATACACCGCGATCTGTATAAACATGGAAATACCTACACCGCTGTCTCTATAAACATGGAAATATGTACACCGCTATGTGTATAAACATGGAAATATCTCCACTGCTGTCTGTATAAACATGGAAATATCTACACCACGATGTGTATAAACATGGAAATATCTACCCCACTATCTGTATAAACATGGAAATATCTACACAGCTATATCTATAAACATCGAAATACCTACACCGCTATCTGTATAAACATGGAAATATCTACACCGCTATCTCTATAAATATGAAAATATTTACGCCACCATCTCTAAAAACAAGGAAATATTTACACCGCTATCTCTATAAACATAGAAATAACTACACCGCCATCTCTATAAACATGGAAATATCTACACCGACATCTGCATAAACATGGAAATATCTACACAGACATCTGTATAAACTTGGAAATACCTACAATGACATCTGTAGAAAGATGGAAATATCTACAAAGCGATCTGTATAAACATGGGAATTTCTACACCGCTACCTGTAAAAACATGGAAATATCTACACCGCTATCTGTATCAACATGGAAATAACTACACCGCAATCTGTATAAACATGGAAATATCAACACAGCAATCTGTGTAAAGTTGGAAATATCTACACCGCAGTCTCTATAAACATGGAAATATCTACACCGCTATCTGTATAAACATGGAAATAACTACACCGCTATCTGTATAAACATGGAAATTTTTACACCGCTATCTGTATACACATGGAAATATCTCCACCGCTACCTTTTAAACATGGAAATACCTACACCGGTATCTTTAAAAACATGGAAATACCTACACCGCTATCTGTATAAACAATGAAATATCTACAACGCTATCTGTGTAAACAGGGAAATATCTACACAACTATCTGTGTAAACTTGGAAATATCTACACCGCAATCTGTGTAAGCATGGAAATATCTACAACACTATCTGTGTAAACATGGAAATATTTACAACGCTATCTGTGTAAACAGGGAAACATCTACACAGCTATCTGTAAAATGTGGAAATATCTACACCACTATCTGTATAACCCTGAAAATAACTACACCGCTATCTGTATCAACATGTAAATAACTACACCGCTATCTGTATAAACATGGAAATATCTACAATGATATCTCTGTAAACATGGAGATATCGACACAGGTATCTGTGTAAACTTGGAAATATCTACACCGCTATCTGTGTAAAGTTTGCAATGTCTACACCGCAATCTGTGCAAAGATAGAAATATCTTTACCGCTATATCTGTAAAGATGGAAATATCTACACTGCTATATGTATAAACATGGAAATATCTACACCGCCATCTGTATAAACTTGGAAATATCTACACCGCTATCTCTCTAAACATGGAAATATCTACACCGCTATCTGTATAAACATGGAAATATCTACATCGCTATCTGTATAAACAGGGAAATATCTCCACCGCTATCTGTGTAAACATGGAAATATCTACACTGCTATCTGTATAAACAAGGAAATATCTACACCGCCATCTTTAGAAACATGGAAATATCTACACCGCCATCTGTATAAACATGGAAATACCTACACCGCTACCTGTATAAATATGGAAATGTCTTCACCGCTATCTCTATAAACATGGAAATACCTACACCACTTGCACTATAAACATGGAAATATCTACACCGCAATCTCTGTAAACATGGAAATATCTACACCGCCATCTATGTAAACATGAAAATATCTACACTGCCATATTCAGAAACATGGCTGTATCTACACCGCCATCTGTATACACATGGAAATATCTACACCACTATCTGTATAAAGATGGAAATACTTAAACCGCTATCTCTATAAACATGGAAATATCTACACCGTTATCTCTATAAACATGGAAAAACCTACACTGCCGTCTGTATTAACATGGAAATATCTACACAGTCATCTGTATAAACCTGGAAATATATACACTGTCATCTATATAAAGATGGAAATATCTACAGAGAACTCTGAATAAACATGGAAATATCGGCACAGCCATCTGTATAAACATGGACATATCTCCACCGCAATCTGTAAAAACATGAAAATATCTACACCGCTATCTCTATAAACATGGAAATATCTACACTGCCATCTGTACAAACATGGAAATATCTACACAGTCATCTGTAGAAACATGGAAATATCTACACCGCTATGTGTATAAACATGGAAATAACTACACCGCTATCTGTATAAACATGGAAATTTTTACACCGCTATCTGTATACACATGGAAATATCTCCACCGCTACCTTTTAAACACGGAAATACCTACACCGGTATCTTTAAAAACATGGAAATACCTACACCGCTATCTCTATAAACAATGAAATATCTACAACGCTATCTGTGTAAACAGTGAAATATCTACACAGCTATCTGCGTAAACTTGGAAATATCTACACCGCAATCTGTGTAAGCATGGAAATATCTACAACACTATCTGTGTAAACATGGAAATATTTACAACGCTATCTATGTAAACAGGGAAATATCTACACAGCTATCTGTAAAATGTGGAAATATCTACACCACTATCTGTATAACCCTGAAAATAACTACACCGCTATCTGTATCAACATGTAAATAACTACACCGCTATCTGTATAAACATGGAAATATCTACAATGATATCTCTGTAAACATGGAGATATCGAAACAGGTATCTGTGTAAACTTGGAAATATCTACACCGCTATCTGTGTAAAGTTTGCAATGTACACCGCAATCTGTGCAAAGATAGAAATATCTTTACCGCTATATCTGTAAAGATGGAAATATCTACACTGCTATCTGTATAAACATGGAAATATCTACACCGCTATCTCTATAAATATGAAAATATTTACGCCACCATCTCTAAAAACAAGGAAATATTTACACCGCTATCTCTATAAACATAGAAATAACTACACCGCCATCTCTATAAACATGGAAATATCTACACCGACATCTGCATAAACATGGAAATATCTACACAGACATCTGTATAAACTTGGAAATACCTACAATGACATCTGTAGAAAGATGGAAATATCTACAAAGCGATCTGTATAAACATGGGAATTTCTACACCGCTACCTGTAAAAACATGGAAATATCTACACCGCTATCTGTATCAACATGGAAATAACTACACCGCAATCTGTATAAACATGGAAATATCAACACAGCAATCTGTGTAAAGTTGGAAATATCTACACCGCAGTCTCTATAAACATGGAAATATCTACACCGCTATCTGTATAAACATGGAAATAACTACACCGCTATCTGTATAAACATGGAAATTTTTACACCGCTACCTGTATACACATGGAAATATCTCCACCGCTACCTTTTAAACATGGAAATACCTACACCGGTATCTTTAAAAACATGGAAATACCTACACCGCTATCTGTATAAACAATGAAATATCTACAACGCTATCTGTGTAAACAGGGAAATATCTACACAGCTATCTGTGTAAACTTGGAAATATCTACACCGCAATCTGTGTAAGCATGGAAATATCTACAACACTATCTGTGTAAACATGGAAATATTTACAACGCTATCTGTGTAAACAGGGAAACATCTACACAGCTATCTGTAAAATGTGGAAATATCTACACCACTATCTGTATAACCCTGAAAATAACTACACCGCTATCTGTATCAACATGTAAATAACTACACCGCTATCTGTATAAACATGGAAATATCTACAATGATATCTCTGTAAACATG
Organism: Pan troglodytes; assembly: GCF_028858775.2. Classification (NCBI taxonomy): domain Eukaryota; kingdom Metazoa; phylum Chordata; class Mammalia; order Primates; family Hominidae; genus Pan; species Pan troglodytes. Next base: position 9,918,334 of record NC_072411.2, read on the forward strand.
GAGATATCGACACAGGTATCTGTGTAAACTTGGAAATATCTACACCGCTATCTGTGTAAAGTTTGCAATGTCTACACCGCAATCTGTGCAAAGATAGAAATATCTTTACCGCTATATCTGTAAAGATGGAAATATCTACACTGCTATATGTATAAACATGGAAATATCTACACCGCCATCTGTATAAACTTGGAAATATCTACACCGCTATCTCTCTAAACATGGAAATATCTACACCGCTATCTGTATAAACATGGAAATATCTACATCGCTATCTGTATAAACAGGGAAATATCTCCACCGCTATCTGTGTAAACATGGAAATATCTACACTGCTATCTGTATAAACAAGGAAATATCTACACCGCCATCTTTAGAAACATGGAAATATCTACACCGCCATCTGTATAAACATGGAAATACCTACACCGCTACCTGTATAAATATGGAAATGTCTTCACCGCTATCTCTATAAACATGGAAATACCTACACCACTTGCACTATAAACATGGAAATATCTACACCGCAATCTCTGTAAACATGGAAATATCTACACCGCCATCTATGTAAACATGAAAATATCTACACTGCCATATTCAGAAACATGGCTGTATCTACACCGCCATCTGTATACACATGGAAATATCTACACCACTATCTGTATGAAGATGGAAATACTTAAACCGCTATCTCTATAAACATGGAAATATCTACACCGTTATCTCTATAAACATGGAAAAACCTACACTGCCGTCTGTATTAACATGGAAATATCTACACAGTCATCTGTATAAACCTGGAAATATATACACTGTCATCTATATAAAGATGGAAATATCTACAGAGAACTCTGAATAAACATGGAAATATCGGCACAGCCATCTGTATAAACATGGACATATCTCCACCGCAATCTTTAAAAACATGAAAATATCTACACCGCTATCTCTATAAACATGGAAATATCTACACTGCCATCTGTACAAACATGGAAATATCTACACAGTCATCTGTAGAAACATGGAAATATCTACACCGCTATGTGTATAAACATGGAAATAACTACACCGCTATCTGTATAAACATGGAAATTTTTACACCGCTATCTGTATACACATGGAAATATCTCCACCGCTACCTTTTAAACACGGAAATACCTACACCGGTATCTTTAAAAACATGGAAATACCTACACCGCTATCTCTATAAACAATGAAATATCTACAACGCTATCTGTGTAAACAGGGAAATATCTACACAGCTATCTGTGTAAACTTGGAAATATCTACACCGCAATCTGTGTAAGCATGGAAATATCTACAACACTATCTGTGTAAACATGGAAATATTTACAACGCTGTCTATGTAAACAGGGAAATATCTACACAGCTATCTGTAAAATGTGGTAATATCTACACCACTATCTGTATAACCCTGAAAATAACTACACCGCTATCTGTATCAACATGTAAATAACTACACCGCTATCTGTATAAACATGGAAATATCTACAATGATATCTCTGTAAACATGGAGATATCGAAACAGGTATCTGTGTAAACTTGGAAATATCTACACCGCTATCTGTGTAAAGTTTGCAATGTACACCGCAATCTGTGCAAAGATAGAAATATCTTTACCGCTATATCTGTAAAGATGGAAATATCTACACTGCTATATGTATAAACATGGAAATATCTACACTGCTATCTGTATAAACTTGGAAATATCTACACCGCTATCTCTATAAACATGGAAATATCTACACCGCTATCTGTATAAACATGGAAATATCTACATCGCTATCTGTATAAACAGGGAAATATCTCCACCGCTATCTGTGTAAACATGGAAATATCTACACCGCTATCTGTATAAACAAGGAAATATCTACACCGCCATCTTTAGAAACATGGAAATATCTACACCGCCATCTGTATAAACATGGAAATACCTACACCGCTACCTGTATAAATATGGAAATGTCTTCACCGCTATCTCTATAAACATGGAAATACCTACACCACTTGCACTATAAACATGGAAATATCTACACCGCAATCTCTGTAAACATGGAAATATCTACACCGCCATCTATGTAAACATGAAAATATCTACACTGCCATATTCAGAAACATGGCTGTATCTACACCGCCATCTGTATACACATGGAAATATCTACACCACTGTCTGTATAAAGATGGAAGTACTTAAACCGCTATCTCTATAAACATGGAAATATCTGCACCGTTATCTCTATAAACATGGAAATATCTACACTGCCGTCTGTATTAACATGGAAATATCTACACAGTCATCTGTGTAAACCTGGAAATATCTACACTGTCATCTATATGAAGATGGAAATATCTACAGAGAACTCTGAATAAACATGGAAATATCGGCACAGCCATCTGTATAAACATGGACATATCTCCACCGCAATCTGTAAAAACATGAAAATATCAACACCGCTATCTCTATAAACATGGAAATATTTACACTGCCATCTGTACAAACATGGAAATATCTACACAGTCATCTGTAGAAACATGGAAATATCTACACCGCTATCTCTATAAACATGGAAATAACTACACCGCTATCTCTATAAACATGGAAATATCTACACCGCTATCTCCATCAACATGGAAATATACACACCACCATCTCTCTAAACATGGAGGTATCTACAACGCCATCTACATAAACAAGAAAATATCTACACTGCCATCTATATAAAGATGGAAATATCTATACCGCCATCTCTAAAAACATGGAAATATCTACACTGCCATTTGTAGAAAGATGGAAATATCTACACCGCCATCTGTATAAACGTGGAAATATCTACACCGCTATCTGTATAACATGGAAATATCTACACCGCAATCTGTATAAACACGGAAATATATACACCGCTATCTGTAAAAATATGAAATATCTAAACCGCTGTCTCTATAAATGTGGAAATATCTACACTGCTATCTGTATAAACATGGAAATATCTTCACTGCTATCTCTATGAACATGGATATATCTACACCGCTATCTCTATAAACATGGAAATATCTACACCGCCATCTCTATAAACATGGAAATAACTATACCGCCATCTGTATAAACATGGAAATATCTACACCGCTATCTGTATAAACTTGGAAATATCTACACGGCGATCTGTATAAACATGGAAATATCTACACCGTGATCTGTATAAACATGGAAATATCTAGACCGCTGTCTGTATAAACATGGAAATATCTACACAGTTATCTCTATAAACATAGAAATATCTACACCGCCATCTGTGTAAACATGGAAATACCTACAAATTAATCTGTATAAACATGGAAATAACTACACAGCCATCTGTATAAACATGGAAATATCTACACAACCATCTGTATATACATGGAAATATCTACACAGCTATCTGTATAAACATGGAAATACCTACACCGCTATTTGTATAAACAAGGAAATATCTACACCGCCATCTGTTTAAACATGGAAATATATACAGAGGCATCTGTTTATACATGGAAATATCTACACCGCTATCTGTATAAACATGCTAATAACTACACCGCTATCTGTATAAATTTGGAAATATTTGCACCGCTATCCCTATAAACATGGTAATATCAACACCGCGATCTGTATAAACATGGAAATATCTACACCATGATCTGTAGAAACATGGAAATATATACACCGCGATCTGTATAAACATGGAAATACCTACACCGCTGTCTCTATAAACATGGAAATATGTACACCGCTATGTGTATAAACATGGAAATATCTCCACTGCTGTCTGTATAAACATGGAAATATCTACACCACGATGTGTATAAACATGGAAATATCTACCCCACTATCTGTATAAACATGGAAATATCTACACAGCTATATCTATAAACATCGAAATACCTACACCACTATCTGTATAAACATGGAAATATCTACACCGCTATCTCTATAAATATGAAAATATTTACGCCACCATCTCTAAAAACAAGGAAATATTTACACCGCTATCTCTATAAACATAGAAATAACTACACCGCCATCTCTATAAACATGGAAATACCTACACCGACATCTGCATAAACATGGAAATATCTACACAGACATCTGTATAAACTTGGAAATACCTACAATGACATCTGTAGAAAGATGGAAATATCTACAAAGCGATCTGTATAAACATGGGAATTTCTACACCGCTACCTGTAAAAACATGGAAATATCTACACCGCTATCTGTATCAACATGGAAATAACTACACCGCAATCTGTATAAACATGGAAATATCAACACAGCAATCTGTGTAAAGTTGGAAATATCTGCACCGCAGTCTCTATAAACATGGAAATATCTACACCGCTATCTGTATAAACATGGAAATAACTACACCGCTATCTGTATAAACATGGAAATTTTTACACCGCTATCTGTATACACATGGAAATATCTCCACCGCTACCTTTTAAACACGGAAATACCTACACCGGTATCTTTAAAAACATGGAAATACCTACACCGCTATCTGTATAAACAATGAAATATCTACAACGCTATCTGTGTAAACAGGGAAATATCTACACAGCTATCTGTATAAACTTGGAAATATCTACACCGCTATCTCTATAAACATGGAAATATCTACACCGCTATCTGTATAAACATGGAAATATCTACATCGCTATCTGTATAAACAGGGAAATATCTCCACCGCTATCTGTGTAAACATGGAAATATCTACACCGCTATCTGTATAAACAAGGAAATATCTACACCGCCATCTTTAGAAACATGGAAATATCTACACCGCCATCTGTATAAACATGGAAATACCTACACCGCTACCTGTATAAATATGGAAATGTCTTCACCGCTCTCTCTATAAACATGGAAATACCTACACCACTTGCACTATAAACATGGAAATATCTACACCGCAATCTCTGTAAACATGGAAATATCTACACCGCCATCTATGTAAACATGAAAATATCTACACTGCCATATTCAGAAACATGGCTGTATCTACACCGCCATCTGTATACACATGGAAATATCTACACCACTGTCTGTATAAACATGGAAGTACTTAAACCGCTATCTCTATGAACATGGAAATATCTGCACCGTTATCTCTATAAACATGGAAATATCTACACTGCCGTCTGTATTAACATGGAAATATCTACACAGTCATCTGTGTAAACCTGGAAATATCTACACTGTCATCTATATGAAGATGGAAATATCTACAGAGAACTCTGAATAAACATGGAAATATCGGCACAGCCATCTGTATAAACCTGTACATATCTCCACCGCAATCTGTAAAAACATGAAAATATCAACACCGCTATCTCTATAAACATGGAAATATTTACACTGCCATCTGTACAAACATGGAAATATCTACACAGTCATCTGTAGAAACATGGAAATATCTACACCGCTATCTCTATAAACATGGAAATAACTACACCGCTATCTCTATAAACATGGAAATATCTACACCGCTATCTCCATCAACATGGAAATATACACACCACCATCTCTCTAAACATGGAGGTATCTACAACGCCATCTACATAAACAAGAAAATATCTACACTGCCATCTATATAAAGATGGAAATATCTATACCGCCATCTCTAAAAACATGGAAATATCTACACTGCCATTTGTAGAAAGATGGAAATATCTACACCGCCATCTGTATAAACGTGGAAATATCTACACCGCTATCTGTATAACATGGAAATATCTACACCGCAATCTGTATAAACACGGAAATATATACACCGCTATCTGTAAAAATATGAAATATCTAAACCGCTGTCTCTATAAATGTGGAAATATCTACACTGCTATCTGTATAAACATGGAAATATCTTCACTGCTATCTCTATGAACATGGATATATCTACACCGCTATCTCTATAAACATGGAAATATCTACACCGCCATCTCTATAAACATGGAAATAACTATACCGCCATCTGTATAAACATGGAAATATCTACACCGCTATCTGTATAAACTTGGAAATATCTACACGGCGATCTGTATAAACATGGAAATATCTACACCGTGATCTGTATAAACATGGAAATATCTAGACCGCTGTCTGTATAAACATGGAAATATCTACACAGTTATCTCTATAAACATAGAAATATCTACACCGCCATCTGTATAAACATGGAAATACCTACAAATTAATCTGTATAAACATGGAAATAACTACACAGCCATCTGTATAAACATGGAAATATCTACACAGCCATCTGTATATACATGGAAATATCTACACCGCTATCTGTATAAACATGGAAATACCTACACCGCTATTTGTATAAACAAGGAAATATCTACACCGCCATCTGTTTAAACATGGAAATATATACAGAGACATCTGTTTATACATGGAAATATCTACACCGCTATCTGTATAAACATGCTAATAACTACACCGCTATCTGTATAAATTTGGAAATATTTGCACCGCTATCCCTATAAACATGGTAATATCAACACCGCGATCTGTATAAACATGGAAATATCTACACCATGATCTGTATAAACATGGAAATATATACACCACTATCTGTATGAAGATGGAAATACTTAAACCGCTATCTCTATAAACATGGAAATATCTACACTGTTATCTCTATAAACATGGAAATATCTACACTGCCGTCTGTATTAAGATGGAAATATCTACACAGTCATCTGTGTAAACCTGGAAATATCTACACTGTCATCTATATGAAGATGGAAATATCTACAGAGAACTCTGAATAAACATGGAAATATCGGCACAGCCATCTGTATAAACATGGACATATCTCCACCGCAATCTGTAAAAACATGAAAATATCAACACCGCTATCTCTATAAACATGGAAATATCTACACTGCCATCTGTACAAACATGGAAATATCTACACAGTCATCTGTAGAAACATGGAAATATCTACACCGCTATCTCTATAAACATGGAAATAACTACACCGCTATCTCTATAAACATGGAAATATCTACACCGCTATCTCCATCAACATGGAAATATACACACCACCATCTCTCTAAACATGGAGGTATCTACAACGCCATCTACATAAACAAGAAAATATCTACACTGCCATCTATATAAAGATGGAAATATCTATACCGCCATCTCTAAAAACATGGAAATATCTACACTGCCATTTGTAGAAAGATGGAAGTATCTACACCGCCATCTGTATAAACGTGGAAATATCTACACCGCTATCTGTATAACATGGAAACATCTACACCGCAATCTGTATAAACACGGAAATATATACACCGCTATCTGTAATAATATGAAATATCTAAACCGCTGTCTCTATAAAAGTGGAAATATCTACACTGCTATCTGTATAAACATGGAAATATCTTCACTGCTATCTCTTTGAACATGGATATATCTACACCGCTATCTCTATAAACATGGAAATATCTACACCGCCATCTCTATAAACATGGAAATAACTATACCGCCATCTGTATAAACATGGAAATATCTACACCGCTATCTGTATAAACATGGAAATAACTACACGGCGATCTGTATAAACATGGAAATATCTACACCGGGATCTGTATAAACATGGAAATATCTAGACCGCTGTCTGTATAAACATGGAAATATCTACACAGTTATCTCTATAAACATAGAAATATCTACACCGCCATCTGTATAAACATGGAAATACCTACAAATTAATCTGTATAAACATGGAAATAACTACACAGCCATCTGTATAAACATGGAAATATCTACACAGCCATCTGTATATACATGGAAATATCTACACCGCTATCTGTGTAAACATGGAAATACCTACACCGCTATTTGTATAAACAAGGAAATATCTACACCGCCATCTGTTTAAACATGGAAATATATACAGAGACATCTGTTTATACATGGAAATATCTACACCGCTATCTGTATAAACATGCTAATAACTACACCGCTATCTGTATAAATTTGGAAATATTTGCACCGCTATCCCTATAAACATGGTAATATCAACACCGCGATCTGTATAAACATGGAAATATCTACACCATGATCTGTATAAACATGGAAATATATACACCGCGATCTGTATAAACATGGAAATATCTACACCGTGATCTGCATAAACATGGAAATATCTACACCGCCATCTATATAAACATGGAAATATCTACACCCCTATCTGTATAAACATGGAAATATCCACACAGCTATCTCTATAAACATGGAAAAATCAACACTGCTATCTCTATGAACATGGAAATATCTACAAAGCCATCTCTATAAACATGGAACTATCTACACCGCGATCAGTATAAACATGGAAATATCTACACCGCTATCTGTATAAACATGGAAATAACTCCACTGCTATCTAAATAAATATCGAAATATCTACACCGCCATCTGTATAAACATGGAAATACTTACAAAGTTATCTGTATAAACATGGAAATATCTACACCGCAATCTGAATAAACATGGAAATATCTACACAGCCATGTGTATATACATGGAAATATCTACACCGCGATCTATATAAACATGGAAATAACTACACCGCTATCTGTGTAAACATGGAAATATCTACACCGCCATCTACATATCCATAGAAATATCAGTGCCGCCATCTGTATAAACATGGAAATATCTACACGGTCGTCTGTGTATAGATGGAAATATCAACACCACCATCTGTACAAACATGGAAATATCTGCACCGCTATCTGTATAAACATGGAAATATCTACACCGCGGTCTGTATAAACCTGGAAATATCTACACCACTATCTGTATAAACATGGAAATATTGACAAAGCCATCTGTATAAACATGGAAATTCCTTCACAGTCATGTGTAGGAACATGGAAATATCTACACTGCTATCTGTATAAACATGGAAATATCTACACAGCCCTCTGTATAAATATGGAAATATCTGCATAGGCATCTGTATAAACATGGAAATATCTGCACCGCTATCTGTATAAACATGGAAATACCTACACCGCTGTCTCTATAAACATGGAAATATGTACACCGCTATGTGTATAAACATGGAAATATCTCCACTGCTGTCTGTATAAACATGGAAATATCTACACCGCGATCTGTATAAACATGGAAATATCTACACCACTATCTGTATAAACATGGAAATATCTACACAGCTATATCTATAAACATCGAAATACCTACACTGCTATCTGTATAAACATGGAAATATCTACACCGCTATCTCTATAAATATGAAAATATTTACGGCACCATCTCTAAAAACAAGGAAATATTTACACCGCTATCTCTATAAACATAGAAATAACTACACCGCCATCTCTATAAATATGGAAATATCTACACCGCCATCTGCATAAACATGGAAATATCTACACAGACATCTGTATAAACTTGGAAATACCTACAATGACATCTGTAGAAAGATGGAAATACCTACAAAGCGATCTGTATAAACATGGGAATTTCTACACCGCTACCTGTAAAAACATGGAATTATCTACACCGCTATCTGTATCAACATGGAAATAACTACACCGCAATCTGTATAAACATGGAAATATCTACACAGCAATCTGTGTAAATTTGGAAATATCTACACCGCAGTCTCTATAAACATGGAAATATCTACACCGCTATCTGTATAAACATGGAAATAACTACACCGCTATCTGTATAAACATGGAAATTTTTACACCGCTACCTGTATACACATGGAAATATCTCCACCGCTACCTTTTAAACACGGAAATACCTACACCGGTATCTTTAAAAACATGGAAATACCTACACCGCTATCTCTATAAACAATGAAATATCTACAACGCTATCTGTGTAAACAGGGAAATATCTACACAGCTATCTGTGTAAACTTGGAAATATCTACACCGCAATCTGTGTAAGCATGGAAATATCTACAACACTATCTGTGTAAACATGGAAATATTTACAACGCTATCTGTGTAAACAGGGAAACATCTACACAGCTATCTGTAAAATGTGGAAATATCTACACCAGTATCTGTATAACCCTGAAAATAACTACACCGCTATCTGTATCAACATGTAAATAACTACACCGCTATCTGTATAAACATGGAAATATCTACAATGATATCTCTGTAAACATGGAGATATCGACACAGGTGTCTGTGTAAACTTGGAAATATCGACACCGCTATCTGTGTAAAGTTTGCAATGTCTACACCGCAATCTGTGCAAAGATAGAAATATCTTTACCGCTATATCTGTAAAGATGGAAATATCTACACTGCTATATGTATAAACATGGAAATATCTACACCGCCATCTGTATAAACTTGGAAATATCTACACCGGTATCTCTATAAACATGGAAATATCTACACCGCTATCTGTATAAACATGGAAATATCTACATCGCTATCTGTATAAACAGGGAAATATCTCCACCGCTATCTGTGTAAACATGGAAATATCTACACCGCTATCTGTATAAACAAGGAAATATCTTCACCACCATCTTTAGAAACATGGAAATATCTACACCGCCATCTGTATAAACACGGAAATACCTACACCGCTACCTGTATAAACATGGAAATGTCTTCACCGCTATCTCTATAAACATGGAAATACCTACACCACTTGCACTATAAACATGGAAATATCTGCACCGCAATCTCTGTAAACATGGAAATATCTACACCGCCATCTATGTAAACATGAAAATATCTACACTGCCATATTCAGAAACATGGCTGTATCTACACCGCCATCTGTATACACATGGAAATATCTACACCACTATCTGTATAAAGATGGAAATACTTAAACCGCTATCTCTATAAACATGGAAATATCTACACTGTTATCTCTATAAACATGGAAAAATCTACACTGCCGTCTGTATTAACATGGAAATATCTCCACAGTCATCTGTATAAACCTGGAAATATATACACTGTCATCTATATAAAGATGGAAATATCTACAGAGAACTCTGAATAAACATGGAAATATCGGCACAGCCATCTGTATAAACATGGACATATCTCCACCGCAATCTGTAAAAACATGAAAATATCTACACCGCTATCTCTATAAACATGGAAATATCTACACTGCCATCTGTACAAACATGGAAATATCTACACAGTCATCTGTAGAAACATGGAAATATCTACACCGCTATGTGTATAAACATGGAAATAACTACACCGCTATCTGTATAAACATGGAAATTTTTACACCGCTATCTGTACACATGGAAATATCTCCACCGCTACCTTTTAAACACAGAAATACCTACACCGGTATCTTTAAAAACATGGAAATACCTACACCGCTATCTCTATAAACAATGAAATATCTACAACGCTATCTGTGTAAACAGGGAAATATCTACACAGCTATCTGTGTAAACTTGGAAATATCTACACCGCAATCTGTGTAAGCATGGAAATATCTACAACACTATCTGTGTAAACATGGAAATATTTACAACGCTATCTATGTAAACAGGGAAATATCTACACAGCTATCTGTAAAATGTGGAAATATCTACACCACTATCTGTATAACCCTGAAAATAACTACACCGCTATCTGTATCAACATGTAAATAACTACACCGCTATCTGTATAAACATGGAAATATCTACAATGATATCTCTGTAAACATGGAGATATCGAAACAGGTATCTGTGTAAACTTGGAAATATTTACACCACTATCTGTGTAAAGTTTGCAATGTACACCGCAATCTGTGCAAAGATAGAAATATCTTTACCGCTATATCTGTAAAGACGGAAATATCTACACTGCTATATGTATAAACATGGAAATATCTACACCGCCATCTGTATAAACTTGGAAATATCTACACCGCTATCTCTATAAACATGGAAATATCTACACCGCTATCTGTATAAACATGGAAATATCTACATCGCTATCTGTATAAACAGGGAAATATCTCCACCGCTATCTGTGTAAACATGGAAATATCTACACCGCTATCTGTATAAACAAGGAAATATCTACACCGCCATCTTTACAAACATGGAAATATCTACACCGCCATTTGTATAAACATGGAAATACCTACACCGCTACCTGTATAAATATGGAAATGTCTTCACCGCTATCTCTATAAACATGGAAATAACTACACCACTTGCACTATAAACATGGAAATATCTATACCGCAATCTCTGTAAACATGGAAATATCTACACCGCCATCTATGTAAACATGAAAATATCTACACTGCCATATTCAGAAACATGGCTGTATCTACACCGCCATCTGTATTCACATGGAAATATCTACACCACCATCTGTATAAAGATGGAAATACTTAAACCGCTATCTCTATAAACATGGAAATATCTACACCGTTATCTCTATAAACATGGAAATATCTACACTGCCGTCTGTATTAACATGGAAATATCTACAGAGAACTCTGAATAAACATGGAAATATCGGCACAGCCATCTGTATAAACATGTACATATCTCCACCGCAATCTGTAAAAACATGAAAATATCAACACCGCTATCTCTATAAACATGGAAATATCTACACTGCCATCTGTACAAACATGGAAGTATCTACACAGTCATCTGTAGAAACATGGAAATATCTACACCGCTATCTCTATAAAATGGAAATAACTACACCGCTGTCTCTATAAACATGGAAATATGTGCACCGCTATGTGTATAAACATGGAAATATCTCCACGGCTGTCTGTATAAATATGGAAATATCTACACCGCGATCTGTATAAACATGGAAATATCTACACCGCTATCTGTATAAACATGGAAATATCTACACAGCTATCTCTATAAACATGGAAGTACCTACACCGCCATCCGCATAAACATGGAAATACCTACAAAGTCATCTGTATAAACATGGAAATATCTACACGCCATCTGTATAAACATGGAAATATCTACACAGCCATCTGTATATACATGGAAATATCTACACCGCTATCTGTATAAACATGGAAATATCTACACCGCCTTCTACATATCCATGGAAATATCTGCGCCGCCTTCTGTATAAACATGGAAATATCTACACGGTCATCCGTGTGTAGATGGAAATATCAACACCGCCATCTGTACAAACATGGAAATATCTGCACCGCTATCTGTATAAACATGGAAATATCTACACCGCGGTCTGTATAAACTTGGAAATAGCTAAACCGCTATCTGAATAAACATGGAAATATCGACACTGCTATCTCTATAAACCTGGAAATATCTACAATGCCATCTGTAAAAACATGGAAATACCTATACAGTCATCTCTATAAACATGGAAATATCTACACCACCATCAGTATAAACATTTAAATATCTACAATGTCATCTGTATACACATGGAAATACCTACACGGCAATCTGTGTATAGATGTAAACATCAACACCGCCATCTGTACAAACATGGAAATATCTACACCGCTATCTGTATAAACATGGAAATATCTACACTGCGGTCTGTATAAACATGGAAATTTCTACACCGGTATCTGTATAAACATGGAAATATCAACACCACGATCTGTATAAACATGGAAATATTTACACCGCTATCTGTATAAACATGGAAATATCTACACAGCTATCTCTATAAACATGGAAATAACTACACCGCCATTTGTATAAACATGGATATACCTACAAAGTCATCTGTATAAACATGGAAATATCTACACAGCCTTCTGTATAAACATGGAAATATCTACACAGCCATCTGTATATACATGGAAATATCTACACCGCTATCTGTATAAACATAGAAATCTCTACACCGCCTTCTACATTTCCAGGGAAATATCTGCGCAGCCTTCTGTATAAACATGGAAATATCTACACGGTCATCTGTGTATAGATGGAAATATCAACACCGCCATCTGTACAAACATGGAAATATCTGCACCGATAACTGTATAAACATGGAAATATCTACACCGCGGTCTGTATAAACATGGAAACAGCTAAACCGCTACCTGTATAAACATGGAAATATCTACACTGCTATCTCTATAAACATGGAAATATCTACAATGCCATCTGTAAAAACATGGAAATACCTATACAGTCATCTGTATAAACATGGAAATATCTACACGACCATCTGTATAAACATGGAATTATCTACAATGTCATCTGTATACACATGGAAATACCTACACGGCAATCTGTGTATAGATGGAAACATCAACACCGCCATCTGTACAAACATGGAAATATCTACACCGCTATCTGTATAAACATGGAAATATCTACACTGCGGTCTGTATAAACATGGAAATTTCTACACCGGTATCTGTATAAACATGGAAATATCTACACCACGATCTGTATAAGCATGGAAATATTTACACCGCTATCTGTATAAACATGGAAATATCTACACCGCTATCTCTATAAACATGGAAATATCTACAAAGCCATCTGTATAAACATGAAAATACCTACACAGTCATGTGTAGGAACATGGAAAGATCTGCACTGCCATCTTTATGAACATGGAAATATCTACAGAGCCCTCTGTATAAATATGGAAATATCTGCATAGGCATCTGTATAAACATGGAAATCACTGCACCGCTATCTGTATAAACATGGAAATATCTCCACTGCTATCTCTATAAAGTTAGAAATATCTACACCGCCATCTGTATAAACATGGAAACACTTACAAATTTATCTGTATAAACATGGAAATATCTACACCGCCATCTGTATAAACATGGAAATATCTACACAGCCATGTGTACATACATGGAAATATCTACACCGCTCTCTATACAAACATGGAAATAAGTACAGCGCTATCTGTATATACATGCAAATATCTACACCACCATCTGCATATCCATAGAAATATCTGCGCCGCCATCTGTGTAACCATGGAAATATCTACACGGTAATCTGTGTATACATGGAAATATCAACACCGCCATCTGTACAAACATGGAAATATCAGCACCGCTATCTGTATAAACATGGAAATATTTACATCGCTATCTGTATAAACAGGGAAATATCTCCACCGCTATCTGTGTAAACATGGAAATATCTACACCGCTATCTGTATATACATGGAAATATCTACACCGCTATCTGTATAAACAAGGAAATATCTACACCGCCATCTTTAGAAACATGGAAATATCTACACCGCCGTCTGTATAAACATGGAAATACCTACACCGCTACCTGTATAAATATGGAAATGTCTACACTGCTCTCTCTCTAAACATGGAAATACCTACACGACTTGCACTTTAAACATAGAAATATCTACACCGCAATCTCTGTAAACATGGAAATATCTACACCGCCATCTATCAAAACATGAAAATATCTACACTGCCATATTCAGAAACATGGCTGTATCTACACCACCATCTGTATAAACATGGAAATATCTACACCACTATCTGTATAAAGATGGAAATATTTAAACTACTATCTCTATAAACATGGAAATATCTACACCGCTATCTCTATAAACATGGAAATATCTACACCGCCATCTGTATTAACATGGAAATATCTACACAGTCATCTGTATAAACCTGGAAATATCTGCACTGTCATCTATATAAACATGGAAATATCTACAGAGAACTCTGTATAAACATGGAAATATCGGCTCAGCCATATGTAGAAACATGGAAATATCTACACCGCTATCTGTATAAACATGGAAATGTCTACACCGCTATGTGTATTAACGTGGAAATATCTCCATTGCTATCTGTATAAACATGGACAAATCTCCACCGCAACCGGTATAAACATGGAAATATCTACACCGATATCTCTATAAACATGGAAATATCTACATTGCCATCTGTACAAACATGGAAATATCTACAAAGTCATCTGTAGAAACATGGAAATATTTACACCGCTATCTCTATAAGCATGGAAATAACTACACCACTATCTCAATAAACATGGAAATATCTACACCGCTATCTCCGTCAACATGGAAATATAAACACCGCCATCTCTTTAAACATGGAGGTATCAACAACGTCATCTACATAAACAAGAAAATATCTACACTGCCATCTATATAAACATGGAAATATGTACACCGCCATCTCTATAAACATGGAAATATCTACACTGCCATTTGTAGAAAGATGGAAATATCTACACTGCCATCTGTATAAACGTGGAAATAACTACACCGCTATCTGTATAAACATGGAAATATCTACACCTCAATCTGTATAAACATGGAAATATCTACACCGCTATCTGTATAAATATGAAATATCTAAACCGCTTTCTCTATAAAATTGGAAATATCTACACTGCTATCTGTATAAACATGGAAATATCCTCACTGCTATCTCTATGAACATGGATATATCTACACCGCTATCTCTGTAAACATGGAAATATCTACACCGCCATCTCTATAAACATGGAAATATCTACACCGCCATCTGTATAAACATGGAAATATCTTCACCGCTATCTGTATAAACATGGAAATATCTACACCCCGATCTGTATAAATATGGAAATATCTACACCGCAATCTGTATAAACATGGAAATACCTTCAAAGTCATCTGTATAAACATGGAAATATCTACACACCCATCTGTATAAACATGGAAATATCTACACCGCTATCTGTATAAACATGGAAATATCTACACCGCTATCCCTATAAACATGGTAATATCAACACCGCGATCTGTATAAACATGGTAATATCTACACCGCGATCAGTATAAACATGGAAATATCTACACCGCTACCTCTATAAACATGGAAATATCTACACCGTGATCTGTATAAACATGGAAATATTTACACCGCTATCTGTATAAACATGGAAATTTCTAAACCGTTATCTGTATAAATATGGAAATATTTACACCGCCATGTCTATAAACTTGGAAATACCTATTCAGTCATCTGTGTAAACATGGAAATATCTATACCACCATCTGTATAAACATGGAAATATCTACAATGCCATCTTTATACACATGTAAATAACTACACGCAATCTGTGTATAGATGGAAACATCAACACCGCCATCTGTACAAACATGGAAATATCTACACTGGTATCTCTATAAACATGGAAATATCTACACTGCGGTCTGTATAAACATGGAAATATCTACACCGGTATCTGTATAAACATGGAAATATCTACACCACGATCTGTATAAACATGAAAATATATATACCGCTATCTGTATAAACATGGAAATATCTGCACCGCTATCTCTATAAACATGGAAATATCTACAAAGACATCTGTATAAACATGGAAATACCTACACAGTCATGTGTAGGAACATTTAAATATCTACACTGCCATTTGTATAAACATAGAAATATCTACACAGCCCTCTGTATAAATATGGAAATATCTGCATAGGCATCTGTAAAAACATGTAAATATCTGCACCGCTATCTGTATAAACATGGAAATACCTACACCGCTGTCTCTATAAACATGGAAACATGTACACCGCTATGTGTAGAAACATGGAAATATATCCACTGCTCTCTGTATAAACATGGAAATAACTCCACCGTTATCTGTATAAACATGGAAATATCTACAGCGCCATCTCTATAAACATTGAAATATCTACACTGCCATCTGTAAAAACATGAAAATATCTACACTGCCATCTGTAGAAAGATGGAAATATCTACACCGCTATCTCTATAAATATGGAAATATCTACACCGCCATCTCTATAAACATGAAAATATCTACACTGCCATCTCCTTAAAGATGGAAGTGTCTACTCCGCCATGTGTATAAACACGGAAATATCTACACCACCATCTGTGTAAACATGGAAATACCTACACCGCTATCTGTATAAACATGGAAATAACTACACCGCCATCTGCATGTCTTTGGAAATATCTACGCCGCCATCTGTATAAACATTTAAATATCTACACGGCCATCTGTGTATAGATGGAAATATCAACACCGCCAACTGTAGAAACCTGGAAATATCCACACTGCTATCTCTATAAACATGGAAATATCTGCACTGCCATCTGTAAAAACATGGAAATACCTATACAGTCATCTGTATAAACATGGAAATATCTACAATGCCATCTGTATACACATGGAAATATCAACACAGCCATCTGTATAAACATGAAAATATATACACTGCTATCTCTATAAACATGGAAATATCTACACCACCATCTCTATACACATGAAAATATCTACACGGCCATCTCCATAAACATGGAACTAACTACTCCGCCATCTGTATAAACATGGAAACATCTTCCTCGCCATCTGTGTGAATAAGGAAATATCTACAATGCCATCTGTATAAAGATATAAATATCTGCACCGCGAGCTGTATAAACATGGAAATATCTACATCGCTATCTGTATAAACGTGGAAATACCAACACACCTATCGGTATAAACATGGAAATGTCTACAACGCCATCTATATAAACATGGAAATATCTACACCGCTATGTCTATAAACATGGAAACACCTACACCGCTATCTCTATAAACATGGAAATATCTACAATGCTATCTGTATAAACATGGAAATATCTAAACCGCTCTCTGTATAAACATGGAAATATCTACACCGCGAACTGTATAAACAGGGAAATATCTACACCGCGATCTGTATAAACATGGAAATGTCTTCAACACGATCTGTATAAACATGAAAATATCTACACCGCTATCTGTATAAACATGGTAATATCTACACCACCATCTATATAAACATGGAAATATCTTCACCACCGTCTGTATAAACATGGAAATATCTACAATGCCATCTGTAGAAAGAAGGAAATATCTACACCACAATCTGTGTAAACATGGAAATATCTACACCGATATCTGTAAAAACATGGAAATATCTACACCGCTATCTGTATAAACATGGAAATATCTACACCGCGATCTGTATAAACATGGAAATATCTTCAGCGCCATCCCTATAAACATTGAAATATCTACACTGCCATCTGTAAAAACATGGAAATATCTACACAGTCATCTGAATAAACATGGAAATATCTACACCACCATCTGTATAAACATGGAAATACCTACAATACCATCTCTATACACATGGAAATATCTACACAGACATCTGTATAAACATGTAAATATCTACACTGCTATCTCTATAAACATGGAAATATCCACACCGCCATCTCTATAAACATGAAAATATCTACACTGCCACCTCCATAAACATGGAACTAACTACTCCGCAATCTGTATAAACATGGAAACATCTACACCGCCATCTGTGTGAATAAGGAAATATCTACAATGCCATCTGTATAAACATATAAATATCTGCACCGCGAGCTGTATAAACATGAAAATATCTACATCGCTATCTGTATAAACGTGGAAATACCAACACCGCTATCGGTATAAACATGGAAATATCTGCACCGTTATCTGTATAAACATGGAAATATTTACACCGCTATCTGTATAAACATGGAAATATCTACACCGCGGTCTGTATAAACATGGAAATAGCTAAACCGCTATCTGTATAAACATGGAAATATCTACACTGCTATCTCTATAAACCTGGAAATATCTACACCGTGATCTGTATAAATATGGAAATATTTACACTGCTATCTGTATAAACATGGAAATATCTACACCGTTATCTGTATAAATATGGAAATATCTACACCGCTACCTCTATAAACATGGAAATATCTACACCGCCATCTGTATAAACATGGAAATATCTACACTGCTATCTCTATAAACATGGAAATATCTACAATGCCATCTGTAAAAACATGGAAATACCTATACAGTCATGTGTATAAACATGGAAATATCTACACCACCATCTGTATAAACATGGAAATATCTACAATGCCATCTGTATACACATGGAAATACCTACACGGCAATCTGTGTATAGATGGAAACACCAACACCGCCATCTGTACAAACATGGAAATATCTACACCGCTATCTGTATAAACATGGAGATATCTACACTGCGGTCTGTATAAACATGGAAATTTCTACACCCCTATCTGTATAAACATGGAAATATCTACACCACGATCTGTATAATCATGGAAATATTTGCACTGCTATCTGTATAAACATGGAAATATCTGCACCGCTATCTCTATAAACATGGAAATATCTACAAAGCCATCTGTATAAATATGGAAATACCTACACAGTCATGTGTAGGAACATGGAAAAATCTACACTGCCATCTGTATAAACATGGAAATATCTACAGAGCCCTCTGTATAAATATGGAATTATCTGTATAGGCATCTGTATAAACATGGAAATATCTGCACCGCTATCTGTATAAACATGGAAATACCTACACCGCTGTCTCTATAAACATGGAAATATGTACACCGCTATGTGTATAAACATGGAAATATCTCCACTGCTGTCTGCATAAACATGGAAATATCTACACCGCAATCCCTATAAACATGGAAATATCTACACCGCTATCTGTATAAACATGGAAATATCTACACAGCTATCTCTATAAACATGGAAATACCTACACCGCCATCTGTATAAACATGGAAATACCTACAAAGTCATCTGTATAAACATGGAAATATCTACACAGCCATCTCTATAAACATGGAAATACCTACACAGCCATCCGTATATACATGGAAATATCTACACCGCTATCTGTATAAACATGGAAATATCTACACCGCCTTCTACATATCCATGGAAATATCTGCGCCGCCTTCTGTATAAACATGGAAACATCTACACGGTCATCTGTGTAGAGATGGAAATATCAACACCGCCATCTGTACAAACATGGAAATATCTGCACCGCTATCTGTATAAACATGGAAATATCTACACCGCGGTCTGAATAAACATGGAAATAGCTAAACCGCTATCTGTATAAACATGGAAATATCTACACTGCTATCTCTATAAACCTGGAAATATCTACACCGTGATCTGTATAAACATGGAAATATTTACACTGCTATCTGTATAAACATGGAAATATCTACACTGTTATCTGTATAAATATGGAAATATCTACACCGCCATCTCTATAAACATGGAAATATCTACACCGCCATCTGTATAAACATGGAAATATCTACACTGCTCTCTCTATAAACATGGAAATATCAACAATGCCATCTGTAAAAACATGGAAATACCTATACAGTCATCAGTATAAACATGGAAATATCTACAACACCATCTGTATAAACATGGAAATATCTACAATGCCATCTGTATACACATGGAAATACCTACACGGCAATCTGTGTATAGATGGAAACACCAACACCGCCATCTGTACAAACATGGAAATATCTACACCGCTATCTGTATAAACATGGAGATATCTACACTGCGGTCTGTATAAACATGGAAATTTCTACACCGGTATCTGTATAAACATGGAAATATCTACACCACGATCTGTATAAACATGGAAATATTTACACCAGTATCTGTATAAACATGGAAATATCTACAACGCTATCTCTATAAACACGGAAATATCTACAAAGCCATCTGTATAAACATGGAAATACCTACACAGTCATGTGTAGGAACATGGAAAAATCTACACTGCCATCTGTATAAACATGGAAATATCTACAGAGCCCTCTGTATAAATATGGAAATATCTGCATAGGCATCTGTATAAACATGGAAATATCTGCACCGTTATCTGTATAAACATGGAAATACCTACACCGCTGTCTGTATAAACATGGAAATATGTACACCGCTATGTGTATAAACATGGAAATATCTCCACTGCTGTCTGTATAAACATGGAAATATCTACACCGCGATCTGTATAAACATGGAAATATCTACACCGCTATCTGTATAAACATGGAAATATCTACACAGCTATCTCTATAAACATGGAAATAACTGCACCGCCATCTGTATAAACATGGAAATACCTACAAAGTCATCTGTATAAACATGGAAATATCTACACAGCCATCTGTATAAACATGGAAATATCTACACAGCTATGTCTATATACATGGAAATATCTACACCGCTATCTGTATAAACATGGAAATATCTACACCGCCTTCTACATATCCATGGAAATATCTGCGCCGCCTTCTGTATAAACATGGAAATATCTACACGGTCATCTGTGTATAGATGGAAATATCAACACCGCCATCTGTACAAACATGGAAATATCTGCAACGCTATCTGTATAAACATGGAAATATCCACACCGCGGTCTGTATAAACATGGAAATAGCAAAACCGCTATCTGTATAAACATGGAAATATGTACACTGCTATCTCTACAAACCTGGAAATATCTATACCGTGATCTGTATAAACATGGAAATATTTACACTGCTATCTGTATAAACATGGAAATATCTACACCGTTATCTGTATAAACATGGAAATATCTACACCGCTATCTCTATAAACATGGAGATATCTACACCGCCATCTGTATAAACATGGAAATATCTACACTGCTATCTCTATAAACATGGAAATATCTAGAATGTCATCTGTAAAAACATGGAAATACCTATACAGTCATCTGTATAAACATGGAAATATGCACACCACCATCTGTATAAACATGGAAATATCTACAATGCCATCTGTATACACCTGGAAATAACTACACGGCAATCTGTGTATAGATGGAAACATCAACAACGCCATCTGTACAAACATGGAAATATCTACACCGCTATCTGTATAAACATGGAGATATCTACATTGCGGTCTGTATAAACATGGAAATATCTACACTGCGGTCTGTATAAACATGGAAATTTCTACACCGGTATCTGTATAAACATGGAAATATCTACACCACGATCTGTATAAACATGGAAATATTTACACCGCTATCTGTATAAACATGGAAATATCTACACTGCTATCTCTATAAACATGGAAATATCTACAAAGCCATCTGTATAAACATGGAAATACCTACACAGTCATGTGTAGGAACATGGAAAAATCTGCACTGCCATCTGTATAAACATGGAAATATCTACAGAGCCCTCTGTATAAATATGGAAATATCTGCATAGGCATCTGTATAAACATGGAAATATCTGCACCGCTATCTGTATAAACATGGAAATACCTACACCGCTGTCTCTATAAACTTGGAAATATGTACACCGCTATGTGTACAAACATGGAAATATCTCCACTGCTATCTGTATAAACATGGAAATATCTACAACGCGATCTGTATAAACATGGAAATATCTACACCGCTATCTGTATAAGCAAGGAAAAATCTACACAGATATCTCTATAAACATGGAAATACCTACACCGCCATCTGTATAAACATGGAAATACCTACAAAGTCATCTGTATAAACATGGAAATATCTACACAGCCATCTGTATAAACATGGAAATATCTACACAGCCATCTGTATATACATGGAAATATCTACACCGCTATCTGTATAAACATGGAGATGTATACACTGCGGTCTGTATAAACATGGAAATATCTACACTGCGGTCTGTATAAACATGGAAATTTCTACAACGGTATCTGTATAAACATGGAAATATCTACACCACGATCTGTATAAACGTGGAAATATTTACACCACTATCTGTATAAACATGGAAATATCTACAACGCTAACTCTATAAACATGGAAATATCTACAAAGCCATCTGTATAAACATGGAAATACCTACACAGTCATGTGTAGGAACATGGAAATATCTACACAGCTATCTGTATAAACATGGAAATACCTACACCGCTGTCTCTATAAACATGGAAATATGTACACCGCTATGTGTATAAACATGGAAATATCTCCACTGCTGTCTGTATAAACATGAAAATATCTACACCACGATCTATGTAAACATGGAAATATTTACAACGCTATCTGTATAAACATGGAAATATCTACACCCCTATCTCTACAAACATGGAAATAACTACAAAGCCATCTGTATAAACATGGAAATACCTACACAGTCCTGTGTAGGAACATGGAAAAATCTACACTGCCATCTGTATAAACATGGAAATATCTACAGAGCCTTCTGTATAAATATGGAAATATCTGCATAGGCATCTGTATAAACATGGACATATCTGCACCGCTATCTGTATAAACATGGAATTACCTAAACCGCTGTCTCTATAAACATGGAAATAGGTTCACCGTTATGTGTATAAACATGGAAATATCTCCAATGCTGTCTGTATAAACATGGAAATATCTACACCACCATCTGTATAAACATGGAAATATCTACAATGCCATCTGTATACACATGGAAATACCTGCACGGCAATCTGTGTATAGATGGAAACATCAACACCGCCATCTGTACGAACATGGAAATATCTACACAGCTATCTCTATAAACATGGAAATACCTACAACGCCATCTGTATAAACATGGAAATACCTACAAAGTCATCTGTATAAACATGGAAATATCTACACAGCCATCTGTATAAACATGGAAATATCTACACAGCCCTCTGTATATACCTGGAAATATCTACACCGCTATCTGTATAAACATGGAAATATCTACACCGCCTTCTACATATCCATGGAAATATCTGCGACGCCTTCTGTATAAACATGGAAATATCTACACGGTCATCTGTGTAGAGATGGAAATATCAACACCGCCATCTGTACAAACATTGAAATATCTGCACCGCTATCTGTATAAACATGGAAATAGCTAAACCACTATCTGTATAAACATGGAAATATCTACACTGCTATCTCTATAAACCTGGAAATATCTACACCGTGATCAGTATAAACATGGAAATATTTACACTGCTATCTGTATAAACATGGAAATATCTACACCGCCATCTGTATAAACATAGAAATATCAACACTGCTATCTCTATAAACATGGAAATATCTACAATTCCATCTGTAAAAACATGGAAATACCTATACAGTCATCTGTATAAACATGGAAATATCTACACCACCATCTGTATAAACATGGAAATATCTACAATGCCATCTGTATACACATGGAAATACCTACACGGCAATCGGTGTATAGATGGAAACACCAACACCGCCATCTGTACAAACATGGAAATATCTACACTGCTATCTGTATAAACATGGAGATATCTACACTGCTGTCTGTATAAACATGGAAATTTCTACACCGGTATCTGTATAAACATGGAAATATCTACACCACGATCTGTATAAACATGGAAATATTTACACCGCTATCTGTATAAACATGGAAATATCTACACCGCTATCTCTATAAACATGGAAATATCTACAAAGCCATCTGTATTAACATGGAAATACCTACACAGTCATGTGTAGGAACATGGATAAATCTACACTGCCATGTCTATAAACATGGAAATATCTACAGAGCCCTCTGTATAAATATGGAAATATCTGCATAGGCATCTGTATAAACATGGAAATATCTGCACCGTTATCTGTATAAACATGGAAATACCTACACCGCTGTCTCTATAAACATGGAAATATGTACACCGCTATGTGTATAAACATGGAAATATCTCCACTGCTGTCTGTATAAACATGGAAATATCTACACCGCTATCTCTATAAATATGGGAATATCTAGACCTCCATCTCTATAAACATGAAAATATCTACACTGCCATCTCCATAAAGATGGAAGTATCTACTCCACCATGTGTATAAACACGGAAATATCTACACCACCATCTGTGTAAACATGGAAATATCTACACCGCTATCTGTATAAACATGGAAATATCTACACCGCCATCTGCATGTCCAGGGAAATATCTACGCCGCCATCTGTATAAACATGGAAATATCTACACGGCCATCTGTGTATAGATGGAAATATCAACACCGCCATCTATACAAACATGGAAATATCTACAACGCTATCTCTGTAAACATGGAAATATCTGCACTGCCATCTGAAAAAAACATGGAATTACCTATACAGTCATCTGTATAAACATGGAAATAACTACAATGCCATCTGTATACACATGGAAATATCTACACAGCCATCTGTATAAACATATAAATATCTACACTGCTATCTCTATAAACATGGAAATATCTACACCGCCATCTCTATAAACATGAAAATATATACACTGCCATCTCCATAAACATGGAACTAACTACTCCGCCATCTGTATAAACATGGAAACATCTACACCGCCATCTGTGTGAATGAGGAAATATCTACAATGCCGTCTGTATAAAGATAGAAATATCTGCACGGCGAGCTGTATAAACATGGAAATATCTACATCGCTATCTGTATAAACGTGGAAATACCAACACTGCTATCGGTATAAACATGGAAATATCTACAAGGCCAACTATATAAACATGGAAATATCTACACCTCTATGTCTATAAACATGGAAATACCTACACCGCTATCTCTATAAACATGGAAATATCTACACCGCTATCTGTATAAACATGGAAATATCTACACCGCTATCTGTATAAACATGGAAATATCTACACCGCAATCTCTGTAAACATGGAAATATCTACACCGCTATCTGTAAAAACATGGAAATATCTACACCGCCATCTGTATAAACATGGAAATACCTACACCGCCATCTGTATAAACATGGAAATATCTACACCGCGATCTGTATAAACATGGAAATATCTACACCGCTATCTATATAAACATGGAAATATCTACACAGCTATCTCTATAAACATGGAAATATCTACACCGCCATCTGTATAAACATGGAAATACCTAAAAAGGCATATGTATAAACATGGAAATATCTACACAGCCATCTGTATAAACATGGAAATATCTACACAGCCATCTGTATATACATGGAAATATCTACACCGCTAACTGTATAAACATGGAAATAACTACACCGCTATTTGTATAAACAAGGAAATACCTACACCGTGATCTGTATAAACATGGAAATATCTACAACGCCATCTCTATAAACATGGAAATATCTACACCCCTATCTGTAAAAACATGGAAATGTCCACAACGCTATCTCTATAAACATGGAAAAATCAACACCGCTATCTCTACGAACATGGAAATATCTGTACCGCCATCTCTATAACATGGAAATATCTACCCCACGATCAGTATAAACATGGAAATATCTACACCGCTATCTGTATAAACATGGAAATATCTCCACTGCTATCTCTATAAACATCGAAATATCTACACCGCCATCTGTATAAACTTGGAAATACTTACAATGTTATCTGTATAAACATCGAAATATCTACACCGCCATTTGTATAAACATGGAAATATCTACACAGCCATGTGTATATACATGGAACTCTCTACACCGCTATCTATATAAACATGGAAATAACTACACCGCTATCTGTATAAACATGGAAATATCTACACCGCCATCTACATATCCATGGAAATATCTGCGCCACCATCTGTATAAACATGGGAATATCTACACAGTCATCTGTGTATAGATGGAAATATCAACACCGCCATCTGTACAAACATGGAAATATCTGCACCGCTATCTGTATAAACATGGAAATATCTACACCGCGGTCTGTGTAAACATGGAAATATCTACACCGCTATCTGTACAAACATGGAAATATCTACACCACTATCTCTATAAACATGGAAATATCTACACCGTGATCTGTATAAACATGGAAATATTTACACCGCTATCTGTATAAACATGGAAACTTCTACACCGTTATCTGTGTAAATATGGAAATAACTACACCGCTATCTCTATAAACTTGGAAATATCTACACCGCCATCTGTATAAACATGGAAATACCTGTACAGTCATCTGTGTAAACATGGAAATATCTACACCACCATCTGTATAAACATGGAAATATCTACAATGCCATCTGTATACACATGGAAATACCTAAACGGCAATCTGTGTATAGATGGAAACATCAACACCGCCATCTGTACATAATGGAAATATCTACACTGCTATGTCTATAAACATGGAAATATCTTCAGTGCGGTCTGTATAAACATGGAAATATCTACACCGGTGTCTGTATAAACATGGAAATATCTACACCACGATCTCTATAAACATGGAAATATATACACCGCTATCTGTATAAAAATGGAAATATCTGCACCGCTACCTCTATAAACATGGAAATATCTACAAAGCCATCTGTATAAACATGGAAATACCTACACCGTCATGTGTAGGAACATGGAAATATCTACAATGCCATCTGTACAAACATGGAAATATCTACAAAGACCTCTGTATAAATATGGAAATATCTGCATAGGCATCTGTATAAACATGGAAATATCTGCACCGCTATCTGTATAAACATGGAAATACCTAAACCGCTGTCTCTATAAACATGGAAATATGTACACTGCTATGTGTATAAACATGGAAATATCTCCTCTGCTGTCTGTATAAACATGGAAATATCTACACCACGATCTGTATAAACATGGAAATATCTACACCGCTATCTGAATAAACATGGAAATATCTACACATCTATCTCAATAAACATCGAAATACCTACACCGCCGTCTGTATAAACATGGAAATACCTACAAAGTCATCTGTATAAACATGGAAATATATACACAGCCATCTGTATAAACATGGAAATATCGGCACCGCTATCTGTATAAACATGAAAATACCTACACCGCTGTCTCTATAAACATGGAATGATGTACACCGCTATGTGTATAAACATGTTAATATCTCCACTGCTGTCTGTATCAACATGGAAATATCTCCACCGTTATCTGTATAAACATGGAAATATCTACACCACCATCTGTATAAACATGGAAATACATTCATTACCATCTGTATACACATGGAAATATCTACACAGACATCTGTATAAATATGGAAATATCTACACCGCCATCTGTATAAACATGGAAATATCTACACTGCCATCTGTAGAAAGATGGAAATATCTACACCGCTATCTCTATAAATATGGAAATATCTAGACCTCCATCTCTATAAACATGAAAATATCTACACTGCCATCTCCATAAAGATGGAAGTATCTACTCCACCATGTGTATAAACACGGAAATATCTACACCACCATCTGTGTAAACATGGAAATATCTACACCGCTATCTGTATAAAGATGGAAATATCTACACCGCCATCTGCATGTCCAGGGAAATATCTACGCCGCCATCTGTATAAACATGGAAATATCTACATGGCCATCTGTGTATAGATGGAAATATCAACACCGCCATCTATACAAACATGGAAATATCTACACCGCTATCTCTGTAAACATGGAAATATCTGCACTGCCATCTGAAAAAAACATGGAATTACCTATACAGTCATCTGTATAAACATGGAAATACCTACAATGCCATCTGTATACACATGGAAATATCTACACAGCCATCTGTATAAACATATAAATATCTACACTGCTATCTCTATAAACATGGAAATATCTACACCGCCATCTCTATAAACATGAAAATATCTACACTGCCATCTCCATAAACATGGAACTAACTACTCCGCCATCTGTATAAACATGGAAACATCTACACCGCCATCTGTGTGAATAAGGAAATATCTACAATGCCGTCTGTATAAAGATATAAATATCTGCACGGCGAGCTGTATAAACATGGAAATATCTACATCGCTATCTGTATAAACGTGGAAATACCAACACTGCTATCGGTATAAACATGGAAATATCTACAAGGCCATCTATATAAACATGGAAATATCTACACCTCTATGTCTATAAACATGGAAATACCTACACCGCTATCTCTATAAACATGGAAATATCTACACCGCTATCTGTATAAACATGGAAATATCTACACTGCTATCTGTATAAACATGGAAATATCTACACCGCGATCTGTATGAACATGGAAATATCTACGCCGCGATCTGTATAAACATGGAAATATCTACTCCGCTATCTGTAGAAACATGAAAATACTTACACCACCATCTCTATAAACATGGAGATATTTACACCGCTATCTCTATAAACATAGAAATAACTACACCGCCATCTCTATAAACATGGAAATATCTACACCGCCATCTGAATAAACATGGAAGTATCTACACAGCAATCTGTGTAAACTTGGAAATATCTACACAGTTATCTGTGTAAAAATGGAAATATCTACACAGCAATCTGGGCAAAGATGGAAATATCTACATTGCTATCTCTGTAAACATGGAAATATCTACACCGCTATCTGTATAAACCTGTAAATATCTATACCGCAGTCTCTATAACCATGGAAATATCTCC
Source organism: Pan troglodytes (assembly GCF_028858775.2). Taxonomy (NCBI): domain Eukaryota; kingdom Metazoa; phylum Chordata; class Mammalia; order Primates; family Hominidae; genus Pan; species Pan troglodytes. The sequence goes on from NC_072411.2 coordinate 9,948,818, forward strand.
ACCGCTATCTGAATAAACATGAAAATATCTACACCGCTTTCTGTATAAACATGGACATATCTACACCGCAATCTATATAAACATGGAAATATCTACAACGCTATGTGTGTAAACATGGAAATATCTACACAGCTATCTGTGTAAACTTGGTAATATCTACACAGCTATCTGCGTAAACATGGAAATATCTACACGGCAATCTGTGCAAAGATGGAAATAACTACACCGCTATCTCTGTAAACATGGAAATATCTACACCGCTACCTGTATAAACATGGAAATATCTACACCGCTGTCTGTATAAACAAGGAAATATCTACACCAGCATCTGTAGAAACATGAAAATATCTACACCGCAATCTGAATAAACATGGAAATATCTGAGTCGCCATCTGTATAAACATGGAATTATCTACACGGCAACCTGTGTACAGTTGGAAACATCAACACCGCCATCAGTACAAACATGGAAATATCTACACTGCTATCTCTATAAATATGGAAATATCTTCACTGCGGTCTGTATAAACATGGAAATATCTACACCGGTATCTGTATAAACATGGAAATATCTACACCACGATCTGTATAAACATGGAAATATATACACCGCTATCTGTATAAACATGGAATTATCTGCACCGCTACCTCTATAAACATGGAAATATCTACAAAGCCATCTGTATAAACATGGAAATACCTACACAGTCATGTGTAGGAACATGGAAATATCTACACTGCCATCTGTATAAACATGGAAATATCTACAAAGCCCTCTGTATAAATTTGGAAATATCTGCATAGGCATCTGTATAAACATGGAAATATCAGCACCGTTATCTGTATAAACATGGAAATACCTACACCGCTGTCTCTATAAACATGGAAATATGTACACAGCTGTGTGTATAAACATGGAAATATCTCCAATGCTGTCTGTATTAACATAGAAATATCTACGCCGCGATCTGTATAAACATGGAAATATCTACACCGCTATCTGTATAAACATGGAAATATCTACACAGCTATCTCAATAAACATCGAAATACCTACACCGCCGTCTGAATAAACATGGAAATACCTACAAAGTCATCTGTATAAACATGGAAATATATACACAGCCATCTGTATAAACATGGAAATATCTACACAGCCATCTGTATATACATGGAAATATCTACACCGCTATCTGTGTAAAGATGGAAATAACTACACCTCTATTTGTATAAACAAGGAAACATCTACACCGCCATCTGTTTAAACATGGAAATATATACACAGACATCTGTTTATACATGGAAATATCTACACTGCTAGCTGTATAAACATGCTAATAACTACACCGCTATCTGTATAAATTTGGAAATATTTGCACCGCTCTCACTATAAACATGGTAATATCAACACCGCGATCTGTATAAACATGGAAATATCTACACCATGATCTGTATAAACATGGAAATATCTACACCGCGATCTGTACAAACATGGAAATATCTACACCGTGATCTATATAAACACGGAAATATCTACACCGCCATCTCTATAAATATAGAAGTATCTACACCCGGATCTGTATAAACATGGAAATATCCACACAGCTATCTCTATAAACATGGAAAAATCAACACCGCTATCTCTATGAACATGGAAATATCTACACCGCCATCTCTATAAACATGGAAATATCTACACCGCGATCAGTATAAACATGGAAATATCTACACCGCTATCTGTATAAACATGGAAATATCTACACTGCTATCTCTATAAACATCGAAATATCTACACCGCCATGTGTATAAACATGGAAATACTTACAAACTTATCTGTATAAACATGGAAATATCTACACCGCTATCTGTATAAACTTGGAATAATCTACACAGCCATGTGTATATACATGGAAATATCTACACCGCTATCTATATAAACATGGAAATAACTACACCGCTATCTATATAAACATGGAAATATCTCCACTGCTATCTGTATAAACATCGAAATATCTACACCACCATCTGTATAAACATGGAAATACTTACAAAGTTATCTGTATAAACATGGAAATATCTACACCGCCTTCTGTATAAACATGGAAATATCTACACAGCCATGTGTACATACATGGAAATATCTACACCGCTCTCTATATAAACATGGAAATAACTACACCGCTATCTCTATATACATGGAAATATCGACACCGCCATCTGCATATCCATAGAAATATCTGCGCCGCCATCTGTATAAACATGGAAATATCTACACGGTCATCTGTGTATAGATGGAAATATCAACACTGCCATCTGTACAAACATTGAAATATCTACACCGCGGTCTGTATAAACATGGAAATATCTACACCGCTATCTGTATAAACATGGAAATATCTCCACTGCTATCTCTATAAACATCGAAATATCTACACCGCCATCTGTATAAACATGGAAATACTTACAAAGTTATCTGTATAAACATGGAAATATCTACACCGCCATCTGTATAAACATGGAAATATCTACACAGCCATCTGTACATACATGGAAATATCCACACCGCTCTCTATATAAACTTGGAAATAACTACACCGCTATCTCTATATACATGGAAATATCTACACCGCCATCTACATATCCATAGAAATATCTGCGCCGCCATCTGTATAAACATGGAAATATCTACACGGTCATCTGTGTATAGATGGAAATATCAACACCGCCATCTGTACAAACATGGAAATATCTACACCGCGGTCTGTATAAACATGGAAATATCTACACCGCTATCTGTACAAACATGGAAATATCTACAGTGCTATCTCTATAAACATGGAAATATCTTCACTGCGGTCTGTAAAAAAAAAAAATATCTACACCGGTATCTGTATAAACATGGAAATATCTACACCACGATCTTTATAAACATGGAAATATATACACCGCTATCTGTATAAACATGGAATTATCTCCACCGATACCTCTATAAACATGGAAATATCTACAAAGCCATCTGTATAAACATGGAAATAACTACACAGTCATGTGTAGGAACATGGAAATATCTACACTGCCATTTGTATAAACATGGAAATATCTACAAAGCCCTCTGTATAAATATGGAAATATCTGCATAGGCATCTGTATAAACATGGAAATATCAGCACCGTTATCTGTATAAACATGGAAATACCTACACCGCTGTCTCTATAAACATGGAAATATGTACACCGCTATGTGTATAAACATGGAAATATCTCCACTGCTGTCTGTATTAACATGGAAATATCTACACCGCGATCTGTATAAACATGGAGATATCTACACCGCTATCTGTATAAACATGGAAATATCTACACGTCTATCTCAATAAACATCGAAATACCTACACCGCCGTCTGAATAAACATGGAAATACCTACAAAGTCGTCTTTATATACATGGAAATATCTACACAGCCATCTGAATAAACATGGAAATATCTACACAGCCATCTGTATATACATGGAAATATCCACACCGCTATCTGTATAAACATGGAAATAACTACACCGCTATTTGTATAAGCAAGGAAATATCTACACCGTGATCTGTATATACATGGAAATATCTACACCGCCATCTCTATAAGCATGGAAATATCAACACCCCTATCTGTATAAACATGGAAATATCTACACCGCTATCTCTATAAACATGGAAATATCTACACCGTGATCTGTATAAACATGGAAATATTTACACGGCTATCTGTATAAACATGGAAATATCTACACCGTTATCTGTATAAATATGGAAATATCTACACCGCTATCTCTATAAACATGGAAATATCTACACCGCCATCTGTATAAACATGGAAATATCTACACTGCTATCTCTATAAACATGGAAATATCTACAATGCCATCTGTAAAAACATGGAAATACCTATACAGTCATCTGTATAAACTTGGAAATATCTACACCACCCTCTGTATAAACATGGAAATATCTACAATGCCATCTGTATACACATGGAAATAACTAGACGGCCATCTGTGTATAGATGGAAACATCAACACCGCCATCTGTACATACATGGAAATATCTACACCGCTATCTCTATAAACATGGAAATATCTACAAAGCCGTCTGTATAAACATGGAAATACCTACACAGTCATGTGTACGAACATGGAAATATCTACACTGCCATCTGTATAAACATGGAAATATCTACACAGCCCTCTGTATAAATATGGAAATATCTGCATAGGCATCTGTATAAACATGGAAATATCTACACTGCTATCTGTATAAATACGGAAATATGTACAGCACTCTCTGTATAAAGATAGAAATATCTACATCACTATCTGTATAAACCTGGAAACATCTACGCAGATATTTGTATAAATATGGAAATATCTACACCGCTATCTCTATAAACATGGAAATATCTACACCGTGATCTGTATAAACATGGAAATATTTACAGGGCTATCTGTATAAACATGGAAATATCTACACCATTATCTGTATAAATATGGAAATATCTACACCGCTATCTCTATAAACATGGAAATATCTCAACTGCGGTCTGTATAAACATGGAAATATCTACACCGCTATCTCTATAAACATGGAAATTTCTACAAAGCCATCTGTTTAAACATGGAAATACCTACACAGTCATGTGTACGAACATGGAAATATCTACACTGCCATCTGTATAAACATGGAAATATCCACAGCCCTCTGTATAAATATGGAAATATCTGCATAGGCATCTGTACAAACATGGAAATATCTGCACCGCTATCTGTATAAACATGGAAATTTCAACACCGCGGTCTGTATAAACATGGAAATATCTACACCGCTACCTGTATAAACATGGAAATATCTACACCGCTGTCTCTATAAACATGGAAATATCTACACCGTGATCTGTATAAACATGGAAATATCTACACCGCCATCTGTATAAACATGGAAATAACTATAGAGTCATCTGTGTAAACATGGAAATATCTACACCACCATCTGTATAAACATGGAAATATCTACAATGCCATCTGTATACACATGCAAATACCTACACGGCAATATGTGTATAGATGGAAACATCAACACTGCCATCTGTACAAACATGGAAATATCTACACTGCTATCTCTATAACCATGGAAATATCTACACTGCGGTCTGTATAAACATGGAAATATCTACACCGGTATCTGTATAAACATGGAAATATCTGCACCGCTATCTCTATAAATATGGAAATATCTACAAAGGCATCTGTATAAACATGGAAATACCTACACAGTAATGTGTAGGAACATTTAAATATCTACACTGCCATCTGTATAAACATAGAAATATCTACGCAGCCATCTGTATAAACATGGAAATATCTGCACCGCTATCTGTATGAACATGGAAATAGCTACACCGCTGTCTCTATAAACACGGAAATATGTACACCGCTATGTGTATAAACATGGAAATATCTCCACTGCTCTCTGTATAAACATGGAAATATCTCCACCGTTATGTGTATAAACATGGAAATATCTACACCGCCATCTCTATAAACATTGAAATATCTACACTGCCATCTGTAAAAACATGGAAATATCAACACAGTCATCTGAATAAACATGGAAATATCTACACCACCATCTGTATAAACATGGAAATACCTACAATACCATTTGTATGCACATGCAAATACCTTTACAGACATCTGTATAAATATGGAAATATCTACACCGCCATCTGTATAGACATGGAAATACCTACACTGCCATCCATAGAAACATGGAAATATCTACACCGCGATCTGTATAAACATGGAAATATCTACGCAGCCATCTGTATATACATGGAAATATCTACATCGCTATCTGTATAAACATGGAAATAACTACACCGCTATTTGTATAAACAAGGAAATATATACACTGCGATCTGTATAAACATGGAAATATCTACACAGCTATCTCTATAAACATGGAAATATCTACACAGCTATCTCTATAAACATGGAAATATCTACACCGCCATCTGTACAAACATGGAAATACCTACAAAGTCATCTTTATAAACATGGAAAAATCTACACAGCCATCTGAATAAACCTGGAAATATCTACACAGCCATCTGTATATACATGGAAATATCTACACCGCTATCTGTATAAACATGGAAATAACTACACCGCTATTTGTATAAACAAGGAAATATCTACACCGTGATCTGTATAAACATGGAAATATCTACACCGCCATCTCTATAAACATGGAAATATCTACACCCCTATCTGTATAAACATGGAAATATCCACACCGCTATCTCTATTAACATGGAAAAATCAACACCGCTATCTCTATAAACATGGAAATATCTACACCGACATCTCCATAAACATGGAAATATCTACACCACGATCAGTATAAACATGGAAATATCTACACCTCTATCTGTATAAACATGGAAATATCGCCAATGCTATCTCTATAAACATCGAAATATCTACACCGCCATCTATATAAACATGGAAATACTTACAAAGTTATCTGTATAAACATGGAAATATCTACACCGCCATGTGTATAAACATGGAAATATCTACACAGCCATGTGTATATACATGTAAATATCTACACCGCTATCTATATAAACATGGAAATAACTACACCGCTATCTGTATAAACATGGAAATATCTACACCGCCATCTACATAACCATGGAAATATGTGCGCCGCCATCTGTATAAACATGGAAATATCTACACGGTCATCTGTGTTTAGAGGGAAATATCAACACTGCCATATGTACAAACATGGAAAAATCTGCACCGCTATCTGTATAAACATGGAAATATCTACACCGCGGTCTGTATAAACATGGAAATAACTACACAGTCATGTGTACGAACATGGAAATATCTACACTGCCATCTGTATAAACATGGAAATATCTACACAGCCCTCTGTATAAATATGGAAATATCTGCATAGGCATCTGTATAAACATGGAAATATCTACACTGCTATCTGTATAAATATGGAATTATGTACAGCACTCTCTGTATAAAGATAGAAATATCTACATCGCTATCTGTATAAACCTGGAAACATCTACGCAGCTATTTGTATAAATATGGAAATATCTACACCGCTATCTCTATAAACATGGGAATATCTACACCGTGATCTGTATAAACATGGAAATATTTACACGGCTATCTGTATAAACATGGAAATATCTACACTGTTATCTGTATAAATATGGAAATATCTACACCGCTATCTCTATAAACATGGAAATATCTACACCGCCATCTGTATAAACATGGAAATATCTACATGGCTATCTCTATAAACATGGAAATATCTACAATGCCATCTGTAAAAACATGGAAATACCTATACAGTCATCTGTATAAACATGGAAATATCTATACCACCATCTGTATAAACATGGAAATATCTACAATGCCATCTGTATACACATGGAAATAACTACACGGCAATCTGTGTATAGATGGAAACATCAACACCGCCATCTGTACAAACATGGAAATATCTACACCGCTATCTCTATAAACATGGAAATATCTCAACTGCGGTGTGCATAAACATGGAAATATCTACACCGCTATCTCTATAAACATGGAAATTTCTACAAAGCCATCTGTATAAACATGGAAATACCTACACAGTCATGTGTACGAACATGGAAATATCTACTCTGCCATCTGTATAAACATGGAAATATCTACACAGCCCTCTGTATAAATATGAAAATATCTGCATAGGCATCTGTATAAACATGGAAATATCTGCACTGCTATCTGTATAAACATGGAAATATCTACACCGCGGTGTGTATAAACATGGAAATATCTACACCGCTATCTATATAAACGTGGAAATATCTACACCGCTATCTCTATAAACATGGAAATATCTACACCGTGATCTGTATAAACATGGAAATATTTACACCACTATCTGTATAAACATGGAAATTTCTACACCTTTATCTGTATAAATATGGAAATATCTACACCGCTATGTCTATAAACATGGAAATATCTACACCGCCATCTGTATAAACATGGAAATACCTATAGAGTCATCTGTGTAAACATGGAAATATCTACACCACCATCTGTATAAACATGGAAATATCTACAATGCCATCTGTATAAACATGGAAATACCTACGCGGCAATATGTGTATAGATGGAAACTTCAACACCGCCATCTGTACAAACATGCAAATATCTACACTGCTATCTCTATAAACATGGAAATATCTACACTGCGGTCGGTATAAACATTGAAATATCTACACCGGTATCTGTATAAACATGGAAATATCTACACCGCCATCTACATATACATGGAAATATCTGCGCCGCCATCTTTATAAACATGGAAATATCAACACGGTCATCTGTGTATAGATGGAAATATCAACACCGCCATATGTACAAACATGGAAAAATCTGCACCGCTATCTGTATAAACATGGAAATATCTACACCGCGGTCTGTATAAACATGGAAATATCTACACCGCTATCTCTATAAACATGGAAATATCTACACCGTGATCTGTATAAACATGGAAATATTTACACTGCTATCTGTATAAACATGGAAATTTCTACACCGTTATCTGTATAAATATAGAAATATCTACACCGCTATCTCTATATACATGGAAATATCTACACCGCCATCTGTATAAACATGGAAATACCTATACAGTCATCTGTGTAAACATGGAAATATCGACACCACCATCTGTATAAACATGGAAATATCTCCACTGCTATCTCTATAAACATGGAATTATCTAAACCGCCATCTGTATAAACATGGAAATATCTACACCGTTATCTGTATAAATATGGAAATATCTACACCGCTATCTCTATAAACATGGAAATATCTACACCGTGATCTGTATAAACATGGAAATATCTACACCGCCATCTGTATAAACATGGAAATAAGTATAGAGTCATCTGTGTAAACATGGAAATATCTACACCACCATCTGTATAAACATGGAAATATCTACAATGCCATCTGTTTACACATGCAAATACCTACACGGCAATATGTGTATAGATGGAAACATCAACACCGCCTTCTGTACAAACATGGAAATATCTACACTGCTATCTCTATTACCATGGAAATATCTACACTGCGGTCTGTCTAAACATGGAAATATCTACACCGGTATCTGTATAAACATGGAAATATCTGCACCGCTATCTCTATAAACATGGAAATATCTACAAAGGCATCTGTATAAACATGGAAATACCTACACAGTAATGTGTAGGAACATTTAAATATCTACACTGCCATCTGTATAAACATAGAAATATCTACGCAGCCATCTGTATAAACATGGAAATATCTGCACCGCTATCTGTACAAACATGGAAATAGCTACACCGCTGTCTCTATAAACATGGAAATATGTACACCGATATGTGTATAAACATGGAAATATCTCCACTGCTCTCTGTATAAACATGGAAATATCTCCACCGTTATCTGTATAAACATGGAAATATCTACAGCGCCATCTCTATAAACATTGAAATATCTACACTGCCATCTGTAAAAAATGGAAATATCTACACAGTCATCTGAATAAACATGGAAATATCTACACCACCATCTGTATAAACATGGAAATACCTACAATACCATTTGTATGCACACGCAAATACCTATACAGACATCTGTATAAATATGGAAATATCTACACCGCCATCTGTATAGACATGGAAATACCTGCACTGCCATCTGTAGAAACATGGAAATATCTACACCGCGATCTGTATAAACATGGAAATATCTACACAGCCATCTGTATATACATGGAAATATCTACATCGCTACCTGTATAAACATGGAAATAACTACACCGCTATTTGTATAAACAAGGAAATATCTACACTACGATCTGTATAAACATGGAAATATCTACACTGTTATCTGTATAAATATGGAAATATCTACACCGCTATCTCTATAAACATGGAAATATCTACACCGCCATCTGTATAAACATGGAAATATCTACATGGCTATCTCTATAAACATGGAAATATCTACAATGCCATCTGTAAAAACATGGAAATACCTATACAGTCATCTGTATAAACATGGAAATATCTACACCACCATCTGTATAAACATGGAAATATCTACAATGCCATCTGTATACACATGGAAATAACTACACGGCAATCTGTGTATAGATGGAAACATCAACACCGCCATCTGTACAAACATGGAAATATCTACACCGCTATCTCTATAAACATGGAAATATCTCAACTGCGGTCTGCATAAACATGGAAATATCTACACCGCTATCTCTATAAACATGGATATTTCTACAAAGCCATCTGTATAAACTTGGAAATACCTACACAGTCATGTGTACGAACATGGAAATATCTACTCTGCCATCTGTATAAACATGGAAATATCTACACAGCCCTCTGTATAAATATGAAAATATCTGCATAGGCATCTGTATAAACATGGAAATATCTGCACTGCTATCTGTATAAACATGGAAATATCTACACCGCGGTGTGTATAAACATGGAAATATCTACACCGCTATCTATATAAACATGGAAATATCTACACCGCTATCTCTATAAACATGGAAATATCTACACCGTGATCTGTATAAACATGGAAATATTTACACCACTATCTGTATAAACATGGAAATTTCTACACCTTTATCTGTATAAATATGGAAATATCTACACCGCTATCTCTATAAACATGGAAATATCTACACCGCCATCTGTATAAACATGGAAATACCTATAGAGTCATCTGTGTAAACATGGAAATATCTACACCACCATCTGTATAAACATGGAAATATCTACAATGCCATCTGTATAAACATGGAAATACCTACACGGCAATATGTGTATAGATGGAAACTTCAACACCGCCATCTGTACAAACATGCAAATATCTACACTGCTATCTCTATAAACATGGAAATATCTACACTGCGGTCGGTATAAACATTGAAATATCTACACCGGTATCTGTATAAACATGGAAATATCTACACCGCCATCTACATATCCATGGAAATATCTGCGCCGCCATCTTTATAAACATGGAAATATCTACACGGTCATCTGTGTATAGATGGAAATATCAACACCGCCATATGTACAAACATGGAAAAATCTGCACCGCTATCTGTATAAACATGGAAATATCTACACCGCGGTCTGTATAAACATGGAAATATCTACACCGCTATCTCTATAAACATGGAAATATCTACACCGTGATCTGTATAAACATGGAAATATTTACACTGCTATCTGTATAAACATGGAAATTTCTACACCGTTATCTGTATAAATATAGAAATATCTACACCGCTATCTCTATATACACGGAAATATCTACACCGCCATCTGTATAAACATGGAAATACCTATACAGTCATCTGTGTAAACATGGAAATATCGACACCACCATCTGTATAAACATGGAAATATCTCCACTGCTATCTCTATAAACATGGAATTATCTACACCGCCATCTGTATAAACATGGAAATATCTACACCGTTATCTGTATAAACATGGAAATATCTACACCGTGATCTGTATAAACATGGAAATATCTACACCGCCATCTGTATAAACATGGAAATAAGTATAGAGTCATCTGTGTAAACATGGAAATATCTACACCACCATCTGTATAAACATGGAAATATCTACAATGCCATCTGTTTACACATGCAAATACCTACACGGCAATATGTGTATAGATGGAAACATCAACACCGCCTTCTGTACAAACATGGAAATACCTACACTGCTATCTCTATAACCATGGAAATATCTACACTGCGGTCTGTATAAACATGGAAATATCTACACCGGTATCTGTATAAACATGGAAATATCTGCACCGCTATCTCTATAAACATGGAAATATCTACAAAGGCATCTGTATAAACATGGGAATACCTACACAGTAATGTGTAGGAACATTTAAATATCTACACTGCCATCTGTATAAACATAGAAATATCTACGCAGCCATCTGTATAAACATGGAAATATCTGCACCGCTATCTGTACAAACATGGAAATAGCTACACCGCTGTCTCTATAAACATGGAAATATGTACACCGCTATGTGTATAAACATGGAAATATCTCCACTGCTCTCTGTATAAACATGGAAATATCTCCACCGTTATCTGTATAAACATGGAAATATCTACAGCGCCATCTCTATAAACATTGAAATATCTACACTGCCATCTGAAAAAATGGAAATATCTACACAGTCATCTGAATAAACATGGAAATATCTACACCACCATCTGTATAAACATGGAAATACCTACAATACCATTTGTATGCACACGCAAATACCTATACAGACATCTGTATAAATATGGAAATATCTAAACCGCCATCTGTATAGACATGGAAATACCTGCACTGCCATCTGTAGAAACATGGAAATATCTACACCGCGATCTGTATAAACATGGAAATATCTACACAGCCATCTGTATATACATGGAAATATCTACATCGCTACCTGTATAAACATGGAAATAACTACACTGCTATTTGTATAAACAAGGAAATATCTACACTATGATCTGTATAAACATGGAAATATCTACACAGCTATCTCTATAAACATGGAAATATCTACACCGCCATCTCTATAAACATGGAAATATCTACACCACGATCAGTATAAACATGGAAATATCTACACCGCCATCTCTATAAACATGGAAATATCTACACCACGATCAGTATAAACATGGAAATATCTACACCTCTATCTGTATAAACATGGAAATATCGCCAACGCTATCTCTATAAACATCGAAATATCTTCACCGCCATCTATATAAACATGGAAATACTTACAAAGTTATCTGTATAAACATGGAAATATCTACACCGCCATGTGTATAAACATGGAAATATCTACACAGCCATGTGTATATACATGGAAATATCTACACCGCTATCTATATAAACATGGAAATAACTACACCGCTATCTGTATAAACATGGAAATATCTACACCGCCATCTACATAACCATGGAAATATCTGCGCCGCCATCTGTATAAACATGGAAATATCTACACGGTCATCTGTGTATAGATGGAAATATCAACACTGCCATATGTACAAACATGGAAAAATCTGCACCGCTATCTGTATAAACATGGAAATATCTACACCGCGGTCTGTATAAACATGGAAATATCTACAATGCCATCTGTAAAAACATGGAAATACCTATACAGTCATCTGTATAAACATGGAATTATCTACACCACCATCTGTATAAACATGGAAATATCTACAATGCCATCTGTATACACATGGAAATAACTACACGGCAATCTGTGTATAGATGGAAACACCAACACCGCCATCTGTACAAACATGGAAATATCTACACCGCTATCTCTATAAACATGGAAATATCTACAAAGTCATCAGTATAAACATGGAAATACCTACACAGTCATGTGTACGAACATGGAAATATCTACACTGCCATCTGTATAAACATGGAAATATCCACAGCCCTCTCTATAAATATGGAAATATCTGCATAGGCATCTGTATAAACATGGAAAAATCTGCACCGCTATCTGTATAAACATGGAAATATCTACACCGCGGTCTGTATAAACAGGGAAATATCTACACCGCTATCTGTATAAACATGGAAATATCTACACCGCTATCTCTATAAACATGGAAATATCTACACCGTGATCTGTATAAACATGGAAATATCTACACCGCCATCTGTATAAACATGGAAATAAGTATAGAGTCATCTGTGTAAACATGGAAATATCTACACCACCATCTGTATAAACATGGAAATATCTACAATGCCATCTGTTTACACATGCAAATACCTACACGGCAATATGTGTATAGATGGAAACATCAACACCGCCTTCTGTACAAACATGGAAATATCTACACTGCTATCTCTATAACCATGGAAATATCTACACTGCGGTCTGTATAAACATGGAAATATCTACACCGGTATCTGTATAAACATGGAAATATCTGCACCGCTATCTCTATAAACATGGAAATATCTACAAAAGCATCTGTATAAACATGGAAATACCTACACAGTAATGTGTAGGAACATTTAAATATCTACACTGCCATCTGTATAAACATAGAAATATCTACGCAGCCATCTGTATAAACATGGAAATATCTGCACCGCTATCTGTATAAACATGGAAATAGCTACACCGCTGTCTCTATAAACATGGAAATATGTACACCGATATGTGTATAAACATGGAAATATCTCCACTGCTCTCTGTATAAACATGGAAATATCTCCACCGTTATCTGTATAAACATGGAAATATCTACAGCGCCATCTCTATAAACATTGAAATATCTACACTGCCATCTGTAAAAAATGGAAATATCTACACAGTCATCTGAATAAACATGGAAATATCTACACAACCATCTGTATAAACATGGAAATACCTACAATACCATTTGTATGCACACGCAAATACCTATACAGACATCTGTATAAATATGGAAATATCTACACCGCCATCTGTATAGACATGGAAATATCTACACTGCCATCTGTAGAAACATGGAAATATCTACACCGCGATCTGTGTAAACATGGAAATATCTACACAGCCATCTGTATATACATGGAAATATCTACATCGCTATCTGTATAAACATGGAAATAACTACACCGCTATTTGTATAAACAAGGAAATATCTACACTGTGATCTGTATAAACATGGAAATATCTACATCGCTATCGGTATAAACATGGAAATATCTACACTGCCATCTGTATAAAGATGGAAATATATACACCGCGAGCTGTATAAACATGGAAATATCTACACCGCAATCTCTATAAACATGGAAATACCAACACCGTTATCTGTATAAACATGGAAATATCTACAGTGCTATCTCTATAAACATGAAAATACTTACACCACCATCTCCATAAACATGGAGATATTCACACCGTTATCTCTATAAACATAGAAATAACTGCACCGCCATCTCTATAAACATGGAAATATATACAATGCTATCTATGTAAACATGGAATTATCTACACAGCTATCTGTGTAAACTTGGAAATATCTACGCCGCTCTCTGTGTAAGTTTGGCAATACCTACACCACAATCTGTGCAAAGATGGAAATACCTACACCGCTATCTGTATAAACATGGAAATATCTACACTGATATCTGTATAAACATGGAAATATCTACACTGCCATCTATATAAACATGGAAATACCTAAACCGCTTTCTCTATAAACATGAAAATATCTACACTGCTATCTCTATAAACATGGAAATATCTACACCACTATCTCTATAAATATGGAAATATCTTGACTGCCATCTGTATAAACATGGAAATGTCTATACCGCCATCTGTATAAATATGGAAATATCTACACTGCCATCTGCATAAACATGGAAATATCTACACAGACATCTGTATAAACATGGAAATATCTACACTGCAATCTGTATAAACTTGGAAATATCTACACTGACATCTGTAGAAAGATGAAAATGTCTACAAAGCGATCTGAATAAACATGGGAATTTCTACACCACTACCTGTATAAACATGGAAATATCTACACCGATATCTGTATAAACATGGAAATATCTATACCGCAGTCTCTATAAACATGGAAATATCTCCACCGCTATCTGTATAAACATGAAAATATCTTCACCGCTATCTGTATAATCATGGACATATCTACACCGCAATATGTATAAACATGGAAATATCTACCACGCTATGTGTGTAAACATGGAAATATCAACACAGCTATCTGTGTAAACTTGGAAATATCTACACAGCTATCTGCGTAAACATGGAAGTATCTACACGGCAATCTATGCAAAGATGGAAATATCTACGCCGCTATCTCTGTAAACATGGAATTATCTACACCGCTACCTGTATAAACATGGAAATATCTACACCGCTGTCTGTATAAAAAAGGAAATATCTACACGGACATCTGTAGAAACATGGAAATATCTACACTGCAATCTCTATAAACATGGAAATACCTACACCGCTATCTGTATAAATATGGAAATATCTACACCGCTATCTCTATAAACATGGAAATACCTACACCGCTTTCTCTATAAACATGAAAATATCTACACTGCTATCTCTATATACATGGAAATATCTACACCTCCATCTCTATAAACATGAAAATATCTACACCGCCATCTTCAGAGACATGGATGCATCTACACTGCTATCTGTATAAACATGGAAATATCTACACCACTATCTGTATAAACATGGAACTATCTTCACTGCCATTTGTAAAAACATGGAAATATCTACACCGCCGTCTGTATAAAGATGGAAATATCTTCACCGCAATCTCTATAAATATGGAAATAACTACACCGCTATATCTATAGACAAGGAAATATCTACACTGCTATCTGTATAAACATGGAAATATCTACACTGCCATCTGTATAAAGATGGAAATATCTACACCGCGAGCTGTATAAACATGGAAATATCTACACCACTATCTGTATAAACATGGAAATATCTTCACTGCCATCTATATTAACATGGAAATATCTACGCCGCCATCTGTATAAAGATGGAAATATCTAAACCACAATCTGTACAAATATGGAAATACCTACACCGCTATCTCGATAGACATGGAAATATCTACACCGCTATCTGTATAAACTTGGAAACATCTACCCTGCCATCTGTATAAAGATGGAAATATCTACACCGCGAGCTGTATAAACATGGAAATATCCACACCGCTATTTGTATAAACATGGAAATACCAACACCGTTATCTGTATAAACATGGAAATATCTACACCGCTATCTCTATAAACATGAAAATACTTACACCACCATCTCTATAAACATGGAGATATTTACACTGCTATCTCTATAAACATAGAAATAACTACACCACCATATCTATAAACATGGAAATATCTACACAGCCATCTGAATAAATATGGAAATATCTACACAGACATCTGTATAAACATGGATAAATCTACACTGCCATCTGTATAAACTTGGAAAAATCTACACTGACATCTGTAGAAAGATGGAAATGTCTACAAAGCGATCTTTATAAACATGGGAATTTCTACACCGCTACCTGTATAAACATGGAAATATCTACAGCGCTATCTGTATCAACATGGAAATACCTACACCGCAATCTGTATAAACAAGGAAGTATCTACAATGCTATCTCTGTAAACATGGAAATATCTACACAGATACCTGTGTAAACTTTGAAATATCTACACCGCTATCTCTGTAAGTTTGGCAATACCTACACCGCAATCTGAGCAAAGATAGAAATACCTACACCGGCATCTCTGTAAACATGGAAATATCTACACCGATATCTGTATAAACATGGAAACATCTACACTGCCATCTGTATAAACATGGAAATACCTACACCACTTTCTCTATAAACATGAAAATATCTACACTGCTATCTCTATATACATGGAAATATCTACACCTCCATCTCTATAAACATGAAAATATCTACAACGCCATCTTCAGAAACATGGATGTATCTACACCGCCATCTGTATAAACATGGAAATATGTAAACCACTATTTGTATAAATATGGAAATATCTTCCCGGCCATCTGTATAAACATGGAAATATCTACACCGCCATCCGTATAAAGATGGAAATATCTACACCGCAAGCTGTATAAATATGGAAATAACTACACCGCTATCTCTATAGACATGGAAATATCTACACCGCTATGTGTATAAACATGGAAATATCTACACTGCCATCTGTATAAAGATGGAAATATCTACACCGCGAGGTGTATAAACATGGAAATATCTACACCGCTATCTGCATAAACATGGAAATACCAACACCGCTATCTGTATAAACATGTAAATATCTACACCGCTATCTCTATAAACATGAAGATACTTACACCACCATCTCTATAAACATGGAATTATTTACACCGCTATCTCTATAAACTTAGAAATATCTAGACTGCCATCTCTATAAACATGGAAATATCTACACCGCTATCTGCATAAACCTGGAAATATCTACACAGACATCTATATAAACATGGAAATATCTACACAGCTATCTCTATAAACATGGAAATACCTACACCGCCATCTGTATAAACATGGAAATACCTACAAAGTCACCTGCATAAACATGGAAATATATACACAGTCATCAGTATAAACATGGAAATATCTACACAGCCATCTGTATATACATGGAATTATCTACACCGCTATCTGTATAAACATGGAAATATCTACACCGCCTTCTACATATCCATGGAAATATCTGCGCTGCCTTCTGTATCAACATGGAAATATCTACACGGTCATCTGTGAATTGATGGAAATATCAACACCGCCATCTGTACAAACATGGAAATATCTGCACCGCTATCTGTATAAACATGGAAATATCTACACCGCGGTCTGTATAAACATGGAAGTAGCTAAACCGCTATCTGTATAAACATGGAAATATCTACACTGCTGTCTCTATAAACCTGGAAATATCTACACCGTGATCTGTATAAACATGGAAATATATACACTGCTATCTGTATAAACATGGAAATATGTACACTGCTATCTCTATAAACATCGAAATATCTACAATGCCATCTGTAAAAACATGGAAATAACTATACATTCATCTGTATAAACATGGAAATATCTACACCACGATCTGTGTAAACATGGAAATATCTACACCTCTATCTGTATAAACATGGAAATATCTACACAGCTATCTCTATAAACATGGAAATACCTACACCGCCATCTGTATAAACATGGAAATACCTACAAAGTCATCTGTATAAACATGGAAATATCTACACAGCCATCTGTATAAACATGGAAATATCTACACAGCCATCTGCATATACATGGAAATATCTACACCGCTATCTGTATAAACCTGGAAATATATACACCGCCTTCTACATATCCATGGAAATATCAGCGCAGCCTTCTGTATAAACATGGAAATATCTACACGGTCATCTGTGTATAGATGGAAATATCAACACCGCCATCTGTACAAACATGGAAATATCTGCACCGCTATCTGTATAAACATGGAAATATCTACACCGCGGTCTGTATAAACATAGAAATAGCTAAACCGCTATCTGTATAAACATGGAAATATCTACACTGCTATCTCTATAAACCTGGAAATATCTACACCGTGATCTGTATAAACATGGAAATATTTACACTGCAATCTGTATAAACATGGAAATATCTACACCGTTATCTGTATAAATATGGAAATATCTACACCGCTATCTCTATAAACATGGAAATATCTACACCGCCATCTGTATAAACATGGAAATATCTACACTTACATCTCTATAAACATGGAAATACCTACAATGCCATCTGTAAAAACATGGAAATACCTATACAGTCATCCGTATGAACATGGAAATATCTACACCACCATCTGCATAAACATGGAAATATCTACAATGCCATCTTTATACACATGGAAATACCTACACGGCAATCTGTGTATAGATGGAAACATCAACACCGCCATCTGTGCAGACATGGAAATATCTACACCGCTATCTGTATAAACATGGAAATATCTACACTGCGGTCTGTATAAACATGGAAATTTCTACACCGGTATCTGTATAAACATGGAAATATCTACACCACGATCTGTATAAACATGGAAATATTTACACCGCTATCTGTATAAACATGGAAATATCTACACCGCTATCTCTATAAACATGGAAATATCTACAAAGCCATCTGTATAAACATGGAAATACCTACACAGTCATGTGTAGGAACAGGGAAAAATCTGCACTGCCATGAGTATAAACATGGAAATATCTACAGATCCTTCTGTATAAATATGGAAATATCTGCATAGGCATCTGTATACACATGGAAATCTCTGCACCGCTATCTGTATAAACATGGAAATACCTACACCGCTGTCTCTATAAACATGGAAATATGTACACCGCTATGTGTATAAACATGGAAATATCTCCACTGCTGTCTGTATAAACATGGAAATATCTACACCGCGATCTGTATAAACATGGAAATATCTACACCGCTATTTGTATACACATGGAAATATCTACACAGCTATCTCTATAAACATGGAAATACCTACAACGCCATATGTATAAACATGGAAATACCTACAAAGTCATCTGTATAAACATGGAAATATCTACACAGCCATCTGTATAAACATGGAAATATCTACACAGCCATCTGTATATACATGGAAATATCTACACCGATATCTGTATAAACATGGAAATATCTACACCGCCTTCTACATATCCATGGAAATATCTGCGCCACCTTGTGTATAAACATGGAAATATCTACACGGTCATCTGTGTATAGATGGAAATATCAACACCGCCATCTGTACAAACATGGAAATATCTGCACCGCTATCTCTATAAACATGGAAATACCTACACCGCCATCTGTATAAACATGGAAATACCTACAAAGTCATCTGTATAAACATGGAAATATCTACAATGCCATCTGTAAAAACATGGAAATACCTATACAGTCATCTGTATAAACATGGAAATAGCTAAACCGCTATCTGTATAAACATTGAAATATCTACACCGTTATCTGTATAAATATGGAAATATCTACACCGCTATCTCTATAAACATGGAAATATCTACACCGCCATCTGTATGAACATGCAAATATCTACACTGCTATCTCTATAAACATGGAAATATGTACAATGCCATCTGTAAAAACATGGAAATACCTATACAGTCATCTGTATAAACGTGGAAATATCTACACCACCATCTGTATAAACATGGATATATCTACAATGCCATCTGTATACACATGGAAATACCTACATGGCAATCTGTGTATAGATGGAAACATCAACAGCGCCATCTGTACAAACATGGAAATATCTTCACCGCTATCTGTATAAACATGGAAATATCTACACTGCGTTCTGTATAAACATGGAAATATTTTCACCGCTATCTGTATAAACATGGAAATATCTACACCGCTATCTCTATAAACATGGAAATATCTACAAATCCATCCGTATAAACATGGAAATACCTACACAGTCATGTGTAGGAACATGGAAAAATCTGCACTGCCATCTGTATAAACATGGAAATATCTACAGAGCCCTCTGTATAAATATGGAAATATCTGCATAGGCATCTGTATAAACATGGAAATATCTGCATCGCTATCTGTATAAACATGGAAATACCTACACCGCTGTCTCTATAAACATGGAAATATGTACACCGCTATGTGTATAAACACGGAAATATCTCCACTGCTGTCTGTATATACATGGAAATATCTACACCGCGATCTGTATAAACATGGAAATATCTACACCGCTATCTGTATAAAGATGGAAATATCTACACAGCTATCTCTATAAACATGGAAATACCTAAACCGCCATCTGTATAAACATGGAAATACCTACAATTCATCTGTATAAACATGGAAATATCTACACAGCCATCTGTATAAACATGGAAATATCTACACAGCCATCTGTATATACATGGAAATATCTACACCGCTATCTGTATAAACATGGAAATATCTACACCGCCTTCTACATATCCATGGAAATATCTGCGCCACCTTCTCTATAAACATGGAAATATCTACACGGTCATCTGTGTATAGATGGAAATATCAACACCGCCATCTGTACAAACATGGAAATATCTGCACCGCTATCTGTATAAACATGGAAAATCTACACCGCGGTCTGTATAAACATGGAAATAGCTAAACCGCTATCTGTATAAACATGGAAATATCTACACTGCTATCTCTATAAACCTGGAAATATCTACACCGTGATCTGTATAAACATGGAAATATTTACACTGCTATCTGTAGAAACATGGAAATATCTACACCGTTATCTGTATAAATATGCAAATATCTACACCGCTATCTCTATAAACATGGAAATATCTACACCGCCATCTGTATAAACATGGAAATATCTACACTTATATCTCTATAAACATGGAAATATCTACAATGCAATCTGTAAAAACATGGAAATACCTATACAGTCATCTGTATGAACATGGAAATATCTACACCACCATCTGTATAAACATGGAAATATCTACAATGCCACATGTATACACACGGAAATACCTACATGGCAATCTGTGTATAGATGGAAACATCAACACCGCCATCTGTACAGACATGGAAATATCTGCACCGCTATCTGTATAAACATGGAAATATCTACTCCGCGGTCTGTATAAACATGGAAATAGCTAAACGGCTATCTGTATAAACATGGAAATATCTACACTGCTATCTCTATAAACCTGGAAATATCTACACCGTGATCTGTATAAACATGGAAATATTTACACTGCTATCTGTATAAACATGGAAATATCTACACCGTTATCTGTATAAATATGGAAATATCTACACCGCTATCTCTACAAACATGGAAATATCTACACCGCCATCTGTATAAACATGGAAATATCTACACTGCTATCTCTATAAACATGGAAATATCTACAATGCCATCTGTAGAAACATGGAAATACCTATACAGTCATCTGTATAAACATGGAAATATCTACACCACCATCTGTATATACATGGAAATATCTACAATGCCATCTGTATACACATGGAAATACCTACACGGCAATCTGTGTATAGATGGAAACATCAACACCGCCATCTGTACAAACATGGAAATACCTACACCGCTATCTGTATAAACATGGAAATATCTACACTGCGGTATGTATAAACATGGAAATTTCTACACCGGTATCTGTATAAACATGGAAATATCTATACCACGATCTGTATAAACATGGAAGTATTTACACCGCTATCTGTATAAACATGGAAATATCTACACCGCTATCTCTATAAACATGGAAATATCTACAAAGCCATCTGTATAAACATGGAAATACCTACACAGTCATGTGTAGGAACATGGAAAGATGTGCACTGCCATCTGTATAAACATGGAAATATCTACAGAGCCCTCTGTATAAATATGGAAATACCTGCATAGGCATCTGTATAAACATGGAAATATCTGCACCGCTCTCTGTATAAACATGGAGATAACTACACCGCTGTCTCTATAAACATGGAAATATATACACCCCTATGTGTATAAACATGGAAATATCTCCACTACTGTCTGTATAAACATGGAAATATCTACAATTCAATCTGTAAAAACATGGAAATACCTATACAGTCATCTGAATGAACATGGAAATATCTACACCACCATCTGTATAAACATGGAAATATCTACAATGCCTCCTGTATACACATGGAAATACCTACATGGCAATCTGTGTATAGATGGAAACATCAACACCGCCATCTTTACAGACATGGAAAATCTGCACCGCTATCTGTATAAACATGGAAATATCTACTCCGCGGTCTGTATAAACATGGAAATAGCTAAACGGCTATCTGTATAAACATGGAAATATCTACACTGCTATCTCTATAAACCTGGAAATATCTACACCGTGATCTGTATAAACATGGAAATATTTACACTGCTATCTCTATAAACATGGAAATATCTACACCGTTATCTGTATAAATATGGAAATATCTACACCGCTATCTCTATAAACATGGAAATATCTACACTGCCATCTGTATAAACATGGAAACATCTACACTGCTATCTCTATAAACATGGAAATATCTACAATGCCATTTGTAAAAACATGGAAATACCTATACAGTCATCTGTATAAACATGGAAATATCTACACCACCATCTGTATAAACATGGAAATATCTACAATGCCATCTGTATACACATGGAAATACCTACACGGCAATCTGTGTATAGATGGAAACATCAACACCGCCATCTGTACAAACATGGAAATACCTACACCGCTATCTGTATAAACATGGAAATATCTACACTGCGGTCTGTATAAACATGGAAATTTCCACACCGTTATCTGTATAAACATGGAAATATCTACACCACGATCTCTGTAAACATGGAAATATTTACACCGCTATCTGTATAAACATGGAAATATCTACACCGCTATCTCTATAAACATGGAAATATCTACAAAGCCATCTGTATATACATGGAAATACCTACACAGTCATGTGTAGGAACATGGAAAAATCTACACTGCCATCTGTATAAACATGGAAATATCTACAGAGCCCTCTGTATAAATATGGAAATATCTGCATAGGCATCTGTATAAACATGGAAATATCTGCACCGCTATCTGTATAAACATGGAAATACCTACACCGCTGTCTCTATAAACATGGAAATATCTACACCATTATCTGTACAAATATGGAAATATCTACACCGCTATCTCTATAAACATGGAAATATCTACACCGCCATGTGTATAAACATGGAAATATCTACACTGCTATCCCTATAAACATGGAAATATCTACACAGCTATCTCTATAAACATGGAAATACCTACACCGCCATCTGTATAAACATGGAAATACCTACAAAGTCATCTGTATAAACAAGGAAATATCTACACAGCCATCTGTATAAACATGGAAATATCTACACAGCCATCTGTATATACATGGAAATATCTACACCGCTATCTGTATAAACATGGAAATATCTACACCGCCTTCCACATATCCATGGAAATATCTGCGCCGCCTTCTGTATAAACATGGAAATATCTACACGGTCATCTGTGTATAGATGGAAATATCAACACCGCCATCTGTACAAACTTGGAAATATCTGCACCGCTATCTGTATAAACATGGAAATATGTACACCGCGGTCTGTATAAACATGGAAATAGTTAAACCGCTATCTGTATAAACATGGAAATATCTACACTGCTATCTCTATAAAAGTGGAAATATCTACACCGTGATCTGTATAAACATAGAAATATTTACACTGCAATCTGTATAAACATGGAAATATCTACACCGTTATCTGTATAAATATGGAAATATCTACACCGCTATCTCTATAAACATGGAAATATCTACACCGCCATCTGTATAAACATGGAAATATCTACAATTATATCTCTATAAACATGGGAATATCTACAATGCCATCTGTAAAAACATGGAAATACCTATACAGTCATCTGTATGAACATGGAAATATCTACACCACCATCTGTATAAACATGGAAATATCTACAATGCCATCTGTATACACATGGAAATACCTACACGGCAATCTGTGTATAGATGGAAACATCAACACCGCCATCTGTACAGACATGGAAATATCTACACCGCTATCTGTATAAACATGGAAATATCTACACTGCGGTCTGTATAAACATGGAAATTTCCACACCGTTATCTGTATAAACATGGAAATATCTACACCACGATCTGTATAAACATGGAAATATTTACACCGCTATCTGTATAAACATGGAAATATCTACACCACTGTCTCTATAAACACGGAAATATCTACAAAGCCATCTGTATATACATGGAAATACCTACACAGTCATGTGTAGGAACATGGAAAAATCTACACTGCCATCTGTATAAACATGGAAATATCTACAGAGCCCTCTGTATAAATATGGAAATATCTGCATAGGCATCTGTATAAACATGGAAATATCTGCAACGCTACCTGTATAAACATGGAAATCCTACACCGCTGTCTCTATAAACATGGAAATATGTACACCGCTATGTGTATAAACATGGAAATATCTCCACTGCTGTCTGTATAAACATGGAAATATCTACACCGCGATCTGTATAAACATGGAAATATCTACACCGCTATCTGTATAAACATGGAAATATCTACACAGCTATCTCCATAAACATGGAAATACCTACACCGCCATCTGTATAAACATGGAAATACCTACAATGTCATCTGTATAAACATGGAAATATCTACACAGCCATCTGTATGACCAAGGAAATATCTACACAGCCATCTGTATATACATGGAAATATCTACACCGCTATCTGTATAAACATGGAAATATCTACACCGCCTTCTACATATGCATGGAAATATCTGCGCCGCCTTCTGTATAAACATGGAAATATCTACACGGTCATCTGTGTACAGATGGAAATATCAACACCGCCATCTGTACAAACATGGAAATATCTGCACCGCTATCTGTATAAACATGGAAATATCTACACCGCGGTCTGTATAAACATGGAAATAGCTAAACCGCTATCTGTATAAACATGGAAATATCTACACTGCTATCTCTATAAACCTGGAAATATCTACACCGTGATCTGTATAAACATGGAAATATTTACACTGCTATCTCTATAAACATGGAAATATCTACAATGTCATCTGTAAAACATGGAAATACCTATACAGACGTCTGTATAAACATGGAAATATCTACACCACCATCTGTATAAACATGGAAATATCTACAATGCCATCTGTATACACATGGAAATACCTACACGGCAATCTGTGTATAGATGGAAACATCAACACCACCATGTGTACAGACATGGAAATATCTACACCACTATCTGTATAAACATGGAAATATCTACACTGCGGTCTGTATAAACATGGAAATTTCCACACCGGTATCTGTATAAACATGGAAATATCTACACCACGATCTGTATAAACATGGAAATATTTACACCGCTATCTGTATAAACATGGAAATATCTACACCGCTATCTCTATAAACGTGGAAATATCTACAAAGCCATCTGTATAAACATGGAAATACCTACACAGTCATGTGTAGGAACATGGAAAAATCTACACTGCCATCTGTATAAACATGGAAATATCTACAGAGCCCTCTGTATAAATATGGAAATATCTGCATAGGCATCTGTATAAACATGGAAATATCTGCACCGCTATCTGTATAAACATGGAAATACCTACACCGCTGTCTCTATAAACATGGAAATATGTACACCGCTATGTGTATAAACATGGAAATATCTCCACTGCTGTCTGTATAAACATGGAAATATCTACACCGCGATCTGTATAAACATGGAAATATCTACACCGCGATCTGTATAAACATGGAAATACCTACACCGCCATCTGTATAAACATGGAAATAGCTACAAAGTCATCTGTATAAACATGGAAATATCTACACAGCCATCTGTATAAACATGGAAATATCTACACAGCCGTCTGTATATACATGGAAATATCTACACTGCTATCTGTATAAACATGGAAATATCCACACCGCCTTCTACATATCCATGGAAATATCTGCGCCGCCTTCTGTATAAACATGGAAATATCTGCACGGTCATCTGTGTATAGATGGAAATATCAACACCGCCATCTGTACAAACATGGAAATATCTGCACCGCTATCAGTATAAACATGGAAATATCTACACCGCGGTCTGTATAAACATGGAAATAGCTAAACCGCTATCTGTATAAACATGGAAATATCTACACTGCTATCTCTATAAACCTGGAAATATCTACACCGTGATCTGTATAAACATGGAAATATTTACACTGCTATCTGTAGAAACATGGAAATATCTACACCGTTATCTGTATAAATATGGAAATATCTACACTGCTATCTCTATAAACATGGAAATATCTACACCGCCATCTGTATAAACATGGAAATACCTACACTTATATCTCTATAAGCATGGAAATATCTACAATGCCATCTGTAAAAACCTGGAAATACCTATACAGTCATCTGTATAAACATGGAAATATCTACACCACCATCAGTATAAACATGGAAATATCTACAATGCCATCTGTATACACATGGAAATACCTACACGGCAATCTGTGTATAGATGGAAACATCAACACCGCCAGCTGTACAGACATGGAAATATCTACACCTCTATCTTTATAAACATGGAAATATCTACACTGCAGTCTGTATAAACATGGAAATTTCCACACCGGTATCTGTATAAACATGGAAATATCTACACCAAGATCTGTATAAACATGGAAATATTTACACCGCTATCTGTATAAACATGGAAATATCTACACCGCTATCTCTATAAACATGGAAATATCTACAAAGCCATCTGTATAAACATGGAAATACCAACACAGTCATGTGTAGGAACATGGAAAAATCTACACTGCCATCTGTATAAACATGGAAATATCTACAGTGCCCTCTGTATAAATATGGAAATACCTGCATAGGCATCTGTATAAACATGGAAATATCTGCACCGCTCTCTGTATAAACATGGAGATAACTACACCGCTGTCTCTATAAACATGGAAATATGTACACCCCTATGTGTATAAACATGGAAATATCTCCACTACTGTCTGTATAAACATGGAAATATCTACAATTCAATCTGTAAAAACATGGAAATACCTATACAGTCATCTGAATGAACATGGAAATATCTACACCACCATCTGTATAAACATGGAAATATCTACAATGCCTCCTGTATACACATGGAAATACCTACATGGCAATCTGTGTATAGATGGAAACATCAACACCGCCATCTTTACAGACATGGAAAATCTGCACCGCTATCTGTATAAACATGGAAATATCTACTCCGCGGTCTGTATAAACATGGAAATAGCTAAACGGCTATCTGTATAAACATGGAAATATCTACACTGCTATCTCTATAAACCTGGAAATATCTACACCGTGATCTGTATAAACATGGAAATATTTACACTGCTATCTCTATAAACATGGAAATATCTACACCGTTATCTGTATAAATATGGAAATATCTACACCGCTATCTCTATAAACATGGAAATATCTACACTGCCATCTGTATAAACATGGAAACATCTACACAGCTATCTCTATAAACATGGAAATATCTACAATGCCATTTGCAAAAACATGGAAATACCTATACAGTCATCTGTATAAACATGGAAATATCTACACCACCATCTGTATAAACATGGAAATATCTACAATGCCATCTGTATACACATGGAAATACCTACACGGCAATCTGTGTATAGATGGAAACATCAACACCGCCATCTGTACAAACATGGAAATACCTACACCGCTATCTGTATAAACATGGAAATATCTACACTGTGGTCTGTATAAACATGGAAATTTCCACACCGTTATCTGTATAAACATGGAAATATCTACACCACGATCTCTGTAAACATGGAAATATTTACACCGCTATATGTATAAACATGGAAATATCTACACCGCTATCTCTATAAACATGGAAATATCTACAAAGCCATCTGTATATACATGGAAATACCTACACAGTCATGTGTAGGAACATGGAAAAATCTACACTGCCATCTGTATAAACATGGAAATATCTACAGAGCCCTCTGTATAAATATGGAAATATCTGCATAGGCATCTGTATAAACATGGAAATATCTGCACCGCTATCTGTATAAACATGGAAATACCTACACCGCTGTCTCTATAAACATGGAAATATCTACACCATTATCTGTACAAATATGGAAATATCTACACCGCTATCTCTATAAACATGGAAATATCTACACCGCCATGTGTATAAACATGGAAATATCTACACTGCTATCCCTATAAACATGGAAATATCTACACAGCTATCTCTATAAACATGGAAATACCTACACCGCCATCTGTATAAACATGGAAATACCTACAAAGTCATCTGTATAAACAAGGAAATATCTACACAGCCATCTGTATAAACATGGAAATATCTACACAGCCATCTGTATATACATGGAAATATCTACACCGCTATCTGTATAAACATGGAAATATCTACACCGCCTTCCACATATCCATGGAAATATCTGCGCCGCCTTCTGTATAAACATGGAAATATCTACACGGTCATCTGTGTATAGATGGAAATATCAACACCGCCATCTGTACAAACTTGGAAATATCTGCACCGCTATCTGTATAAACATGGAAATATGTACACCGCGGTCTGTATAAACATGGAAATAGTTAAACCGCTATCTGTATAAACATGGAAATATCTACACTGCTATCTCTATAAAAGTGGAAATATCTACACCGTGATCTGTATAAACATAGAAATATTTACACTGCAATCTGTATAAACATGGAAATATCTACACCGTTATCTGTATAAATATGGAAATATCTACACCGCTATCTCTATAAACATGGAAATATCTACACCGCCATCTGTATAAACATGGAAATATCTACAATTATATCTCTATAAACATGGGAATATCTACAATGCCATCTGTAAAAACATGGAAATACCTATACAGTCATCTGTATGAACATGGAAATATCTACACCACCATCTGTATAAACATGGAAATATCTACAATGCCATCTGTATACACATGGAAATACCTACACGGCAATCTGTGTATAGATGGAATCATCAACACCGCCATCTGTACAGACATGGAAATATCTACACCGCTATCTGTATAAACATGGAAATATCTACACTGCGGTCTGTATAAACATGGAAATTTCCACACCGTTATCTGTATAAACATGGAAATATCTACACCACGATCTGTATAAACATGGAAATATTTACACCGCTATCTGTATAAACATGGAAATATCTACACCACTGTCTCTATAAACATGGAAATATCTACAAAGCCATCTGTATATACATGGAAATACCTACACAGTCATGTTTAGGAACATGGAAAAACCTACACTGCCATCTGTATAAACATGGAAATATCTACAGAGCCCTCTGTATAAATATGGAAATATCTTCATAGGCATCTGTATAAACACGGAAATATCTGCAACGCTATCTGTATAAACATGGAAATCCTACACCGCTGTCTCTATAAACATGGAAATATGTACACCGCTATGTGTATAAACATGGAAATATCTCCACTGCTGTCTGTATAAACATGGAAATATCTACACCGCGATCTGTATAAACATGGAAATATCTACACCGCTATCTGTATAAACATGGAAATATCTACACAGCTATCTCCATAAACATGGAAATACCTACACCGCCATCTGTATAAACATGGAAATACCTACAATGTCATCTGTATAAACATGGAAATATCTACACAGCCATCTGTATGACCAAGGAAATATCTACACAGCCATCTGTATATACATGGAAATATCTACACCGCTATCTGTATAAACATGGAAATATCTACACCGCCTTCTACATATGCATGGAAATATCTGCGCCGCCTTCTGTATAAACATGGAAATATCTACACGGTCATCTGTGTATAGATGGAAATATCAACACCGCCATCTGTACAAACATGGAAATATCTGCACCGCTATCTGTATAAACATGGAAATATCTACACCGCGGTCTGTATAAACATGGAAATAGCTAAACCGCTATCTGTATAAACATGGAAATATCTACACTGCTATCTCTATAAACCTGGAAATATCTACACCGTGATCTGTATAAACATGGAAATATTTACACTGCTATCTGTATAAACATGGAAATACCTACACCGTTATCTGTATAAATATGGAAATATCTACACCGCTATCTCTATAAACATGGAAATATCTACACCGCCATCTGTATCAACATGGAAATATCTACACTGCTATCTCTATAAACATGGAAATATCTACAATGTCATCTGTAAAACATGGAAATACCTATACAGACGTCTGTATAAACATGGAAATATCTACACCACCATCTGTATAAACATGGAAATATCTACAATGCCATCTGTATACACATGGAAATACCTACACGGCAATCTGTGTATAGATGGAAACATCAACACCACCATGTGTACAGACATGGAAATATCTACACCACCATCTGTATAAACTTGGAAATATCTACACTGCGGTCTGTATAAACATGGAAATTTCCACACCGGTATCTGTATAAACATGGAAATATCTACACCACGATCTGTATAAACATGGAAATATTTACACCGCTATCTGTATAAACATGGAAATATCTACACCGCTATCTCTATAAACGTGGAAATATCTACAAAGCCATCTGTATAAACATGGAAATACCTACACAGTCATGTGTAGGAACATGGAAAAATCTACACTGCCATCTGTATAAACATGGAAATATCTACAGAGCCCTCTGTATAAATATGGAAATATCTGCATAGGCATCTGTATAAACATGGAAATATCTGCACCGCTATCTGTATAAACATGGAAATACCTACACCGCCGTCTCTATAAACATGGAAATATGTACACCGCTATGTGTATAAACATGGAAATATCTCCACTGCTGTCTGTATAAACATGGAAATATCAACACCGCGATCTGTATAAACATGGAAATATCTACACCGCTATCTGTATAAACATGGAAATATCTACACAACTATCTCTATAAACATGGAAATACCTACACCTCCATCTGTATAAACATGGAAATACCTACAAACTCATCTGTATAAACATGGAAATATCTACACAGCAACCTGTATAAACATGGAAATATCTACACAGCCATCTGTATATACATGGAAATATCTACACCGCTATCTGTATAAACATGGAAATATCTACACCGCCTTCTACATATCCATGGAAATATCTGCGCCACTTTCTGTATAAACATGGAAATATCTACACGGTCATCTGAGTGTAGATGGAAATATCAACACCGCCATCTGTACAAACATGGAAATATCTGCACCGCTATCTGTATAAACATGGAAATATCTACACCGCGGTCTGTATAAACATGGAAATATGTACACCGCTATGTGTATAAAGATGGAAATATCTCCACTCCTGTCTGTATAAACATGGAAATATCTACACCGCGATCTGTATAAACATGGAAATATCTACACCGCTATCTGTATAAACATGGAAATATCTACACAGCTATCTCTATAAACATGGAAATACCTACACCTCCATCTGTATAAACATGGAAATACCTACAAAGTCATCTGTATAAACATGGAAATATCTACACAGCCATCTGTATAAACATGGAAATATCTACACAGCCATCTGTATATACATGGAAATATCTACACCGCTATCTGTATAAACATGGAAATATCTACACCGCCTTCTACATATCCATGGAAATATCTGCGCTGCCTTCTGTATATACATGGAAATATCTACACGGTCATCTGTGTATAGATGGAAATATCAACACCGCCATCTGTACAAACATGGAAATATCTGCACCGCTATCTGTAAACATGGAAATATCTACCCCGCGGTCTGTACAAACATGGAAATAGCTAAACCGCTATCTGTATAAACATGGAAATATCTACACTGCTATCTCTATAAACCTGGAAATATCTACACCGTGATCTGTATAAACATGGAAATATTTACACTGCTATCTGTATAAAGATGGAAATATCTACACCGTTATCTTTATAAATATGGAAATATCTACACCGCTATCTCTATAAACATGGAAATATCTACACCGCCATCTGTATAAACATGGAAATATCTACACTGCTATCTCTATAAACATGGAAATATCTACAATGCCATCTGTAAAAACATGGAAATACCTATACAGTCATCTGTATGACCATGGAAATATCTACACCACCATGTGTATAAACATGGAAATATCTACAATGCCATCTGTATACACATGGAAATACCTACAGGGCAATCTGTGTATAGATGGAAACATCAACACCGCAATCTGTACAGACATGGAAATATCTACACCGCTATCTGTATAAACATGGAAATATCTACACCGCTATCTGTATAAACATGGAAATATCTACACAGCTATCTCCATAAACATGGAAATACCTACACCGCCATCTGTATAAACATGGAAATACCTACAATGTCATCTGTATAAACATGGAAATATCTACACAGCCATCTGTATGACCAAGGAAATATCTACACAGCCATCTGTATATACATGGAAATATCTACACCGCTATCTGTATAAACATGGAAATATCTACACCGCCTTCTACATATGCATGGAAATATCTGCGCCGCCTTCTGTATAAACATGGAAATATCTACACGGTCATCTGTGTACAGATGGAAATATCAACACCGCCATCTGTACAAACATGGAAATATCTGCACCGCTATCTGTATAAACATGGAAATATCTACACCGCGGTCTGTATAAACATGGAAATAGCTAAACCGCTATCTGTATAAACATGGAAATATCTACACTGCTATCTCTATAAACCTGGAAATATCTACACCGTGATCTGTATAAACATGGAAATATTTACACTGCTATCTGTATAAACATGGAAATACCTACACCGTTATCTGTATAAATATGGAAATATCTACACCGCTATCTCTATAAACATGGAAATATCTACACCGCCATCTGTATCAACATGGAAATATCTACACTGCTATCTCTATAAACATGGAAATATCTACAATGTCATCTGTAAAACATGGAAATACCTATACAGACGTCTGTATAAACATGGAAATATCTACACCACCATCTGTATAAACATGGAAATATCTACAATGCCATCTGTATACACATGGAAATACCTACACGGCAATCTGTGTATAGATGGAAACATCAACACCACCATGTGTACAGACATGGAAATATCTACACCACTATCTGTATAAACATGGAAATATCTACACTGCGGTCTGTATAAACATGGAAATTTCCACACCGGTATCTGTATAAACATGGAAATATCTACACCACGATCTGTATAAACATGGAAATATTTACACCGCTATCTGTATAAACATGGAAATATCTACACCGCTATCTCTATAAACGTGGAAATATCTACAAAGCCATCTGTATAAACATGGAAATACCTACACAGTCATGTGTAGGAACATGGAAAAATCTACACTGCCATCTGTATAAACATGGAAATATCTACAGAGCCCTCTGTATAAATATGGAAATATCTGCATAGGCATCTGTATAAACATGGAAATATCTGCACCGCTATCTGTATAAACATGGAAATACCTACACCGCTGTCTCTATAAACATGGAAATATGTACACCGCTATGTGTATAAACATGGAAATATCTCCACTGCTGTCTGTATAAACATGGAAATATCTACACCGCGATCTGTATAAACATGGAAATATCTACACCGCGATCTGTATAAACATGGAAATACC
The DNA here is from genome assembly GCF_028858775.2 of Pan troglodytes. Classification (NCBI taxonomy): domain Eukaryota; kingdom Metazoa; phylum Chordata; class Mammalia; order Primates; family Hominidae; genus Pan; species Pan troglodytes. The sequence goes on from NC_072411.2 coordinate 9,984,219, forward strand.
TACACCGCCATCTGTATAAACATGGAAATAGCTACAAAGTCATCTGTATAAACATGGAAATATCTACACAGCCATCTGTATAAACATGGAAATATCTACACAGCCGTCTGTATATACATGGAAATATCTACACTGCTATCTGTATAAACATGGAAATATCCACACCGCCTTCTACATATCCATGGAAATATCTGCGCCGCCTTCTGTATAAACATGGAAATATCTGCACGGTCATCTGTGTATAGATGGAAATATCAACACCGCCATCTGTACAAACATGGAAATATCTGCACCGCTATCAGTATAAACATGGAAATATCTACACCGCGGTCTGTATAAACATGGAAATAGCTAAACCGCTATCTGTATAAACATGGAAATATCTACACTGCTATCTCTATAAACCTGGAAATATCTACACCGTGATCTGTATAAACATGGAAATATTTACACTGCTATCTGTAGAAACATGGAAATATCTACACCGTTATCTGTATAAATATGGAAATATCTACACTGCTATCTCTATAAACATGGAAATATCTACACCGCCATCTGTATAAACATGGAAATACCTACACTTATATCTCTATAAGCATGGAAATATCTACAATGCCATCTGTAAAAACCTGGAAATACCTATACAGTCATCTGTATAAACATGGAAATATCTACACCACCATCAGTATAAACATGGAAATATCTACAATGCCATCTGTATACACATGGAAATACCTACACGGCAATCTGTGTATAGATGGAAACATCAACACCGCCAGCTGTACAGACATGGAAATATCTACACCTCTATCTTTATAAACATGGAAATATCTACACTGCAGTCTGTATAAACATGGAAATTTCCACACCGGTATCTGTATAAACATGGAAATATCTACACCAAGATCTGTATAAACATGGAAATATTTACACCGCTATCTGTATAAACATGGAAATATCTACACCGCTATCTCTATAAACATGGAAATATCTACAAAGCCATCTGTATAAACATGGAAATACCAACACAGTCATGTGTAGGAACATGGAAAAATCTACACTGCCATCTGTATAAACATGGAAATATCTACAGTGCCCTCTGTATAAATATGGAAATACCTGCATAGGCATCTGTATAAACATGGAAATATCTGCACCGCTCTCTGTATAAACATGGAGATAACTACACCGCTGTCTCTATAAACATGGAAATATGTACACCCCTATGTGTATAAACATGGAAATATCTCCACTACTGTCTGTATAAACATGGAAATATCTACAATTCAATCTGTAAAAACATGGAAATACCTATACAGTCATCTGAATGAACATGGAAATATCTACACCACCATCTGTATAAACATGGAAATATCTACAATGCCTCCTGTATACACATGGAAATACCTACATGGCAATCTGTGTATAGATGGAAACATCAACACCGCCATCTTTACAGACATGGAAAATCTGCACCGCTATCTGTATAAACATGGAAATATCTACTCCGCGGTCTGTATAAACATGGAAATAGCTAAACGGCTATCTGTATAAACATGGAAATATCTACACTGCTATCTCTATAAACCTGGAAATATCTACACCGTGATCTGTATAAACATGGAAATATTTACACTGCTATCTCTATAAACATGGAAATATCTACACCGTTATCTGTATAAATATGGAAATATCTACACCGCTATCTCTATAAACATGGAAATATCTACACTGCCATCTGTATAAACATGGAAACATCTACACAGCTATCTCTATAAACATGGAAATATCTACAATGCCATTTGCAAAAACATGGAAATACCTATACAGTCATCTGTATAAACATGGAAATATCTACACCACCATCTGTATAAACATGGAAATATCTACAATGCCATCTGTATACACATGGAAATACCTACACGGCAATCTGTGTATAGATGGAAACATCAACACCGCCATCTGTACAAACATGGAAATACCTACACCGCTATCTGTATAAACATGGAAATATCTACACTGTGGTCTGTATAAACATGGAAATTTCCACACCGTTATCTGTATAAACATGGAAATATCTACACCACGATCTCTGTAAACATGGAAATATTTACACCGCTATATGTATAAACATGGAAATATCTACACCGCTATCTCTATAAACATGGAAATATCTACAAAGCCATCTGTATATACATGGAAATACCTACACAGTCATGTGTAGGAACATGGAAAAATCTACACTGCCATCTGTATAAACATGGAAATATCTACAGAGCCCTCTGTATAAATATGGAAATATCTGCATAGGCATCTGTATAAACATGGAAATATCTGCACCGCTATCTGTATAAACATGGAAATACCTACACCGCTGTCTCTATAAACATGGAAATATCTACACCATTATCTGTACAAATATGGAAATATCTACACCGCTATCTCTATAAACATGGAAATATCTACACCGCCATGTGTATAAACATGGAAATATCTACACTGCTATCCCTATAAACATGGAAATATCTACACAGCTATCTCTATAAACATGGAAATACCTACACCGCCATCTGTATAAACATGGAAATACCTACAAAGTCATCTGTATAAACAAGGAAATATCTACACAGCCATCTGTATAAACATGGAAATATCTACACAGCCATCTGTATATACATGGAAATATCTACACCGCTATCTGTATAAACATGGAAATATCTACACCGCCTTCCACATATCCATGGAAATATCTGCGCCGCCTTCTGTATAAACATGGAAATATCTACACGGTCATCTGTGTATAGATGGAAATATCAACACCGCCATCTGTACAAACTTGGAAATATCTGCACCGCTATCTGTATAAACATGGAAATATGTACACCGCGGTCTGTATAAACATGGAAATAGTTAAACCGCTATCTGTATAAACATGGAAATATCTACACTGCTATCTCTATAAAAGTGGAAATATCTACACCGTGATCTGTATAAACATAGAAATATTTACACTGCAATCTGTATAAACATGGAAATATCTACACCGTTATCTGTATAAATATGGAAATATCTACACCGCTATCTCTATAAACATGGAAATATCTACACCGCCATCTGTATAAACATGGAAATATCTACAATTATATCTCTATAAACATGGGAATATCTACAATGCCATCTGTAAAAACATGGAAATACCTATACAGTCATCTGTATGAACATGGAAATATCTACACCACCATCTGTATAAACATGGAAATATCTACAATGCCATCTGTATACACATGGAAATACCTACACGGCAATCTGTGTATAGATGGAATCATCAACACCGCCATCTGTACAGACATGGAAATATCTACACCGCTATCTGTATAAACATGGAAATATCTACACTGCGGTCTGTATAAACATGGAAATTTCCACACCGTTATCTGTATAAACATGGAAATATCTACACCACGATCTGTATAAACATGGAAATATTTACACCGCTATCTGTATAAACATGGAAATATCTACACCACTGTCTCTATAAACATGGAAATATCTACAAAGCCATCTGTATATACATGGAAATACCTACACAGTCATGTTTAGGAACATGGAAAAACCTACACTGCCATCTGTATAAACATGGAAATATCTACAGAGCCCTCTGTATAAATATGGAAATATCTGCATAGGCATCTGTATAAACACGGAAATATCTGCAACGCTATCTGTATAAACATGGAAATCCTACACCGCTGTCTCTATAAACATGGAAATATGTACACCGCTATGTGTATAAACATGGAAATATCTCCACTGCTGTCTGTATAAACATGGAAATATCTACACCGCGATCTGTATAAACATGGAAATATCTACACCGCTATCTGTATAAACATGGAAATATCTACACAGCTATCTCCATAAACATGGAAATACCTACACCGCCATCTGTATAAACATGGAAATACCTACAATGTCATCTGTATAAACATGGAAATATCTACACAGCCATCTGTATGACCAAGGAAATATCTACACAGCCATCTGTATATACATGGAAATATCTACACCGCTATCTGTATAAACATGGAAATATCTACACCGCCTTCTACATATGCATGGAAATATCTGCGCCGCCTTCTGTATAAACATGGAAATATCTACACGGTCATCTGTGTATAGATGGAAATATCAACACCGCCATCTGTACAAACATGGAAATATCTGCACCGCTATCTGTATAAACATGGAAATATCTACACCGCGGTCTGTATAAACATGGAAATAGCTAAACCGCTATCTGTATAAACATGGAAATATCTACACTGCTATCTCTATAAACCTGGAAATATCTACACCGTGATCTGTATAAACATGGAAATATTTACACTGCTATCTGTATAAACATGGAAATACCTACACCGTTATCTGTATAAATATGGAAATATCTACACCGCTATCTCTATAAACATGGAAATATCTACACCGCCATCTGTATCAACATGGAAATATCTACACTGCTATCTCTATAAACATGGAAATATCTACAATGTCATCTGTAAAACATGGAAATACCTATACAGACGTCTGTATAAACATGGAAATATCTACACCACCATCTGTATAAACATGGAAATATCTACAATGCCATCTGTATACACATGGAAATACCTACACGGCAATCTGTGTATAGATGGAAACATCAACACCACCATGTGTACAGACATGGAAATATCTACACCACCATCTGTATAAACTTGGAAATATCTACACTGCGGTCTGTATAAACATGGAAATTTCCACACCGGTATCTGTATAAACATGGAAATATCTACACCACGATCTGTATAAACATGGAAATATTTACACCGCTATCTGTATAAACATGGAAATATCTACACCGCTATCTCTATAAACGTGGAAATATCTACAAAGCCATCTGTATAAACATGGAAATACCTACACAGTCATGTGTAGGAACATGGAAAAATCTACACTGCCATCTGTATAAACATGGAAATATCTACAGAGCCCTCTGTATAAATATGGAAATATCTGCATAGGCATCTGTATAAACATGGAAATATCTGCACCGCTATCTGTATAAACATGGAAATACCTACACCGCCGTCTCTATAAACATGGAAATATGTACACCGCTATGTGTATAAACATGGAAATATCTCCACTGCTGTCTGTATAAACATGGAAATATCAACACCGCGATCTGTATAAACATGGAAATATCTACACCGCTATCTGTATAAACATGGAAATATCTACACAACTATCTCTATAAACATGGAAATACCTACACCTCCATCTGTATAAACATGGAAATACCTACAAACTCATCTGTATAAACATGGAAATATCTACACAGCAACCTGTATAAACATGGAAATATCTACACAGCCATCTGTATATACATGGAAATATCTACACCGCTATCTGTATAAACATGGAAATATCTACACCGCCTTCTACATATCCATGGAAATATCTGCGCCACCTTCTGTATAAACATGGAAATATCTACACGGTCATCTGAGTGTAGATGGAAATATCAACACCGCCATCTGTACAAACATGGAAATATCTGCACCGCTATCTGTATAAACATGGAAATATCTACACCGCGGTCTGTATAAACATGGAAATATGTACACCGCTATGTGTATAAAGATGGAAATATCTCCACTCCTGTCTGTATAAACATGGAAATATCTACACCGCGATCTGTATAAACATGGAAATATCTACACCGCTATCTGTATAAACATGGAAATATCTACACAGCTATCTCTATAAACATGGAAATACCTACACCTCCATCTGTATAAACATGGAAATACCTACAAAGTCATCTGTATAAACATGGAAATATCTACACAGCCATCTGTATAAACATGGAAATATCTACACAGCCATCTGTATATACATGGAAATATCTACACCGCTATCTGTATAAACATGGAAATATCTACACCGCCTTCTACATATCCATGGAAATATCTGCGCTGCCTTCTGTATATACATGGAAATATCTACACGGTCATCTGTGTATAGATGGAAATATCAACACCGCCATCTGTACAAACATGGAAATATCTGCACCGCTATCTGTAAACATGGAAATATCTACCCCGCGGTCTGTACAAACATGGAAATAGCTAAACCGCTATCTGTATAAACATGGAAATATCTACACTGCTATCTCTATAAACCTGGAAATATCTACACCGTGATCTGTATAAACATGGAAATATTTACACTGCTATCTGTATAAAGATGGAAATATCTACACCGTTATCTTTATAAATATGGAAATATCTACACCGCTATCTCTATAAACATGGAAATATCTACACCGCCATCTGTATAAACATGGAAATATCTACACTGCTATCTCTATAAACATGGAAATATCTACAATGCCATCTGTAAAAACATGGAAATACCTATACAGTCATCTGTATGACCATGGAAATATCTACACCACCATGTGTATAAACATGGAAATATCTACAATGCCATCTGTATACACATGGAAATACCTACAGGGCAATCTGTGTATAGATGGAAACATCAACACCGCAATCTGTACAGACATGGAAATATCTACACCGCTATCTGTATAAACATGGAAATATCTACACTGCGGTCTGTATAAACATGGAAATTTCCACCCCGGTATCTGTATAAACATGGAAATATCTACACCACGATCTGTATAAACATGGAAATATTTACACCGCTATCTGTATAAACAGGGAAATATCTACACCGCTATCTCTATAAACATTTAAATATCTACAAACCCTTCTGTATAAACATGGAAATACCTACACAGTCATGTGTAGGAACATGGAAAAATCTACAGTGCCATCTGTATAAACAAGGAAATATCTACAGAGCCCTCTGTATAAACATGGAAATATCTGCACCGCTATCTGTATAAACATGGAAATACCTACACCGCTCTCTATATAAACATGGAAATATGTACACCGCTATGTATATAAACATGGAAATATCTCCACTGCTGTCTGTATAAACATGGAAATATCTACACCGCGATCTGTATAAACATGGAAATATCTACACCGCTGTCTGTATAAACATGGAAATATCTACACAGCTATCTCTATAAACATGGAAATACCTACACCGCCATCTGAATAAACATGGAAATACCTACAAAGTCATCTGTATAAACAAGGAAATACCTACAAAGCCATCTGTATAAACATGGAAATATCTACACAGCCATCTGTATATACATGGAAATATCTACACCGCTATCTGTATAAACATGGAAATATCTACACCGCCTTCTACATATCAATGGAAATATCTGCGCCGCCTTCTGTATAAACATGGAAATATCTACAAGGTCATCTGTGTATAGATGGAAATATCAACACCGCCATCTGTACAAACTTGGAAATATCTGCACCGCTATCTGTATAAACATGGAAATATGTACACCGCGGTCTGTATAAACATGGAAATAGCTAAACCGCTATCTGTATAAACATGGAAATATCTACACTGCTATCTCTATAAAACTGGAAATATCTACACCGTGATCTGTATAAACATGGAAATATTTACACTGCAATCTGTATAAACATGGAAATATCTACACCGTTATCTGTATAAACATGGAAATATCTACACCGCCATCTGTATAAACATGGAAATATCTACAATTATATCTCTATAAACATGGGAATATCTACAATGCCATCTGTAAAAACATGGAAATACCTATACAGTCATCTGTATGAACATGGAAATATGTACACCACCATCTGTATAAACATGGAAATATCTACAATGCCATCTGTATACACATGGAAATACCTACACGGCAATCTGTGTATAGATGGAAACATCAACACCGCCATCTGTACAGACATGGAAATATCTACACCGCTATCTGTATAAACATGGAAATATCTACACTGCGGTCTGTATAAACATGGAAATATCTACACTGCTATCTCTATAAACATGGAAATATCTACACAGCCATCTGAATAAACATGGAAATATCTACACAGCCATCTGTTTATACATGGAAATATCTACACCGCTATCTGTATAAACATGGAAATATCTACACCGCCTTCTACATATCCATGGAAATATCTGCGCCGCCTACTGTATAAACATGGAAATATCTACACGGTCATCTGTGTATAGATGGAAATATCAACACCACCATCTGTACAAACATGGAAATATATGCACCGCTATCTGTATAAACATGGAAATATCTACACCGCGGTCTGTATAAACATGGAAATAGCTAAACCGCTATCTGTATAAACATGGAAATATCTACACTGCTATCTCTATAAATCTGGAAATATCTACACCGTGATCTGTATAAATATGGAAATATTTACACTGCAATCTGTATAAACATGGAAATATCTACACCGTTATCTGTATAAATATGGAAATATCTACACCGCTATCTCTATAAACATGGAAATATCTACACCGCCATCTGTATGAACATGGAAATATCTACACTGCTATCTCTATAAACATGGAAATATCTTCAATGCCATCTGTAAAAACATGGAAATACCTATACAGTCATCTTTATAAACATGGAAATATCTACACCACCATCTGTATAAACATGGAAATATCTACAATGCCATCTGTATACACATGGAAATACCTACACGGCAATCTGTGTATAGATGGAAACATCAACACCACCATGTCTACAAACATGGAAATATGTACACCGCTATCTGGAGAAACATGGAAATATCTACACTGCGGTCTGTATAAACATGGAAATTTCTACACCGGTATCTGTATAACCATGGAAATATCTACATCACGATCTGTATAAACATGGAAATATTTACACCGCTATCTGTATAAACATGGAAATATCTACACCGCTATCTCTATAAACATGGAAATATCTACAAAGCCATCTGTACAAACATGGAAATATCTACACCGCTATCTGTATAAACATGGAGATATCTACACTGCTGTCTATATAAACATGGAAATTTCCACACCGGTATCTGTATAAACATGGAAATATCTACACCACGATCTGTATAAACATGGAAATACTTACACCGCTATCTGTATAAACATGGAAATATCTACACCGCTATCTCTATAAACATGGAAATATCTACAAAGCCATCTGTATAAACATGGAAATACCTACACAGTCATGTGTAGGAACATGGAAAAATCTACACTGCCATCTGTATAAACATGGAAATATCTACAGAGCCCTCTGCATAAATATGGAAATATCTGCATAGGCATCTGTATAAACATGGAAATATCTGCACCGCTATCTGTATAAACATGGAAATACCTACACCGCTGTCTCTATAAACATGGAAATATGTACACCACTATGTGTATAAACATGGAAATATCTCCACTGCTGTCTGTATAAACATGGAAATATCTACACCGCGATCTGTATTAACATGGAAATATCTACACCGCCTTCTACATATCCATGGAAATATCTGCGCCGCCTTCTGTATAAACATGGAAATATCTACACGGTCATCTGTGTATAGATGGAAATATCAACACCGCCATCTGTACAAACATGGAAATATCTGCACCGCTATCTGTATAAACATGGAAATATCTACACCGCGGTCTGTATAAACATGGAAATAGCTAAACCGCTATCTGTATAAACATGGAAATATCTACACTGCTATCTCTATAAACCTGGAAATATCTACACCGTGATCTGTATAAACATGGAAATATTTACACTGCAATCTGTATAAACATGGAAATATCTACACCGTTATCTGTATAAATATGCAAATATCTACACCGCTGTCTCTATAAACATGGAAATATCTACACCGCCATCTGTATAAACATGGAAATATCTACACTTATATCTCTATAAACATGGAAATATCTACAATGCAATCTGTAAAAACATGGAAATACCTATACAGTCATCTCTATGAACATGGAAATATCTACACCACCATCTGTATAAACATGGAAATATCTACAATGCCACCTGTATACACATGGAAATACCTACATGGCAATCTGTGTATAGATGGAAACATCAACACCGCCATCTGTACAGACATGGAAATATCTGCACCGCTATCTGTATAAACATGGAAATATCTACTCCGCGGTCTGTATAAACATGGAAATAGCTAAACGGCTATCTGTATAAACATGGAAATATCTACACTGCTATCTCTATAAACCTGGAAATATCTACACCGTGATCTGTATAAACATGGAAATATTTACACTGCTATCTGTATAAACATGGAAATATCTACACCGTTATCTGTATAAATATGGAAATATCTACACCGCTATCTCTATAAACATGGAAATATCTACACCGCCATCTGTATAAACATGGAAATATCTACACTGCTATCTCTATAAACATGGAAATATCTACAATGCCATCTGTAGAAACATGGAAATACCTATACAGTCATCTGTATAAACATGGAAATATCTACACCACCATCTGTATATACATGGAAATATGTACAATGCCATCTGTATACACATGGAAATACCTACACGGCAATCTGTGTATAGATGGAAACATCAACACCGCCATCTGTACAAACATGGAAATACCTACACCGCTATCTGTATAAACATGGAAATATCTAAACTGCGGTCTGTATAAACATGGAAATTTCTACACCGGTATCTGTATAAATATGGAAATATCTATACCACGATCTGTATAAACATGGAAGTATTTACACCGCTATCTGTATAAACATGGAAATATCTACACCGCTATCTCTATAAACATGGAAATATCTACAAAGCCATCAGTATAAACATGGAAATACCTACACAGTCATGTGTAGGAACATGGAAAGATCTGCACTGCCATCTGTATAAACATGGAAATATCTACAGAGCCCTCCGTATAAATATGGAAATATCTGCATAGGCATCTGTATAAACATGGAAATATCTGCACCGCTATCTGTATAAACATGGAAATACCTACACCGCTGTCTCTATAAACATGGAAATATGTACACCGCTATGTGTATAAACATGGAAATATCTCCACTGCTGTCTGTAAAAACATGGAAATATCTACACCGTGATCTGTATAAACATGGAAATATCTACACCGCTATCTCTATAAACATGGAAATATCTACACAGCTATCTCTATAAACATGGAAATACCTACAAAGTCATCTGTATAAACATGGAAATATCTACACTGCCATCTGAATAAACATGGAAATATCTACACAGCCATCTGTATATACATAGAAATATCTACACCGCTATCTGTATAAACATGGAAATATCTACACCGCCTTCTACATATCCATGGAAATATCTGCACCGCCTTCTGTATAAACATGGAAATATCTACACGGTCATCTGTGTATAGATGGAAATATCAACACCGCCGTCTGTACAAACATGGAATATCTGCACCGCTATCTGTATAAACATGGAAATACCTACACCGCTGTCTCTATAAACATGGAAATATGTACACCGCTATGTGTATAAACATGGAAATACCTACACCGCTGTCTCTATAAACATGGAAATATGTACACCGCTATGTGTATAAACATGGAAATATCTCCACTGCTGTCTGTATAAACATGGAAATATCTACACCGTGATCTGTATAAACATGCAAATATTTACACTGCTATCTGTATAAACATGGAAATATCTACACCGTTATCTGTACAAATATGGAAATATCTACACCGCTATCTCTATAAACATGGAAATATCTACACCGCCATGTGTATAAACATGGAAATATCTACACTGCTATCCCTATAAACATGGAAATATCTACACAGCTATCTCTATAAACATGGAAATACCTACACCGCCATCTGTATAAACATGGAAATACCTACAAAGTCATCTGTATAAACAAGGAAATATCTACACCGCTATCTGTATAAACATGGAAATATCTACACCGCCTTCCACATATCCATGGAAATATCTGCGCCGCCTTCTGTATAAACATGGAAATATCTACACGGTCATCTGTGTATAGATGGAAATATCAACACCGCCATCTGTACAAACTTGGAAATATCTGCACCGCTATCTGTATAAACATGGAAATATGTACACCGCGGTCTGTATAAACATGGAAATAGTTAAACCGCTATCTGTATAAACATGGAAATATCTACACTGCTATCTCTATAAAAGTGGAAATATCTACACCGTGATCTGTATAAACATAGAAATATTTACACTGCAATCTGTATAAACATGGAAATATCTACACCGTTATCTGTATAAATATGGAAATATCTACACCGCTATCTCTATAAACATGGAAATATCTACACCGCCATCTGTATAAACATGGAAATATCTACAATTATATCTCTATAAACATGGGAATATCTACAATGCCATCTGTAAAAACATGGAAATACCTATACAGTCATCTGTATGAACATGGAAATATCTACACCACCATCTGTATAAACATGGAAATATCTACAATGCCATCTGTATACACATGGAAATACCTACACGGCAATCTGTGTATAGATGGAAACATCAACACCGCCATCTGTACAGACATGGAAATATCTACACCGCTATCTGTATAAACATGGAAATATCTACACTGCGGTCTGTATAAACATGGAAATTTCCACACCGTTATCTGTATAAACATGGAAATATCTACACCACGATCTGTATAAACATGGAAATATTTACACCGCTATCTGTATAAACATGGAAATATCTACACCACTGTCTCTATAAACATGGAAATATCTACAAAGCCATCTGTATATACATGGAAATACCTACACAGTCATGTGTAGGAACATGGAAAAATCTACACTGCCATCTGTATAAACATGGAAATATCTACAGAGCCCTCTGTATAAATATGGAAATATCTGCATAGGCATCTGTATAAACATGGAAATATCTGCAACGCTATCTGTATAAACATGGAAATCCTACACCGCTGTCTCTATAAACATGGAAATATGTACACCGCTATGTGTATAAACATGGAAATATCTCCACTGCTGTCTGTATAAACATGGAAATATCTACACCGCGATCTGTATAAACATGGAAATATCTACACCGCTATCTGTATAAACATGGAAATATCTACACAGCTATCTCCATAAACATGGAAATACCTACACCGCCATCTGTATAAACATGGAAATACCTACAATGTCATCTGTATAAACATGGAAATATCTACACAGCCATCTGTATGACCAAGGAAATATCTACACAGCCATCTGTATATACATGGAAATATCTACACCGCTATCTGTATAAACATGGAAATATCTACACCGCCTTCTACATATGCATGGAAATATCTGCGCCGCCTTCTGTATAAACATGGAAATATCTACACGGTCATCTGTGTATAGATGGAAATATCAACACCGCCATCTGTACAAACATGGAAATATCTGCACCGCTATCTGTATAAACATGGAAATATCTACACCGCGGTCTGTATAAACATGGAAATAGCTAAACCGCTATCTGTATAAACATGGAAATATCTACACTGCTATCTCTATAAACCTGGAAATATCTACACCGTGATCTGTATAAACATGGAAATATTTACACTGCTATCTGTATAAACATGGAAATACCTACACCGTTATCTGTATAAATATGGAAATATCTACACCGCTATCTCTATAAACATGGAAATATCTACACCGCCATCTGTATCAACATGGAAATATCTACACTGCTATCTCTATAAACATGGAAATATCTACAATGTCATCTGTAAAACATGGAAATACCTATACAGACGTCTGTATAAACATGGAAATATCTACACCACCATCTGTATAAACATGGAAATATCTACAATGCCATCTGTATACACATGGAAATACCTACACGGCAATCTGTGTATAGATGGAAACATCAACACCACCATGTGTACAGACATGGAAATATCTACACCACTATCTGTATAAACATGGAAATATCTACACTGCGGTCTGTATAAACATGGAAATTTCCACACCGGTATCTGTATAAACATGGAAATATCTACACCACGATCTGTATAAACATGGAAATATTTACACCGCTATCTGTATAAACATGGAAATATCTACACCGCTATCTCTATAAACGTGGAAATATCTACAAAGCCATCTGTATAAACATGGAAATACCTACACAGTCATGTGTAGGAACATGGAAAAATCTACACTGCCTTCTGTATAAACATGGAAATATCTACAGAGCCCTCTGTATAAATATGGAAATATCTGCATAGGCATCTGTATAAACATGGAAATATCTGCACCGCTATCTGTATAAACATGGAAATACCTACACCGCTGTCTCTATAAACATGGAAATATGTACACCGCTATGTGTATAAACATGGAAATATCTCCACTGCTGTCTGTATAAACATGGAAATATCTACACCGCGATCTGTATAAACATGGAAATATCTACACCGCGATCTGTATAAACATGGAAATACCTACACCGCCATCTGTATAAACATGGAAATAGCTACAAAGTCATCTGTATAAACATGGAAATATCTACACAGCCATCTGTATAAACATGGAAATATCTACACAGCCGTCTGTATATACATGGAAATATCTACACTGCTATCTGTATAAACATGGAAATATCCACACCGCCTTCTACATATCCATGGAAATATCTGCGCCGCCTTCTGTATAAACATGGAAATATCTGCACGGTCATCTGTGTATAGATGGAAATATCAACACCGCCATCTGTACAAAGATGGAAATATCTGCACCGCTATCAGTATAAACATGGAAATATCTACACCGCGGTCTGTATAAACATGGAAATAGCTAAACCGCTATCTGTATAAACATGGAAATATCTACACTGCTATCTCTATAAACCTGGAAATATCTACACCGTGATCTGTATAAACATGGAAATATTTACACTGCTATCTTTATAAACATGGAAATATCTACACCGTTATCTGTATAAATATGGAAATATCTACACTGCTATCTCTATAAACATGGAAATATCTACACCGCCATCTGTATAAACATGGAAATACCTACACTTATATCTCTATAAGCATGGAAATATCTACAATGCCATCTGTAAAAACCTGGAAATACCTATACAGTCATCTGTATAAACATGGAAATATCTACACCACCATCAGTATAAACATGGAAATATCTACAATGCCATCTGTATACACATGGAAATACCTACACGGCAATCTGTGTATAGATGGAAACATCAACACCGCCATCTGTACAGACATGGAAATATCTACACCTCTATCTTTATAAACATGGAAATATCTACACTGCAGTCTGTATAAACATGGAAATTTCCACACCGGTATCTGTATAAACATGGAAATATCTACACCAAGATCTGTATAAACATGGAAATATTTACACCGCTATCTGTATAAACATGGAAATATCTACACCGCTATCTCTATAAACATGGAAATATCTACAAAGCCATCTGTATAAACATGGAAATACCTACACAGTCATGTGTAGGAACATGGAAAAATCTACACTGCCATCTGTATAAACATGGAAATATCTACAGTGCCCTCTGTATAAATATGGAAATACCTGCATAGGCATCTGTATAAACATGGAAATATCTGCACCGCTCTCTGTATAAACATGGAGATAACTACACCGCTGTCTCTATAAACATGGAAATATGTACACCCCTATGTGTATAAACATGGAAATATCTCCACTACTGTCTGTATAAACATGGAAATATCTACAATTCAATCTGTAAAAACATGGAAATACCTATACAGTCATCTGAATGAACATGGAAATATCTACACCACCATCTGTATAAACATGGAAATATCTACAATGCCTCCTGTATACACATGGAAATACCTACATGGCAATCTGTGTATAGATGGAAACATCAACACCGCCATCTTTACAGACATGGAAAATCTGCACCGCTATCTGTATAAACATGGAAATATCTACTCCGCGGTCTGTATAAACATGGAAATAGCTAAACGGCTATCTGTATAAACATGGAAATATCTACACTGCTATCTCTATAAACCTGGAAATATCTACACCGTGATCTGTATAAACATGGAAATATTTACACTGCTATCTCTATAAACATGGAAATATCTACACCGTTATCTGTATAAATATGGAAATATCTACACCGCTATCTCTATAAACATGGAAATATCTACACTGCCATCTGTATAAACATGGAAACATCTACACTGCTATCTCTATAAACATGGAAATATCTACAATGCCATTTGTAAAAACATGGAAATACCTATACAGTCATCTGTATAAACATGGAAATATCTACACCACCATCTGTATAAACATGGAAATATCTACAATGCCATCTGTATACACATGGAAATACCTACACGGCAATCTGTGTATAGATGGAAACATCAACACCGCCATCTGTACAAACATGGAAATACCTACACCGCTATCTGTATAAACATGGAAATATCTACACTGCGGTCTGTATAAACATGGAAATTTCCACACCGTTATCTGTATAAACATGGAAATATCTACACCACGATCTCTGTAAACATGGAAATATTTACACCGCTATCTGTATAAACATGGAAATATCTACACCGCTATCTCTATAAACATGGAAATATCTACAAAGCCATCTGTATATACATGGAAATACCTACACAGTCATGTGTAGGTACATGGAAAAATCTACACTGCCATCTGTATAAACATGGAAATATCTACAGAGCCCTCTGTATAAATATGGAAATATCTGCATAGGCATCTGTATAAACATGGAAATATCTGCACCGCTATCTGTATAAACATGGAAATACCTACACCGCTGTCTCTATAAACATGGAAATATCTACACCATTATCTGTACAAATATGGAAATATCTACACCGCTATCTCTATAAACATGGAAATATCTACACCGCCATGTGTATAAACATGGAAATATCTACACTGCTATCCCTATAAACATGGAAATATCTACACAGCTATCTCTATAAACATGGAAATACCTACACCGCCATCTGTATAAACATGGAAATACCTACAAAGTCATCTGTATAAACAAGGAAATATCTACACAGCCATCTGTATAAACATGGAAATATCTACACAGCCATCTGTATATACATGGAAATATCTACACCGCTATCTGTATAAACATGGAAATATCTACACCGCCTTCCACATATCCATGGAAATATCTGCGCCGCCTTCTGTATAAACATGGAAATATCTACACGGTCATCTGTGTATAGATGGAAATATCAACACCGCCATCTGTACAAACTTGGAAATATCTGCACCGCTATCTGTATAAACATGGAAATATGTACACCGCGGTCTGTATAAACATGGAAATAGTTAAACCGCTATCTGTATAAACATGGAAATATCTACACTGCTATCTCTATAAAAGTGGAAATATCTACACCGTGATCTGTATAAACATAGAAATATTTACACTGCAATCTGTATAAACATGGAAATATCTACACCGTTATCTGTATAAATATGGAAATATCTACACCGCTATCTCTATAAACATGGAAATATCTACACCGCCATCTGTATAAACATGGAAATATCTACAATTATATCTCTATAAACATGGGAATATCTACAATGCCATCTGTAAAAACATGGAAATACCTATACAGTCATCTGTATGAACATGGAAATATCTACACCACCATCTGTATAAACATGGAAATGTCTACAATGACATCTGTATACACATGGAAATACCTACACGGCAATCTGTGTATAGATGGAAACATCAACACCGCCATCTGTACAGACATGGAAATATCTACACCGCTATCTGTATAAACATGGAAATATCTACACTGCGGTCTGTATAAACATGGAAATTTCCACACCGTTATCTGTATAAACATGGAAATATCTACACCACGATCTGTATAAACATGGAAATATTTACACCGCTATCTGTATAAACATGGAAATATCTACACCACTGTCTCTATAAACACGGAAATATCTACAAAGCCATCTGTATATACATGGAAATACCTACACAGTCATGTGTAGGAACATGGAAAAATCTACACTGCCATCTGTATAAACATGGAAATATCTACAGAGCCCTCTGTATAAATATGGAAATATCTGCATAGGCATCTGTATAAACACGGAAATATCTGCAACGCTACCTGTATAAACATGGAAATCCTACACCGCTGTCTCTATAAACATGGAAATATGTACACCGCTATGTGTATAAACATGGAAATATCTCCACTGCTGTCTGTATAAACATGGAAATATCTACACCGCGATCTGTATAAACATGGAAATATCTACACCGCTATCTGTATAAACATGGAAATATCTACACAGCTATCTCCATAAACATGGAAATACCTACACCGCCATCTGTATAAACATGGAAATACCTACAATGTCATCTGTATAAACATGGAAATATCTACACAGCCATCTGTATGACCAAGGAAATATCTACACAGCCATCTGTATATACATGGAAATATCTACACCGCTATCTGTATAAACATGGAAATATCTACACCGCCTTCTACATATGCATGGAAATATCTGCGCCGCCTTCTGTATAAACATGGAAATATCTACACGGTCATCTGTGTATAGATGGAAATATCAACACCGCCATCTGTACAAACATGGAAATATCTGCACCGCTATCTGTATAAACATGGAAATATCTACACCGCGGTCTGTATAAACATGGAAATAGCTAAACCGCTATCTGTATAAACATGGAAATATCTACACTGCTATCTCTATAAACCTGGAAATATCTACACCGTGATCTGTATAAACATGGAAATATTTACACTGCTATCTGTATAAACATGGAAATACCTACACCGTTATCTGTATAAATATGGAAATATCTACACCGCTATCTCTATAAACATGGAAATATCTACACCGCCATCTGTATCAACATGGAAATATCTACACTGCTATCTCTATAAACATGGAAATATCTACAATGTCATCTGTAAAACATGGAAATACCTATACAGACGTCTGTATAAACATGGAAATATCTACACCACCATCTGTATAAACATGGAAATATCTACAATGCCATCTGTATACACATGGAAATACCTACACGGCAATCTGTGTATAGATGGAAACATCAACACCACCATGTGTACAGACATGGAAATATCTACACCACCATCTGTATAAACATGGAAATATCTACACTGCGGTCTGTATAAACATGGAAATTTCCACACCGGTATCTGTATAAACATGGAAATATCTACACCACGATCTGTATAAACATGGAAATATTTACACCGCTATCTGTATAAACATGGAAATATCTACACCGCTATCTCTATAAACGTGGAAATATCTACAAAGCCATCTGTATAAACATGGAAATACCTACACAGTCATGTGTAGGAACATGGAAAAATCTACACTGCCATCTGTATAAACATGGAAATATCTACAGAGCCCTCTGTATAAATATGGAAATATCTGCATAGGCATCTGTATAAACATGGAAATATCTGCACCGCTATCTGTATAAACATGGAAATACCTACACCGCCGTCTCTATAAACATGGAAATATGTACACCGCTATGTGTATAAACATGGAAATATCTCCACTGCTGTCTGTATAAACATGGAAATATCAACACCGCGATCTGTATAAACATGGAAATATCTACACCGCTATCTGTATAAACATGGAAATATCTACACAGCTATCTCTATAAACATGGAAATACCTACACCTCCATCTGTATAAACATGGAAATACCTACAAACTCATCTGTATAAACCTGGAAATATCTACACAGCAACCTGTATAAACATGGAAATATCTACACAGCCATCTGTATATACATGGAAATATCTACACCGCTATCTGTATAAACATGGAAATATCTACACCGCCTTCTACATATCCATGGAAATATCTGCGCCACCTTCTGTATAAACATGGAAATATCTACACGGTCATCTGAGTGTAGATGGAAATATCAACACCGCCATCTGTACAAACATGGAAATATCTGCACCGCTATCTGTATAAACATGGAAATATCTACACCGCGGTCTGTATAAACATGGAAATATGTACACCGCTATGTGTATAAAGATGGAAATATCTCCACTCCTGTCTGTATAAACATGGAAATATCTACACCGCGATCTGTATAAACATGGAAATATCTACACCGCTATCTGTATAAACATGGAAATATCTACACAGCTATCTCTATAAACATGGAAATACCTACACCTCCATCTGTATAAACATGGAAATACCTACAAAGTCATCTGTATAAACATGGAAATATCTACACAGCCATCTGTATAAACATGGAAATATCTACACAGCCATCTGTATATACATGGAAATATCTACACCGCTATCTGTATAAACATGGAAATATCTACACCGCCTTCTACATATCCATGGAAATATCTGCGCTGCCTTCTGTATATACATGGAAATATCTACCCGGTCATCTGTGTATAGATGGAAATATCAACACCGCCATCTGTACAAACATGGAAATATCTGCACCGCTATCTGTAAACATGGAAATATCTACCCCGCGGTCTGTACAAACATGGAAATAGCTAAACCGCTATCTGTATAAACATGGAAATATCTACACTGCTATCTCTATAAACCTGGAAATATCTACACCGTGATCTGTATAAACATGGAAATATTTACACTGCTATCTGTATAAAGATGGAAATATCTACACCGTTATCTTTATAAATATGGAAATATCTACACCGCTATCTCTATAAACATGGAAATATCTACACCGCCATCTGTATAAACATGGAAATATCTACACTGCTATCTCTATAAACATGGAAATATCTACAATGCCATCTGTAAAAACATGGAAATACCTATACAGTCATCTGTATGACCATGGAAATATCTACACCACCATGTGTATAAACATGGAAATATCTACAATGCCATCTGTATACACATGGAAATACCTACAGGGCAATCTGTGTATAGATGGAAACATCAACACCGCAATCTGTACAGACATGGAAATATCTACACCGCTATCTGTATAAACATGGAAATATCTACACTGCGGTCTGTATAAACATGGAAATTTCCACCCCGGTATCTGTATAAACATGGAAATATCTACACCACGATCTGTATAAACATGGAAATATTTACACCGCTATCTGTATAAACAGGGAAATATCTACACCGCTATCTCTATAAACATTTAAATATCTACAAACCCTTCTGTATAAACATGGAAATACCTACACAGTCATGTGTAGGAACATGGAAAAATCTACAGTGCCATCTGTATAAACAAGGAAATATCTACAGAGCCCTCTGTATAAATATGGAAATATCTGCATAGGCATCTGTATAAACATGGAAATATCTGCACCGCTATCTGTATAAACATGGAAATACCTACACCGCTCTCTATATAAACATGGAAATATGTACACCGCTATGTATATAAACATGGAAATATCTCCACTGCTGTCTGTATAAACATGGAAATATCTACACCGCGATCTGTATAAACATGGAAATATCTACACCGCTGTCTGTATAAACATGGAAATATCTACACAGCTATCTCTATAAACATGGAAATACCTACACCGCCATCTGAATAAACATGGAAATACCTACAAAGTCATCTGTATAAACAAGGAAATACCTACAAAGCCATCTGTATAAACATGGAAATATCTACACAGCCATCTGTATATACATGGAAATATCTACACCGCTATCTGTATAAACATGGAAATATCTACACCGCCTTCTACATATCAATGGAAATATCTGCGCCGCCTTCTGTATAAACATGGAAATATCTACAAGGTCATCTGTGTATAGATGGAAATATCAACACCGCCATCTGTACAAACTTGGAAATATCTGCACCGCTATCTGTATAAACATGGAAATATGTACACCGCGGTCTGTATAAACATGGAAATAGCTAAACCGCTATCTGTATAAACATGGAAATATCTACACTGCTATCTCTATAAAACTGGAAATATCTACACCGTGATCTGTATAAACATGGAAATATTTACACTGCAATCTGTATAAACATGGAAATATCTACACCGTTATCTGTATAAACATGGAAATATCTACACCGCCATCTGTATAAACATGGAAATATCTACAATTATATCTCTATAAACATGGGAATATCTACAATGCCATCTGTAAAAACATGGAAATACCTATACAGTCATCTGTATGAACATGGAAATATGTACACCACCATCTGTATAAACATGGAAATATCTACAATGCCATCTGTATACACATGGAAATACCTACACGGCAATCTGTGTATAGATGGAAACATCAACACCGCCATCTGTA
Organism: Pan troglodytes; assembly: GCF_028858775.2. Lineage (NCBI taxonomy): Eukaryota > Metazoa > Chordata > Mammalia > Primates > Hominidae > Pan > Pan troglodytes. Next base: position 10,006,718 of record NC_072411.2, read on the forward strand.
CAGACATGGAAATATCTACACCGCTATCTGTATAAACATGGAAATATCTACACTGCGGTCTGTATAAACATGGAAATATCTACACTGCTATCTCTATAAACATGGAAATATCTACACAGCCATCTGAATAAACATGGAAATATCTACACAGCCATCTGTTTATACATGGAAATATCTACACCGCTATCTGTATAAACATGGAAATATCTACACCGCCTTCTACATATCCATGGAAATATCTGCGCCGCCTACTGTATAAACATGGAAATATCTACACGGTCATCTGTGTATAGATGGAAATATCAACACCACCATCTGTACAAACATGGAAATATATGCACCGCTATCTGTATAAACATGGAAATATCTACACCGCGGTCTGTATAAACATGGAAATAGCTAAACCGCTATCTGTATAAACATGGAAATATCTACACTGCTATCTCTATAAATCTGGAAATATCTACACCGTGATCTGTATAAATATGGAAATATTTACACTGCAATCTGTATAAACATGGAAATATCTACACCGTTATCTGTATAAATATGGAAATATCTACACCGCTATCTCTATAAACATGGAAATATCTACACCGCCATCTGTATGAACATGGAAATATCTACACTGCTATCTCTATAAACATGGAAATATCTTCAATGCCATCTGTAAAAACATGGAAATACCTATACAGTCATCTTTATAAACATGGAAATATCTACACCACCATCTGTATAAACATGGAAATATCTACAATGCCATCTGTATACACATGGAAATACCTACACGGCAATCTGTGTATAGATGGAAACATCAACACCACCATGTCTACAAACATGGAAATATGTACACCGCTATCTGGAGAAACATGGAAATATCTACACTGCGGTCTGTATAAACATGGAAATTTCTACACCGGTATCTGTATAACCATGGAAATATCTACATCACGATCTGTATAAACATGGAAATATTTACACCGCTATCTGTATAAACATGGAAATATCTACACCGCTATCTCTATAAACATGGAAATATCTACAAAGCCATCTGTACAAACATGGAAATATCTACACCGCTATCTGTATAAACATGGAGATATCTACACTGCTGTCTGTATAAACATGGAAATTTCCACACCGGTATCTGTATAAACATGGAAATATCTACACCACGATCTGTATAAACATGGAAATACTTACACCGCTATCTGTATAAACATGGAAATATCTACACCGCTATCTCTATAAACATGGAAATATCTACAAAGCCATCTGTATAAACATGGAAATACCTACACAGTCATGTGTAGGAACATGGAAAAATCTACACTGCCATCTGTATAAACATGGAAATATCTACAGAGCCCTCTGCATAAATATGGAAATATCTGCATAGGCATCTGTATAAACATGGAAATATCTGCACCGCTATCTGTATAAACATGGATATACCTACACCGCTGTCTCTATAAACATGGAAATATGTACACCACTATGTGTATAAACATGGAAATATCTCCACTGCTGTCTGTATAAACATGGAAATATCTACACCGCGATCTGTATTAACATGGAAATATCTACACCGCCTTCTACATATCCATGGAAATATCTGCGCCGCCTTCTGTATAAACATGGAAATATCTACACGGTCATCTGTGTATAGATGGAAATATCAACACCGCCATCTGTACAAACATGGAAATATCTGCACCGCTATCTGTATAAACATGGAAATATCTACACCGCGGTCTGTATAAACATGGAAATAGCTAAACCGCTATCTGTATAAACATGGAAATATCTACACTGCTATCTCTATAAACCTGGAAATATCTACACCGTGATCTGTATAAACATGGAAATATTTACACTGCAATCTGTATAAACATGGAAATATCTACACCGTTATCTGTATAAATATGCAAATATCTACACCGCTGTCTCTATAAACATGGAAATATCTACACCGCCATCTGTATAAACATGGAAATATCTACACTTATATCTCTATAAACATGGAAATATCTACAATGCAATCTGTAAAAACATGGAAATACCTATACAGTCATCTCTATGAACATGGAAATATCTACACCACCATCTGTATAAACATGGAAATATCTACAATGCCACCTGTATACACATGGAAATACCTACATGGCAATCTGTGTATAGATGGAAACATCAACACCGCCATCTGTACAGACATGGAAATATCTGCACCGCTATCTGTATAAACATGGAAATATCTACTCCGCGGTCTGTATAAACATGGAAATAGCTAAACGGCTATCTGTATAAACATGGAAATATCTACACTGCTATCTCTATAAACCTGGAAATATCTACACCGTGATCTGTATAAACATGGAAATATTTACACTGCTATCTGTATAAACATGGAAATATCTACACCGTTATCTGTATAAATATGGAAATATCTACACCGCTATCTCTATAAACATGGAAATATCTACACCGCCATCTGTATAAACATGGAAATATCTACACTGCTATCTCTATAAACATGGAAATATCTACCATGCCATCTGTAGAAACATGGAAATACCTATACAGTCATCTGTATAAACATGGAAATATCTACACCACCATCTGTATATACATGGAAATATGTACAATGCCATCTGTATACACATGGAAATACCTACACGGCAATCTGTGTATAGATGGAAACATCAACACCGCCATCTGTACAAACATGGAAATACCTACACCGCTATCTGTATAAACATGGAAATATCTAAACTGCGGTCTGTATAAACATGGAAATTTCTACACCGGTATCTGTATAAATATGGAAATATCTATACCACGATCTGTATAAACATGGAAGTATTTACACCGCTATCTGTATAAACATGGAAATATCTACACCGCTATCTCTATAAACATGGAAATATCTACAAAGCCATCTGTATAAACATGGAAATACCTACACAGTCATGTGTAGGAACATGGAAAGATCTGCACTGCCATCTGTATAAACATGGAAATATCTACAGAGCCCTCCGTATAAATATGGAAATATCTGCATAGGCATCTGTATAAACATGGAAATATCTGCACCGCTATCTGTATAAACATGGAAATACCTACACCGCTGTCTCTATAAACATGGAAATATGTACACCGCTATGTGTATAAACATGGAAATATCTCCACTGCTGTCTGTAAAAACATGGAAATATCTACACCGTGATCTGTATAAACATGGAAATATCTACACCGCTATCTCTATAAACATGGAAATATCTAC